>NC_090268.1:37310000-38648333 GCF_040414725.1 Anabrus simplex
GACTTTACATTTGACTTCATCAGAAAGAGCGGCAAAATTCTCTATACGACCACAAAATCATTTTTAAAAGATTTATCACTCTGGATTATTGTGAAAGAGAAGAAGATAATTTTAGGACAAGCGAGTGAGAGGAAATACTACATCAAACTCTCTTGTAAGGTAGAGACGCACTTTTTGTACACAGTACTCACATCTGCACAGAGGCCCAGCCGAGAAGCGAGAGAGAAGCGCGTACTTCTCCTGCAAACTCGTAACCACACATTTCTACAGACACCACATAAGCTGTATACGTACTTGGCGGCCCTGTTTTTTTAACGTCGTCTCTATAGGCTCGATGACGCTGTCTAAGACATTTTAGGCTTGTTCGATGTCTTTTCATTCGCTATTTCTCCTTATTTGCGTTGCGGTTGGAAACTTCTTCAAACTACGAGATGAGACATTTAGGAAATTTTCACAAAGTTCAAAACTATTTCATAATTTTTCACACGATGTAGTTTCCCCACAAATTTATCGATTGACCTCACACAGATGAAAGTAAGGCCACTTTGTTATATCGAGTTATACTAATTTCACCGAACGTACCGTGCGCCAATTTCACCAAAAGATAACGGTGCGTCTCTCACTGACCTGGCGTACTATTTCTGTGACTCTTTGGATCTTCCTCTCTTCATCTTAGTTATTTTGGCTTAGCTGCCTCTGTGTATCAGCGGTAGAGTGTCGGCCTCCGGATCCCAAGATAGCGGGTTCAAACCCGGCAGAGGTAGTTGGATTTTTGAAGGGCGGAAAAAAGTCCATTCGACACTCCATGTCGTACGATGTTGGCATGACACATTTGGTGTTTACCCGACAAAATTAATTAAATCTCAGCCATAGACGCACAAGAGAGTTTCGGTTTACTCGGCCTGCCATCTAGTGGGGGCCTACAGTAAAACGGAACGTCGAAATTGACGAGCAGACAGCCAGATGGCGTCAAATTGAAATGTCTGCACACGGTAGCTGAGGCCATACGATTATTATTATTATTATTATTATTATTATTATTATTATTATTATTATTATTATTATTATTATTATTATTTTAGCCTTTCTCTTTTTTAAAGCTTTGAAATATTATTGAAGGAAGTCTGGTGTACATATTTTTAGGAGAGACTTTTACCGAGAGATCCAGTAAATTGAGCCAAACGGCAGTCGTATTCTACGTCAATGTGGATAGCAGAATTATTTTATTTAGTAATTAATATCAGTCGTATATTTCGTAGTTATAAAAGTTCTCCCTTGTACATATTCTATGTTCTATCATCTGTATAGCACTTTAAATTATCTATAACATTTTCAACCGTAGATAATGATTTGTTGACACTCAATATTTGAGTTTAAAAAATTATCTTTTAAATCATATTCGCCTCCACTCCTATGATTTGAAATGAGCGATGGATGGATCGTTTTGTAATAACTTATATTCTCCACTGCGGATACTCGCACAATTAACTTCAAATCCCACGTTGCCCATATTTATGTTGTTCCCATCGCAACGACTCAATCACAGTTGCAGGGTTTACTGGCCATTAGCTGAGGGATTTATACCATGTGTCCGCCTTGGACCACGCTTTTTAGAACGGAAATGGAGACTGAGGGGGACAGCATAGTGGTTCAACATTTGTCACTCCTGATGGCTACCAAGGGGATGGCTAAGAAGAGCAGGATGTCTATCGAAGAGAGACTTACATATTCTCTAGTCTCTACCTATTGAAATTTATTAACAGCCTTTTGAACCATTTCAAATTTCTGTGATGCAGTAGTTTCTTTCTATTCTCAAGATAATTGGTTCGATCCCTGATCAGATGGAAGCATTTAAGGGACAACTCCTCGATGTAAATAATTCCTCGAGGGCAGATTTCTAACACTATGAAACCGCTAGCAGTTAAGACAGGCGGATAAATAGCTTTACTCCTTATCCTGCTTTGAAACTTTGGTTTGTGTTCATTTCACAGAAGAGAAGCCATTTGTTTTTGTCTGCAAGTATTCTATTTACCCATCTATCTATCTATCTATCTATCTATCTATCTATCTATCTGCATTACCCCCTGTGGGTGAGGAGTGCAGACGAAGAACACACCCACGGTATTCCCTGCCTGTCATGAGAGGTGACCAAGGGATTGACTACACTAGGACCATGCTGCTACTTGTATTTAGTACCATTATGCGAGGAACACTGCGGATCTGGGCGCTCGGTTCATAGAGATATCTAGCAAGAATGTTTTGGTTCCACTGTGTTCAGAATGGGTCTGCGTTACCTAAGAGTAGTACCAATATAGCCTATGAGGAACACCATGGGTCTAAGTTGCCTATGTGAGAAACACCACGGGTTTGTCTGGCGCCCATGATTAGTACCACTATGTGAGGAAACCCATTGGTTTGCGTTGCCTGAGAGTAGTAGTACAATTATATGAGAAAAACCATGGGTTTGTGTTGCCTGTAGGCATTACCATAATGTATCATACGCCGTAGGTCTACATTGCCTATGATTAGTAACACTATGTGAGCAACACCATGAGTGTGCGTGGCTGTGATTAGTTCCACCAGGTGCGAAACACCACGGGAATACCGGCGCCGCACTATGTGAGGAGCTTCCTGGGTCTGCGTTGCGTTTGGGTGGTGAGTTTGGGTTACTTGCGAGTTGTGCCACTGTGTGTGACATACCATGGGTCCACATTACCTATGCTTAGTACCACCATAAACACCATGAGTCTACGTTACCTGTGCTTAGTACCACTACAGGAGGAACACCATGGTTCTGCTCTACCAGTGATTAGTATCATCCATTGGGAGTGTACCTGAAGAGAGCGGCACCACCTCGGGATGAGGACACAAGTTTTCTTTACCATTATGAGGGGCCGGTGAGCTGGATTTGGGACCCCTTTTTATAATACGTATCATCCCAGTAATTAAGACATTGTGTATTGGATCCATTGATTGTTTTGGTTTCAGATCATTTTTTCGTCACCATTCGTTTTAGATTTTACTCAGTGGATACATTTTGAAGTTTTAATTATCGTTTCATTTCGTTGCGCCTCATACCAGTTGTTAGGTCCATTTAGACAACAATCATCATCTATCAGTATTGATCCTATTCATCTTAAGTCATAATACAAGGAATATGTGAACATTTTTGTAAACTGAATACATTAATACTACTACATATTTTATGATTATGACATATTGAATTATATATTTTATGGTCCGACTCGTTGACTGAATGGTCAGCGTACTGGCCTTCGGTTCGGAGGGTCTCGGGTTCGATTCCCGGCCGGGTCGGGGATTTTAACCTTCATTGGTTAATTCCAATGGCTCGGGGGCTGGGTGTTTGTGCTGTCCCCAACATCCCTGCAACTCACACACCACATATAACACTATCCTACACCACAATAACACGCAGTTACCTACACATGGCAGATGCCGCCCACCCTTGTCGGAGGGTCTGCCTTACAAGGGCTCCACTCGGCTAGAAATAGCCACACGAAATTAAAAAATATATATTTTATGAATATTACATTTTTAATTACATATTTCACTGATATTTACAACATGTTTATGTACATTTTTTTGCACTTTGACATTACATCAAAATTCGTGCCCTATCAATCACCACCACCACCACCATCGCAATCACCACCACCTCATCCTCCTGCCTTCAGAAGTTCACGCAGAGCTATGGTAGCTGGGCATGGATGCATTAACTGTTATAGCGGTTGAGCGAGTTTGAGTTTTAAAAAATCCCGCACGATACTTGTGACAGGATAGAGGAATAAACAGGGAAGTGCTTATCTTGGCATGATGAAATGTTTCAGTCTCTTTGTCCACGTGAACTAATTAGTGGCACAAGGGATAGAGTAAACGTGTGAGCTACTTTGCTATGTAAATCCCTGACTGTTCTCAAAGACTCATTATTTCAATCTAAAGCAAGCAAGCAGGTGAAGTTAATGTGCACTGTGCCAACAGTGCGTGGTGCAGATAACGTGAAAACACGAGGCAGGATGCTTTGCGGCCTAGAGCTGTCCAAAGTCACAGCTTGCAACAAAGCGACCTTGCCCGCGCGCCCAGAACACAGTATGAAACTCCACAGGCCATATTTCTATCATCACCGTTGAAATTCTAAGATGGACATTTAAATTCGAAATTATGATTATCATTTTGATAATATTGATAGAGGTTATGAACAAAAGCAGGTATCCAAACTAGAGTGAAGTGATGTTGCAGCTTATCTCCCGCCTCGTCATCGTAATATGTAAATACAGTCGAAACCGTTTATTGCGACTTCGCTTTTAACGACGTACGGCGAAATCTAACGGTCCCGTCTAAATTCTCTGTTGCATGCTGGATATTCAACCCGAAGGCTGGTTTGATCCCACACAGCTCTGCCAACAGCTGTCATAGATAGCCTATGTGTCACTGAAGAGGCATACTAGGGAAATGAGGAGTGAGGTACTTTCCCATTGCTTTCCTCACCGAGCCAGAAGTTGCAATATAAACACTGTATTTTAAAAAATCACTAAGTACGACATCGCTCATTACGACATATCGGATAAAACGGCAAATGTTTATCACATTTTCGGAAAAATGTATCGACTATAACGTCCAATACTGAAAATGGGTTTGACAGCCACACATCTTAAAATCGCGGGACACGGCCTAACCATCGAAAAGCTCGTTCTATCCCCGCGATTTTTAGATCTGCAGCCGTGAAAGCCATTTTTCGTATTGTACCTCCATGGGGATTACATTTCTTTGAAAACGGAGAATTTTCTTCTCCTTTAGCAGGTTAGCAATTCCTATTTACTAACATGGCGGGACGACGCAGTTGGTCTCCTCCATATTAAAAAATCCGAAATAAATAAAATAAAATCCACAAACACTCACACCTCCCCAATCCATCTCCCTCCATCCACACATCTTCCCCCACCAGCCCGCATCTCCTGGCCAGAGAAAGGGCGTGACCCTTTAGGTCGCCCGCCTCAGCCCCTCAGGGCGAGGAATGAAAACTCTTCAACAACAGCAGTTGGTCTGCCGCTGCTAAGCAGGGTCTTGGAGAGACGTGCCAATCCAACTGATGAGCGCAAATGGCACGTCTGGGCGGAACTCTGCAAACGCACACGGCCTAACCACCCAAAAGCTGGTTCTATTCCCGCGATTATAACGTCCAGTGTCGATTTATGTTTTATAAGAATTTGGGAATTGCAGACAACAATGTAAAGCTTATTTTGAAACTCTTGTGTTCAGTAGAGTGTAGATTTCAAATAAGTCTGTCTCTTAAATACTCAAGGCAAGCATCGCTGTGAAGATGCCGCAAAAGAAAGGGAAAATGTTTAATATTGAAGAAAAATCCCTCATAACATGGCGATTAGAAAATGGGGAACCAACTTCAGCATCGCCAAGGAATTGGGTGTATGACACTCAACGATTTCTACAATTTGGAAGAACAGAGAGAACATCTCATTTATTATCCAAGACCGCGTGCAACATTATTGATCAATTTACATTGTTGCTATTTCCTTCCTCACTTGTTATTTTATATTTTGCTGACACGTTATTGCTATGTAGAAAAATTCCTCTCAGCCCCACTCCACAGTACTTATTTTACTTGTCGAAGTTTTAACTTCATTCTGTTAATTAATCACGTGAGTGTGCAGCCTAAAACTTGCAGATGTGCAATTTTTAGAAGAAAGAAAGACCACTTTGTGCGACTATCGACTCTACGACAGTCAGTAAAGGAAATAGTAATATGGGAGAGAGTTTCAATTCAAAGAAAGAATATTTAAATCCCAATATTTACAACTCATTCTGTACAGAATACGAAGACTCAAATTCGAAATACGAAGTATATGGATGGACGAAAGTGAATGTAAATTTGTGGTGATGGTGATTACTGTTGTGATATGAAGTACTACTGGGTAACCATCCTCCATTAACACTAAACAGAAGATTAATGGAGGAGGTCTGACACTTCAGCAAAAGAAAGGTATGGAAATGGAAGACTCCCTAGGCCTCGCAAACCTAATAGTCACTCTGATAGAGATCACAATCTTAGAGAAGGATTACAAGTGAAAATTAAATGAAATGGCGTATGGCTTTTAGTACCGGGAGTGTCCGAGGGCAAGTTCGGCCCGCCAGGTGCAGGTCTTTTGATTTGACTCCCGTAGGCGACCTGCGCGTCGTGATGATGAAATGATGACGAAGACGACACACACATCCAGCCCCCGTGCCAGCGCAATTAACCAATGGTGGTTAAAATTCCCCATCCTGCCAGGAATCGAACCCGGGACCCTTGTGACCAAAGGCCAGCACGCTAACCATTTAGCCACAGAGCCGGACAATAAATCAGTAACAAGTGACGAATGAAGCCAGGTGGTGCAGAAAATATTGGATTAGGAAATAATTAAATGAATAGTGTTAATTGAACTCGAATAACGACGGCAGAAGTAAGGAGAACACAAAATGAAGATTAGTAAACTTAAGGAATGCCTTTCTGAAAAGAGATATTTACTCATTTTTAACATAGGTATACGTATTAGAAAAATATTTTGAAGACTTTTATGATAAGCGTGGGATTTTATGGAAGGGAAGTTTCAACAATAACTATAGCAAAAGGAAAGAGGAAATAAACTTCTGAAATGTGGTGTTACTGAAATCTCAAGAGGAGGTGAGTAGATCGGATCACAGATCAAGAGATACTGAACCGAAATGGTAGGAGGAGAAGGATTTGGAGAAATTTTACAAGAAGAAGAAGAAGAAGAAGAAGAAGAAGAAGCGAGATTGATAGGGTTCATCTTGAGAAAACCAGGAATGAGTAGAATAGAATACTCCCCAGTTTCGGATCATCTGAAACTGGGGAGGGAGTGCATTTCTTATAATCCAAAATTTATTTTGATACATGCATTATTTTCCCTATTACTCTTTATCTGTTACTACATTAAACGTTCAAGGAGAGGAAATTAAAACCCTGAGATTTGCCGATGATTTTATCTGACTCTGCACACAATCTGAAGAAATTGCTGAATGGTATGCAGAGCCTTGGTGAAGGAATACAAGGTGAAAATAAATAAGTCCAAAACAAAAGTAATGGAGTGCAGTCGAACGAAGTCAGGTGATGCAGGAAATATTACATTAGGAAATGAAGTCTTAAAGGAAGTAGATGACTATTGTTATTTAGGTAGTAAAACAACTAACGATGGCAGAAGTAAAGAGAACATTAAATGCAAACTAGCAAAAGCTAGAAAGGCCTTTCTTAAGAAAAGAAATGTGTTCACCCCGAACATTGATATAGGAATTAGGAAGATGTTTTTGAAGACTTTCGTCTGGATCGTGACATTGTATGCAAGTGAAACATGGGCGATAACTAGCTGAGAAAGAAAGAGAATAGAAGCTTTTGAAATATGGTGTTACAGAAGAACGCTGAAGGTGAGATGGATAGATCGAATCACGAATGAAGAGGTACTAAATCGAATTGATGAGAGGAGATCGATTTGGCTAAATTTGACCAGAAGAAGAGATAGAATGATAGGACTCATCTTAAGACACCCAGGTCTTGTTCAGTTGGTTTTTGAGGGAAGTATAGGTTGTAAGAATGGTAAGGATAGACCAAGGTACGAATATGACAAGCAGATTTGGGTAGATATAGGATGTAGTAGTTATGTAGAAATAAAAGGTTAGCACAGGATAGGGTGGCGCGGCGAGCATTATCATAACAGTATCAAACTGACGACTCAAACAACAACAACAACAACAACAACAACAACAACAACAACATTAAACATTTCAATCAAACTTATTAACTATTTCAATCCAATTTCTAAATGGTAGTTTTTTAAGGTGTATTTATTTATTTATTTTGTCCTAGACGTTAACAGAGACAAACGGGACTGCATCAGTTAAATTTAGATGGAAGTGTGTGAGGTGAGAGCGACAAAGGCATGAATATGACAAACAGATTAGAATACCGTAGCTACGTATAAATGAAAAATTTAATAAACAGCTCCTCACGCATCAAACCACTCTTTAGACCGATGAACCAAACGAAAAGACCAATACCAGATACTCCTGATCTACACTAGTTTCTTACGTTTAAGATCAACTATGGCAATCTAGAACAAGTGAATCGAGCTGCATCATACAGAGAGTTCTTTCTCTATTTTCTTGTCCTTTTCTGAAATTACTGTGGGAGATGATGTTCTCATGACCATGGTGAACCCTCAGTATCAGGTCAGTCATATGTAGAGTAAGCTTCAGTGAGCAGTATGCAGTTGGTTAGCGCGTCTCCCCTCTCTCCCTTGGGGACGAAAGTCCTCATTTGCATCCCGGCTCAATAACATGTCAGGTGATAGACACCGGCTGATGGGTTTCCAGTCTCTCGCACCAGGTGGACTCATACGCTGTCCCATCCATATCTGCTCCTTATTTACGTTTCAACGATTCCTTCTCATCTCATGGGGATTTCCCTATTCATCCCAACGCCGACTGTTGGAATACTATTTGATGTATAGGCCTAAGACATGTTGAATATTTGGTTCCATGAAAATATATCACCGAAGCTGATGTGTATTAATTTCAATATTCAAGAGAGTAATGTGTTTAGCATCCATTCAATTACTATATATATTTAAAAATTCAAATAACGATCCTTTTTTATTGAAAAATAAATATTACAGTACCGATCTGTCATCTAACTCGAGCTTTTGAGCTCTGAATGTCAACTGACAGCGTGAAGAGTCGATCCTGCAACCCTGAAAGTAGCCGTTCTGTATTCGAGGGATAGGGTAAAAGGAGCCAATTTTAAAATATGGAATATTTCTTCTTCTTCTAGTCCCTATCTGTTCCGAATGTCGGCAACCATCTTGGCTGTGTCTTCTCTGTTATGAGCTGCTTGGAGTAACTCTGCCGATGTCTTAAGAGTCCAGCCTCTGAGGTATTTTAGCCAGGAGATTTGTCTCCTGCCAACAACTCTCTTTCCAGGTATCTTTCCTTGCAGGATTTCTTGCAGTAGATGGTACCTGCTTCTGTTTCTCATGGTGTGACCAAGGTATTGTAGCTTTTTTGTTTTTTACAGTGGTCAGTACTTCCTTCTTTTCTCATTCTTCGAATGATCTCGGCATCTTTGACATGAACTGTCCATGACACTCTTAGAATCATTCGGTATAGCCATATCTCAAAAGCCTCTAATATTTTACTGAGCGACTTCGTTAAAGTCTGTGTTTCAAAACCGTAATAGTGAACAGAAAATACATAGCAGCGAAGGAGTCTAATTTTTTAATTAGTGTTAAGCCACGACTAGCTTTTCCAATGCGGGACTTCACTATAACCGAATATTAAGAAAATTAAGATTCAGAAATAAGTATATAACGGGTAAATAGTAAGTGAATTTGCTATCCACTCACATAGACACACTGTATATTAATGATATGCACTATATGTTTTCGGGGCTCTATACCAGGGCCTCTCAGGGTGCATGCACCGGTGCATTACGTGGCACAGGGTGCAAAAGACGACTTCACTAGGTTGACCAGAGAGCAAGACACCCATTCCTCGATGTTTGGCAATAGAGCGGTCTCTCTCTTGCCCTACCTGTCTCGCTCGCTCCACCTGTCTTCCCCTTCCTCACTTGCTCTGCAGCACTCCTCCATCCGAGCTGAGTTGAGCCAAGCTTAGCCGAATTGCCCCGAGACAAACCGCTCCTCCGAACCGAGCCGAGTCGGACCGATGCACGTTGCGCCACGATTTGCACGTGTGAGATTTAGGGATTTTGAGAGGCTCTGCTCTATGTAATACGTTTTTCGTCCCCGTAAATGTTTGATACGTTCGGAGAAGAAGGAATAGCTGTGTCCCGTATATTAGAATTGCGTAGAATGCCGAAAACCGGGTCATGGTGGCCACCAGCGATGAACTTCGAGAAGAGAGGGATTCGAACCTTGACATCAACTAACCTTGAAGATGATAGTAGATAATGGTACATTCACTTGTGTAATTCAAAGTAAAATTCATATTTCAGCATTGCCTGTAATCGTAAGGTCGCTATTTTCCTGATTAACCCGAGAAAATTAATATCCTAATCAAGGCAGTCATAAACACACATACTGGAACAGTACCTCTTTCACCACTTGTTTTCAGGTATTCTTGAACAGTCACTACATTAACATAGGTTTTCAGACTGAATTAACTGTCGTAAGAACAAGGAGCTCTTGGCGAAGGTACCTCAAACTTATACATGAAACAGTAACATATAATTCTACTCTCAAGTAATTTACCAGTTTAGGATTAGCAGTGTCTTAGCCGCTGGCTTTTCACCTTAATGACATGAATTCGAAACCCAGTGACTGAGAATTGAAATTTTCACCTAAGAAACGATATGGCGTCGGGTAAGTGTAGAATCCGAAGCTACCCAGGATGACACCAAAATCCTAAAACGAGTGGGATAAACCAGGGATACCTACTTTGGAGGGTAGCTCTTCTAAATCGGACATTGTCTGAGATAGGGGTACTTATCCCGCGGTTTCTGAACCCCTTGGGGATCAGTAGATGGTCTGCGGGGTGTCGGCGAAACACAAATATAAACTTAAAATTTGTATTCTCTGCAAAAAAAAGTGTACAACGGAGGTATCTGAAAAATTTTATTTTTTGCAATGCATTTTTGTTCTATAATTAACATCTATGCCTCCGTGGTTCAGGCGGCAGCGCGCCGGCCTCTCACCGCTGGGTTCCGTGGTTCAAATCCTGGTTACTTCTTGTGAGATTTGTGCTGGACGAAGCGGTGGTGGGGCAGGTTTTTCTCCGAGTACTCCGGTTTTCCCTGTCATCTTTCATTCCAGAAACATTCTCCAATATCATTTCATTTCATCTGTCAGTCATTAATCATCACCCCATAGAAGTGCGACAGGCTTCGGCAGCCGGTATAATTACTATCCTCGACGCTAGATGGGAGCTTCATTCATTCATTCCATTCCTGACCCGGTCGAATGATTGAAAACAGGCTGTGGATATTCATAATCACTTAACATCACTTCAACACGCACTATATCCACGGAATATGGCCTAACAGGTTGAAAGTTCATTTCGATTCTTCTCTGATTGCCACTAATTTTATGCGCATTTATATTGGTTATAAATGGAAGTGAATTAAGGAAGAAGACATACATACTCAAATTCACTTGCTAATAATCACCTATTTAAACGGAAAATACCATCCAAGTTATCTCCATGACTAGTTGTCTTCATCACACTAGCCCTGCCTCAGATGAGGACAGACCGAGCTCGATAGCTGCAGTCGCTTAAGTGCGGTCGTTATCCAGTATTCGGGAGATAGTAGGTTCGAACCCCACTGTCGGCAGCCCTGAAAATGTTTTTCCGTGGTTTCCCATTTTCACACCGGGAAAATGCTGGGGCTGTACCTTCATTATGGCCACGGCCGCTTCCTTCCCATTCCTAGCCCTTTCCTGTCCCATCGTCGCCATAAGACCTATCTGTGTCGGTGCGACGTAAAGCAACTAGCAAAAAAAAAAAAAAAAATGAAGACAGTGATCTCTTACAACAAATCGAAGCTAACTGTGATTAACTTTTTAGGATGTGTTGATGTTTATTGCTACTCTTGCTAGATTCCCATTTGGATGGATATTCTAAGCACAGAATAAACAGCAAACATATGGATGAAGCTGTACGCTCATGTATGAACAGCCTGGAGATTGCGTCGTATTTATCTTCGCCCCTAATATGCACTTTTGGTAGCATTGAAGTCCATTTCATCGCTCTCTCCTGATTAAGAAGTATTTTACAAGTAGTATACATTATTTCAAGCGCTTTGAGCACCACAGTACATGATTATCAAGACAGGAGAGGCTTATGTTCTATGACGTCACATATTACTGCCTTGAGGCTCTCTAGCTGTCACGTTTTTTAGGGTATTTAAGAAGAGAAGTAGATGTTGTTCAATTGGGAAATAAAAGCCTATCTCAACGCTTCACTTGCCACCCTGAGTGGCTCAAACGGTAGAACGCTAGGCTTCTGTGCTTAAAATGGCGGGTTCGATTCCGGCTCAGTCCGGTATTATTTGAAAATGCTCAACTTCGTGTGGTTGATTCACTGGCACATAAAAAAAGTGCGGAACAAAATTTCTGTAAATCAGTGTCTCTGAAAATCGCAAATATCGTTAACGAAACGTAAAACGAGTAAATTATTATTATTATTTATATTATTATTATTATTATTATTATTATTATTATTATTATTTTTATTATTATTATTATTATTATTATATAATTCACAATTTTACAATTGGGTTTATGAGCTTCTTAGGCAAAATGTACATGGAAGAAGTACTATTTGGTACATACGCACATATGCTTCATACATACCGGTATATACTTACATTGTTGTCAAATAAATTTGATAGGTATTTATAAGGTAGTTACTATAGAAAAATAGTCAAAATTATTAGTGGATGATTTTCATTAGTCCTCTGTATATGTTGGGTGGTTCGTGCCAATAAATGTCCTTAGTATATGAGAAGTGGTCAGGATTGCTGCTTTTTGTAATTCTCTGTAAGTGAGAGGGTGGAGATTAAGAGCTTCAGTGCTCCTGTCTTTGGTATAATACTATTGCATCAATTCACTACTCAAATGATAACATTGTTGAGTTCCACATGGTTTTTATCTTTTTGGCCAGATCTGTATATTTGGAAATCTCTGTATGTGTTGATTAGAGGTTGATGATTGACATGATTAACATATTAGTAGATTTTCTTGTTTTTATCCACAAAAGTTATATCTGGTCTATTGCAGGTAATAGTTTTATCAGTGATGATATGTCTACCCCAGTAAAGTTTGTAATTTTCACTTTCCAAGATTGGAAATTATTATTATTATTATTATTATTATTATTATTATTACTACTTTACATTCTTAGTCCTCTGCGTACACTGCATAAGCAGTTCTTACGTGACGTCCTACGGAATCCACATCTATAGCAGGTCTCTTCGCGTGTTTTATCACAATACGTTGCGTACTCCCTGTAAGAATGTTGGTAATGGTAACAGTGCTGGTGATGCTTATTTATTTTACGTGCACAGGGTATGAAATTACTGAAGTATCAGCATATGTTATATTAGTTGATAATAATATACATAAAACAGAATGATAGATAAATTCATATTAGTACGTGCCCAGAATGCAGCAGTCCGGATAGCCTTGTCAGTTCTGCAAATAGGTCGTCCTGTATGCAGGCTTTCTCTAGCTCTCTTCCCATCATAATATGATAAGCATTCCCTTTCTCTGTCTGCTCGGCTAAATTCGCAACACGGCTAAGTCCTCAGTTACTGTATTGTGGCATTACCCCAGCTTGAGGAGAAGGCCTGATTGGCTTATTACATTCTCTAAACAGCTTGTACTCTGATAGTAAAGGTTTAAATTGTGCAAGTGAATCCCTATGGTGGTAACACATAAAGAAACTCCACTACTTATTCTGTTTACTATGTTTGGAAGAGAGTCTTCTTTAACGCGAGTCATCATCATTAGTCGTTTTGCTCATTGCTGAGTGTCGTGACTTCATAACTATCATTTCTGCGTCGCAGTCTTGACGATATTCCTCCATCCAGAGCTGTTTTCAGCTTTCCTTAACATGATCTCAAGAGGTAGGTCATTGATCTTCGCCTGATCTAACCATCTATTGCATTTGGGAGATAATGGGTTCGAGCCCCTCTGTCGGCAGCCGTGAAGATGGTTTTCCGTGGTTTCCCATTTTCACACCAGGCTGTACCTTAACTAAGGCCACTGCTACTTCCTTCCCACTCGTAGTCCTTTCCTATCTCATCGTCGCCGTAAGACCTATCTGTGCCCGTGCGACGTTAAGCCAATAGTAGTCTAACCATCTACTTGCTGTTCTTCCTCGTGGTCTACTGCCTTCAACTTTGCCTTGCAAAATGGTCTTTCCCAAGTTCTCTCCTTCTCTTCCGAAAATGTGGCCGAGGAACAGGTGGTAACACGTTTCCTGATGCTCAGTTCGTTCAGAGTGGAAACATTGGTTCTTCTTTCCGTCCAAGGTACACGCAGCATTCTCCACCAAGACCACATCTCAAAGGCATCAATTCTATTTTTGTTTCTAGCATTCACGGTCCAGATCTCACAGCCACATCTGCGTAACTTTTGACATCGCTCGGTTCTGCCAGATCTTACTGAGTTTAGCCACTGCAGCACGGCCTAGAATATTACGTCTTTTGATCTCTTTTTCACAGCTTCCCTTGTGATTGATGACAGGTCCAAGGTCCAGCACGGCCTAGAATATTACGTATTTTGATCTCTTTTTCACAGCTTCCCTTGTGATTGATGACAGGTCCAAGGTAACGCGAATAATTCTACAATATTTAATACCCGATCTGCTGCGGGTCTAGCCGAAGTATTACAATTCATTACTTGATAAAAGAAGAAGTAAATTCCATAGCATCGTTTTGCTAATTCTGCAGTAGTCCATGATTTCAATGCCAATAACATAGCCTGAAAGCAGTAATAAATGTTGTGGAATTACGCATGTGAAAGAAACCTGTTTGGTGGTACTTCTTCTGCTTGTACCATACCCTCATTGGATGTCGGCTGACATCAGGGCGACCTGGTTCTTGTTCTCGGCAACTCGGAAAAGAGTGGGGTACGGAGCCCATACCATCCTCGTAGATTCCGTAGCCAAGATATTCTCCTTCTTCCCCTTCTTCTCCTTCCTTCAATTTAACCTTGTAAGATAAGCTGAAGGAGTGGTACAATTAAGTGAATTAACTGAGAAAGTAAATTATGATATTGTTTTGAAGTACGAAACAAATAGCATTAGTAACAGATGTACTCGTGTGTATATATTATTTTGATGATCATTCTCAAAATGCATCTTATTTCCAATGTTGCCTTGAATTTGCGGATTTAGCCGAGTTTCCACTGTCTGTGCCAACGGCCGTAGCCGTGTTTAAACACAGGATACCGTGAGATCTCTGAAAGTAAGCAACATTGGGCGCGGTCAAGATTTGGATGGGTTGCCACGCGTTCTTCGTGGGGGTAAGGGAATGGAGGTGCGGAAAGGAACTGGCCACCCCACCGTACATAAAATCCGGCTCAGGCACACCTCTACGGAGGTTCGGACCTGCCTTCGGGCAGAATACACCCTTACCTTTACCACTATCTGTTACACAACTCAACATGTATTTTGATCGTTACAATTTCAATTTGTCCGCCTCTGTGTTGTAGTGGTTAGTGTGATTAGCTGCCACCCCCGGAGGCCCGGGTTCGATTCTCGGCTCTGCCATGAAATTTGAAAAGTGGTACGAAGGCTGGAACGAGGTCCACTCAGCCTCGGGAGGTCAACTAAGTAGAGGGGGGGAGGGGTCGATTCCCACCTCAGCCATCCTGGAAGTGGTTTCCCGTGGTTTCCCACTTCTCCTGCAGGCGAGTGCCGGGATGGTACTTAACTTAAGGCCACGACCGCTTCCTTCCCTCGTCCTTGTCTATCCCTTCCAATCCTCTCATCCTCTCGCAAGGCCCCTGTTCAGCATAGCAGGTGAGACCGCCTGGGCAAGGTACTGGTCACCCTCCCCAGTTGTATCCCACGGCCCAGAGTCTGAAGCTCCAGGACACTGCCCTTGGGGCGGTAGAGGTGGGATCCCTAGCTGAGTCCGAGGGAAAAACCGACCCTGGAGGGTAAAGAGATAAAGAAGAAGAACACAATTTCAATTTTATGACCAATAACACTTTATAGATGTTTACCGTAATTATATGATCATTTTTTAAGTGCAAACATGTCTGAATGTTCTGTACTAAAATGTTATTCTGGTGGTGGTAATGGAAGAGTGGCGGTCCCACGTAGTGCAGGCAGCTGGCAGACCTAACTACCGGCCAGTGTATTGAGCCGGTCTGCTCCTCTCTTGACACCCATTTGTTCCCATGTTGTAGGTGCTGTATATTGTTCGCCTCTCCCAACATAGGCCGCGTAATGGGGCTGTGTTCCTTTCTTCATCACAAACCCGCAAGATAAATGAAACAGCACAAATTATATTGACCAGTCTGCCGTCATCTTTTGTTTTCACAGGCTTCTGTTCTGAAGTGATGGATGATCCTTTTTTACGACTGCTGTTCTCCCCATGTTGGTTTCTAGTAACCTTCTGCTATCATCTCAGCTCTCAGTTCATTCTGCAGTGACCTTTACCGCTGTGTATTGCTGTACCCGACTCTACGAGAGCTCTTTAGGATGCCGTGAATGTTCTGAGGCGTATTACTGCGGGATGATACTGTTGTACTGTTAGGGATTGTGTGAGATGTTTTACGTACATTCTCGCCCTCTTCCGTACTTTTTCAGGAATGCATTTTGAAATACACACGAAAAATTATTTAAACAAAAGCAAGAGGATTCGATTAGAAGTTACAATGACATTCTACGTCCATGCTTTGTTGTTCATGGTTGTGCGTTCCCTCCAATTCAAGTCCAAATGATAGCATTGTCATGGCTTACAGTCTTGGTTATTAACCGTCATCATGAAATGGATGTTGTACGTAGAAAACACATTTTACAAGATATTGGAATAAAACTTTTAAAGAAGATTAGTAATTCTGTTATTGGTTTTTCTAAGTCGCCGGTGCTGCTGCTTCTAATGACGATGATTCAACGTGAGGGCTATTACTGTAACATGAAATTTACCACCTCCTTTTTTGGGAAAAACAGAAGAAGCAGAAGAAGAATATGAAGAATATAAACAGCTGTATGAAGTATTAACATATTTAATACTGGAGAAATATTGCAGAGTTTCGGGAAAATGAAAAATTCCCTAGGTAAAGGAAATGGAATTCCATAAGAGTTTGGTGAAGAAATTGACTGAAGAAAATCACAAAGAAAATGTGGCAGGATATATTGGCACAAGTAAATCGAGTAGCCATGTCCGCCATAAAATTTCTTAATTTTTGAACCCCTAAGCTTTTCAGAGCTTAATATTAAAGAGAGAACGATAGAATGAAACATGCCCAATCCCAAAACTCAATAAGCAGGATTCTTCGCATATTCGGATAGTTTTTATGCTCTTGTCGAAAATAACATGTACTATGTGCCGTTTTTTCTCTTGGCTAATCAGAAACCATCAAACTCAGGAAGAATCCTCATCACTGTTTGAAACGGAAGCAATACTTGTTAAACACACGATTTAGAATAAACTATATTTTTAAACAGAGTTTACTTTCGCGGAAAATACAGAATTAGTTACTAGGCTTTATAGTATAATTTATTTCCGTCACACCAGTGTGTTGTGGTGACCGTGACATTCCATTTGGGAGACTTGTTGCAAGTTGTCTGATGGAGTCTCGTTTGCTTTTACTGCTGGCTTCCATCAGCAAACCATTAATATCTGTTTGCTGACACAGCATTTCATTGACCTTAAGACTCAACAAGAAAAAAATCGATGATTAGTGAAAATCACCGGTAAAGCACATAGGATTTCGCACTCACCTCTTCTGTGATTTGATTAGTTAAATTAAATCTCGCCCTGACTCTTCCTCTTTTGCATCTAATTTTTCCCTCCAGAACATTTGCCATAAAGACGTTCTGCCTGCACGAGTGTCCAATAAACGGATCTCTTCGTTTCAATAGATTTTTCCCAAAAACCGTTAAGCACAACATCATTAGTCGTCTCTGCCGATCAGGTTTTTTTCTATTCATCACCTGTGTAGTACATACATATATTCTTGAGATGGATAAGTGAATAGTTGAATTCAAATGGATTAAGGCACATACAGGGCACCAGAGAAATGAGCTTGATGACCAACCAGCGAAAGAGGCTGCGATTACCGAAAACATCTTGGAGCGTGTATCGAAATCTGTAGTGTAGGCCCACTAAGTGGTCTCAGTATAGTGAAGTGGCAAAATAATGGAATCAAACCATTAAAAGCAGTATCACAAAATCATACTTTCCTAACATACAGTACTTGTCAGACTAAAACTAAAGTTAAATTTAAGTCGATATTTAACAACTATGCTAACAGGACATGGTCATATGAAGTCGTATTTATACAGGTTCAGAATTATAGACAATCCAATGTGTCCTTGTACTACAGGTGCGCAAACTATTATTTTCGAATATAAAAAATAGATGTAGGAGGAGACATGTTAATCGGAACAATACTGAATGGAGTAAACTGGCCAGTAAATCACAATAGACTCGTAAGTAAATACAAAGGCATTTTTTATTCATAACTAGTGTTAGAGACAAAATTATAGCCAATTAAATAGTACCTTAGCATTATTTGTACATATCCCACCTTACAATTATGTAAAGAAACACAGGTACCATATTTATAGAACATAGATTAAGAATGTCCCTCCATCTGACAATTTGCTACATCCACGCCTAGAAATAACTGATGCCGGGAAATGAGAAGAGTACTGAGAGAAAGGGCCTTCAGTGAGTGGTGTAACTTGCAGCAGAAAGGAAGAGGTGTATGTTTGTACAATGAATATACTCCTGCCAACTCCTGGATACGCGACCATCAAGGCTTATCATGTAGGGAATGGCGTGAAGCAATTAAGATGACAGCAAACATTTCAGCAGTTACATCGGTACCAGGAGGATCTCAGAACGATTCCCTTTGTAGGCGCTGCCTCAAGGAGATTGAAACTCTTGCGCATGTTCTGGGATCTTGTCCTCATGGTGAACTTTTAAGGATTACGCGTCATCATAACATCCGCTCGTTAATTGCGACAACGCTGAAAGACCATGGTTTCCAGGTATTTGAAGAGGTTCATGACTTAGCGGACAACGGAAGGCACAGAAGGATCGACATCATTGCTTTCAAGAATAAGAAGAGAGGTTACATCATCGACCCCACAATTCGCTTTGAAAGCCATAAGTCACAGCCCTCAGATGTTATCCTCGAGAAGAGAAATATTTACTTACCAACAATTCCTTACTACAGGGAGAAATACCAGATAGAGGAAATCGACATAGTAGGTCTGATGATTGGAGCAAGGGGAACGATTCCCGTTTTTGCAGCTAATTTCTGGAAACAGATGTCTCTGCCAGTTACAACGTTACAGGAGATTGCCATCATAGCCTTAAGGGACTCACTGATATTCTAAGAAATCACTGTTACAATTAGGTTACCTTCAACATTTCTCAAGTACAGTACATCTATTTCTCTTCTAAAAATAAATGTATACTTTGTCGCAAGGCAGCCTCTGCATGAGAGGAAGTAGTTCATAAAATAGAAATAGTGCTGTAATAGAGAATGTGGAATTAATTTCAGTATTAAAAAAGTAGGCTACATACATACATCTTCATTACAGACTTTTGCCTTTCAGCGTTTAGTCTGCAAGCCTCTGTGTATTAAGTAAACGCCTCCACAATTCTCTATTTGCAAAAATCTCTGTAGCGTCGTTTGGTTGAACGCCTCTTGTCATTGAAACATTAACACCTGAGTCTAAACACCGTCGCCTTCGTTTTTCTGTAGTTTTCTTACCCCCACGTGGTCAAGTCCATTATTCCCCTAGATAACCTATCCTACTCCATTAGGCTCACATGACCGTAGGTGGTTTATACGTACAGCTTCATCCGTCGATATTACTCATAACAGCTGTCCGATTCCATGGCTAAATGGTTAACGTGCTGGCCTTTGGTCACAGGGGCCCGGGTTCGATCCCCGGCAGGTTCAGGAATTTTAACCCTAATTGGTTAATTTCGCTGGCATGGGAGCTGGGTGTATGCGTCGTCTTCATCATCATTTCATCCTCATCACGACGCACAGGTCACCTACGGGTGTCAAATCAAGTCCTCCACGAGGCGAGCCGAACAGTCCTCGGACACTCCCGGCACTAAAAGTCATACGCGATTTCATTTCATAACAGCCTTTATTTTCTTGTACGGAGTACCATCGTGCCATTATTCCTACCTGTTTCTACCAGCAAGCATTCTCACTACTTTCATGTCCGTTCCTTCCCACTTATGAATAAGTTTTCCTGAGTCAACCCAGATTTCACTCCCATTCCGCTGCGTCAATCTGAAAATTAACTATAGTAGTGTGCGTTTAATTTACCGAAACATTTGAGCCCTGAAGTATAATTGTATAACAGCAAACAAGCAAGCAAGCAAGCTTACATTTTTATATGATTGTTGATTTCGTGATCATAACTACGCGACCTCCAGTTCCTTTTATAAAATCCGAACCCCAAGGACGTGGCTTAATTTAAAAAATCCCGAATCAGTTGACCGAAATTTAGACCACGACTGTCTTTGTGACCAGCCAGAAACAGTGTGACGTGCTATTACGCCAGATCATCAATATATTTCGTAATAGTAAGCCAATTTAAGATTTCGTAATAGCAAGCTAATTTAATTAATTGTTTTTTATTCAGCATGCGTTATCGAGGGTAGTGAAGATGTATTTGATTAATCGCAGTAACTGAAGAAATTTCGGATCGTGGCTTCTGCTTTAGGAGAGACGCGTGGTCCTGGAATTTTCTCATCGTACCGCATAGGGGAAATGAGTTCGTGGTTAATTCCTGGGAGAAAAAGTTGTTGTAGAGCTAATCACTATCCCCCATTAATATCCAAGGTAGCGGTTGGGGGAAGCCGTTAACTTCCACTCCTCCAAGAGTAGAACGGAGATGACTTCCCTTCTTTTACTCATAAACTCTACACGTACTTTAGTACTTAATGCCTTTCATTTACGAAATTATTCACATCCGAATGAAAACGTTATTTTCGTCCTTGATTAACATGAATAGCTGCCCGAAATGTTTAATCTACACTTAAGAAAATGGAAATTGCAACACCATGAAGGCATTGGTCGTTTGTGTTGATTTTCAAGATATGAAACGATGCCATGGAGGTCTGTAAACTTTCAAAGTTTCAGTCCCATTGGATTGTGTGCTACAGGTCTCCCCACGTGATTAGGACTCTGGTGTAGCATAGTTGACTTGCAGTCTGTGCAGTGAAGTGTTCCCCGTCAAACATGCCTCGACGACAGAGAAGAGCACGCTATCAACAACTGTCGGCGTTTGAGAGGGCTAGGATAATTGGGCTGTGTGAGGCTGGGTTATCGCTAAGGACTGTCGCTGCACGTGTTGGCCGACAGACATCTACTGTACAACGTGTATGGCAGCAGTGGTCAAATGAAGGTACCCACACGCGTAGACCTGGCACAGGCCCAGCGCGACAGACAACTGTGAGAGAGGATCGCCGCATCATTCGGATTGCCCGGATGGAACCCCATGCAACAGCAGCGTAAATTCAAGCAGCTGTGTCACCCCACGTTACACAACAAACAGTTGGTAATCGCCCCTCGTGCAGCTGGCTTACGAGCCCGTGTCCCTGCAGAAGGTGTTCCATTGACCCCGCAACAGCGACGTGTAAGGCTGGCCTGGTGTCGAGAAAGATCGACGTGGGTCGACGAATGGCATAGCGTTGTCTTTAGTGATGAATCGCGCTTCTGTCTTGCCCGCAGTGATCGCCGGAATCGTGTGCGCCGACGTACCGGCGAGAGGGGCCGCCCAGATCTTATTGTCGAGAGGCACACAGGGCCAACACCAAGCATTATGGTCTGGGGAGCTATTGGCTTTAATGTGAAATCACAATTAGTGCTTGTTGAGGGCACTGTGACTGCTCGACAGTGCGTTGATAGGGTACTCAATCCAGTGGTTGTCCCTATGATGGCGAACATTGCTAATGGGATGTTTCAGCAGGACAATGCCCGGGTTCACACTGCACGCATCTCCAGAGAAGCTCTCCACGACATCACAACCTTAGAATGGCCCGCCAGATCCCCGGACCTCAGTCCTATTGAGCATGTGTGGGACATGATGGGTGGACAACTGGCCAACCGTCCTCAGCCACCCACAACTCTGGAACATCTGACCCGTCCAGTGCAGCAAGCATGGGCCACAATTCCTCAGGAAACGATCCCGGGCCTTATTGACTCCATGCCTCGACGAATTCATCAATGTATTGCAGCTCGTGGTGGGCACATCCTGTATTGATTGTTGTCCAAACCTGCGGTCAGAGGGACCTGAAAGTGTAATAATCGAATCACAACCGAACACTCGTCCTGCATGTTCAATTGTATTAATGTAGCACCACTCCTTCTGGGTGTTGCAATTTCCATTTTCTTCAGTGTATTTTGATTCCCATCCTCTTCTACTTATCCACACATAGTCTGGTATAATAGTATTGGGAAATATACCATAGTTTCGAACAGCCGTATCTGTATGATAATATCATGCTGACTCACTTTTCTTTTTGGTGGTCGTTTAACGTTTTACCATTGCAGGTAGGTTTTTCAAGGGCGATAGGATAGAAAAAGGAAGGCTGAGCGCGCCTTTCATTTAGGTCTAGTTTCGGTATTTGCCTGGTGTGAAAATAGGAAAACAATAAAAACCATCTTCAGAGCCGCCGTTGGTGAAATTCGAACCCGTCATTTCGTGAATACAAGCTTACTACTACAAGGCCCGTATCGCGCAACCAACTCACTCAACACTTTGGTTAGTCTTTATAGTTCGACGTTTCTCCATGGTGGTGATTATTGTCTTAAAGGCAGTACTTCGAGCATAACCACATAATCAAGGGAAAAATGGAAGAGTTCCGACTCTTCGAATGGGGTTATTAGAAACGGAAGGAAAGGCGTTAAAATGGAAACTTCCATAGGCCTCGCACATGTCTCTTTCTAATTGTTGTACTATTATAAAACATTAGTCTACGGCGGTGTTTCTCGATCTTTTGACATAAATATATATTATGAGCGGGGGGGGGGGGGTCATTTGAAAAGCTACGTCACGAAATTAGCGAAAGAAAAGTGTGACGACCGAGCAAGTTGCTGCGGGGTTCGTATCACGTAGTTATCAGCTTGCATTCGGGAGATAGTGGGTTCGAATCCCACTGTCGACAGCCCTGAAATGGTCTTCCGTGGTTTCCCATTTTCACAGTAGCCGTCGCTTGGTAGGCCATGACTCTTCGGGGCAGTCGTGCTATGGGGTTTGGTTTGTTTGTTTTTGTTTATGTATATTTATAATTTCAAAAAGTGCGTAGAACAGATATAACAAGGAGTAATACTACTTGAGCTTACATCACTGAAACAGACTGCTTATATCAGGCTACCGAGCTCGATAGCTGCAGTCGTTTAATTGCGGCCAGTATCCAGTATTCGGGAGATAGTGGGTTCGAGCCCCACTGTCGGGAGCCCTGAAAATGGTTTCCGTGGTTTCCCATTTTCACACCAGGCAAATGGTGTACCTAATTAAGGCCACGGCCGCTTCCTTCCCACTCCTAGCTTCTTCCTGTCCCATCATCGCCATAAGACCTATCTGTGTCGGTGCGACGCAAAGCAACTTGCAATATATATATATATCAGGCTAAATTTTACGCAGTATTAGCCATAGATCGGCCTCCATACGCCATCTATTCCGGTATTTGTCTTTGGTGAACACAAGTCCTGAAAATACGTGCTGAAATACGCTCGTTTGCCATTAGGTTGCAGACTTATGAAGAATCAAGCCATGTAACATTTAATTATGAAAATGTGTGTAATTTATGAATTTGTTCGTGTTTTAAAATTATATTTAGCAACCTGGCTGCGTACCACCGGACATCTGAAGTACCACTAGTGGTACGCGTCCTACTGGTTGAAATACACGTTCTAGGGCTTTGTATTTAATTTAAAAAATCATTTATATCGTCGGCATTAAGCACGATAATTTAAAAAAACCAAATGGTGAAATTTTTATGTATCTTTTTATATGAAAGGTTTTCTTCACAGAATATATTCTTATGATTGTTAATTATAAATATTCGTATTTTGTTATTACTGTATTATATTATGGCCTTGCTTGGCTGTAAGCTAAACTGATGTAAAATTAAATGGTTACGAATTCAGACATTTCCAAGATATTAATAATTTCAGTCTACACTGTCTGCGATCTCGAGAAAATCATCATCATAATCAAAGAAAAATATTACCTCGCAAAATTACATTGCGTTGCAAAGGAGATTGTAATAAAGTCTGATTCATTAAAGGAAGAAAGAGAAAGACATTTCACGAGTATGGCCGACATCATCCTTTGGTAGCATACAAAGTTCAAGTATTCCAGAAGCGACCAGATGGAACCCATAACAAGTCTGGTGGAAACAAAAGGAACAGTGATAATTTTGGGGAGCGTTATGAACCGAGAAGAGACGAGACATCCCTGATAATTCAACAGTCGTTATTGTTAAGAGGCGGTGATTGCACATAAAAGCTCTGCTCGTATCGCTTTAATAAACGAGCTTCAAGTCTTCAAGATGTGGATGGCTCTGCGTCCTCTTCAAATGTTTATTACCTCTTAGCAAAGAAGACATCTGCATTCATAGCTGTATTAATAGATGAGATGTGATAATATTGTGTACTCCGTTAGAATACTGTAGGTTCTTGGTGTTGCCACCCTTTTGTGAGATAACAACAGTCAAGCTAAGTTATATTTTATAGCTACGGGTGAATTACTTTACATTTACTTAGCCCAACGGAAGTCTCATAATGTGGAAGAGGTTCCTCTGAATCTAAATCTTTCCTCTGTTTTTCCATTTTTCGTCATAAGCATGATATTCGCTATACCGGTATGGTCATACAGTTTCGGCGATTATGGGGAGTGGAGAAAACATTACATTTTTATTGAATTTTAGCCAGCTGAAACTAGGAATTACAGGAGTTATTTAAAAGAAAGCAATTTGTGCAAGCCCTGTTGTCTTATCAGGTAATTCTTTTCTTTTAATTTCTTTAATTATTAACAAAATTATAAGCGAAAATGCGCACAAAATGTCGTTCGTCGCGGCTAACTGGTCTGCATATCACCTCCAGCAAGTAGCGGAGACTTGCACAGCAGCCTATACCATGTGCTGTGAGGAAGGGTACCGGTCATGGACACTGAGGTATGATTCACCAGTTTGCCGCGCGCATTCGTCAGTGTCGCAGTCACTTTAGAGTTTGTTAGCTTCTTAGTGAAAACCTACAACCTGTTTTCCAGTCATTGACCTGGTCAGGGATGTAATGAATGAAGCATATATAGGCTGTTATTACAATGGGGTCGCCACTCCCAAGGTGATATATTAATGACTGATAGATGCTATGAAATGAAATGAGAATAGAGAGTGTTGCTGGAATGAAAGATGACAGGGAAAATCGGAGTACCCGGAGAAAAACCTGTCCCTCCGCTTTGTCCAGCATAAATCTTACATGGAGTGACCGGGATTTGAACCACGGTATCCAGCGGTGAGAGGCCGACGCGCTGCCGTCTGAGCCACGGAGGCTCTTTAGTTTCTTAGTATCTAGTCAAATACTGAAAAAATGAAAACCGACAACCTGTTTTCCAGTCATTGACCGGGTCAAAGATGTGATGAATGAAACATATATAGGCTGTTATTACAATGGGGTCGCCACTCCCGAGGTGATTTATTAATGAGTGATAAATGCTATGAAATGATAATGGAGAGTGTTGCTGGAATTAAAGATGACAGGGAAAACCGGAGTACCCGGAGAAAAACCTGTCCCGCCTCCGCTTTGTCCAGCACAAATCTCACATGGAGTGACCGGGATTTGGACCACGGTATCCAGCGGGGAGAGGCCGACGCGCTGCCGTCTGAGCCACGGAGGCTCTCTAGTCAAATACTAAATGATTTTAATTGCATAATCACGCCGTATTTTTATTTAATTGTAATACACGTGTAATATTGTTCCTTTGGTAAAAGTTTTATTGTGTAGTACTGAATCGAAATCTCAAACAACTATTATTACCGCACTTAAGTTGGTAAGCTGTCAACCGTTACCTCCCTGTTGAAATTCGCTTGGGGAGCATCAGAAAACTTGCAATTTTGTACCTTTTTCATTTTTTTTTTTTTTTGATATATACCCCTCCCCCCGCCTCCCGCAAACCATTGAGCAAAACGTTTGAGGAACATAGTCTGAAATGGTTTGGAAACGTGGAGGGAATACACCGAGAGTACGTGGGGGGGGGGGGGGAGGAGGTCTAAAACATTTATAGACGACAAAACGTACTCACATCTGGTGGATATTACTGTGATGAGGCAGTGGGTGGGGGAGACGTCAAAATTGAAAGAAATAGCTACAAAATGGTAAGATATTTATGGTCCCTGAGGGAATTTTGACAGAGAAGTGAAGTTTACCAACTTAAGTTCTTTAAGATTTTGATTCATTGTTATACAATCAATTGCATTGCAATTGAACAGAAGTACGGTGTGATCATACAATATTAAAAAGTAATTATTTAGTATTTGGCCACACACAGTCTACACACAGACACATTGACTGAGGCTACAGTACCATACTGACGAATCCACGCGGCAAGCGGGTGAATCACACCTCATTGTTCATGACATTGGCTAAGAAACAAAAATACCCCTGTTACGTTTCCCCTCAGCACATGCTACACGTTTCATCGCTAGTCTCCGCTACTTGCTGTGGCGCTGTACGGATCGGTTAGCCGCGACAAATGACATTTTGTGCGTTTTTCCGCTAAGTAATTTTTAATAAATAAATTAAAGGAAAGAATAGGTGATAACACAACAGGGTTGGTAAAAATTGCTTTTTTTTATAATTCCTAGCTTCAGGCGGCTAAACTGGAATAACCTCCTCGCTACCCCCGCCCCAATTGCCGCTACTGTGCACGAGAAAGGAACTGAGGGCGATTACTGCTGTTGGTAAGAGGAGGAGAGGAAGATCCAAGCGGACGTGGGAGGACAAAGTAAATGAGGATCTGAGAAAGGACGGACAAAAGTAGACATGGAGGAAAGGATTAAGGAAGAAAACACCGACCCCCAGCAAATTTGTGGGAATTACGGAAATAACAAAGGGCAATCAGAAGAAAAGGGTATGATACATTGTTGCGATTCAGAATTAGCTCATGAAAGTCGTATAATCGAAGCATAACCATAGAATGGTGAGTGAGTGTCAAGTTTTAAATTTAAGATGTGGTTGGTCGTATTGATGAAGAAGGTGATACCGATAATGATTGTTGGTAGAAGCGGGCCGATGACCAAGATGTTAGGAAGTACTAATCATTCTTAACATTAGTTGTAGAAGAGAGTCCTGATTTCTTTGAAGAATGAGGGTAGCGGGTAAAGAAAGAAAAAAAGAAAGAAAGGAAAGAAAGAAAGAAAGAAAGAAAGAAAGAGATCATTAAGAAAGGGGAAATATAAAGTTTATTTAGACTTCACAGATCGTATGCCATGGGGGATGGAAAGATAAAAAGAATAATCTGAGGGAAGTTAGTGAACAACGTTGTGTTGGTGAGGCGCGTCTGCCTCTTACGTGGAGGAACTAGGTTCAATCTCCAGGTCATCCAAGGATTTTAATAATGGGACTGAGGGCTATCAACCTCTTGAGATTGACTGAGGAGCCGTTTGATATGAGAGACGGCGAACTTAGCCAAGAAAATCCACTGAGATTACAGTCACGCTGACCACGTGACACTCCGTTATCCGCGGGCTGTCTAACTGATCAGTGCTATCAGATATATATGCCATAGGGATAGTAGAAGGGTGTTAAACACAAGTAAGTTGAGAAAGACGAAGTCAACTGGTATCCTATAGTCTGCTCCTGAGGGTCGAGGCGGTAGAGTAATACCCACGGTATCCCCTGCCTGTCGTAAAGGAAAGTTAGCCTTTCCAATACTAAATTGATGTCAGTAGGTAAGAAATCCAAGAGAATGGAATGTTAGGTTGGGAATACAAAGCTGGGACAGGCAGATATTTGCAAGTATTTAGGATGTGTATTCTCCCAGGATATTAGTACAGTAAGAGAGACTGGATCATGGTGTAGCAATGCTAGTGCAGTGAGCACGCAGTTGGATGAACAGTATTCTGTAAGAAGGAAGTCAGCTCCCGGACGAAATTTCTTTGAACCGGTCTGTTTTCAGACCAACTTTGCTCCCCTCTTCTCTTGCTACCGCAATTCTCTTCCTTTTCTCCACAGTGTTTCTAATTCTCCAATCTTCCATCTTCTCATTTAATGCAGCAGGCTGTTCTTCGACTCCTCACACATTCTGTACTCAAATGACAATTTCATCATTAAACAATATTTGTGCCTTTTGTGTGTGAGTCTATTCAAATTATATTCATGAGTTCTTTGTGCTGCCCGTCATATCATCCATCACTATAAACAGTGAAGGTGACCATACATTTATTGAATTGAAAGCAATTCAACAAATTGTAGACCATAGCTTTCTGTACTGATACAGGGGAAGATTTTTTTTTTGTACATCTACATAACAAATACACTTATTTTACTATCACTACAACAACTCTACGAAAATGTTTAGTGACAATGGAATTTATCTTCTATTCTATAAAAGCAACTCCAGACCAACAACGTGCTGTACATTGTTTAATGAGACTTAAGTGAACACTTTTTGCTTGCAGGAGCTTCCTCTCACTCCGAAGGTAACTCCCCTTCTCTGAGGAAACCCCTGCTCTTCCCATGTGTATCCAACTGTATTGTAGCTCTCACTTGAAGAAATGAACACAAGGACAGTAAATGGCTTTCTTCTGTTCGTCCACCTATGTCGCCTGTTACGCATTGTTCTGAAAACGAACGTTGGGATCAAAAAGGAGAAATTGTGTTTAACGACAAATAATATACACTTGTCTCGACATACCTGTTCTGAAAACCACAGGTCTCTCGGCATTGTTTTCATTTACTTTTGTGAGGCTCCTGTCCGACTTCCCTTAGTCAACTCTTATGCCCGGTTTCTGGAATGATGAGATATCTGTCCGATAGCTATTGATTTGTTACAGTTGTCGAGTCGATAAATCTTCGCTGCGTTGCACAGCGTAATATCAGCTAACTTAACTGTTAACTATTGGCTCGTTGATCAAGTTTCATAAACACAAACTAGATGCCAGCCCTCGCACTGGTTTTTTTTTTTTTTTGTGTGCATTAGATGTGTTCCCTAGACTGTCAGTTGCATGCGCACAACTAATGCATTCTATTCGAGCTTTCCATTCAGCTCCTATTATCATCTTAGCCATGCAGCGAGAAACTGGTATTCGACCAGTTCTTGCAGCCGTGGGTGTCAGTTTCGCAGTGTATAATGACAGTCAGCAAATTTTGATATTGTTTGAGGATTTCTAATGAAATATGCACACCAGCAGCACATATCACGCGCGATCCAGTTTGCACTGAGCTTTATAAGTATACCGTATCTATTCCAAAATATGAACATTGTTTGACCACAGTACTACGACAAA
This sequence comes from Anabrus simplex, assembly GCF_040414725.1. Classification (NCBI taxonomy): domain Eukaryota; kingdom Metazoa; phylum Arthropoda; class Insecta; order Orthoptera; family Tettigoniidae; genus Anabrus; species Anabrus simplex. Next base: position 37,339,273 of record NC_090268.1, read on the forward strand.
CATCGGGTAATTAACATATATAACCTGTTAGTTTATTATAATATCGTTAATTAAAAACAATCCTACGATAAAAGTAAATGCTCACTGCCGACGCAAGTAGGCCTGTAGGCGGCCTACTGCGATAAATGTGTAATTATATGTTATACTCAGTTACTGCTACCATGGGCACGAATTCAGTCACAGATACAAACATGTTAAGACTCAGTAGTAGTATTAAAGGGTATCGTAATTGATATTTGATCAACCGGGGACAATGGAAAATTATTTGCCACAAGGACGCCAATTGTCGCCTGTCCCCTCCACTATTCTTCATTAGAACATTAGGCCGACGATGATATAATCGTGGTCGTTCTAGAATGTTTACCATTTTTCAATTTGTTCGTCGTAAGAAGATGAGAAAGGCATAGAAAATTTTAACAAACACATTATTAGCTGCCGATAATGAAGTACCGCGCACCCGCCCGCCGAGTTAGCAAATAGATATCTCCTGGTCAGGTAAGTTAGCAGGCGATTTATCGAACTGATAAATGTATCTTACGTTCGTGCAAAGCCAAAACACAAGTTAACCATTCGATACCGCTATAGGTTCGATATCTGATCTTCCAGAAACCGGGCACCGACGGGATGAGGTTTGCGAGGCCGAGGGAGTCTTTCACTTTCACGCTCTTCGTAACATTTCCCTATTTTTGCCGATACCCCTCATTATTCAAAGAGTCAGATTTCTTTCAGTTAGTGTTAAGAGAGGGTAGTTTGCTACTTGTCTCAAAACAATAATCACCAATATCACTAACTTCTCCCGAAATTCAATACTCTTCTGCGTCGAATTCACATTGTACTTTTCCCTGATTATATTTCTCTTCTTCTGCGCGAATGGGTTATTGAGGACCACTCGGAATCAACATTTGTTGAGCTTTCCTCCTTGCCCAATAGTTCTTCATTTCCATCGACTGTTGTAATTTCTGTTCCTGCGACCAAATACGTCGTGTTGGTTTCTTCTCGTCTTCCTCAAATCCACTTGTGTGAACAATTTTTCTGACTACATTTCTATCCTGCGGATTTGGATATCCTAATTCAGTGCGGTCTTTCTCAAATTGCTTATACCATTTTGATCTCGTACGTTTGATTTGCAAAAATTGTGTCTGTTCGATAAGTAAGTCTGTTGTTATTCATTCTTTCCAAATGGCTTACAAATTGAATTCGTCGCAGTCTCATTGTAGCAGTAAGTTTAGAAATTTTAAAGTATATTTCTGAATTGGGTTTGGGGTGATGTATTCCGTTTTTAATTCTTGGGCCTAAGAATTTTCTCAATATTTTTCTTCCTTTAACCTGTAATTGTTCCTTTAAATTTTTTATGATGTAAATTGAGGGTTTCTTCAGGTTTGATCACTGTTAACTTTATATACTTTTTATTTCAATTATCGATTGATAATACATGTTAGTGGTTAGAAAGCTATGTTATTGTCATTGATTCGTTTTGAATTGTTATCAATTTTTCTTACGTCGCACCGACAAGTCTTATAGGGACGAAGGGATAGGAAAGGCCTAGGAGTGGGAAGGACACGGCTGTAGCATTAATTAAGGTACAGCCCCAGCATTTGCCTGGTTTGAAAAATGGAAATTACGGAAAACCACTTTCAGGGCTGTCAACATTTGGGTTAGAACCCACTATCTCCCAGATGCAAGCTCACAGCTGCTGCGCCCTTAACCGCACGGCCAACTCGCCCGGTAATTGTGTTAATAAAGATAAATCTTTGATAATAACCCGCTGAGTATCGTCCGTTGAACAATATTATGACTCCGAACCTTTTTTTATTTTACCTTATATACATGCTTACGGGGTTGCAGAATTACGCGCTTCTCTATCGGTTCTTGGCCGGGCCTCTGGCCAGATGTGAGTACTGTGTATAAAAAGTGCGTCTCTACCTTAGAAAGGAGTTTGGTGTAGTATTTCCCTCTCACTCGCATGTTCTGCAATTATCTTCGTCTTTTTTCCAATAATTCACAGTGATAAATCATAAATCCTATAGAGAATTTCCTGCTCTTTCTGATGATGTCAAATGTAAATACATATATTATTCTTTTGTGACAGGGCTAAAGAGTATAAGTCAAAAGTATACGCATTACAGGACATAAGTTTGGAGTTTCAAAACCAGAGACCGTATTGATTGTGGGGGTTTGAAATCAATAGGCCTGCATCAATATATTTCAGAAAATTGTATTATCAGTTTTTAATGTCCGGCCCCGTCGTGTAGGAGGCAACGCTTCCGCCTGTTACCCGGCGGCCCCGAGTTTGATTCCTGGCAGGGTCAGAGTTTTTTAATTGTACATGATTAATATCCCTGGCCTGGGGACTGGGTGTTTGTGTCGTCCTTAATGTTTCTCTCCTCACATTCAACTCTTTACACTTCCGCAATTTCCAAATACACGCAGGTGCAAAGTAGGGGCAAAAGATCTTCTAAGGTCGACGCCCCGAATAAATAGCTTTTTTTTAAAAGTCATTTTTAAATAGGCCTAATCGTTTTCTTCTGCTAAGTGTTGAAAATTAAAATAGTTTCTTGTACTGTGACGACCCGATATAACATGACTTATATTCTTACTGTCTGGCGTGAAAATTTAATAGAGAGCCTATTTTTCTCTGTTACGTTATTTTGGCGCAAATCTCTGTTTTTTGCAGATAAATACCTTATGACGCTTTAGATAAAAATCCAATGAACAAAACAGATAAAGATTTGTTCGTGCATTGCCTTATGTTAGAAAGTACACTCTTTCCCAGGACAATACATTTTACATAAGAAGAAGGCAATAATGAAATACATCTTGAAAATTCTCGGATAACAAAGAATAGTTAGGTAGCGACTAATCTATTTTGTTACATTGGTGGCTAAGCGAGAAGAAATGTTTATAAATGTATGAGAAATTTTTAAAACAAACCGGAGCTCGTTATCAGTTAACATGGGTCATAAGTGATCGCACTTCTGCTCAGAGCTATAATTCGCAGTCATGACTCAATTGAAAGTCTTGCTTGCGTATTTTGTCATCCGACTGCTGATTGTTTAGTTCTTCATCAGAGCTCTATGTTATAATATTAGTTGTGGTATTTAGTTCAACTGTGAGTAGGGAGGTTTTGTGTTCTTTATAAATGGTTTGAATTTTATATCTACAGTATTATGTTGTTAATATATTAATTACTAATATGGGAACTAGAAAGCGTAGTACACGTAAACTGAGCAATAAAGAACTAATTAGAATTCTGAATCTATTTATTTTTTAAAGAAAATAGAACGTTACGCAGGCAGGTGAAAAGACAGCAAAAGCTACCGGGCGTTCAAAAAGTTTACTATATGGAATAGGAAAGGTGAAAATTAAAGATCCGCTGAAAATGCCGGCAAAAAACCTAAAACAGAGAGCAAGCACTAAATGCTAAGTTAATTAAATACGACGGAATAGTACAAAGTGGAGTCGTCGCATTGTTCATTCCTTGTTCTTTGAGGATATACCACCAACATTAAATATACTTTTAAACAGGGTAAAAACTGATTATATTCTACCAGTTCTTTTTAGGTTCTCTTTATGTAGATTTCTGCGTGATATAGGGTTTTGAATATGTAAGAAGGGTTAACAAATGTGCCCTTATTGAAAGGGAAGATATAATCAGGTGACGTCATAAGTTTCTCAAGGACTTGAAAAAAAATAGGAAATGAATGAAAACTGTTGTTTTTTTACAGATGAGTTTTGGGTAAATATAAGCCACGCTGTGCCAAAAAATGGAGAGACACCGAAATGAAAAGTGCACGTCGGGCAGCAATTGAGGGTGTTAGCATAGGTCTTAGGCCTCCTAAGTCTCGTGGGTCAAGGTTTGCCTTGGTAGGTGCCGGAAATGATAAAGGGTTCGTCCATAGTGCCGAGTTAACATTCTTTGCCAATAGAACACGACATACGCAACGATGAAATGACAGATGGAGTGTAGGTTAAAATGGTTCGTCGAGCAATTGTTCCTTAATGTCCCTGAGAGATCTGTCCTATTAATAGACAATGCAGGCTATCACAGTCGGAAAAGCGAACTTTGCCTACAACTTCGTGGACAAAAGACCGGCTGGCTGACTCAATATATGTTGAAACGGGAGCTTCTTTCTTATTGCGACTCAAAACAGAGACAGATCTGATAAATACTTCATTGTCGAGATGGCTAATTCTGCTGGAAAACATGTTTTTCGCTTGCCACTATAACTCTGCGAACTTCATCCTATCGAAATCGTATGGGCGCAAATGAAGAACTGTATACAAATTCAGAAAAGAAGAAATGAGGAAATTAAATTCGGCTGCATATCAACATGTGAGTATACAAAATTCGGCAAAGTATGTGGACCACACATAGACAGTCGAAAATGATTTCTGGAAAGCAGACGAGATTAAAGATGACGAGGAACAATGTTTGTGCCACATTCTTTTTCTTCTTCTTCTTCTTCTTCTTCTTCTACTTCTTCCGATGCATCCCCAACTGGATCCATATCAGTTGAACCTGGACTATCCAGGGACGCGGAGGAATTTATGAATGAATAACACCCATACCTCAGGAGAGTGGACTGGCCTGAAAGTTTGAAATTCATTTTAACTATTACTTTCCTAATAAAATTATATTCGTGGAAATTTTATTTTATAGGATAAAAATTATATTAAAATTTAATATTTATGCCGGTCCCGCGGTGTAGGGTTAACATGCCTGCCTCTTACCTGGAGGCCCCGGGTTTGATTTTCGGCTAGGTCAGGGTTTTTTAACTGCATCTGAGGGCTGGCTCGAGATCCACTCAGCCTACACGATTACAATTGAGGAGCTATCTGACGGTGAGATAGCGGTTCAGGTTTAGAAAGCCAAGAATAACGGCCGAGAAGATTCGACGTGCTGACCACACGACACCTCGTAATCTGCAGGTCTGGGGGTTGAGCAGCGGTCGCTTGGTAGGCCATGGTCCTTCGGGGCTGTGGCGCCATGGGGGTTTGGTTTTGATTTTTAATTATAAATTATTTTAATGTGTGCATTTAAGTCACGCTCTAAACTTTGTCGTGTCATACCTAAATAATTGCACAGTCGTTCGATCTGTAAGGTACATTTCTATGCAACACACAAATATATCGGAAATGTCGAGGGTTTTCACTAAAAACACGCCTGTATAATCTCTCATGTGCCTGGCCTTAATCAACTTTGTATGTGCAGTAGATCTGGCATCAGTGCGCCCCATTTAACGTGTACTATCTTTTAAGGTAGAGACGCGCTATAGTCCCCCCTGTGATGTATGCTCGTGTTAATCTCCGCGCGGGCCATGGCCAGATACGAGCGACTCCTCGCTGTAATGAAATCTCTAGGAGGCTAATCAGATTCTGCACCAGAATGGTCTCTCTCTCTCTCTCTCTCTCTCTCTCTCTCTCTCTGCTTTTCAGCTGCTCTGCTTAACTGCGGTAATTATTTCCCCCCTTCCTGACGTATCGTTTCTTTCCAATTCTTCCAATACCACTATAATATTCGTTTTGAGAAAGCTCTGGTGCTCAACTTATCTATTGTACAGTTTCACTTATTTATTTATTTATTTATTTATTTATTTATTTATTTATTTATTTATTTATTTATTTATTTATTTATTTATTTATTTATTTATTTATTTATTTATTTATTCTCAGAAATTGCATAGTTCACAATTAACTATATTTGTTTATAATTTCTTTCTTCTGACTCATTCTCTGAATCTCGCACGTGCATACATACTACCATTTATTCGTACAATGCCTTTCTGCAAAAATACTTTTCTGTTATTTATTTTTCATAATATCAAGTGTCCATATTTAGATGAAGATGAGTGGTGGTGGTGATTATTGTTTTAAGAGGGAGTAGAACTGGGCAGCCATCTTCTATTAACAATAATCGGAGGGAAAACGGAAAAAGGTTGCACCTTCGAAGAATGAAGATATCGGCAAATAAAGTGCAAGGCCACGAAAATGGCCTGAAAATGAAAGACTCCCTAGAACCATACCGTCGGGGTTGAAAGAAAACAAGAGTTTACCAAGGGAGGTCAGATAGGAACGTTGACAATAAGTATGTATACTTGCACGACCATGGACATGGACACTAACCCTTTACTGCATACTGTTGCCCTCAGGCAACATACAACGTTTCACCTGTATAAATGGATACAGATTGTGGAAAGAGGTAGTTTTCCGGCACACCTTTAACTGTACAGTCATTTAAAGACATGTACCAGTGATGCCTTGTTTTTTTTACATAACATAAGACAAAACAGCCCTACAACCAAAGGCACTCCTTCCACCCCGTCAGCATCCACGCGTACCAACCACCGTTTATTTTACGTGGGCTCTCCCCATCACATTACCACAGGCTTCAGGAGTACCTCTGGCTCAACCTCAAAGACATTACCAACCTACGGTCGTGCAAGTATACTTGCGCCCTGCAATACGTACCCATCGCCAGTAGGCAGTAATGTTCGGTCTTTGAGTGTTATTATTACATGACATCATTTCCAAGAAAATTTGTTAAGTAAAGTTCATGAGGTTTAATAGTGTATTTCAGTGAAGTGTGATGCTGTAGCTTTTTCTTGAATTGTGACCAAATCATTCATCGAAATGTACAAATGCAAACGTTCAGGCAATTTGCTCACGCGCGACCTCTCGCGTTCTTTAAACACTCACGTAATTTTACCAGATTTGGCAAAACATTTCATTAATTGTTTACATTGAGAAAATATTGTTACTGGGTACATATTTATATTTTTATCAGAGCATTCACTGCAAAAGGAAAATAGCAGCTCATTAGAATATTATTCTAAGCGTGAGCAGTTTGCCTTCGCGCGACCTCTCGCGTTCTAAAACGGGTGCGACCTCTCGCGTGTTAACAATAATCGGAGGGAAAACGGAAGAGGGTTGCACATTCGAAGAATGAAGATATCGGCAAATAAAGTGCAAGGCCACGAAAATAGCCTGAAAATGAAAGACTCCCTAGGACCATACCGTCGGGGTCGAAAGAAAACAAGAGTTTACCAAGGGAGGTCAGATAGGAACGTTGACAATAAGTAGTGGCTGTACGAGCTATTCCAAGCAGGACCATGGACACTAACTGTTGTCGGCGCTGCCACAACGAGGTACAAACTCTTGCTCACGTCCTCGCTTACTGCTCGCACGGAGAAGTACTAGGCACCATAAAATCCGATCTGCGATTACTCAAGCGTAAAGGGACTCAAGGAGGTTCACGGGTCCTCTATTACAGGCAGCACCCGTCGAATTGACATGATAGCCTTCAAAGACCACCGAAAAGGATTAGTAATAGATCCGCGATCAGATTCGAGACATCCGAAACACGACCCAATCAGGTACATGTGGAACATAAAACATGTGAACCAACCATCCTATTCTATCAACAAGAATACCAACTGGATGATGTTGAGGTCATAGGATTATTGGATAGTGCTAGAGGAACCATTCCTCCCTTTTTCGTCCAATTCTGCACATCATTTAGCCTCAATCAGGCATTAATAAAAGAATTGCAGTGTCTGCATTGAAATATTGCATCCGAATCCTGAAGAACCATATCTCCCGAACCTTTTAATGCAAGAACATATAGTATGTCAAATCTGCTTACCAACTCACAATTACTTTTAATATTCATCTTGTATTTTTGTATACTTTGTCCTCAGGGGCAATCTCCAGTTGGGGAAAGTCGAAATAAATAAAATTACAAAACACAGGTAACTGGAAGCAATGCCAGACTCAGCTAGGGGGAACCGTGGTCGCCAACTCACGCTTACAACTTGAGCTGGTGCTGCTTTTAGTCGCCTCGTAAGACAGGCAGAGTATACTGTGGATGGTATGCTGCCGTTCCTATCTGCAGAGGATTACACGAAGAAATGATATTCCTCCTATATGTTGACTAATGGTTTTGTTTCGAAGAGGTTCAGTCCCTTTCATTCTTCAGTTTATCCTCTGATTAGTGTTAAAGAGAGGATGGTTTCACAGGTGTACTTCCTCCTAAGCAATTTCCACCACCACATTTGCTGCTTGTCAGCGAACCATTGCACAATGAGTATAGTTATATATGTATAGGAATTATACGAAGATTGACATTTTATGGACACGTTCAAAGATTCCCACCAACAAGGCTTACACACAAGAACAAGACATACGGCAGAAAACTGAAGAATCTACCATGGATCCAAGAAGTCAAAAGGGGCCTGGAGAAAGCCCAGAGAGATACATCAGAAATATTAGACAGAGATCTGTTTCGTAAAAAGTAAAGAGATGGGTAGTACAGCCAGAGAATGAAGTTCCAAGGAGACCAGGAACGAAGTGGACTGAGAAAGGAAGAGAGTCCACGGAAAAAATAATGAAAGCCATATGGAAGACCAGAAAGGTGAATCACAAAAGCACTCCGTGATCCAACAGGGTCCATGCGCAAATAATAATAATAATAATAATAATAATAATAATAATAATAATAATAATAATAATAATAATGTCCGGCTCCATGGCTAAATGGTTAGCGTGCTGGCCTTGGTCACAGGGGTCCCAGGTTCGATACCCGGCAGGATCGGGAATTTTAACCATCATTGGTTAATTCCGTTGGCGCGGGGGCTGGGTGTTTATGTCGTCTTCATCATCATTTCGTCCTCATCAGGACGCGCAGGTCGCCTACGGGAGTCAAATCGAATGATCTGCACCTGGCGAGCCGAACATGTCCTCGGACTCTCCCGGCACTAAAAGCCATACGCCATTTAATAATAATAATAATAATAATAATAATAATAATAATAATAATAATAATAATAATAGGTACAGAAAGATCTGCAGGAGATCGGGATCTCATTTGCGGAGATATCCAGGAGCGTGTCCCACTTAAGAAAAAACTCCAAGAACATCAGAGTTTCCTACCAAAGCCCAAGATGAAAACTGGAAAGGCATGAACGAAAGGGCGAAAGGAGCAACACCGTATACGAATGAAGGAATACTGGACCAACATTAAAGCTCAAGGGAAACAGTTGAAATGACGTGGTCCTTAGTTGGCCGAAACGAAACAATAATAATAATAATAATAATAATAATAATAATAATAATAGGAATGATACTATCGATAGGCGGGCTGAGTGGCCCAGACGGTTTAGTCGCGGGCCTTCTGACCCCAATTTGGCAGGTTCGATCTTGGCTAAGTCCGGTGCTCAAATACGTCAGCATCCTATCGGTAGATTTACCGGCACGTAAAAGTGCTCGTGCGGGACTTAATTCCGGCACCTTGGCGACTCCAAAAACCGTAAAAAGTACAGTAGTTATTGGGACGTAAAGCTAATACCATGATTAATGATGTTATTGATAATATTATGCTGTTATTTTAAACTCTTATTTATGGCGTTTTCTTCGACTTTCTGGTAAACATTCTACTGATAAATTACTTCCCCACGAGTAAAACTCAAACTAATTAACTTCGACGCTTTCCCGACACAGCTCCGAAGTGGGCGTCCGTGTGCTGACCGCCTAATTACAACCAGTATCTGCAGAAACTGTTCATTCGGGTTTATAACCTGTGATTTACGGCAGATTGTCGATACATATCTGTTACCAGTACGTTTATTATTCAAATCTGAATAATATTTCAGTTTTCCAAACCATTTCTTCTTGTCGTTTTCTCTTTCCTCCACTCAAACTTGATCTACCTCTGTGCAACTTGGTCTCGAGGACCTCTTGTCAAGGTTCTCCAATTAAATCCGCTAGCGCCTGACTTCTCTCTCAAGAACTTATCCCAACTTCTCTTTTCACCTTCATTCTCGCTTCTTTAATTATTTTCTTCCTTCCTGCCCCACCAACCCCCACCCTTCTCCCACCCATCTTCACACCTGCAAGTCGAGTTGCATCCGCGGCACGTTTCGTTTTAGTTAGTTGTCTGGTGAAGCGCCCTTGACTGGGGGATCTGTTAATGGCTGCCATTAGCAAGTTATCGTTGCTACAGAATGTATCAGCGACAATAGTGGAATGGTTCTATTGCTTTCAACATTATGTCTTTAGAGTTTCGTCCTTTCATATACCATACAACAGCAAAAACTGAAAAAAAAAAAAAAATCCGTCCACATACGCATATAAAACCAGAATACATGCCCATGTTATTTGAAAGTGAAAAACATTCCTTATTTGACGAACATTCTATCATTGTTCGACTGTCAGTTTCATTATTGTGAAAATTAGACCCATTAAACTTTAAAAGCAAACGAGTAAAACAAATTAAGGCAGCAAAAATGTTCTGTTGTACAGACAAATTTGGATACTTAAAATGACAGTTTAATTCCGTTTCAACAGAATTATTCTGCTAGATATTTTCGAAGATTTAATTAAGTGCCTTTCGTTATTCCATGTTCAGAATCGAAATTGATACTGCATTATTCCTCGTACATAAAACAAAACAAAATCCGTGGCTAAACAGTTCATTATGGGTCTTGGCCCGACAAAGAGACTAAGGCAGATTGACCCTGCGTAGTCATCACGACGAGATTCTCAGCAGTGTTGCTTATCATTCGTAACTGGGATTTTTCGTACACAGATTGGACTATAATCTGTCTTTCGATGTTCCCCTAAACTGCCGTCCGTTATACCAGCCTAATGTTATATGTAGTGCTTACGCAGGGTCACCAATGAGTTTCATTTGCAAATATTTATTTTATTTCTGTAGAACTGCCCATAGAACCTCGTCGACACCAGCCAGTGTATGCACATATGCAAAATGCAGTGCATTAAATAAAAACTGTAACACTCGTACATTTCATTGTATCTCTTTACTCCATCTAGGTATTCTACAATTATGGCTTATTAAGCATGTTCCAATAAAATTTAAATCTAGTCAAATTCGCCCCGGTATATTGCATGTTAAGGAATTGCCATGCATCACATACAAAAGAAACGCATTGAGTATACAGTACCATTCTTCCAACTAGGACTAAATCTCGCGGCAGGGAGTGCTTGTTCTAGCTATATATATAAATGTTATTTACGCTTTTCTCCATTATAAGACTCTTGAGATATCTTGGTGAATAACCTCGTATACATAGTGCATGTGATGTTCGTCTGAAGTCTGTGAATACTAAGCTTATTGGTTACTAAAACAGAAAACGTAGAAGAAGTCATCATCATCATCATTATCTAAAGGCTTCGCCTTGTCGCTGCAACCATTTATCTCTTCTCTCTGCGATCCTTTTCATCTCTCCATAACCTTGGCATCCCATCATCTCAACTACCTCTTCAATGATCTTCTTCCGTGGTTTCCCTCTGCCTTTCTTTCCCATCACCTTGCCTTCGAACAGGTTCTTTATGAAGTTATTATGCCGGAGAGTGTGACCGAAAACTGACGCTTTTCTCCTTTTTATCGTTGTTATTAAATGTCTCTGGGTGTTTATTTCTCTAAGCACTGCTTCATTAGTTTTCTTCTCAATCCAGCTAGTTCTTGTCATCTTCCTCCATAGCCACATTTCTACTGCCTCTAGTCGTTTCACGTCCTCCTTCAAGAGAGCCCATCCTTCACAGCCGTATAGCAGCACACTCCAGATGAACGTTTTGATAAATAATTTCTTTCAGTATTTAAGGATTTATTAGTTAAGAGCTGCTTCTTCTCCTCAAAGGCTTTCTTACACAGGGAAATCCTTCTTTTTATTTCCACAGTGCTTCTGTTGTCATCGGCAATAACTGATCCTAAGTAGCAGAACTTGTGCACCTGTTTTATTAAAATATTTCCAATTCTGAGCTGTGCCTCTGGCTTAATTTTAGATTTGCTTACAACCAAAACATTAGTTTTATTTACATTAATGTTAAGTTGGAAATCTTTTAAGATGGATGTTAATTTGTTGAGCATGATCTGCATGTTCTTCTCATTGTCAGTCAGAAGTGCAATATCGTCGGCGTAGAAGAAGTAGGCCATGAATAATATTTAAGCTTTTTTTTTTTTTTTTCAAGGAAATAACATACTGTAGTCATTTGTTGCAAAATTTAAATATCATACTCATGGAGAGGAAGGAACATTTGTTAAAGGAATTCTGTCTTCTACACATTCATGTGAAAGTCTTTCAGGATGTATAGTATCCTGGAGTCGTGCTTATGTTGGTATAGGTATCACTTAAAATACTCGTATATTGCTATGTACATCCTTAACATGGATATTTGAGAATTCGATTTCAGGTTAATGTGAAACAACGGACATCTTGGCGTGTACTAGACACTGCTTGAATTATAGTTAAAGAGAAACAGTAGAAGAAGAACCGAGATACAGGCCATAAACAAACGGCAAAGCTGTTATATAAAGAGAAGTTATGTCGGAAAAAGAGCACGATGGAAGGAGATGGTGGCTATTTGAGGGCGGCTTTACAACTTTTAAAGTAAGATGAAGTGAGAAGAATTTAAAACTATAAAAGAAAAGAAAGAGTAAGATAATTTAGGCGAAGATGCAGAGCAGTGAATCTCCATTTGAGACCAGAAACAACAACAACACATGTTTCCTATCCTTCTGTTAGCCAGGTTAATTTAATTTATGTGTTTCGCCTTTCGAATCCCTAATGTTTCCTACAGCGGGGTTCGCGCCTGGCGCGCGGAGGAAGCACACCCATGATTAATGTGTTTTGCTGCCTGGGCAAACAGTGGATTTTCATTCATTCTACTGATACACACCTCCTGAATACCGTGCAAGTTTATGTCTTCAAAGGACTATGCAGTCCATGGAAGCTGAGATAGTATTGTAGTTATTAAAGCATAAGTGAACGACTTGAGCAGGATGTTAAATGGTATTGTCGCATTTCAGAGTATTTTAAGGATTAGTGTTCAAAGACAACTGTTAATGCGCCCATGCTTGGTAAGGAAGGTGACGAGCTCTCCAGGAATGAGATTAGGATATTGTAAGGAAAGCAAATAGTAGGAAATAAATTAGAGTGTTTGTGTTTATTAATCGTCAGAGAAATAGTAAATCGTTTGATATATAGAGAATCGCGATAGCTGCACTTGCTTAAGTGCGGCCAGTATCCAGGATTCGGGAGATAGTGGGCTCGAACCCAACTGTCGTCAGCCCAGAAAATGGTTTTCCGTGTTTTCTCATTTTCACACCACGGCCACTTCCTTCCCACTTCTAGCCCTTTCCTGTCCCGTCGTCGCCATAAGATCTCTCTGTGTCGGTGCAACGTAAAGCAAATTGTAAAAAAAAAAAAAGGAAAAGGTTAAAGATTGTATTGGTACTTGGAAAGAAATTCTTGAATTTATGATGTAAAATACAGAAGATTGCCTTTAACGCTGTTGTGAAGTGCGGCACTGTTTAGAGCAAAAAAATTGGGGTGGAAGAGAAGCATCAGAGATTAGAGCAAACTGTGTGTAGTAAAATATTAATGGTACTACTAAATTTCAGACATTTGTCGGACATCTCTATTCTGGAAGACAATACATTTTTAACCTTTCATTTTCTTTGTTTTTTTCTTTCTTTACAAATTTTGGTCAACATATTCTCTCTTGTACACGTCCGAAATTATGTTTGCAAGGCCTACAAAATGTTACACCCTACCTTCTCTTAAATCATCTGATTTTGATTCTTTAAGTGTTCAAAAATTTCGTCTGGCTTCTTGGCTTAATCGTCAGCGTTGAAGCCTTCGGTTCAGAAGAACCTTAGTTCCATTCCCGGCTTGGTCGGGGATCTTAATCGCATCTGGTTAATTGCTCTGGCTGGGTAATTATGTTTTCCCAATACAATTCTCTTTATATTCACATAAAACATGTTATTAACAATTACCAAAAAAGCACACAATCGTCAATACATCCCTCCACATTGGATTAGTGTCAGGAAGGGCATCCCACCATAAAACAGGGCCAACTCCTCGTGGGAAACACAGTTCGCATCCGTGATCCCACCGGGGTGTGGGAAAGAATAGGAAGAAGAAGATCGTTCGGAATATTTCTTCTTCTTTTAACTCATTTTTCTGATGGCCTCTGTATTTCTCCTCCCCCCCCCCAAATATATGGCCTTAATAGATCTATATGCATATAAATGTGAAATACTATTATTTACTCATCGCGGCATATTAGGTACCACCCAACCGATAAGAGCGAAATTTGCCATAGAAATTTCTGTTAAGTCACAAGTGTCACCTAAGAAACCTTTTGAAGAAAAGTAACTCCTAAGGGGGTAGTTAAGGTGTAAAATCACGAAAACGTGCGCAGTGCTTCGGAGCGATGGATCTCAGGGTGCTATGATAGTTAATTCTTATGCCGCTTAGCGGCGTTAATAGGCCGCGCACTGCTACAGATGGTAGCGTTTATATATTATATGTTAAGGCTTTCTGTGTACCATTTGTCAGTGAGGCCAGTAGAATACACCCACGGTATCCCCCTGCCTGTCACAAGAGTCGACTGAAAGGGGAACGAGAAGTTTCTAACTTGGGAGATTTGATTGGTGACCATTGTTCCCTTAGCTGAGTCTAGCATTACTTCCACTTGTGTCAAGCTCCGCACTTTCACGTTTCCTGTCCGGCCTCCGTCGGTCAACTCTTGTTCTCTTCCGACCATGGCGGTACCGGTATTAGGTTTTCAATGCCTGAAGAGTCCTTCATTTTCAGGTCCATTACGGCCCTTCCCATTCTATAGCTGATACCTTTATTTTTCGAAGTGTCGACCTTTTCCATTTTCTATTAGTGTTAAGAGGATGATTGCCGGTTCTATTTCCTCTGAAAACAATAATCAACACGACCACCTCTGGCTTTCTCTATGCTGTAGCAGCCTGATTATATTTAGAGATAGAGTAGTTAATAATCTGGTTTAAGCAAATTAATTAATTAAATAATTAATTAATTAAACTATTTTATGTAAGTTATAAATATAAAACATTCATTTACCTTGCATTGTTACACGTTTAACGAATGTCTGGAAATCACTACCGATAATTCTTCCATCTGTATAAGGTACTGTGTATGTATCAATAATAATAATAATAATAATAATAATAATAATAATAATAATAATAATAATTGTTTCACCAGTATTCGGGATTTAGTGGGTTCGAACCCCACTGCCGGCAGCTTGAAGATGGTTTCCCGTGGTTTCCTATTTTCACAAAATGGCCACGGCTGCTTCCTTCCGACTTCTAGTCCCTTCCTGTCCCATCGTCGCCGTAAGACCTATGTGTGTCGGTGCGACATAAAGCAACTTGTAAAAAACGTTGTTACGTCCCACTAACTACTCTTTTACGCCGAGGTGCAGGAAGTTTGTCCCGCAGTTCTTCTACGTGTCAATGAATCTACCGACACGAGGCTGACGTATTGTGAATGTATCATTCGACGGTGCGATTGCCTACGCAGCTCGAGTCTCGTAGCTGTGAGCTTGCATTTGGGAGAAAGTGAGTTCGAACCCCACTGTCGGCAGCCCTGAAGATGGTTTTCACTGGTTTATCATTGTCACACTAGTCAAATGCTGTTCGTTAATTAAGGTCATCGTCTCTTCCTTCTTAGTCATAGCCCTTTCTATCCCATCGTCGCTATAAGATCTGTCTGAGTCGGTGCGACGTAAAACAAATAGCAGTGTTTATGTTAAATACGGAGTACCGCGTAATCCTCGTTCATTGTCGACAGTTTCCCCTTCTGAAGGTGTAAGCTGCATACATTTGCAGAGTAATACAGTGTCGCGTGACCAACTATTTTAATTCTTCAGAATATCATTCATTCTTTAATCATTATGTTGACACTGAATTGCCTGATAATAAGACCACACAGTAGACGTAAGTGAATTTGATTATCACGAAGTTGTTACTCACTTCAATAGTTCTTTTTCTCTGCTTCTTTTTACTGCGTCGGAAACTCAGTGGGAGCGATGAAAGAACGAACTGTCTTTGATTCCTGAAAATAGTGTACGCAGTGCACTCCAGCGGGGAAGAGTGCTGCTTTAGGAAAGGGCATGCCAATGCAGTATGAAATCCATTAGAAGAAATGCAATTCTTTGTTTGTTGTTTTTTCGCCTGAGGCAGTATAAATGGTCTCGAAAAAAAGGAAGCATGCTATTTCAAGATAAGACAAAGCTACGACTGTGAACTTTCTACTTTTCTACCTTCCCCATTTATTAAAATTACAGCAGTTTAAATTTTGAATCTTTCAGTAGTGTAGAATTCATCCTTGCCAATTTTTATAGCATGTACGCAAATCATAATAGCAAGCTAAAAGTGATAAACAAATAAACAACAAACAAACCAACTAACAAACATGCTTACAGTGCTAAGTTTTAAATCTTAAATCCTATGTAAGGAAATGTCTATGAAGAAGTACACGGTCTCTCCAACAGAGGAAGCCATCCTATTCTGAAGGTTTCATCGTTGATCCAGCAATTAAATTTGATACCAACGAAAACCAGCCAGAATTGGTCTATGCGGAGAAAAGAAGAAAGTATGAAGAAACGGTGGACTTTTATATGCCAAAGTATAAGCTGTCATCCATCTGTGTAATCGGCTTGATGTTAGGTGCTCGAGGGACCATACCTACATTTTTCGTCAACTTTTGCAATACTTTTGGGCTGATTTTATCTATAGCATACCCATTACTACTCTCACGAAGACCATAATGATCTTTAAGAATCATGCTTGCGGACCTCAGATAAATGTTTGCCTACTCTTAACTTCATACCTACTGTCTCGTGTATCCGTCTGTATATATTTTTGTTGTTCAGGCACTCTGTATTTGGGCAACCTGCAGCTGTTGGAAGAAGATTTTATAATTAAAAAAAACAGGTTTACTAGAATTACAATTTTGGGTACATTCACTATGGGCGGGATATCGAACATACTTCTTCAATAACAATTTCATTTAACATTCTAATCAACCTAGATGCGGAGTTACTGCTATTTTAAGTCATGCTTGCAGAGAAATTGGTAAGATAATCAAATGCACAGATACGTATTGTGGGTATGCTATGAGGGAAAATACTGCTAGTCCTGATGGTTTTATAACAACCAATAATATATTAGACATGTTTGGACGGAGGAGCATAGAATCCTAATGAGAGTGTTACAATTTAATTGTTCAAGACTCTCTAAGAGCGTGTTTGTTGATGTAAGAATTCCACACTTTGGCACTTATAATGCAAATAGCAACCTTCAACCAAGGAGTCATTGTGAAGGGAGTATTGGAAGCATTAGGATATTCACCTGCAGAGAACACTGTACAAGCGCAAAGACATGTTGATAGGTAGAGGATAACAGGAACAGAGAGAAGAGAATTGGATATGAAATTTAGTGCAACAACAGATCATAAAACAAGATCAGAAAGAAGCTTTTTAAAGATGAGGAAGAAGATCCTGAAACCCAGCTTACGGAGCAGGGCTGTATTGATAAATTTATGGAACTATTTCCAGAAAGTTAATATTTTCAGATTTAAGGAACATTTTCGCAAACAGTTCTCAAACTAGGTAAAGGAAATGCTTACAGAGAGCCCTGTTAATGGCCATAATTTACTTGCAACCCAGCTGTTTCCCAATACGGCAAATATCTGAAATGTGAGAATATTTTGTACTGTAATATCGTATTTTAAGTTAAAGAAATCGGCTCTTAATTAAAACAGTGAATACAAGAACCTAGAAAACCGATCAGAGTGGCCGCGTGTGTTAACGCGGTACGGCTATGGAGCCAAGTTCTGCACTCGGGAGACCCGTGGGTTTGAACCCCACCGTCGGAAGTCCTGAAAATGGTTTCTGCCGTTTAGCATTTTCACTTCCAGGCAAATGTCGGGACAGTTCGTGTCCATAGGCCGAAGCCTATTTCTTCCACATCCTACCCAATTTCATTCATTTGACTATTAACACCTCAACTGCAGTTCACGTCAGGAAGGGCATCCCACCGTAAAATATGCTATATAATTTAATCTCACCCAATCCCTGAACTCGTATCATGAAGTGGAACTAAGGGCTGGACATACGTGGAAGAAACTAGAAATAAATGTACACATGCAAATGGTATTATACTTCTTCTTCTCCTTCAAGCTAGCGTTTTTCCTCAGGTGCAAGTTCCACTCTGTTCGAATTCAAATCTGTACATATAATGAATTCCGCATAAATTTTCTTCAATTGTTATCAATTTTATATGGTAAGTATAGGTACCTCCAGCCCACCGTTAATACGAATTTAGTATAGTAATTTTCTTGTGATCGATCGTCATGCGATGTATCTCACTGTTTAAGATAGCGGACACCACCTGATCGTGCATGCATTTGGTCGGCGCGACCTGCTCATCAGTCATAATTATCGTGGTTAGCTTGGGCGTGGCGGCTTCATTTTTACGTGGCGGGCGGCAGCTCGCTCAATATGTCTCCCTGCTGTGACAAATGTGCGGATAGAGAGCAGACAAATACCGTACCGTACGTCAGATTACTGGAAGAGTCGGCCGAGCCTTGTAATTGACTGAGTACCTTGCTGCCAAGGACTAAGGACGTTCCCGCACCCGCCAAACTTTACGATCTGTCAAGGTGAAAAGGGTGGAGCCGAGAACCACACTCGTCTTTTGCCTCCCCTTCCCCCCAGTGTATCTAAATCAACCAGTAGCACTTAATTGTTCCTTGTAGAAGAAAGAACACCACAAAATGTTGCAAAGGGCTCCCAGTGGACTTAGTGAATACTCTGTCAGTATTCATTGCCAGCATATATCAACGACTGCAGGAAGAAAGATCGGATGGCTGGAAAGAGAGGACAAATTACTTCACTAGTCGTTTGAATTCTCTAACGTAACCAAATAGTCTAATTCGGTCACATCTTCCTTAATTACAAAAGCTATACAGCCCGATGCAAGTGACAATAGACGGACAGATAGAAGGGGAAACAAGGACGTGGTCGGAGAAGGTTATTCTGGATGCGGAGCTTTTGACAGTGGTGCAACGTCCACGATACTGCGACTCTGATACGGGAAACACGAACTAGGAAAACTTAACTTCGTGATGCTCCCAACCTTCTGTGTTATGCCGTGACTGTTTTTCAGTGGTAATTATAAAGATCACAGGAGCACAACGGTGTGGAAACAATACAAATTTAAAAATGAATGATCTAAAGATTCATCGGGTCCAAATAGTGATGGGCAACGCTCTTACCCGAAACTCCTGAGACTGACGTCACAGATCTCGAGACTCTCGCGAGAATCTCGAGACCAATTCTCCTGTGCTGCGATCTGTGCGACGTTCCAGTAACTGTGAGTGCAAGCTTGATACTATATCAGCAGTTATTGCGTGAAATAACGTTCTCATATGTGTGTCGATAAATTTTATTAAAAGCCTGGAAAAGTTCTACACGTTCAACTATGAAGCCGTTAATACCATCAAGGGATGTGAAAACAGTGTGTCAGTATCTTAAACTGTTCACGACTTATTTGAGATGGACATTTTAACTGAATAACCCTGCATAATGTGTTAACTGATAGACGGTATGTACATCTACCTGGATACGAGAGGCGTGCATTATTCGAACGTGAGACGGGTCAGGATACGCCTTGCTGGATATGCCACCACCAATTCGTACGAGTGAAACGTGTAATCTAAAATACCTTCAGGCCTACGACTCGCTGCTCGCTTCACGATGCGGGGACAACGCTCTCGAGAGATCTCTCGACATTTCTCGCGAGAAACAGTGCTTACACTAGTGTAGAGAAATCTTGAGACTTCTCGAGACCCTGTCTCAGATTGTCCATCACTAAGTCCAACCCATCCCTTTGCATTGTGCACGAGACTAGATTTCTCAATATTTCTTTCAGTCTCCGATATACGATATAACTCTTCCCTAATATTCCTCAGATTAGATTTACATGGATTTTTATTTACCTGAATAATATGCGTGATATTAAAATATCCGTGCAGGAATCTAGGCCACCAATACTGCTCGAGCTCGAATGTACAAAGTAGTCCTGAAGATTTCAGGGTATTTGTAGTGCCCAGTATAAATAATAATAATAATAATAATAATAATAATAATAATAATAATAATAATAATAATAATAATAATAATAATATCCCGGTGGCAACGTCTGGTTGTAGTACCTAGAATAGGAACATGAATAAAATTTACAGCAAAATGGAAACAATTACGCGAAATGAGAAGAAAAAAGTTGCGTTGAACACAAATGTATTCGTGATTCGAACGAAATTGCTCGAGACAAGGCAGTACATGAAGACGAAAAGGACATGAAAATTAAGAATTCGTTACAAGTGATCTAATTTAATAATTGCAAGCATTCTCGCGGAAATCCAGGAGAAATTCTCGGAATACCACTTAATTTTTTCTCTGGTATAATATCATAATTATTAGGATTCACACGAAAATTACAGAACATAGCTTAATTTAGAATATATCCTTACACTTAGCGTGATATAACATTTTCAGTGTAGTCGCACAAGACTTCTCACAAGATTTACAGATTATACTTTGCACTGCTGGAACCTTATTTTCAGCATACTAACTTATGATACCCTGGGGCTTTCACTAGAATCTCGCGCAAATGTCAGGATGGTATCTGGCATCCAGCACCAAGTAATTACTCCTATACGGACGTCAACACAGCCACTCCGATTATCAGACAGATTTCGCACCCACAAGGTAAACGTGCGTACTCGTCAAGATGTCATATTCCATTATCTTCTTGCACCTGGCACCAGAATCACCTTTGCGTGGCTTCCTAACCACTTGAGACTTGCGGGGAACGAATTGGCAGATCACACTGCGGTTTCACTACCACCTATATTTGTTTGTTCTCTCAGCCACGCCAAAATATCCTCGCGTCCGGACAGACGGAGTGGCAAGCTATCCAAACTCTGAACGAGCCGAGGACAATGATAAGGTCTTCGAGGGGGGAGGCCACAATTTTATGCAGTATGAGTTTAGACCTTGGAAGGTCTTCATACTCGTACCTCCTAAGGATGAAATACACCCTTTGTGTTCAAGTGTATTCATCGTGGAACTTTCTGAGCTGAGGCGAAACATTAACCTGCCAGAAACGTTCGATCTGAACCACCTGCTGACGAAACTAAATCTGATGTTATCAATCACTTTCTGGGTGGTTTGATGAAGTACACTGACTGACAGAGCAAATGCAACACCAAGAAGGAGTGGTCAGAACTTTATGCCAATTGCAGGGTAGACTGACATCACTGAGGTATGCTCATGATGTGAAATGCGCCGCTGTGCTGCGCACGTAGCGAACGATAAATGGGACACGGCGTTGGCGAATGGCCCACTTCGTACCGTGATTTCTCAGCCGAGAGTCATTGTAGAACGTGTTGTCGTGTGCCACAGGACACGTGTATAGCTAAGAATGCCAGGCCGCCGTCAACGGAGGCATTTCCAGCAGACAGACGACTTTACGAGGGGTATGGTGATCGGGCTGAGAAGGGCAGGTTGGTCGCTTCGTCAAATCGCAGCCGATACCCATAGGGATGTGTCCACGGTGCAGCGCCTGTGGCGAAGATGGTTGGCGCAGGGACATGTGGCACGTGCGAGGGGTCCAGGCGCAGCCCGAGTGACGTCAGCACGCGAGGATCGGCGCATCCGCCGCCAAGCGGTGGCAGCCCCGCACGCCACGTCAACCGCCATTCTTCAGCATGTACAAGACACCCTGGCTGTTCCAATATCGACCAGAACAATTTCCCGTCGATTGGTTGAAGGAGGCCTGCACTCCCGGCGTCCGCTCAGAAGACTGCCGTTGACTCCACAGCATAGACGTGCACGCCTGGCATGGTGCCGGGCTAGAGCGACTTGGATGAGGGAATGGCGGAACGTCGTGTTCTCCGATGAGTCACGCTTCTGTTCTGTCAGTGATAGTCACCGCAGACGCGTGTGGCGTCGGCGTGGAGAAAGGTCAAATCCGGCAGTAACTGTGGAGCGCCCTACCGCTAGACAACGCGGCACCATGGTTTGGGGCGCTATTGCGTATGATTCCACGTCACCTCTAGTGCGTATTCAAGGCACGTTAAATGCCCACCGCTACGTGCAGCATGTGCTGCGGCCGGTGGCACTCCCGTACCTTCAGGGGCTGCCCAATGCTCTGTTTCAGCTGGATGATGCCCGCCCACACACTGCTCGCATCTCCCAACAGGCTCTACGAGGTGTACAGATGCTTCCGTGGCCAGCGTACTCTCCGGATCTCTCACCAATCGAACACGTGTGGGATCTCATTGGACGCCGTTTGCAAACTCTTCCCCAGCCTCGTACGGACGACCAACTGTGGCAAATGGTTGACAGAGAATGGAGAACCATCCCTCAGGACACCATCCGCACTCTTATTGACTCTGTACCTCGACGTGTTTCTGCGTGCATCGCTGCTCGCGGTGGTCCTACATCCTACTGAGTCGATGGCGTGCGCATTGTGTAACCTGCATATCGGTTTGAAATAAACAATTATTCGTCCGTGCCGTCCCTGTTTTTTCCCCAACTTTCATCCCATTCGAACCACTCCTTCTTGGTGTTGCATTTGCTCTGTCAGTCAGTGTATTTTTAATTTGAAGTGTGCAGTTACTTAGGCAACTTGCATTCCCTTTTGTATTTTTACATGGAAAATCACACAATGTGTAAGAATACAAACGTATTCGCTACAAAGCTTTGTCAGAGAACAAGGCCTATCCAGGCACTCCAGGGCCCTGTTTCATAAAACTAACTAATAATATTAGCTAATAATATTAGAACTCATAAAAATAATTATTAGTTAACCAAATTCTGTTTCATAAAGATTTACAAATGACTAATAAAATATCTTCACTAATAATATTAGTTCATTAGTCAGCTGATACAAATGGAGGTTAGAATCGGTCTATTGCATATGTTCTTGGTTTGGGTTTGTTCCTAGCAGTAGGCTAATGCTTGACTACAAGCGACTATTACGGTAATCCAGATGTTCAAAAGGCTCACTTGATATTTTCGTTGTTGTGAATTTTATACATGTGAAAATGGATAAAAGAAATGAAAATAATGTGAGAGAAGAAAGTTTATTTGCGGAAAGTGATTGAGTTAAAGCGTCAACTATTCACAGCCTTTTACACACTATAACCCTTCTTGTTCCTTTTACTTTATTCCATGTGTTCTTAAAAATCTCTGAGATGGACTAGCAAAATATTTGTTTACTACGCACTTCTGGTGGGGGCGGCGGGATAACAGCCACGGTATACCTTGCCTGTCGTAAGAGGCGACTAAAAGGGGTCCCAGGGCCCTCAACTTGAGAGCGTGGGTTGGCGAACATGGGGCACTGAGATGAGTCCTGCCATTGCTTCAACTTACTTCTGCCAGGCTCATTTTTATCTACCCTTCTGACCTCCCTTGTTCAACTCTTGTTCTTTTCCGACCCTGACAGTATTAGGTTGCGAGGCCGAGAGAGTCTTTCATTTTCACGCCCTTCGTGGCGCTTCTCTTTCTTTAGCGGATACCTTCATTTTTCAAGATGTCGGATCCTTTCCATTTTTCTATCTGATTAGTGTTGTTATAGATGATGGTTGCCTAGTTGTAGCCTACTTCCTCTTAAAACAATAATCATCACCAGCATCATCTTGGTTTACTTGTGATATAAGCCACGATTTTAAAGGATACTTGGAGTGTCTGAGCAGAACTGCACTAGAGAAACACAATGATACTGTGCAATGCGAAGCTGCTATTTTAAGGTTATGCTTCATTTCTTGCAGTGGAATGTTCTATTACCAATCCTATCAAGCAAATACTCAGTAGTTCTGTAATCTAACCTAAATCTCCCATTGTATTCATATGTTTGTTATATGCCAGTACAGGCTGTTTTTTACGTAACATTTACTGAACGGTGAATACCTACACTCGTTCCTTATCACTATTTGAATCAGAGTCAGCCATTTCAGTGATCTTCATGGTTTTAGGCCAAAATATTAAAATACCGCTCACTTTGGTTTCACTAATAATATGAATTATGAGTCAAAATACACTCATGGAAATAATCCTAATAATATGAGTAACTTTTATTAGTCATGTTGTCTATGAAACAATTTACTAATATTATTAGGAACATTTACTAATAATTTTGACTCATAAACTAAGAACTAATATTATTAGCTAATAATTTTATGAAACATAATACTAATATTATTATTAGTTAATATTATTGGTTTCTTACTAATAATATTAGTGAAAGATGTTTTATGAAACAGGGACCAGGGCGTGGTAAAGACCATAAAATCTTTCACACCATCGGTACACACAATCATGTTTTGGTTCGTAAAAACTTGTTGATGTGTTTATTTTAGTTTCGGTTTTTATAGTTGTAAATATGAATTATTTCACTTTTTCCAAATTCATTGACTATACTGTATATTTAATATTTCTTTTTCTTTCAGGTTCATTTGTTATGATGTACTAATAATAACGATGTTTGTCCCTTTAAATAACCATCACCCGCTCGTGTATGAAACAACGACTACATTAGAAAACAACTCGCTTTCTTTTATTCAGTACTCTCTTTAGCCGACACCCTTGAAACAGCCGAAAAATGTATGAGACCAAGAAAATATGACTTTTAAGAACCGGGAGTGTCTTTTGTTATCGAGTCTGTCAGCTTCTGGAAGCGCTTTATTTAGAAAATAAGGAAGTTAGCGCACGCCTCACACATACAGCGACAGTGTGGAGCAGAGGGGGAGATAGTGTCTAGAAATGTTAAGACGCTGTGTGCCTTTGTAAGTGAACGCGAGTGACTTTCTTTGAGACGTTCCTGACACTAATGCGTGAATGAAGAACCCTAGGGATAAAGCAAGACGTCAAGGCGCTACAAGCGATGACGAGAGATGGCTCTTCTACTTACATAGAGTAAATAAGAGATAAACTGTCATTATCTAGAGTGCAGAATAAAGGAAATCTCTCTTGAAACTGACTGCGAGGAGCAGAATGAAGAAGAATTATATTGCAAGCTATCTCCCTCCCTCCAATGTCGGTACCTAAACCTTGTTCAAGTAATGAACATTGTCCTTGATGGAAAGAACTTTCACAAAAAATAAGCTTCATTTTTCCATCTTTCTCGCCGTTAAATTAAAAAAATCTTTTTTTTACACAGCATTTATTTTCGTCGGATCTTCACCAATTTTCGATTTTCCCCACTGTCACGTCTCTAAAAACCTTAACCTGCTTCCTGGAGGAGTACAACAGCTCTTCGTTAATAATCAGTGAGATCTAGTTTCCTTATGTCATTCAATCCATTACATGAATTAATGAGAATGTTTGTGGAAACTCCCTACAAACCAGTAAAATTGTATTTAAACATATATAATCCTTAATTTTCGGGGGTTATTCAGAAAAATCATCCGTTTATTGCAAACACAGTATTACATTTTATTCTCCGAGATCTTGTAAATGACTGTAATATTTAAACTAACCACCTGTATATAATCCTTATCAACCAAGCGAGTTGGCTGTGCTGTTAGGGTCGCCTAGCTGTGAGCTTGCTCATAAGATAGTGGGTTCGAGCCCTGCCGATGGTCTTCCGTGGTTTCCCATTTTCACACCAGGAAAATGGTGGGGCTGTACGCTAATTAAGGCCACGGCCGCTTCCTAACCACTCCTAGCCCTTTCCTATCTCATCGTCGCCATAAGGTGTGTGGGTGCGACGTAAAGCATGTCGTAAAAAAATCTGTATTGTAGTTTAGATCCAGTTGTTCAGTTCAAAGTAGTTTTTGTTTTTCTACATAAATTATTCGAGTTTATTTAAATATTTTATGTTTTCTTTTTTGCTTTGCTTTCAAATCATTTGTAATGTATCCAGTATACGCCGACAGGACTACAGCTTTCACTGGAACACAGTGACAAATATGAATTCAAAATCAACCTCTGTGTGTATACTTATACGTAAAGTATTTATATATATAATTTGGATTATTTACCATAATGTGACTGTATTACATAAGAAACCAAACCTCATGGCGCCATAGTCCCGAAGTGCCATTGCCTACCATGCGACCGCTGCTCGGCCCGAAGATCGGCACATTACGAGGAGTCGGCACGATGAATCCTCTCGGCCGTTATTCTTGACTTTCTAGATCGTGGCCGTTATCTCGTCTAATAGCTCCTTAATTGTAATCACGTAGACTGAGCGAACTTTGAACCAAACCTCAGATCCAGGTATAATTCCCTGACCTGGCCGTGAATTGAGCCCTAAGCCTCCAAGTAGGAGGCAGGCACGCTACCCCTACACCGCGGAGTCAGCTCCGTATGGGATAACACCACTTACTAGAATATGAATAGATGAAGATAGGGAAACAAAATTCAAATCCAAAGGAAATCATCAAAGAATCAGTATCCGATTAGGATTGTCCCTTAAAGAATAATACCTCATATCGGGCAATGCTCATGTACCGTCGTGTACAGGAAAATGAACCTTACCGTACAGGGCCGTACCTTATATTTACGCACTCCTACAGTAAAGTGTATTTAAGGTTCATTTTCCTTTACACTTGGATGTAGAAAAATGAGCACAACAAAAATTGACCAGTCTTGAGGAACATAATGAATAGGGACAGCATTGTCAGATACGCGGTTTTGTTTCTTAAGGGAAGATATATCAGATAAGCCACGGAATCCCTGAACATGCGTACTGATCCCGATTTAACTTGCATTAATAATTAATAATGCTATTTGCTTTACGTCCCACTAACTACTCTTTTACGGTTTTCGGAGACGTCGAGTTGCCGAAATTTAGTCCCGCGGGAGTTCTTTTACGTGCCAGTAAATCTACCGACACGAGGCTGACGTATTTGAGCACCTTCAAATACCACCGGACTGAGCCAGGATCTAACATGCCAAGTTGGGGTCAGAGGTCCAGGCCTCAACCGTCTGAGCCACTCAGCCCGGCTAACTTGCATTAGTGGTACTATTTTGTTTCTTCTGCAAGTACTTTCGGGCACACTAAAACATACTGTACATACTCGTAAGTTAATACAGTAGTAAATTTACGTTATATTTGAGCTTCATCAGCAATAATGACGAAAAAGGAATTTTTAAACTTCGCTTCTGATTTTCTTGTTCCAATCACTTTATATCACATTCTGTATTAATGTTTCTATCCACTGTTACCAGTTTTAAAATACACTGGAATATGAGACTCATTTTAGTTTGCAATTATACTCAAATTTTGATCTGGTCCTTAGTTTACTCTTTTGGCACTTACAACTAGAGCAATTGCTTTTGCAAGCCGAAATTAATCATAGGTATACAGCGATATAGCTTTAAGATATTCTCCTTTTTTCTTCTTCTTCCTGGCCCAGTTTACTGGGTCGATAGAGAGATCTCTATTTCGCTATGATAGGCCCTTTTAAGCAATAATAATAATAATAATAATAATAATAATAATAATAATAATAATAATAATAATAATAATAATAATAATAATAATAAACCAGAAGCACTATACGCAGCACAAACACTTAACATGCATTTCAAAGGCCAGATGGAGAAACTCGAGCTTAAAGATCGTAGGACCAAAATGTCAGGATAATAAGATAATATACTCCAGAATGAAGCACTCTACAAGAAAATTGAAAAGCCAGATACTATGCAAAAAACAAAGGGTTAATTTTTACGGCCATCTTCTCAGATTGAACTATAATAGATGAACCAAACACATCTTTGACTTCTTCTGTAACCGCTCAAGAAAACCCAACAGGTTTAAATAAACTGAAAAAGACTTACTAGAATTAAAAAATACAGAAAATTCGCTATTCGATCGAACAGCTAATGTAATAACTGAAGATGAAAATATAAACTTCCAAGAAAAATCTACATTAAAAGCCAAACCTATTATCTCGGAAGACGAAAGGTAACGAAGATCAGAAAGAATGAAAAAAGTACTGGGCACTGAGAAAAGAACAACATACAGCGAAATAATCGATTCAGCGTATCCCAAACAGGGTGAAACGGAAGAATAATAATAAAAAATCCATTTCGCTATTAGCAGCGTTGATTCTTTTTAACTAATGTGATGCAACCTGTTCACGAGGATGAAACACCGAACTTGACGCAAAAGTTGCTAGTATGGCATGACATAAGAAAAACCTGTAAATAATTCAATTAATCAGTGACTTCGAACCAAGGTAGCCGCGATTCGAATCGCAGGCAATGCATGTGGAATTTTTGAAATGGGAAGTCACGTGTCGTTGGTTCAGATTCCACGTAAATCAGTATGTCCTGAAACAGTGATCACGATGTCAACAGTTATGTAAAACGACAAGCTTCCTTTTTTTCTCAAGAAAACTTATCTCGGCATCCGAGGACGTTATTATTATTTTTACAAGCGAATGGACCACTAAGGATCACGCTACAACTTAATTTCTTTCTCTTCATGCGGAGTTTTTCTGTGTCCAATACTCCGCCATGCGTTGGCTGGCCTGCTTCCGTTGTTCATCTGTCCAGGCTCTTCCGGTCTTCTTATTTCTTCCTACGGCTTGAACACCTTCCAAATTCTTCACTGTGTTCCTAAACGTTTCCTTTCTAACAGCTGCTCATCCAAGATGCTAAATTTTCCATATCCTTCTTCTTTTCCTTAATCCATGCTGTAGAGGTCTTTTTTCTTCAGAAGTAATCAAATAACTGTTTGGTAAGTCTGTTTGCTTTCATTCTGTACAGGTGTACAAGAAACGCCAGCCTCCTTTTCTTTATGTTCTCTGAGATTCTTTCCATCTTCTGGTAATCTTCCTTGTTGCTTCGAAGTTTTCATCCGCTTTATTATTATTATTATTATTATTATTATTATTATTATTATTATTATTATTATTATTATTATTATTATTATTATTATTTCTGTTACCCTCAGGAAGATCTGAACTGTCTCATGAAAAGATGTGAACGAAATTTATGAAATCAACATTTAACTTCCAAAGGGATTTTACTACAATAATAAAAGTTAATTATTTTATGAAATTATATAATTGTAGCATGTGGTGTGAACATTCATGTGAATGTAGAATAAGATATAGTCAAAGGTAAATATGAAGAAAGGAGAGGAGTTTAATTAAAAATGTGCGCTCAGTAGTACGATAATATGATTTCCTCCACTTACTAGGGGTAAAATATTAAACTGAAAGTCGTCATTTGGTTATGACAGACCACTCGCTTCTGTAATTCTTCATCATGTAGAATGCTTAATGGAAATTACAAGTAGGGTTGGTCCAAAGGTCATGTGAAGTATAAACAAATGGACGTAATAAAATTCTCTGGAACTACGTTCCTGAACCGAAGTAAAATTCTCATGCCAGCATAACATTAATTTCGATTATACAGTGGATTTGAGATTAAATTCTTATGCTATTTTCTCGTTTCATTTTCCACAACGGGGAGTGACGTATCTAATCTCTACGTGGACAATAGTAGGGTCAAAACTCAAAGATCTATTTACCCTCTAGTAGCTCGTTTTCACAACATATGTAACACATGCCGATCATAGTGTTCCGAGATGATGATGATGATGATGATCATGATGATGATCATGATGATGATGATGATGATGTATAAACGTTCTTCAGATTATACCTGTTATGTCTGAGGACACCGGAGTTCCCATGGTCCATTTCATGTTTTGGCTCGTGATTTAAGCCCGGAAGACTTTCCTTACACACTTACACATTTTATATCCAAAAGCTTTTTACTACAATATGAACATATACAACCTGTTTTCCAGTCATTGACTGGGCCAGGGATGTAATGAATGAATCATATACAGGCTATTATTACGATGGGGTAGCCGCTCTCAAAGTGATTTAATGACTGATAGATGCTATGAAATGTGAATGGAGAGTGTTGCTGAAATAAAAGATGACAGGGAAAACCGGAGTACCCGGATAAAATCCTGTCCCGCCTTCACTTTGTCCAGGACAAATCTCACATGGAGTGAGCGGGATTTGAACCACGGTACCCAGCGGTGAGAAGCCGGCGCGCTGCCGTCTGAGCCACGGAGGCTTTTTACTACAATAATAAAAGTTAATTATTTTATGAAATTATATAATTGTAGCATGTGGTGTGAAGATTCATGTGAATGTAGATTTTCAAATGAAAATCCCACCCAATAACTGATATTTTATCCCTTTTTATGTTACGCTATTAGATTTGATGACGTCAGGATTCTTGTTCACCTCATAGTACATAGTATCAACTGATTGGCACAAAATAAGCACTTCAATAACTACATTATATTACTATTCTGAGATCAGTAGTCTGCAACATCGCTGACCTTAGGTATTCGTTACTTATTTAGCAATTTTTACTCTACTCTCAGCCGTGAATTCATTTCTTCAATCCAAGGAATCACACTTTCAGTACCACGAACCCACCCTAACTAGTATAACAAATCGTTATATCAAATTGATTAGTGTAAATAAATTGACTTATCATGTAAAACCCTTCATGATTTTATTTTTTTCTCTCTCATTTTTTCGCAGAGTTTAATTGAAACCCACACTTCTTCAGTATCTCAAATTAACGAGTCTTGATGTTAGATTTTGTTAGAACTGACTCCTGGAACTCATTTACCCTTTACGAGGAGTACATTAAATAGAGATTACTTCACTGCAGGAGAATTACTACCGTAATTAATAGTAAATAAAGTACATATCAACCAATCAAAATATTTTATAACAATAAATTCTATCCCTATGAGACATGCATACAATAATAATAATAATAATAATAATAATAATAATAATCAATGTAATAGCTTTTTAGATTTTTAAAACACATATGTATTCAAGTAAAAATTCTAAATGTTTGCGTGCCATGCTTCAAAATGAAATAATTTTAGAATTGTTACACTTACAAGACTGTGGTTTTCAATGGCCACTAGAGAATTTTACTATCTCTAAGTTGGCTATGCTGTCGAAGCAAAATGGCTATAGGTTGGTGGTTTGCTGTAGTTTTGAATGTATATTCCTTCAGCGTACTGTCAATTATAACAACTTCTCACTTATCTTGCTTTTCTGAAAATTGACGTTTTAAAAATAATATTATACTGTCTCCAGAGCCATAATTTTCAGGCTTGCGAAACTTTTAAGGCAGTTTAATGATACTTCAGTACATGAGCTGAAGCTGTAAATTTAAACAATCTAGAAAATAAATGTTTCTTTTCTTTTTACTTCAGAATTTAGCCTCTTATTAACAAAATTCTAGATTTCAATAAGGTATATAAACATTGTATTTTGAAAGTTCTGCATTATCTAAAGATATCTATGAAACGACAGTAATGGTCTTTGAACACTAACTATCTCGATTAGGACAAACGAACTTTGAATGTGGCTAATATGAGATTATCGAGACACGATATCACACACGGGGTCGGGGATGAGGTTAGGTGAATTTATATTGCATGTTTTTAGGGCCTGATGCCCTTCCTGACGCCAGCCTCAGTTGAGGAGCTAATGAAGATGAAATTAATGATGGTGAATGATAGGTAGATGCCTTTATTGGCGTTGGTAAGGCCATTAGTCCTAGTCTTACACTAAACTAATTATTATACACTAGAATCAAAATTAGCACTACCGTATTTAATACTAAATAAAGCACAGTTAAACACAATCAAAATATGTTATAACAGAAATAAAATTCCACCCCAATGATATATTCATATAATAATAATAATAATAATAATAATAATAATAATAATAATAATAATAATAATAATAATAATAATATCATTTTTTTCTACCCATCTGTGGGGTCGTGGGTGCGAACTATGTCATACAGGTGGATTTGGATCTGAGGCCAACCATATATGGAGGGGTGTAATCACCATTGCGTGTTTCTGTGGTCGTTGTTAGTGTAGTGCGTTGCTTGAATATGAAGAGGGGAGTGTTGGGACAGACACAAGCACCCAGACCCCGAGCCAGAAGAATCAATCAAAGGCGATTAAATATGAAGAGGGGAGTGTTGAGAGAGACACAAACACCCAGACCCCGAGCCAGAAGAATAAATCACAGGCGATTAAAATCCCCTGCCCGGCCGGAAATCGAACCCGGAACCCTGTGAACCGAAGGCCTCAATGCTGACCATTCAGCCAATGACTCGGACAATAATAATAATAATAATAATAATAATAATAATAATAATAATAATAAACTCGGACAATAATAATAATAATAATAATAATAATAATATGTGGTGGCAATAATATAATAGCATGATCAATGAACGACCAGAAATGCGTAGATTACTCGTATCCTGCTGTACTTCTTAACGCTCTCTTAATTGAATGAAGCTGGGTAAGGAGGTGGAACGAATCGTCTGTGGCCTAGGAATAGGAACTGCCCCGGCATTTTTCTGGAAGTGAAAATGGAAAACCACAGAGAACCATTCTTAGGACCGCCGACGGTAGGGCTTAGGGCTCGAACCCACGCGTCTCCCGAATACAAAGCTCTGCTGTATACCCGTAGCGCGTTAACAGGCGACACCACTCCGTTCGTAATTGTGTTCCTGAATGCTAGTCGCTACAAATCCTTCTGAAGTCGTATCATAGCCGGACTTGGCTCTCGATATACCCAACGAATGCATGTGTTCTTTCATAGCAAGTTTCTCTCGACAGGATGAGACCTGCTGTCCCATTATCCATCACATCTACAAACCTCCTTTGTTTTTCTTCCCTCTCGA
Source organism: Anabrus simplex (assembly GCF_040414725.1). NCBI lineage: Eukaryota > Metazoa > Arthropoda > Insecta > Orthoptera > Tettigoniidae > Anabrus > Anabrus simplex. The sequence continues at coordinate 37,371,904 of NC_090268.1, forward strand.
GTGTTCGAGTTTCATCACCGAGCTGTTATTACTTTCCTCATCCTTTGTCCAGTAGCCATAGGCGTTCGCTCTTGTGTGACAATAAATAAAACTAGTGTGCTATGAAAGAAGGAGGAAATAATATACTTCCAGGCATAATAATGTTGTCATGACGCATGCTAAAATTATCTCGTAAAGATTGAGTGCATTCAAAGGAAGAGAAAAATACCAGGAAATCAGCCGATATGTTTGGGCTGTTCTTTATTTCATCATAGATCTTACCAGCACCGTAACTTTTCATTATTAAGGTACATATAGTAGTAAACGAGACAGAACATGCGAAAATGAGATTCTTCATCGTAAGTGAAAATTTAAAAATTGGAACTGGTTGTATGGTCTAAAAAGAATCGAAACTAATATCCTATTTTTAAAATCTATAAATCCATAGTTTAGATGGTTTTTGAGGCGTTTCATTTTTGAAGCTAGATTACATGTATAAAAATATGTGGTATATAATTATGAAGGCTCGGAAGTTCATGTCCTATAAAATAAGAAATATGTATGCAAATATGTTCTTAAAATCTTGAAAATATGCCAATAAATATGCACTATTAAAATGAAAAAATGGCAGTAGACAAGTCAGGATAGTATTGATAATAATAAAAAACTTACATTTACTACTTGGAAGTTGAAGCAGAAATGGTCGCGCTGTCAATGCTGAGTGATGAATTGCAGTTCACAGCCATCAGTTTGTACAAATTTTCAACTGAAAAACATCGTCTGTTATCTCGCAAAACACTTTTGTACGGTGAAAAACTTTTCACATCACAAGATGTTCTTGGGGCATATTTAAATGATGATAATTGCTCCACAGAAAGAGGCAAGTCTCTTGGTGTGACAGACGGTTTTCCTTCGAGAATGTCTCGAATATCGCACAGCTGTTTATAACTTTTGTCCTATACTACCAGGAACAGAATTTTTAGATTGGGTATCGTTTTTTCGATAACAGTAAGTATTCCCTTTAAGGGTGATCCTTCTGCTTCCAGTGACGTTATGGCGGTTGACAAACAAGAAAAATTAGCATTTATAAAAACAAGATTCTGTTCTAACTCAGTGCCTGACAGAATATTTTGACTGTTTGTATTGATGCAGATTCATTCGAGTCCAATGAATTAACAACCTCTCTGAATACTTCTATGTGCTTTGCATAATACAAAGCTGCATCCAGCCCTGTTCCCCATCGTGTTAACACTGGCACAGGAGGAAGTGAGATATTGGGTGCTGTTGATCTAAACAACTTGACTCCTGAAGGAGATTTAACAAAACATTTCTTTGAACAGGCCACAAATCGATCTACCAATGGGAAAGAATTGCGTATTGTCTCACAAATGCGATTATGAGCATGTGCCAAACAAGTTATATGAATTAAGTTAGGAAAAATGCCTTTTCAGTGTTTGTCCTGATTCTGCCATATAAATACCTGCATCGGTAACAAATAAAAGTAGCCGGCCGTATTTGATTCCAGATGGCCATAATAATTTCAGTGAGTCCATCACACACTGCGTTACAGTTACATTGTTAGTGGCCGGCAATTCACACACATTAAGAAGATATTGTATCGTCTTTTGTTCCTTATTTAAGGCGCCCACAACTCCATTAGCAATAAATCGGCCCTCAGAATCTGTGGTTTCATCAATAGACAACCACACAAACTGATCCGCTAATTCAATTTGTGAATTTGACAATACGTTATTGTAATAACGTCGTACGTAAGTCTTACGCAATGTAGGCTACTTGTTTCAGGCACATGTTGTCGAGTGTATTTGGCAAGAAAATATTTTAATGTGGAGTTATTATTTTTATACAAGAGAATATCAGCAGCTAAAAATGCTTGGCACAAGTCGTAAGAAAATTCACTATTCCTACCTCCGAACACTCTAATAGTTGTTTTTGAACAGGCTCTTTATTTGCGAGTTTCCTAGTTAAATTCTCCTTAACCGAGCTCGATAGCTGCAGTCGCTTAAGTGCGGCCAGTATCCAGTATTCGGGAGATAGTAGGTTCGAATCTCACTGTCGGCAGCCCTGAAAATGGTTTTCCGTGGTTTCCCATTTTCACACCAGGCAAATGCTGGGGCTGTACCTTAATTAAGGCCACGGCCGATTCCTTCCCACTCCTAGCCCTTTCCTGTTCCATCGTCGCCATAAGACCTATCTGTGTCGGTGCGACGTAAAGCAACTAGCAAAAAAAAAAAAAAAACTCCTTATGTTTTGCTGTGTTTATGTGTTGAACTATTTGAAATCTTTTCTCATTCCCTATAGTTTTCTCGCACGCTCCACAGAACTGTACCCTATCATCTGTAGATATTAAGTCACCTGAAAACTCCTTCTGTAAATTAGTTAATGTACAACTCGAAGTTGCTCTTATTTTCGGCATTTAAAGAACTGTTAAACGGACACTTTATACGCGAAACATAGTTTGGTCACAACCAGTTCATAACACCGTTACACGACTCAATGGACAGCCAGTCGACAGCTAAGCATAAAACGTGAGAGTAGATGATGAAACAGGGGATCCACTGCATGACATCATAACTCCTCACCGCATGATAAGTTGCGTCTACATGCGCAAATTACTGCCAACATCAACCAGATGAAGAAAGCTGATTAAAAATACTGTAAAAACCATTAAGTTGGCTAAATTATGCCATATAGGCGCTAAAATATTAAAATATGATGCATTTATCAAAATCGCGAAAATATGCAGTTATATGCACCATAAAAGCCTGTTCAAATGACTGAAAATTCCATAATTAGTGCACGCAATGTATAAGCATACATTTTTATCCCCTAAAAACATGCAAATGCATGAACTTCCGAGCCCTAATAATTATATATCTATATATATCCGTGTGTGTACGAAAACTGTCAGACACTCTGTCTTTGATATTGTTTTGTCACATTCATATAAAAAGAGGTACCATCAGCATTATACCTGCCGTCGAATGTGCTTTAGTTCGTTCGGCAATAGTGGCTTTTACTACTACTTCCTCCGAATCTAGTGGGGTTTTTTTTCACTGAATAATTTTCTTTACTGTTAATGCCTGGTCACTTTTACAATTATTGTCCATATCCGATATTTCCTATCTAAGAATTATTACTGAGTTCTAGAATCCATCACGATTAAGCTGTTAGTGTTGAATTGTGCTAGAAAGGTAAAAGCTAAGACTTATCTATATAAGACAAGAAGCACTTTCAACGAATGGAAAGAAAATACTTCTTTCTGTAACGTCTGCGCTATGTGAGATGGAGTGGTCAATTGTACTCGCGGCCCCCTTTTCCCCAAGGAATTAACCTAATAGTTGTTTTTGCTGTAGGATGAGTAAATCTCAAGATCATATGCCTCTCCAACAATGGACATTTCGCTTTTAAATGTTTGTACTTTGTGACGGGGAATCGAACCCATTACCTTGTGAACCGAGTGGGTCTTTACCACCTTGCCTATGCATCTCCTACAGTAAAGTTTGGATGCTTTTATTAGTAGGAAATGTATAATTCACATTGCCTAGTTTCACCTAGTTCTCTTAATGTGCTGAATTTCCAAAACATGGAAAAAAGAAGAATAGTGGGAATTCGAGCAAAACGGAGGTATAACCGACCAATAAAAAGTTATTACATTTAATCATTCCTTTAAAATCGGGAAAGTACGGTAAGTACATGTCTAGGAATTCATGAGGAGTATGGGGATTGAATGTTCACACTTTATCGATTTACTGTACAATGAGATACATTTGATCAAGACCTCGCCGCGAACAGATTTTACCTTCAGAACGTCTTCCAGTACTTGATTTTACAATAAACATAGTCGACCAGGAGCCGCCTAGAAGGCATAGAACAATAATTGCCGCACTTTCTCTTTCCAGCTTTTAGGCTAAAAGCACCATTTTCAGTACAGCAGACTACTAATCTGGCTTATTAGAATATCAACCGATAATCTGCTCCGTCCGAATATCCGAGGTTATAACCTCCGCGCAATAGTTTCGAGTGAGAATATTTGTTAGAAATGATGCTTAATGTGGATATAATGAAAACTCAGGTCATTAGATCACACACATTTGACGATGCTAACAGCCCAGATATCCCTAGTTTCAAGGATGAAGCTATAGCAGCAACAACCAACAACGTTATTTTTCGTTACATCTTGTTGAGCCAACCCACTATTAATTTTTTATTGTATGTCAATCTGTACATATTTTTACATTGTCTCATGACAAGGAGAGAGTATAATCTGAGACCTAATGTGCTGCTTTAGTCTAGGGTTGTAGGAGTTGCCAAAAGAAAAGCGAACATATCCCTTTTATAAGCCCTTGTCTTGCACTTGGCCACTGTTTTCTGAATAGTCTGTTTGGGAGTAGCACAGTCTTACGGGCGATTTGTTACGGAATTCGGCACAGCTTCCATTACTGGCCCGAATCCTGGTACTATCAGTCCAAGTTTCCGTAGGTAAATAGAAACCAGACGCAGGGCTTTTTCTCTTGAACAATGACCAAAGTTGAGAGCTGGCGTCCAACCTCCATTCTTCTCACCATTGGAAATTTGTAACAAAACGGGTCTCCGTAAAACTATGGGCATAACTCATAGGTGGATATTTGGACTTCAGACAGTTCATGTTGATGTTTTTCATGCGATGAAGAATGATTATAAGTTATACTGGACTGGCGAGAGTCAAGTGATGTAATGAAAAGTAACCGATGTTTGCAGTAATTTTATGACATATTCCATCGTTGAAAGTGATGCAGGCAAATTAACCACCTGTAAAATCACTATTGTTTCTGTAGTATTGTATCATATTTCGACCCACTCGCTTAGCAGTGAATGGTTGTCTGTATCACATTGAAGCGTATCTCCTTTGTTACGATCATGATATTTGATGAGGTATTTTGAAACCAGGACTCATAATAGCCAATGTCGTTAGGTTACTATCGCCTGCGTGTCATTAATTATATGACACGGGCATTAATTAAACTTCTATGGCCAGTGACAGCATAATGACAAAAGAATACCAAGGAGGTTGATTTGGGTTCTCTCGGTAAACAGAGATCGTTAATTAGCGAGCATATTTTATATTTCAGCGGGGAATGGAGTGATTCCATGTAATCCTTTGTTTAAAATACATTTACAATGTTATGCATAGATACAGTGTGTAATTAGAATATTATTTATGATATCATGTTTTCTTTATCATATAGACCAGGGATGACACGCGTGAAAGTAAATGACACATGAACACGACTTCTGTGACACGTTATACAACATATTTTAATGCTTATGACATGTAATAAATAGGGCAAAAATCTAGCAACATAGCAGATTTTAACGCTACGCTTTAATAAAGAAGAATGTCACAAATAATTCTATGGGTTCGATCCACACTATCGGCAGCCCTGAAGTTGGTTTTCCGTGGTTTCCCATTTTCACACCAAGAAAATGCTGGGGCTGGTACCTTAATTGAGGCCACGGTTGATTCTTTCCCACTCCTAGACTCCTATCCCATCGTCGCCATAAGATCTGTCTGTGTCGGTGTGACCTAAAGCAAGTTGTAAGAAAAATCTATGGTCATATTTTTCACAAGTCTTATTAGGTTAAAATTATATCTTGTTTTTAAAATTGACTTGTTTTTGAAATGTAAATTTGGGTGATGTTTACAAAATAAAATCATGAAACACTCATCGAATGGATTTATATGTAATGCAATCTAATACCTAAATGAAGTCAAATGAAATTATGTTAAAGGAAAATAACCGGACACACACTAGACAGTAAAAAGTGATAAACAAGATCTTAATCGACACGCTAGTCGGAAAAGTTTTGTTATCCCTATCCCCGAACACCATGAGCCGTAAGGTTACGGAGTACGCTACTTATTGTACACAGTTGTGCAGCAGGTTGCATACATTAAATACAGCAGGCGAATGGAACATTATGTAAGCTGAAAACAAAATCAGAATCACTACATGCCGCTGTGCTTCTTCTTCTTCTTCTTCTTCTTCTTCTTCTTCTTCTTCTTTTTCTTCTTGACTTCTTCCTGATTGAATCCCGGATGCACTGCGATGGCGCCGGTGTTTAATGCATTTATTACTGATAAACGGAGGCCATTCTGAACATTTCATGTAAAAAACAAATTTCATGTGGTACGTTCTGTTCCTGTGTGTTTCCCTTCATTAATGTACTGTGTAGAGTTGTAAAAAAATGAATTATAACAAGGAAACAAAGCGTTTCCGGAATATGTCTTGGAAGTTTGGCCGCACCTTGTTCAGTGGTTGTCAACGTTTGTGGGCCTGCAGCCCCTTTGTATCCGTAAATTATTTCACGCCCCCTAATGTATTATTGATTTACGTAAGTTCTGCTTTTCTGTTAGAGTTAATATCACAAAAATATTTTATAATGATTTTATTGATAACAATGATATTATTAATTATGAGTGCTTAATACATTAAATTACATGTTTCAAAGTAATAATTAGAATGCAATTGCTTTACAAAGAAAGTCATGAATAACACATATAAGAATACAACAAAAGAATAAAAGAAATTACAGTAAATATATTACGGAGGATTCTACACTCACTGCATCATTTGATTTGATTTTGTAAGAACAGAATTAATGATTAATGAGGCACTGTTTTTCTTTCACAAGTTTTTAAGTGTTTGGTTCCAAACTGTGATAGTGCACACCTCAGATCACTTTCAACATCTAGCCGTGTTCGGTATTTTGATTTGATGTAAGCCAGCGTAGAAAACTCAGATTCACAAAGATATTTTGATGGAAACTGCACCAACAACCTTGCAGTATATATTGGGTATATTGAAAAATAATTAAACCAAAATTCTTCAACACTCAGTTGTACGGCAGAAACTTAGCTTTTCCTTCGGAATCGCATTTTAGGACGATTGCATACTCCTGAAGGGAATAAGGAAACAAATCCAATTCTATTTCGTGTCTCAGTTGTAGAACCGTTGGTATAGATGAAGATAAGTGTATTAAGACAATTACATTTTTTTACTTAAGGTACAGCCCCAATATTTGCCGGGTGTGAAAATGGTAAACCACGGAAAACCATCTTCAGGGCTGCTGTCGACAGTTGGGTTCGAACCCACTATCTCCCGAATACTGGAAGATGAATACAAATACCCAGTCTCTGACCCAGAAGAATTAACCGTATGTAGTTAAGATCACCGGCCCGACCGAAAATCGAACCAAGGCCCTCTGAACCAAAGGCCAGTAGACTGACCATTCAGCCAAGGAGCCGAACAATCACGCTATATCGTTACGTGGATTAATTTCACGGGTTCGGTACATCGGTGTTTGTTAATCAAATTCACGTTCTGGTATAAATGTTGCATTGTACTCTGTGTTATTCTAGCGTCTTTGGCATCGTATGTAATATAATAATCTCGAACTAGGATCGGAAGAGTTCGTTTCAGACAGTTCAACAATTCAGCGAAGGTGTTCAGCGAGGCTGTTTTCTCTGCCCGTACTAATATGAACAACAGATTTTCTAACAGATCAGCTCCTGCGTACTTATAGTTTCAGTCGTGTACAAGAGCTTGCACATGGTCTGGAATATGGCCCTTTTAATTCTCACAGTCCACTTGGAGAAAATACTATTGCTTTCTGCAGCAAATAGTTTTCGTCGTGACTCTCTACCATAGGGACAGAATCGTGCACAATCTTCGTTATAAATATTCGAATTCAACAGTTATTGGATTTAATCTATGAAGTAAAACTGAAAATTCATGGAACAACAGGTTTGCATTATCCGCGGTGACGAACTAGATACATGTTCTGTTTTATTCTAAATTGACTTGTGTAGAGATTAATGGGATATAACAACATTACCTTGGAACGGCATGGTATGATTGGAATGTTGATGTTAGCATATGATGGGCTCCATGTATTAAAACCCGGTATAGATCACTTGCGGCGACTATGTCACCAGATTAACTTCGTACACCGCTCCGAGCTTATACACAATTTGTCTAAATGTACTTTATCCAAATGCGATAATATTTTATTTGTATACTTATTAACATATTTTTTATCTATACGTTCTGTTTTTAATTTGAAAATAGAACTATTATTCCATGCTGTCCTTGGTATGGTGACACTGCCCGACAAATATAAATACTTGAGGTCTGTAATTCCGACAGATACAAAACTATATTCACGTTCCATGCCAGGAAAGTAATGTGGGAAATTTTAACTAATTAACTATCTAGTCAGAAAAGAATGACTCTCCCCTGTGGAAGGCGGTGGTAGATCATATACATGGTAAATTCTACCTATCGTGTCGACTAAGAGGAATCCCACGTGTTGACCACATGACCCATAGCAGACTCTGGAATTACTTCCATTAATTGTGCCAGCCTCCTCATTTTTATATTTCTTATATGAAAATGAAAACCTACAACCTGTTTTCCAGTCATTGACCGGGTCAGGGATGGAATGAATGAAGCAGATATAGGCTATTAGTACGATGGGGTCGCCACTCCCAAACTGATTCATTAATGACTGATAGATGCTATGAAATGAGAATGGAGAGTGTTGCTGGAATGAAAGATGACAGGGAAAACCGGAGTACCCAGAGAAAAACCTGTCCCGCCTCCGCTTTTTCCAGCACAAATCTCACATGGAGTGACCGGTATCCAGCGGTGAGAGGCCGACGCGCTGCCGTCTGAGCCACGGAGGCTCTCATATTTCTTATATATCCCTTCTTATTCAACTCTTGTTGTCTTCCGCCCCGGTGGTATTAGGTTCGCTTGACGTAGAGTCTCATTTCACGTTCCTCGTAGTTCCTCACTTTCTTTTGCCGATATTTTCATTCTTCGAATGGTCCGACTTCCTCCAATTTTTCCTCTTGTTAGTCTTCAGGGAAGTTGGTTATCCAGCTATACTTCCTATTAAAACAGCAATCATCACCAACTTTCCTCAGAACCTGTGTAAAGAAAAATTATAATCCCGAACATGAATAATAAAAGCCAGTTAAATATTTCGAGATTATCCCTAAATCGGTTAGTAATTTCACAGTGATAAATATAACCTATCTCAGATAAATGTCTCACTTGCACTGTTGATTGAAGGTGGTATCATTTTATCTCATTAAAGTGGGAAACATTGAATATATTGGATGTGCACACTTCACGAAACAAACAGTGATTTGTTGAACATTTCTAAACCTTCGAGAACAAACGCAGCATTTTATCGTCGACATTTATTGACTATTCTCTCTGTGGATTATGGGTAGAGTGGAGCGTCCTAATCCCAAGATCGCGGCTTGAAACACCCGACAGAGGCATTTGGACATTTCAAGAGCAGAAAAATGTCCATTCAACATTCCTCGTCGTGGTATCTCGGCGTGTGAAAGATCTGTAGTTATACATTTGATGTTTACCCGACAAATTTCATTCAAAACTCAACCACTGACCTCCAAAGAGAGATCCAATGTACTCTGCTATCTAGTAGCTTCAAACAGAACGTCGGTGTATGCGCTGTCAGGGACACATAGGTCGGACGCGAACTCTAAATAATAATAATAATAATAATAATAATAATAATAATAATAATAATAATAATAATAATAATAATAATAATAATCAGCTTATTCACCGTCCAGAGACATGAGACTTCCAAACTCAAGTTGATTTTGCGGGAAAGGCGATAAGACTGAACGCCAATAATATAATCTTTACACTTACCCAGTCAGCAACAATTTTTCAACAGTGTGCAAACGCAGATCAAAATGACGTTCTTCTTTTTTATATAAACAATACAAAACTGCTGTAAATAAGCAAGCAATTCCATCACCTATTATAGGTACAATCCTTCGAGTTTCCATGACAGTAAATTAGGTGGACAATGTTTGTGAAAGGAAAGTGAGAGGGGAAAGGCCAGTAGGAAGGCCAAAACGAGAAATGGGAGGATGTAGAGGAACAGAAACTCTACATTGACAGAAAGAAATGGCGAGCGCTTGTACACCCTATCCGGGAAACTGAATCTGGAAAATGATGATGATGAGTGTTTGTGTAGTCAATGTGAAATACTCTCGACAAGCCACGAGTCTACGACTGACAGCTCAGTTATGTAGACTACAGCGAGGAGACGTCATACTAGATGGCGCATGCGTGTGTACTCTTTATAACTCCCATCACGCACATGGCCGGCAGTGAACCAGCAGGTGGCCTTGAAGTACTGGCGTGCGCTATGGTCAGTCAGAATGCTACATTTTGTAGAATAATTTAAAAATATATGGCAAGAAATATGTATGCTTTTAAAGGCACTCTACAAGTCTACAGGCCAAGCGTTTTCGTCTGAATACTTTACCATGTCAATTAGTTCAGCGGCTCTCTCTAACTCGCGGTAACAATCGACAGTCTATTGTTTTAAATATATAAATAATAATAATTTCGTGTGTCTATTTTAGCTGTTGCAGCAGGGATGTTGGGAACAGCACAAATACCCAGTCCCCGAGCCATTGGAGTTAAGCATTTAAGTTTGAAACCCCTTGACCCGCCTGGGAACCGAAGACCACTGTGCCATTCATTCATCCAAGGAGCAGGACATCAATACCCAGTGGGTGTTCAAGCACAATCCAAAGTTCCTTTAAAAATAATGCCATTTGCATTACGTCTCTCTAACTACTTTTACGGTTTTTGGAGACGCCGTGGTGCCGGAATTTCGTCCCGCAGGAGTTCTTTTTCGTGCCAGTAAATCTACCGACACGACGCTGACGTATTTGAGCACCTTCAAATACCACCGGACTGAGCCAGGATTGAACCTGCCAAGTTGTGGTCAGGAGGCCAGCGCCTCAACCGTCTGAGCCACTCAGCCCGGCAAAGATCCATTGCTGACTTGGGCTTCTTCCTCCAGTCCAGGATGGAAGGCCCTGATATGCCATGCTGAGTACCATTCATACTTCATGAACATTAAATATATTCCTAGATAACAAAGAACACTGTGTGAGACTAATGTTGTGACACTGCTTCTTCAAATCAGGACTCCTATTCATCAGCTTCGACATTTGTAATTAATAGTCTAGTGCGTGGACATCAAATGTGCCTGGCTAAATGCCAACATTAACCTGCATTGTTCTTCAAACTCCTGAAACTCCATCAATGAAAATAGCGTAGGTCTGTTCTCAGGTATCTGATAACGACGACCAGTGAATGTCATCCACCGAGGAACGGAGAGAAGGGTGCTAATTCTCTGGCTATTCACTATAACCTCCCCTTTCCCCCTTCCTCTTCTCCTCACTCTGTCTCTCTCACCATTGACCGACCGTGGATGCACTCCAGTGGTCCATTAAACTCCTCGATAAGAATGTGTAATCACTCCACATTGAGCACGACCATTCACTCATAATAAAAGGTCTTCCGTAATTTGTTATTGTCTTTTAACAATCTGTGAATGGGAAATAGGTACAGTCGAAACCATTTATTGCGACATCGCTTTTAACGACGTATTGGATATAACGCGAAGAAATCAGACGGTCCCGTCTAAATGCTATATACACACTGTATTTAAAATATCGGTTAGTACGACGTCGCTTATTACGTCATATCGTATATAACGACACATTTTTATCGCATGTTCGGAGACATCAATCAGCTATAAAGTCCAATGTGTTTTTTTGTTTGTTACATATTTGGGGATTGACGACAACAATGTAACGTTTATTCTTGTAGATTTCAAATCAGTCTATTGAATAATCAAGGAGAGCATCGCTGTGAATATGTCGCAAAAAAAGGAGAGTGTTTAATATTGAAGAAAAATCACACATAATACGGCGATTAGAAAGTGGGGGAAGAGAAGGTCAACATCGTGAAGGAACTGGGTGTATTACACTGAACGATTTCTACAATTTAGAAGGACAGAGAGAAAATACAGTCTCTTTTCGAATAAAATTCTTTAAAACTCAAGCGGGCCAGATTATCTGAGCACAAAGATATTGAAGAATCTTTACGAAGATGGTTTAAGCAGCAAAGAACAAATAATGTGCCGTTCAGTGGACCTGTTCTTCAATCGAAAGGCAATGCAATTCCTCGCAGTCCCACTCCATAAATACTGTAAATACAGTACTTCTTTCAGTTACGTTTTTTGAAGATTTAACTGAATTCTGTTAATTAACCATGAAAGTGTGAAGCCTACAATATACAGATATGATATTTTAGCAGGAACAAACAAACAAAACAAACAAGAGTAAAACCGGTTTGTGCGACTATCATCTATAACGACTGTTGATTGGCGGTCCCTTCGAAGTCGTTATAACCGATTTTGACTGTTTATAGATTCATGCTTTCACGGAACGTAAAAATTCCGGCACCTCGGCTTCTCCGAAAACCATCAAAAGTAGTTAGTGAGGCGTGAATACAATAACAAAAATTATTATTAATGTATAACCAGGGACCACTTTGTTTTATGACACTGTGTGCAATGACATCGTGATCGTGTTGCAAAGATGAAAGTTTGTTTTCATTGCGTGTCAGTTTTTATTCCAATATCTGCGCGTATTACTCAAGTATGAACAAATAAACAAGCGGTATATTTTGGTTTGTGTCATGATAGCCGCGTTCCATCATTCTATCTCAACAAGAGAACCAGTGTTCCAATTCTCACCAATGCACGTCGGAATTTTCAAACGACAAATCACGTCTCAGTGTATTAAGATTGGAGGTCCCATGGTTAATGTAACCTGGTCGCGTGGTCTTGAGGTAGTGACGCTGCCCCTTAGCCGGAGGCACCGAGTTCGATTCCTGACTGGGACGGAGATTTTTACCCGTGTCTGATGGCTGGATTGAGGTCCGCTCGGCCTACGCGAGAACAATTGCGGGCCTGTCTTACAGAGGCGTGAAAATTATTAGACTCAAAGGAAATTTTACAGTATTAAAGAGTCTTTGTTTTAGTTTTATCCCCTTAGTTGCCTTTCCAATTCGCACCATAGAACTTCCTGATTTTCAACCAAATATTAATTCGACTAAATAAGATTTGTGAAATAAAATGTTACTCGTATTTTTTAATATTACGTTGAGATTATACTTTTCTATTTGGTCAATTGACACTGCTTTAATACTAGTTTCCAACAGTTCGTATATTACAGTAAATAGTACAGTAAAGCATATCAATGGTCAAGCAAAACAAAAAATCACAGCACCAGTTCATCTTTTATGTACTTAAACTCAAAAGAGAAGTTAAAAATCATCAACAATGGACTTAAATATTGATATGGGAGTCTAAATTAGCTACTGTGGAATCATTGATGTAATTTAAAGAAAGTGCAATTTTTGTTTTGTTCTATAATGTACTTTAAACAGACAAGTGACTCGTCACAGAGTTCCACTGCAACACAAGCAGAATTTAACGGTCATTTGTGTGGGTAGGGAGTAAAAAGTGTCCGCCTCTGTGGTGTAATAGTTAGTGTGATTAGCTGCCACCCCCGGAGGCCCGGGATCGATTCCCGTCTCTGCCACGAAATTTGAAAAGTGGTACGAGGGCTGAAACGGGGTCCACTCAGACTCGGGAGGTCAACTGAGTAGAGGTGGGTTCGATTCCCACCTCAGCCATTCTGAAAGTGGTTTTCCGTGGTTTCCCACTTCTCCTCCAGGCAAATGCCGGGATGGTACCTAACTCAAGGCCACGGCCGCTTCCTTCCCTCTTCCTTGTCCATCCCCTCCAATCTTCCCATCCCCCAAGGCCCCTGTTCAGCATAGCAGGTGAGGCCGCCTGGGCGACGTACTGGTCATCCTGCCCAGTTGTATCCCCGACCCAGAGTCTGACGCTCCAGGACACTGCCCTTGAGGCGATAGAGGTCGGATCCCTCGCTGAGTCCGAGGGAAAAACCAACCCTGGAGGGTAAGCAGATTAAGAAGAAGAAGGGAGTAAAAATAATGTGATAAAGGAAATAATCATAATGTGTGTTGAAGTCTAATAATGAGGCACGTGCCCCGATCTAGAAACCCAAGAAAAGTGTCCGTTAGGGGACGATGACTTTCGATGTTAGGCCCCTTTAAACAACAAGCATCATCATCATCAAAAGTGTCCGAAAGGATTTGTTGTGCTGACAACGCGTCACCTCGTATTTTGCAGGTCCTTCGGCTGAGCATCGGCTGCTTAAAATGCCAAATCCCATCAGGAACGTAGTGAAACAACAAATTTTAAGTTTCGAAATATATTGTAATTTCAACCGAAGATGTTATGCCTCCTGGTGGGGAGTCGTTCAGAAAGTATGTCATGTATGTCCAGTATGTCAAGTATTGTACGTTTGGAAATCTAAAAGATGTCCCTTCTTCGAGTAGGAGCTATAATGAAACAAGCTGCGTGTACTCTGTGTTATCCGTTAACAGATCTGTCAGAGCGCTGCACTAGTGGTCTCGACAAGCAACAGTGGGGCTTTGTAAACGTTAAGCTACCGATCCTAGAACTGGTCAAGTCAGATTGTCCGTCAGTGGCAGGAGGCTTCGCGGTTGATGCCAGTGGAGTGCGCTTCACGGAACTAAGGGCTCTTCAGTGTCGCGATAAGGGGTTGGTAGTGAAGTGAGGATGTGGCTTCAGACTCTCCTGCTGCCGAACGAGTACAATGGCGCTGTTGTCTCCACAAACAAGGTTTTGCGCTTTGTCGCGCCGGTGGACGTATTTTGTGTCATATTCCAAAAATGTCTAATTAAGGGCACTCAGGTAGGTAACAGTTTTTCCAGTCATATTCTCTAATTTGTAAACCATATAATTACTTGAGTGTATGATTAATATACTTGCTATTACGTATTTATCTGGGGAGGAAAATTTCTCTGACTCCACGAACCTCTCGAACAAGAAATATATTGAAAATGATCACAGACTTACATTATGTATGTATATCGAAACTTATTAACTAATAGGAATGAGATGCGTATTACCAAGACTATCGCACGATAACAGCAGACCATGATGTACTTTTCAGTGAAACGCTGCATTTATTGAAAGGTCTCGATATCTCTACATTAAGGAAGGTTTGTTCTCTGAATATAATTGGGTCGTAGTATTACTCAGATTTTTACGCCGGACGGAGTGGCTCACAGGCTAGAGTGTTAGTGGGTTCAATCCCAACTCAGTTCGGTGGTATTTAATGTTGCTCAAATACATTAGCCATATGTTGTTACATTTTTATGACACGTAAAAGAACTCATGGGGGACAAAATTCCAGCATGATGACGTCTTCCAACACCGTAAAAGTAGTTATTGACATCTAAAGCCAGCAACCTTAACTTTATTATTAGTAAAGTTTTGCCGGGCTGAGTAGCTCAGACGATTGAGGGGCTGTTCTTCTGACTCTCCTGGCTCAGTCCGGTGGTATTTTCAGGTGCTTAAATATATCAGCCGGTACATTTTCTGGAACGTAAAATAATTCCTGCGGGACTAAATTCGAGCACCTCGGCGTCTCCGAAAACCGTGAAAAGTAGTTAATGGGACGTAAAGCAAATAATAATTACAATACTATTATTTTTTCTTGATTCGTTATGCCCAACTAAGGAGCGCGTTTGAACTTATTAGCACTTTTCTTCCTCTTCTTCTTCTTCTGCTTCTTCTTCACTTCCCAATATCTTCCCAAACTCTCGCTGCGTTCCTTTTTATGTTATTCAGTCCATCCTGTATTTAGTTGGGTGGGCTTTACAGAAAATTTGTGTTTGTGAATTAAGATTCTGAATTTGAGCCTGTCTTGAAGGGCTTCTTCATTATGCCAATTTCATTTACTTTCTGACTAATTTCTTTTAGCTAATTGTTGTTATTCTTCATTGATAAGGGTAAGTTTAAAAACGTTGTTTGTGAGCCTGTTATTATCCATTCAATATAAAATTTTAATTGGGCTTTCCTGATTGTAACTGGGATTTTTTCTGTAACTTGATATATTCATGTGATTTCTTTTTCATCCAAATTCCATTTTAGCAATTTGGTCCTTTTCCTGAGGATTTTTCTTTCTTGTTTTTCAACTGATTATTAGACTATTATTATTATTATTATTATTATTATTATTATTATTATTATTATTATTAAAGTTTTACCACATAAAGCAGAAAATCTTAACTAATAATCTGGTAGAAGCTGTGTAGGAATATATATCATCTCCGGCTGGAAATCGAGAAAACAGGCTCAGAATTACGAATGACTTTTCTCCTTGTGATCTTAGGGCGTAAGCCCAACCGATTTATTTTGAATCTGAGGCAAAGGTAGACTCTGCAAGAAGTTTCATTTTGAAAATGTAATTCGAACTGGATATTGTTCGAACTGCAATCAAATGGGTGAGAAGCTAATAGTGTTACTGGGATAATACCTGAGGGCTTCAGTCATTCATACGCCTGTTCTATGTAAAATAAAACGTAATTATCAGATATGTTCATTGAAAATAATTTCCTTTTTACGAGTGTAAACTATAAAAGAGTGAAGACGAGAAAGAAGAAGAGTTAATAGGACAAACCTTTTTCCGATCGCATAATGGATACAAATGATTGATAGTAATACTTCTAGGTCAGGGAATAAGTGTAAATCATTGTTCAGTAACGAGTTCCATGTAACATAATTATAGGATCTGAACTTTGTTAGAGCATTCGAAGCCTAGAGAGTCTTTCATTTTCAGGCTCTTCATGGCCCTTGTCATTCTTTGGCCGATAACTTCATTTTTTGAAGCGTCGGATCCTCTCCATTTTTCTCTCTGATTGTTGGCTAGTTGTACTTCCTCTTAAAACAATTATCACCACCACCATTTTCACGACAGGCCTGGGAAACTACACCGTTTTAAGTTTCAAGGTTACCCTTGGTGTTGAGATGGCATGTCTGTCTCTTACCTTGATGCCCATGATTCGATTCCTCCCCAAGTCCAGGGCTTTTATTTCAAGGCCGACGGCTGGAGTGAGGCTCAGCCTCATGAGACCAACTGAGGAGCTGTCTGATTCGAAAGGCAGGTTGCTAAATTAATACAGCTGAGGTTATTGTCATGCTGACCGCGTGAAATTCCAATATCTGGTAGCCATGTAGAACTGCAGTATCTACTGGCCATGTGGAAATCCACTATCTGCTGACAATGCCGAACTCCAGTATCTGCTGGCCATGTGGAACTCCAGTATCTGCTGGCCATGTGGAACTCCAGTATCTACAGGCTACGCCGACCACGTGGAACTCCAGTATCTACAGGCCACGCTGACCATGTGGCACTCCAGTATCTACAGGCCTGCCTGACCATGTGGAAATCCGGTATCTACTGGCCGCGCTGCCCATGTGAAACTCCAGTAACTATAGGCCACGCTGGCCATGGGGAACGCCAGTATCAACAGGCCACGCCGCTAACCATGTGGAACTCCAGTATCTACAGCCCACGCTGACCATGGGGAACTCCAGTATCTGCAGGCCACGCTGACCTTGGGGGACTCCAGTATCTGCTGGCCATGCGGAACTCCAGTATCTGCTGGCCACGCTGACCATGTGGAACTCCATTATGTACAGCTGACCATGTGGAACTCCACTATCTACAGGCCACGCTGACCATGTGGAACTCCAGTATCTGCTGGCCATATGGAACTCCACTATTTACAGGCCACGCTGACATGCGGAACTCCACTATCTGCAGGCCACGCTGACCATGTGGAACTCCAGTATCTGCTGGCCATGTGGAACTCTAGTATCTACAGGGCACGCTGACATGCGGAACTCCACTATCTACTGGCCACGCAGACCATGTGGAAGTCCAGTATCTGCTGGCCATGCGGAACTCCAGTATCTACAGGCCACGCTGACCACGTGGAGCTCCAGTATCTACTGGCCACGCAGACCACGGGGAACTCCAGTATCTGCTGGCCATGCGGAACTCCAGTATCTACAGGCCACGCTGACCACGTGGAGCTCCAGTATCTACTGGCCACGCAGACCACGGGGAACTCCAGTATCTACAGGCCACGCAGACCACGGGGAACTCCAGTATCTGCTGGCCATGCGGAACTCTAGTATCTACAGGCCACGCTGACCACGTGGAGCTCCAGTATCTACAGGCCACGCAGACCACGGGGAACTCCAGTATCTGCTGGCCACGCAGACCACGGGGAACTCCAGTATCTGCTGGCCACGCAGACCACGGGGAACTCCAGTATCTGCTGGCCACGCAGACCACGGGGAACTCCAGTATCTGCTGGCCACGCAGACCACGGGGAACTCCAGTATCTGCTGGCCACGCAGACCACGGGGAACTCCAGTATCTACAGGCCACGCTGACCACGTGGAGCTCCAGTATCTACTGGCCACGCAGACCACGGGGAACTCCAGTATCTGCTGGCCACGCAGACCATGTGGAAGTCCAGTATCTGCTGGCCATGCGGAACTCCAGTATCTACAGGCCACGCTGACCACGTGGAGCTCCAGTATCTACAGGCCACGCAGACCACGGGGAACTCCAGTATCTGCTGGCCATGCGGAACTCTAGTATCTACAGGCCACGCTGACCACGTGGAGCTCCAGTATCTACTGGCCACGCAGACCACGGGGAACTCCAGTATCTGCTGGCCATGCGGAACTCCAGTATCTACTGGCTATGCTGACGATGCGAAACTCCATTGTCTACCGGCCACGTTGACAACTTGCACGCGTGTTCTGTATGTGCCGGCCATCTGACTGGGCAGCAGCCCTCATTACAAGCCCAGGCTCTTATTGCGCCACGGGTTTATTTCGTCTTTAAATAAAATTAAAGATTATATCAAGCAATAGTACATTAGTACATTAATATAGAGTAATGTGTTTCAAAGAGAATACCTCTGTGATTAGGATAAGACTGTTTCGTAGGGCACCACAAACAAGAGTCGCGCTTTTTCTGTCAGTATGTAGGCGAGACCATCAGACCACTAGAAATTATCTGAGCATTGTATCAATTGTGGAACGAGCCCACTAAATGACGACAGCGTCTCATCCTCGCGGTTGGTTTACGAAAGAAACGTCCGAATGTTTACACGTCCAAGCTCTGTTCAGGATAAGGCTCTGTAAGATGGGTATGCTTAGCCGCCATTTTGGTTCATACATGCGCAGTGGGCCATGTGATCAAACTCTAGATTCTCCTACGAGCGCTCGCTGCGTCACATTGAACGTATTGCTTTAATCACCGCGTGCAGGGGCAGAATAGTGCTATATTTGTGTGGATATTTATTACATAATTTTGGGTTGTTCTGCACCTAATTGCAATAATGTCTCTACTGAGGGATACAGGTTGTTTAGATTCCCGTCTGTTCTGTAATATGCCTCCACTGCCTCTGCTACACCTCCTGCTTCATCTGCTGACTTACACCTGCATCCAGTTCCCACTGACGTTACTACACCCGTTAATTCAGTCACATTGATCATTCAATATTCAGTTCTGCCCCCAAAGTCGGGCAACAGTAGTTCAACATCCAAACACCACAGTTACAATATTTGTCAAAACTAAACTTCATATGACAAAAATAATTTGTTTAACGTTGGTGGTAGTACAACAAGTGCATTATTGAAAATCAAGATATGTGGTAGGCCTATATGCAGACACGTTTTAAACTCTGAGCTTTCTGATTCAAGTTCTGAAACATTCGTACTTTTTGAAAAATCTGGGTGGCCTAAAGAAACCAAATTGTGAAGTTATGAATTTAATTCGTAACTGTGACGTCTTCTACAGGGACTATAAGCATAATATAATGCAAAATGGTGCAAATTGATTCATATATATGATTCATTCATTACATCCCTGACCCGGTCAATGACTGGAAAACAGGTTGTAGGTTTTCATTTTTCAAGAAAAGGGACTAAATTTTGGAAGAAAGAAATAAACTTAACGAAACCCAGTTGCTTGGGTGTGTTCGTCTTCGTACATCACATTTCAGCGTTATTTTTGTTCGAAGAATATTTTTCTCATTATTTCGACAACATTGAAAATGGCTCTGAATCAGTTTCACGCAAGTATGAAATACCGACTGAGATCATATGGTATGAAAATCTTCTGTCACAATTTATATATCTTCGACACTGACCGATCACCACGCCAAATTCCACGATTTTAGAATGACAGTAGCCTATATCAATACCACAGTGTCCCTCATTTCATTTCACGGTACGGCGGCGCACAGCTTACGAACAACCTATTCTACTTATCAATAATTAATAATAACAAACGGATTTATTAGTAAGCTATTTTTCTATTATTTCTCCAGTGAAGGCACATGCCTAGTTTGTTTGTTTATTAAAAGGCAAATTATCAACGACCTTGCTTTTACAATCAGTCTCGAGTAAGAATTACACAATAATGTACGAAATATAGGCTACTAATATTTACATTGAGCAACGGTTCGAGTGATACTGAGAATGAGTATTTTTACAGTATGTTAGTTTAGCATTATTTTCTAGCGTGGAGAACAGTAAGAAAAGAGTGATATAAAAGGCTAGAGCGGTCAACTGCCTTACAACGTAGTGCAGGAATGAACCATAATGGCGAGCGAGCATACCTAGTCTTTAGAGAGCCCTAGTTCAGGATACTACGTCACAAGTCAACACCAGCTTCTAACTTACTGTTAACTCTCTTTCAACAGCACACACACTTCTCAAGCTAATCAATATTCAGACATAATGGTGGCTTCTGTTCCTGAGGAATCGATTACCGCAAGCATTCAGAAAGCGGTAGGGAGGGATTAAAACGCGGCAAAGCTTATAATCTGCTTAAGTCAGGAGCTCGGCATATTCCCGGCGCTAATGAATCGTTTGGTAGCGCACACAATATGTGCAATTTACTAAACCGAACCGAGCTGGTATGAGGAAGATTACAATTCTTTCACCTTTTACTTTCTGTTGAAATGCATCGTGCTGATTATCCGTATTCTTTATTCCCTCATCCCTCCAGACACGAGATCAGAAGCTTGAGGTCACGATTGTTACCAGTTCTCAGTTATAAAATGCCCCTGGACTTCATAAACTTATATAGGCACTAGTTGTTATGTACCTGACGATGAAGAGACGCGTGGACGCGTATGACCTGTTTTGGTACAAGTTAAGATTGGCCTTCTGCGGCATGTCATTGTGAGCCTAGACATAGTTAACGTACTTGTTCATTTCTTTTTTTTTTCTATTTGCTTTACGTCGCACCGACACAGATAGGTCTTATGGCGGCGATGGGATAGGGAAGGCCTAGCAGTGGGAAGGAAGCGGCCGTGGCCTTAATTAAGGTACAGCCCCAGCATTTGCCTGGTGTGAAAATGAGAAACCACGCTAAACCATCTTCAGTCCTGCCAACAGTGGGATTCGAACCTACTATTTCCCGGATGCAAGCTGACAGCTGCGCGACTCTAACCGCTCGGCCAACTCGCCCGGTCTTGTACATTTCTGTTATATTTATTTCACCACTGTATTTATTGTAGTAACATATTTCAAGACGGGTTTAAACACATAGAAAACAGATAGGCCTACATAATTAACTGGTAACCTGATGAAAACAGGAAAGTATGCCAATGGAAGAAGGTGAATGCATTTGTTCCTCCAATCATAATTACGACATGATACTTACTGAAAAATATCCAGATATTGATCCGGTTTACTTTATTTTGATGGAGGTGCTGGAAGAATGTGGTTTGTCGTAGCGGGAGGTAAATTTAATCGATTGTACCACTAGGATATAAGAAATATATTTTCATTTGTGTGCTTGAAGTATGCAATATAACACCACAAAATCAATCTTGATTGCTACTGGTAATTGTACGAAAATTAAAATAGATATTAAAGAGAATTGTAAGCTCTGAAATGTGACAGGAGAAAGGGAGTTGTAGAGGATAAGAGAAAAGAAGGGCACAAAGGGAAGTGTAATGTATGTGCATAAAGACAGACCTAGAGTCTGACTTATATGAAAGGAAGGAAACACTCAGCAATAAAGTCCGTAGGTTTCCGGCCGGAGACTAGGGAGCCGACAGGGTTTCCGGGCGTCTAGCCCACTCTGCAGCTCATGTTAGACCTTCGTCTTAACCCTTAGTGTAATTTGCTCAGATCATTATTTTGACTCCCCTCTCTTTGCGCTTACCTTAACGAATCTTTACATAAATGAGAAGACTAACTTAGGCCTAGAGTAGATTTCATTTCTTTGCATTCAACAAAACGTAAACGCAGCTTAAACATAGAAGTTTTCTTTTGATTACTTTGCTCATAATTTTAATACATAAAAATGGAAATTTATTTTTAAACTGAAGCTGTTCAGCATTAATCAAATGTCCGTTATGTATAATCAAGTGCTTGAAATATTATCCATTTCGTTCCATATAATAATAGTTTATCATTCTGAAACACGCACGTAGGAATATTCCTGCAAGCTGCGATTATAATTTTCTTCGTATTTCTTCAAAGGCTGTGTTTTGAAAACGACTGAATTTAGAGCCCCCGTAGAAGTAAATCTAAGGGAAAAGGACAGGGAATCTTGTAGGCCACTCAGAACTCAGAATTCCCCCTTCCACCAATCCAACTATTCTGTGTATAATGTGGTGGTGCTCCATCATGCTGGAATGTAAGCAAGTTTTCATATATATACCGCGCGAGTTGACCGTGTGGTTAGGGGCGCGCAACTGTGAGCTTACATCCGGGAGATAGTGGGTTCGAACCCCACTGCCGACAGCCCTGAAGATGGTTTTCCGTGGTTTACCATTTTCACACCAGGCAAATGCTGGGGCTGTACCTTAATTAAGACCAAGGTCACTTCCTTCCCAGTCCTAGCCCTTTCCTATCCCATCGTCGCCATAAGACCTATCTGTGTCGGTGCGACGTAAAAAAAAAGTTTTCATGTGAAGCATAATACTCATCTTCCTCATTGCCAATGTCTTCATTGATGAGAGGATTAATAATTATTCTACCGTGTCTAGGTTTATTTCACCACTGAGATTTTCCACAAACATTTACGGACCAATGATTGTATCACCTAGAATACCTGCCCAGATATATATGTTGCTCTAGCACTGTATGGGGTCTTCCATGAAAATAGATGGTTTATTATCACTCCAATACCTAAAATAATGTCGATTTACAGAACCGTTAAGGAAAATATGCACTTATTAGAAAATCAAAGATTTATTAGTAATTCAGATGATTCTCCTAGTTCCTGAGACATTATCTTGCAATATTAGATTCTTCGATCAAAAACATCTTCCGTCAATTTTAGCTGTATTTCAAGTTTAAAGGATGACATTTCTGCACTTTGAGAATTTTGCATATTGAACTCATCGAAATTCCGAAATAATAATAATAATAATAATAATAATAATAATAATAATAATAATAATAATAATAATAATAATAATAATAATAATAATAATAATAATAATAATAATAATAATAATAATAGCGTGAGGCCTGCTGCAGGTCTTATGATTTGACTCTGCCGGAGGTGACCTGCTCGTCCTGATGAGGATGAAATGATGATGAATACGACACATACACCCAGTCCTCGTACCAGGGGAATTAACCAATTACGGTTAACATTTCCGACCCTGCCGAGAATCGAACCCGAGACCCCTGTGACCCAAGGCCAGTACGCTAACCATTTAGCCATGGAGCTGGACAATTCCGAAATAATAAGATGCGTTTCGATGTGAATTGTTCAGATTAGTAGAAACATGCCCTAAGACTTTAACTGAACGTGGTGCCCTTCTGCGATAACGTTCCTTCGAAAGAAAACCCGCTCTGATCACAGTTCCAGACACACTGCTGTTTGGTATTTTCCGACCTAATATCCTCATTACTCCAGTAACAAATACTTCAGCTCGTTTTATTTCTCCCTCCTTTTCCGTATCATTTCGTCCCTGGCTCATAGTGTTCAACGTGATATTACTCCAAACTCCGTTTTCAAATGTATAATAAAACCTGTCGATGCTATGTGGTTGGAAATCCAGTATGTCTAACTACATCCGTTTCCCAATATTACAAATGTTAAAAATGAAAAATGTAGACTCACATTCTCTTACCTTATCGAAGTTGGCCAGTGTACATTGTTTAGCTGCAGTGAACGATATACTTTGAAAACTGTATAATAGTTTTTTCCTTCACAGAGTCAAACACGCTTTTGATATTGTTTTCAGCCTTATGTTTCGAACATATCTTCAGGAAATTGTCATTCATGTTGAAATGTCTAATATAGTAACCACTGTACTACTCTAACCATTCTAGCATCTTGTCATCAAACAGAGCTACGACACTTACAGCTTATGTGTTCTCTTTTCTAAAGAAAGTTACTTACCATGCCTCTGCGGCTTGCTAGTTGCTGTGAATTGTTCATTATCATCACCATCATCATCACAACTATGTTTTATTAATACGATAATGCTTGTTTGTAATTGAGTGTCAAATACGTTCATGGTACCCTTCTAAATTAATCCTCTAGAAGTAGTACCAAAATACAAATATCTCGGAGTTACTCTTCAAACAACATTGGCATCTTTCAAAAATCATATAAAAGAAAGAGCAACATCAGCAATAAAAAGTTTACACAATTCAACACACATAAAAACGAAAAAACCCATAAAACAGAACAAAAAGTCCAATAACGGACCATTTGTATTGGTATTACAAAAACATTCACCAAAACAGCAATGATACTATTTAAAACAGCTGTAGCGCCAATAGCAACTTATGGAATCCATGTAGTCTGGGATAAACTTAAAATTAACGACCTGATAGAGAAAGTTAAAGCTCGTTATATGAAACGAATCCTGTGTATCGGGAAGACAGCGCCATCAAAAGTGACTAAAATAAACTTCCTTCATAGAAGACATCAGAATGCAGACACACCTGCCCAACACTAAGGCCTACGAGAACACATTCCAAATTCTCATAGAAAAACGCAGCTATATTTGGAACGACTTTTATTCAACAGACGCCATAATGATGGATGATTGGAAACAAGCAAATTACGAGCTTCGACACATAAATCACCCTAATGATAACTCTCTCTCTCTCTCTCTCTCTCTGTGTATGTGTGTGTGTGTGTGTGTGTGTGTGTGTGTGTGTGTGTGTGTGTGTGTGTGTGTGTGTGTGTGTGTGTGTGTGTGTGTGTGTGTGTGTGTGTGTGTGTGCAATGAACACTGTAAAATATATCACGCAAATATTTGCAGTAAAAGACAAGTAGCATTAACAAAACTAGGACTAGAGTAATGTGATATAGTTTTTGTGTTTCGCACATTGTGCGCATTTTCGTTAATAATAAATACGTATGTGATTAAGTTAACTTGAAAGCATACGAAAAAGTAATTTCCTAATCACAATTCGTTCTAACTTCATTTCAACCTCTCATAGTTCCGATAATCACCAATTGTCTTCCATTTGACGATTCACTCCACATACAACCTTACGTAATGCAAAGCACACACCTGCAATAACGATTAGGCCCTATCATAGCAGAAGAAGACAAAAGGACATAAAAAATAAAGTAATAAGTTGTTTACGTGACTTGCCACGGGATATTTTTGCGGACTTCTTTCATTGAATCCACATACTTTCCCGGTATATAATTTAATTTATAATTTCGTGTGGCTATTTCTAGCCGGGTGCAGCCCTTGTAAGGCAGAGCCTCCGATGAGGGTGGGCGGCATCTGCCATATGTAGGTAACTGTGTGTTATTGTGGTGGAGGATAGTGTTATGTATGGTGTGTGAGTTGCAGGGATGTTGGGGACAGCACAAACACCCAGTCCCCGGGCCATTGGAATTAACCAATGAAGGTTAAAATCCCCGACCCGGCCGGGAATCGAACCCGAGACCCTCTGAACCGAAGGCCAGTACGCTGACCATTCAGCCAACGAGTCGGACACTTTCCCGGTAATTTCATGAGATTTTAACTCATTGTTCCAATTCCCTTCATGAAACAATAACGCCAACAACAACAATTCTGAAAACAACATAGGTAATGCTAATAATGAATGCAATACATGGCTCAACTGAATCCTTGTGAATGTCGCACAACTTGCACACGTCATGAACCCCCGGAAACGTCCATAGAGGTTGAAGCGAAACAACAACAACAAGAAGAAGAAGAATTAATACTATAAATACCGTACTTTAAATGAAGTTATGTCACTGAAATCTTCTAATAATAATGTTATTTGCTTTACGTCCCACTAACTACTTTTACGGTCTTCGGAGACGCCGAAGTGCCGGAATTTAGTCACGCAGGAGTTCTTTTACGTGCCAGTAGATCTACCGATACGAGGCTGTCGTATTTTGGCACCTTCAAATACCACCGGACTGAGCCAGGATCGAACCTGCCAAGTTGGGGTTAGAAGGCCAGCGCCTTAACCGTCTGAGCCACTCGTTACTACAACTGAACTGCCCAATCAGCGTGACAAACGTAGGTCTACGCCCTTTTCAAAGACTATTCCAACAAAACATTTTTTTTGGGTTCGCATATTGTCGGCGTGTTCAATTACGCCGCTTCATTCATAGCCGCGAGTAGTTTACAACTTCGTTTACTGGTTGGCTACGCACAAGAATGAGGAAGGGTGTGGTTTTTATTGTAGGCAAACTCCAGAAAAGGGATCTACAGTACCATTTGGATGGCCAGGTGTGAAATATATCTGACCGCCGATAGCGGTGTAAGGTGACCGCTTAAAGGAGAGAATATTAACACAGGTCCCTGTGAAAAACAGCCATTTATTGAGGTAACCGTTAAGTAAAGGAGGCCTTTTAAACAGGTTTCACTGTGCGTGTAATCATATAACAAATAAACAGTTACTTTTAATGAAGAACCTACCAGAGGCTCATTTTTTTCCCTCCTAAAGGCTTCATAGCCGAGTGACAATATTACTGACTTCTCACCAAGCCAGCCGCGATTCTAATCGTGACAGTGCATTTCGGACTTTCCAAATGAAAAGTCATGTCTTTGTGGTTCGGATTCGACGAAAAGTAGTGGTCCCGTGGCTATGATCACTTTACGGGAAACTACAAGTTTGATTGCTAGTATTTTTTTTCTCTACAAACCTTTCCGAGTTTGTCACCATGTATACATTAGTTGAGTGGCATGGAATTTTATGTATTACTTTGCATCGTTGTTTCGCCCTATAAACTTTGATGGGTTTTAAGAAGTCAAAACTAACATTTCGATCAATATAAGTGCACCCATGTTTATTACTGGTTCTCGGTATCAATATAGAGGAAGCCAAAATATTTCTCATTCCTGTATTTGGAACGTCTGCCAGAGTTAATAACATGATTTATCGACCTATTAAATAGCTACGTAAGTTAAAAAGGATCCAATTGAGTTGTAAAAAAAGAAAAGAAAATA
The DNA here is from genome assembly GCF_040414725.1 of Anabrus simplex. Taxonomy (NCBI): domain Eukaryota; kingdom Metazoa; phylum Arthropoda; class Insecta; order Orthoptera; family Tettigoniidae; genus Anabrus; species Anabrus simplex. Next base: position 37,399,203 of record NC_090268.1, read on the forward strand.
ACGCAGTAAGGTAGAGGGCCAAATTTCGTTCCCCTAGGAATTTTCAGTTTGCACGGTTGGTATCCAATATTTAGCCGCGCACACACGCGTATCCTCGTCCCGTTGTCTTGTTGTGAGAGTCCGTTCTGTGCACCACAATAGCCTGTTATTCCTAGAGTCAGTATGAAATACTGGACTGCATTTCAGTCATGTGGTGTAGTTCCTGGCGTGTAATCGCTACAGTGAGGTGGTTGGCGTGAGTCATCATAATAAATCAGGGGATGTTCTTAATTTCGTCCCCCTTCATTTGATTTATTATTTATGAAGTTTATTACTATATTCATATGGGAAAACGCAAGCAGTGTGATAAGGAGGCTATGAACAAAACAGGCTATTAAGGCAATGAGGAGCAAACTAATGGGTTACAAACGTGCAAGTAAGGCGTTTAACATCCCGCAAGCAACGCTGAAAGACTTTTAAAAAATACCAAGAAAACATTTTATCCATAATGTTCCTGAACTTCTACAAGTCCAAATCTGTTAAGGGGACGAAATGTGGGCCCCCTACCTTACTATCCCTACTAACAGCACTCGGGTGACATGGTGGAGTATTCCTTACATGTTCTTTTGTATTCTGGTAAGTTTTAAAGTTAATTTCATTGTTCATCCTTCTCTTTTACAGAGAAGTAATTGTCAATACCGGTATGCGAATTCAGTTGCTCTTATGTGAGCTTCTGTGAATGAGTACTCCTTTCCTTCGTACCGTTGGGTGTAGTCAATCCACCCCAGACCGAGAAGGATCAATTAACTTGCGGTTTGCTGAGCTCTGCCCCAGAGAATAGTTACAAAGTTCCAGTTACGACAGCGACAACTAGCGAGTTTTCGCGTGCTAAAGCAACGTTAAGGATGACGAAGCCGTATACCATACTATCTTTGAGAGCAGAGTCTCGTGAATTAAGCAGGGGTTCTACTGTACACAGACTCGCTGTACGAGCTTTAGGGCTTCATTTGCTCTGAGGGAAATTTAAGTCCATAATCATACCTCTAATCCGCAACTCTCTTTTCTTCCTTTCACTGGATCGTGAATATATAGTATCCTGTGGGTTTATTTACGACGGAAAGACAGGAACACCTCTTTCATCCGGAAATCTAATTAATATTTCTCGCATAAACCGATTATGGTGAATAGGTTACATTCTGTGCTGCTATCTCTTTCTGCTCCTGTTTTAAATCTGAAGACTGAAATCACTTTGGTACCCAGATTATAGAAATTAAACGTACCGTTAGATGTAAGGTGATCCAAAACAACTTTATCAAGACGTGAACATTGCAACAAATCTCTTTTTTTCTGTAACTGTTGGTATGTATATAATGATATGTAGATTTTTCTACGTTAGATTTGTTAGAAGGAGTACCAGTTTAAAGTAAACAGGTCAGATAACTCGTCTTGTTATGCCTGTTTTAGTCATATTGTATTGCCTGCCCTTTCTAATGGTTTTATCAACATTCAATAAGAAGCAAGTTATGGTAAGCCGCAGTTCGTAGTCAGAATCCATCCATTCTGATATCATCATGCCGTCTGCTTAGTAAAAAAATATATCCATTTTTTATTTTTTATCCAGCTAAGTGGGATTGAATGCCCGGCAACCTTTGCCTCCGAGACTTAACCTGGTACTCATTTTTGGTTTAGGCTGAGTAAATCTTAGCTTCATATGTCGCTCCAGAAGTGGAAATATAGTTTCTTAATTTTTTCGACTTCTTGAGAGGGATCGAACCTTCGGTCTGCATTGTGATCTGGGTAATGGGTAATGAAATTTATTCGCAAGGCTTCCTTCCAAGACTTTAATATTATTATAGGCGTTTGTTTGTTAGTATTACATTTGATACTTTCATGTATTTAGCTAGATACGGACTCGCTGTAGGCTGTGGTTAGAGATCGAATGTTTTATCAATGAAACGTAGCCACTTCGTAGGCCTGAGTTAAAAATTTTCTCTCCTGCACTCTGTTCGAATTTTTCACATGTAGAAGCAGAGTAGCTCCCAGAGCCCAATCGTAGCATATTTCCATTGGTGATACATACATTTATTCTCTGACCACCAGTGGAGTATACTGAGGGCTACCAAGGCTATCGGTGAAGCCCAAACCTCAAATGAGTACGATGGAAATCTAAAGCACATTATAATGTAATCATCTGACACATTGTTCAGTTTACAAAATTTGAACGCAATGAAATGAAACATCGCTCGTATTTCTGAGTGCAAGGCAAGCCCAGACGCTGCGTCCCTCTCCCCTCGCCTTACATTGCGTGGCTTGGTGCTGAATGCCCGATCGGTGCGGGGGCCGGCGGGGACAGGTGTGCTAGGCTTCGCTCCGTCAAATCGCCACTGCTAACGAAAGGGAGATTGCTCAAAGACTCGAAGTTGTCCTGAAGTTTCCGAATTGACACATGCGTTCCTCATCGTATATACTTCCTCACCTCGTGCTTCTGACTTAATTATACAGATAAAAGAGTGCTGGTATTTCACTCCCTTTTGCTTCTACATCCTTGCAGAAAGACACTGCAGTTTTCTTTTTACAGGTCGATCTTCTAAAATGAAATGTAGTCTTTCAGATTTTGTATTCTCTTTGGTTGGTTGGAATAGAACCTGCGATCATGGGTCGGACACCAGGAAGCTAATAAACCAGCGAACGTTGGGTAAGATCGCAGGTAATGCTGTAAAATTCAACATTTTAATTGAATAATAATAATAATAATAATAACAATAATAATAATAATTGTGCATGGCATCTGTATAGGATTGGTGGTGCCCTAATGAGGATAAAATGAATGGCGAAGACGTCATAAACACTCAGTCCCCAAACCAGGGAAATTAACCGTACGAGGAGGTTGATTCTGGGAAGTGAATTGGGCCCGATAAGGGCTACATCTCCACTGTTGAGTATTGATAGTAGCAGAGGTCAGGGCAATAGCTTGTGAAACAATCTTCATAACACAGCAGGCTACTCCGTTGGCTATTGGCTGCAGTAAAAACTGACGTTCAATAAACCAATTATCGAAGAGGGGTCACCTAAATCTAGTGGTAGCCCATGTCTTGGTCCCAGCATACGCCACTACGTGGTCACAAGGTAAATAAAACCTACTAAGTTCTCTAAGTTCTAACAGCATCTCAGTAGTATCCTCCCAAATGAGGTTACAATATTGTTGTGGCTTTTGGAGGAATAATTTGCCGTTTTCTCTCACGCCAGTCCTCTGCGTGAAATTCTTTAAAATACTGATGCCGTCCTCGCTTCAGCATTAAAAGCACTCTCGTATTTCTATGGGTTATAGTTTTATCACACGGCCCTAAATATCCAAGTCTTAAATTGTTTTCAGCATAAGAGGCCATTTTTTCCCTTTATTATACCCATTACTTTGACTGAATGGTGTTTTTCTTTATTTACAGGTACATCAACACCCAGACTGCAGCATGGGCAGCTGACCTCCGGCCGTCCGTTAGAGCAGTGCCCCGAAAGTGGTCAAGGACAATAATTTAGTTAAAGTGAGACATTGCTCGGGTTAGAGGCACGATGGGGCTGCTTCTGAGAAGGCGATCCTTACTCCTCAAGATCGTTCTGCTCATCTTCACCGTATGGTTCACGGTAGCATTTCTTCTTTACACGGAACAACGTGGGGGTGGTGCGTCGGTGGAGAGTAACGCTATAGTGCAACAAGGACCAGAAATTGCGCCAGCTGCGCTTATTAGTGCATCGTCCAAAAGTCATGGACACGCGAATCGCGACCATCCAGCTGCGCAGGGTGCCGCGGGACCTGAAGGTGGTATAGGTGGTGTTCTTATGCCCCCAAGAGAACTGGATAAGCCACCTGGTGAAATGGGCAAGCCCGTCAACCTGCCAGCAAACCTCTCCGCCGAAATTAAAAAACTGGTCGACGAAGGCTGGCAGAAAAATGCCTTCAACCAATATGTGAGTGACCTCATCTCAGTTCATCGGAAGCTTCCTGATCCACGAGACCCATGGTGAGTGTATATTTACTTTTTATTAATAGTGAGCTTCTTATTATTATTACAATGTCTATGATTAGGCGTGATCAAAACGTGTCCATTTGAGGGCGTTGCTGTAGCGGATATACAACATAGCACGACTACGATGCGGGTATATAAGCGCGCACATGTAGGCAAAGGGATTAGAATGGCAGTCGTGTCGCGCCGAGGTGCGTGCGTTAAATGCGGCCACGTGAACTATGGCGAAGTTATTACCAAATGCGTCCAAACAGGACCAACGTGCTGTTATTCTGTTCTTGGCTGCCGAAGGACAAACACCGATGGGCATCCATCGGAGAATGAAGACTGCGTATGGGGCAGCATATCTGTCGAAACCACCGTTGTGGAATGGTGCACCAAGTTCCGTGCGGCTAGCGTTTCGACACAAGAGGCCGGTCGATCTGGGAGGCCAGTCTCATCCATTATGGACAACAACAACCGGGCGGATGAAACGAGGAGGCCCTGTAGTCCTGGTCTCCCCCCAATGCGACTATCACACCTTCAGTTCCCTCAAAAAGGCCTTGAAGAGCCGGACGAGGATATGCAGCAGGGGGTTACGTACTTCTTCGCGCAGCATGACAATGTTTTATCTCACGGGGATCTTCAACCTGGTGCGTTGGTGGAATGAACACCTCAATGCTCATGGCGATTTTGCCTGATCGGCATCCCAACTCAGGACTGTACGGCCGTCGAACGGAAACTTTTTTATCGCCCTTTATTTTATTATTATTATCATTATTATTCATTCATTCATTCATTCTTGTCACTTCAGATTATTAATTCCGTAATGTTTATTCAGAATAATACATAAATTTCAGTGAGTTAATATTTAATGAGTATAGTAATCTTGTGAAATCTATCTAAGCACAATTTGCATAATCACTCATTTCGGGAATTTTCACGATAGAAATCACGAACAGGGACATACCATGTTACGAAATTTTACAGGGATTACTCAACCAACTGTCAAATGAAATGTTTATTAGATAATTATTGGAAATATCAGTCAATCGTCAAGCCACTCGAACCGGAACCACATTCGACGTCCTATGTAATATTCTTTCATTTTACTATTCTCTGTAGAAATAATTAACTATTTCCATTCCTTGTAGCTAATGGTATATATAGAAAATAACTATAGGAATAAAGACCAGTCAGTGGAACTGCTTCTATTACTTGAATCTGGAATGAAACGCCAGTTGCAGTTTATCGACTACTCACGTCACGAACGATTTCGTTATAGGTAATGGAACAGCGGAATTTTATTTTAAGGCGAATATAGGGCAGAGAGACTTTATGTAGATCAAAACTACTGTATAGTACAATGCAGCGTTAGTACAAGACATCATGCTAGCTCAGCACTGCAAGATCTTTACCGTTTGAATTCGATGGACTGCTTATGCAAAGAGAAAGGGGGAAAAAAGACGATGTTGTCTACGTAAGATCAGGAATCCAATTTGTTCCCGTAAGGAGCAGCAAGTAGGGCTGGCAGATAATAAGACGCAGCTCGCTAATGGACCTTTGCATCGACCAGACGTGAAGTAGGCTAGAAGCCGGTACTGTACTAAGCTAATTACAGAGTCGTGGGACTCATCAGCTCCGCGCCACCCAAATGGACGTGGAAGAAGCCCTTCTTTCCTTCACGACGGAATGACTTTTAAGCTTGTAACTTTAAAATAGTCTCTACCTTAAAGGTTTTTCGTCTTCTCTTCCTTCCTCTCTCTCAGACCGAATTTCAATTCCCAGGCGGTGTACCGGGGTAACCATCTTCTCACACGCTATTAAGAAGAAAAAGAATAGAGTGAAGTCGTAGGAGCATTTGGAGTGAATTTTTCTTTCCTTTTCTTTTTATTTCGCTCTAGGAAAGGAGGCAACGAAATCAACACGAGATGGCGCTGACTCAAATGGAAACTAACTTGCTTCAGTAAAGTGCAATAGTAATTTTAACTAACAGTTTTATAGAGTAAGACCTTTTTGTCTTCGTAAGAAATAAATATCATTTATGTTCCTTTTGCCTTATGAACCGTTTTATTCGTTTTACTGAATTCTACATTATTTTTAACTGGAAAGCTTCCTAGAAACCGTAGTTCGTTAGTACTATTTATATTACATGTATTAGTTACATTGATTGTAATTTTAAAACAGTGTAATTGTGTGGTAGAAAATTTAACACCCTACTTGTCATAAACAGTTACAAGCTATCGTAGTGAGAAATTAAAACTAGTTTTATTGTACTTGAAACAAATTTTCAGCTTGTTAGATGATCGTGTTTATTTGATGCCGAATAGATGCTAAGTACAGATCACAAATGGCCAACCGGACAGCAGTGGGATCCAAACCCACAACCTTCCGGTTTTGTGTTTCACTATTATTGTAAATGAAAAGGTATAATTAACCAAGAATGAGGAATTAATCTGGAGCTGAAGCTTTCTCTTAAATGTGTAAATACAGGGCCACCCATGTTTGTTCATGATGCTGATAGTAAAAGTAAAAAAATAATCACCTCGAGTAGGTTACATATGTGTGATAACCGTGACTGGTATGTTTTCGTAACGCATTTTGAGTATCCGTTGAAGATTATGTATCTGTCCTTATTAGTAACTGCTGGCCCCGTGGTAGCGTGTCTGCCTCATACCCAGAGGCCCCGGGTTCCATTCCCGGACAGGTCAGGGATTTTTACCTGGATCTGAGGGCTGTTTGGAGGTTCACTCAGCCTACGTGATTACAATTGAGGAGCTATGACGGTGAGATGGCGGTCCCGGTCTAGGAAGCCAAGAATAATGGCCCAGAGGATTCGTCGTGCTGACCACACGTCACCTCATAATCTGCAGGCCACTGGGAAGAGCAGCGTTCGCTTGATAGGCCATGGCCCTTCGGGGCTGTTGTGCCATGGGGTGTGGTTTGACTTTTCCTTATTCGTAACTGTTATAACAGTGAGTAGTGACTGAATGGGGCTCAAACGCAACACTGTACCATGAAACATGGTTAAATGTCTGTATATCTAAAAGCACGATCCAGAAATCAACACACATCCGTATTATCCTTGTTTTCAGCTTAATTAAGTAGCATTGGTCTGCATCACTTCAGATGGTCAGAGATCGACTGTATTTGGGAAACAAAAGATTTTTGAACAACTTAGCTTAATTAAAAATGAAAATGAAAACCTACAACCTGTTTTCCAGTCTTTGACCAGGTCAGGGATGTAATGAATGAATCAGATATAGGCTGTTATTACGATGGGGTCGCCACTCCCAGAGTGATTTACACTAATGAGTGATAGATGCTATGAAATGAGAATGGAGAGTGTTGCTGGAATGAAAGATGACAGGGAAAACCGGAGTACCCGGAGAAAAACCTGTCCCACCTCCGCTTTGTCCAGCACAAATCTCACATGGAGTGACCGGGATTTGAACCACTGTATCCAGCGGTGAGAGGCCGACGCACTGCCATCTGAGCCATGGAGGCTCTTTAGCTTACTCAATATACTTTGTATTTTGAGGACTGTTATTATGTTTGTTCCGTTAGTATTGCTGTTAAGCATCTTTCAATCTGAATGTAGCAAGCTCACGTCTGTCGGTATCTTCGAGTTGTAGTTAAAGTTCGCGCTCACTTCGCAGATTTAGATTACTTTTGCGTCTTAAAGTGCATTAGAAACACTATGACCATCTGCCTCACCCTCTGAGCAAGTTTAAGCTGTCTGATAACATGCTTATCTATAGTGGTTCCTGTAATTAATTATTGTCGTGGGCTAGTAGGATTAGTGTTACGGAAGGTTGTAAACGTTACTGACCAAACCTTATCATTGCTGAGTGCATGAGAAAATTTGCTTTCAGAACCATAGCTGAATGGTCAGCGTTGTGACCTTCGATTCTCGGGGCCTCGGATCGAAGGATATTAGTTTAAAAATTATTATTATTATTATTATTATTGTTATTATTATTATTATTATTATTATTATTATTATTATTATTATTGTTTTCGAATGGGTCTACTATGGACCACGTTAAGCATCATTCATTTACGGTTCTTCCTCTTTCGATCGGCCCAGTACTTCTTCATCCTTTCGGAGTGGGCTTCTTTACGTTCTCGTGACCAGTTGTTGCCGGTCCGTTTTTTGCTACTTTGATCTTGGAATCCCTTAATTTTGTTGATGATTTTTCTGTATTATTATTATAATTATTATAATTATTATTATTATTATTATTATTATTATTATTATTATTATTATTATTATTATTATTATTATTATTATTATTATTATTATTATTATTATTATTATTATTTAAATCTTCATTGCTGCCTATCGTTTACAAGGTTCTTTTAATTTAAACATTCATTTTCAAGTTACATATTAATCGTGTGCTCTTATCTGCTTAGATTTCAGTTCTTTAGCATACTTGGCTTCTCATTATAATACTCATTTGATGGCTTTGTACGAGATAGTATTTCGTTCATTGTTTGACGGGAAGCAGCCTGGCAGCCAAAAAGTGACTCAGACCTCACATGCGCCGTCCATTTACAATACTTAAGTAACCAGTTGATAACCCTATTGTCACATCCATAACAGAACCAAGAACAAGCTTCATCGCAGACAAGGATCTTACATTCTCGTGCGATTGGATAGTCTACTCTAGCAAGCGTGTCGCGGTACAGTAAAACCATAGCGTATCGAAGAGGAAGTGCGACGTCTCACGGCCGACTTGATGCGTCGCTCTATGGACGTCTTCACGAGTTACCGTAGACCGCCGCACAGATGGCACTGCCATCCACAGTGATGTCTGAGCGAGAGGATAACAGAGGCATTATCGGGACTACTACTTCAAAATCTACTAAGAAACTCAAGCATGCAACTTACGTTTGAAAATGATTTCATCTGCTGGACACTTTGGAATATTTCCAGGATGATATCGCTGCCTTCGAAGTAACCAGCTCCCTTCTTATCTCCTTTGTGCGGAAGAAGAATCGACATGTCAAGTAGTGAAATACGAGTTTTGGTAGCAAACACAGCACATGATCTTCACAGCACCCCAACTGCGATGACTTCACTTTAATAACATCTAATTTATCCAAGCACTCGAAGAAAGTATCACCCCATAAACTATAACATTTTACACTCGCAACAACACATTATAAACACTTTCCGACGCATACGTGAGATATGTGGCGCTTTGCATTGAGCCGTAATCTTTAATTAGTGTTAGGGAAGCAGGCACACTATCAGTCGGTTTGCCGAAAAGGAAAGGACGACATAAATCACACTGAATCACTTTTGAAATATTCCTCACTATGTATCCGGCTAAATGATACACTAAGTACTCTTTGTTACAGTTCCGCCCACTTAACTCAGGTAAACTGTTTTCCCAGTCTGGTATTTGAATGTCATTTTCGATGTTCACAATTTTTTCCCTGATTTCATCTACAGCATTTCACTGCAAGATTTTTACTTTCAATTTCTCTTGCAAGAATACGCATTTGATTGACAAGAGACGTCAATGGGGATTCAGCTCTGTACTCACAGTTTCCGCCAGACGATAAGGCAAGTTTAGACGGTACGTAAATAGACTGCAACGTGTGTAAATGTAGAAAGTCAATAGTGGACGGATGATCATCACAACTTAGTGATCGCAGGATACCGGAATGACGTTCTAGGGGATCTTGATTATATTTTCCTGTCAAAACATAGCTATAATGTGTTCCCACAAATATTCAGACACTTCTAAGGTACTTTCCACGGTAACTCTTAAGGACTCCAGTGTCCTTTGTGAAGCGAATGAATTTTGAGTATCTCTGAGAACATTCTGCCATTTAATTAATGTTTCATGTGCCTGTGATCCTTTATACAGTCCTTGAGTGGGAATAGGCGAATTTAATGCGTCAATCAGACAGTTTAAATCGCTTGTGAAAATTTCCGTTTCTTTACTGTCTTCTAAACCCTTTATTTTAATACCCCGATAGAATGCTATACCATTAGCGACTGATCTACTGAATAGTTGAAATGCCAGTCTTACATTCATTCGCTGAAACGAATTAGGATCCAAGTGGGCAGAGGTCAGTTTGTAGCAAACTTTCAATCCGGAAAATTCAGGATCACATTCGTAAACTTTTCTGTAGAATGAATAATCAAGAATATTGCCATTATAATTAACCTGTCCTTTGTCATGAAAATGATTTCTTACACATTTAAATATATGTGGCGCGTCTGAAAATGCCCATAATTTTCTGTTGAAATCAGCTGGATTGGAAATTACACTTCAGATTCTTTATGTTACCAGATATTCCTAAGCGTTTCCACAACTTTTTATTCGACTGGCTACCATCCGATGTGAAACCAATGAATCGGACACCTACTTGCTCTAATTGTATGATGACTTTAATGAGAATGTTTGCAATTATATCACCAGGGGTGGCGTTCCGGCTAGCATATATCGCTATGGGTTGTATCCAGTTATATAGAAAAGGAACAAACATAAAAACTAGAGCATGATTTGCCAACTGACCCTTGCTTTTATCTTCAGTAAATTTCCCCAAATCAACAAAACCATTCACTTGCAACGATTCCAAGTGAAAGCGAATTTCTTCTCGTAACTTCATCTCGTCAAATATCAACATCCCTAAGCGTTCATGTTCCTCCTTTCCATTTAAAAAATCTGCTATGGCAGCAGTAGCATGCTCATTTATGCCGTACGAACATTTTAGGCCCTTCACCAAATTTCTCAAGTGGGATTCAGAAGGCAAAGGCAGCAAGTCATGATTTAAACAGTGCCGATAACCCTTGGGAGACTTTATTTTTAAAAGAAGTGCATCAAGAAGAAATTCATCACTATATCTCATTCTTTTTTTACTTTTCGCTTGATATTTCTTTAACATTGTATCGACTATAATTTTGTGTTTTTTGCTGAGAGAACCGAATTGTTTTGACTTAGTGAAATTTCTCTTTGATTTTATATCAGAAATGTCATTTTCAAGCAAATGTATCTTAGCTTTAGCGACATTGAGTTGATTTTGCGTTCTAATGAAATTACGTTTCTGATTCTTCAATCTCCTCTTTAATAGCGCAATTGTTTTCCTAGCATCTGCGACTTTAGAGCTATCTTCAACTACTGAGCATATAGGTTGATGACTATCACTGATATTTACGATCTGTTCAGAGCTTTTATTAGAGAAATCTCTTCGTGTGGATTGCCTATTCTTGGGGGAGTTGCGTTTCTTAACTGCCTTAGAAATATACTTGGATAGATTAGGAAATATGTGAGGAAATGCTTCTGGTTGTAATTTCCAGCGCTGTCTTGGTATCTCTACTCTTTCACCATTCACCGTAAACGAGTCTACTTTCACTAGAAAGTCATCGCAAAAATGAATGTCACAAACGAAACAGTTATGAGTTAATTTTCGGTCTTTTCTATGGATAGCCTTCTCCCATTTCAGTAAAACACCACTTTCTTTAGGGGGCCTAAAGAAATGCCTACCTGAAGACGATCGGTCATATCCAGATCTGCAGCCGGGTACAAACACGAGGGCATGATGTGATAGTTTCCTCCCGCACTGATATACGTTGCCTTATAGCACAATAGCGACAAAGACCGAGGTATTTAAAACAAAACACTTCTCACACAACTCAATCGTGAATACACTAATAATGCAAACTGTCGAAACATCTCTGACAGCGACAATAATGAGCAATAAAAATTACTACATCTGAAGGCGAATATAACGCGGGCTAATGGCCAAGGGTCTCTGTTGACATCGCAATCGCCTGTGCTGTCACCAAGCGGTTGTCCCACCAACCTCTTGAGCTCTCTTACGGGCGAACGGAGATGTCGCACTTCCTCTTCGATACGCTATGGTAAAACTAACGCCTTGAATGTCATTCGACCCGTACTTGGACAGTGCGCTTGGATTAGATTGCATTGCAATTATTTGAATGGTTCGGATAATGAATACAATATTTTCTTATCTGATATCTGACTGTGTTTGTGCGGCGTAACTAAAGCAAACTGAAAAAGAACTCTTTATTTTATCCCGGGTTTGTAGATCTTCCTGTGCGTTAAACACATTACTGTCTAGCGTAAATATGAATTGGACATGTGTCCAATCCCCAACCATACATTATTATTAGACTACTAGCTGGTTTTCCCGTGCTCCTCTACGGAATTCTGCATTGTATACAGAATTCTCGGTTAGGTAGTGTACACGTTGTGAGCATGAATGAATCAAATTGCATAGCTCTTAACGTTACCCTAGAAACGCGACGGGGAAGTCACCAAACGTCTTTTCTCTTAATGAAGACTTGATTAAGGAATTTTCATTGTAATGGTAGTCCGCTTGCCTACCATCAGTCACAATCAGGTTGAGGAGTATTCATTATAATTGCAGACACTCACTCTCCACCTGCCTTTTTACATCCTCAGAAGACTGTCTTAGTGGTTTTCCCAACTGAAATGAACATGCAATAACGTCAGTAGGAATGGCGCGATTAAAAGTAATGCTTTCATATGAAATACTCGATCAAATGAAAAACCACACATTTTCTTACTTTTAAAGAACAGTAATACGCTGCCAATCTAAGAGTCCAAAGTTCCAGAGCTGGAATGACCAGGCCGCAGACAGCCCTGATCCGTGAACCCTCTTCGTCTTTCTTCGGCGGGGGGGGGGGGTCGAGTGGTGGAGAGTCCCAGGGCAAAACCTATGCCCTTTTACTAATCTGTTTCCTAGGAGTACCCGATGAGTCGGAAAATCTCAATTCACTACACTGGAGGTGGAGAAGTTTGTCTATCTGACTTGGAGGCAAATTATTCCTCCAAGCCAGAGGAGGAACCACTCTTCACTGCTAATTTGGAATAAAATGAATGTAGAATTTAATAATAGTGAAGAGGAAGCTCTTTTTAAGAAAATACTCTTTTCAGGGTTGAATTTTGAGTTATTTAGTGAATTGTTGTGCTATAATTTGGAATAGGCCTAAATTGTAATTCTAGACCAGGTCATACTACTAGTACTGAGTGAGCCTCTGCCTTAAGTGTGCACACTGCTCATTCCAAACAGCGCGTCAGGGCAGGGATCGAATAGCTGGAATACTATGATGAACCATTGTGTTATGTACCAGCAGTGTCAGAAAATGTATGAACCAGAGGAATGGCATGCTAAAGAAGAACGTTTTGTAACACCCCAGCTATTTCCCGCCAATATTCAGTCAGGCTGTTATACTCGGTACGCAGCAGTAATCCCATCTAACGGAGTTGAGTGGCAGGATAAGAGACAACAAACAATGATCAGTGTAATGCTATTGCTGATCAATTTTTATGCCCCTTTCGATATTGTAGGCCTTCACATTTAGTTTTCTTTCGACTCTGAAATACCACTCTTATCATAGTTGGTACGTTAAACCTGAATAAACATAAATGATCGGAAATTGTATTCTCTGTAACTTTTGTTATGTAGTACTTTTCTACGGGACCAATAACCTAGGTATTTAAAAATTAAATTTTAGGCGCCTTCTCCCAAACTACAATTTCTTCCAGGGTGAATGAAAATGTTTGCAGTTTAGGCTGTAGTTTCCTATTCCCCGACTTGTATGCCGATTTTCATTAAATTCTGTTAACCCATTTTCTCGTGGCTCGGCGTTGATATGGACTTAGCAACAAAAATACAAATTCACGAATATCTCTGTTATCATAGCCGGAATGGTAAAAAATGTATAAGACATAATTGATCGGAAATTTAATTTTATATAACTTTAGTTATGTAGTATTTATCGATAGGGCCAATAATAATATAAATATTTGAGAATTAAATTGTAGGCCTTCCCCTAAACTACTATTCCACTCAGCGTGAATAAAATGATTTATCGCCTAGATTGCAGTGGTTCATCGCCCAACTTTAAATACCGATTGTCATTAAATTCTCTTCAGCTGTTTTCTTGTGATGCGTGTGCATACAGAGAGACAGACAGACAGACAGACATTGCGGAAAAGTAAACAATGCTTTTCCTTGTTACTGTGGACATGACCAATACAGAAATGTCATTCCTTTCAAATTCCGGGCAATGTACAGACAAAACTCTTGTTTATACACTGACTGAGCAAATGTCATGGGATAGCGGAGCACTGATGCGCAGGTGTGCTATCTGCGCACCACACGCCCCTTGTGCCAGCGGCAGTTGTATAGGAGACTATGTGAGCGGTGGCTGTGCATGTGACAGGTGTAACATGGAACGTCGTCGTGAGCTGACACCGTTCGAACGGGGTATGGTGGTCGGTGCCCGACGGATGGGAAGTGCGATTTCGGAAGTGGTGCGGGAATTAGACTTCACACGATCAACCGTGTCCAGGGTGTATCATGAATGGTTGAATGCGGGTGTCACCGTCCACAACAGACGAACGACCGGCCGTCCAGCCACCCTCGATGACCGTGACCGGCGACATCTGAGACGGATTGTCAATAGTGACAGACGGGCAACCGTGCAACAAATCACGGCTCAATTCAAGGCAGGCCGTGCTAGACACGTCTCCCAGTGGACAATCCGTAGGAACATGGGTTCTATGGGGTATGGGAGCCGGCGCCGCACACGCGTGCCACTGTAACCCAACGTCATCGGGCACAACAACGCGCATTTGTCGCCAGTCACAAGGGATGGACACTGGAACAATAGCGTAACGTGATAGGGTCGGACGAATCACGATTTCAACTGCACCATGCCGATGGGAGGCACCGTGTATAGCGAAGACCACATGAAGCGATGGATCCCGCCTGCCTCGAAGGTGTGGTCCAGGGCGCTGGTGTGTCTGTTATGGTCTGGGGTGCATTTTCCTGGTATGGAATGGGCCCCCTAGTTGTTCTGGAAGAGACTTTGAATGGTACGCGGTATGTTGTGCTGCTCGGAGACCATCTCCAATCATTTTGGGCCTTCCAGCGCCCAGACGGTTCTGCGGTGTTTCAAGATGATAACGCGCCGCCACATCGCTCCCACGTCACCCGGGAATGGTTCCAGGAACATACAGCGGAGGTCCAACGACTGCCACGGCCACCCAGGAGTCCCAATATGAACCCTATCGAGCATACCTGGGATGTCCTGGAACGCAGTCTCCGTACCATGGATCCTGCACCCACGAACAGACCAGCATTTGCGGCCGCTCTGCAAACTATTTGGTGTCAGCTGCGTCCAAAGGACTACCAGGGACTTGTCGACTCACTTCCATGGCGTCTCACTGCAGTTCGCAGGGCCAGAGGAGGCCCCACACGCTATTAGGTGACTATCCCATGACATTTGCTAAGTTAGTGTATATAGATTATTATTATTATTATTATTATTATTATTATTATTATTATTATTATTATTATTATTATTATTATTATTATTATTATTATGTATTTGCCGTATGCCGTTGGGTTGCTTGATTTCAAATATATCCTACTGTATCCCAACGACAGAAATATTATACTGCACCGACCGCTGCGATTCTTCTGGCTGTAAGCTTTGGATTCGGATGATGGCAGGTTTACAAATCCCACCGTCGGCCATTATTAGGATTTTTCTTTTGATTTGCCATATTTACACCATCCAAATGCCGGGGCTATACCTTAGTTAAAGTTACGGCTGCTATTCCCAGTCGTCATAAAATTGTGTTTTTATTACATTAAACGGCTAGCCATGTAAATAAATAAATAAATAAATAAATAAATAAATAAATAAATAAATAAATAAATACAACTGGATTTTCTTAATGAACTGGATCGCATTCATCAAAGAGGTGAAGGTCGCACTCCAAAATCCTTGCTCCCTTTTCGCCCGTGCGCTTTCAGATTTGTATGTATATTTTATCGCAGTTTACCTAAATATTGGTATTTATTCTTCCTTGAAGACGTGCTTCTGTCTACAAGACGACCACGAGATACTAGCCAGCACTTTATCTCGAGCTCGAGTGGAACGCCTGAGAGCTGTGGACACACTCTTCACCTAACAAAATATTTGGACAGCGCGGCGCTCCATTTAGCAGATGCGTCTCTTGGGGATGATATTTCTTGGGGAAATATTTACCTCCTAATACAACGACCTTTCAGCTGATGTTCGTAAAACGTCAACCACAACGTTGACATCTGTTACGCTACTCTCTTAAAATAACATTCAAAACATTTGAAGTACCGGGTCACTGGTCATACACCAAAATTTCTCAGTAGTCCACTCCGTAAACAAAATATTCAATCGTTAGACTGAATGACTTCCTATACTCTATGGAAGCTTTCAATCAGTGTGAATCAGCTCCTGGTTTTGTGCCTATTTTCATTTCTTGAAATCTCTGGATGTTACGTACTGAAACATTTAATACAAAATATTGAAGTTTGGTTGGAGTTTAACCGAGCTCGATAGCTGTAGTCGCTAAAGTGCGGCCAGTATCCAGTATTCGGGAGATAGTAGGTTTGAACCCCACTGTCGGCAGCCCCGAAAATGGTTTTCCGTGGTTTCCCATTTTCACACCAGGAAAATGTGGGGGCTGTACTTTAATTAAGGCCACGGACGCTTCCTTCCCACTCCTAGCCCTTCCCTGTCCCATCGTCACCATAAAACCTATCTGTGTCGGTGCGACGTAAAGCATCTAGAAAAAAAAAAGTTGGAGTTTATGACCACGACGACAAGAATAGTCAAAAATATTCATGTTCTGATGTGTGATGTGATATTTACCAGGAGATCTCGAGGATTGTCTCGTTGTCAGGATTTTGTTGCTCGCCACCACTCGATGGACACATGCAGCGTAATTGGAAAGCTAAATCTGCGGACGTGAGCAACAGCCAGGATTCAGACCTAACCACAGCTGCACAGATTCTCCCTAACAACCTTCATAGAAGCTGGTTTCCAGAATCAAGAGAAGTTACCAGTCGTATTATTTGATATGTCAGCTGCATATAATATTGCCGAGAGGCAAGGTGCCATATTGAAACTTCTACCAGTCATCCCAAGCCTAAAAAGTTGGCAATCGAATGCTCAGTAACAGTTGTTTCCAAGTGCTAATGGGGAACAAGAGGAGTTCACAGATGGAGCTAAACAATGGGCTGCCACAAGGATCTTCCCTGGTCCCTCTCTTGTTCATTTCGTACATATCAGATATGCCTGAAACCACAACAAGAAAGTTCTTTTTGCTAGTTGCTTTACGTCGCACCGACACAGAGAGGTCTTACGGTGACGATGGGATAGGAAAAGCGTGGTAGTGGGAAGGAAGCGGACGTGGCTGGTGTGAAAATGGGAAACAACGGAAAACCATCTTCAGGGCTGCCGACAGTGGGATTCGAACCCACTATCTCCCGGATGCAAGCTCACAGCCGCGCGCTCCTAACCACTCGGCCAACTCGCCCGGTACAAGAAAGTTTGCTTATGCTGACGACTGGGCACTCGCAATGAGGCATAGAGATCTTGAAGTTACCGAGTCCGTATTGTCCAGTGATTTAACAATTATTGTTGAATATTTCCGCAAATGGATGTTGCAGCCAAGTGTCGCTAAGACGTGAGTCTCAACGTTTCACCTAAACAACAAGTTGGCCAGCAACAAAGCTCACATTCTACTTTGAAGGAAGGCTACTCAGACATGACAGAAACCCGAAATATCTAGGGATCAGGCTTGATAGAACGCTCAGTTACAAACAACACCTACTAAGAACAGCTGCCAAAATCAAAACTCGAAATAACATTCTCCAGAAACTCTGCGCCACATCGTCGAGATTCTTTGTATTGACACTCCGTACTTTAGCTCTGGAGGTTAGTTTACCCTGTTGTGGAATATTGCTCTCCAGCTTGAATGAATAGTACTTACACAAGACTTGTTGACACACAGCTCAACCATACCATGCGTTTTATAACTGGCCTACACCTACTTCCTTGCTACCCATACTCAGCCACATACCACCTCCTTCTATGCGGCAGGAAAGTGTGCTTGTACGGAAGTACAAAAAACTACATAAAAATCCTCACCTCCCTGTTTTCACTGTTCACGTTGTTCACTACACCCGAACACCGAGCACCTGATCTAGAGGAATTAACCAGACATGATTAAAATCCCCGATACGGCCGCGAATCGAACCATTCTCAGAACAGCCAACGGTTGGGGCCAGCCGTGAGGTCCAGCCCTTTCCGCCTCCCGAATGCAGAGGCGTAGAGCCACGGTAGAGCCGTGGCCAACCATCCTCTGCTCGGTTGGCCGGTGAGAGTGTTGAGCTGCTGGACCACGGGCCAGCCGTGGCCACTTAGCGGTCGAGACCCACCCTGCATCTACCGACCTTAGGTACTTCCTTCAGCGGCCAGTTTTCAAGCCTCTCTGAACGAAATGCATTCCTTACTTCTTATATTGTGTTCATTGGCGTTAGGAAATGACGACAAAGTATAAAGCATAACCAACTACAGAACTATTATTATTTCTGTTTGATGTAGAGCATTACGTTTCCTTTCATCCGTATCCCATGAGATGAACGTTGAACTGAACATAATACTGCTAGACCAAACAGAGTTAATTTGCATTTGGTCCCCGACTAAAGTTTGACGTGCTTACCGCCAGAGCGCACCTCAGTTCACTCGGATGAGGCCCATAACCCTCTGTTTGCAGCTAGCCCTTTGGTATCTTCCGCTCCTACGCCTTATTAATTAATTAAAAATCGTCTGTATGCATTCCTTCGTTCATGTTGCCTACAGCTCTTGAATTGGATATCCCTGGTCGTGTGCAGATTTATAACCTATATATTTCTCAAAATGGCCATTCATTTCTATTTTCTAATTGTTTTGTTATCCTCTAGAAAGGTTTCCCTGCTGCCTAATCTAGACTCTCCACGTTATTTACAAAGTCCTCGTATAATTTCATTTTCCATGTTCCTTTTTTACTCAACTCTGTACTTTCATTCACTAAAGAAACTGGACTCCTATTGGGTGGCCTGTGGCTTTTGTCAGTAAAACACCAAATGTGTCACCAGAGAATTTTTGCATGCCGACATCATACGGCATGGAGATCCGAATATATTATTGTCCATCTTTCAAGAGTTTGAACCCGGCACCAGAGGTCAAAATTCTACCACTTATCGACATGGATTTACGAATTTCCATACCTTCAGCACATTCTACCAATATCTTCACATCTATCAGTTCTACTCCCAATTCTTGCATTCATATCGTCCATTATCTGTATATTGTGTTGGTTCTGGATACTGGTATTAAGTGTTCCAGAACACTATTTGACTTCATCTACATCTCCTCTTACAGATCGTTAGCACACGAGGCAATCCTACCTGTTACAACCCCCTACTGTAACGGAATTCATTCGTTTCTAATATACCTACCATTTCCTTGGTGGACAATTCTGTTCCACTTAACAGTTCATAAAGCAAATGAATTGTATGTATGTATGTATGTATGTATGTATGTATGCATGTATTGCACCCGATAGCCTATTTAAATGGGTGCAGTACTTATGCATTTATTTTATTCCTTTGACCATACTCTCGGAACAACACTTCTGACTCGAATCAGAAGACATTATGACCATCAAATTGCTTCTCTTCATTTTGTGATTAAAGTGGAATTTTAATTTCTTATAATTAATTTGCAATTCTTTCCTCAAATTTCACGACGATTTACTTTCCTGGCTGTTTGATACATACCACGTTAAACGACACAAAACGATGTGATGTATATCTTACATTTCCTAACCACAGCATGAACTGTATGTAAAAGACGGACGGAGAAACGTCCTAAAAGTTTCATTTTGAACAAGCTGTCAGCAAGACTTGTACGCTATCTGGCGCTCTCTGGTTATTTATCAAACTGTTGCGTATTACCTGTCTTTACCATCTGTGCTCTCCTACTTGGCTCCTGATAGATTATCTCTCTCTCTCTCTCTCTCTCTCTCCTTTCTCGTCATCGTACTTTTTGAAATGTTATTTACCATTCCAGTAATTCCATTCCTTCTTAACGTTGTTTTATTTTAAAATAACTCTTGTCTATACTGTAGAAAATACAACATGTTTACAGATAGATTCGGTGTTAAAAGGAAATATTTACAGGTGGTTTGTAGTAAGTTTCGCCGGGCTGAGTGGCTCAGACGGTTGAAGCGCTGGGCTTCTGACCCCAACTTGGCAGGTTCGATCCTGGCTCAGTCCGGTGGTATTTGAAGGTGCTCAAATACGACAGCCTCGTGGCGGTAGATTTACTGGCACATAAAAGAACTCGTGCGGGACTAAATTCCGGCACCTCGGCGTCTCCGAAAACCGTAAAAGTAGTTAGTGGGACGTAAAGCAAATAATATTATTATTATAGTAAGTTTACTGGCACAGTATAAGTGTATTTTCGTAACTGTACAACAGAAAATACGTAACATCGAAGGAAACATCAATTATTTTGTTCCAGAGCACATCGGCATTTGATAGTCATTCCCCCTCTTTTGCACAATTAATTTCACCTAAGTACTGTGATAAAGTCTTTGTTCCGGGTCGTGATGAGGGCTGGTGGTAAGGACAACTGCTGCCTTTCCAATGTGATGACTCAGTTTCGCATCGTAATGACAATGTAATGGAATTTTAATCTGACTTTAAACCCACGGTGGAAATAAAAAATGATCGAAGGTGGCTATAGTGACTACAGAAACAATCCTTCGTATTTTATTCATATTGCAGACGAGACTCACGTAACTCATATTTTCTTCTTAAAAGCTAAAAGAGAGCTAAGGCAAGAACTATTTCGGCCTTGGCCTAAGTAAAATTGACCTAAATTTGCATTCTGTGGAAATAAACTATGGGAATTCGTTTCCAAGCCTGCCAACAGTGGGATTAGAACACATCATGTCCCAAACACAAGTTTACAGCTACATCACACAAGTCATTCCAGACATACACACGGGTACTACACACAACGACGACAATAAGAACAACTGTCTTGCTGGTTGTGTGTGGTAAGACACGAATCAACAGGAGATCTGGAATGAAAAATTAATTCCAGATCACAGTTACTTTGATGGATATCATTAGAATATTCTTACCCCCAACCCCTTGACTCGTGATATGCTGGAAAAGACAATCCCAATCCTAGATCAAATACTTACATCTATAATACACTATTACAGACATTAGAGTAAGACGAATTATTAGGGCTCTTTGCCCCAGGGGCTCTCGACTTGGGAACGTTAGTTGGCGACCACGGGGCCTTTAGCTGAGTCCTGGCATTACTTTCAATTACTTGCGCCAGACTCCTACTTGCGTCTATTCTATCCGACCTTCCTTGGTAAACTCTTGTTCTTTTCCGACCCCGACGGTATTAAAGCACTCGAGACCTAGGGAGTCTTTCATTTTCACGCCCATCGTGGCCCTTGTCTTTCTTTGGTCGATACATTCATTTTTCGAAGTGTCCGATCCCTTCCAGTTTTTCTCCCTGATTAATGTCATATAGAGGATGGTTGCCTAGTTGTACTTCCTCTGAAAACAACAATCACCACCACCACCTTAGGGCTCTTTCAGGAAATAAGTACGTTGAATTGATGGGTACTCTGTCTCAAGCTCCTAATGATACACACTGAGCAATCTGGTTAGTTATTGATGCCATAAATAATATTGCTTTTGATGTGGAGAACATGAAACAGGAAACCTTCATGTTCGTTTTCTAATTCAGTAAGCCTCGTTTCGGCCACATTAACGATGAATTGCCTTTACATGCGAATGACTACTAATCACCGTCTGATGAACATTTCTTTTTTATTTTTACATATTACACATATGTATTCCATTCTTATCTCGATTTTCCGTATCGACTACGATTGTGATTTAATAATACAATTTTATTGCTGCCAGTGGCCATAAAATGAAATTACATACATCTTCCTGCATTCAGTATCAAGAAAGTCTTCTGCTTGCTTCTCGTTAAACGAATACAGGATGTACATTATCCACTGTGCCTAAGAAAATCACGCGAAACTATAGAGTGTATAGAACAACTTACGTCTGAATGGGATCCCTGATTGCTTCATCAGCATTTTCCGGAACATATATCTCGATTTGAGTTGTTACATGAAGACCAGTGCAGGCATGAGAAAAACTGTGGGCGACCACAGCATGGATATTAGATGGAATAAGCAGTCTCAAGGATTTAGATTTCGTGATTACGTTGTCCTTCTAGCCGGCGAACAGGATGGCCGGTTTTGTGGAGCTACGAGTAAGTACTGAGAAGACTAAAGCGAGTCATATATTGTACATTCAGCGAAGGTACAGTCCGAGAAACTTTTAGTGATACTTCATTTTACGGGGGTGGAGTAAGGAGGGAGCTACCCCGGTTCCGGGAATACTGCCAACTGAATGGAAATGAAATCTGAATTGAATCGATAGTACGGTCGATCGATATGAATTTTCTAAACTGTGCTTTCCGTGTAGGAGTTCTAGGCTGTTCCTGTGATATACCTTGATTTTCCTCACTCATGTTCAAGCTTAACCTATATTTTGACTTTGCTGTGTGAATAACAACAGTATTTAAAGTGTTGCAATTATACTGCCAGATGCTCACGGTGATGCATACTGGTTTCATTATTTTTTGTGTCAGAGGTTGCCAATACGAATCTCAAAGATAACCGAGGTCTACCGATTCAGCACCAGGGAGCCGAAGTATCACTAAAAGTTTCGCGCACTGTACCCGATCCTATACCAGTACAACACTATGGGCTGAAAAGTTCCTATTAACTGCACTGATATAGGGTTTTACTTAAGGTTCATTAGACGTCAAGACCACTGGCAACAACGACAGCGACTCAGTATGTTAAAGCGCTATGGCTATTCAGCCAAGCTGTGCAACAACGAGACGAGTGGGCACGAAACCCACCGTCGACTGCATGTTTTCCGTGGTTTCCCATTTTCAGTTCCAGGCAAAGGCCGGCAGAGTTCCTATTCATAGGTCACAGCCGATTCCTTCCATCACTTTACCCAATTTCATTCACCACCCATTCATTTCTTCTTCATTATCTCCTCAACTAAGGTTGGCATAAGGAAGAGCATCCGGCCGTAAAAATATGCCATCTAATTTCTTCTCACCTAATCCCCGACCTCGTATCAGAAAGCGGGACGAAGGGATAAACATACTGTTAGTGTTAAGGGAGGATGGTTGCCTACTAGAAGATAAAAATCACTATCACCACTCTTGCTTATAGGATCGGTTGGTACGCACATTTCAGTGAGCTTGGCAGACTTAAATGTAACAACTTCTGGGTCAGTCAGGAAATCAACGGGAAACTACATCGTTCGTTTCCTTAGTATGTTTCTTCAGTGTCGTCTAGGCCATCTATAACAGCTGGTAGCGAAGCTGTTAAGGATCCAACCAGGCTTCGAGCTAAGTACTATACATACATGCATACATACATACACACATCATTAAAGATATTTTAGGTGCAGAGTCATGGCCAGTGAGCAAAAGTAGGTTAGTCAAAAATTATTTGAAATAATTCTTACGTTTCACTAACTCAATTACACTGACTGACAGAGCAAATGCAACACCAAGAAGGAGTGGTCAGAACTTTATGCCAATTGCAGGGTAGACTGACGTCACTGAGGTATGCTCATGATGTGAAATGCGCCGCTGTGCTGCGCACGTAGCGAACGATAAATGGGACACGGCGTTGGCGAATGGCCCACTTCGTACCGTGATTTCTCAGCCGACAGTCATTGTAGAACGTGTTGTCGTGTGCCACAGGACACGTGTATAGCTAAGAATGCCAGGCGCCGTCAACGGAGGCATTTCCAGCAGACAGACGAC
Organism: Anabrus simplex; assembly: GCF_040414725.1. Classification (NCBI taxonomy): domain Eukaryota; kingdom Metazoa; phylum Arthropoda; class Insecta; order Orthoptera; family Tettigoniidae; genus Anabrus; species Anabrus simplex. The sequence goes on from NC_090268.1 coordinate 37,422,972, forward strand.
TTTACGAGGGGTATGGTGATCGGGCTGAGAAGGTCAGGTTGGTCGCTTCGTCAAATCGCAGCCGATACCCATAGGGATGTGTACACGGTGCAGCGCCTGTGGCGAAGATGGTTGGCGCAGGGACATGTGGCACGTGCGAGGGGTCCAGGCGCAGCCCGAGTGACGTCAGCACGCGAGGATCGGCGCATCCGCCGCCAAGCGGTGGCAGCCCCGCACGCCACGTCAACCGCCATTCTTCAGCATGTGCAAGACACCCTGGCTGTTCCAATATCGACCAGAACAATTTCCCGTCGATTGGTTGAAGGAGGCCTGCACTCCCGGCGTCCGCTCAGATGACTACCATTGACTCCACAGCATAGACGTGCACGCCTGGCATGGTGCCGGGCTAGAGCGACTTGGATGAGGGAATGGCGGAACGTCGTGTTCTCCGATGAGTCACGCTTCTGTTCTGTCAGTGATAGTCACCGCAGACGAGTGTGGCGTCGGCGTGGAGAAAGGTCAAATCCGGCAGTAACTGTGGAGCGCCCTACCGCTAGACAACGCGGCATCATGGTTTGGGGCGCTATTGCATATGATTCCACGTCACCTCTAGTGCGTATTCAAGGCACGTTAAATGCCCACCGCTACGTGCAGCATGTGCTGCGGCCGGTGGCACTCCCGTACCTTCAGAAGCTGCCCAATGCTCTGTTTCAGCAGGATAATGCCCGTCCACACACTGCTCGCATCTCCCAACAGGCTCTACGAGGTGTACAGATGCTTCCGTGGCCAGCGTACTCTCCGGATCTCTCACCAATCGAACACGTGTGGGATCTCATTGGACGCCGTTTGCAAACTCTGCCCCAGCCTCGTACGGACGACCAACTGTGGCAAATGGTTGACAGAGAATGGAGAACCATCCCTCAGGACACCATCCGCACTCTTATTGACTCTGTACCTCGACGTGTTTCTGCGTGCATCGCCGCTCGCGGTGGTCCTACATCCTACTGAGTCGATGCCGTGCGCATTGTGTAACCTGCATATCGGTTTGAAATAAACATCAATTATTCGTCCGTGCCGTCTCTGTTTTTTCCCCAACTTTCATCCCTTTCGAACCACTCCTTCTTGGTGTTGCATTTGCTCTGTCAGTCAGTGTATATTTGAACAACTGTGAAAAAGAATTGTTTAAATTGTTATTATTATTATTATTATTATTATTGTTATTATTATTATTATTATTATTATTAATGTACATCATAACAGCCATCACATGTAATTAGAAAATTAAGTTATATTTGTAGTATGATTACTCAAAGCATGTAGTATTACTGTCATGTAATGGGGCATGCTGTGATTAAACGGTAAAATATATACCTGCCTACCTACGTACAGACATACACATCACTCTGAATGCTCGTAGGGGAGACCGGGGTATTGCCGAACACCTAAGCTTTGAAGCGAGATTTTACGAAAGTTTAAAGACGGGAGAAAAAACAATGTGGATTAGTAAATTCCATCGTATTTACCCCGTAAGTACTCACAATTATAATATTCAAATATAGTTAGAAGTGTTTTAAAAATCAGTTCCAAACAATTACTGCAAAGTTCGGCATTACCCCACTACCAGGGGTAATAGCGAACATTATGTTCGCCAATACCCCTCATGCAAATAATATGTTCAAAATGATGTGAAAACTATATTCAGGCTACTAAAGCATAACTTACAATGTTTTGAACAGTATGATTTAGGTGAAACTCTTATTGACACTTTCTGTTGCAAAAATCACATAAGTAACGTTCAGATTTATTTTCCCAAGAACTGCAGTCTTTGTGAGTCCAGTGCTTGCAAGATGCATTTGAACATTCATACCATAACTCATTGTCACGTCCGAATTCCGCACAAACACAACATAACTCGTCAGAATCAGTTTTGGATTCACCATCCATGTCCAATATATCGACAAGATCAACATCTTCATCAGTGTCGTCACAAATATTTTCACTTACATCTTCATGTTCTGATGATCCAAAATTAATGGACCTACTGCATGAAGGCTTGTCAACGATATTCTTCTTTTTTCTTCCAACACCCTTTTTAGATACTGCGGGCACTACCGACTGTTTCTTCTGGGCATTCAACTTCCTTCTCTTCTCCTTTTCTTGAAGTCTTTCTTTCATTGGAGTTGCTGTAAGATGTTCTGAATGTTGTTTCTTTCGTCCACCTGCACCACGATATTTTTGCCCTGAATTTGATGAAGGGCCTGGGATTGGTGAAATATCTGCAAGAGAAATGTACCCATTTCCCTTTTGATTGGTACGAACTGGCAAAGCCACATGATCTGTAGAAATTGTATTTGGCCTGCTTTCAACTCCTTCACTAATCTCTTCCTCTGGTTGTTCTCCTTCTTCAGGTGTCTCATTGTCATGAACAGTTCTCACTGTAGCACCAAGGAAGTCCTCCTCACTGAAAACACCTGGGTTAAGAGGGTATATTCCTGTCGTTCTAAAGCCGGACACCCCTTTCTCTATGTTCGCTACTCTGATAAAGGCTCTCTTGAAAATGACCGGCACATCTGACATGATGATCTTTGGGTTCTCTCTCATGTGAATATCACACTCTTTATTGAAAGCGGCTTTCAGAGGCCCATAGAAAGTAATGTCAAGGGGTTGCATGCGATGAGAAGAATGTGGGGGTAATGATAGCATGCATATACCATTGTCCTTGCAGAAATTATATGAAGACAAAGAAATGTGGCTGGAGTGATTGTCCAGCACTAGAAGAACAGGGTTTAATCTTGAGGCACCAACAAAAGAAGCAAAATGTAGCAACCAGGTGTTAAACAACTCTTCTGTGATCCAACCCGATTTCGAGCAAGCATAGATTGTTCCTTCTGGTCCACCGCGACGAAATTCGGCTTTAAGGCGCAGTGCAGGAAAAATCATCATTGGGGGAACGTATGACCCAACAGCATTCATTGCACAGCATACGGTGATTGTTCTTCCCCTTTCTCCACTAGTAGCAGCTCCTACCTGCTTCTGACCTTTGGGAGCCAGAATAGTACCTGGTTTTTGGACACAACTTAAGCCACTTTCGTCCATATTAAATATCCTCGATGGAGGAAAGTTGTACTTAGCCATCAGTTCGGACAAGAGTGAATAAAACCTATGAACTTCCTCTTTGTTGAACGCTGTTATGCGATTCAGACTCGTTGCCTCAGGTTTCCTTACGCTAACGGAAGGATTTCTTTTTAAGAATCCAGCTAACCAATCGTCACCAGCTTCACGTTTCTCTTTATTGAAGTTATTGGTGATTTCATTTTTTTCTGCAAACTCAAATGCAAGACGTCTTAATTCGCTTGGACTAATTCCATAGAACGCTTTGGCTGAACAAATTACATGACAGGCCATATCTTTTTCTTGATCTATAGAAAATACAGGTTTTCTCCCCATGTTTGGTGCCTCCGTGTTACCAGATTTAAGTCTATCATATAGAGTAGTAACAGGAATATTGAATAATCTAGCTACTTCTCGTATAGGTCTGCCTTCTGCTCTAACTTTCTTGGCTCTTTCGAGGTCCTCCTCTGTCCAGCTCGCTTTTGCTGTCTTCCTCTTCGGATTCCTCATCTGAAACGTTTTTAAGATGTGTTACCGGTAATAAATAAACTGAATGAATAAGTGAACAGATAAATAAATAAATAAATAAATAAATAAATAAATAAATAAATAAATAAATAAATAAATAAATAAATAAATAAATAAATAAATAAATAAATATCTGTGATACACAAAACGAGACATATCACCCTAAATTGAATGTTTTAAAATTAATAAAATGTGCTTTATTAATCGCAAAATACGTGGGGCAATGCCGAACAAGTTGTTCGCGATAGCCCCGTTGTGCGCCATGATATTGCCTTATCGTTAACTTACGAAATAAACAGTTTAAGAGAGTTTTGTAGGGTTGAGATATTGTATAAATGAAGGTAAATTTTACAGGTACTATCCATGAAAATACAAAGTAGCCAAATATGTACTTACTTTTGCAATTAACAGCTACACAGTGTTACAAGCAGTCGCGTAGTAAACACGTTTGACTTTCTCACACTGGCGTCTTGCGCCCAACTGGAGTTTAGGCTGATGCGGAATTCAGAGGAGCACTCGCGCTAGGTAGCAGCACCAATTAAGACACAGGCATGCCAACCGTTGCCCGCAAAATACCCTGTTCGCCATTACCTCAGTGTTCGCCAATACCCCGGTCTCCCCTATATATTATCACTAGCAAGATACCCGTGCTTCTCTACGGTATTAGACTGAAATTTATAATTGAATGCTTAACATTTTATATATAATCCGCGAAAATCAGCACTAGGGAGACGAAGTATCACTAAAAGTTTCGCGCACTGTTCCTTCCATTTTTCAGTGTTTCTTTCCAGCAATCGATTTCGTACTTCCCGGGCTAGCTCCAGGTATTCCGCCCGGTCTGTTGGGTCCCTAAATCTTTGCCATATTTTCCTATAAACATTTTTAATATGGGTCAATTCCTAGAGGAGATCCGGCGTGGTGTCGTCTTGGGTACCTTGGCGGTACTGAACCTGCGACCGGACTGCATTTGTAGTCATTATCCGGCCAGGACCCGTTTCCAGCGCGGTCCGCACATTTTGACGTAGGGTGGGTGATATTAGTTGAATTTAGGTTATTACTAGCTGATGTACCCGTGCTTCGCTACGGAATTCTACATTGTATACAGATTTCTGGGTTAGGTAGTGTACATGTTGTGAGCAAGATTGTATTAAATTGCAGAACTCTTAACGTTACCCCAGAAACGCGATGGGGAAGTCACCAAAAGTATTTTCTCATATGAAGACTGGGTTAAAGAATTTTCATTGTAATGGTAGTCCGCTTGCCTACCATCAGTCACAATCAGGTTGGGCAGTTTTCATTATAATGGCAGACACACACTCTCCACCTGCCTTTTTACATCCTCAGAAAGACTGTCTTAGTAGTTTTCCCAACTGAAATGAACATAGGACATTTACAAAGACGTCAGTAGGAATGACGCTATTAAAAGCAATGCTTTCATATGAAATACTCGATCAAATGAAAAACCACACATTTTCTCACTTTTAATGAACAGTACTACGCTGCCGATCTAACTGTACAAAGTTCCAGAGCTGGAATGACCAATTCGCAGACAGCCGTGATCCGTGAACACTCTTCGACTATTTTCGACGGGGCGGGGGTGTCGAACAGTGGAGATCTGTTCATTCAGAACAGCGCGTCAGAGTAAGGATCGAATAGCTGGAATACTATGATGTGTGTTACGTACCAGCAGTATCAGGAAATGTAGGAAGCAGAGGAATGGGATGCTAAAGAAGAAAGTGTTCTAACCCCCCCCCCCCTCCAAATATTTCCCCCCAGTATTCAGTCAGGCTGTTAAGTTCGGTACGCAGCAGGAATCCCATCTATTGGAGTTGAGAGGCAGCATAAGAGACAAAAAGAACATCACAACAAACAGTGGTCAATGTAATGTTATTGTTGATCAATGTCATGCGCTTTCAATATTGTAGGCTTTCACATTTTGTCGGTACGGTAAAACTGAATAAAACATAAATGATCGGAAATTTTACTATCTATAACTTTTGTTATGTAGTACTTTTCGATAGGATAAACCAAACCAAATCCCATGGCACTACAACCCTTGCAGGGCCTTGGCCTACCAAGCGACCGCTGCACAGCCCGAAGGCCTGCAGATTACGAGGTGTCGTGTGGTCAGCACGACGAATTATCTCGACCGTTATTCTTGGCTTTCTAGACCGGGTTAAAAATTAAAATTTAGGTGCCTTCCACTAAAGTACAATTATTGTCTATAGCTTAGACTGTAGTTTCTTATTCCCCGACTATATATACCGACTTTCATTAAATTCTGTTAACCCGTTTCCTCATAGATCGGCATTCATATAGACTTAGTAAGAACAATACAAATTCATGAATATCTGTGTTATCATAGCTGGTACGGTAAAAATGTATAAGACATAAATGATCGGAAATTTAATTTAATATAACTTTGTAGTATTTATCGATAGGACCGCTAATAATATAAATATTTGAGAATTAAATTTCAGGCCTTCCCTTAAACTACCATTTCACTCAGCGTGGATAAAATGATTTATAGTCTAGATTGTAGTGGCTCATCCCCCGACTTCACATATAGATTTTCATGAAATTCTCTTCAGCCGTTTTCTCGTGATGCGTGTACAGACAGACAGACAGACAGACAGACAGACAGACAGACAGACAGACAGACAGACAGACAGACAGACAGACAGACAGACAGACAGACAGACATTACGGAAAAGTAAAAAGTGCATTTCCTGGTTGCTGTGGACATGACCGATGCAGAAATACCATTATTTTCACATTCTGAGGAATGTACAGACAAAACTCTTATTTTATGTACAGTATATAGATTTATAGCGTAGACTGTAGTTCATTATTCTCCGACTTTACATATTGATTTTCATTAAATTCTGTTTACCTGTTTTCTCGTGACTCGGCGCTGATATGGACTTATTCTTCATTTTTTTATTTTTGCTATTATTTTATGTGGCATGGACATAGACAGGTCTTATGGCGATGATGGGATAGGAAAGGCCTAGGAGTGGGAAGGAAGCGGCCATGGCCTTAATTAAGGTACAACCCCAGCATTTGCCTGGTGTAAAAAATGGGAAACCACGGAAAACCATCTTCAGGGCTGCCGACAGTGGGGTTCGAGCCCACTGTCTCCCGGATGCAAGTACACAGCTGCGTGCCCCTAACCGCACGGCCAACTCGTCCGGCGATATGGACTTAGTAACAAAAATCCAAATTCATGAATATCTCTGTTATCATAGCCGGTACGGTAACTATGTATAAGACATTAATGATCGGAAATATTTTATATAACTTTACTTATGTACTATTCATCGATACGACCGCTAATAACATTAGTATTGAGAATTAAATTGTATGCCTTCTCTTAAACTACCATTTCACTTAGCGTGAATAACATTATTTATAGTCTAGATTATAGCGACTTATTCCCCGACTTTGCATACCGATTGTCATTAAGTTAGGACCATTAATAACATAAATATTTTATAATTAAATTTTAGGCCTTCCCCTAAACTACCATTTTTCTCAGCCTGAATACAATGATTTATAATATAAATTGTAGCGACTTATTCCCCGACTTTGCATACCGATTTTCATTAAGATACGACCACTAATAACAAATATTTGAGAATAAATATTAATCCTTCCCCTGAACTACCATTTCACTCGGCGTGAATAAAATTATTTATGGCCTAGATTGTAGCGACTTATTCCCTGACTTTACATACCAATTTTCATTAAATTATCTTCCATCTTTTTCTCGTGATGCGTGTACATACATTCATACATACATACATACAGACAGACAGACAGACAGACAGACAGAAATTACGGAAAATTAAAATGTGCATTTCCTTGTTACTGTGGACACGACTGATACAGAAATACCATTCTTTTTAAATTCTGAGCAATGTACAGATAAAACTCTTATATCTGCTGCCATTGCCATTGCTGACAATGTGATCAGAACCATTGTCGCGCGTAGGCAGATTTCTGGCGATACGAATGATATACGTCCGTGCATTATTGACCTTATTAGAGATGTGACAATTGCACGGTCAATTTCGTTGCTATCGTTTATTTCAATGTGTTAACATTTTTATTTTTATGCCGGGAGAATCTACTGTAATCTAACTTTAAGGTCTCCAGAGGAAAAGATGGGTCTTGAAAACGAACCCAGGAAAGATTAAAAATGATCGGTTTATAATCAGAATCAAGTACATTATGAACAGTAAAATCAATTGGTCTCAACTCCTTTGTTACCCCACCGCGTTAAGTTCATTACCCCTCCCCCCCCCCAAAAAAGGCGTTTTTATTTATGTTTAAAGGAGATTCCAAATACCAATATTCACGTCTGTTACCTTCAGTTTTGAGATATAATTATCCCCATAAAAATAATTAAATTTTTCACTTCCTTTCACACTCTCCCCTTAAGTGAATTTTCCGGAAAAAAAATCTTGCTCCTTTACTAGTAAAGAATCTTCTACATACCAATTATCGCGACTGTAACGTCTTCAGTTTTTGAGATATGTGTCCTAATAAAAGGAATTCAACTTCTTTTCAACCCCACCCCCGAAAATGCTTTTTTTCTTTGTTTTTCAAGGGAGATCCAAATACCAGTTTTCACTTCTGTAACAACTTTAGTTTTTATTAGATGTAATTATCCTCATACAATTAATTAAGTAAATTTTTCAATTCTTTTGCCCCCTCCTTACATTGGGTTTTCCGAATTGAAAGGAATAAGTGTTTCTTTATTTTTAAAGCAGATCCCAAACACCAATGTTCACGTTTGCAACATCTTTCGTTTTTGAGATAATAGTATTTTCATACAAATAATTCAACTGACTTTTCAATTCTCCCTCCCCCCCCCCATTTAGGTAGATTTCCGAAAACAAAAAATACGTATTTCTTCATTTTTATAGGAGATTACAAATACCAAATTTCACGTGTATAAGATCTTCAGTTTTTGAGATATCAGTATCCTAATAAAAATAATTCAAACCCATTTTCAATCATTTTTAACCCCCACTCAAGTGTTTTTTTCCCGAAAAAAACATGTTTCTTTATTTTTAATAGAGATCAAAATACCATTTTCACTTCTGTAACATGTTTTAATCCCTTTTTAGTTCTCCTTAAGTGGAATTCCCGAAAATAAATCACCTATGTTTCTTTACTTTTACAGGAGATTCCAAATACCAATTTTTACGTCTGTAACATTTTACGTTTTTGAGATGTACTGTAGATATAGGCTAGTCCTTCTAAAAATTCACCCTATTTGTCACTCCTGTTTAATCCCCATTAATTTGATTTTCCAAAAATAAAAAATACATGTTTCTTTATTTTTAAATGAGAATCCAAATACCAATTTTGAGGTTAGTAATGACTTCAGTTTCCAAGATATAAGTACCCTCACTGAAGGCATTCAGTCCCTTTTTCAACCCTCCTATTGGGGTTTTCCAAAAACAAAAAATACGTGTTTCTTAATTTTTAAGGAGATTCTAAATACCAAATTTTACATCTGTAAACTTTTAAAGTTTTGAGATTTTAAAAATTCACCCCCTTTTCACCCCCTTAGGGACGGAATATCCCAAAATCCTCCCTTAGCGAGCACCTACACTGTAATATAAATGTATCCTCAAAATTTCATTTCTTTATGTCCGGTGGTTTTGGCTCCTCGATGATGAATCAGTCAGTCAGTCAGTCAGTCAGTCAGTCAGTCAGTCAGTCAGTCAGTCAGTCAGTCAGTCAGTCAGTCAGTCAGTCAGTCAGTCAGGACATTTTCTTTTCTCTTTACCTCTCTATTGATAATGCCGATCTCGTTCGGCATATAACATGGACAATGTGGTATATAAATAAACGATGGATAGTCAGAAAGTACGTTCCTTGTTTTATTGTTGACAAACAAAGGAAAGGATCTCGCTTTAACCCATACATCCGATAGTTTGTAATCTTACGGACAGATTGTGCACAAGTGTACAGTTCGGTAAACCATAATCTTGGCACAACGATAGTTCAAAAATGGCGAATTTACTGAACGACTGGTGCAGGAAGAGATCCGTATGGTGATCCGTTTTCTTTGGGCAGAAACACGAAACCTGTCAACATACATAGGAGGATTGTGTCTGTATGCAGACAGAAAGTGATGATTGTCCAATGATTGTGGAAGTGGTCCCATGAATTTGTTGAGTCTACAACGACTGTGAAAGAATAAGACGTCAGACGCATGCCGCTAGTGAAATCGTACGGGAGAACAGACGGGAATCAGTTAAACGAACCGGACACCACTTTCTACCGTCAAGGAAATGAGGCACTCATTTTACGCTATAACAAATGTTTGAATAACTTTGGTGATTATGTCATGAAATAAAGGAGTAATACTGTTTATTTTCGCCTATATCTGTACCTATTCTCCTATAACAATTAGATAAACTTACTTTTTGACTCACCACCGTATATTCCAATGTAAATCACCATTGCCAATTAAGGGTTTCACGGCCGCGACCTCCTTTAGCAGGTTAGCAGTCCTTATTTTTATAACTCGGATAGATTGTTAGACGATCTACCACTGCTAGGCAGCGTCTTGAAAAGCGTACCAGTAAAACTCACGAGCCCACATGACACAGCAGGGGCGAAACGCTACACGAACCAACCGAGTCTAGTGCTGTTATATTTTCAGATCGACACTGTTTAGTAAATCATTACAATCTTATCATGATATTCACTTCTTGCCAAATAAAAATTTAGTGTATGGTCATCGTTGTTCCATACTAAGAAATGCATCCCACAGGCCGCGGTGAAAGAGAAACTATTCAATTTCCGGTTAATGCCACATATTCCTGTGGTCATATGACACCTGACTTGTCAGATCGTTACAGGTAATTTCATCGTTTCCAATACTTTAGTTAGTTTTTATTATCGGTGTAATAACTGGGTTTACTTTTATAATCCAGGACATATAACGGACACGTGCACCACTCTGCATTTGGCGATATTAATTAACTAGCCGATAACGTCAACTACCATTCCCAGACAGGCTAATTTGAAAATAAATACGATAAAATATTTTTAAGAGCGTAAAAGTTAGATGGGATTTAATAAAAGAGTGGCAGCAATTAATGGAAGTGTCATGAGCAGGCGTTCGGCTTGAAAGAAGTCTCCGCCCTAGAGAAACGTCCAGAAAGCCGCAGTGAATGGCGCCCTTTGCTCAGGGAATGTTCGTGCTGATATCTGAGATGAAATGAAATAGCGTATGGCCTTTAATGCTGGGAGTGTCCGAGGACAAGTTCTGGTTGCCAAATGCAGGTCTTTTGATTTGGTACCCGTAGGCGACCTGCGCATCGTGATGAGGATGAAATGATGATAAAGACGACACATACACCCATCCCCCGTGCCAGCGAAATTAACCAATTATGGTTAAAATTCTCGACCCTGCCGGGAATCGAAATCAGGACCCCTGTGACCAAAGGCCAGCACGCTAACCATTTAGCCATGGAGCCGGACGATATCTGAAATATTGAGAAAGAACAGCGTTATACAACTAGAGATTCGACGCAGTCAATGCGTAAATATCGTAATCGAAATGTTTGAAGTAACAGTAGTGACAAAAAATAATGGTTGTGTATTCATTGAACGTTACATTCAAATTAATACGCTAGATATTAGAAAGCTATAAAGAAGATAATTATGTGCTGGGGTATTTAGTAAGTTTATAAAAGGGATTTTCAATGTCCCTTCTTTATATATTGTAATAGCAGTCAAAAATTTCCATCCAGTGTACATTAATGGAGCAAGGAAAGTGTAATTTAGTTTGGTATCAATATACGCGTCCGCCTCTGTGGTGTAGTGGTTAGCGTGATTAGCTGCCACCCCCGGAGGTCCGGGTTCGATTCCCGGCTCTGCCACGAAATTTGAAAAGTGGTACGAGGGCTGGAACGGGGTCCACTCAGCCTCGGGAGGTCAACTGAGTAGAGGTGGGTTCGATTCCCACCTCAGCCATCCTGGAAGTGGTTTTCCGTGGTTTCCCACTTCTCCTCCAGGCAAATGCCGGGATGGTACCTAACTTAAGCCCACGGCCGCTTCCTTCCCTCTTCCTTGTCTATCCCTTCCAATCTTCCCCATCCCCCGCAAGGCCCCTGTTCAGCATAGCAGGTGAGACCGCCTGGCGAGGTACTGGTCATTCTCCCCAGTTGTATCCCCGACCAAGAGTCTGAAGCTCCAGGACACTGCCCTTGAGGCGGTAGAGGTGGGATCCCTCGCTGAGTCCGAGGGAAAAACCGAACCTGGAGGGTAAACAGATGATGATGATGATGATCAATATACGCTTGATAAACTTACTTCAGAAGACAAGATGCTTCCCAGATAGGAAACATAAAATTCAACCAGGTTTGCTATTAAGCATGAAATATACTGTATATTTAGAGATACTGAATTGTCCGTCATAATAATTGAACTGTTACAGCCAGAGGCATACCGGGCGCATATGCTTTCCAGCCAAACAACTCAATTTTCACTTATGTATCTTCTGCTTCTTCTTTTTCTACCGCTTTTTCCGCATCTGTGGGGTTACAGGTGTGAAATGCGTCGAACATGTGGGCTTGACCCTGTTTTACAGCCGGATACTCTTCATGACGCCCAGTAGCGGTAATTAAGGGGGCGAGCGAGGGGGGCAATTTCCCCCCACCACCACCACCACCACCACCACCACCACCACTTTGTGAAGAAAAGATTACGTTTTTGTTCCATTTCAGCCGTCTGAAATTAGAAATTATAGGAATTATTTAAAAAGGCAAAAGACAAGCCCTATTTTCTTATCAGCTAATGTTTTCCATTATTTTCTTTAACTATTAACGAAATGTTTAGCAGAAATACGCACAAACTCTTGTTCGTCGCGGCTGACCCATTTGTATCGCCACAGTAACTAGTGGAGACTTTACATGTGCTGTGAGGAAGGGTAGCATGGGTATATTTTTTGCCAAGGTCATAGATACTGAGGTATGATTCATCCACTTGTCGCGTGCATTCGTCAGTGTCTGTTAGGTTCTTAGTGTTCAGTCAAATACTAAATGGTTTTTAATTATTTAATCACGTTGTGCTTCTATTTCATTGTCATACACATGTAATATTGTTCCGCAACGTAAAGCAAGTTGTAAAAAAGAAACAGCTCTTTTGGGGAAATTTTTATTCTACAGTATTGAATCAAAATCTCAAGAACTACACTGACTGACAGAGCAAATGCAACACCAAGAAGGAGTGGTCAGAACTTTATGCCAATTGCAGGGTAGACTGACGTCACTGAGGTATGCTCATGATGTGAAATGCGCCGCTGTGCTGCGCACGTAGCGAACGATAAATGGGACACGGCGTTGGCGAATGGCCCACTTCGTACCGTGATTTCTCAGCCGACAGTCATTGTAGAACGTGTTGTCGTGTGCCACAGGACACGTGTATAGCTAAGAATGCCAGGCCGCCGTCAACGGAGGCATTTCCAGCAGACAGACGACTTTACGAGGGGTATGGTGATCGGGCTGAGAAGGGCAGGTTGGTCGCTTCGTCAAATCGCAGCCGATACCCATAGGGATGTGTCCACGGTGCAGCGCCTGTGGCGAAGATGGTTGGCGCAGGGACATGTGGCACGTGCGAGGGGTCCAGGCGCAGCCCGAGTGACGTCAGCACGCGAGGATCGGCGCATCCGCCGCCAAGCGGTGGCAGCCCCGCACGCCACGTCAACCGCCATTCTTCAGCATGTGCAAGACACCCTGGCTGTTCCAATATCGACCAGAACAATTTCCCGTCGATTGGTTGAAGGAGGCCTGCACTCCTGCACTCCCGGCGTCCGCTCAGAAGACTACCATTGACTCCACAGCATAGACGTGCACGCCTGGCATGGTGCCGGGCTAGAGCGACTTGGATGAGGGAATGGCGGAACGTCGTGTTCTCCGATGAGTCACGCTTCTGTTCTGTCAGTGATAGTCACCGCAGACGAGTGTGGCGTCGGCGTGGAGAAAGGTCAAATCCGGCAGTAACTGTGGAGCGCCCTACCGCTAGACAACGCGGCATCATGGTTTGGGGCGCTATTGCGTATGATTCCACGTCACCTCTAGTGCGTATTCAAGGCACGTTAAATGCCCACCGCTACGTGCAGCATGTGCTGCGGCCGGTGGCACTCCCGTACCTTCAGGGACTGCCCAATGCTCTGTTTCAGCAGGATAATGCCCGCCCACACACTGCTCGCATCTCCCAACAGGCTCTACGAGGTGTACAGATGCTTCCATGGCCAGCGTACTCTCCGGATCACTCACCAATCGAACACGTGTGGGATCTCATTGGACGCCGTTTGCAAACTCTGCCCCAGCCTCGTACGGACGACCAACTGTGGCAAATGGTTGACAGAGAATGGAGAACCATCCCTCAGGACACCATCCGCACTCTTATTGACTCTGTACCTCGACGTGTTTCTGCGTGCATCGCCGCTCGCGGTGGTCCTACATCCTACTGAGTCGATGCCGTGCGCATTGTGTAACCTGCATATCGGTTTGAAATAAACATCAATTATTCGTCCGTGCCGTCTCTGTTTTATCCCCAACTTTCATCCCTTTCGAACCACTCCTTCTTGGTGTTGCATTTGCTCTGTCAGTCAGTGTATTAAGTTGGTTAACTGTCAACCTTTATCTCACTGTCGAAATTCGTTCATATAGAGTAGTTTTGCAGATTTCTTTTTCAGTTTTGCTGTACATACCACCTTCCCCTGCCCGCTATATCCCACAAACCCGGGTACTTTTGTTGTCTGTACATTTTGCCCCCCGCCCCCCCCCCCCCCCCTACTTCTAATATTCCCAATCGCCTCTACTGCTGCCGCCAACCACACATGGAGGGATGTAATCACTATTGCGTGTTTTTGTGGCGGTGTGGTTTGTTGTCTGAATATTAAAAAGAGAATGTTGGATCAGACACAGACCCAGTACCAGAATAGTACAATTAATCAGGAGTGATTAAAATCCCCGAACCAGCCAGGAATCGAACCGGGGACCCTCTGAACCGAAGGGCAGTACGCTTACCACCCAGCCAAGTAGTGGGACTTTTTTTCTTGAATACCTACGTTTGTTTGTCTAACCCTTGTCCCGTTTCCCTACGGGGTCGGGTATGAGGTGAGATGAATCTGTCGTGGCGGGTTTTTATGACCGGATGCCCTTCCTGACGTCAACCTCATCAGAGGAGTTAATGAGATGAAATGAATGACGTGATATATGATACTAGGAAGGGAGAGGGTGAAACCCGGTGCCGGCACGTAGCTTACTCCTGTCGAATAGCACCAAGGGGTCTGCTCAAGGCTTAACGTCCCCATCCGACGGACGAATCACCATCAACAGCGCCATATGCCCTCTTTCCACATGAGCACTGCGGAGAGGTTTGGAATTTAATCCAGGCTTTTGGCACGCAATCTAGTGATTGTATACCACTACCTCTCCTACCCTGCCGGCCAACATTTTCTGATGGTGAAATGTTTTCGACCAACGGGACTCTAATCGGCTAACCTCGGTATCAGACCTTGTAGACATCAGCGCCTTAACGATTATGGCCACCAGGCGGGCTTTTTTCTTGAATACCTATATATTTTTATTTATTGCCGTATTTTTTATAGTTTACAGTTATGGATTTCTCCCCCGTATGACTTCTGTTCTTTCTTGGGTAGAAACTAAAATTTTCTACGTTGGACATGTGACTTGTGATAAACTGTTGCATTCTTCGCTTGTCATAAAATTCATCGCTTTCAATTTCCAAGTTAGATAGTGTCTCATTAAATAGAGGCGAACGTGTGTCAGTTTGCTCCCAACCTCACGACTTTGTTTCTTGCTGAAGCACCAGGGAGTCCAGATGGAGGCGTTACGCCGTCATCAATCATGCAAGCGATAAGCCTTGCCCTCGGACAAATTAGCTTCCGATGTTCTTCATGCCCCTTGTTCTCTCTCGTTTTGTGTGGTAGGTGAGGGTGTAAGTAAATTGTTTTCTGTTCAAACATCAAAATCAAGTATTCAGGAATTGTACTAAGTGTTGTTTTTCCACCGAACATTACACCATGTTTGCTAAATCAATGCAAGCCGATCTGAAAGTCAAATTTCAGAGGTTCAGATCGTGGAAAGATGACTCTCGTCTCCGCTCTCGTGGGATTTCCCAGATTTAACTTAATTTTATGTCCTGCTACATGGGTAAATGGTTAGCCTGCTGGCCTTTGGTCACCGGGGTCCCGGGTTCGATTCCCGTCAGGGTCGGGAATTTTAACCATCATTGGTTAATTCCGCTGGCACGGGGACTGGGTATAGTATGTGTCGTCTTCATCCTCATTTCATCCTCATCACGACGGGCAGTTCACCTCCGGGTGTCAAATCAAAAGACCTCTTTTTGGTGAGCCGAACTTGTCCTTCGACACTCCCGGCACTAAAAGCCATACGCCATTTCATTTTTACTTAATTTTATTTCGTCGGTCTAATCCTGATTTTTATATTTTTTCTTCTTAAAGTCGTTTTCAAAGGCATTGCACTTCTAATATATTGCATTTATCTGAGTAGTGGACTAGGCAGTGTTAAAAAAATATATCGTGGTATACAGAACTTACAAATATGGTTTTTATGTCCTGGACTGTGCATATGCGCTATTCCTCTTTTTGATTCTTCTCTAGGCTTAGAAATATAAGTGTGTCCGTAATCTCGTTTAGAAGCCTATTTTGTTTCACTGGTTTTCTGCATACTTTGTTTGTCGTCCGTCTCTTTCTTTTATTTCCTCTTATGGAATTATTTTCGATTAAGCCGATTATGAAAATTGGAGTTACGATTATGCCTGTTGCTCACGGTAAAATTTTCTGTCAAATTTATTGTACAATAATTTAATTTTATAAAATTTCTGTTGCTCACGGTCAAATTCAAGTTTTATGAAACGTTTGATAAAACTTTTCATAAAATAGGACATGTTCTATTCCGTAAAATTAATTTTACGAAACGAACCAATCAGCGAAGCTGACATCACGCTGATGTTGGCGCTACGTCGTGAGAAGATTGTGAAGCTCGATTGTAAACAAACACACAGAACACTTCTTTCTAAAATGGCAGGATCCGGGTGGACTAAGGAAGCTGTTAGTGTTTCACTGACGAATACCAGAAATATCCTTATGTGTACGAAGTTAAATCACCACTTCACCACAACAGAACTGCAAGAAGAGAGGCAGAAAACACAGTCGCCGAATCCCAATATGAATGCTGGTCCTCTAACCTCAACTTTTTCGACCAAGGACAGCAATCCTCTGCCTTCTTCTCTTCTTCTGATCCAATCCTGAGTCCAGCATTTCCTGGTATTTCTTTTCTTCCTTTTTACCACTGTACAGCATATAAGTGCAGCTAAAGCAGCAAGTTTTGCTTTGTTTGTTGGAGCCCTACTCTCAAACACACTAAGTTGAACAGCTGATTCTTGGTTTAAAAGTTTATCAATAGATGGCAGCACATACAAATCTTAGTTCAGAAGTGAGTTCATAGATGGCCATCCTGATGCTTCGACGGATATTTAAAATAATTTTACCGTGAGCAACACAACTTGTTTTTACCAACATTTTATAAAATTAATTGTACAACAAATTTTACGAAACATTTTACCGTGAGCAATTGGCTTTAGTCTAAGAAAATCAAATGGACAGTAAATGCTACCACGGTGCACCCACACAGAACATCCAGAATGAGATTTCTCTCTTATTAATTTACCAATGTCTTGAGGTCTAGAAGGTGGCACATGAATCATGAGATAGGCCTAATGTTAACATAACGATAAAATTAAATGTCAGATCAGGAATATAAATTAGTCCATCGAGACCCAAATATTCTGTGTCTTATCGAGTCATTTATCTGATTCTTGTATGGATTGAAAATCACTAGACCACTAAGTACTGGACTATGAGCAGTTGAGCGGGTGGCTAGGCGTGATCATAAAGTGGAGACGCATAAAGGGGTCAAGTGCACGAATTTGTGGCAGAAATGCAAACATTTAAATTAACAAACTTAATCAAATAATACGTGGGAGTGTCAGTTACGGCAGCGCAGAATATGGCTGTGCTTGCGGCAGGACGAATAGAGAGCAGGTCTTATTGTAAAACGTTGCAGACTACTTGTGACGTCCACTGTTGTGATGTGCTGAATCGTGGCGGTACAGCTATCAGGTAAGAACTTGTTTTAATTTGTTTTATCAATTTCATTGTCATACCGAATTCTGTTCAACCGTATGATGAGAAAATAATAATGCCGTGTAAATACTGTTAACATTTGTAAGTATTCAAATCTACCTTTTAATTTGCGGAACGTTTCGAGTAGGTTTTTCCTACTGTCATTTTGTGATACACTGTGATGAAAACCTTTCTGAAGAAGTTACAGTAACGCTCAGATTTTCCTCCTTTTTAGTATTCGGGTGTAGAGACGTGTTCATTACTTGAAGAACACGTCATGAAGAAAAACGAAGGAACTTGAACAAGTGGATGGAATTGGATGACTAAGTGAAGTATGTGACGGACTTCGTGCAAACAAAAAGCAACTATCCGAAAGAACATTTTGGTGAACTTAGGAACATAATTTCGTATGTTTTAAGAAGAATTAGCAGCGAGCTAGTTAAACAGAAGACAGGATTTTGACTAACAATAAAACCAGATTAATCGTAATACTCAGTTTCCGCTACTTTGAATTCTATTACAGTAAAATGACGCAAGGCAGATTGAAAAAGAGCTTTGGAGAATTGGCTGAGAAAACATAACGTCACAAAGAAAACACGGACATGTTAAAGAGACGCACTCCCCAGAAGTGCTGTCATTTGCTGCGTTTGCGTTCGTCAGGTCAAATCGAAGCAGTAACATCTTACATCACCAACACGGGTGACCAAATATTGAAAATATAAATATTCAATTGAGCTCGAAATATCACAACTCTCTAGAATGCAAGCCCTTGCTGTGTGTGTCTTTAGTCGGTATCAATGTAACGGAACAGTGGAGAACGATTAGCTCATATTTCCGCGTTAGAGGAAGGTTCAGGTAGCTAAAACAGAATCAACCACCAAAAAAACGTAAGGATAGAGATAATTGGTGATGTCAGATGGCAAATTTTACTGGATCATAGCGATTCTCGTCTTTTTGACGTGCAGGAATAAATTCAAACAAATCGCACACAAAAGCGTACAAAATTGTTCTTGATCTGCACCTGGGAATTCGATGGATCAGTGCAATCAGAATACAATCAACCGTTCGTGATTGACCGAAAGACCACGGAAACTGGCTTACTAGTCGACAAACCAGAAGCATGATTTGGAAGTACTACTAACGGAAACAGGTCTAGACGGCTTCATCGGACAGCAATACTGGTATTGGCTCCGATCAAGTAGCTGTGCGGTTAGGGTCACGTAGCTATCAGCTTGCTTTCGGGAGATAGTATGTTCGAAACCCCCAATCGGCAGCCCTAAAGACGGTTTCCCTTTTCCGTGTCCATTTTCACACCAGGCAAATGCTGGGGTTGTACCTTAATTATGGCCACGGTCGCTTCCTTTTCACTGTTAGCCCTTTCCCATCCCATCGTCACCATAAGACCTGTCTGTGTCGGTGCGACGTAAAGCAGACTGTAAAAAAAATGGTACTGGCATTAATGTTATTCAACGTCGTGTTGCAAGCACATTCTAGTGCGCCTAAACTGGATGTGAAGAACTTCCGCATTTACACACTGAATACGACACAACTCTTTTGTGGAGAAGTACGCATGGTATGCCTTTCCTAAAACCATTTATAAAATATGGATTCAAAGCCCAGATATATTAAAAGATGATTTGGTACCAATTGGGCAGTTGAGCGAACAATCCCAAGAAGCATGTGTAACGGTTCAAATCCCGTTACAAATATTTCTCTGTGTTTTTATTTTATTTGTATTATTATTGTATCTGTATTATTATTATTATTATTATTATTATTATTATTATTATTATTATTATTATTATTATTATTATTATTATTATTGTTTGATTCAATTCTATAATCTGATACCATTATGAATTAATTATCGCTTGCTTTATTGTATTTAATTTATTATGTGTGTGTGTGTGTGTGTGTGTGTGTGTGTGTGTGTGTTAGCATCAAAATAATGTAGAATATCAGATATGGATATATTATTTGTGATACTTTAAAAGCATTACAATATATGGTGCAATACTGTTACGGTAACTGTCGAGTCATCGCTCTGCCATTGTGTGCATTTAGATATGAGGTAATATTAAGGGAGTTTCTACTTTGCCTGAGGCTATTTCATAACAGTCTGTAACACTTGATAGCTGGGTGGGAGTGACATCATGAACTCCTTGAGAGATGACGTGGGTGTGACAACTAGTGTCTATATATAGAGGTGTATCCTATATCGGCAGGACAGTTGGAAGGAGAGTGAGGCCACAGTTGGTCAGGGAGTGAGTTGGAAGGAGAGGTTTGCCATGAAGTGTTGTAGTCAGATGGATGGAGCCTTGGTCGACGGATAGTCATTTGGAGAGTGAGGCCATAGTTGGTCGGTCAGTCAGTCAGTTGAAAATAGAACAGGGACGTGGATACATCGTCGTCAGTGACTAAATGGATTAAATGTTCGGAGTGTGTTTCGGGTATCTATTCGGTCGAGTTCTTGTGTCAGTTTGGTGACAGCCTGATATTGAGTCATTGTAATGCAGACTAACAGTTATCAGCGAATTACTTTTAAGTTGATTGTGAAGTGTGAATATAATTTCAAGCCATGCTATATCTCGTGTAAAAATGGGAAAACACTGAAAACCATCTTCAAGGCTGCCGACAGTGGGGTTTGAACCCACTATCTCCCGAATTCTGGATTGTAAAAATCTAACAACGTATATGCACACTGTGGAAGAAATACTGAGAAAGAAAAATCCAACTGCTTCTTAATTTGAACATTTCTGCGGGAAAAACATCAAAAAGAAAAATAGCAAAGCTGTCAGGGAAAAGCTAAGAAACGAGAAGTTCAAAAATGGTGCTCCCTTTCTTAAAAAAGTAAAGGAATTGGCCTCTTCGCACAGCAACAGCAGGGAAATAAGTGGTTTGAAGAAAAGGTAGGCCTTTCAACAACAGAGTGTACTGAAAACATCAAAATGATGGCAGACGTGTCTCCAGTATGAAGCTTGTATGGTAGAAGCCAAGAGAACAACCACTGCAGGCGTGCCTGCGGTGAGATTGAAACATTGAGACATGTTCTCGGTTAGTATCCATTCGGCTCATTGCTTAGGAATATTCGCCATCACACAATTCGCGACCTTATTGCAAAAGCCTTTCGCGATAACGGGTGGGTTATATGAATAAGTGAACTGCTTAGCTGAAAATGGACGCACGAAGAAGAGTAGATATTCTAGCCGTCGCTAAACAGAGAGGTAGTTTTGTAATATTGGACCTAAAAGTACGCCTAGAATCAGGCCAACCGCACGATGTACACACTGAGAAGCGGGCAATCTACGTTCCAGTATCCAACTACATCATGGAGAAATATTATTGAAACTCCGTCACCGTTTCCGAATTGTTAGTGGGTGCAAGAGGAGGATGGCCGAGTTGTAGAAGTGGTTTGCCCTCAAGGAAAGCTACCTAGCCACGATTATCGACACGGCTGTGGGTGGGTCGTGCTTCTTTTAAGGAACCACTTATATTCCAAGACAAAAAAACTGTACAATACTGTGTCTTATGGCAAACCCGCCGAGGGTCAGTTTCCTAAATAAAGGATTATATTTATTATTATTTATTATTATTATTATTATTATTATTATTATTATTATTATTATTATTATTATTAAAGGAAGAAGTCACTGCTTCATTTTACATTCTGGAAGAGACATATTATTCTGTCGTAGTTATTTCGATTTTTTTTGTTTGTTTTGAAAGTGCAAAAGAAGCAGACTGCGAGTGAGGTGTGGATAAACTAAGATGATGAAGACATGTCAGTGATTTATTTCTCAAGATTAATCCGCCGAGAGTCACTCTGAAGAACGGTGATCTACTGTAATGGCCCAGGCAGCAGCGCGTGGCACATTAACTCCCCCTGGGGTATTGGGCGGGCGTGAGACCATATGATGGATTGCGACACCGTAATGCGAGACAATACAGTGACACCCACCGACACGTTGAAGAATGACAGATAAATTTGCGCTGAAGGTATTTGCAAATTCAGTTTGATTTCCATAATCGTAATGTTTCCGGATGCAAAATCGCATAATTTTGCTATAAATTACGCTTAATGATCATTATCTTTCTTCTGTGCATCATGTCTCTGAACATAACCCAACTGCGTAGACATACTACTAAGGCGTAAGGACTCAGAGGGCAGTGTATTGGTTATTTTATAAATTACAGTTTCCGGGGATTATCCTTGATAAGGTTTCTCTATCCGTTGGTGGCACCTTGTTCTAAGGTCTGGAATATATTTTACTGCTTTAGCTCCTACTAACTACCGATACCCAGAATAACACATTAAAAACAAAACAACTGATATCATAAAAGCAACAATCACAAATACGTTTCCGAAAGTTAAGTTCATGGATGAACTATCAAATTCCTTCGAAATAACTAACTACTAAACGTTTTCATTCCTCCCCTGAAGGGCGAGGCGGGCCTCTTAGACGGTGACGCCGTCTCTCAGGCCGGGAGATTTGTTGCGGTGAGGGCGATGTGCGGAGAAGGTGAGGAGGTGGGCACTTTCAAAACAAACAAACAAAAACAAAAAATTCGAAATAACTACGACAGAATAATATGTCTCTTCCAGAATGTAAAATGAAGCAGTGACTTCTTCCTTTAATAATAATAATAATAATAATAATAATAATAATAATAATAATAATAATAGTTCATGTTTGTGGGTTACTGTAGTCACGTCCTAGTTCGTGAACCATGGGCAACGGCTGAGTGGCCTAGTAAGTGGTCCTGAGAGTCGGGATACCAGTTGCTATGGAATGGGAGTGGGCATCTCGGACATATTCTGAGTCGTGGCCCTCCTTGTGCTCAGGCGGCTAGGACTATACAATTCACCGGTGGTCCATAACCCGTTAGAGGAGAGATCCTCACTTGGACTATGTGCAAGTAGGGCAGCATCCTGCTTCGTGAATTTACCGAGCTCAGAACACTTTAAGCAAGCCTCGGACCTATGGGAGTAATGGAGTCCCACTCCCATTTGACAGGCGAGGGACTCCTTGGAAACAACTTGGCGAACGGAATGGAATTCGATGGGGAGCTATCAATATTAATGGGGCTTATGGAAGAAAGAAGGTAGAACTGGCTGAGTCAGCAAAGAGGATGCATCTGGATGTGCTAGGAGTAAGTGATATTCGGGTAAGGGGAGATAATGAGGAAGAGATAGGAGATTATAAGGTGTACTTGACGGGTGTTAGAAAGGGAAGGGCAGAGTCTGGGGTAGGGCTCTTTATCAGGAATACCATTGTACGCAACATAGTTTCTGTTAGGCACGTAAATGAGCGAATGATGTGGGTAGATTTGTCAGTGGGAGGAATTAAGACAAGAATTGTGTCCGTGTATTCACCATGTGAGGGTGCATATGAGGATGAAGTTGACAAGTTTTATGAAGCATTGAGTGACATCGTGGTCAGGGTCAACAGCAAGGATAGAATAGTGCTAATGGGCGATTTCAATGCGAGAGTTGGGAATAGAACTGAAGGATACGAAAGGGTGATTGGTAAATGTGGGGAAGATATGGAAGCTAATGGGAATGGGAAGCGTTTGCTGGACTTCTGTGCTAGTATAGGTTTAGCTGTTACGAATACATTCATCAAGCATAAGGCTATTCACCGCTACATATGGGAGGCTAGGGGTACCAGATCCATAATAGACTATATCTTAACAGACTTTGAATTCAGGAAATCTGTTAGGAATGTAAGAGTTTTTCGGGGATTTTTCGATGATACAGACCACTATCTGATCTGTAGTGAACTAAGTATCTCTAGGCCTAGGGTAGAGAAAGTGAAATCTGTCTGCAAACGAATAAGGGTAGAAAATATCCAGGACGAGGAAATTAGACAGAAGTTCATGGATATGATTAGTGAGAAGTTTCGAACAGTAGACAGAAAGCAGGTTCAGGATATAGAAAGTGAATGGGTGGCATACAGGGATGCTGTAGTAGAAACAGCAAGGGAATGCCTAGGAACAACTGTGTGTAAAGATGGGAAAAGGCGAACATCTTGGTGGAATGATGAAGTGAGAGCAGCCTGTAAACGTAAAAAGAAGGCTTATCAGAAATGGCTCCAAACAAGGGCCGAGGCAGACAGGGATTGGTACGTAGATGAAAGAAACAGAGCGAAACAAATAGTTGTTGAATCCAAAAAGAAGTCGTGGGAAGATTTTGGTAATAACCTGGAAAGGCTAGGTCAAGCAGCAGGGAAACCTTTCTGGACAGTAATAAAAAATCTTAGGAAGGCTGGGAAAAAGGAAATGAACAGTGTTTTGAGTAATTCAGGTGAACTCATAATAGACCCCAGGGAATCACTGGAGAGGTGGAGGGAATATTTTGAACATCTTCTCAATGTAAAAGGAAATCATCATGGTGGTGTTGCAAACAGCCAAGCTCGTGGGGAGGAGGAAAATGATGTTGGTGAAATTATGCTTGAGGAAGTGGAAAGGTTAGTAAATAAACTCCATTGTCATAAGGAAGCAGGAATAGATGAAATTAGACCTGAAATGGTGAAGTATAGTGGGAAGGCAGGGATGAAATGGCTTCATAGACTAGTAAAATTAGCGTGGAGTGTTGGTAAGGTACCTTCATTTGGACAAAAGCAGTAATTGCACCTATCTACAAGCAAGGAAACAGGAAGGATTGCGACAACTATCGAGGTATCTCATTGATTAGTATACCAGGCAAAGTATTCACTGGCATCTTGGAAGGGAGGATGCGATCAGTCGTTGAGAGGAAGTTGGATGAAAACCAGTGTGGTTTCAGACCTCAGAGAGGCTGTCAGGATCAGATTTTCAGTATGCGCCAGGTAATTGAAAAATGCTACGAGAGGAATAGGCAGTTGTGTTTATGTTTCGTAGATCTAGAGAAAGCATATGACAGGGTACCAGGGGAAAAGATGTTCGCCATACTGGGGGACTCTGGATTTAAAGGTAGATAATTAAAATCAATCAAAGGCATTTATGTTGATAATTGGGCTTCAGTGAGAATTGATGGTAGAATGAGTTCTTGGTTCAGGGTACTTACAGGAGTTAGACAAGGCTGTAATCTTTCACCTTTGCTGTTCATAGTTTACATGGATCATCTGCTGAAAGGTATAAAATGGCAGGGAGTAATTCAGTTAGGTGGAAATGTAGTAAGCAGCTTGGCCTATGCTGACGACTTGGTCTTAATGGCAGACTGTGCCGAAAGCCTGCAGTCTAATATCTTGGAACTTGAAAATAGGTGCAATGAGTATGGTATGAAAATTAGCCTCTCGAAGACTAAATTGATGTCAGTAGGTAAGAAATTCAACAGAATTGAATGTCAGATTGGTGATACAAAGCTAGAACAGGTCGATAATTTCAAGTATTTAGGTTGTGTGTTCTCCCAGGATGGTAATATAGTAAGTGAGATTGAATCAAGGTGTAGTAAAGCTAATGCAGTGAGCTCGCAGTTGCGATCAGCAGTATTCTGTAGGAAGGAAGTCAGCTCACAGACGAAACTATCTTTACATCGGTCTGTTTTCAGACCAACTTTGCTTTACGGGAGCGAAACCTGGGTGGACTCAGGATATCTTATTTATAAGTTAGAAGTAACAGACATGAAAGTAGCAAGAATGATTGCTGGTACAAACAAGTGGGAACAATGGCAGGAGGGTACTCGAAATGAGGAGATAAAGGCTAATTTAGGAATGAACTCGATGGATGAAGCTGTACGCATAAACCGGCTTCGGTGGATAGGTTACCTAGGAGAATAAAGGACTCTGTTATGGAGGGTAAGAGAAGTAGAGGGAGACCAAGACGACGATAGTTAGACTCGGTTTTTAACGATTTAAAGATAAGAGGTATAGAACTAAATGAGGCCACAACACTAGTCGCAAATCGAGGATTGTGGCGACGTTTAGTAAATTCTCAGAGGCTTGCAGACTGAACGCTGAAAGGCGTAACAGTCTATAATGATAATGTATGTATGTATGTATGTATGTATGTATAAATAATAATAATAATAATAATAATAATAATAATAATAATAATAATAATAATAATCCTTTATTTAGGAAACTGACCCTCGGCGGGTTTGCCATAAGACACAGTATTGTACAGTTTTTTGTCTTGGAATATAAGTGGTTCCTTAAAAGAAGCACGACCCACCCACAGCCGTGTCGATAATCGTGGCTAGGTAGCTTTCCTTGAGGGCAAACCACTTCTACAGCTCGACCATCCTCCTCTTGCACCCACTAACAATTCGGAAACGGTGACGGAGTTTCAATAATATTTCTCCATGATGTAGTTGGATACTGGAACGTAGATTGCCCGCTTCTCAGTGTGTAGGCCTACATCGTGCGGTTGGCCTGATTCTAGACGTACTTTTAGGTCCAATATTACAAAACTATCTCTCTGTTTATCGATGGCTAGAATATCTACTCTTCTCGTGCGTCCATTTTCAGCTAAGCAGTTCACTTATTCATATAACCCACCCGTTATCGCGAAAGGCTTTTGCAATAAGGTCGCGAATTGTGTGATGGCGAGTATTCCTAAGCAATGAGCCGAATGGATACTAACCGAGAACATGTCTCAATGTTTCAATCTCACCGCAGGCACGCCTGCAGTGGTTGTTCTCCTGGCTTCTACCATACAAGCTTCGTACTGGAGACACGTCTGCCATCATTTTGATGTTTTCAGCCGATAGGTGGGGCCAGGCGTGAAGTCCGGCACTGTGTCCCAGCCCCGTCTCCCGAATGCAGAGGCGTAGAGCCACGGTAGAGCCGCGGCCAACTTTCCTCTGCTCGGTTGGCCGGTCAGAGTACAGAGCTGTTGGACCACGTACAAGCCGTGGCCTCTTAAGCGCCGAAACCCACTCTGCATTCACCGAAATAATGCCGGGAGTACGACACTGGGATGGGCTCTCACCGTTGTTGTTCAACTGTATGCTTGGGAATGTAGTTAGAGAATGGAGCAAAAATATAAAGAGTGGAATTCGACTGGTTTGCAAAAAGAAGAACCTTAAAATCGTATTTTTGCAGATGATATGGCCTTGTTTGCTGAAACAGTGGAGGAAGCAAGGGAGCAATCCTTTGAACTAGAGAAACGATGTCTTCACATCTCCTTCGAAAAAACCAAAATCATGATAAACAACAAACATCCACATAAATACCTCAAAGTCCAAGGACAAAAGACTGAAATAATAAAAGAATTCAGATATCTCAGAGAATGGATTAGTTGAAATGCTGTGGAATGCAAGTCATGGAATGCAGGAAAAATAAAACTGAATTGGCCTTCCAACTAACAAAAGATACATACAACAGGAAAACCCTTTCATGGGGGTCTAAAATTAAACATTATAAAACTGTGATTAAGCCAGAAGCACCACACGCAGAAGAAACACTAAACATGGATTTGAAAGGCCAGATGGAGAAACTCAAGCTAAAAGAAATAAATATTTTAAGAAAGATCATAGGATCAAAATTTCAGCATAATAAGATAATATA
Source organism: Anabrus simplex (assembly GCF_040414725.1). NCBI lineage: Eukaryota > Metazoa > Arthropoda > Insecta > Orthoptera > Tettigoniidae > Anabrus > Anabrus simplex. The sequence continues at coordinate 37,450,284 of NC_090268.1, forward strand.
CATCCAGACTGAAACACTGCAAAAGCATTGAAAAACTCTCAGATACCATGAGAAAAAGAAGGATAATTATTTACGGTCATCTCAGAATGATCTCTAATAGATTAACCATACAAACGATCGGCATACTGGCCTTCGATCCAAACAGTTCAGGGTTAGATTTCCCGTTGGGCCTGTATTTTAACTGAGTATGGTAATTCCTCTGGCTCACCATGTATTCTGGGTATTTGTGCACGCCTTAATACACACATGAATACACCACATTACAAACCATCACAGGAACATGCAATAGTTGATTCATCCATCCTCATAGGGTTTGCGTCAGAAAGGGCATCCGGCTGTAAACCTGCGACGAATCCACATCACGCACCGACCGCAATAAATTGGGAAGAGGCATAGGAGAAAAAGAAGAAGAAGAATGTTGACCCAGAAGTTCTTTCTGCTTCCCTTTGGGTGGAGGTGGTGAAATGCATCCACAGTATCTCCTGCCTGTCATAGGAGGCACTAAAAGCTGTAACCCTCAACGGCTCTCAACTTGTTGTGACTACAAGGCCCCAATCTTAGTCTGACATAGCTTCAGTTCACATGTGTCTGGATCCTCACTTCTGTTTTTCCTAACCCAGGTCCTCCGGTCAATTCTTCTTTTCTTCCGACTCGGATGGTATTACATTTGCAGGCTTAGGGACTCGTATATTTTATATCAGTCATAAAGGGCAAATAGATTAATATATTGTATGTTTTACCCTGAATATGATGCTTTAATATATTTTCATAATACCAAACGAAGGGGAGTTAGCCGTGCGGTTAGGGGCGCGCAGCTGTGACTTGCATTCGGGAGATAGTGGGTTTGAACCCCACTGATGGCAGCCTTAAAGATGGTTTTCCGTGGTTTCCCATTTTTACACCGGTTTAAAGAAGGTAAAATGCCATCATCGGATAGATTTACCTTCGGAAACCAAACAGTTATAATAGTCGAAGATTTCAAATATTTAGGGGTCACTCTACAAGTCACTGGATTCACTTTCGCAAGGTACATTAAAGATAGATCACTAGCTGCGGTAAAGGCTGCAATGCAGATTCACAATCTCAAATCCCTTTCACTAAGAACAGCAATGGCGTTGTTAAAGTTAAAAGTTGCACCGGTAGCATCGTATGCAATTGAGATAACATGGCCGTGTCTTTCATATAGAAATCTGGAAACTTTGGACAGAACTAAAGTCTGATGCATAAAAAGAGCATCATGTGACATCAACCCCAGCTACCGAAAAATTATTGGACGAACGACTCCAGAAAGCTGCAGAAATAGACCCAGAATTCTTTAATACTCCCGCCATGAACAATGGGAAACGGAAAGTAGCCCATTCTGAGCTACATCACCTCTACACGAGAGAAGCAATTCACGGCTTTCATCACCGTATTTGTAATAAGAAAGGTTTTCAACAGGTATCCAGCGACTGTGTTTGTGAAATCTGCGGCTCACATTGTTCACTATTCCACCTGTTCGCTTGCACACGAAGACTGCTTCCTCTTCCTCATTATGCTAAAAGCGAAACCTTGAATTGAGAGTGAATTTATATAATTTCTATAATTTTAAGGACATTGCGTTTAATATTAAATATTATTAAAACAGCAAATACCAGAACATGGGTATGGAAGTCAGTCAATATGCTTTATTCACGAATATTCTGATATCATTCGTAAACAATCTGACAGGACAGGATTATCTTATCACGTTGATGGTCAGTTATGTTGCCGGTTGATTGAAAGGTTGATAGTAATTTCATGAATTGGGCCACTCTGTTATGGCGTTGGTCATTCTGCATTTGTTTTGTATATATTAACACATTTCTCGTTTACCGTGGATGAAAAACGATGTGTTTCAATAGTGAGCTTGCTTTAAAACTATTAGATGGAATATACAAATGTGTAGGATATTCCTTTGCGAGTTTATTCTCGACTGAGTTAAATAAACTGCTTCATTAGTCCACCTGGTAGCCATGATCATCTTTATGGTCAGACATCGAGGTTAGCCGGTTCGAGTCGCATTGGTGGAAAAATCTCTCACCATCAGAATGTTGGCTGGCTGGGTAGGACAGGTGGTGGTATAATACAATGTCTGATCACTAGATTGCATGCCAAAAGTCCAGGTTAAATTCCAAACCTATCCTCAGTGTTCATATGGAGTGAGTCGATATGGCGTTGTTGATAGAAATTCGTCCGTCGGATGGTGTCGTTAAACCCACTTTGAACCTGACACACAAACTTAACGTACTCGTGTACGAACGAATCGGCGTCCGATGCTATGGTCTTTCGTGATAAAATATTTCTTGCCTCTCTTAAATGTAAACTTGTTCAGTACAATCTTCACCAGTGAATGTGGCGTAGTTGCATTGTGTTAGGAAAGTGACAAACAGCGTTTAACCCAATTTAACCCAATTAAACCTATTCTTAAAACACACAAGTTGCACCCTTTTATTGCCAAACAGTAGGTAAACCTCCAGGTATTTACTAACCAAGAAATCTCTTCGATAACGTGTTCCTTTTTTTCTGCGTACTTCTACTCTGGAACTTAATCTTTTCAGCCGATCCCTTCTTTGAATCAGGAAGTGAACCAATACAAACCTCGAAATGTAAATAATTTATGAAAAATGTACCTTCACGATGCTCTCTGTAACATATAATAATAATAATAATAATAATAATAATAATAATAATAATAATAATAATAATAATAATAATAATAATAATAATAATAATAATAATAATAATAATATAATAATAATAATAATAATAATAATAATAATAATAATAATAATAATAATAATATGGCCTCAGCTACTTGTGCAAGCACTTGACGCCATTTAAGCTCCCGATATGTCAATTTCGACGTTCCGTTTACCTAACCATACCTACCCTACCCTACCGTTCACCCTGCCATTTTATTTTACAACTGAAGAACACGGTTGCTAATTATTATTATTATTATTATTATTATTATTATTATTATTATTATTATTATTATTATTATTATTATTATAGCGTGAATGTACACGCTATTTAGCTCTTACCTCCTGTACATATAATCACTGTTTATTGCCATAATTGTTGTTATTATTATTATGTATTGTGTTCTGTTTATGCATTGCTTATATTTTTCAGTTTGTATGTTACTTTCTCATTATGACTTGTTTCTTTTTTTTTTACTTCTGTGCTCCGGATTTCTTTTTTTTATTTTTTTTTTATTTTACCGTATTTCATTTTGTGGTTTACATGGATCGTCTGCTAAAAGATATAAAGTGACAGGGAGGAATTCAGTTAGGTGGGAATGTAGTAAGCAGTCTGGTCTATGCTGACAACTTTGTCTTAATGGCAGATTGTACCGAAAGCCTGCAGTCTAATATCTTGGAACTTCGAAAATAGGTGTAATGAGTATAGTATGAAAATTAGCCTTTCGAAGACTAAATTGATGTCATTAGGTAAGAAATTCAACAGAATTGAATGTAAGATTGGTAATACAAAGCTGGAACTGGTCGACAATTTTAAGTTTTTATGTTGTGTGTTCTCCCAGGATGGTAATATAGTAAGTGAGATTGAATCACGGTGTAGTAAAACTAATGCAGTGAGCTCGCAGTTGCGATCAGCAGTATTCAGTAAGAAGAAAGTCAGCTCCCGGACGAAACTATGTTTACATCGGTCTGTTTTCAGACTAGCTTTGCTTTACGGGAGCGAAAGCTGGGTGGACTCTGGATATCTTATTCATAAGTTAGAAGTAACAGACATGAAAGTGGCAAAAATGATTGCAGGTACAAACAGGTGGGAATAATGGCAGGAGGGTGCTCGGAATGAGGAGATAAAGGCTAAGTTAGGGATAAACTCGATGGATGAAGCTGTACGCATAAACCGTCTTCGGTAGTGGGGTCATGTGAGGCAAATGCAGCAGGATAGGTTACGTAGGAGGATAATTGTCTCTGTTATGGAGGGTAAGAGAAGTATAGGGAGGCCAAGACGATGATGGTTAGATTCAGTTTCTAACGATTTAAATATAAGAGTTATAGAACTAAATGAGCCCAGAGCACTAGTTGCAAACAGAGAATTGTGGCGACGTTTAGTAAATTCGCAGAAGTTTGCAGACTGAACGCTGAAAGGCATAATGGTCTATAATGATGATGTATGTATGTTATTTATTTTATTTATTGAGCTTTGCTTTCTTTCTTCATTACATGTTCTCCAAATCTGTAATTTAGCTTAGTTATCTTTGATTTTTTAACATAAGAGTACATTTATATTATATATGTATAATCTTGTAATTTACGTGGTGAAGTGTAAGGGAGGGCCACTAGACCTAACTTCGCCACTCCTGAAGTCAAGTAAATAAATAAAAATAAATACCAGATGTAGAATAAACTGAAACTGTGTTGGGTGATTCATGGCTGAGTTTTAATTAGCTCTGCCGGATAATCACTAAATGACGGCTCATGTTTTTTCTGTATTAAACGAAATAAACAAAACTTCTACACTACCACACTTCTGTCTCTGTAAGGCCGCGTTACTGAGATAGCAGCTTACAAACCTTGGTTTTGTATTGAACCTTCCGTTGTTATCCTGTAATTTTCTACCCGGAACTCTTGACTCGTCACACGTATTTGTTATCGCAGCTTCGTTCTTTAGCAGTTTTTGAAGACATCATCATATGCAATCATCGCTCGGAGAAGTAACTGCGGCAGCTAGAGATAAGCTGAACAGCAAATCCGTTCAAATTCTGATTTTGAAATCGTCAAGCTTATAAAAGACGTATTGTGGTAAAAAAAAAATTGCAAAGACTTACAAATGGACGTCGTTTTGTCCCAGATGTCTTTAAGTATGCAACTGTCACTTTTTGTCACGTAGAAAGGTCATTTTCTGTGCTTAAAAATGTGCTGACAGATAAAAGAATGAGCTTAAATGACAATCATTTTTAGAAATTAGAATTTTTACAATGTTACAAAAGGAACTGAATTTTCATAGTGCGTGTTTTCCAGTTTATTGTGCATATTTTGCCATATGATAGGGCATGAATGCAAGCATATTTTGATATTTGATAGTGCATGGAAATCCGAGCTCTAGTGATTAAGATACCATCAGTGTTGACACGAAGGCTGTATCCCTGCAACCAAATGGCGCAGAGAATGGAGTTTCTTAGTGGAGAAAGTGGGCTATACACCAGCGGGCCAAATGAGTAGCAGCCAATCAAAACGTTTAATGTCCATTAATGCAAATGTTTCAGGAGGAACGAAGAGCTGATAGCTCCTGAAGTACTCAATACCATATAATGCAGCTTTCACAGTTAGTTTCTTATTGGGATACTGAATTAGATGTCATGTTGCAAGAGATCAAGAATTTATAGAGGATGATACAAAGTTAATTTACTTTTTGGACACTATACGTTTTGATCTATTTTATTGGACATTATGTTTTGATGAGTTTCTTGTATTTTTGTCATCATTAGTTCACGTTCATTTTAATACATGAAAATTAAAACTTACAAAATTAGACTTTCAACCACTTCAGATTTACAGCAACTACTTCGAACAGTATAAAACGAATATCTGCCTGAAGGACTTCAACAAAAATTAAAATAACTTTGAAAAAAATTGTTCAGTACAATAATCTGTTATAGCCAGAATATTGTTGTCTAGAATAGGCTACATGTATTACTTTTTATGCATTTTATGAAAGGAAAATAAAAAATGAAATTATGTCATTGGTGGACATTATACGTTCTGCTTCAGTCACCGGCGTGGACAATATACGAACTGTTTTAACCTCTCGCTTTCAATATATTATTTCAATGATACAATATACAGATAGATAAAGGCTAAATGCGGGAACATGTACTACATGAAAAGTACTCCCAGAAATTTCATAAAACTCATTTTTTTTCCAGAGATAGACATTATACGTTGTGTAAGGTCTGTTGTATACATTGGTCCTCACTTATAAACTCTCACTTTCCCTGCACTAAAATTTAGTACCGATAATTTTTCGATATTCATGTGACTACTACAAATCTCGGCTTGGGAGTACATGAAATATCGTTTCTCCCAGTCAGCCGTTAGTTTCAGTGGAACAAGTTATAAATTACGATCTCTACTGTGTAATTTAATGCCTTATATCCCTCAAGGTATTAAAGACACTTCGGTGGTTTCGAACCATGCATTAGTATTGCAATGAGACGGGACGTGAAATAGTAGTTAGTGCTTGCTTAACAGAGCGAATTGCAATATTCCCACACAATACACTATAACAGTACACTGACTGCTGCTGCGTGATTGTGTGCTAACTACTGCTATCGATTGCTCATCATAGCAATGTGGCCAGCTGCTATTTCACCATAGACCGAGTCGCTGCACTCGAGTACCGCAAACCTGAATAATAAACTGCATCCGAGTCTTATTGTCTTTTCAAATTGATTTTGCTGTCGTATATTTCCATTTCATTTAAATGTAAAAAAGTTAGTAGTGGCATATTTGTTTTTCGGCTAATCAATAATTTAGGTTAGGTGCTCGCCTCCTGTGCTCATTGTCAGATAGAATCCTGACAAATTTAGTCGATATTTCGTTCTTTCTTAATCCGTTTACCCTCCAGGGGGTGTTTTTTCCTCGGACTCGGCGAGGGATTCCACCTCTACCACCTCAAGGGCAGTGTCCTGGAACGTGAGACTTTCGGTCGGGAAATACAACTGGGTAGAATGACCAGTACCTCGCCCAGGCGGCCTCACCTGCTATGCTGAACAGGGCCTTGTGAGGGTGATGGGAAGATTGGAAGGTATAGACAAGGAAGAGAGAAGGAAGTGGCCGTAGCCTTAAGTTAGGTGCCATCCCGGCGTTTGCCTGGAGAATAAGTGAGAAACCACGGAAAACTACTTAGAGGTTGCTGATGTGGGAGTTGAGCTCCCCTCTACTCAGTTGGTTTCCCGAGGCTGCGTGGAACCCGTTCCAGCCCTCGTACTACTTTTAAAATTTCGTGGCAGAGCCGGGAATCGATCCCGGGCGTCCGGAGGTGGCAGCTAATCGCACTAACTACTACATCACAGAGGCGGACCGGTCGGTATTTATTAGACTTTAAATGTGAGAGACCCATGCCATTAAATTTTCAGGAAAGTTAACTTGACACACTCTTTAGACGATAATCGTATGGATTCAGTTACCATCTGCAGGCACCATATAGGCTGCCTCCATGGACATTTTCACTTTCTATTTTGCTCTACTAGACGGCAAAGAAATCAGACCGCTGTTGGATGATCTGGAGCTGAGTTTGAATTAATTTGGTCGGTTGCCACTAGAGATCTTTTGCATGCTGACGTCATACGATATGGAGACCCGAATGGACTTTTATCTACCCTTCAAAACTTCGAGTACGTCAATTGGGGTTGAACCCACGCTCTTGTGATCCGTAGGCTGACACTCTTCCATTTATCCACAGAGGGAGATGATCAGCAGATAAAGAGATGCTTGTCTTAGCTTGCGACCACGAAGTATAAAATAAAGCATCCAGGGATATTCTACCTCTGCATGGAGCATATTCTACCCCCCTGTTGGTGGGGGACGCTCACGAAGAATTCACCCACGGTATCTTCTGCCTGTCGTAAGAGGCGACTAAAAGGGTTGACCAAACGATGATCAAATTAGAACCATGACACTACTTGTGATTAGTACCACCACGCGGGGAACACCATGGGTAGCTTTAACTTGCGCGTAGTACCACTATCTTAGGTACCAAATATGTTTGTGATTAGTAGCAAACGAGAGTGCGACGACTTTTACAGTACCTGTGATTAGTAGCACTATATGAGCGACACCATGAGATGAGGGCTTGCCTATGATTAGTACCCCTATATGAGGAATACCACGGGATAGTACGAGTCCCTGTGGTTAGTACCCTTATGTGATGAACACCATAGGTTTGCGTTGCCTGTAAATGGCGCCGCAATGTGCGAAAGAGTGTAGGTCTGTAACACATGTGCGAATTTCATTACCTGTGAGTAGTACCATAATGTATGGAATACCGCGAGTCTACGCTACTCTTGATTAGTACCGCAACATGACAAATATCATGGTTCTACTTTGCTAGCGATAAGTACCATTATGAGGGGCCGCTGACGTGGATTTTGGATCCCTTTTGACTACAAGTATCATCGATTCAGTATTGTGCTATAGACGCAGTCCCTTGGTCAGTAATACTATTGTTCTGCGCCAGCTTCTGTGCATGTGCGGCACTGTAGGTCGGTTCCACTGATCGTTTTAAATTCAAATCCATCCGTTCATTCTTCGTCCTCACGTTTTGAATTGTGGCAGTGGATGTTTTGGGGCTTTTAATTTGTCATTTCATTTCGTCTCATTTCGTACCATGAGGGGGGGGGGGGGCGATGACCTAGATGTTAGGCCCCTTTAAACAACAAGCATCATCATCACCATGGAACATATTCTAATTGATCATAGCAAGTCATCTTCCACAGTCCAATTCCATGGCCAAATGGTTAGCGTGCTGGCATTTGGTAACATGAGTCCCTGGTTCGATTCCCGGTGGGGTTGGAAATTTTAACCATAATTGGTTAATTTCGCTGACGCGGAGGCTGGGTGCATGTGTCGTCTTCATCATCATTTCATCTTCATCACGACGCGCAGGTCACCTACGGGAGGTAAATCAAAAGACCTGCATCTGATGAGCCGAACTTGTCCTCGGACACTGCCGGCACTAAAAGCCATACGAACGAGCTCGATAGCTGCAGTCGCTTAAGTGCGGCCAGTATCCAGTATTCGGGAGATAGTAGGTTCGAACCCCACTGTCGGCAGCCCTGAAGATGGTTTTCCGTGGTTTCCCATTTTCACACCAGGCAAATGCTGGGGCTGTACCTTAATTAAGGCCACGGCCGCTTCCTTCCCACTCCTAGCCCTTCCCTGTCCCATTGTCGCCATAAGACCTATCTGTGTCGGTGCGACGTTAAGCAAATAGCATAATAATAATAATAATAATAATAATAATAATAATAATAATAATAAAGCCATACGCCATTTCATTTCCTCTTCCATAAATGGAGAATCATTCGTGTCGTTGACAAAATCAATTTCGGTAAATCGTATGATATGTAGGTCGCTTTTTGGTTGAATTCGCCTCAGTGAAAATATTGCTCGTCCGCCTCTATGATATAGTGGTTAGTATGATTCACTGCCTCCCACGGAGGCCCGGATTCGATTCTCGGCTCTGCCACGAAATTTGAAAAGTTGTACGAGAGCTGGAACGGGGTCCACTCAGCCTCGGGAAGTCAACTGATTAGAGGAGGGTTCGATTCCCACCTCAGCCATCCTCGAAGTGGTTTCGCATGGTTCCCCACTTCTTCTACAGCAAAGGCCGGAATGGTACCTAACTTAAGGCCACGGCCGCTTCCTTCCATCTTCCTTGTCTATCCCTTCTCCAATCTTCCCATCCCCCCACAAGGCCCCTGTTCAGCATAGCAGGTGAGACGGCCTGGGCGAGGTACTAGTTTTCCTACACTGTTGTATCACCCCGACCCAAGGTCTCACATTCCAGGACACTGCCCTTGAGGTGGTAGAGATGGGATCCCTCGCTGAGTTCGAGGGAAAACCCGACCCTGGAGGGTAAACGGATTAATAAAAAAAGAAAGAAAGAAAGAAAGAAAGAAAGAAAGAAAGAAAGAAAGAAAGAAAGAAAGAAAGAAAGAAATGCCAACCGAATTTGTCAGGATTCTACCTGACAATGAGCACAGGAGGCGAGCACCTAACCTAAACCATTGATTAGCCGAACAACAGCCTTGGCTGACCAAAGCCCTCAATGGACTTTACGTACCACAGACTCATTACTTTTCTTCAACTCTTGTCAGTCATCATCATCATCATCATATGTTTACCCTCCAGGGTCGGCTTTTCCCTCGGACACAGCGAGGGATCCCACCTCTACCGCCTCAAGGGCAGTGTCCTGGAGCTTCAGACTCTTGGTCGGGGATACAACTGGGGAGAATGACCAGTACCTCGCCCAGGCGGCCTCACCTGCTATGCTGAACAGGGGCCTTGTGGAGGGATGGGAAGATTGGAAGGGATAGGCAAGGAAGAGGGAAGGAAGCGGCCGTGGCCTTATGTTAGGTACCATCCCGGCATTCGCCTGGAGGAGAAGTGGGAAACCACGGAAAACCACTTCCAGGATGGCTGAGGTGGGAATCGAACCCACCTCTACTCAGTTGACCTCCCGAGGCTGAGTGGACCCCGTTCCAGCCCTCATACCACTTTTCAAATTGCGTGGCAGAGCCGGGAATCGAACCCGGGCCTCCGGGGGTGGCAGCTAATCACGCTAACCACTACACCACAGAGGCGGTCAACTCTTGTCAGTACCATTATTAATTAATTGCATAAGCTCATTTTCAGATAATTATGTACCGTATATACGTTCCTAGTTTTAGTACTTTCAAATGTACACGTGCTTCGCTACGGTATTCTACATTGTATACGGATTTCTACGTAAATTACTGTACACGCAGTAAGATTTCATTAAGTTGTTTGTCTCTTGGCGTTACCCGAGAAATACCACGGTGAAGTCTCCATACGTTCTTTCTCATGTAAAGTGCGGGTTGCAGAGTTTCGATCATAATGGCAGGCTCCATTTCCTACTGCCAGTAACAGTCGATTTGGGAAGTTTTGATTATAATGGCAGGCCCCCTTTCCTATTGCCAGTCACAGTTTTAGGATATTAATAAATGGAGCTCCCTATGAAGCGATCTGTGCAAAAGTACAAAAATGGAAATAGACATCAATTAGTCTGGTACTTCCAGGCATTCTTAAAACATGGTACCAGAAAAGATGATAACCTAAAAAAAAGTAAATATTCCCAGAATTTCACGAGGGGGCCAGGCCGGGGGAGTTTTCTTTCACCCAGTTGGGTATATTTTTCCAAAACGATGACCTATTTTATGGGCACAATAGCCGAAACTTTCCCTCAGCATTTTCACGGGGTTTGATGTTAAAAGTTAATTTGGACTGGATCAACATGGTGTCTACACTAGGGAGTATAATTGGGAAGGAATCTTCAGTAGTTTATATGTTGTATGCCATTCTGACATTTGCCTAAAGTGAAATTAAAATATACTTCTCTGCTATATTACCTGAGGCTGAGTACACCCAGGTCCACGCTCTCACAGTCTTAAATTCGTGACGGAAACCTCTACGCTATCCCTTAGACCACGACGCCAAACACTCATTATCACTGACAAGTGATCCTCCTTCCCCAGCGATTCTGAGAAATGTAGTTTCTATTCCGCCCCGGAACTGGACATATTAAGGTCGATCAATGCTAACCAGCACGCCTGTGGCTGCATTAATGTATCCACCCAAGCCATGTGTTGCTGCACGTGTACACAGGGGATGGGATCAAATTACACACGTGACATATCCACTTCATGCAAGATAAACTCCTAGAGAGATTACCTCTCCAATTACTGGAGGAAAACACTATCCCTAGTAGTTGTTATTATCAACACAGTGTTTATATAGACAGGCCGTTGTGTTGTGTAAAGTACATAAATATAGTGAATGCTGAATAAAATGCTCTAGTTCCTACCGGAGATAAAGATCACGAGAACATGTTCGTCTGGTAATAAGATCCTCGTAGTAACCAGCCACAAATTTAATTATCCCCGTGATTTCGTTCCTTTTCCCATCGAATAAAAGTACTGTGCAGGTTTGTCAATGTTATATTTGTATCCATCCAAAATACAATGTACAAAATTAAGTGGTCATTTAACTGCAAAATTACCATGTTGCTAGACGAGGAAATTAAAGACACAACTATATGGATACAATTAGTGAAAAGAGAAAGAGTGGCATACAGGGATGTTGTGGTAGAAACATCAGGGAAATGTCGCTATGACAAACAGTGTGTAAAGATGGAAAAAGCGAACGTCTTGGCGGAATGATGAAGTGAGGGCATCTTGTAAACGAAATAGGAAGGTGTATCAGAAAAATGGCTTTCACGCAAGGACGGATGCAGATGGAAAAAAACAGAGCGAAACAAATAATTGTTGAATCGACGAAGTTATGGGAGGATTTCAGTAATAACCTGGAAGCTTGCTCAAGCGGCAGGGAGAACTTTCTGGAGAGTAATAATCTTGGAAAGGGAGGGGGAAAGAAATGAATAGTGTTTTGGGAAAATTAGGTGAACTTATAGATGATACTGACCCCGTTACCTAACTTGGCAGGGGTACAATACACGGGAATCACTTGACAGATTGAAGGAATATTTTGAAAAATATTCTGAATGTAAAAGGATTTTTTTCTGTTGACGTCGTGAACAACAGAGCTCACGGGGAAAGGGCGATGGTGTCGTTGAAATTACCCTTGACGAAGTGTAAACGGTGGTAAACATACTCCATTGTCATAAACCAACAAATATAGATGAAATTATAGCTGAAATGAAGAGTTTAATGGGAAGGCAGGGAAGGGATGGCTTCACAGAGTAAGAAGATTAGCATGTATCCAAGTATCTTCCGATTGGACACAAGTAGTAGCAATTGCACCTATATATAACCAAGAAGCGGAGCCTCCGTGGCTCAGGCAGCAGCGCATCGGCTTCTCGCCGCTGGGTTCCGTGGTTCAAATCCCGGTCACTCCATGTGAGATTTGTGCTGGACAAAGAGGAGGCGTGACAGGTTTTTCTCCGGCTACTCCGGTTTTCCTTGTCATATTTCATTCCAGCAACACTCTCCACTATCATTTCATTTCATCTGTCAGTCATTAAATCAATGACCCAGATGAATACGACAGGTTTCGGCAGCCGGCACAGTGCCTATCCTCGCCGCAAGATGGGAGCTTCATTCCATCCCTAACCCGGTGACTGACTGGAAAACAGGTTGTAGGTTTTTCATAAGCAAGGGAACAGAGAGGATTGCAACAACTGTGGAGATATTTTATTGATTAGTATACCAGGCAAAGTGTTCGCTGACAGTTTGGAATGGAGTGTGCGATCAGTGATTGAGAGTAAGTTGGATGAAAAATAGTGTGATATTAGACCACAGAGGACCTATCAGGGTCAAATTTTCACGCGCACAACGGACCGCGTTGTTGGAATAATGTAGCTATACTCAACATCACTTTTTCTAACATGAAGCATGGTGTCATCTCATTGGCTTCATTAATTCCCAGAACACCAGAATTTGGACAACTGAAAATCCACATGCCCCACTAGTACCGCTTCATTAATAAAACATCAACGTCTGATGTACCATATCGCGAAGAAGGGTCGTTGGACTCCTTTCTTTAACACAATAGTTGAGGGTGCCGTATACTGTGCAACAGTTTGTGGCTTGATTGCAATAGAATGTGCCCTACCGCTGGTTCCAGCAAGGTTGCACCCCTTCTCGTACTGCTAACGGGACCATGAAAATACTGCACGATTTTATTCGGTGATCGAGTAATCTCAAGAAATTTGTAGCCCCCTATCCTGTTTACCGGATTTGACCACTTCATACTTTGTCGTCAGTATTTTTAAAGCAGGTGAACGAAGAAAATCTGCATTAATTACGTGAATTGAAATAAGCAGTGTCTAAATGTATTGCAGAAATTATTCCAGAAACTTTGAGAAAAGTGTTTTAAAACGTATGGGGGTGTAGAATTCGTATTATCGACAGGAGAAGATGAAGTTGGGAGAAGAATTTGTGAGTGTTACAAATACAAAATCAATGAGAGTTGATCGTTCTAGGGCCAGCGACTTTCGAGCAACAAGAACTACTGTATCATCAGTGATTGGCCGACTAATTAACTGAGCAGGCATGGATATAACGCACTACTGCAGACTAAGTGAGCAGCTCCGGGCTATTAGTGCTGAGAACGTACCCCGAAAGAGATAATAATATAATAATGTTATTTGCTTTACGTCCCACTAACTACTTTTTAAGGTCTTCGGAGACGCCGAGGTGCCGGAATTTAGTCCCGCAGGAGTTCTTTTACGTGCCAGTAAATCTACCGACACGGGGCTGTCGTATTTGAGCACCTTCAAATACCACCGGACTGAGCCAGGATCGAACCTGCCAAGTTGGGGTTAGAAGGCCAGCGCCTTAACCGTTTGAGCCACTCAGCCCGGCCCCGAAAGAGAGTTGGCGTGTGAGACGGAGGAGAGTTAGGTGTACGGGCAGTACGTTTAACGACACATAGAAAGAATTTGAGAATTGCGAACACCACATTTAAAAAGTGTTGAAAAATTAAGCTGATCTTTTCTTCATATTGGACGATACTTTAATTTCATTGATAAGCTCACCAGACAAAAAATGTAGTCACCGTAGTGCGCAAGCACAGACGGATCTTTAAGCCTGTACAGATGGCGCAGGAAACGAGTCCCGTGCTCAAACGCATGCGTACTGCCTTTACGTGGGCATAAGCCAGTAGCGATCAGTGGGACATTGATGTTTCCAGCGGACAGTGTACGTCAATATGAGTAGATGTAAGGATGTGACCGAAAAGGGGCAATCGTGTTTGGACGTGCCCATGTTCATAGGGTGTGCCAAGTTGCTGGATTTGTAGGTGTTCAACGTGTCTACGAGCAGTAGAGTGTTACATGTGGCCACGAAACACGATGTCAGAATTGTGGTCGGAAATAGATCCTGACTGAAAGGGACCGGAGACACGTTTCGCGGCTTTTGAAACAAAATCGCTTCCAAACCCGACAGGAATTGCTGCAGACAGTGAATAAAGGTCCACCCCAACCTCTTAGCGAGAGAACATTTGGACGGGAACTGTATGCAATAATATCTGGAGTCGGTCACCTCGCAAGACGCCATTGCTCGCACAGGCACATAAAGTTGCGCGTCTTCATGGGCTAGAAATCATCGAACGTGGAGAGTAGCTAACTGGCAGAACGTAATGTGGTCTGACAAATCACGCTTTTGCCTGTATTCCAATGACGCACGCCGTCGAATGCAACGAAGGCCGAATGAAGCGTTTCATCCTGGATGTGTGCAAGGTCCGGTTCAAGCTGGACGTGGGTCTGTGATGTTTTGAGGCTGTTTTTCTTATCATTGATTGAGCCCGCTCACTTAGTTGACCCCTAACATGAACCGGCATGTTTATTTAAACATTCTGGATGATCAGGTGTTACCCTTCAGTCAACATCTCCATGATGAGTATCCTATTGATACTCCGATTTTTCACGATGACAACAAAATTCATCGGTCTGGACGCATATATGGCAGGTTTTATGACCATTTCCCCACCCTATTACTTGTCGATTGGCCTGCAAAATCGCCTGACTTGAACCCCATTGCAAATCTGTCGTACATGTTGAAACAGCGGGTAAAATTCATCAACGCAATTTGGTGGGTTTGCGCGATGAAATCCTCAGCGAGTGGGTTAACCTGGATACGACGTACCTGCACAACCTTGTGGACACGGTTTCTAACCGAATCCAGGCAATTATCAAGTCCAGAGGCGGAGTTTCACGGTATTAAACGATGCTTGGAATGATTTGTGCCGTCCTCGTGGTGTAGGGTTAGCGTGCCTGCCTCTTACCCGGACGCGGCTGGTTCGGTTCCCGACCAGGTCAGGAATTTTACCTGCAGCTGAGGGCTGGCTCGGGGTCCACTCAACCTACGTGATTACAATTGAGGAGCTATCTGACGGTGAGATGGCGGCCGCGGTCTAGAAAGCCAAGAATAACGACGGAGAGGATCCATCGTGCTGACCACAGGATACCTCGTAATCTGCAGGCCTTCGGGCTGAGCAGCGGTCGCTTGGTAGGCCATGGCCCCTTCGGGGCTGTTGCGCCATGGGTTTTGGTTTGGTTTGGTTTGTAATGATTTATCCAGGGGTGTCTAATTTTTTGTCCGGTGAGCTTATCACCAACTTAGTGATGTCAGATAATTTTTTTGAACAGGATGAATGTGCAACTTCGCTTCCAACGCAACATATTTTACTCTTATTCAGGTTCATGATTCAGAATTTGTGTTCGCAGAGGTGTAGAGAGCAAAACGTATTGACTATTTTGCATGCCAGTGCGCGGATACGCGGACGCTCTTTTTCTTTCTGGTTCTTGTGAAATGCAAGGAGGCAACCTGGAATATTGTAATACCTTCCTTTCAGAATAGTGTTACATTGAAGCCTTATCATTTATCTTTGAAATTTGTCTTGAGTCTGCGCAAAGCATACGGTAAAGGGCGTCATAAAAATGTTTAATTCAAGGAACATTACTTCAACCATCGTTGAATTGTAGAAGGTTTTCCCGGTTGCTATCAGTATTAGAGTCGGATAAGTCACATCATTTTTAAGATCAGAATTGTACAAAATCTTTCTCCTGTTTGTAATATCGGCTGAAAAAGCAAGGTCAGAAATCTAGTGTGTGCGTTCTAACATCGCCACAGCCACAGCGAGAGAGAGAGAGAGAGAGAGAGAGAGGTCAGTGTCTGCCCTGGGCAGACAAGGGGCTGTGTCAGGGCTCCATAGCCCACAAACGTTGAGTTGGAATGGCCTGCACTTCTATACCTGGCGACAGAGCCGGATGACAGAGCATCCAAGTACAAATACAACCAAAAGGAAAGATCATATTATCATAGTGCTTTCATGGGTAGATAATGCGTAAAGATTCATCCACACTTAGTAAAAAGGTGTAGTTCTCGGTTTTTAGAACGAGTTTAAAAGATGACTTTCGCCACAAATTACCCCAAACGATTCTTGTCACATTTCTAACATGATAGGACTTCAATATTTTTTGGTAGTTTCGTAGACAAATACATAATAATAAGTAAGGAGTACAATAAGAAATATTTTATGAATAAAGACCGTGAGTCGGTATGAGGTATATAAAAAGATAACCCACTCAGTTTTTGAGTCAGGAAATGCAGACCAATAATAACAATTATTTTATTTTACGTCCCACCAACTGCCTTTATGGTTTTCGGAGACGCCAAGGTGCCAGAATTTCGTCCCGCAGTTCTTTTTACGTGCCAGTAAATCTACCGACAAGAGGCTTCAAATACCACTGGACTGAACCAGGATCGAACCAGCCAAGTTGGGGTCAAAAGGCCAGCGCTTCAACCGTCTGAGCCACTCAGCCCGGCGAAATGTAGACCAAGTGCTGGTGTGAGCCATAAACCCTGTCATTTTTCGTTCCATTTTTTTTCTATATACATCAGCTTGAAACGAAATTCTTGTTCTTAATCTGTTTACCGCCCAGGGTCGGTTTTTCCCTGGGGCTCAGCGAGGGATCTCACCTCTACCGCCTCAAGGCCAGTGTCATGGAGCGTGAGACTTTGGGTCGGGGGTTACAAATGGGGAGGATGACCAGTACCTCGCCTAGGCGGCCTCACCTGCTATGATGAACAGGGGCCTTGGGTGGGGATGGGAAGATTGGAAGGGACAGACAAGGAAGAGGGAAGGAAGTGGCCGTGGCTTTAAGTTAGATACCATCCCGGCATTTGCCTGGAGGAGAAGTGGAAAACCACGGAAAACCACTTCCAGGATGGCTGAGGTGGGAATCGAATCCACCTCTACTCAGTTGACCTCCCGAGGCTGAGTGGACCCCGATCCAGCCCTCGTACCACTTTTCAAATTTCATGGCAGAGCCGGGAATCGAACCCGGGCCTCCAGGGGTGGCAGCTAATCACACTAACCACTACACCACAGAGGCGGACTTGAAAACGAAATGATCTTTCCATATGCGCATTTAATTAGTACTACGGTATTTCATAATAATGCAGAGGCCCTGATTAAGTTGTGGGCTTGGCCATGAGATGTATGGTACTGAGTAGCCAAGTTCTCTCCATAAAGGCGTCACAATTTATCATGCTCTTCTACAAACCAGACCGCCTCTTTGCTATTCTCAAAGACCAGAGGTTCAGCCAAGCTGAAATAGTGGCATGATTTAAATTCAAGAGCAGTTAAGATTCACCTTTGTCTTCTATGATATTCTGCTTCCTCTACCCGTCCTTCTCTTTGCTGCCTTGCCTTCTGATGTGGGTTACTTCTGCTCTGAGCAGTTTCATTTATTTCATTTAACTCGTTCGCTGTTATTGGATCCTCAGCATTTGCATTCATGTTGCGTCGCTTTGACAAGAGAACAGAAGTAAATCTCCTTGATCCGACGTAATCAGTAAACGGTTAAGGAAATATAGTGTACGGTGCATCTGCTTGTCCTGAAGTTCTGCTGTTTATCCACTGAATATCGAACGATTTGCTGCGCGGTTTCAGTCACGTACCTGTCAGCTTGCATTCAGGAGATAGTGGGTTCAAGCCTCACTGTCGGTAGCCTTTTCGTGGTTTCCCATTTTCACTCCAGGCAAATGCTAGGGCTCTACCTTAATCAAGGCCACGGCCGCTTCCTTCCCACTCCCAGCCCGTTCCTATCCCATCATCGCCATATGACGTATCTGTGTCGGTGTGACTTAAACAAAAAAGTAAACATTTATTTATCCAACTAAATGTAACTTATAAGCTTTACAGTCTGCGAACATAGAAGTTAAATACACTGAGTGGGCAAAAGTCACGGGAAGGGATGTCGCATTAGAAAATGTGCCGTGAATCTCCCCTGAGCGTTATGGCTAGCTGCGGCGTAGCTGAGTAGTGTCGTGAAGATGGCAACACGTCGCGAGTGAACCGACTTTGAACGTGTGATGATAAGGGCGCACGGCGCATGGGTCATAGCATTGCGGAGATTGCATGCGAATTAGGGTTTCCGAGGTCAACAGTGTCGAGGGCGGATCTTCAATATCGCAGAGAGAATGTTACTCCCCGCGAAAACCGCCTCACGGGAAGACCAAAGGTGTTTAACGACGGACATCAAGTCGCCTCCGCAGAACAATACTGGGCGCTCGATGGGCTACTGTGAGTCAGATCACCGCCCAGTTGAATGCTGGTAGTCGGGAACTCATCTCTACCAGGACTGCAAGGAGGAAACTGCACCGCATAGGCTTCACCAGCTGACGGCCAACTCGCGTCCCTTTGCTGACACCTCGACACATAGCTCAACGAAGTGCATGGGCCCGCGAACATCGGCAATGGACCATGGAACAGTGGCGGTGTGCTGTATGGTCCGATGAACCCCGGTTCCAGTTGTATCGAGCTGAGGGTCACGTGAGAGTGTGGCGTATGCCCCATGAAGCTGTGGATCCTGTGTGTCAACAAGGTTGTGTCCAGGCGGGAGGTGGCTCAATCCTGGTCTGGGCGGCGTTCTCATGGTCGCAATTAGACCCCATTGTCCGGCTGCAGGGAGCGCTGACAGGTTCACGTTATGTGGACATTCTTTCAGACCATCTACATCTCTTTCTGGCCCTAGAGTACCCTGATGGAGATGTCATGCTTCTACAGGACAATGCGCCATGTCAGCGCTCTGTGGTTGGAGGAGCATTCCAGTGAAGTAACGACCGTGGATTGGCCCTCCAGATCCCTCGATCTTAATCCAATCGAGGATTTATGGGATAGTGTCGATTCACCAAATACACAAGATCAGTTTTGGGTAGCAATGCAAGATGCTTAGGTCCAGATCCCTCCAGAACGATTCGAACACCTTGTAGAATCGATGCCTCGCCGTCTTTCTGCCGTTTTGAGCAGCTCGCGGGGGTCAACTTGTTATTAACATCACATTCAGTGTCTTCCCATGACTTTTGGTCACTCATTGAATCGACGCTAGAAAGTATGGCCCCCTTCTTAACAAAGTATCAAATTAATGTTCGTTTATGCCATATTATATCAAAGGAAGTGAGTGTCCGACTCATAGACTTAATGGCCAGCGTTGAGGCCCTCGGTTCAGAGGGTTCCGGATTCGATTCTCGTCTGGGTCGGGGATTTTAATCACGTCTGATTAATTCTTCTGTCTCGGGAACTGGGTGTTTGTGTTTGTCCCAACATTTTCCTCTTAATATTCAGGCAACACACTACGCTACCAACCGCCATAGAAACAGGCTGTAGTGATTACATCCCTCCATATGGAGGGCATCCGGCCGTAAAACAGAGCCAAATACACACCTGTGTGACACAGTTCGCACTGGCGACACCGAAAGTGTTGGAAGAGCGGAAAAAAAAATTAATTAAAGGAACTGAGTATTCTTTACATCGTTCTTTTTTTAGACCGGATTTGCTGTACTGGAGTGAAGCTGATACAATCAGGTGGAAACAATGGTAGCAGTGTACTCGTTATGAGAAGATATAGACTACGTAAGGAATGAACTCGACGGACGAAGCTCTTCACTTAAACTGCCTTCATTGGTGGGGTCATGTGACACGGGGGGACGAGGATAGATTACTTAGGAAGATGAGGTACTCGACCAAGGAGGGTAAAAGAAGTAGAGGGAGACCAAGGTGATGGCTGGGCTCATGATTAATAGATAAAAGAATGTGGAACTAAACGAGGCCATGCAGCTAGTTACAAATAAAGGATTGTGGAAGCACATAGTTCATTCACAATGGCTTGCAAAGTGAACGCTGAGAAGTATAACAGACTATGATAAACATTGATATTATAATAGTTAGAACAGTTCCAGCACATACATATCACTCAACATTTCTCTTAGTTCTAAAAATTACACCACTCTAATCAAGACCGTTAAGTCTCTAATTACATTGTCACCAACATCCTATGTACTGTATTACTGTGTGTAGAGTCTGTAAGTTCTGTACTATGAATATTTGTAACTGGGACTAGAAATCGGAAGTAGTCATGTATTGTGTGTTTGGCACTACATTTTGGTATTTTCCTGGAGTTGAAGCGGGACAACCACGCAAGGAAGGTCGAGAATGGAATCTTAAATTACCCTCTCAGTTTAATGTGAGGAGACGCCCTACATTTCCTGGGCATATACTACCCTTTCCTCTTCTATCCGGGAGATCGTAAAAATGTTACTGTATATAATTTTCCTAATTTTTGATAGCCTAATCACATTTCTCGTTGTACCATGGCCATATCGAAATCGGTATGGGAGCTATCTCGTTCTGTAATGTATATTTATCACCGCCGCCGAGTCCGACTCGTTGGCTGAACGGTCAGCGTACTGGCCTTCGGTTCAGAGGGTCCCGGGTTCGATTCCTGGCCGGGTCGGGGATTTTAACCTTAATTGGTTAATTCCAATGGCACGGGGGCTGGATGTATGTGTTGTCTTCGTCATCATTTCATCCTCATCACGACGCGCAGGTCGCCTACGGGAGTCAACTAGAAAGACCTGCACCTGGCGAGCCGAACCCGTTCTGGGATATCTCGGCACTAAAAGCCATACGACATTTCATTTCATACCACCGCCGAGAGACTTGTCTGTCTGCGTGGTTAGCACCTGTGTTATTCTTTTCAGTTTATTTATTCTAGTGTCAGAAACATATACATATAAGGCACAGTCCAAATATTATAATATTTGCGGCCAGAACTTGGCTACTTCCAGTGGAGTAATGAAGGTCTCCTTGAGTACAGGAGCATGGACACAGATGGCATTGCAGCAAGTGGTGTACAGTTCTTTTCAATACCTGGACATAACGCCCATGTGGGCAGAATATTTTCTTTCATGTCCGCTCAGTGAACATATCCTAGAAATCTACTAAACATTGAATCAGTGATGAGTTTGCTGTTAGTCAAGTACAATTAAAAGACTTTTTAATAATTATTGTGTGTATTGGATAAGACAGATTTACTTGAAAATTCTTCTCCAGGGAATCATAATGTAGATTGTTGTTTAAAAACAATCCTACCCATCCATACCAAATGAAATGTACAGGTATGTAAAACGTTTATGTAATATGGTAATTAAATTGCATTCATTTGTAAAGGTCACAGGCCACAAAACTAGTTACAAATAGAGGATTGTGGAGGTATTAGTTAATTTACAGAGGCATAATTGTCTGTAATGAATATCTATGTATGTTATTTGTAAAGTGATGTCCTTTGAATATTTCTAAAAATAACTTTCATTGTAGTAACCGACAAAACTTCGCTTCAGACAAACTTAGTCGGGCCGAGCAAGTGGCTCTGGAAATTGGGTCACGTAGTTATCAGCTTAAATTCGGGAGATAGTGGGTTCGAACCCCACTGTCGGCAGCCCTGAAGATAGTTTTCCATGTTCACACCAGACAAATGCCGGGACTGTACCTTAATTAAGGCCACGGTTGCTCCCTTGCCACTCCTAACCCTTTCCTACTCCGCTATAGCACCTAATGTGTCGGTGTGACGTAAAGTAAATACTTCTTTTCCTGTCGCTTTTTCCCACACCTGTGGGGTCGCGGGTGCGATCTGCGGCGCACATATGGATTTGGCCCTGTTTTACGGCCGGATGCCCATCCTGACGCCAACCCTATATGGAGGAATGTAACCACTATTGCGTGTTTCTGTGGTGGATGGTAGTGTGGTATGTTGTCTGAATATGATGAGGAGAGTGTTGGTACGGACAAATCACCCAGTCCCCGAACCAGAAGAATTAATCAGAAGTGATTAAAATCCCCGACCCGGCCGGGAATTGAACCCGGAACCCTCTGAACCGAAGGCCAGTACGCTGACCATTCAGCCAATGAGTCGGACTACGTAAAGAAAATACTAAAGTAGATAAAAAAAAGAAACATAGTGTCGTACATTTTTTGTCAAATGTCCTCAGTTCAAGCTTTTGTGTCCTCTGTTTCAGTATTGTCATCTGATCACCCTATCGCAATGAAACCCGAATTAAATCCATAACAGAGCCAAGAATTTAACTTCTTGGATCAACCCAGTGGGAAGTATCTGTACTAATTGTCCGGCCCCGTGGTGTAGGGGACAACGCATCCGCCTGTCACCCGGCGACCCCGGTTTCGATTCCCGGCTAGGTCAGGGTTTTTTAATTGTAATGATTAATATCCGCTGGGTACTGGGTGTTTGTGACGTCCTTAATGTTCCTTTCCTCACATACAACATTCCACACTACCGCCATTCCAGTAACACGGAGGTTCATACAATAGGGGCAAAATATCCACGTGGGTCGACGCCCGAACAAATAAAAAAAAAAAGTACTAATTCCAAGACACGGACTGCGACGCCGCTCTCTCCCTCTTTTCTCTTCCTAAACTGGCCTGCCAGTGTGGACGTTGGTATAGACAAACTATAATTCCATAAAGTGGACACTAACAGGTTACAAGCGTGTCAGAGATACGTTCGAAATGCTGTGTTTCAACATACGTATTCACAAGCCAAACCAATACGAATATCAGTAATTCAGGCCAATTCTTTTAAAAAATGTAGGCCCGGTTTGATCAGCAGTTGTTAATATATTTAACAAGTTGTAATATAAGCATATGTTATCGTTAAACATTGATTACATTACGTCTTAACATCTTCGTTCCCCTGTGTTAAATGTCTAACATTTGATACCTATTCCAAAATGGCTGCTGTGGATACGAAATTGCTGTATTTAGATCAGTTGAAGAATATTCCTGATAAAGGAAGGACAGAGAAAGTTGGCCGAGCGGTTAGGGGCGCGCAGCTGTGAGCTCGCATTCGGGCGATAGTGGACTCGAACCCCATTGTCGGCAGCCTTGAAGATGGGTTTCCGTGATTTCTCATTTTCACACTAGGCAAATGCTGGGGCTGTAGTTTAATTAAGGCCACAGGTGATTTCTTCCAATTCCTAGCCCTTTCTTATCACATCATCGCCATAAAACTTATCTGAGTCGGTGCGACGTAAAGCAAATAAAGGAAGGGTTTTGTAACATAATTATTTTGGAATTATGACTGATGCAGAATGTCTACGAAGACATCGAATACGGTCTGTCCTAAAGTAGTTAACAAGACTCTATTGAGGTTAAAATATTCACGAACAAAAACTTGCATCTTTTCCCCGTGTTGAAGATACCGATAATTTTCATATTTTATGCTGCCGTCTTTCATGTAATGCTGGCATTTCATAAGCTACAGTTAGTAGAGTTTCTGCAGCAATAGCACCCATGAGAGGAGCATACATAGCTTTTCATTCAGTAGAAGATCATCAACCGATTATCCAGGACTTCTGTGAAATATGCCGTTCTGCTGGTGTTTTAGGCACAATAGATTGCACGTTCATACTAATCCAATCACCTGGAGGCAATAGATCTAAAATATTCCGCAATAGGAAGGGGTAGAAGACTACTTTTCCATTAATGTTCAAGTGATTAATGATCGTAACCTCCAAATCAGTGATGTAGTTACCAGAATGACCAGGTTCTGTTAATGACAGTACGATATTTGATAACGCTCATACCAGAGCACGGTTAAGTAGGGACAATGTACTAAGAGATCCTGAAAGGTGAAAATGAATGCCTTTATAAAGGTATTTTTAACACCTCAATTATATCCAGAAACAAGACGTCCAAAACCGCAATAATATAGCATACATCAGGACACAGAACAAGGTGGAAACGATTATGGGAATGCTTTCCGGTTCTTAATGTCTGACAACATTTTTATATTGACTTCTTGAGCGATGTTTTACAGCTGTATGCAAACAAAATCGGATTGGGAAGTGCTCAAAAATCGTATGGCTCTACCACTGCCTTCTATATAGATTTGCATTGTTGGTTACATTCACGAGAGTTAACGTGTTAGAACATATCTTAGAAAAAGTTTGGAAAAACGCTAGAATCGTATATTCTGTTTAATTTTTAATACGGTGTTAACAGCTTGTTAGTATTCATGTAATAACTGCAGATGAAACCGGATTGGAGACTACTAATTATTTCTCAACCTAAACAAGTGAAAGGAGGTCTTGGAAGATAATTTGGCCTGTACTATTTGCTATGCTCTTATTCCGAAGAATGGTGGACACCGATTTTTCTTTTCCACTGCCCCCTTTCTTCTGCTAGTCGTTTTTTCCTATGTTGTATTTCTTATTCACATGATTAATTATTAATGATTTGATTAATGGCCTACAGTCTTGGCCTGCCTCATCATCTTTTTCCCCTACACTTTTCTAATTTACTGATATTTTCAGTGAAATAAATTCTACGTAGGGTTCTACATAGTAATCCAAAAGCTAGTTGCCTTGCTTTGTTAATGTTATGGATGAGCGCTCGTCAATTATGACAGTGATTCAAAATTAGGCTTTCTTATAAGGAATTCGTTTTGCCCCAAGACACGCTTAACTTTATTTAACTCGTTCGTAAGGTTCTGACTTGAGTACGGCTCAATTATTTGATAGCAAAAATCATCATTTAAGGAGAGTGCTCAAAACAAGTTTTTAAAATTCATGACATAAAATCATAAGCAGTTACCCAATATAATTAAATCATTCAAGTATACTCAAGGAACACGGTGTGAAAAGCTTGCGCCACGGACGAAAATGCAAAACATTTGAACTAATTATAAAATTGATGACTTTAAATATGTTTCAGTTAGTCTCTATCTATACACCACAGAAACTAAGTTGGCCACTATATAGGCTTATCTTCTGTCTTACAAAGGCTTAAGACTGAAATTCATAAGAACTTTCCATTTAATAGAGCTTTGCGACTTCACAATAATATTCATCCATACGTTGGTATTTTTAGTATGACAGAAGCTACACTCACTTCTTTTGTGCTTCTCAATTTATTTTGGTCTAATAGGGGTGGTGAAATTAAAAATAATTAGTTTAAACCTTTTAAAATCATATAAATCACATTATTATATCCCAAGTGAAATATCCTCTTCTATAATTTTTTTAAATATATTCAAACTAGGCAAATTCTGGGGCTGTACCTTAACTGAGGCCACGGCTGACTTTCCCAATCCTAGACCTTGCTTCGCCAAAAAACCTCAAATGTGTTAGCGCGACGTTAAACCACTAACAAGCAAAAAGATATAAAATATTGAATCTTAATTAGTATGTATTATATTGTTATACGATATTAGTTATGTTATGCTTTATGTTATTTTCAATTTGACTTAAATATTTCTGAAAAGCTTTTTTAAGAATAAAGTAACTAATGTGGTAAACTTCGTAACTGGGGTCTCGTGACCAGTTACGTTCACACTAAATTAATTATGAATTAATTAATTAAATGTTTATTTTATATTCTTTACAATTTGCTTTACGTCGCACCGACACATATAGGTCTTATGGCGACGAAGGGATAGGAGTGGGAAGGAAGCTGCCGCGGTCTTAATTAAGGTACAGCCCTAGGATTTACCTGGTGCGAAAATGCGAAACTACAAAAAAAAAACATCTTCAGGGCTGCCGTGAGTGCAGTTCGAAACCACCATTTCCCGAATGCAAGCTCACAGCTGCGCGACCCTAACAGCACGGATACTTGCTCGGTAATAAGTATATCTTCACAGTTCATACCTTTCAGCATTTTGTCTGCAAACTTGTGGAAAATCCTGCGCCCAGGACAAACTTCTCTGCCCATGTCTACGTTTCATTTCTGTCTTTTTGTGTTTTGTAACGGTTGAAGGCTTCACATGATTATATTGCGCGGTAGATAACTTCCTCTTTGGTGATGTGGTCTACCCATGGTATCTTGAACATTATGCGATACATATTTGCGCATCCTAAAGACCTGCAGGTGGTTCTGTGACAAAACCTTCAATGTTTGTTCGTAAAGAAGCGTCGGTAACACACACATCAATTAACGAACCAGTCATCAAGATAGGACAGTTACGTCATGTAGTTCTTCCATCCTTCCCCATATTGGATTGCTTTTGCATCCGGCACGTTATGCAGTTAGTGAATATCCCCAGGAAACTTTGGGATGACCATTGACGCCATGTTTTATTCACAGGAGTGGCGAGTTTTACGAGCTCCCGTATTTACAGGCGGTCAACATGCCTGGACTGCGGACCGCAAGTTTATAAATATCTCAGCAGGGTGAGTTGTGGGCGTGTTTCATTGTCCATGCTTTCCCTTGAGATAACCCCCATGCTTTAATTACTCAGAATGCTATTACAAAGCTGTCTATAGGGACACACAAACCCGAAAACAGCTATAGAAGATGTTCCACTAAGCCATCACGTGAAATAAGTTAGCTATTTGCAAGAGGAAGAATGGGTACATTGGCACCCTGATTATCACTGGTGAGCCAAAAGATAACTGAAATCCGGCTCCTTGGCTGAATGATCAGTGTCAAGACTTTTCGTTCAGGGAGTCCCGTATTCGATTCCCGGCCGAGGCGGAGATTTTAATCGCGTCTGGTTAATTCCTCTCACTGATGGGGCACTAGTTGTATTCGTCCCAACACTCTCCTCTTCATACATATGCAGCCCTGCCAGCCACAGCTAAACGCGTAATGGTGAATAATAATGTTATTTGCTTTACGTCCCACTAACTACTTTTACGGTTTCCGGAGATGCCAAGGTGTATTAATTAAGTCCCGCAAGCGTTCTTTTACGTGCCAGTAAATCTATAGACACCGGCTGACGTATTTGAAGACTTTCAAATATCACTGGACTGAGCCAGGATCGAATCTGCCAAGTTGGAGTCAGAAGGCCAGCGCCTCAAAAATCTGAGCCACTCAGCCCGGCTAATGCTGAATGCATCCCTCAATATGATGTTTCGATAAAATGCGCGACTTTCTTTTGCGACAATTTTGACTGTTTCGATAAGATACGGAACATTTTTTTGCAAACATTTTGACAAAATTAAATGCTTCATATGTGCCGTAGACTCAACGGACGCAGCAACAGGTCCAACAATTACTCACCGACAATGACCTACAGTTTTAACTTTTTGCAATTCATGGCTACAAGTATTTGCCTGATGTGATTCACAGTTTGGGAGAAGGAGGTATGAGGAAGTAGAACCAGTGGAAGAAGTTGATGAGTGTTAGGGACAACGTTGATGGATTTACTGAAGACCCATTCGAATTAAATTTTAAGTACAATCCAGGTGTTGAAACCTTTACAACTTTGACTGAATTCCCTTTACGAGTGCTAACCAGATGTGCTCCATTGGTTTTTGTAGATGTCTACATTTGTCATTCATTTACCAGACACTGGACACGAACACACAGATATCAACACAAGCCTTTGAGGGGCATCGCGTTGAGTCGTAAAATTCTAGATGAACAATAACAAATATACACTCACACGTCACACCATACCTCAAAACACCCTGTGAACAAACATAAATCAAGTCGCAAGCACTATGCGACCACCCCGGCCAAGGCACGTGAGAGTTTTGAAATGAAATGTGGTTCGGATTTCTCTTGAAACTGGAGCTGTCGTGGCTATGATCGCGATATTAAGTCACTTAAGACTAAAAGTTTGCATTTCATTATACGACCACATAATGTAAATCTGGTTCCCATAAGCAAGGGTGTTAATGAATACAAAAGATCAAGTATTCCTGCCCACGGAATGTCGTTGAAGACTGTTCGCACAGCAAGCAGTTGAAAACGCTCAACATTTTAATTCATTTACCGTTATAAAATTCGAAAAAATCTAAATCAGTGAACATCGAGTTCTAGATCAGGGGTATGCAGCTCATACGAGGGCCAAAATATAGGGACGTTCTATGTGTCGAAGTGATGACAGATGCTTATGGAGTTTTGCTGGGAATAAGGAGAATTCGCAGGTAATATGAATCCACTTTCGTTTTATCCAGCTCAGATGCCAGATCTGATCACCAAAATTTGAATTCATATGTAGCCTAACCGTTTGGACCCTGAAAAGATTAAAGGCACCAGTATTTGAATATCAATCATGTCAAGTGTGGTATAAGTTGAAATAAAATATCACGCAATCGCCCCAGAGTTACTAGAAAAGTTGTGCAATCTCGGAAATTATCTCCGTTTGCCCACTAACTGTGATGACCTCAAATTGAAGTACTCCGAACAATATAATTTATCAGATTATTCGAGAGACATTTCTAAATTTTGTCAAGCGGTACTCATTAAAGGGCTGATGGGAAGACTAGCATGCAGATGAAAAAGCATCATCACTACACGAAACAGTGCTCTGGATTTTCAAGTCCTCATTGTCTACTACTTTGCCACCTGTCACAAGTTTCAATCGTAGATTTTTATATATGGAATATCATGTAAATGATTAGAGATGGACGATGCTGGAATGTTCCTCACTGCAGGGCTTAAATATGAAGTTTCGTGCTCCAATTCGTGAAACTCGTACCAATACGTCCAAACCAAAGGTAAATAATTAACTGTATCCAATTTGCCACATGGGTTCGTTTTGATCGTGCGTGAAATCCTTGTTCAACCAACTGAAACCTGGACAAATCATTGCATGCAGTTCTGCATGCACACGTTTTCATACATCGCTTTGTATTTTATGATCATGAATTAGCACTTTGATGTAAAATAGTTTAGACAAGCAACAGCTTGCCGCTGTATATGTGTAGGTAATTCAAGTAATTGTTTGTCTGTGTTGAATGAAAACCTCAGTTCGTGTTTTGTCGTCCCTGTCCGTAACTATGAGTATCCGATGTAAGCCTGTATTTGTAGAACAATGGTGACTTCACAGGGGAAATCGGCTTTGTATGATTTGTCATTGTTTATAATTTGCCTTCGTTGTTGCTGGTTTTGTTGTTCTAGGACGTATCAACATCAGTGTTATCAGTCCACTGCCATTAATTGAAGAAATTGATGGATAATATGTGCAACTTCTCGCTTTAAATGTATATTATATTATTTTTATAAGGGGGCTGCCTGGCCGAGGCGTTAAACGCGTGCTCGGTTCACCCGGAAGGACGTGGGTTCGAATCCCCGTCAGGAAGTCGTGAAATTTATGAAACGAGATTTCCACTTCCGGAGGTGCACATGGCCCTGAGGTTCACTCAGCCTACACCAAAAATGAGTACCAGGTTAATTCCTGGTGGCAAAGGCGGCCGGGCGTAGAGCTAACCACTCTACCCCATCAAGTGCCGAGGTTACGGATAGTGGAAGCCTTTACCTTCCACCCCTCCAAGGGCCCTCATGGCCTGTACGGAGACGACATTATTTTTATAAAATAGTGTCTACTTAGAATAAGAGATTTGATTAAGACACATTTATTTTAGGACGATAATACTTCATTCACTGCACAATGTGAAGTTCACATTCTTTCAAATATTAGGCAAACGTTTGTAGCGGATTTATTGGTGGGGGAAATAACCTATTTGGTAATGATTAAGGATCATAACTGTTGCATGCCTAGATTATTCTCGTCCATGGTTTTTGAAAATTTTCCAGCATTGTCATTTATCTTGAAATATTGGGTTGACTGTCAAGTTCTGACTCTTACTGTTTGATTGTATGAAGTAAACGCGGTGTATTATTAATGTTGAGTTTCGAGTATGGATGGATGTTCTTTAGTACAGTGGGATATTCTTGTACAAAGAAGGGAAATACCTACTCAAACTTATGTAAGTATTCCGTGAAGTAAGTCCACATTTCTGTTGGTGTATCAAAGGATCAGAAATAGTTTGTGAAATCCAAAATCAAGAAATAGACGAAGCGGCTCGTTCTGTAAGACTTTTTAAATGTACACGTTGAGGTCAACCCAATATGAAGAGCTTTTTAGTTGGCTGAGTCTCTGAACGTACTCTTCATGAGCACTCTTTGTATTATTGATTTACTACTAGTTATGCAATTTGGATGCCTTTCTAGCTGTCAAACAAACTTCTATGAGCCGGTACTCTATCGGTGTGAAGTGCGAGTTGAGATGAAATGGAATATTATCTAATACAATGCCATGCACAAACGTTGCTATAAGACAATATTGACGTGAAGGAGATTATATTCCCTGTATGCTGAAATTCGAAAGACTGCTTTTAGTGAGACAGTGTCACAAGGCAAAAACATCAAATCGGGTGTGCTCTTCAGGCTGTTGGAGAAATTAATGCAAAGTATCCAGCAGAAGAGGTCCAAAACTGGCAACCACAGGAAGTGAAGCATTTCACCAGGATACCTCACATGTAATTTGCTACCAAATCTATTATATTTATCGAATACTGAATCTGTTGAACTATTAGGCCGTATTCAGTACATAGAGCACATACTGAAAAGATGTTAAGTACAGAACAAAAATGGGCAAGCGGGCACCGTGGAATTCGAACCTACAGCCATCCTTATTCGCGTTCCACTTGAGCTATGGTGACCTAGGCCGTATTTCTTCTGTTGGAAAGGATCTTTTTTGCTAGTGGTTTTACATCGCACCGACACAGATAGGTCTTATGAAGAGTTGGAAGGAAGCGGCCGTGGGCTTTATTAAGGTAGACCCCCAGCATCTGCCTGGTGTGAAAATGGGAAACCACGGAAAACCATCTTCAGGGCTGCCGACAGTGGGATTCGAACCCACTATCTCCCGGATGCAAGCTCACAGCCGCGCGCCTCTAACCGCACGGCCAACTCGCCCGGTAGGAAAGGATCTAAGTTACAGTTCGGGCACTAGTGCCTCCCAACCGTAGAGTGCGTGAAAATTGCCCGTTGAGGACCAATCCAATGAAGATTGAATTTTCGCAACCACGTTGTACTCGAAATTATCTTTCAACCTCGTGTTCAGTTCATAAAGTACGTACCAAAGAGATGTTAAGTCTATTACGTTGAAATACTATGTTAAGTACAGTGCGGCGTGAAAATCCAATATTCATAGAATTGGTTCACAAAGGGGCGATCTGCGCGCACTCTACAGTTGTGACAGCAGTAGTGTCGGACCTGTAGCTTAGATCCTTTCCAACAGAAAGAAGATGACCTAGACTACCATAATTCAAGTGGTAAGAGCATCCGACACGAAATCGGTCGGATTCCACAGGTGTCCGCTTGGCCATTTTTGTTCTGTACCTAACATCTGTTCGGTGCGTGTTATATGTAATGAACGCGAACCAATACATTGAAAAAAAAAAAAACAATAGGTTCGTGAAAATTCAATGGCCATTATCTTGATACATTCCACTACCTTCGGTTCCTGTAGAATTCTTTGAACGGAGAACCATTTCGTGGTTGGATAGAATGTTTGCTTCCAAGTCAGTCCTTCGTGTTATGGTCTAAAGCTATACAAAACTTTAGTACATTCTGATGGACAACTGTTGATTCCTAAACGCATGAAATGTGTTTCATTTGCATCTTAAGACGATCACAATATGCTGGATAACTCTCTTTACGTTCCCTTGTTGGAGCCAAATATTCAAGACACATCAGTAAAAAAAAAAAAAAAAAAAAATCCATATAATTTTAGCCTGCTAGTAGCGTTTTCTTTTTGTTTCCCTCCCAGTTATTTAAAAACGTATGAGGGCTCCGAAATCCATATCCTGACAATATTCAAAATGTGATGTACTACATTATGAAATTTGGAAAAAAACGGTCTTTACTTTCCACTAACTCATTTACGTTTTAAGAATTTCGTCCCACTGGATGTTTTCTACGTGCCGGTAAATTACTGAGCACCTTCAGATACCATCGGACTGAGCCAGGATCGAACTCGCCAAGGGTCAGGGATGAACCGCTCAACTGACCGTGAAGATAGGTAACATTTGATTTAATTAAAGCCAAATGACAAAGATAATGCCAAACACCTGTGCTTTCAACAGTAGCTTCCTACTGTGATAAAGCACAGGTTTTCTTTTACCTAGAGTATCGTTTGATTTCCTAAATAACTGAAACGTGATATGTAGAAAGTCCGGTGTCATAGCTTAATGATTAGCGTATTTGCCTTTGGTGAAGAAGTCCAGGGTTCTATTCCCGGCCGGGTCGAGAATTTTAACCTTCATTGCTTAATTCCTCTGGCTCGGTCACTGGGGTTTTGCGCTATCTTCATCGTTAAAATTCATCATAGCTAGACCACGTCTCTCCGGAGAGCATATGCTGTTGTTGTTATTATTATTATCATCATCATCGCCATCTCTAGAAAGAAATCTGTGAGTAATAGTAGTTCAAAAAATAGGTTGCATCGGTTTAATTGTACGTTAGTACCATTGTTGTGGCCTAGGGGTTAATAATTTAGTTCCCCGTTTGATTTCTTGCTCTGTAATGAATTTAATATTAGTTTGAAGGTCCATCCAAGCAGTAATTTCCCTTGGTTCGTCGCTTCTTGTCCGGGTGAATTCAGTTTGTGACCTAAGATGTAAAGGAGTCTTTGATCATTTCCCAGTAGTAGTTCCATGTAATTACACTTCGAAGAACAGACCTAGACATTCAAACTCTCTTACATAAAGCAACTAATATGAAGTTTGACATTCACGAATCTCCTTCTGATGGCGTTAATTGGTTCTTACCTTAGAACTGTTTGTTTCGGAAGCTTATTTCATGCGTCACTGCACCCTTCCTCATGTACTTGCTACCCGTGTCAAATTCCTTCTCTCATCTACACACGCTAGAATGGGAGGATTTGAGATGCTGCAAACAGCCTCAAATATCGTCGTCATTTTCAAGTTTGAGGAGAGTTAAACGCTGCCTTGATGAGGTCATCTTGTGAAATTTGGTTAAACTGTAGGGTAATCCTCCTCTCCAATTTAGTTTTAATGGGTAAGGGGAGAAAGTAGAGGGAGATATTAATGCTCTTATTAGACTATGGGTGGGAGAAGGTCAGCCACATTAACATAGCGATAATAATTGTTCTCAGAGAACATGATGGATGCACATTTTAATCTGGACCTCTGCTTGTGAGAAATAGGGGCGTCTTCCTCTGTGTCACTGGCCTCCTCATTGTGCACCTTCCCTCCCCTCTTGGTCCCTTGCACGATAATTAAACCCGCGCTGGAATGTAAAGAAAGAAGCAAAGGGGTAAGGCGGAAGAGATTAGAGCAGGAAATGGACTTTATATCATTAGGACATTTACTTTCATGACAATTACACACAGAGGAACTGGACGGATGCGAAGCGGCGGAAGAGAATACGAAAAGAAAAGGGGATGAAGAAGTATTTTTACAGAAAAACACGGGAGAAAGATAAAGTATGAAAATAGTAGTGTGGTTATAGTCAGATTAAAGAGACAGGAAAAATTTCAGCGAATATCACATGAGTATGCAAATGAAAGAGCGTCAAGGAGATGAACAAGAGAGATAGTCTTACTACTTTTCTTAAACACGTCATGCTCTATGGAACGGTACTGAGTATGGTGCACGAGAAAATATGTTAGTGCATATTACCACACGTTTCCATTGTAACGATCTCGCTTTGTGTGTCTGTGAAATACGCTACTCTTCCTTCTTCATGGTTTTGAAATAATTAAGTTTCCCGAGCGTTATCTGCTACTCAGCCGCGAGGCACAGCAGAATCCATTCTCATTCAGACGGTCGTAGCAGGCGTATATGAACCTGTAAATGAAAGATATTCATTTTATAAAGCTGTCGTTTATTAATATTAGTGGTAACGGCCTGGAGATTGATGTGTAAAACGGCAAAGCAGCCAGATTGTCAACCTCTTTAAACGAGGCTCGTATGAGCGTGGAAGGTGGAGCGATGAAAGACTCCCTCGGCCACATAAATCTAATTGTGTCGCAGTTTGAAGAGAACAGGAGTTAAACTAGGAACTAGACAATGTTGGACTCGGACGTGTCCCGTGACTGCTTCTCATATCTCAGAAGTTATGAGTCCTTGGAGGAGGTGAAAGTTTTCAAAGCTCAATTCCATCCGATTAACATTTAAGATACATATACTGTCTCTGAACGACACGAGTAGTAGTTCTACGAAGAGTTCCTTCAAGGAGATTTATTTATGGTTTCTTTTCAGTTTTTTACTACGAACATAATGCTCATCAACCTCTTGTACTTTCTTTCTTTTTTCCTTCTTTCTTTCTTTCTCCTTCTTTCTTTCTTTCTGTCTTTGTTTCTCCTTTTACCCTCCACGGTTGGTTTTTCCCTCAGACTCAGCGAGGGATCCCACCTCTACCACTTCAAGGACAGTATCGTGGACTTCGGACCGGGGGGATACAGCTGGGGAGGATGATCGGTTCCTCACCCAGGCTATACTGATAAGGGTCCTTGTGGAGGGATGGAAAAATTCGAAGAAAGGAAGCAGCCGTGGCCTTAAGTTAGGTACCATCCCGGCACGGAAAACCGCGGAAAACCACTTCGAGGATCGCTGAGGAGGGAACCTTTTTTTCTTTTTTTTTTTTTTTTGCTAATTGCTTTACGTCGCGCCGACACAGATAGGTCTTATGGCGACGATAGGACAGGGAAGGGCTAGGAGTTGGAAGGAAGCGGCCGTGGCCTGGTGTGAAAATGGGAAACCACGGAAAACCATTTTCAGGGCTGCCGACAGTGGGGTTCGAACCTACTATCTCCCTAATACTGGATACTGGCCGCACTTAAGCGACTGCAGCTATCG
Organism: Anabrus simplex; assembly: GCF_040414725.1. NCBI lineage: Eukaryota > Metazoa > Arthropoda > Insecta > Orthoptera > Tettigoniidae > Anabrus > Anabrus simplex. The sequence continues at coordinate 37,485,454 of NC_090268.1, forward strand.
AGGATCGCTGAGGAGGGAATCGAACCACCCTCTACTCAGTTGACATCCCGAGACTGAGTGGATCCCGTTTCAGCCCTCGTACCACTTTTCAAGTTACCTACCAGTATGACCAACGCTTTAACGCTTATGTACTCGGTTCACCTTATTTCCGACCATTCTATATATCCTGAACACGACCTAAAATGTTAAATGTTTATTTCTGGTAAAGTTCAGTCGTGAAAATTAAATATTCAATGAATACATTAATGTATGGTATTCCTTTACGCTTGCATTGCTTAATAAAATAATACCTATTGATTCATCACGGTCGTCTATTGAGAACAGGCAGTTTGGAATGAATGGACTGTGGCAAAAGAATTCAAAATCACTTTCGTAGCATCAAATCAAAGAAGAAACCTCTGTATTCCACAGAAATCCTCAACTGAATTAATCCAAAATTCCTTGTCAACACCTTGGGTTTCGAGAGCCATTACCCGTACCAACGCAAATCACTGAAGAGATTGCACTTCGTAATTACCTGAGATGAAGTCAACATGATCAAATGAGGGTTTCCCACCTAATAAATACTCTATTTACAAACTGTTTAAAATTATCTACATTAAAAGAGTACCGGTTTCGACCTGTAAATAGGTCATCATCAACTGTTGGTGAACCTGCTTAACCCTGGAGTAGTAACGTTCAAGTTTTGGTACATTAATGCTAACGTGGGGTACTGTACGCCCCATAAATTAAATCGCAGTATTTTGGTTTTCGACTAAATTGAATACATCAGAAATGCATATATATAAAATAATACATACAAAGCACTGATATTATACACTATTATAATAGTTATATTATATGCATACACTGAAAATCATCAAAAGTTTCAGTATTTCTCTCATGTCCTTCTCATACCGCACACTGCCTGCAAATCACTAGTTTGTGTCCTGAACACACAAAATTCTTACACTTAGAGCAAATGACTGCAGTTTTCATGTCCTTGGAACGTTCACACATAATATGGCAACGACCCTCAGATTTCGCCTCTGCTGCTGCTGCGGTTGGAGGCGGTGGAACCTGGGTTTCCACACCGAGTTGTTCCATGATAGCTGTCTTTACGCCCCGTGGTACAGTGGGGACGTTCAGTCTCTTCATCATCCATGGATTCATAAGCTGTTCACCTAAACTCAGTAGAAACTCACGGCGATTGTACATAAAACATTACTAAAAGTCCGACTGTTTGGCTGAACGGTCAGCGTACTGGCCTTCCGTTCAGAGGGTCCCGGGCTCGATTCCCGGCCGGGTCGGGGATTTTAACCTTAATTAATTAATTAATTCCAATGGCACGGGGGCTGGGTGTATGTGTTGTCTTCATCATCATTTCATCCTCATCACGACGCGCAGGTCGCCTACAGGAGTCAAATAGAAAGACCTGACCTGGCGAGCCGAACCCGTCGTGGGATATCCCGGCACTAAAAGCCATACGACATTTCATTTTATTTCATTACTAAAAACTAATTTAACAAGAATGCCTTATTCTAATATAATACTACTGTTAAGCTATATACATATGGTTCAATTATAGGGCCTTGACTTGTTGGAGTTCCATTCAAAAATCTGTACTGTTGCCAACATTACGTCAAACAAGATATATATGGTACGATGAAGGGCTTTGGCATGCTGGAGTCCCTTGAATGCCACATATTCCAAAAATTGTATAGCTGAGGTTGTAAATATAGTTCTTATAGAATAAAGGATCACTGAGGTTTAGGTGTTAAGTTCAAATATCTATGCAGTATGCCAGCATTATGAACAACTGTTGTATAGATACAATCAAGGTGCATTGTTGGGTCGCAATTTTGCGGGGAACGTAGTAGACTGAGGTTCTGTAGCTTGTTTAACAGGTACTATGTTCATTCTTAGTGCATGTTGTTGCTGATACATGCTAGCTTTCAGGATCCTTGTTGAGGCATATCATGCTATGGATGAAATTTTGAAATTAAAGATATGCCTCATGATATGCCTCCCTGCACTGCGCTGACCTCTGAGCCAGGGAGCCAGACAACGCGATGATGACAGCGTGTTATCATAATATTGTCACATTTTCAATTATGAGAATATAATCATTTTACTCTTTTCCCTATCGAATTGTTCTGCCATCGAGGCAACCGTAGACGGTGTGACATCTCGTAGAAACTGACTCATTGTTACGGATCTAGACGTGAACTACGTATAGGTGGGCCGGCTAAGGTTGCACATGACAGCTGCGCACAATGTTGGTCACACTGCAATGGCGCACAGCTGATTGCACGACACGTGAGGTTTTTAGAAACGTGGGTGAAATGCTTTTAATGCCATCGCGATGATATACAATACAAATGAAATCGGCTGACTAACATCGAACTTTCAACACACCGATTAAGTGTATAATAAATTTCACCACACAAAATGATACGAGATAAATCTACTACGAAGTTCTTATTATCGTGATATCAGAAGATACAGAAGAAATCGGCCGACAAGAATCTAACTTTAAATACACCAATAAATGTTACAATAATATATACCGGTGCTGACATAAAAGGTTCCAAGTAAAATGTATTAAATTTACGAAAATTCAGAAACCTTATTTTTATACCTGATTCATACTGCTAGAGGCTCGATACCCTGCAGATCCCTGCCATCACTACCGCCGTCGTCGTGTAGGCAGATCATCAACTCCTGACAGTCACTGATGATGCCATGTATTGCCATTGCCGAGTTTAATGAATGTTGCGACATGACTAACTTTCTTCCTCCACAAAGCCGCATCTATTCGAGTAATACTCACCCGGAACAGTCCTTCCACTTCAGTAATACTATTGTGAAAGACTTGTTATTAGTGCGTACGTAATGTTTTACTTCACCCCATACCATACCGGTACCAACTCAATGAGATAGAAGCGACAGTGGTACGGCGGCAACCTAATAACCTCGTGCCCTTGTTCTTTCGCTACCTCGTCGACTAATTTAGTCATACACATATGCGCTAGGATATTTTCTTCCTGCAGCCGTTCCACTAACAGTTCTTTACGGGCACTCGAACTAGGGGTCTTGTTCATTTTACGGAGTGGTAAGGTGCACTGTCCAAACAATGACAGAGGGGACTTTGAGCTGTAATAATCGTACACGTGTTTTCGTATTGCATCAGCCTGGAGAGAATTAATTCCTGTTACAAGAGATGGCTTAATTCGTTTCTTTCCCGGAGTGCTGTGAAACAAGTCCCCACTATCAGCCCCGTTTCCGCTACTGATATGTTCCCCAGACCCCCTTCAGCTCGATGCGAACACCTGTCTGAATAACAGTATGCCTTGTAAGCCCTAATGTTTGACATATGGGTTCCAAACTTGATCTGCAGGAACAGAGAGACGGCTATACAAGTGTATGAGTTTCCTCTTCCTCTCGTAAAACTCACGAGTTTTCCGGATTAATTATAATACATGACTATTAAGATGCACTCCGCGGCGCATAGGATATCACTTCGCGGGTCATGACTATGTTGTTGTTTCCGTGACATCGCACTGCACTCGTTAAAATAAAACTTCACAATGATCTTACAAAGAAAACAAAACTTTCATAAACGCGCGAATCACACCTGACCACGTGCTAGCGGCGACAGACAAAACGCCAACACTTCAATACGGTAATCAAGTTAGTTATAGATGGCACCACTATACTACCCATATTGCCAACAACAATCAAATGAAAATAATTCGTATTTATTTTGCGGCTTCCTTAAACCTTATACCGTTTTTTTTTTTAATGTTCGCATTTTTGTAAGCAAATAAAAGATTATAGTCCGCCTCTGTGGTGTAGTGGTTAGCGTGATTAGCTGCCACCCCCGGAGGCCCGGGTTCGATTCCCGGCTCTGCCACGAAATTTGAAAAGTGGTACGAGGGCTGGAACGGGGTCCACTCAGCCTCGGGAGGTCAACTGAGTAGAGGTGGGTTCGATTCCCACCTCAGCCATCCTGGAAGTGGTTTTCCGTGGTTTCCCACTTCTCCTCCAGGCGAATGCCGGGATGGTACCTCACTTAAGGCCACGGCCGCTTCCTTCCCTCTTCCTTGCCTATCCCTTCCAATCTTCCCATCCCTCCACAAGGCCCCTGTTCAGCATAGCAGGTGAGGCCGCCTGGGCGAGGTACTGGTCATACTCCCCAGTTGTATCCCCCGACCAAGAGTCTGAAGCTCCAGGACACTGCCCTTGAGGCGGTAGAGGTGGGATCCCTCGCTAAGTCCGAGGGAAAAACCGAACCTGGAGGGTAAACAGATGATGATGATGATGATGATAAAATAAAAGATTATAAGCACTATACGAAATGAAATACTAATTAATATGAATAAAATGCGTAACTGTATCTGACATAAAAAGTAGTAGATTGGTCATTCTGAATGACGAGTGACGTTCTTCATTTAATTTTTGTAGTGGTGCCGAAATGAATTACAACTACAACAGCTAAAATAATGGGAATTAACATAAAGAAAGCCAAATGTGCTAGTAGTGCATCAGCTAAATTAAAATGTTGCTATTCATCTTCATATGCTTCTTATAACATTATACGGGAGCCACGTTTGTATCATTGGTATCCTCCTACACTGGAGATCAATAATGCATCAAGTTCTGCTCCTCGTTGTTCATTGATCGCTAGTAAAAAAGGAACACTACCTCATAGTTGTTTTCCAATGTTCTTTGTAACTGGTGAATGTATTGTGGAAATTACCTTTTGGTTTACTTTCTAGCCGAAAGGTCTGCTTCAAGAAACAACTTTGCAGTACCGATGGATTTATTAGTGATCAGTGTTCCGAATTACCGGTATGTGATTCGATCTGTATGCCGGTCTCCCAATAAAAGCTTCAAATTTAGAAAGTGGCTGATGATTAAAATTCCCTCCACATAAAGGATATGCCTTTGCTGACAAGATCTAGTATTTACAGTGCGCTATGTCTTCTGGTGTAGGCTAGAACATTTGTTACTTTCATTGACCCGTCTCAGTCTAATCCTTGGCTTTGACAACATGAAAGTGACCGAAGTATGACTGATGCTAGTATTGCCATTCCGTATGCAGCCAGACCCTGTTATGAATGGTGTGGAAATGTTGCTCATAGGGTCCGTTGATGCGCTCATTTCAATGGGCTTGGCAGACTGAGATGTAATAGCAACTTATGGCTCAGTGAGGAAAGCAACGGGAAACTACCTCACTCCTCATTTGCCTATTACGCCTCTTCAGTGACGCCTGAGCCACCTAACGGCTGTTGGCTGAGCTGTTGAGGTCCAAACCAACCTCCGAGCTGAGCACTCAACATACAACATAACATATTAAAGATGACCCAATATTGAAATTGTATCTTTACATGATGTCCTTGTGTGTCCTAAAACCATATGAGGTAGACGCAAGGCATACTGTAGGGAAGGATCCAATAATATTAAGAATATACGGTAATTCAATTGTTCCACTCATGAAAAGACCAACTAACACGCTCATAAAACGTAATTGAGTAGCACATGTTATTTTGTCTACTGTAAGTTTTTCAGCAGGGCCGGCCTCGTGGTGTAGGGGTAGCGTGCCTGCCTCTTACCCGGAAGGCCCGGGTTCGATTCCCGGCCGGGACAGGGATCTTTAACTGGACCTGAGGGCTGCTTCGAGGTCCACTCAGCCTACGTGATTAAAATTGAGGAGCTATCTGACGGTGAGATAGCGGCCCTGGTCTCGAGAGCCAAGAATAACGGCCGAGAAGAATCGTCGTGGTGACCACACGACACCTTGCCATCTGCAGACCTTCGGGCTGAGCAGTTGTCGCTTGGTAGGCCAAGGCCCTTCAAGTGCTGTAGTTCCATGGAGAAGAGAAATAGAAGTTTTTCAGCGTCCTTCCAACACACATGCTTTACAGTATTTCATGGTTGAAACAGCATCACACCTCATTTGCTTTTACGAGCAGGCTTTACTTCTTCTTAGACTCTTTATTAAATGAAAATTAATCTTAAGCCTATGAAGTGAAAGAAGCGACTTTAAGTGTTACAAGTGGGATATTAATTTAGGATTAGAGGATCCTAATTCTTTAAATCCCACTGCTAAATAACGAATGGGATACCTGTGTAGCCGTGGAAGAAGAGCACAGCAGTCTTGTAACAAAACGTATCTCCTTTAAATTTCCACAGCGTCTGAGGTTGAATACTCATATTTATATAGGAGATATTTCAGTTTCTCACTTAACATTATCAAAATCATTGTTATGTTGTTCAAGAAGTCTTCATACAGGAAATCATTATAGGTATTATAGGTATATCTGTGGATAAAAGAGGTTCATTGCTTACCGACCTATGGACGAAAAGCAACGGTAATTTTTAGAGAGGTATAAATCCAATCTCTTGGCAAAATATATTATTATTATTATTATTATTATTATTATTATTATTATTATTATTATTATTATTATTATTATTATTATTATTATTATGCCGGCCCCGCGGTGTAGGGGTAGCGTGCCTGCCTCTTACTCGGAGGCTCCGGGTTCGATTCTCTGCCAGGTCAGGGATTTTTACCTGCATATTAGGGTTGGTTCGAGGTTCACTCAGCCTACGTGATTACAATTGAGGAGCTATCTGACTGTGAGATGGTGAATCTGGTCTAGAAAGCCAAGAATAATGGCCGAGAGGATCCGTCGTGCTCACCACGCGACACCTCGTAATCTGCAGGCCTTCGGGCTGAGCAGCGGTCGACATTCCACAACTGTGGTAGCGGTACAGTTTTGGCCTGCGGATCCCAAGATAGCGGACTGAAACCCGCCCGAGGTAGTCGCAGTTTTGAAAGGCGGAAAGAAGTCCATTCGACATTCTATGTTGTACGATGTCGGCGTTTAAAAGATCTCTGTAAACCAATTTTGTGTAAAGCGGACAAAATTCATTAAAAGTCAGTCATTGAGAGAGATTCGGTTCACTGTGCCATCCAGTAGGCGTAAAACGGAACGTCAAAATTGACGAGCAGGCAACCAGATAACGTCAAATTAAAATGCCTGCACACGGTATCTGCGGCAATATTATTTATTTATTTATTTATTTATTTATTTATTTATTTATTTATTTATTTATTTATTTATTTATTTATTTATTTATTTATTTATTTATTTATTTCACCGAGGAACACATTAAGTCTTGTTACATCTGGCAGTGAACTTCGCTCTCTCTTGAGCCCAGAATTCCCTTATTCTTTCTGAGTGAGCCAGCTTCGTTCCTCTGTCCAAGGGACACCGTGTCTTCTTTCCGGTTGTTTGTCTCGGTTTAGCCCGTTCGTCACTATCTATCAAAGGCGTCTTCCGGTTTGATCTGTAGCACTTGAAGGTCTTCTTTGGTGTTTCCAAACCAAGGCATTGTGGTTTTAGGTTTTGAATCAAATAGGTGTAAGATATGTTTGGTCAACCCTTTTCCGTCCATTATTATTATTATTATTATTATTATTATTATTATTATTATTATTATTATTATTATATATTGCGAATAAGCCCATTAGGACTACGCAAAGTACTTAGAGGCAGGCATTTGCCTTTCTTTGTGCCCACACTTCCTTCATTCGTTTGCTGTGTGCTTCTTTTCTCTCTTGAGACCATGTTGTTCCGGTCTTCTTCTTTGGTTTTCCCTCTTGGTCAACTTGCCACTTATGAACTTTGGTTCTGAAGATAACCCGGCTTTGGATGTCTTCAGGTGTAATTCCTGCCAGTTTGAGATCTGTTTTAATTTCGCCAATCCATTTTATTGTGTCCGTTTTAGCTTTACTTATTATTATTATTATTATTATTATTATTATTATTATTATTATTATTATTATTATTATTATTATTATTATTATTATTATATCGATTTTGGCCAGCTGTGGACCACGTAAATAACTCCTCATGATTTAAACTTTCTTTGGCGCCAGTACTACTTCATCCTCCTGCTTGCTGCTTCTTTTCTTTCAGCCGTCCATTGTTGTTTCTTCTTGGTCGCTGTTTCTGGCTCTAGGAAACCCTTAAATGTGTGTAACTTGTTTCTGAAGGTGGTTCTATTGTGGATGTCTTGATGTGTGATGTTCATTTCTTGCAAATCCTTCTTCGTGTTAACAAACCATTTTTCATAAGAGCTGCCTTTCCTATTGGGCTTATTGAAGTGGTTAAAGATTTTCTTGGCAAGTCTGTTATCAGGCATTCTTGAAATATGTCCAAAAAATTTAACTCTTCGCTTTCGAATGACATCTGAAATCCTACTGCATATTTTATATATTTCTTTGTTACTGCGTAATCGATATGTGTCCGTACATTTCTTTGGACCGAGGATTTTTCTTAGAATCTTTCTTTCCTTCTTCTCGATTTCTTCAATGTCTTTCCTGGTTGTTAATCCCAGGCATTCTGAAGCATATAAGCACTCTGGTTGAATTACTGCCTGATAGTGGCGTAGTTTTGTCCTAATAGAGATCGCTTTCTTGTTATATGTGTTTTTTGTAAGGTGGAATGCAAGCTCCATTTTTCTGGCTCTCTCGCGGTTTGCTTCTTTATCAAGCCCATTAGGTTGTATAATCTCACCAAGGTATTTGAATTTAACAACTTTATCTATCTTATCATTGTTTGTTGTTACTATGTATCTTGGGGCTTCTTTAATGTTGGTCATGAAATGTGTCTTTTCAAATGATATCTGCAGGCCAGTTTTCATTGCTACCTCTTTTAAAGTGTTAACTTGTATTATCGCCGATTCATTATTTTCTGATAACAGTACAAGATCGTCAGCAAATGCTAAGCAGTTGATAGTGATGTTCTCTTTCTTGTATCCTATCCTTATTTGGTCTTTAATGCCTTTTTCTGCGAGTTCTTTTTCCCATCCTTTGATGACTTTATCCAGGACACAATTGAACAGCAGTGGGGATAGGCAATCTCCTTGCCTTACACCTGTCTTGATTTCAAAGGGTTCAGATATCTCTCCCATAAACTTAACCTTTGAGTATGTGTTTGTTAAGGTCTCCTTTATTAGTTGTAATGTCTTGTTATCTGTACCCATTTCTCTAAGGATGTTAAACAATGTGCTCCTATCAACTGAATCATATGCTTTTCGAAAGTCAACAAAAACTGCTACATACTTCTTGCCCCTGGCAACTCTGTCCTTCAGTATTGTCTTAAGGTTCCAAATTTGTTCCACACATGATCGTCCCTTCCGAAAGCCTCCCTGGTATTCGCCGATTTTGTGTTCAACTTGTTGTTCTAATCTTGATAGCAATGCCATAGATAGTATCTTGTATTGCCCGGTTCCATGGCTAAATGGTTAGCATGCTGGCCTTCGGTCACAGGGGTCCCGGGTTCGATTCCCAGCAGGGTCGGGAATTTTAACCATCACTGGTTAATTTTACTGGCACGGGGGCTGGGTGTATGTGTTGTCTTCAACATCAATTCATCCTCATCACGACACGCAGGTCGCCTAAGGGAGTCATATCAAAAGACCTCTCGGCACTAAGAGCCATACGCCATTTATTGTCCGACTCCTTGGTCGAATGGTCAGCGACGAGGCCTTCAGTTCAGAGAGTCTCAGGTTCGATTGCCGGTCGGGTCGGGAATTTAAATCGAGTCTGATTAATTCTTCTGCCCCGGGGACTGGGTGTTTGTGTTTGTCCCAACACTTTCCTCTTAATACTCAGACAATACACTACACTACCAACCACCACAGAAACACACAATAGTGATTACATCCCTCCATATGGGATTGGCATCAGGAAGGGCATCCGGCCGTAAAACATGGCCAAATCCCCATATGTGTGACACATTTCGCACCCGCAACCCCACAGGTGTTGTAAAAAGCGGTAGAAAATTATTATTATTATTATTATTATTATTATTATTATTATTATTATTATTATTATTATTATTATTATTATTATCTTCATCAGCGCATGTTCAGTTTGTTTCCTGCTTGTGTTTGCTTCTGGAGAGACTGTACGGAGCGATAGCAGTGAAGTACATGAAGGAGCTCATTTGAACGGTTGAAATCTTCTCGCTCTCTCTCTCTCTCTCTCTCTCTCTCTCTCTGAGTGTGTATAATGACGATGGTAAGTTCGCTCTTAATACCTCACAATGAGTTGCGCAGTTGCTAGATTGCCATGTCAGCGTATTTTAAGCCATGGAGACACTTCTTTGGAATTAGGATTTGTAATTGCATATTTTCCACCAGCTGAACGCGAAAAGAGCTGTAATTTCTCTGATTTTAAACTCTAGTTATGAGCACAAATAAAATGCAAAATACTATATTCCGTTTTCTTTAGGTTATGTATCTCAGAATTACGTATCTGTAATGTCTTCAGTAATGTAAAAACATATGTTCCTATAATTTCATTATCGACACAGAAATTCCCAGTATAGGTAGAATTTTTACATAGCCGCTATCATTGGCTGTCTGCAGTACGCGAGAATATTTATTATGTATTATATAAGTATCAGGGCTGCCTGGCCGAGGCGGTAAAGGCGTGCTCGGTTCGCCCGGAAGGACGTGGGTTCGAATCCCCGTCAAGAAGTCACAAAATTTAAGAAACGAGATTTCCAGGTGCATATGACCTTGAGGTTCACTCAGCCTACACCAAAAATGAGTACCAGGTTAATTCCTGGGGGCAAAGGCGGCCGGGCGTAGAGCTAACCACTCTACCCCATCACGTGCCGAGGTTAACAATGGTGGAAGCCTTTACCTTCCACTCCTCCAAGGGCCTTCATGGCCTGTACCGAGGTGACTTTGCTTTTATTATATAAGTATCAGCATGAAAAATTGTCATCCGTTTTAACTGATAAATGGCCGGGCTTAATGGCTCAGATGGTTGAGGCGCTGGCCTTCTGACCCGAACGTGGCAGGTTTGATCCTGGCTCAGTCCGGTGGTATTTGAAGCTGCTCAAAAACGTCAGCCTCGTGTCGGTAGATTTACTGGCACGTAAACGAATTCCTGCGGGAGTAAGTTCCAGCACCTCAGCGTCTCCGAAAACCGTAAAAGTAGTTAGTGGGACGTAAAGCAAATAACATTATTATTATTAACAGATAAATGTATTAAGACCATCGCGATCTCTGATAATAGGTCGATTAGAAATGGTGATTGTTTTAAGAAGCAAAACGTCGAGATTATCAGCCTGAGCGGCTCCAAAACTTTGGAAGTCCTGGCTAGATAAAACAGCTCGAAAACGTTTGTCTCTAACACCCACATCCCCTGAGAACACTTGGTCCGGTACCTGGCACTGTAGCATGGGGTGTCGTTAGAATCCCGCGGCCCTACCTCACCTAGTAAATATCCCCTTTACGTTGTCTAGCCTCCGTTTCATATCGGAGTTGTTGGTGGCCTGATCCTGTCCTGTCCCTACCGGAGGCCATGTTTGATAGAAGACAGTGCGCAGCTCAAAATTGCATGCAGCGTCCACCAGTTTCTGGAAGGCTTTCATATTCTGCTTCTTCCTTGTACTGTACGCAGATTCTCCATGATCACGCAACGACACACCTCCGAGGTACAGCATATGAATGTTGGCAACATGTGAAACCTTGAACATCCCCAGTATTCATTGTTTCTTCCTCTGTTATGTTCCACCGTGTAGTAGCAGTCATAGCCGCACTCTTGCTCAATAGCCCCAATAAAAGCGACAACGTATAAAATGCAGTTTACATCAGAGAACTAATTGTACGGTAGTGTCCACTTGATTGTGCTGGATTCCCTCTTTTGTCCTTCCTGTCCTATGTCTTCTAGTCATTCGTCTTCTTTCCCAATCCCAATAACAGTCCGGCTCCATGACTAAATGGTTAGCGTGCTTGCCTTCGGTCACATGGCCCCGGGTTCTATTCCCGCCAGGGTCGGGAATTTTAACCATCAATGGTTAATTTCGCTGGCACGGGGGCTGGTCGTTTTCACCAGCATTTCATCATCATGTTTTCCTCACCACGACAACGTGCAGGCCGCCTACGGGAGTCAAATCAAAAGACCTGCACCTGGCGAGCCGAACATGTCCTCGGACACCCCCGGCACTAAAAGCCATATACCATTTCATCCCAATAATCTTTTCCATTGTTTTTCTTCATTTTATCCACTGCTGCCCTTTTCATGAGTAGTCGAACTTTTCTGGATCTTTCTTACTTTACATCATGTAGTTAATCCCTGGGGTAGCAACTCTGCCTCTTATCAGGAGGCCCGAGTTCGAGGTCCACTCAGCCTACGTGAGAACAATTGAGGAGCAAATAACTACGCGTCATCTGGTAATCTGCGGGCCTTCGGGCTGACCAACGATCGCTCAATGGGCGAAGGCTATAGTGCTATGGATTTCATTTGGGACTATTAACTCTGTGTTAAATAACAAATTTTTACGATCGTTGGTGATCATGTTTCCAGAGGGAGAACAACAGAATCATTAGATCCTCTTAAATATGATCGAAATAGATGGAGTTCCCTCACAAATATTTTTTATTTTTTATTTTTAGAACTTGCTTTACGTCGCACCGACACAGATAGGTAGGGGTAGGGCTGCCGACAGTGGGGTTCGAGTGCACTATCTCCCGGATGCAAGCTCACAGCTGCGCGCCCCTAACCGCACGGCCAACTCGCCCAGTCCTCAAAAGAATTAGAATATCGTTTAAATAGACAAACCATCTGTGTTAGTGTAGTGCAACGGTAAACCTGTCAGAAAAATAAAGAAGTATCATTCAAATTTGGTGGTTATACCTAGAAAACCCTTGGCCTCGAAAACCTGATATCGGTTTGGTTGACATTGAACAAGAATTGACCCAAGGAGGTGGGCCAGAAAATATTGCAGAAAAGCAGCCTGGAATGTGTAAGTATAAGTAATTCCAGACATAGCTGAGATCCCATACTCACCACACACGTCTCTTATAAATAGTCACCCTAAATATAAACTAATGTAATTCTAAGAAAGAATAGATTAAAATCTTACCATCATCAGGCCTTGAACCCGAATCTTCTCTTCTCCAGGCGGTTTCATTATATTATTGTACTGTTCTTTCCTGATATTCCTTAGATTTAATGGTATATATTTATACCCTGAATCAACTATTTGGAAAGTGTATTCTGTGAATTTTCCGCTATGAGTAATAATTAGTTAATAATCTAATGATACTCTTTTATTATTTAAAGTTAAAAACTTCATTATTGTTCCGTATTGAATAGAGAAATAAGATGTACAATATTATAGGTTAGGATCCACCTTTCAATACTCCGTAATAAGATGGTAAAAAGTAGTTACAACCTGTTTAATGGGACCGGTTTCAACACATTTTAAGTGTCATCATCAGCCAATTTGCGAAGATCTTAAAACAACTAGCACATTGAATACAGGCAAAAAATTAACATTGTATCATAACGTAGCAATTCAGTAAATGTTCAAAACACAATAATCACAGTCAAGAGAGTAAACAGAACATCACTATCTTGCGCCGAAAACAAATATAGCTGAAGTTCATAAGCAGGTCAAATATTCGCTTATGTAAAGTCGTTGCTAGGCAGGTCTTGTAGGCATTTGTTTCTCCGGCCGAAGAGCAAAAGGTGACGTGAATGAAGTCCTAGGAAAACAGTGTAGGATTTAATTTCGTCAAATTTCAAAGTGGATATATAGGTTTTATAAAATAATTTAAAACGTTAAAAAAGAATAAAGCCAAATAAAAAATATATTTAAAAAAATAGGAAGAAATAATGAAAGAAATACGAGGTTCAACTCGAAACAACTTGCCGTAGTAATTGATAAAGAAATGATAAATAGAGAAAGGGGGGGGGACGTTAATTAGAGGGTGGTGATGGTGGTGGTGGTGGTGGTGGTTATTGTTATTAGAGGAAATACAATTGGGCAACAATCCTTAATATAATACTAATTCGAAGAAAGAAAAAGAACCGACACTTCGAAAAATGAAGATATCGGTTAAAGGAAGACAAGGGCCACAAAGGGCGTGAAAATGAAAGACTCCCTAGCCCTCGCAAACCTAATAGCATCGGGGTCGGAAAAGAACAAGAATTGACCAAGGGAGGTCGGACAGGATAGATGAAAGTGAGGAGCCTGGCACAAGTAAGTGGAAGCAATGCCAGGACTCAGCTAAGGGCCCCGTGGTCGCCAACCCACGCTCTGAAGTTCAGAGCCCCTGGGGGATGGAGGATGGGAAGGAAAGAAAAAATGGAAGGGATCCGATACTTCGAAAAATGAAGATATCAGCCAAAGGAAGACAAGGGCCACGAAGGGCGTGAAAATGAAAGACTCCCTAGCCCTCGGAAAACTAATAGCGTCGGGGTCGGAAAGGAACAAGAGTTGACCAAGGGAGGTCGGACAGGATAGATGAAAGTGAGGAGCCTGGCACAAGTAAGTGGAAGCAATGCCAGGACTCAGCTAAGGGCCCCCGTGGTCGTCAACCTACGTTCCGAAGTTCAGAGCCCCTGGGGGATGGAGGGTGGGAAGGAAAGAAAAAATGGAAGGGATCCGATACTTCGAAAAATGAAGATATCAGCCAAAAGAAGACAAGGGCCAACGAAGGGCGTGAAAATGAAAGACTCCCTAGCCCTTCGGAAACCTAAAAGCGTCGGGGTCGGAAAGGAACAAGAGTTGACCAAGGGAGGTCGGACAGGATAGATGAAAGTGAGGAGCCTGGCACAAGTAAGTGGAAGCAATGCCAGGACTCAGCTAAGGGCCCCCGTGGTCGTCAACCTACGTTCCGAAGTTCAGAGCCCCTGGGGGATGGAGGGTGGGAAGGAAAGAAAAAATGGAAGGGATCCGATACTTCGAAAAATGAAGATATCAGCCAAAAGAAGACAAGGGCCAACGAAGGGCGTGAAAATGAAAGACTCCCTAGCCCTTCGGAAACCTAAAAGCGTCGGGGTCGGAAAGGAACAAGAGTTGACCAAGGGAGGTCGGACAGGATAGATGAAAGTGAGGAGCCTGGCACAAGTAAGTGGAAGCAATGCCAGGACTCAGCTAAGGACCCCCGTGGTCGCCAACCCACGTTCCGAAGTTCAGAACCTCTGGGGGATGGAGGGTGGGAAGGAAAGAAAAATGGAAGGGATCCGATACTTCGAAAAAATGAAGATATCAGCCAAAAGAAGACAAGGGCCACGAAGGGCGTGAAAATGAAAAACTCCCTAGCCCTCGGAAACCTAAAAGCGTCGGGGTCGGAAAGGAACAAGAGTTGACCAAGGGAGGTCGGACAGGATAGATGAAAGTGAGGAGCCTGGCATAAGTAAGTGGAAGCAATGCCAGGACTCGGCTAAGGGCCCCGTGGTCGCCAACCCACGCTCCGAAGTTCAGAGCCCCTTGGGTGAGAAGGGGGAGAACTGAGGAGGATCAAGGGGGGTGTTGCGGAAGGGGGAAGTGGCATGAGAGGGTATTGTGTAAATTGTGAAAGATTGATTCCTTATTTGTTGACTTCAGGTTATTTAAAAAAGAGATGAGAAAATCGAAAAGGGGATTGGGTTTCTCAGAAATATCATTCAGATTAAGATTTGGATTGAAAAACTGGTCAAGGTGTATAAAACAGTTTTCGGTGATGTCTAGGAGAGGGCCTTTATTTAGAGTGCTGAGAATTTCAATATCCTGGTTTATTGTAGTGAAAGCATGTTTTGTGTCATGTATGTGTTGTCCCACTGCCGAAAATCTGTTGTGCTTTATTGCATTAACGTGTTCAAAGTACCTAATTTTGAAGTTGCGACCAGTTTGACCTATGTAAGAAGAATTACAGTTGTGGCACTTAAAACGGTATACGCCTGATTTAGAAAAGACACTTGTTCTATTTAAGGAGTGGGAATTATGTAATAATTCAAGGTTTCTATTATTAGTTCGAAAAGAAATCGTAGTATTATGTTTTTTGAAGACATTAGCTATACTATAGGTATTTGCATTGAATGTGAATGTGGTGTAAGCAGCTGGTTTGGGAATATCTTTTAAGAGTGTTGTGTTAGGGCGGTGTCTAAATTTGTTAATGATTTGTTCAATAAAATAAGAATTATAACCGTTAAATTTGGCAATAGAGCGGATGATGTTTAGTTCTTTATTTAAATTATCCTTTGATAGCGGAATTTTGAAGGCGCGGTTAACCATACTGTTGTATGAAGCACGTTTATGTGACTGTGGGTGAAAAGAGTCTTGTTTTATGGTATTAGCTGTATGTGTGGGTTTTCTGTAAATCATATATGATAATGAGGAAGGTAATCTGTTTATTGTTATGTCTAGAAAATTAATAGATTTGTTTGATTCTGTTTCAAGAGTGAATTTAATATGTGGATCAATTTTATTGAGGCTATTAAGAGTAGAAGCTGCATTGAAAACTCTATCATCCAGTATAACAAATGTGTCATCCACATATCTAGCCCAAAATAATACATGTTTAAAGTCGTCATTGTTATCAATGAAATTGTGTTCTAAAAAGTCTAGGTATATTTCTGCAAGGATCCCCGAGGCTGGAGAGCCCATAGCTAAACCATCTTGTTGATAAATTGTATTGTCGAAGATGAAGAAGTTGTTAGTAACTACTAATTTTAAGAGGGTCATAAAATCATTAATTTCAAGTTTGCTTAAGCAACTATATGTATTTAAGTTATTTTCAATAATAGGAAATAATTTTCTGATATTAATACTGGGATACATATTGACAATATCGAAAGAGTGTAGAGAGTGGTGTGGTTGGATTTTGAAGTTATTTAATTTCTCAACTAGTTCTATGGTGTTTTTTACAGACTTATTCGATAAAAATTTGTAATTATTCTTAAGAAATTTATGAATGAATTGTGCTAATTTGTAAAGTGGGCTGGGTCTGTAATTAATAATTGGTCGAATAGGGACGTCAGTTTTATGAATTTTAGGGAGAGATTTAGCGGTTGGTAGGCCTGGATTCATGCTTAATAATTTTGTTTTTTCATGTTCAGTAAATAAGAAAGAAGAGTTCTTAAGGGTTTGTTTTAGAAGACGTTGAATTTGTTGGGTAGGATCTTTCTTTGTTATAGAAAAGGAATTATTGCTGAAGAAATTTTTGGTTTTCTCGATATAATCAACTTTATCCATTATTACTGTAGTGTTACCTTTGTCAGCTTTTGTGATGATGAGGTCCTGGTCTTTAATTTTCTTTTTGAGGTTAAGAATGTGTTTACGTTCAACGAAGGGAACAGTGTTGCTATTATCATTGGATGTGTAAATCTTATTAAGTTTTCTTTTTACATCAAGTCTAATTTCGTCCTGTAGTTCTAAAGGCATTTTTTGATAGCCAATTCAGATTCAGTGATTGTATTAAAAACATTGTTATTTTTATTTAAGTTAGGCCAGTTATGTTTAGGGCCTTTTGATAGGATTAAGTTATCATTATCATCTAGGGTTGTTTTGGATAAGTTTATAACAGGGGGGTGGAACTTACTAATTATACTGTCATGATTTTTTGGTTCATTAGGTAATTTAGTAAAAGGTTTCCTTGTCGTAGAGATATTTTTGAGATTGTTAAGTTTTCTGTCTAGAATTGATTGCTTTTTGGAAAGTATGAAGAATAATTTATCGTCTATATGGGATTGAAATAAGTCCCATTGAGCACTTGATAGTAGGCGAGTTGCTTCGAGGTGAGATTCGTAAAGACGATTGTTTAGGAAAGATTTCTTCCTATAAAGGAATTTAATTTCATTGGTTAACCATATCTTGTTAATTTTCTTTTGTGTTCTTGAACAATCATAAGAATTGCGATGTCTAAAACTGGTAGGTTTAAGAAAATTAGGGGTTAAATTATGCGCGATACACTGTTTGAGAAAATTAATATCTTTGCCTAGCTTAGCGATCTTGATTTTAAGGCCTAAATAGTTATAGGCTTTAGATTTTGCTTGGTAAGCGTTATCATTTAAAGTTAAAAACTTCATTATTGTTCCGTATTGAATAGAGAAATAAGATGTACAATATTATAGGTTAGGATCCACCTTTCAATACTCCGTAATAAGATGGTAAAAAGTAGTTACAACCTGTTTAATGGGACCGGTTTCAACACATTTTAAGTGTCATCATCAGCCAATTTGCGAAGATCTTAAAACAACTAGCACATTGAATACAGGCAAAAAATTAACATTGTATCATAACGTAGCAATTCAGTAAATGTTCAAAACACAATAATCACAGTCAAGAGAGTAAACAGAACATCACTATCTTGCGCCGAAAACAAATATAGCTGAAGTTCATAAGCAGGTCAAATATTCGCTTATGTAAAGTCGTTGCTAGGCAGGTCTTGTAGGCATTTGTTTCTCCGGCCGAAGAGCAAAAGGTGACGTGAATGAAGTCCTAGGAAAACAGTGTAGGATTTAATTTCGTCAAATTTCAAAGTGGATATATAGGTTTTATAAAATAATTTAAAACGTTAAAAAAGAATAAAGCCAAATAAAAAATATATTTAAAAAAATAGGAAGAAATAATGAAAGAAATACGAGGTTCAACTCGAAACAACTTGCCGTAGTAATTGATAAAGAAATGATAAATAGAGAAAGGGGGACGACGTTAATTAGAGGGTGGTGATGGTGGTGGTGGTGGTGGTGGTGGTGGTGGTGGTTATTGTTATTAGAGGAAATACAATTGGGCAACAATCCTTAATATAATACTAATTCGAAGAAAGAAAAAGAACCGACACTTCGAAAAATGAAGATATCGGTTAAAGGAAGACAAGGGCCACAAAGGGCGTGAAAATGAAAGACTCCCTAGCCCTCGCAAACCTAATAGCATCGGGGTCGGAAAAGAACAAGAATTGACCAAGGGAGGTCGGACAGGATAGATGAAAGTGAGGAGCCTGGCACAAGTAAGTGGAAGCAATGCCAGGACTCAGCTAAGGGCCCCGTGGTCGCCAACCCACGCTCTGAAGTTCAGAGCCCCTGGGGGATGGAGGATGGGAAGGAAAGAAAAAATGGAAGGGATCCGATACTTCGAAAAATGAAGATATCAGCCAAAGGAAGACAAGGGCCACGAAGGGCGTGAAAATGAAAGACTCCCTAGCCCTCGGAAAACTAATAGCGTCGGGGTCGGAAAGGAACAAGAGTTGACCAAGGGAGGTCGGACAGGATAGATGAAAGTGAGGAGCCTGGCACAAGTAAGTGGAAGCAATGCCAGGACTCAGCTAAGGGCCCCCGTGGTCGTCAACCTACGTTCCGAAGTTCAGAGCCCCTGGGGGATGGAGGGTGGGAAGGAAAGAAAAAATGGAAGGGATCCGATACTTCGAAAAATGAAGATATCAGCCAAAAGAAGACAAGGGCCAACGAAGGGCGTGAAAATGAAAGACTCCCTAGCCCTTCGGAAACCTAAAAGCGTCGGGGTCGGAAAGGAACAAGAGTTGACCAAGGGAGGTCGGACAGGATAGATGAAAGTGAGGAGCCTGGCACAAGTAAGTGGAAGCAATGCCAGGACTCAGCTAAGGACCCCCGTGGTCGCCAACCCACGTTCCGAAGTTCAGAACCTCTGGGGGATGGAGGGTGGGAAGGAAAGAAAAATGGAAGGGATCCGATACTTCGAAAAAATGAAGATATCAGCCAAAAGAAGACAAGGGCCACGAAGGGCGTGAAAATGAAAAACTCCCTAGCCCTCGGAAACCTAAAAGCGTCGGGGTCGGAAAGGAACAAGAGTTGACCAAGGGAGGTCGGACAGGATAGATGAAAGTGAGGAGCCTGGCATAAGTAAGTGGAAGCAATGCCAGGACTCGGCTAAGGGCCCCGTGGTCGCCAACCCACGCTCCGAAGTTCAGAGCCCCTTGGGTGAGAAGGGGGAGAACTGAGGAGGATCAAGGGGGGTGTTGCGGAAGGGGGAAGTGGCATGAGAGGGTATTGTGTAAATTGTGAAAGATTGATTCCTTATTTGTTGACTTCAGGTTATTTAAAAAAGAGATGAGAAAATCGAAAAGGGGATTGGGTTTCTCAGAAATATCATTCAGATTAAGATTTGGATTGAAAAACTGGTCAAGGTGTATAAAACAGTTTTCGGTGATGTCTAGGAGAGGGCCTTTATTTAGAGTGCTGAGAATTTCAATATCCTGGTTTATTGTAGTGAAAGCATGTTTTGTGTCATGTATGTGTTGTCCCACTGCCGAAAATCTGTTGTGCTTTATTGCATTAACGTGTTCAAAGTACCTAATTTTGAAGTTGCGACCAGTTTGACCTATGTAAGAAGAATTACAGTTGTGGCACTTAAAACGGTATACGCCTGATTTAGAAAAGACACTTGTTCTATTTAAGGAGTGGGAATTATGTAATAATTCAAGGTTTCTATTATTAGTTCGAAAAGAAATCATAGTATTATGTTTTTTGAAGACATTAGCTATACTATAGGTATTTGCATTGAATGTGAATGTGGTGTAAGCAGCTGGTTTGGGAATGTCTTTTAAGAGTGTTGTGTTAGGGCGGTGTCTAAATTTGTTAATGATTTGTTCAATAAAATAAGAATTATAACCGTTAAATTTGGCAATAGAGCGGATGATGTTCAGTTCTTTATTTAAATTTAAATTTAATTTAATTTAATTTAAATTACCCCGACGCTATTAGTTTTCCGAGGGCTAGGGAGTCTTTCATTTTCACGCCCTTCGTGGCCCTTGTCTTCCTTTGGCTGATATCTTCATTTTTCGAAGTATCGGATCCCTTCCATTTTTTTTCTTTCCTTCCCATCCTCCATCCCCCAGGGGCTCTGAACTTCAGAGCGTGGGTTGGCGACCACGGGGCCCTTAGCTGAGTCCTGGCATTGCTTCCACTTACTTGTGCCAGGCTCCTCACTTTCATCTATCCTGTCCGACCTCCCTTGGTCAATTCTTGTTCTTTTCCGACCCCGATGCTATTAGGTTTGCGAGGGCTAGGGAGTCTTTCATTTTCACGCCCTTTGTGGCCCTTGTCTTCCTTTAACCGATATCTTCATTTTTCGAAGTGTCGGTTCTTTTTCTTTCTTCGAATTAGTATTATATTAAGGATTGTTGCCCAATTGTATTTCCTCTAATAACAATAACCACCACCACCACCACCACCATCACCACCCTCTAATTAACGTCCCCCCCCTTTCTCTATTTATCATTTCTTTATCAATTACTACGGCAAGTTGTTTCGAGTTGAACCTCGTATTTCTTTCATTATTTCTTCCTATTTTTTTAAATATATTTTTTATTTGGCTTTATTCTTTTTTAACGTTTTAAATTATTTTATAAAACCTATATATCCACTTTGAAATTTGACGAAATTAAATCCTACACTGTTTTCCTAGGACTTCATTCACGTCACCTTTTGCTCTTCGGCCGGAGAAACAAATGCCTACAAGACCTGCCTAGCAACGACTTTACATAAGCGAATATTTGACCTGCTTATGAACTTCAGCTATATTTGTTTTCGGCGCAAGATAGTGATGTTCTGTTTACTCTCTTGACTGTGATTATTGTGTTTTGAACATTTACTGAATTGCTACGTTATGATACAATGTTAATTTTTTGCCTGTATTCAATGTGCTAGTTGTTTTAAGATCTTCGCAAATTGGCTGATGATGACACTTAAAATGTGTTGAAACCGGTCCCATTAAACAGGTTGTAACTACTTTTTACCATCTTATTACGGAGTATTGAAAGGTGGATCCTAACCTATAATATTGTACATCTTATTTCTCTATTCAATACGGAACAATAATGAAGTTTTTAACTTTAAATGATAACGCTTACCAAGCAAAATCTAAAGCCTATAACTATTTAGGCCTTAAAATCAAGATCGCTAAGCTAGGCAAAGATATTAATTTTCTCAAACAGTGTATCGCGCATAATTGAACCCCTAATTTTCTTAAACCTACCAGTTTTAGACATCGCAATTCTTATGATTGTTCAAGAACACAAAAGAAAATTAACAAGATATGGTTAACCAATGAAATTAAATTCCTTTATAGGAAGAAATCTTTCCTAAACAATCGTCTTTACGAATCTCACCTCGAAGCAACTCGCCTACTATCAAGTGCTCAATGGGACTTATTTCAATCCCATATAGACGATAAATTATTCTTCATACTTTCCAAAAAGCAATCAATTCTAGACAGAAAACTTAACAATCTCAAAAATATCTCTACGACAAGGAAACCTTTTACTAAATTACCTAATGAACCAAAAAATCATGACAGTATAATTAGTAAGTTCCACCCCCCTGTTATAAACTTATCCAAAACAACCCTAGATGATAATGATAACTTAATCCTATCAAAAGGCCCTAAACATAACTGGCCTAACTTAAATAAAAATAACAGTGTTTTTAATACAATCACTGAATCTGAATTGGCTATCAAAAAAATGCCTTTAGAACTACAGGACGAAATTAGACTTGATGTAAAAAGAAAACTTAATAAGATTTACACATCCAATGATAATAGCAACACTGTTCCCTTCGTTGAACGTAAACACATTCTTAACCTCAAAAAGAAAATTAAAGACCAGGACCTCATCATCACAAAAGCTGACAAAGGTAACACTACAGTAATAATGGATAAAGTTGATTATATCGAGAAAACCAAAAATTTCTTCAGCAATAATTCCTTTTCTATAACAAAGAAAGATCCTACCCAACAAATTCAACGTCTTCTAAAACAAACCCTTAAGAACTCTTCTTTCTTATTTACTGAACATGAAAAAACAAAATTATTAAGCATGAATCCAGGCCTACCAACCGCTAAATCTCTCCCTAAAATTCATAAAACTGACGTCCCTATTCGACCAATTATTAATTACAGACCCAGCCCACTTTACAAATTAGCACAATTCATTCATAAATTTCTTAAGAATAATTACAAATTTTTATCGAATAAGTCTGTAAAAAACACCATAGAACTAGTTGAGAAATTAAATAACTTCAAAATCCAACCACACCACTCTCTACACTCTTTCGATATTGTCAATATGTATCCCAGTATTAATATCAGAAAATTATTTCCTATTATTGAAAATAACTTAAATACATATAGTTGCTTAAGCAAACTTGAAATTAATGATTTTATGACCCTCTTAAAATTAGTAGTTACTAACAACTTCTTCATCTTCGACAATACAATTTATCAACAAGATGGTTTAGCTATGGGCTCTCCAGCCTCGGGGATCCTTGCAGAAATATACCTAGACTTTTTAGAACACAATTTCATTGATAACAATGACGACTTTAAACATGTATTATTTTGGGCTAGATATGTGGATGACACATTTGTTATACTGGATGATAGAGTTTTCAATGCAGCTTCTACTCTTAATAGCCTCAATAAAATTGATCCACATATTAAATTCACTCTTGAAACAGAATCAAACAAATCTATTAATTTTCTAGACATAACAATAAACAGATTACCTTCCTCATTATCATATATGATTTACAGAAAACCCACACATACAGCTAATACCATAAAACAAGACTCTTTTCACCCACAGTCACATAAACGTGCTTCATACAACAGTATGGTTAACCGCGCCTTCAAAATTCCGCTATCAAAGGATAATTTAAATAAAGAACTAAACATCATCCGCTCTATTGCCAAATTTAACGGTTATAATTCTTATTTTATTGAACAAATCATTAACAAATTTAGACACCGCCCTAACACAACACTCTTAAAAGATATTCCCAAACCAGCTGCTTACACCACATTCACATTCAATGCAAATACCTATAGTATAGCTAATGTCTTCAAAAAACATAATACTATGATTTCTTTTCGAACTAATAATAGAAACCTTGAATTATTACATAATTCCCACTCCTTAAATAGAACAAGTGTCTTTTCTAAATCAGGCGTATACCGTTTTAAGTGCCACAACTGTAATTCTTCTTACATAGGTCAAACTGGTCGCAACTTCAAAATTAGGTACTTTGAACACGTTAATGCAATAAAGCACAACAGATTTTCGGCAGTGGGACAACACATACATGACACAAAACATGCTTTCACTACAATAAACCAGGATATTGAAATTCTCAGCACTCTAAATAAAGGCCCTCTCCTAGACATCACCGAAAACTGTTTTATACACCTTGACCAGTTTTTCAATCCAAATCTTAATCTGAATGATATTTCTGAGAAACCCAATCCCCTTTTCGATTTTCTCATCTCTTTTTTAAATAACCTGAAGTCAACAAATAAGGAATCAATCTTTCACAATTTACACAATACCCTCTCATGCCACTTCCCCCTTCCGCAACACCCCCCTTGATCCTCCTCAGTTCTCCCCCTTCTCACCCAAGGGGCTCTGAACTTCGGAGCGTGGGTTGGCGACCACGGGGCCCTTAGCCGAGTCCTGGCATTGCTTCCACTTACTTATGCCAGGCTCCTCACTTTCATCTATCCTGTCCGACCTCCCTTGGTCAACTCTTGTTCCTTTCCGACCCCGACGCTTTTAGGTTTCCGAGGGCTAGGGAGTTTTTCATTTTCACGCCCTTCGTGGCCCTTGTCTTCTTTTGGCTGATATCTTCATTTTTTCGAAGTATCGGATCCCTTCCATTTTTCTTTCCTTCCCACCCTCCATCCCCCAGAGGTTCTGAACTTCGGAACGTGGGTTGGCGACCACGGGGGTCCTTAGCTGAGTCCTGGCATTGCTTCCACTTACTTGTGCCAGGCTCCTCACTTTCATCTATCCTGTCCGACCTCCCTTGGTCAACTCTTGTTCCTTTCCGACCCCGACGCTTTTAGGTTTCCGAAGGGCTAGGGAGTCTTTCATTTTCACGCCCTTCGTTGGCCCTTGTCTTCTTTTGGCTGATATCTTCATTTTTCGAAGTATCGGATCCCTTCCATTTTTTCTTTCCTTCCCACCCTCCATCCCCCAGAGGTTCTGAACTTCGGAACGTAGGTTGACGACCACGGGGGCCCTTAGCTGAGTCCTGGCATTGCTTCCACTTACTTGTGCCAGGCTCCTCACTTTCATCTATCCTGTCCGACCTCCCTTGGTCAACTCTTGTTCCTTTCCGACCCCGACGCTATTAGTTTTCCGAGGGCTAGGGAGTCTTTCATTTTCACGCCCTTCGTGGCCCTTGTCTTCCTTTGGCTGATATCTTCATTTTTCGAAGTATCGGATCCCTTCCATTTTTTCTTTCCTTCCCATCCTCCATCCCCCAGGGGCTCTGAACTTCAGAGCGTGGGTTGGCGACCACGGGGCCCTTAGCTGAGTCCTGGCATTGCTTCCACTTACTTGTGCCAGGCTCCTCACTTTCATCTATCCTGTCCGACCTCCCTTGGTCAATTCTTGTTCTTTTCCGACCCCGATGCTATTAGGTTTGCGAGGGCTAGGGAGTCTTTCATTTTCACGCCCTTTGTGGCCCTTGTCTTCCTTTAACCGATATCTTCATTTTTCGAAGTGTCGGTTCTTTTTCTTTCTTCGAATTAGTATTATATTAAGGATTGTTGCCCAATTGTATTTCCTCTAATAACAATAACCACCACCACCACCACCACCATCACCACCCTCTAATTAACGTCCCCCCCCCTTTCTCTATTTATCATTTCTTTATCAATTACTACGGCAAGTTGTTTCGAGTTGAACCTCGTATTTCTTTCATTATTTCTTCCTATTTTTTTAAATATATTTTTTATTTGGCTTTATTCTTTTTTAACGTTTTAAATTATTTTATAAAACCTATATATCCACTTTGAAATTTGACGAAATTAAATCCTACACTGTTTTCCTAGGACTTCATTCACGTCACCTTTTGCTCTTCGGCCGGAGAAACAAATGCCTACAAGACCTGCCTAGCAACGACTTTACATAAGCGAATATTTGACCTGCTTATGAACTTCAGCTATATTTGTTTTCGGCGCAAGATAGTGATGTTCTGTTTACTCTCTTGACTGTGATTATTGTGTTTTGAACATTTACTGAATTGCTACGTTATGATACAATGTTAATTTTTTGCCTGTATTCAATGTGCTAGTTGTTTTAAGATCTTCGCAAATTGGCTGATGATGACACTTAAAATGTGTTGAAACCGGTCCCATTAAACAGGTTGTAACTACTTTTTACCATCTTATTACGGAGTATTGAAAGGTGGATCCTAACCTATAATATTGTACATCTTATTACTCTTTTATTATGTACGCTGTTTTAATGTAACGATTTCTTTCTGTTACAGGTGAGTTTTCGCACTTAATCATTTGTACTTTAAAGGAGGTTATCTACTTTTGGTGAGTGACATTTTAAAAGGTATTTTTAATTTCGAAATGGTTGACTGTTTGTATTAATTAATACCTTGTATGAGTGGTATTATGTACTTCTAAAACTTATATTTCTGGATGTATTTCACACAATCATGTCGGTCTCTATGATATGTTAAAACTACCCCAATTGTAAACTGAGGACGTAGTGAATAGAATATTTCTGTACTTACGGTCAATCTCGGATTAGAAACTATAGAAAGAATCCAAGGCTTTACTGCGTAACTACAACTTCTAATGTTATTTGCTTTATGTCCCACTAACTTCTTTTACGGTCTTCGGAGAGACTACAACTTCTGTAAACTCTTACAACTGAAAATATTTTCTTACTATTTGTAACTATACCATCTTCTTCTCTACTACTACTACCGCTTTTCTTACATCTGTGAAGTCGCGGGTGCGAACTCTGTCACACATGTGGACTTGTCCCTGTCTTACGGCCGGAAGCCCTTCCTGAAGTCAACCCTACATGGAGGGATGTAAACACCTTTGCGTGTTTCTGTGGTGGTTGGTTGTGTAGTGTGTCGCTTGAATATGAAGAGCAAAGTGTTGGAACAAACACAAACACCCAGAGCCAGAAGAATTAATCAAACGGGATTAAAATCACAGACCCGGCCGGGAATCGAACACGGGACCCTCTGAACCGAAGGCCTCATCGCTGACCATTCAACCAAGGAGTCGGGCTAACTATACAGGGTATGTCCGTGATAATGTTACAAACTTTTGAGGGATGATGCAGGACGGAAAATGGATGACTTTGAGATACGGAACAGTAGTGCGGAACAGTAGTGCGGAACAGTAGTGCGGAAACGTTCGAGACAAAAGTTATTAATAATTCAAATTGTTTAACGTCCGTCAGTTCTTAACAGACGCCGGGGTGTCAGAACTTTGTGCGACGATACCACGCCTGCATTGACGCAGGGGGACGCCATTTCGAACTTTTCTTGTAAATGGAGCAGCCTGTGAAACGTGTGCACGTAAACGGACCTAAATGAGTAGAATTTTGCTTAACTTTTGACTTGAACGTTTCCGTAATACGGTTCCTTATCTCAAATTGATCTATTTGCCGTCCTCCATCATCCCTGAAAGTTTGTAACATCATCACGGATACAGAATATGTGTCAAGTTCGTATGAAGTATTTCATTTTACAGAGAACATCTTGGAATGGCTCTTCTTTTGCTAATAATTCTAACGTCGTACTGACTCAGGTTTTCAGCGACCATGGGATCTGAAAGGGCTAGGGCTGAGAAGGAAGCGCCCGTGGCCTTAATAAAGATAGGCCTACAGCTCCAGCATTTTCCTGATGTGGAAAAGGGGAGCCATCCTCAGGGTTGCCTATGGTGGGGTTCGAAAGCACGATCTCCCGAATCCAAGCTTACAGTTAAAAGGCCTATACCACCCAATCAACTCGTTTGGTCATCTTTGAACAACAAGTCCTGCAGGTGCAAAGAGGTTTCTTCAACTTCAAACAATTTAATCAAATCTGTTGATAGAAGTAAATAAGAGGGATATCAAAATAGGCTCTAAACATGAGATACATAAGAAGTAGTAGACGGGAAAAGAAACTGAGAATTATGATACAGAAATCAGCCAGCCAGAGCCTAAGACACGGAGTTGTCGTATTTTTAAGCGTTACTCACCTCGACCGAAATCGAACCCATTATCTTGGGAATAGAAAATTATCGACTCTCCAACTACAACATTGAGGTTGGCTGGTTGAGTTCGGGGTTACAGAGCCAATCTTTAAAAAAAAACCGGCGGAAGTATTCGTTCGGTTATTTTCTCTTATCTTAAAGAGGTTTTCTTCTTATTGTAGCTGCATCGTTAAGTCCATTTCATGATAGTAATGGATAGATGTATCGAGAAGAAATCTGAAGTCTGAAACTTGTAGTTGCGCGTGGCGTCCTTGTTATGATTTTCTTTGGACTTCTTCTCCCTCACTCCATGAACGTATCCGCCACGGGCTCTCAACTCCTGCCCTCTCTCGACCACAACGGTATGAAGATTGAGAGTCCTAGGGAATCTGTCTTGACCCTTCTCTTCCTTTTGGCGATACCTTCATCCTTCGAAGAGCCAGACTTATTCCTGTTGCTGTACTTCCCCTTAAAACAATAATTACCTCCAGCAGTAACTCCATAGACGTACTGTGACGGTGTGTTATTTGAAGTACCCAGATGCGCGACCCAATCCATGAAAATTACCACATCAAGCATCATTGTCTACTAAATAACAGAAACTCGTATCTTTATATCTCTACATACTTCCACGAAGTTAATGTCAAACATGTTCGAATATACTAATATGAATCGCCGGTACATGTTCTCCAGTTCTGGGAAAAGAACTGAATGTACTACTATTTTCTGCGGGTAAGCTGCCTGACCAAAAGAAGTAAGAGTTGTGTACGTACTGTATCTATATTACCAGATTCGAAATTACCTCTACAACAAACCTTTCTTCTGGCCATATTGTAACACGCACAAATATTGCATCGTGCAATGCCTCATACGTATAATATGCATATTATATTTAAAACAAGATCATAGTAGCAGAGTTGACACATTAAAAATATTACCTTTGTTAACTGCTCTGCAACTTATTTTAATGCAAATATTGGTTAGTAATACCCTCATACAGTATTTACCTACCTTGTGAACTTCCCATTAGGTGTAATGTTTTATTGAATTAACTATCATGTAGTGCTTTTTATTCGTCTGGCTTCTTGACTGAGTGGGTACGTAGTGGCCTTCGATTTAGTCAGTCCTGGGTTTGATTCCCGGCCAAACCGCGGCCGGTTAATTCCTCTAGCTCGGGGATGAGTGTTTGTGCTCGTCTCAATACACATCCACATTTGCGAACAACTCATCACACTACATACTGTGTTTCTACACCTCCCTCAACATTGGATTGGCGTCAGTAAAATCGTCCGGCCATAGAACTGGACTAGCCGGGCTGAGTGGCTCATTATATCTCTGAATTTGGTTCATCCTACGTAACCACATGTGATTAGAACCGTACAGAGAGTGAGATGTATGAACTTTATAATGTAATGTTAATAATTTCCTTGCCTTATAACGGCCAATACAATCTCCAAGGTGAAAGAGTGCATCTCTCATTTTGGATTCATATATTCATTATTTTTTATGTCTGTAAATACTGTTAGGAAGACCGCCTGAATCTATTTTGTTCTTTTGGTAGGAATACGTAGAATTATATATTTGTTCTTTTTGTTTACTAGTCGCTTTACGTCGCACCGACACAGATTGGTCTCATGGAAACGATGGGACAGAAGAAATGGAATGTTTTAAACCGTATCTTATTTAATATCTCGGACGTAAAACTGACCAACCTGTAAAATGTTGATTTTGTACGTCGGACCGTAATGAAGGAATGTTTTTTTTTAGGGGGTGTATGTTTTTAAATATTTATTAATATATAGGATATAGAAGAGCACCATTCATGTAAACTTTAAGTTCGTGTCTGAAACTGTTTCGGAAGAATGGATATTGTGTTTTTGAGAGTCGACCACCGTAAATATTATTAATTACACGATATTTTACACCCAGGGCATTAAAGAAGAACCTTCTCGTAAAATTACAACTTTGTACGTAAAACGGGTTTGGAGGGATGAATAATTTCGTTTCCGAAGCTAACCCCATTTTAACACTTTAGGGGTGGAACGTACGAATATATTTGTTTTCAGATCTTTAGCCCTATATAATTCCCTGAGGGGTTAAATTTGTTTCAAACCTTCTGTTATTTAACACCTAGGATATGATTTGAAATTTTAACTTAGTAATTCAAATGGTTTCGTATAAATGCATATTTTTGTCATCATTTCTTACCCCCAGTAATAACCCCTAGAGTTGTATGGTATTATTATTGTTTATTAAAATATAAGTCAGAATTTTATGTTTATAGAGGGCAGTACCAATCTCTGGTAAAAATCGCGATGGAACCTCCATTATTATTTACGACTAGTACCTATATGTATTCCACTTCCGGAGGTGCATATGGCCCTGAAGTTCACTCAACCTACACCAAAAATGAGTACCAGGTTAATTCCTTGGGGCAAAGGCGGCCGGGCGTAGAGCTAACCACTCTACCTCATCACGTGCCGAGGTTAACAATGGTGGAAGCCTTTACCTTCCACTTCTCCAAGGGCCTTCATGGGCTGTACGGAGGTGACTTTGCTTTGCTTTGCTTTGCTTACCTATATGTATTAAGCTTTTGGAATTTGATTAGTACTTTGAGAGGTTTAAAACATTAAAGGAGGTAAGGGTTATTCTGCCCGAAGGCAGGTCCGAACCTCCGCAGAGGTGTTCCTGAGCCGGAGTTTACGTGCGGTAGGGTGGCCAGTTCCTTTCCGCTCCTCCATTCCCTTACCCCCCACCAACAGCGCGTGGCAACCCATCCAACTCCTGACCGCGCCCAATGTTGTTTAACTTCGGAGATCTCACGGGAACCGGTGTTTCAACACGGCTACGGCCGTTGGCTAAAACATTAAAATTATTATTATATATATATTTGCTATTGGCTTTACGTCGCACGGACACATATAGGTCTTACGGCGACGATGGGACAGGAAAAGGCTAGGACTGGGAAGGAAGCGGCCGTGGCCTTAATTAAGGTACAGCTCCAGCATTTGCCTGTTGTGAAAATGGGAAACCGCGGAAAACCATCTTCAGGGCTGCTGACAGTGGGGTTCGAACCCACTATCTCCCAAATACTGGATACTGAAATTATTATATAATTGCATTGTTAGGGAATTGCTCTTATTTCTACTATACATGCTATAACAATAAGATACCGCCAACGTTTCAGGAGAGATGGCGGTGGTGGTGATTATTGTTTTAAGAGGAAGTACAACTAGCCAACCATCCTCTATATAACACTAATCAGAGAGAAAAATGGAAGGGATCCGACGCTTCGAAAAATGAAGACATCGGCCAGAGGAAGGCAAGGACCACGAAGGGCGTGAAAATGAAAGATTCCCTAGGTCTCGAGTGCTCTAATGCCGTTGGGGTTGGAAAAGAACAAGAGTTGACCGAGGGAGGTCGGATAGAATAGATGAAAGTGAGGAGCCTGGCACAAGTAAGTGGAAGCAATGCCGGGACTGAGATAAGGGCCCCGTGGTCGCCAACCCACGCTCCCCAGTTGAGAGCTCCAGAGCCCCCTTTTAGTGCCCTCTTATGACAGGCAGGGGATATCGTGGGTATTATTCTATCACCCCCACCCACAGTGGGAAATTTCACGAGACATTCCTTACACGCGGAAGAAGAAAATACTGTATATTGTATGAGCATGGTTCGTAAACGCCTTACTTCCCTGTTAGAACTCTACAGATGGGAAACATACAGGACCAGAACGTACCGCATACCACTTGAAACTATTCCTTACCCTGCATGAAGTGTTCAAAATGCCCTCCGCATCAACCGGTCATCGCATTGAATCCCGGATGCGCTAATGACATATTTTCTCCTTGTACCTGATGAATTGCTACATACTGTACATTCTCCAGGAGAGAGCATACTGTACATTAAATTTAAGAATGTAGTCACTATATTTAGCCTAGCCACTCCCTTTTGCTGTAAGGTAGCGTTAGACTTCTGTCTCGTCTCATCGAGCTCGTTGCTACTCAAGATCAGCCAGTTTTCCTAACAAGCAATTACGACTAATGAATGTATCTTCGTTCTAATCAAAAGTTCGGATTCTGTCTCGGACAGAATGTTGCTTGGAGGGCACTTCTTATTACGTAATACGACTCTCATCGCACTTCGTCATAACAATGGTCGTACTCTAGGATATTTTCGTCCTGTGGGAGCATGCTACCTAGAACTAATTTATTTCTTTAATTTTCAAAATATACCAACATCTTTTCTATATTTTAGCGCAATCCTTCTGGATTCCTTCGTGCCCGTTCTCTCGTTTAGCCTGCCTGGTGGCTATGATGGTTAAGGCGTCAAGTCTATATGGTCTTACACCGTCCGTTCGTCGGAAACATTTTCACCATCAGAATGTCGGCCGGCTGAGTAGGAGAGCATACAGTGTCTTTTCTTTTACGTTGCACCAACCACAGATAGCTCTTATGGCGACGGTGGGGCATTAAAGGGGTAGGAGTGGGAAGGAATCAGCCGTGGCTTAAGTAAGGTGTAGCCCCGGCATTTTCCTGGTGTGAAAACGGGAAACCACGGAAAACCATCTTCAGGGCTGCAGAGAGTGCGGTTCTAACCCAGTATCTCCAAATTACTGGATACTGGCCGCACTTAGGGTCGGTAGGTATACAATTTCTAATCACTAGATTGCGTGAAAAATGCCTCAATTCGTCTCCAAACCTCTCCGCAGTGGTCATGTGGAGTGAGGGTATATGACGCGTTGATGGTGATTCGTCCGTCGGATGGAGACGTTAAGCCTTGAGCAGACCCCTTGGTGCTATTCGACTGAATTGTGACCGCACCGGGTTTCGCCGTCTCCCTTCCTATCATTTATCACATCATTCAAACAATTTAATTAACTTCTCTGATGAGTTTGAGTCAGAAACCGCCTTTGGTCATAAAAACTCGCTACAAAGATTCATCTCAATTCATCTCGCATTTTACTCTTTGTTCTGATGGTAAGTTATCATAATCACCATTCCAATGACAGCATTTATCTAGTAGTTATCATACTGTAAGAAAGTGATCTTATGAAAATACATTATCATCTTCTCATCTTCATTCTGATACTGCAGAACTGGGTAGCTCAGGTGGAAGAGCGCTGTCCTTCTGAGCTCAAGTTGACAGGTACGACCCTGTCTCACTCCGGTGGTATTTGAAGGTGCTCAAATACGTCATTCTCGTGTCGATAGATTCACTGGCATGTTAATGAACACCTGCGGGACAAATTTCCGGCACCTTGGCGTCTCCGAAACCGTAAAAGTAGTTAATGGAACGTAAAACCAGTAACTTTATTATTCATTAAAATATCCGTTATTAATGCAGTCAGATCTAATAAACATTGGACTTTTATTCCAGGTACTGTTTCCTTGAAGTAAGGTATCCTTCAGTCTTGCAAATTTCTACCGAGAAGAAACGTGCTTTTTATCCCAAACTATAATTTGTTACATCATTTTCCCCTTGACCTTCTATTCTTCTATTTTCTTCTCAATAAAATATATTAAGTTCATTGAACATTTTGTTCCTTTTGAAGGCAGGTTTACCCAAGTTCACTTTTTTTTACCCGCTATTCGTCTTTACATGTTTTCACAATTTCTATCATATTCTCGGGTTAGATTACCAGGGGGAAGTCACAGTATGATATTCTGCCGCGACTAAGTAGATCTATTTTGTTTTTCCCAGTTTATCCTCCCTGGATTTGTTAATAATAATAAATGCTCTGAGGCTACTCAGAGGCACGTTAGAGAGATCACTTAAATAGGGCTTCCTATTCACAAAGTATGTCTTTATAGCAACTCCAGCTGCCTTACATCATCTAAAGAAAGAGAGATGCACAGCAATTACTGTACAATCTTGTGTAGATGTTCCATTTTTCCACAATGACCAGTGCCCAAATCAGTTGTCCATTTCTGATTTCATCTGCTCGTATTAAGTACTTGCATTAATTACTTCTATGCGATTTTTTTGCATACTTGCATCCTTGTACTGATTTCCAGTATTTTATGACTGTTCATCATCGAAACCTTCGCCTTAGGAGACCAAATACGGGCTTAGATTCATGGTTAAGAGGGTATTTAGGGGTTGTAGTAAGTATTTAAAGCACAGGTCTCATAAGTCTCTGGTAAGACCCCAAACAGGGTATGGTTCCAGTGTATGGGACACTGACCAGGATTACTTGATCCGAAAACTGGAAAAAATTCAAAGAAAAGCAGCTCGATTTGTTCTCAGTGATTTTCAACAAAAGAGTACCGTTACGAAAATGTTGCAAAGTTTGGACTGGGAAGACTTAGGAGAAAGGTGATGAGATTCTCGATTAAGTGGTATATTCCGAGCTGTCCGTGGAGAGATGGTGTGGAATGAGATTAGTAGACGAATAAGTTTGATGGGTGTTTTAAAAAAATAGGAAAAATCACAATATGAAGAAAGAGTTTAAATTCAAGAGGGCCAATTTGGGCAAACATTCGTCTATGGGAAGAGGAGTAAGGGATTGGAATATTTACCATGGGAGATGTTCGATAAATTTCCAAATTCTTTGCAATTATTAAAACTAGGTAAAAAACAGATAGGTGATCTGCCACCTGGGCGACTGCCCTAAATGCAATTCAGTAGTGATTGATTGATTCTATGAATAAGCTCTGAGAACCCTCTCTGGCCAGCCCGTCATCCTCTCATGCCGTGAAAACTCTCATGTCCTGGCACACACATCAATTCAACAGAATTACGTTTCACCAGTTTCATGGGTGTATCTAGACGTTCAGTAGTAGTTTAGATTGATCTTTCAAGGACTCGAGAACCTGAAGGGCCGCTTGACTGTCATAAAGTATCAAAATGTTCCTTTTATGGTGGTCCGTAGAATGGTGATACTATATTCTAAATTTTATCTATATTCTCACACTTAATCAATTGCTGCTGTGTCGTATTTTTATCCGTCACATCCTGTTTATGAATCAAATGGGTTTTTTTAAAATTTACAGTTGTCTTTACGTCACACTGACACAGATAAGTCTTATGGCGACAAAGGGATAGAAAAGGCCTAGGAGTGGGAAAGAAGCGGCCGTGGCCTTAATTAAGGTACAGCCCCAGCATTTGCCTGGTGTGAAAATGGTAAACGGTCTTTAGGGCTGCCGACAGTGGGGTTCGAACCCACAATCTCCCGGATGCAAGCTCGCAGCCGCGCGCCCCTAAAGGCACGGCCAACTCGCCCGGTGAACCAAATGCATGTGCGAACTTTTTTTGTCACTGATTCCTCTGAGCATGTCCAAGGACCCCTTAGCCACTGAACATAATACTGCATTCAGTAAAAGAGGAAGTAATTTTATAATTATACCACGTTTGATTTTATTTATATAACTAGCTGATGTACCCGTGCTTCGCTACGGAATTCTACATTGTATACAGCATTCTAGGTTAGGTAGTGTACACGTTGTGAGCAAGATTGTATTAAACTGCATAGCTCTTAACGTTACCCTAGAAACGCGACGGGGAAGTCACCAAACGTCTTTTCTCATATGAAGACTGTGTTGGGAATTTTCATTGTAATGATAGGCCCGCTTGCCTACCATCAGTCACTACCAGGTTGGGGAGTTTTCATTATAATGGCAGACACTCACTCACCACCAGTCATTTTACATCCTCAGAAAGACTGTCTTAATGGTTCTCCCAACTGAAATGAACATAGGTCATTGCAATGACGTCAGTAGGAATGGCGCGATTAAAAGCAATGCTTTCATGTGAAATACTCCATGAAATGAAAGACCACACAATTTCTAACTTTTAACCAACAGTACTATGCTGGAATTCCAGAGCTGGAATGACCAAGCCGCAGACAGCTCTGATCTGTGTACACTCTTCGTCTTTTTTCGGCGGTGTGTGTGTGTGGGCGGGGGGGGTTTGGAAGGGGAGGCGAATAGTGGAGAGTCCCAGGGCAAAAACTATGCCCTTTTACTAATCTGTTTCCTAGGAGTACCCGATGAGACGGAAAATCTCAATTCACTACAATGGCAACGGAAAAATCTGACTTGGAGGCATTTTTTTCCTCCAAGCCAGAGGAGAAGCCCCCTCTTCACTGCTAATTTGGAATTAAATGAATGTAGAATTTAATAAACGTGAAGAGGAAGAAAATTTTCTTAAGAAACGGCTCTTTTCAGTGTTGACATTTTAGTTATTTAGTGAATTGTGTTGCTATAATTTGAAATAGGCTTAAATTGTAATTCTAGACCAGGTCATTCTACTACTACTACTACTACTACTACTACTACTACTACTACTAAGTGAGCCTCTGCCGTACGTGTGCATACAGCTCATTCAAAACAGCGCGTCAGAGTAGGGATCAAATAGCTGGAATACTATGATGAACCAGTGTGTTACGTACCTGCAGTATCAGAAAATGTATGAACCAGAGGGATGGCATGCTAAAGAAGAAAGTTTTCCAACTCCCCAGCTATTACCCGCCAATGTTCAGTCGGGCTGTTATCTTCGGTACGCAGTAGTAATCCCATCTATCGGAGTTGCGCGGCACCATAAGAAACGAAGAACATCACAACAAACAATGGTCAATATAAAGTTATTGTTGATCAGTAACAAACAATGGTCAATGTAAAGTTATTGTTGATCAGTGTTATGCGCTTTCGATATTGTAGGCCTTCTGAAATACCACTCTTATCATAGTCGGTACAGTAAAACTGAATGAAACATAAATGATCAGAAATTGTATTGTCTATAACCTTTGTTATGTAATACTTTTCGATAGCACCAATAATGTAGGTACCGGTATTTAAAAAGTAAATTTTAGGCGCCTTCCCCTAAACTACCAGTTTATCTCGGGCGAATACTATTATTTACAGCCTAGACTGTAGTTTCTTATTCCCCGACTCTATATAGCGGTTTTCATTAAATTCTGTTAACCCACTTTCTCATGGCTCGGCGTTGATATGGACTTAACAACAAAAATACAAATTCATTAATATGTGCTATCAGAGCCGTTATGGTAAAAATGTATAAGACATAATAGATTGGAAATTTAATTCTTATTAACTTATCGATACGACCACTAATAATATAAATATTCGATAATTAAATTTAAGGCCTTCCCCTAAACTACCATTTCACTCAGCGTGAATAAAATAATTTATGGCCTAGATTGTAGCGGCTCATCTCCCGACTTTACATACCGATTTTCATTAAATTCTCTTCAGCCGTTTTCACGTGATGCGTGTACATACATACAGACAGACAGAAATTACGGAAAAGTAAAAAGTAATTTTCTTGTTACTATGGACATGACGGATACATAAATACCATTCTTTTCAAATTCTGAATAATGTACAGACAAAACTCTTATTATATATACAGTATATAGATTTGCGAATAATATTTACTTTCAAAGAAAGTTTTAATTTAACTTCATTTATATAAAGATACTTCATACATGAACAGAAATTATAAAACGTGTGACACTTGGCTAATAATTACAACAGTCCGGATCTGGAAACTTACTTCAAAAAAATGTGCTTGTTACAGTTGGAACAATAGAACGGATGGTGCTTTTTTCCAAAGGGATAGTCACTCGAACCGAAGATCAGCATCTACATTAGCTCGGTTTCTGTACTTCGTTTCCTTTTTTGTGAGAGCAGGAAAGGTACACCCACAGAGGTTATGAAAGGCATTAAATGCCGTATCTTCTTTCTAGAAATTGTAGGGCATAGGGAGCCAAAAAGTCGATCAGAGGCGTAGAACTTCCTGGAGCTAAACATGCCACTCCATCCGATTCTCCACTCATATAATTTATTTTTCTCTTTCACGGAAGGGATTTCAAAGAAGGGATTTCTGATCTACGAGATGTTCTCAACCAGAAGCAGAAAATATGGTCTGAGTGTGGATACTAGGAATTCCAAGTCTCTCACTATTACATCAGTTACACTGCCTTGTAGTATTTCTTATTTTTCCCCCTGCTAACTTTTACTATATATTGACCAAGTTAAGAGTTACATATATTGTATGTAAGTTATGCAGCAGTGAAGATGTAGTTACTAAATTTAGTATGATGGTCTATGAATTGTGCGTGTACAATAAAATTTCCCTCTTTAAGTACATAAAATATACATTATTAATGAGGACCCCTTGGATCTGATTATACTGGAGAAATACACAGTTCAAAAAATTAGGGGAACATGTTTTTGAACGTATACCATAATCCACAAAACAATACCTCACACCCAGGTATATTACCAAGTAAACCTTTTTCCATTACCATTGAAGTATACAAAAGAACGTCGATGGATTCACGTTCATTTTCAGAACACAAACGGAAATGTCCAAATACGGGCGAAAACAAATTGATAACTGTTCTCCAGGATGGATTTTTATCACAGTTGAAGAGCCTCATTATGGTGTATGTCTTCCACGAGCATTTATCACAGCTCCGTATAAGTCGACGGAGGTCGAATTCCGGTATCAGTTCCCATTCTTCATTGAGAGACTGTTCGGGGTCTTGGAGAGTCTGTGGTGGAAAAGGACGCCCACGGACATTTTTGTCAAGCCTATCCAACACATGCTCGATGGGATTAAGGTCGGGACTCACTGCTGGCCATTCCATCTCTTGAATGTCCAGTTCTCGCAAGATGCGCGCTATATGAGCCCTAGCATTGTCATGCATGAGTACGAATTCAGGGCTAACATCGTATGCAGTAACCAACACATGCTGTAGCAGTATCTGCTCGATGTATCCCGCAGCGCTAAGATTACCACGGACGACGACAAGATCCCTACAGCCATCAATACTGATGCCACCCCATAGCATCACAGAACCTTGTCAGAATCGGTCGCCTTCCTGGACACCATTTGGCATGTACTGCTCACCACGGCGTCTCCATACACGTTGACGTCCAGCGCGCTGTGTCAGGGGAAATCTGGACTCGTCTGTGAACAACACAGGTCTTCGTTGGCGAAATTGCCAGTTGACGTGAGTACGAACAAACAGAAGGCGATCTGCGCGATTTTGCTGCGTTTAACGGTGCACTCAAACAGGACGTCTGGGTCGTAAGGACACTTCTCTTAACCTGTTCCTTACTGTCTGGTCAGACAGCGTGATTCCAGTGACCCTCCTGAGGTCTTGTTGCAGTTCTCTGGCAGTTACTGAACGACGCCGCAACACACAGATGGTCAGATATCGGTCATCCTGTAGAGTTGACATGCGTCCACGACCTTGTTCAGCACTCTTTGTGCAGTGGCCTGTCTCATTTTATCGATTCCGCAAGTGCTGAATAACTGACGGAGAGACATTGACATCCACAGCAACACGACGAAAAGTCCTGGATCAGAGTGACGGCCGTTACGACTTGAAACTCGTTAAGATGTCTCATGGGATGTGCTGGTTTACGTACAACGTGTGTACCTCACAACGACAGTGACGACACACGGACGCACCGCTATTCACTTTGTTTTGAGGGGTCACCTGACAGTTTAATTCACGGCTACAGATGGAGTATAACTTCGATTTGAGGTCTCAGGGTATGCTGTACGACCATTGGAACCCCATCTACCAAATTAACGTTCACATACCAGACGTTACAAAACATGTCCTCCCTAACTTTTTGAACTGTGTAGAATAACTAATTACTTCATTTGGTCAACCGTATCCTCCGTAGGCAACGATAATAATATATTTTTTCTTTATCTTTCAGGATAGGATCATTAAAATCTAGAGAAACAGCCTCCATTTCGTATTACTAGCAATTCTCGTACAGGTCAGCTCTTACACATCGTGGACTGGAGGTAGTTGGGGAATGATTATTTACTTTATAATTTTGAGAATTAGAAGGAGAGAAAGAACTGAGATGGTGAAGCATGTAAAGGTATCTGCTTGGTTTGGGGAAATTCTGTATAGAAGTTGCCCATTCACGGAGAGTGTGTATACGTGTGTCCTTACTCCTGGAAAATGAATCCTCATTAAAATCAAGCTTTTTTTCCTTAGTTACTGCAATAAGTCGCAGCTTTATAAGATGATACGCTTGTATAGCCGTCATTATCTCGGCTGTAGAGTCTGTGGCGTCGTTAGGATCGCTAACCACTACACTGTTAAACTGGTTCTAATGAGATTATCAGTAATCCACTTGATATATTATAGCGGGGACAACAGCTACTGTTAATTGGATTCCAAGCGCTTTTTAAATGGCCTTGTCTCTACACTGGGAGGGAGGTTGTCGCTAATGAAATTAGTCTCCCTGCAGGAAATCTAAGTTCGGCTTTGTCTAGGGAGAAGATGGCCAGCCTTCCGGGACCTCTATTTTTCTAGCACGATATATTTTCTTTTTTCATCTTCTAATTCTTGACTTACATACTTCTACTTGGATCAAAGAAAACGCTGAAGTTTTTTATCATTATTATTATTATTATTATCCAAATCGACTTTCAACCTGTTAGGTCGTGTTTCGTACATGTAATACGTGTTGAAGAGATGTTAAGTACAGAACAAAAATGGCCAACCGGACACCAGTGTGATCCGAACCCGCAACCTCCCGATTTCGCGTCGGTTTCTCTACCATTTCAGCTATGGTGACCTAGCTAGGCCATCTTTTGTTCTATTGGGAAGGAGCTAAGCTACGGGTCTGGCACTACTATCACTCTGTAGAGTGTGTGGAAGTCGCCGTTTCCACCGGTTCGAATCCCAGTGGTGTCCGGTTGGTCTCGTTTGTTCTGTACTTAACATCTCTTCGCCCGACTCGTTGGCTGAATGGTCAGCGTACTGGCCTTCGGTTCAGAGGGTCCCGGGTTCGATTCCCGGCCGGGAATACATTGGAATTGGGAAATATCCCGGTAGCAATGATCAGTTACGGAGGTGTGATTTATTTACTCATGTGTGTCAGTAGCACAATATACTGTAGATTGCAGATGCATATTACAAAATTAAATAAAACACGTGAAATTACAATATTTGCATAAAATTATACAGTTATTTACAAAATATCGGCCCAGAATTTGGCCACGTTAACAGCACTGTGCTAGATCAAGTTCTGTGCATTTAACAGGGCATAGAGGACAATTAATGAGGTGCCTCGCCGTTTGTACCACGCCGCATTCACATAGGGTCTGATCCCCTTTCAAGAGGCCCCATTTCTTCATATTTTCCTTCGATCTTCCAACGACTGCTCTTAGTCTGTCAGTGCCTTCCATGAAGTCCAAGTTTTTTCATGACTAGGGGGAAGGTTTTCCTCCGATTTTAAGCGTTCTGGGAGAAAAGGGATATTCTGATTCCAGAGTAGTGGTCTGGACTTGTTGCATCTGCACTAGTGGAAGGGGGTGGGGGTTGAGAGGTGTGCATAAAACTGTTCCTGGACTTCAATCGAGTTGGTGGTAGTTTATGTCCATGTAGGAGCTTGGCTGAGCTGGTAGAAGCCCTTAACCTCTCCAGACTTGCAGCTACTTCGCGTCTGACCTCAGGAGGGACTATTCCTGCAAGGGAGTACAGTTTGCCTGTTAGTGTTGTTTCAGAAATCCTGTAATATGTCTGCATGTTTCATTCATGGCGATATCGACATTTTTGGCATGTGTACATTTATACCAAGAATGGTCATCCCACTTTCTACCATTGGTGTGATAATAAAGCAACGACTACAACAACAAGAGTACAACAAGCAATTCCATGGAAAGAAAATATTTTATATTAGTTCATTTTTCTTGGAGAAATGTCTGTTAACAGTCTCATTGTCCGCCTCTGTGGTGTAGTGGTTATTGTGATTAGCTGCCATCCCCGGAGGCCCAGTTTCGATTCCCGGCTCTGCCACGAAATTTGAAAAGTAGTTCGAGGGCTGGAACGGGGTTAACTCAGCCTCGGGAGGTCAACTGAGTAGAGGTGGATTCGATTCCCACCTCAGCCATCCTGGAAGTGATTTTCCGTGGTTTCTCATTTCTCCAGACAAATTCTGGGATGGTACCTATCTTAAGGTCACGGCTGCTTCCTTCCCTCTTCCTTGTCTATCCCATCCAATCTTCCCATCCCCCCGCAAGGCCCATGTTCAGCATAGCAGGTGAGGCCGCCTGGGCGAGGTACTGGTCATCCTTCCCAGTTGTATCCCTGATCAGTGTCTGAAGCTCCAGGACACTGCCCTTGAGGCGGTAGAGGTGGGATCCCTCGCTGAGTCCGAGGGAAAAACTGACTCTGGAGGGTAAACAGATAAAGAAGAAGAAGAGTCTCATTTCAGAAACTAGCAAACTGTTTCTTTATTCCCCACCAGTAGCTAATATTACAACAGTTGTTTTTCCTTGCGATCTTCCTGATCACACTCTCGTGTTTTTAAATGAAGTATTTCCATACCCTGCAAGAGAGAATTAAATCCTAGAACATTGGTTTCTTCTGGTGACGTCTCTTCAAAGAAGGTTGTCG
Organism: Anabrus simplex; assembly: GCF_040414725.1. Taxonomy (NCBI): domain Eukaryota; kingdom Metazoa; phylum Arthropoda; class Insecta; order Orthoptera; family Tettigoniidae; genus Anabrus; species Anabrus simplex. Next base: position 37,527,661 of record NC_090268.1, read on the forward strand.
ACCATCGTGAAGTATTGTTTCCTATTTTGTGTTTCCCATGTGTGTTGCCGTACAGTGAATGGCAAATCACGCGTCCGGGATAATCTTCTCAGGCACGTCCATGTTTCACTTCAGTGATCAGTTGTACCAAACAGTATTTATCATTTCGGATGATGTGACCGAAATAAGCTGCTTTCTTGCGTTCTGCGAGGGTTAAGACTTCACATGACTTCCCGGCACAACGGACTACCTCCTCGTTGATGACGTGGATTCTTGAACAATCTGCAACACATTCATATTTCATAGACATGCGATCGGTTCATTGACGAATCTTTCAGTGTTAGTCCTTCGACACCGTACATTTCTATTTGCCGGGCTGAGTGGCTCAGACGGTTGAGGAGCTGGCCCTCTGACCCCAACTTGGCAGGTTCGATCCTGGCTCAGTCCGGTGGTATTTGAAGGTGCTCATATACGTCAGCCTCGTGTCGGTAGATTTACTGGCAAGTAAAAGAACTCCTGCGGGGCTAAATTCTGGCACTTCCGAAAACCGCAAAAGTAGTTAGTGGGACGTAAAGCTAATAACATTAATTAAATACCAGCACTGCGAGCTTGTCATTGCAGGGCTAGTAATATTGCTTCACTCTCAAATAATTTAGCGGGTACACTGCCCGCCAGCGACTCTAGGCACACACTCCCCCGTTGTCTAGTCACTGCGAATTACTCTTGCTCTATCTGTTGTTCATAAAACGAAAGATCGCACAGTCTATTTCTAATATCTCGCTTTATCGAAAATATGATTAACAATTAAATTTCAGTTAATTCGGTCGTGTATATTTAATCCCAAGTGTTGCTGTTTGAGTCATCAGTCCAAAGACTGGTTTGATACAGCCCTACACACCACCCTATCCTGTGCTATCCTGTTCATTTCTACGAATTGCTGCATCCTGCATCTGCTCTACTCTGCTTGTCATATTTATACCTTGGTCTACCCCTACCGTTCTTACCGCCTGCACTTCCATCAAAAACCAACTGAACAATACCTGGATGTCTTAAAATGTGTCCTATCATTCTATTCTTCTGGTCAAATTTAGTCGAATGTATCTTCTCTCACCAATTCGATTCAATATCTCTTCATTCGTGATTCGATCTATCCATTTCACCTTCAGCATTATTCTGTAGTACCACATTGGAAACCTTCTCTTCTCTTTCTTTCTGAGCTAGTTACCGTCCATGTTTCACTTCCATATTCCAGACACAAATACTTATCGTGGAAAATATTCTGATCTTTTAGATATTCCTATAGGACTACAACCCAGGCCGTTCTCTGATTCTGAAATAATATGTAGGCTCTACTACGAAATTGAATAATCTGATTAAAGGCGTCCAACAGCTTTCTCATTGTTCAGACAGACAACGAACATTTATGGTTTCCGGTGCTTCAGAGATAATAATAATAATAATAATAATAATAATAATAATAATAATAATAATAATAGTATGGCCTCAGCTACCGTGTGCAGACATTTCAATTTGACGCCATCTGGCTGTCTGCTCGTCAATTTCGACGTTCCGTTTTACTCTAGGCCCACTAGATGGCAGACCGAGTAAACCGAAACTCTCTAGGGTGTCTGTGGCTGAGATTTAATGAATTTTGTCGGGTAAACACCAAATGTGTCAGCAGAGATCTTTTACATGTCGACATCGTACGACATGGAGTGTCGAATAGACATTTTTCCGCCCTTCAAAAATCCGACTACCTCTGCCGGGTTTGAACCCGCTATCTTGGGATCCGGAGGCCGACACTCTATCGCTGATCCACAGAGGCACCTGCTTCAGAGGTGTCGGAATTTTATCCAGCAGGAGTTGTTTTACTTGCCAATAAGTCTCTCGACACGTTTCCGACGCATTTGAGCAGCTTCAAATACCACAGTATTGAGCCTGTATCGAACCCGTCAACTTGAACTCAAAAGACCAACATGCTACTGTCTGAGCTACTCGGCCCGACGTACGTATTTTATTTTAGGACTAAGCTTTTCGCGTCGTCAAACTCAATTTTTATGTAAAACATATAGGGCGGTATAAGGAGGTATTTATACCTATAAGAAATTACTACTTCCGAGGTTAAAAGTGGGAATCCACGGCATCTAACCTTACGTCTCCTGCTTTTGACAAATGTGATATTGTAGCCATCACAACACACTGCAACACTACCAGCATGTTCCTTTTCAAACATAGTAACGTTTCGTCTGAGCTGTACGATGCATGTAAAATAAAATAGAACGAGCGAATTGGCCGTGCGGTTAGGGGCGCGCAGCTGTAAGCTTGTATTCGGGAGACAGTGGATTGAAACCCTACTGTCGGTAGCCCTGAAGGTGTTTTTCCGTGGTTTCCCTTTTTCACATGAGGCAAATGCTGGGGTTGTACCTTAATTAAGGCCATGGCCGCTTCCTTCCCATTCCTATGCCTTTCCTGTTCCATCGTCGCCATAAGACCTATCTGTGTCGGTGCGACGTAAAGCAACTAGCAACAAAAAGCCATCCATTAGTACTTCACATCACAGCCTGCACGGTTGCTAGGTAACGTCGCTTCACACATTTTATTCATAGACACACTCCGTAACCTCGGCACTGAGTGAGATAGAGTGGTTAGCTCTATGGCTGCCCGCCTTTGCTTCCAAGAATTAACCAGTAATCAGACAATATACAATTTCTGTTTCACTCACTGGTGGTATTGTAAACATACATTTATTGAGATGACACACATTCGTGGTTTCATCTGGTCAAACAGAAACATTGCGCATAAAAGTGGAACATAGGGCACGGGATGTTGATTTGAAGTATTGTGGCCGATATGATTGCACCCTCTTTTTTTTCTTCCAATTTTCTTTACGTCACACATCACAGGTAGGTGATATGACGACGATGGGGTAGGAAAGGGATAGGAGTGGGAAGGAAGTGGCCGTGACCTCAATTAAGATACAGCCCCACCATTTGCCTGGTGTGAAAATACGAAACCACGGAAAACCATCATCAAAGCTGCCGACAGGGGGTTTCGAACTCTTTATCTCCCGAACGCCAGCTCACAGCAGCGCGACTCTAACCGCACGGCCATTTGCTCGACTGCACCCTCTGGTTGCAAATGTTGCTATATTTGATTATGTGTAACTATTGATGTCTCTAGTACTAAACCGCTTTGCTGTTTGACAATCACATAATAATAGTATACACGGTTAGTCGGACTTCAACCATACGAAGAATAATCAGGACTTTTGATATTGCTTATCCTTTCAGTTTCAGACCGATTTTTGTCTTTACTGTGAACTTTATAGTTAAATTGTTGTATGTCTATTTCGTATTGAAGTTAAAATAAGAACTCGTGTCTTCAGGTGCTGGTGGTGGTGGTGGTGGTGATTATTGTTTTAAGAGGAAGTACAACTAGGCAACCATCCTCTATATAACACTAATCAGACGGAAAAATGGAAGGCAAGGGCCACGAAGGGCGTGAAAATGAAAGACTCCCTAGCCCTCGCAAACCTAATAGCGTTGGGGTCGGAAAAGAACAAGAGTTGACCAAGTGAGGCCTGATAGGATAGATGAAAGTGAGGAGCCTGGCACAAGTAACTGGAGGCAATGCCAGGACTCAGCTGAGGGCCCCGTGCTCGTGTCCTCATCCCGAGATGGCGCAGTTCTTTTCAGGCACACCCCCACTGGAGGTGAGCTGCATGTACTATTCAACCACATACCAGTCCTCCTGCCATTCTTAAATTTTTCTCCGGCTCCGCAGCGTAACGGTTAGTGTTATTAGCTGCCGCCCTCGGGTATATATTATTATTATTATTATTATTATTATTATTATTATTATTATTATTATTATATAATAACTGATTTCATCATCGTTATTAATATTTTCTCCTTGTATGAATATAGGAAACTATACATTACTAAATATATGTAAAGGCTGATTATGTATTAAACAGGAACAAATGTCCCTAACTTTGCCACATTAAATACATCATCTATCCATCTATCTATCTCCCAGATGGCAGGGATAGCACAACTCCGTTGAGATATATATAGCTGAGTTTTAATTAATTTTGCCGGGTAGACAAGAAATGTGTCACCAGAGATCATTCACATGCCGAAATTTTACGATGTCGAGTGCCGAAAGGACTTATTGCGCGCTTCAAAAATCCGACTACCGCTGCTACGTTTGAACCCGCGACTTGGGATCAGCGTGCTGAAACTTCACCGAGGAAACTGTTATTTAAATCGCAAGGAACAAGTCTTAGAGAAAAGTGTAGAAAAAAAGTTTTTTATAATGACTACAAGTGGTTTTGAACTAAGACTTCCAGTTGGCCTAATGCATCATACTTTCGTAAAACTCAATCTATTAATTAGTAAAAATTATTGGACAGTGTACATTATCGCATATTTTTCCTATTCAGAGGATGAAGACTTCGCTCTGGAGACTCAGCACAGCTGTTAGAGCAGTAGTGCAGTAATTCACGTATTGAATGGTGTAACATATGTTCTCTACATGCTCGGCTTGGCATGGTGCCACTTAGCTGGCCCGCTAGATTAACTGTGTGGTGTGGGACTGGTTCATAGAGATATCTCTCTCATTCCATTCTCTATTAAAAAGATAGCATTCGGGAAATGGACATCATGAAAACAATAAGGCACTGATCACCAAATGTTCTGATTTACAAGTAGAACGTCAATGTTTACCTGAATGAATGGAATTGATTGTGCTCGTAGTTCAGGATAGGTACATTAGGATACAATATTTACGCTGTCAATAGTTTATTCGTATGAGCTAAACAGAGTTATGTCACCCTTTTGTGTACACCCCGGCAATCTGTGTACTCACTAAACTCTCAATATTGGCCGGGCTGAGTGGCTCAGACGGTTGAGGCGCTGGCCTTCTGACCCCAACTTGGCAGGTTCGATCCTGGCTCAGTCCGGTGGTATTTGAAGGTGCTCAAATACGTCAGCCTCGTGTCGGTAGATTTACTGGCACGTAAAAGACCTCCTGCGGGACTAAATTCCGGCACCTCGGTGTCTCCGAAAACCGTAAAAGAGTAGTTAGTGAGACGTAAAGCAAATGACATTATTATTATTATTATTATTATTATTATTATTATTATTATTATTAAACTCTCAATATTTCTCGTTCTCAGATACTGACAAGTTTCGCGAGAGTATGGTGAAAAGTCAGTAAAGAAAGGTAAAATTTTCCTAAAATAAAGTTAGAAGTTACGGCTTTCATTCAATATTTTCCATGAGTGTTCATGAATATTTTAAGATATTACATATCAATGTTTTTCTCGTAGTTTCGTTTCAAATATGAATTCCTTCCCACAAATTCATGCTGAAAATTTCTAACATAGTCCGTATTTTCAGTAAGAATTCATATCATAAAACAGATTGAAGAGCATGGAGTCTGTGTCCCATAACTTCATGGTTCAAGCCAAAGGAGACCTGCAAAAATTATTTCCCACCCGACGAACCAAGCATCTTGCAAGCTAAGCGTAATCCTTCTCTGCGGCCCAGACACTACACATCGGCAAAATTGTAGCATATAATATAAGATGCCAAGAATAACGGCCCAGAGGATTCGTCGTGGTGACCACACGGCACCTCGTAATCTGCAGGCCTTCGGGCTGAGCAGCGTTCGCTTGGTAGGCCAAGGCCCTTCAGGGCTGTACTGCCATGGGGTTAGTTAGTATAAGATGTGTTTGTCATAAAATACAAATTGAATTAACGCACATATTAATCCAAAGGCAAGCATTCATACAAGTGGAGGCACATGTGCACCGTCACTACATTGTCCTATATAGGAGGCTTGCAGTGGTGTCTCAACGGCGCACTAACCGCCAGCTTCTTGGAAAGGTGTAGCAATCCAACTGATGAGCCCACTGTTGCACTGGGGCGAAACGCTGGTAATTTCACGATTGAAAAAGCCTAAGAGCTTAAATGTTTTTAACATTTGCCATCGACGAAATTATTTTTTTACATATTTGTCTTATTTGGGACACGTAAGGCTATGAAATATTAAAATTTCATCACGTTCGGATAGTTTTAAAGTCGAGGTTTTTCGGTAGAATGTCGAAAGCACGTTCTTTTTCCGGTTCCGGTTACAGCAGCTGCAGAAATACACACGGCAAAAACGTTGTATACCACTATTAAACGCAAAAAATAATGGAGATATAATTTTATGCAATTAGATTTGATACTGCTGCACCCATAGAAGTTTAAACTGGAGTATCCATACTTTCGAATCCGACAATAGAGTATGCTCTTATGACGATCTTCTTTTAGCCAACGAGAAGTCGCTATACGCTGCAGAATGCTGGAAGGACACAGTTTAAGGACACATGACTCTGAAGACCACATTAAAGTAGCAGAAAATCATTATTTTTGCCGTCATAATTTGGACAGAAATACTTATTCCAAGTGGACAAAAATTGTCAAGTGCAATGAATGAACATTGTAGAGTGTTATTAGCTTATTAATTACTGGTTATCCTTCATATTTAATTCTTATGACAGTTTATTCCTTGCAATGTTTTACAAGGCTGCAAATTCACTCTAAACTGACCGAAGGGAAAACTCGGAAACTATTATATGACATGAATGAAATTTTTGCAGCTTCTACCCACAGTATTTAGGCACAAAGTAGACTAAAATAATATTTGTTTTTAAAATATGTCAAGAAATGTTCAAATATTATTATTCAAAGTTTCGTAAATTTTGTCGAAAATGTTTATTTTGATAAATAAAGAGCTACATTCATTATTAAAGTCCAGTTTTAAGATAACTGCACACTAATCAGTGTGCTGAATTTCATTCGTATCTGATTAATGGTTACAGAGATAATAAAATTAATATTATAAAAATACACTTTTACATGTGAGCTATACAAAGTAAAAAACATAAGTCCAGCATCTCGTTAACTATTAAAGGTAGACCAATGTAATTTGGCACACTGTTTTAGGGTGCAGTTATCTTGATCGTGAACTACAATCATGAATCAAAATGGAAACCTACAACCTCTTTTCCAGTCATTGACCGGGTCAGGGATGGAATGAATGAAGCCGCCATCTTGCGGCAAAGATAGGAATTGTGCCGGTTGCCGAGGCCTGTCGCACTCCTCTGTGGCAATGTACAATCTTGAATATAGCTCTTTAGCCATACAATGTTCGACAACATTTGAGAAAATTTGAAAAGTAATATTTGAAATTTTTCTACAAAAAGCTATTTTACCAAATATCATGATTGTAGTCTATTTTGTACCTACATGCTGTGGGTAGTTGCTATAAAATTATTATTCATGATCCATAAATAGTTCCCGAATTTATTCTTCCGACAGCTTGGAGGGAATTTGCAGCCTTAGAAAACATCGCAAGGAATTAACTGTCATAAAGCATTAACCATGAAGTATAACAAGTAACTAATAAGCTAATAATAATATTAAGTGTTCATTCATTCAGCATAACAATTTTTGCCCACCTAGATTAATTATTTCTGTCCATATTTGATTTTCCACTACTTTAATGTTGTCTTCACGGACATGCGCCCTTAATCGTGATGTCGGGAACGAAAATACTAATCAAATATTCGATTTATAAACAAAATTTACTATGCTATTAATAAACTATTAAGTAGTAATTACATTTAATCTGGGTAAAGAGAGAAGTTTTACTCGGTGAACATGCGTGCTTTGAAAACCCTCATTAATTTTTAAAAGCTTCCACTAGCCTTAAAATGCATGTATATTTAATCTTACATATCCATAGGTATAGATAATAACTCATTTATGAACGTTATGGTTTAATATTTGATGATGTTTGCTTCGGTAACTGTTCATAACCTCGATAAAAAGTGAACTTGTTGTACCCAGCTGACATTAATTATTCTTGGTTACAACATTACAATAAATTATAACAGAAGTTAAAGTATTTCTTAGCTTTATGCAGTATTTATTTAAGTGTTTTCTACCGAGAAGTGGAGTTTGTTTACCTTCGGAGTTCTTCTTCAATTCCCCGCCTTCTTTACTTATCCAACGGTGAGAATTGGCTCAGCCGATCCATACGTCCAAATTTTTGACAGTTCAGTGCTACAGCAACAATTGCTAGAATTGAAATATAGAATTTCCTAGGCGGTAATGAAGTTTAGAAACGAGTCTTTGACTTCTGAACAGGCACGTGGCTCTGGGGTTTACTCAGCCTGCAACATAAATGAGTATCCGGTTGAATCCTGGGCCGTAAGGTGGCTAACTCACTTAACGTCGAAGTTGTGAACAGTGGAAATCGTTACCTTCAATTCATCCAGGGACTTTGGTGGCCTAGACGTAGAAGGCTTTACATCCTCACAGTATAGATCTCGCTTCTTCATAAGTTTGTGTTTTGGAAATTTTCAGAAGTTTTCTATGAATTCGCAGTGTAAACAAGGTAAAAGAGATGGAGCATTTCTGGCTTGGCTTGTAAACAACATCGTATTTGGACCTCTATAGCTGATTTTCAACGTACTAATTAAGGCACTCCTTACTAATTGGATTGCCTTCATATGTTTATGGCTCTTTGCACCTTTCCCATAATTACAGTTACTGACTTAGAGGATGTACGCCACAATCGAACATACCAGTATATAACACCTCCCCTGTGAACCGTGTAACCCTGCCATGGTGGGGAGGTTTGCGCGTCCTGATGAAGCAGATAGCTGAACCGTAGTTGAAAACATGTCGGAGGGTTACCAGCCTGACGATCATGTCCGGAATTTGCAAGGGTGGCAGTCTGGATGATTGACTTGTAATAATTGCCCTTGTAATAATATTTAACATGGCTGTGATGATACTGTTTCGCCGGCCCCGTGGTGTGGGGGTGGCGTGCCTGCCTCTTACCCGGAGGCCCCGGGTTCGATTCCCGGCCAGGGCAGGGACTTCTACCTGGACCTGAGGGCTGGTTCGAGGTTAACTCAGCCTACGTGATTAGAATTGTGGAACTATCTGACGGTGAGATAGCGGCTCCGGTCTCGAAAGCCAAGAATAACGGCCGAGAGGAATCGTCGTGCTGACCACACGACACCTCGCAATCTGCAGGCCTTCGGGCTGAGCAGCGGTCGCTTGGTAGGCCAAGGCCTTTCAAGGGCTGTAGTGCTATGGGGTTTGGGGGGAGGGTGGGGTTGTGTTGATACTGTTTCACAGCTGAAAACAACGGAAAACTGCAGCCGTAACTAACTCCCGAGGGCATACAGCTCTCTCTGTATGACTGAATGATGGTTTTCTCCCAGGCAAAATATTCCTGAGGTAAAATAATCCCCCAATCGGATATCTCCGAGTCAGAGCGTGGAATGTTAACAGTCTGAATCGTTATGGTGGGTTAGAGAATCTGAAAAGGGAAATGGATAGGCCCTAGACTCAAATGAGATTTAGGTGTTTTAAGTGAAGTACCTTGGCAGGAAGAGCAGGATTTATAGTCAGGCAACTACAGATTTATCAACACAAAATCAAACATGGGAAATGCAGGAGTTGGTTTAATAACGAATAAGAAAGCACGACATCGGGTAAGCTACTACGACCAGCATAGTGAACGAATTATTGTTAAGATAGACACCAAGTCAATGCCCACCACACTTGTGCAGGTGTATATGCCTACCTGCAGAGCTGCCGACATTGGGGCTTCGAACCCACTATCTCCCAAATGCAAGCTTACAGCTGCGTAAGCCTAACCACACGGCCAACTCGCTCAGTAGTGAATAATGTAGGGCATAAATGACTATATGAAAATACAGTACTCTTACATGGAATTTACTTACCAAATTTTATGAAAGGACGTAGAGGCATAAAGCTGTGCAAAATTCTCTGGATATTATTGTGTTTGAGACAATTTATAAGTCCAAGCTTAGTGGCATATCGGTGGGTGGTAATCCTGATTACCACAGTAGGTTAGAGTCAGGAGGGAGGAAGGGCACGTAGCCTCAAAATACCCAGAGAAGAGGAATAAGAAGAACTCAGTGCATTATTTGCATGATGGGGGAATAGGTGATTTCAAATAGTATGCAAGTACTGTTTTCCTTTGATTTCAGATTGAAACTCCAGAAAATGGTAGTTTTGTTCATGCCTTTCGAAGCAAGTTAATAGTAAATATGATAATAATAATAATAATAATAATAATAATAATAATAATAATAATAATAATAATAATAATAATAATAGTAATAATAATTCCAGTGCGTTTACAGCAAAAGCACACGTAATCAGATCGCTTTCTCCACAAATAGTGTAGTAGGTGCTCAATGCTTCTGACAGCGATATCATTTTTTCTAAGGTGACATTTAAAAACATACTTATTGTACCTCCCAAAGTCTGTTTCTAAATCCATTAAGTGGTTAATCTTTCTTTCTTGATCCGTTTACCCTCCAGGGTTGTTTTTTTCCTCGGACTCAGCGAGGGATCCAACCTCTACCGCCTCAAGGGCAGTGTCCTGGAGCGTGAGACTTTGGGTCGGGGGATACAACTGGGGAGTATGACCAGTACCTCGCCCAGGCTACCGCAACTGCTATGCTGAAAAGTGGCCTCGTGGGATGTATGGGAAGATTGGAAGGATAGAGGAGGAAGAGGGATGGAAGCGGCCATAGCCTTAAGTTAGGTACCATCCCGGCATTTTACCTGGAGGAGAAGTGGGAAACCACGGAAAACTACTTCGAGGATGGCTGAGGTGGGAATCGACCCCCCCCCCCTCTACTCAGTTGACCTGCAGAGGCTGCGTGGACCCCGTTCCAGCCCTCGTACCACTTTTCATATTTCTTGCCAGAGCCGGGAATCGAACCCGGGCCTCTCGGGGCGGCAGCTAATCACACTAACCATTACATCACAGAGGTGGACTGAGTGGTTAATCATGTAGCAATAATAATTCTTCCATGTGACCATGAAACAATAGCGGAGGCCTCCAAAGAAATCAGTGTGTTCAGATCGTTGAACGAGTAAATGTAAGCAGTGTCAGACTTACCTCGGTTCCCAGTGATTGCTATTCCTGTGTCACTAGCTATAAGCTCGCTGAATATGAGTACTGTATTTCCTGTGAGGGCCTTCCTCAGGAAATAATTAGGTAATTCTGTGTTCGTGATCTAATGAGAAGCGAGTGATAGTGGCGAGGAAGGGGACTGGGTGTAGTTGTAACGAGAAGACAGATGAGCCGAGAGAGTTTCGACCCTGAGACCCACGCCATGTATCATTCGTGTCTGGTACAGCCCTCCCTGCGCCTGAGTGTGTAGCGATAACACTTGGACCTCGGGCTAGGAGCTCGCCGACCCGGACATAACTACTTACTTCTGCGGCTTTTTATGTCCTCCCTTATCACAAGTAACAGCTGACTTGTTAAAAATGAGAAAAAGTTACTGTGCTCTAATGTTACAACGTAGTAATGGGAATTACACAAGAATTTTCTCCTAAGACGGCAGTGCTGCATGTATATCTTACATTTCTCTTTCTCAGACGGCTCTTTTAATGTGTGTCTCCTCTCTCTCCAGTTGCGATTATTCCAATCTGGCTTGCTGTACAGTAGCTTTTTATTATAGCATATTATTTTATATTACGATAATGGTACAGGTCTTTTGAGCTGACAACCATGGGCACCTTGCGCATTGTGAGGATGGCGGTTTGCCTAGGGTGAAATCTAATATTAAAGATGGCACAGACAAGGCCGGGAATCGACTCCGGGTCCCTTGAGACCGAAAGTCAGGACGCTAACCAGTTAGCCACGGAGCCGCTCATATATTATATTATATTATATTATATTATATTATATTATATTATATTATATTATATTATATTATATATATATAAAATAAGAGTTTTGTCTGTACATTGCTCAGAATTTGAAAAGAATTGTATTTCTGTATCGACCATGTCCACAGTAACAAGAAAAAGCATTTTCTACTTTTCCGTAATTTATGTCTGTCTGTCTGTATGTATGTATGTATGTACACGCATCACGAGAAAACGGCTGAAGAGAATTTAATGAAAATCGGTATGTAAAGTTGGGTGATGAACCACTACAATCTAGGCTATACATTATTTTATTCACGCAGAGTGAAATGGCAGTTTAGGGGAATGCCTAAAATTTAATTTTCAAATATTTATGTTATTAGTGGTCGTATCGTAATGGAAATCGGTAGACAAATACGAGAAATAAGTCGCTACAATATAGGCTGTACATAATTGTATTCGCGCTGAGGAAAATGGCAGTTTAGGGGAAGGCCTAAAGTTAAATTCTCAAATATTTATTATATTAGTGGTCGTATCTTCACGAAAATAGGTATGCATAGTCGGGGAATAAGTCGCTATAATCTAGGCCATCAATAATTTTATTCACACTGAGTGAAATGGTAGTTTAGGGGAAGGCCTGAAATTTAATTCTCAAAAAAGTTATTTATGTTATCAATGGTCGTATCGATAAATACCACATAACTAGCATAACTTTAGTTATGTCGTAAGTTAGTAGTAGTTATGTAAGAAGTTATTAAATTTTCGATCACTTATGTCTTATACATTGTTACCGTACCGCACATAATCACAGAGATATTCATGTTACTAACCCCATATCAGCGCCGAGTCATGAGAAAATGGGTAAACAGAATTTAGTGAAAATCGGTATGTAAAATGTGAGAATAAGGAACCACAGTCTACGATATAAATAATTTTGTAAGTCGCCCTAATATCACAGAGTCGCAAGGAAACTAATGTGAAGGCCTGCAATATAGAAAGCTCATAAATTTTATCAATAATAACATTACATTAGCCATTGTTTGTTGTGATGCGCTTTTTGTCTTTTGTTTCCACTCATCCCCGTTACTGCAGCGTACCGAGGTTTTTTAATTTGCTTTACGTCACACCGACACAGGTAGGTCTTATGGCGACAATGGGATAGGAAAGGAATAGGGGTGTGAAGGAAGCGGCCTTGGCTTTAATTAAGGTACAGCCTGGTGTGACTGGTCTGAAAATGGGAAACCACGGAATACCATCTTCAGGGATGCCGGCAGTGGGGTTCGAATCCACTATCTCCCGGATGCAAGCTCACAGCTGCGCGCCCCTAACCACACGGCCAACTCGCCTGGTCTACCGAGTGTAACAGCTTGCCTGCATATTGGCGGGAAGTAGCTGGGGAGTTAGATAACTTTCTTCTTTAGCATGCCATTCCTCTATTTCATACATTTTCTGATATTACTGGTACGTAACACATTGGTTCATCATAGTATTCGAGCTATTCAATCCCTACTCTGAGGCACTGATTGGAATGAGTAGTGTGTATATTTAACGGAATAATGACAGAGGAGTGTTCACGGCAGTCTGCGACCTGGTTATTCCAGCTCTGGAACTTTGGACTGTTAGATCGGCACCGTAGTACTGTTTGTTGAAAATGAGAAAGTGTGCGGTTTTTAATTTGATCGAGTATTTTATATGATAACATTGCTTTCAATCGCTACATTCCTACTGACGTTTTTGTATTGACCTATGTTGAATTCAGTTAGGAAAACCACCAAGTCAGTCTTTCTGAGAATCCCGTAGCGAAGCACGGGTACATCAGCTAGTTATATTATATTATATTATATTATATTATATTATATTATATTATATTATATTATATTATATTATATTATATTATATTATATTATATTATATTATATTATATTATCCGCGGTGCAGGGGTAGCGTGTCTGCTCTTACCCGGAGGTCCCGGGGTCGATTCCCGGCCAGGTCAGGGATTTTTACGTGGATCTGAGGGCTGGTTCGAGATCTACTCAGCCTACGTGATTACAATTGAGGCGCTATCTGACGGTAAGATGTCAGGCCTGGTCTATAAAGCCAAGAATAAAGCATTCGTCGTGCTGACCACACACCTTATAGTCTGCAGGCATTCGGGCTGAGCAGCGGTCGCTTGGTAGGCCATGGCACTTCGTGACAGTTGCGCCATGGGGTTTGTTTTGGGTGTATTATATTACATAATAATGGCGCATGGCCTCCGGAAAGGCCTGGTACAGGTCTTTTTCTAGTAGACGGCCTATTAGGCGACCTGCATGTCTGTGAAGATGAAGGCCCTACCTAGGATGAATTCTAATGTTGAATACGCCACACACACACACCCAGCCCTCGAACCATTAGAATTAACCAATTAAGGTTAAAATCTCCGACCCAGCCGGGAATCGAACCCGGGACCCTCTAAACCGAAGACCAGTACGCTGAACATTCAGCCAACGGGTCGGACATTATATTAAATTATAGCTGTTGACGGGTTACTTGTTGTACGGTTACACCAATAACGACATTCAGCGCCAATCCCGTTGTGTAGGAGTAGTGTGCCTGCTTCTTACCAAGAGGCCCAGACATGATTCTTTGCCAGTCTAAGGGATTTAGTTCTGGAATGAGGACTGGACCGCTGTTCACCCAGCCTCGTGAGACTGTTTCATATGAGAGCCAGGGAAATCGTTCAAGAAATCCAAGCAATATCGTTGAGGATGCCACGCTATCCATGTGGCTCTACAATACCTGGAAGTCCAACTGTGCCCTTCCACGAGATGGCATCATTTATACCAACTCAGTATGTTATTTAATTATAAGTTGAACGAGGGAGTGCACTCAATGGAAAATGTGTTCTTTGGATCTGTCATCGTAATAACCACATTGGCAGATAGCAGAAATTCATTATGGTACTGGTGAATCATTTTGGAAGACACATAGGCTGAAATATGAAGTTCCTTGCAGGTGAAATATGGCGACTTGAAGATAGCTCATACAACGGTGCGTTCTGTATTTAACTAGATTTTTTGGACCGTACTAGCTACGAGCCTAAGGTGAAATCTAGCAGCTTGAAGATCGCTCATGCAAAGGTGCGTTCTGTACTTGGGTTGATTTTTTAGGGCCTTACTGGCTACAAACAATGCCTAAAGAAGTATGAGGACCTGCGACAGAACATGCTCATCAAAGGGTCTTTCGCAGTGAGTCTCCGATCGTGGACAAAATTAAACCCCCCGTGCAGAGGCCTGTGGGGGTGGAGTCCATAAATTTAGATCGGTGTCTATGATAACAAGTTTTCATCTTTCCCTCGCACCACAACACCTGTTAAACTGAGGTATTAAGTGATTTCCCGCGCAGTTGGTGCACACTGGCGACACCTCTTGGACCGAAGAAGCGGTGTGATGATGGTAACTAGTGGCACCAGACAGTTAGTTCACAGGTGCCTTGAGGATGATCCCCGTCCTCTTCTCGCCCGTCTGGGTGGTGATTCACGACGTCGACATCCTGATATCGTTGAAGACGTCTCGGACTGAGAGCCTATGCCAAGGAGACAGGTAGTCTGCGAGCTCTAATTAAGTTCAGGAATCCAATGATCAGTGCCCGTGCAGGTCGGTCTCTACGACTTGGATTGGTTAAGCAGTACGACGATACAATGAGGCTTGTTCCTCACTGACAGCAGCCCTAAAGAGAATTCTCCTTGGTTTCGCATATGTACTTCAAGAAAACTTCAGGGCTGTACCTTAAGTCACGGCCACCACCTTCCTAGTCCTAACTGAGGCTCGTAGTATTTGAAGGTGCTTAGGTACGTCAGTCTCGTGTCAGTAAATTTACCAGGACGTGAAAGAACTCCTGCAGAGCAAATTTCTAGCAACTAGGCGCCCCCAGAAACTAAAAGATATAATCAGTAATATTTCCCTAACCGGGCGAGTTGGTCGTGCGGTTAAGGGCGCGCAGTTGTGAGCTTGCATCGGGAGATAGTGGGTTCGAACCCAACTATCGGCAACCCTGAAGATGGTTTTCTATGGTTTCCCATTTTCACACCAGGCAAATGCTGGGGCTGTACCTTAATTAAGGCCACGGTCGCTTCCTTCCCATTCCTAGGCCTTTCCTGTCCCATCGTCGCCATAAGACATGTGTCGGTGTGACGTATATCAAATAGCAAAAAAATATTTCCCTGAATTTTCTTGTGTCTACAGAGTCTTTCATTTGCTATCCGCCTTCCATTTCTTTCTTAACTTTTGTCCATTCAGTACCATGGTTCTCTTCATAACTTTTACAAATAACGATAATCACGGGCATAAACTGATCTGACATTCTAATGCACTGTGTTGTGTGTGATCACACCTCTGACAGTGAATAAGTTACAAGCCCCTTGTTCATATGCAAGCTCCGTCACGAATGTTCAGAATGGGTCTCGTTCCCTCTCATGAAGATAACGAGGGCACTTAAGAGCTATCTGATCCCGTTATGTAGTGACTCCGATCAGGTATAGCCTGGACGTTTGAAGCATTAACCACCGACTCACGTGTATTATGAGTTACGAGTGACACGTGAATACCCTGTTCGTACCACACCAGCAGCGATGTTGGCGTGTTTATTCTACAGTTGTCGATATGGTCATTATTTCCGCTGATTCGTGGTACATCTACAATCTTGTCTTTAAGAACGTCGTTCTGCTGCACTTCACTTTAATAGCAGTGAGATCCGTCATGCTTACAACATGACATCCAGTACTCAGGCATCACTTCATAATCTGCAGGTCTTCGGGCTGAGCAGTGGTCGCTTGGTTGACCAAGGTCCAGCATAGTTGTAGCACTATTGGGCGTCTTTGTCAACTAATAGACCTAGAGGCCTATTTCTAAGGAAATATTGCACAATTTAAATATATTATTATTATTATCATTATTCTGCCCAAATAGGTCACTTCGGGCCACGCGGAATCAACATTTGTTGAGCTTTCCTCCTTGGTCCAGTTGTTCTTCATTATCATCGACTGTTGTAATTTCTGTTCCTCCGACCAAGTACATTGTGTGGGTTTCCTCTCAAATCCCCTTGTGTGAACAATTTTATTGATTACATTTCTATCCTGCAGATTTGGTGATCCTAATTCAGCCTAATTATACCATCTTGATCTCATGCGTTTCATTTGCAAAAAAAATGTATATTCGATAAGTAAGTCTGATGTTATTCATTCTTTCCAAATGGCTTAAAAATTGAATTGTTCTCAGTCTCGTTGTATCAATACCACTACAATTTACAACCATAAGGTTGGTTGGCAGCAGTTCTCCAAAGGTTCCGGTTTTGTGCCATTCTCTTCACTTCTACAATACATACGACTGGCATCCCAGCTCCTCCACCAGTCTACCAATATCCAGTCTAGGCCTTTCCCCTACAAGTTCTTCCTTCCACAGAGACCTCCATGGTGAAGGCTAGTAAACTCTCATGTCTGATTTTATGTCCAATCCATGTATTTCTTCATATTAATTGACATGCTCGGGGTTTCTCCAGTTCTTTCCATTACTTCCTCATTAGCAACTCTATCTGTCCAAGGAATTTTCAGTATTCGTCTATAGCACTATTCTTCAAAGGCTTCTACCCTCTTCCTCTGTGCCACCCCTAGTGTCCAGGTCTCACTTCTGTACAGAAATACGCTCCATACATATGTCTTAAATAATTGTTTCCTCAGGATTAAGCTGATATTTTTAGATGTGAAGAGATTTCTCTTTTTATTGAAGGCTGCCTTTGCCTGGTTAATTCTGCTGACCAGATCTCTCTTACTTCAATTATCAGCTGTTATTTTGCTTCATAAGTAAGAAAACTGCTTAACGTTACTGAGCTAGTTCCCACGCAGAGTTATCTTTAATTTTCTTTGTTGCTTACTTATCACCATTGCTTTTGTTTTGTCTGAATGTGTATCAGTGAGGATATATATATCGTTTTCAATCTAACTTCAAGTACAGTACATTAACATCTAGAGAATTCATGATTTTTCTTATACGAAAGGTTAGATTAATGAACCTTTGCCGCATGGAACTTTCGAATTATGCTGCACTTATTTGAGTATAATTAAGGAGTTCACAAGAGTGGGTGAATTTCTTTTGTGTAAAATATGTTAGTGTGTTTTGTGTTATATCAATCATTTGTCGAAATTATTATCTCGCCAAACTATTCCTTGCCTTCCCCACCAACTCTCTCTCTCTCTCTCTCTCTCTCTTTCTTTCTCTCTTGTATACACCGGGCGAGTTGGCCGTGCGGTTAGGGGCGCAGCTGTGAGCTTGCATCTAGGAGATAGTGGGTTCGAACCCCACTGTCGGCAGCCCTAAAAGTGGTTTCCTGTGGTTTCCCATTTTTCACACCAGCCAAATGCTGGGGCTGTATCTTAATGAAAGCCACGTCCTCTTTCTTCCCATTCTTAGACCTTTCCTATCCCTTCGCCGCCATAAGACCTATTTGTCTCGGTGCGACGTAAAGCAAATAGAAAAAAAAAGTCTCTTGTATACAATCGCGCACACATCGTCGGATCTCGCCTACTTTTCTCTTTCTGGATTCCAATGGAATGCAACATCTTCCAAAATTGGGAGACTCTGCAGTACTTGCTCTCTCCGTCTTTGCAAGTAACAGAGAGATGACAAGACGAGAAGAGAAGGGAAGAGACATGGAAGAGTCCACCGGAAACAAGGTGGCGCCCTTCTCGCCGGTGGTCAATAAGGTTAATTAGCGCAGCTTGCTCAGGTGTGAAATTAACTGGGCTGGCGGCTCGCTCGCAGCCAGGGGTGACAGACATTGTAGAGAATGAAAGAGACACTGTAAGATGACAGTTGAAGTCAGGGAAAGCAAATTCATAGTACCCTTGCTCTCTCTATCTCCCCTCGAAGAATGTTATCAAATTAGATCAAATATTGAATAATGTAACATGTAAATAGAAGTGGGGCTGACTACTCTATGGAGTTCCCTGATATTATTTCATCCTGTAAATTCTTTAAGTAATTTAGATATGTTTTTAGTGGCAGAAATGATCGTCATCATCATCATCATCATCATCTGTTTACCCTCCAGGTTCGGTTTTTCCCTCGGACTTAGCGAGGGATCCCACCTCTACCGCCTCAAAGGCAGTGTCCTGGAGCTTCAGACTCTTGGTCGGGGATACAACTGGGAGTATGACCAGTACATCGCCCAGGCGGCCTCACCTGCTATGCTGAACAGGGGCCTTGTGGAGGGATGGGAAGATTGGAAGGGATAGGCAAGGAAGAGGGAAGGAAGCGGCCGTGGCCTTAAGTTAGGTACCATCCCGGCATTCGCCTGGAGAAGAAGTGGGAGACCACGGAAAACCACTTCCAGGATGGCTGAGGTGGGAATCGAACCCATCTCTACTCAGTTGACCTCCCGAGGCTGAGTGGACCCCGTTCCAGCCCTCGTACCACTTTTCAAATTTCGTGGCAGAGCCGGGAATCGAACCCGGACCTCCGGGGGTGGCAGCTAATCACGCTAACCACTACACCACGGAGGCGGACAGCAGAAATGATCAAGGGGGAATATTGATTAACTTTGTGCACACTTTTATGATTAACTTTTTTAATTATAAGAATAGAATATCATCCGGCCACATTTGGACACTCAACACAGTCCAGATGACACTTGTTGTTTAGTTCGTTAAAATGATCATGCTACGCAGAGAAGAGAGCCTTCAAAAGTAACTTACATGCATTTAGGAAATATACCTGAGAAGGAGGAACATGGACGAGCTCACGCTGGAGAAATTGCATAAAGACATGCCGTATCGGGCCTACAAGCAACCAGTCTGGCAGAAGACAGCGAAAGATGGAAACAAATACAAAGAAAAATCCTCAAAGAGCACAAGCCTCTTCCAGCCTCGTCTCGGTGGATTTACCGGCAAGTAAAAGAACTCATGCGGGGCAAACTTCCGGCACCTCGGCGTACCCGAAAACAGTAAAACCATTTAGTGGGACGTAGCCTAAATTCAGTAATATTATTACCACAGTTCTCTGGATTGAGGGAGTGATAAGAATAATTCTCAACTGCCAATCGTTTTAAAAATGCTATCGAGCGAGATAGCCGTGCGGTTAGGGGCGCGAAGGTGTGAACTTGCATTCGGGATATAGTGGGCTGGAGCCCCACTGTCGGCAGCCCTGAAGATGGTTTTCACACGAGGTAAATGCTGGGGATGTACCTTAATTAAGGCCACGGCTACATCCTTTCCACTCCCACCCCCTTCCTATTTCATCGTCGCCGTAAGACCTGGAAACTGGAAGATTGTACTGTATTCTGTGGTCTATACTGTATAACTTCAACTGTTGACAGTAGACTCACAACTAAGAAACACAACACGTGCGCTGTAACTAGCTCTCTTACTCGGTACGCCACAGCTAGTATTCCAAGGGCCAAGACGGTGCAGAACTTTCCTATAGATAGAGTGCTGCGCGGAAATACTAAATAATATCTGCATCAGCTCCGCATCTCTTCCTTCATCCGCACCCGCATCCGCGAATGTTTATCAGCATCCACAAAATGGTTATCCGCGGATATTAACTACAATACAGGGTGAAGCGAAATTCGCGCACTCGGGCGTCGCAGCGCGACTCCTCACATGCCAGCAATAAAAAAATGTCACAAAAGTTCGTCCTGCGAGTATATCCCGCAGAAAAAGAACGTTGAAGAGTGGCAATCTGGCAACAGTGTAACCACATGTAGGGTAACTACCTCTGTCAGCGCGTACTACGTGTTGTACAGATAGTGCAGTGGATAGAGTTTTGGGTTAGCATGCAGGAGCTCGAGGGTTTGATCCTGGGATGAGGCGCACTTTTTTATTTGCTAATTTCCATCGGACACTATATACTGTAATACAGTAAGACAGCGTTTCTTAGGTCACATGTATCCTACATTTACAAAATTTAGTAACGCTGAACACGTTATAACGCATCTAGTATATGAAGTGGTGCGAATAAATTCACGCCCACGACGTGGAAAGGGCGTCTTTCAAAGCTGGCCAATGAAAACGAATGTTCGTCCATTTCTAGGATTGTAGTATGTAAGTGCAAATGGTTTCTAGAGGACCCGCTGCAATCGCTGTTGACGATTAAGATGCCAGATACCACCTGGACTACATTTACGAAATACAAAACATACGCCTCAAACCAGGATCGACCTCCTCAATCTCCTGCATGCTAACCCAAAACTCTATCCACTGCACCAACTGTACAGCACGACTAATATGTGCTGACAGAGGTAGTTACCATACATGTGGTTACAGTGTTGCCAGATTGCCACTCTTCAACGTCCTTTTTCTCCCTGATATACTCGCAGGACGAAATTTTGTGAGGGACATATTTCTATTGCTGGCATGTGAGGAGTCGCACTGCGACGCCCGAGTGCGCGAATTACACTTCATCCTGTATATTATACCCAAGGTACTGAAACGGATAGGTCTGTTAATATAATCAAATAGGCCTGACATTTGGCACCAGAACCCCTACAGTGACACGTTTATAAGGTATTTTCTCTTACGACAATTACCGACGTATTGACCTTTGCTCCTTCCTTCCTTCCAGTAATTTTGGACAGGAGCCAGTTAGGCTTAGGTCAGATTTACGGACGTATGATCTCAAGGCTCTTTATGTATCACTATTCTCCCGTACCAATGTCAAGGGTCGCATAACCACAAGCAAAAATAAGAGTATACTTGAGTGAAAATCAATAAACGTCATTATTTAGAAATTACCAGCAAAACTATCCGCACTGCCATACAGTTTGTATCCGCCAAGACACTAACTTCTCGGATATCTGCATCCGTATAGGGCTGTACAGATATAGAAATAAAATCTCAGTGCTGATAGTTGCTGTCCTTCTTAAGGTTTACCAGTTGTCACAGCCCACTAATCGTCGGACGTATTACCTGACTGATATCTTCACAAGCTCCAGGTGGCCGAGGTTTGAATTCCATTCAATGCATGTAAGGTAAATTAAGTGAAATACACGATCCTGCTTTCGTAATCAGTGTAAAGTGGTTGGCGCGTGTTAAGAATAATTATCACTTAAATCGAGGGTCACGCAGCTGTGAGCTTGCATTCGAGAGATAGTGGGTTCGAACCCCACTGTCGGCAGACCTGAAGATGGTGTTCCGCAGTACCCCATTTTCACACCAGGCAAATGCTGGGGTTGTACCTTAATTAAGGCCACAGCCACTTCCTTCCCACCCTTAGCCCTTTCCTATCCCATCGTCACCATAAACTTATCTATCACGGTGCTACGTAAAGCAGATTGAAAAAAAACAAAGTCACTTAAAATTGAAAGTTTCTTTTCCTCAACAAATAAGAAAATATGATAGTGTATAAGAAATGAAGTCCGCCTCTGTGGTGTAGTGGTTAGCGTGATTAGCTGCCACCCCCGGAGGCCCGGGTTCGATTCCCGGCTCTGCCACGAAATTTGAAAAGTGATATGAGGGCTGGAACGGGGTCCACTCAGCCTCGGGAGGTCAACTGAGTAGAGGTGGGTTCGATTCCCACCTCAGCCATCCTGGAAGTGGTTTTCCGTGGTTTCCCCACTTCTCCTCCAGGCGAATGCCGGGATGGTACCTAACATAAGGCCACGGCCGCTTCCTTCCCTCTTCCTTGCCTATCCCTTCCAATCTTCCCAAGGCCCCTGTTCAGCATAGCAGGTGAGGCCGCCTGGGCGAGGTACTGGTCATTCTCCCCAGTTGTATCCCCGACCAAGAGTCTGAAGCTCCAGGACACTGCCCTTGAGGCGGTAGAGGTGGGATCCCTCGCTGTGTCCGAGGGAAAAGCCGACCCTGGAGGGTAAACAGATGATGATGATGATGATGATGATGATGATGATGATGATGATGATGATGATGATAAGAAATGAAATGTATATTTATCAGTTAGAAGAAGTGAATATCTATCCTCCCGTTAGAAATTCTGTACATTATTTTTAAAAGTTTTTTATGGTAGATATCATCATGGAGGAATATTTTACTCTGTGTATACTTTCCTGATTAACTTTTGTATCGTAGGAATATAATATCATTTTTAAGATGATGATAGTCTTCCATTTGCTCATTTCTCTGACACTTGCCGCTACATTTCAGAAACTTGAAAGTTACGGGAAAGAAGAGATGACATTAGATAATTGCGATCATCCAGAACTCGCCAGGAAAAGAGACTATAAAATCAAGGACGTCAACTCTTTACTTGTATTCCATCGCAAGAGTAAACGTGCATCTACAGAAGTTACCAACACCTAAAAATTAATACTGTACATTGCTAAGTTTAAGAAATGGAAAAGTAAAGATAGCGAAAGTATGAAATTCTGCTTCCCCGGCTATAGGCTATCAGGGCAGACTTGTGCGATGTAGTTTAACTATAGTAGTACTGCCCGTCGGGCAGGCTACCCCAGGATGTCAACATGGACGACCAGTCGAAGTTTCCAAGTTCGTTATTACATCCGGATGTAATTCCTATCTACTCTGATCCTAGAACTCAATCAAGGTTTATCTATGCATTGTAACTGTTGCAAATACTCCAACATTAGGAGAAACAAACCCCGTGGGTCGTTTCAGATAAAACACAAAAAAGACAAAATTCTGTAAGACGACTTCAAAAAGAACACCGGAAGATTTTGGATGTCACATTTACATTTGAAATATTTATAAGCTAGGTCAAAGTGTCTTAACGCGAAAGGGCGGATTAGTTTGCAGAATGACTTATTATCCACTCTTCTGAATAACACTTGCTCTTTGGTTGTACTATTGACATCTTCGGAATGTGAATGTTACAGCTGGTCACACAGGCCGAAGGGAGTGGATAGGGAGTAAGGATTGATTTCAATTTAGAGCGTTTGAATCTATTTCTTTTTTCTGAACAATGATTCCCACCATAGCCTACCTACTATTCTATTTTAGAACCGCATTCATAAATTCTCAGCGCCATTAGCTGTCAAAGGCAATGTTAAATCATTTTCTAACTCATAATCCTTTACTTACAGACAATCCGATAGGCGTTTTCCGCTCTTGCATGATGTCACACTAACGGGTGCAGGTTTATGGCGCCAGTAGGATGGTAATGGCAGTGGCTGTTGCACTAAATAAGGCACAGGGGCGTAACCATGGGGGCATTTGCTGGGGGAGGGGGTTAGAAACCCCCCATGGAATTTTTACAAAACTTTTGCATTTATATGCCACCTTGACAGCATAATTCCGCTAGAAGAAACGCGATCATTCACTAACACAGTGTTCTTTTAAGATAGGCTATACAACGGGCGAGTTGGCTGTGCGGTTAGGGGCGTGCAGCTGTGAGCTGCATCCGGGAGATGGTGGGTTAGAAGCCCACTGTCGGCAGCCCTGAAGATGGTTTCCCATTTTCACACTAGGAAAATGCTGGGTCTGTACCTTAATTAAGACCACGGCCGCTTCCTTCTCACTTCTAAGTCTTTCCTACCCCATCGTCGCCATAAGACCTATGTCTGTCGATGCGACATAAAAGGAAATTCAAAATAAAGAAAAGAAAAGAAATGCTATTCTATTTTAGAGCTGCATTCAAAAGTTATCAGCGCTATTTGTAGCGACAGTAGGATGCTAATGGCAGTGACCTTCGCGTTAAGTATGACACAGGGTCGTAGCCATGGGGGCATTTATTGGGGGTTTGCCCCCCCCCCCCCCCGCGGGATGGAATTTTTACAAAACTGACAATAAACAATCAACTAAGTAAACATTTAAAGAAGCATCAACAGATCTGTTGAATCTGTTTCTCTAAAGAAGCCTCAAAAGTTGGATTTTAGATAGTAAAGTGAGCATACCATTCGCTGTAAAACTGTTGCCCTTGATCACATTCTTCTTGTTCTGTTCTGTAAGATTTTGTCCTGTACTGCAATCAGAATATCAATATAATTCACTTTTGTCAGTGTCTTTATAATAAGAGGCATGTATGCGCGCACCACACATGCACAAGCACCTTCATTACGTCCGACTCGTTGGCTGAATCGTTAGCGTGCTGGCCTTCGGTTCAGAGGGTCCCGCATTCGATACCCGGCCGGGTCGGGGATTTTAACCTTCATTGGTTAATTCCAATGGTTCGGGAGCTTGGTATTTGTGTCCCCAACATCCCTGCAACTCACGCACCACACATAACACTATCCTCCACCACAATAACACGCAGTTACCTACACATGGCAGATGCCGCCCACCCTCACCGGAGGGTCTGCCTTACAAAGGCTGCACTCGGCTAGAAACAGCCACACGAAATTATTATTACCTTCATCGTGTTCTATCATACATTTGTAACTATAATCCCTTCTCTATCGGTCAACGTCAAAAATAAACATACGTGATCTACAGTTTGCCACATTGGCACTTATGAAACGAAAAAATGCCCTTTTAAATTTATCGGCATGTATACACATGTTGGTAATATGTGCATGAGAATTGTACCATCCTTGATTTAGTAGTCATCTTCGCTGACTTCCAGGGGGGGCGTGTTGGGTTTGAGGTCGCGGCGCCTCATTTTGACTTTACCTTTCCTTTTCCCTTACTCCTTCTTTTTCATATGATTTTTCTTCATCCATGTAGACTAGAAAATGAGCAGATTAAATATCTGTATCACCAAATGCAAATATCTATATTACAGAACCAGAGAGTAGGAATAGATCACCGGGTGAGTTGGCCGTGCGCGTAGAGGCGCGCGGCTGTGAGCTTGCATCCGGGAGATAGTAGGTTCGAATCCCACTATCGGCAGCCCTGAAAATGGTTTTCCGTGGTTTCCCATTTTCACACCAGGCAAATGCTGGGGCTGTACCTTAATTAAGGCCACGGCCGCTTCCTTCCAGCTCCTACCCCTTTCCCATCCCATCGTCGCCATAAGACCTATCTGTGTCGGTGCGACGTAAAGCCCCTAGCAAAAAAAAAAAAGGAATAGATCGGTGGGGTGCAGAAGGCGCGCATTTAATGACGACGTTTTTGGTTCCCCATCTTTACCCAAAAATCTCACGGGAAGTAGAGGGAAATAACAAATTAACCTACAACCTAGGACGATAATAAACGTGCTTGTTATGCTACAGCTTGTATAATCTGCTCATTTCCGTACAACAAATCTGCATGGGCAAAGACAAAAACATAGGCCTACAAAAGACAAAATAAAAACCCGAGCCGCCCGTGGGAAATTCAGGAATGTTCACCACTTGACCAACGGTGCTACAGATACTCACACGCAAATTGTCCGCATACAGGTATTTATAAGATATAAATATAAAATTAATTTTCATTAAATAAGAGCCATTGGAATAAACCCTCGGACATGTATCTGTTTCTTTTTGACGGTTTTGAAGTTTGAACGAAATTGGTGACTCTAGCTGTGGCCTCGCCTTGTGAATGTCGCAGGAGGAAAGATCATCTTCTGGCAGGTGAAAATGCCGGCTAT
The DNA here is from genome assembly GCF_040414725.1 of Anabrus simplex. Classification (NCBI taxonomy): domain Eukaryota; kingdom Metazoa; phylum Arthropoda; class Insecta; order Orthoptera; family Tettigoniidae; genus Anabrus; species Anabrus simplex. Next base: position 37,553,858 of record NC_090268.1, read on the forward strand.
TGAGGAAGGCACCGTCCATATGAAGATAGAATCAAATCCGATCGGTTGTTCAGAGACAACTGTCCGTATGCGAACTTTAAGAATCGTGTTTCTTGCGTATTTCTTGCTAAATTCCAGCGAAATTACAATACAGCCTCAATAGTACCACATTTTGGATTAATTCCTGGTCAGTTCATGATAAAATGGCAAATATCGCTGAAGAGGGTTAGTAGGTATGGTGGTATAATATGAGAGGCGATCAGAAAGTTTCTGTTCGACGGCCGTACAATCCTGAATCGGGATGCCAATCAGGCAAAATTGTCATGAGCATTGAGGCAGTCATCTCACCCGATGCACCAGGTTGAAACACCGTATTCTGCTGCGCGAAGAAGTCCGTAACCGCCTGCCACACATCCTCGTCCGACAGGAAGCGTCAACCTTTTACGATAATATGTTTCACGCTACCGAAGCTGACGTCAAGATCCATTGCTAGCGCACGAGTGGTTATGCGCCCGTCCGCCTTAATCGTCACATCCACGGGCCGCTTCTTGTTGTCCGCAGTGGATGAGGCTGAGCTCCCAGATCGACCGGCGTCTTGTGTCGAAACGCGACACGCACGGAACTTGATGTACCATTGCACAACGGTGGTTTACGACAGACATGCTGCCCCTAGACAGTCTCCGTTCTCCGGTGTATGTTCATCGCTGTGTGTCCTTCGGCAGACAAGAACAGAATGACAGCACATTGGTCCAGTTTGGACGCATTTGGTAACAACCTCGCCATAGTTCACGTGGCCGCATTTAACGCACGCACCTCGGCATGACACAACTGCCACACTAATCCCTTTGCCTACTTGTCCGTGCTTATATTCCTGGATCGGAGTTGCGCTACGTTGCATGGCCGCTGCAGCAATGCCCTCAAAGGGAAACGTTTTGATCATGCCTTATACATAGCCAGAGCGTAATTTAATATACAGTAGATTACAAAGGTATCGTGAATTTCCTGTTTGGAAAACCAGTTTCCTATAATACATGTAACGGTTTTAGGAAATGGAGAGGCTCAACCATTTCGTCTAGTTTCTCAGTCCATTTGTTGTGGAGGTTACGATGAAGAGGTCTCTCGTTGTAGTGTGTCGTTTTAACAAGTCTGACCTCACCATGACATCATTAGCGTGAGGCGTCGTCTACGCTCTTCACTCATATGCACATGAGAGGCTGCACCCTTCGTCTCTACGTACTACTTTGGCTCGCGACAAGACTCCTGAGCATCGCTTTACCGCTCCAGTCCCCTCTTCTCACTTGTGACATTTTAAATTTATTTCTTTTCAATTTAACACTATGCATTAATACCTCTAAACATTTTTTTTTTTTACAAGTTGCTTTACGTCGCACTGATACAGATAGGACTTATGGCGACGATGGAACAGGAAGGGCTAGGAGTGGGAAGGAAGTGGCCATGGCCGTAATTAAGGTGAAAATGGGAAACCACGGAAAACCATCTTCAGGGCTGCCGACAGTGGGGTTCGAACCTACTATCTCCCGAATACTGGATACTGGCCACACTCAAGCGACTGCAGCTATCGAGTTCGGTCTAAACAATTAAACTCAACATTTTTCAATACACACGTTAAATACAGTATTATACCTGATCCATCGCTACACTCTAGTTAATGCTGTTTTAGTTGTTTAATATATATATATATATACTTCAAGCCTTCAGTTATGTAATTCTTCTTCCTGGCCTTTTTCAAACTTTTTAACGTTACGGCAGGATGCCATTCTTGAGCAACCGTATGTGGAGGTATCCATTCACTGCTGAATGTTTCTGTGGTGGTGAGTAGTGTAGTGCGTTGAGTACACATGAAGAGGTGTGTATGACGACAAACACAAACGCCCAGTCCCCGAGCCAGAGGAATTGATCAAAAGCTATTAAAATCCACGAGCCGTTCTAGAATTGAACCCAAGATCCACTCAGTCGAAGACACAATGTGTTCTCCGTTCAGCTCCTGTCTACAGCGGTCAGCGTCGAGGCCTTAAGTTCAGAGGGTCCCGGTTTCTATGCCTGGCCGAGTCAGGAATTTTTAACTGCGTCTGGTTAATGCTTATGTTTCGCGGACTGGTTTTTGTGCTCATCCCAACATGCAATAGTGAATACATCCCACTACCTAGGATTGGCGTCAGAAAGGGCATCCGGCCATAAAACATGTGCTACACATTTCGCTTCCATGCCCGCTCCCCTCCCCTCGACGTGGGAAAAGCGGTGGAAGAAGACGAAAATATACAACGCTTCTATCGGTATTCAGAAACGCCAAGATGTTCCTCTGCCGGTTCTTCAGCGTGTCATTGAAGTTATCACATTTAAGCGCTCTTAATGTTAACCAACTGTGACGGTGATTCGATCCCACTATTTTGAGCATGGGAGGTGAGGACCCTACTACACCACCAACCGAAATATAGTTTGTATGATGTCAATTATGTCATACCTCACTCTAGCTGTTTATGATACACTCCCAGAATGTAGAGTGAGTATGGAAAGTCCCGGGCGAAGTTCTCACACTTGTCCACACAGAAATTCCAACCTTGACTATCACCTTACTATCCCAAGTTAAAAGAGTAGATCATCTGCTGATAACGTCGTTAAGATTCACATTCATTGGAGAAAGACTCCTTTTGAACCGAACGGTACTTACGCATGAATGAACTACACCCATCTCACTCTTCCACTAGCTAACAACTGCAGTTGCCAATCCAGTTACTGACCTCTCCAAAAACCGTTCAATTGTTCAAGTCTCCTAGAATATAATGACACGGTCAAATCTCCTCGAGTGGAACATGTTGAATATTGACTAGAAGGTTACAAATTGCGTGACTGGTGGCTACAACCGTCACATCGAACATTTAATGCATCTACGGAGAGTAAATTCCTTTTACTAAATCCTACAGTCTATAGGGAATTTAGAGTGCATTAATTTTCTGATTAACTCAGATTGCAATTGGCCATAATTATTATAATATTAGGCTATATATAATTTAAGCGTCTTATTTTCCATCCTGCGAATTTATTATAGGTCTTCATTCATATCCAGTAAAAGCATCGTTTTACTTACGTAGACATGATAGAAATGAGACACACTTCGACAGACTAGTCTGAACCTTACGGCTATATTGTAGAAACTTCGAAGTCCGGGAAAGAAAGACTGTGTTTCCGGTGTACCTTTCTTTTCTTTTTTTAAGTGCTTTAAATTGACTATCTCGAAGTAGGAGGGGAATAAGGGCTTCAAAATTATTATATGTCCCCATCTGTCTTTTAATTACCGCGCATAACTCCTTCATAATTACAGTAAATACGACTTCAACATATAAACAAAGAAAGTGTTTCGGTACAGGCTGATAAGAATTTAACCTATGGCGATCTTAATGTAATCTTTGCTGATAATTCAGATAATTCACTGATTGTCGTATCTGCAGTATTATTCGTTTCATTTACAGTCTAGTACCGAGTGGAATTACGACCTGGAAGTTTGTTGTAAACAAGCACGTTCTATTGTATGTAACCAAACCAAACCCGATGGCACTACAGCCCTTGAAGGGCCTTGGCCTACCTCTACCAAGCGACCACTGCTCAGCCCGAAGGCCTGCATATAACGAGGTGTCCTGTGGTCAGCACGACGAATCCTCTCGGTCGTTATTCCTGGCTTTCTAGACCGGGGTCTATTGTATGTGTGATATGCAAATGTATAACTGACATTTTCTGCACATAATTTAACCCCCAGTGATAGGAAGAAGTATGTGATATGCTGTCCTATGTTTTACCTTGGTCACTCTACTTTAGCAATATAGCCTGCACTCTGACATGTAAACCCCATGGCACTACAACAATGACGGGCCTTGGCCTACCAAGCGACTGCTGCTCAGCCCGAAGGTCTGCAGTTTACAAGGTGACGCATGGTCAATGTGTCGAATACTCTATTCTATGAATTTCCATCCCTGCACATATTTCAGTTTACCGTTTCTGCACTAATTAAGTACTCCCGGGTAGAACACAGAGTATTCTTAGATTCTGTATTAATCTTGCATCGATATCGCGAGATCGATACTTCCCACGGGAACGAGAAGAAGCTCCTCGGAACAGTTGGGGGAACATATCCATTTCTGACTCGCCAAACGAGAGCCACCATCTGTCGTACTGACTTCATATCCATATCTTCTGCAGGACTTGAAGAATGACGGAGAATATTAAGACATTTGAAGTATGCGATATATATCTCGCGTATGTTAGGGGCTAAAATTGAATAAACAGATCCCATAAACTCTTCCAACTGTATAGGATGATGAAAGTATATGTGAAAACACGTACATGCATATTTAACTGAACCACACTTGTTAAGAATTCATCCGTAAGATGGCGTTTATTATGAGGCAGGTCATATCTTTTTGAAACAGAAACTTTCTGGCTGCTGTGGTAAAGACGTGCTCGGTTCGCTCGGAAGGAAGTGGGTTCGGTTCCCCGTCAGAATGTCTAAAAATTTAAGAAACGAGATTTTCACTTCCGAAGGTTCACATGGCCCACCACCACGTGTCACTTCCCTCTTACCTTCTGTGATCAGTTGTATCAGGTTGTATTTGTTATTTCAAAGATGTGACCGAAATACTTTCATTTCCTGCTTATTGCGAGGGTTATGATTGCGTTTAATTTCCGTGCACGACGGAGTACCTCCTCGTAGTGACATGGTCTATTCATGGAATATTCACTGGAGTTCTAAAGTTTTTCAGTGTTCATTGACATCGGTACCTTTTAATGCAAGCACAGGTCGTCGTTGGGATTACGTTTCAATATTCTTCATATTTATGTCGATCATGCAGGTCAATTTGCTTGTTTCTGTATCCTTCGAATACAGCCTTAGTTAACCATAGTTAACATTATTATCACCCACTGTGGGTGGGGGACGCAGATGAAGAATACACCCTTCATGGTCTGTACGGAGATGACTTTGCTTTGTTTTATTGTTTTAAGTTAGTTTCTGGGAAGGTGGGGCATTGCGGGTCGGATCCACTGATTGTTTTCAGTTCATAATCATTGTTTATCGTCGTCTCTTGAATTCTAGTCAGTGGATTGATTTTGGAATTATTTTTAACTTTTAATATTGTGAGTTGGATCCGGTGATTCAAGTTTTGAAGTCTGGTCACTGGATGAATTTTGGAACTTTAAATTGTCATTACATTTCTTCTCATTTCATAGCATTAGGGGATGATGAACTACGCCCCTTTAAACAACTATCATCATCATCATCATCATCATCATCATCATCATCATCATCATCAACATTATTATCGGACCTAACAATCTCGTTGTTTTGTCCTTTAAAACAAGAAACACCATCATCATTTCCATTCTTGACACAACGTTCTATTACTTGTGTTCATAGTAGATTTTGATACAACCTGCTTGAGCGTATTGTGTTTTATTCGATACCTCTCGACATTTGACCTAAAAGATATGTATATGAAATAAAGTTTGCACAATATCAGGAGTTGTTCACAAAGCAGAATTCTTCATGGTCGTGAGCTACAACGAAGTTAGGCGCACGAAATGTTGAAGAAGTAAACTGGAAACTTCATAAATTAGATTATATCTTGGGCTGTGAGTTACACATGAAAGTAAATTTACTCCTGTTTTAAGACTAGCGAAGGCTTTTCAAAGTTAAATGAAACATGTCAACTACACTTTCATATACTGCTGAAGGCGCACACGCCCAGTAGCAATCAAACAAAAGTTTTTTTCTTCTATACAAATGGAGGATAATTTGTACTCGGTACTTTCTTAATACACATCAGCTGTTGTTTTTCCCCCCTCACTTAATCTAGAGCTCTAGGGTTAGTCTGCATGGTAACGCAGGAATCTATTACCTGTCGTAAAATAATGAAGTCATATAATCAAAAATTTTAACTCATGACATTAAATTCTCGGACTCTACTTAATTTCATATTCGCGAAGAAGGTTGTTGTTGTTAACGATTTTGATGATGATGATGATGATGATGATGATGATCGAATTTCCTTCACTGTTGAACGCAAGACATCTAGATTACAGCACTTGCGTGTCTTGCTCATCAAGTTTCTTCCTCCTTTTCCGTCAGTAGGTCGCATTACTGCATTTAACTCTACGGTCGCAAGCTGCATTAAAACCTTTTCTTTGATTTAAAATGTATATAGTCGCTTTAACTCTATGGTCATATCGATACTTACATTAACTGTGAAAATATCAGAACAATTTACAGTTTTACAGCAACAAAAGACGTACATTGAACATACAATGTACGAAAAAATTATCTTTGTATTTGGTATTATAAACAAAAATCCTCTCAAAGTCTTAGGACCAAAATGCAAAAATGTAATTTGGATGAAAAAGAAATCACATGAAATCTCAAGTTAGGGAAAAAATCACAGATACAATCAGGAAACAATGATTACAATTTGATGGTCACGTATATAAAATGTGTAATAATAGGCTCACAACGAAAATGTTAAATTTAGCATTATCAAGGAAAAATCACAATAATTGGCTAAAAGAAACCAGTGAAGACCTAAATGAAACTGGCATTAATGAAGACACCATTCAAGATAGAACCTTAATTCACCAACACAAGATTTCTGTAACGCCTACCCGACTAAATACAGGATGGACTGAACAACGTAAAGAAATGAAAGCGAGAGGATGAAGAGGGATTGGGAAGAGAAGAAGAAAAACAAAAAATGCTAATATGTTCAAACGTAGTTGGGAATAACGAATCAAAAACAAACAAGAATTTTGAGTACTCTAATTAGAACAGTTAGAAAGCATGGTGATAGAGATTTTAGCAGTCGGCCATGGAATGTGTCTTTCGGGTTTCTTTTCCCTTCCAAGATGTACATGATTGAATTTCCCCGTCTTCAAACACCTGTTATTTTGGAATAAGGGAAAGCGAGGTGGCGTGTTCTCCCTTCATACTATGCACTCAAATTATAACGCAAAATGGTCTTCGTCGCCTTAGAGATCCCCACCTGCAAGGGCATGAACACAATGGATTTCAGAACTCAGCTCGTAATTCTTACTCAATTGACTCGAAGAAGGTTTTACTCTCCTTTCAGTCTCATTTTTATAGATCTTCTTTTCTTATTCTTGTACTACGCTATTTAACAGCTATAGATGCTCGTCCTTAGCTGCTTCTTTTTATCTTTTTCCCTAGCATTTCCCCAATTACCTGAGGTCGCCACGTTATATGGATTTTGCCCAGTCTTACGACCGGAAATGAAATGGCGTGTGGCTTTTAGTGGTGGGAGTGCCCGAGGAAATGTTCGGATCGCCAGGTGCAGGTCTTTTGGTTTGACTCCCGTGGGCGACCACTGCGTGGTGATGATGAAATTATGATGAAGGCGACCCATCCAACCAGCCCCAGAGCCAGCGAAATTAACAAATGATGGTTAAAATTCCCGACCCTGCCGGAAATCGAACCCAGGACTACTGTGACCAAAGGCCAGCACGCTAACCATTTGGCCATGGAGTCGGAATTACGGCAGAGTACCTTTCCTAACACCAACCCTGTGTGGAGGGATATATTTACGGTTGCGTGTTTTTGCGGTGGAAATGGTGATGTGCATTAAGATGAAAACAAACACTCAGTACCCGAGTCAGAGGAATTCACAGCCCGTCCGGGATTCTAACACGAAACCCTCTGAAACGAAGACCACTATGCTGACCATTCAGCAAAGGAGCCTCACACACTCATTCTTAGCACTAATTGATGAATATACAGAGTTTTTTTTTTTTTGCTTTCTAGGATTACAAATTCCAGTAAAGTAAATGTATTTATTTATTTATTTATTTATTTATTTATTTATTTATTTATTTATTTATTTATTTATTTATTTACTTACTTACTTATATATTTTCATTTACAGCCGTTAGAGATCACGTCAAGTAACTATAAGGCATTTCTTGGAAGCTATTCTTAGCACTAATTGATGATTATACAGACATTTCTTATATTTCCTTCCTGGGATCACAAATTCCAGTAAAATAAATAAATGCATTTATTTATTTATTTATTTATTTATTTATTTATGGTTCTGGCTGTATTTTATTATCACCGATTTGTTTTCAAACTGTTCGGTAATTCGTCCTAGGAAGTGAGTGTACGATATTAGAATAGATGTCTTGGAACTTACAGTAAAATACGTACTAATTCACCCCTTACATGGAATGAGCTAAACATCGGGGTTCTTAACTCGATGTTTGAATCTAATAGGTAGCCGTTTCTATCGTGATTCACCGTGCTTGGCTATTTAGGTATGTGGTTTCAAATATTCCCATATTGTAGTTACGCTGGAATTGACTCCTGCTTTATTTGGATGTGATGTAACATTAGTCTAACGAGGTCTGGATGCCTCCAGTGTACAACTCTAAGCATGCAAGGTATTGGTTAGTAGATTACTCTCCACGAGACTCACAGCATGAGTTATTATGTCAGAAATTCACGATCCCGAGGAATTACGGAGCTGGGACTTAGGAATCTCCTCCCCGTCTCTTTGAACAGACTTTCTAACATCCAGCCCGTTTCCCCTGGGAGTTTTAATCGGTCTTTCTTTTTATGTCCAAGTTTCGGGACTGTATTTCTTCATTCTACTGCTCCTTCACTCCCCGTGTGATAATTATTCATGTTTCATCAAGGACGAGTCAAATCTTATTCTACCGAGCGAGTTGGCCGTGCGGTTAGGGGTGCACAGCTGTGAGCTTGCATCCGGGAGATAGTGAGTTCGAATCCCACTGTCGGCATCCCTGAACACACTAGTCATTGCCGAGATGCAGACAGCAATTGTAGTGCTGCCTAGCACTATGCGGTCGAAAACGAGGTTTACTAATACATGGGGGCGCATTAGACGGGTAGCGACGAGGAACATGCTGCGAGCGACCGTCCGGTTATATCCACATATTCTGACATAACCTGGCTGCTGGTAGTACCGCCCCTGCGAAAATCAGTTAATAGATATCCCGCTGATTAGTAATGCATGCGGGAGGTATATAAGTAGAAAGTACGGCGCTAGTATAGCGAGCCGCTTGGTATATTCTTTCCAATTATTATGGTCTGTCTGAAGTAGTTTTCTATTGTCCAAATTGCAGTTTTATATCGCCGGTAAAAGTAAAAATCAAGTGTCTTCACAAACTTTGTAGTCCTGGGAAGAATTGTTTGAGTTTAAATTGTTTCATTGTTTGAAAGCTTTTTCATTTCAGGGTCGTTACAAATAAAAAAAAAAGTATAAAAATGTATCTATCAGCCGGTCATGTTCACCTCAGGGTAAGAGCGGAACATATGCCTTGTAAATATATCCGTAATAATTTAAAAAAAGCCTCATACAGTAAACGACAGTTACCACGCAGTTTTTGAGACAAAAATTAACTTATTTTAAAAAAGTACAATAACTATGGCTTATCTGGGACGTTGTCTTGACTGACAACTATGCGCCCTGCTGCAGAACGACACGAAAATACCATCCAAGGACACGGGTGTAAATAAGATGTTCTATCTCTGAATGAAACGAAATGGAATAGCAACTGAGTAACATCAGCATTGGTACCTCACCAATGCGACCAGGATTTGAAACACGGCCAATACATTTAGGATTTTGAATTGACACGTCCCAGTAGTTTGGAGGTGTATTGATTTGATCATAATATCTACAGTTGCATAAAACTTAAAACTTCCTTGCTTCCTTTCTTTAATATATTATTATATTAATTTCGAGTCTTCTGACACTGTTACGAAATCATTAGGAAGCGAACGCATCAGCCTTTTCTACACGCGTTACGTGTTTTACCATATCGTTCAATATATAGTACGAAATTAGTTCTCGTCGACCTCATCATGAGGGATAAGCCCAAAAGCCTTTCTGGCTTACGGTGTAAGAGGAAGATGCGTACGCAGGGCCTTACAAGAAGCCATTTTCGAGACTCGGCAGGATCTCCGTTATATTACACCATTGATTATCATCTAGTTTGTAATGCGCTCGAATACTTTTAACTTTCCAACCAATACAGTTAAAACTTGGCCAAGCGAGTGGTTGCGTCGTTTGGGTCACGTAGCTGTCAGCTTGTATACGGGAGTTATCCGGTTCAAACCCCACTGTCGGCAGCCCTGAAGATTGTTTTCCGTGGTTTCCCATTTTCACACTAGCAAATGCTGGGGCTGTAACTTAATTAAGGTCACGGTCCCTTTCCTGTCCCATCGTCGTCATAAGACCTATCTGCTTCTTTGCGACGGAAAGCAATTTATTAAAAAATTAAAATTTTAAGAGGTTAGTGAGTGTTGTCTTTATATCTTTTAAGAAGTCCGACTCGTTGGCTGAATGGTCAGCGTACTGGCCTTCGGTTCAGAGGGTCCCGGGTTCAATTCCCGGCTGGGTCGGGGATTTTAACATCCATTGGTTAATTCCAGTGGCCCGGGGGCTGGGTGTTTGGGCTGTTCCCAATATCCCTGCAACTCACACACCAACACATAACACCATCCTCCACCACAATAACACGCAGTTACTTAGACATGGCAGATGCCGCCCACTCTCATCGGAGGGTCTGCCTTACAAGGGCTGCACTCGGCTAGAAATAGCCACACGAAATTAAAAAAATCTTGTAAGAACAAAACTTAACTAAAAATAAATCCCTTGGTGCTTCAATTCCGATGAGCCTTGGCCTTGCCCTTCCCAGCGACCGCTACTCAGCCCGAAGGCCTGCAGATTAAGAGGTAATATTTGGTCAGCGCGATGAATCCCCTCGACCGTTATTCTTTTCTAGACCGACGCCGCTATCCCGCTGTTAGATAGCTCCTCAATTATTCTTACGTAAGCTGAGTGGACCTTGAACCAACTCTCAGGTTCAGATAAAAATTCCTCCCCGAAAGCGGCTCCTACAGATGCGATGCAGGCTCGCTACTCCTGGGCCATAATAATAATAATATACAATACATTACAATATATACATGTTACTGAAAAATACATTGCAATAAAGTACATTGCTATGTGTAACACGTAGTGTACCGTGAATTTTTTCTCGCGTAATTTACGCACCCTTATTATTTTGAACATGACATTTTTGTTCCAAAAAGTGAGGAATTATTACAATAATAATAATAATATATAATATAATAAATATTATATATTATTATTGCTATTATTTCGTGTGTCTATTCCTGGCCTCGTGCAGCCCGTGTAAGGCAGACCCTCCAACGAGGGTGGGCGGCATCTGCCATGAATGGGAACTGCGTGGGTAGTGTTGTGTGTGATTTGTGAGTTGGAATGTTGGGGACGGTACAAACACCCAGGCCCCGAGCCATTGGAATAACCATTTAAGGTTAAAATCTCCGACCCGGCCGGTGATCGAACCCGCGGCCCTCGGAACCGAAGGCGACTACGCTGACCATTTAGCCAAGCAGCCGGAGAGCACCAAATGAATTAATGCAATGTAAAATGATTACTGAATATGAATCGTTTTTCCCGTTACATGAATTTAAAAAATTACTATAACGTATCCTCTGGAGTGAAAAGATCATCCTCCTTCGATGTTGCACCACGGAACAGGCAGTGAAGCGAAGTGTGAGAGTTAATTCCTCTTCTTTCTTTCTTTCTTTCTTTCTTTCTTTCTTTCTTTCTTTCTTTCTTTCTTTCTTAATTTGTTTACCCTCCAGGTTCAGCGAGGGATCTCACCTCTACCGCCTCAAGGGCAGTGTTGTGGAGCGCGAGACATTGAGTCGGGGGATAGAACTGGGGAGGAGGACCAGTACCTCGCCCAGGCCTACTCACCTGCTATGCTGAACAGGGACCTTGTTGAGGGATTGGACGATTGGATGGGACAGGCAAGGCAGAGCGAAGGAGGTGGCCGTGGCCTTATGTTAGGTACCATCGCGGCATTTGCCTGGATGAGAAATGGGAAACCACGGAAAACTACTTCGAGGATGGCTGAGGTGAGGATCGAACCCACCTCTACTCAGTTGACCTCCCGAGGCTGAGTTGACCCGTTCCAGCCCTGATAACACTTTTTTTTCAAATTTCGTGGCAGAGCCGGGAATCGAACGCCGGCCTCCGGGGGTAGCACCTAAACACGCTAACCACTGCACCACAGAGGTAGTAAGTTAATTCAAAAGTTATATATCCTGTCTGGAGTGTCAGGAAAGATATCACGAGACCTTGGCAGAAAATTAATGATCAAAGCGTACCTTTTCACGAATAAGCAATTTTAAAAAACCAATCCTGTTTGATTATGGCTGTTTAGACTTGCGAAGTCTCTTCGACTACGCAGTCATTAAACTAAGAGACATATATTTCCCTTTTCACTGTTTTCCTCCCATTCATTTTCTTTTCATTCATAAATTGATTGTTAAGTTTACATTTCCATTCAGTTGAATGTGAGTCTATAATTTTCTAAATGGATTTCTTTGGCGAGTATTAGACGAAAATGAGCATAGAAGCATTGCTGTGATGGAAAATAAAATAATACTTGTTGTATATTTTAGAGACTAGAAACATAGAAGTCGTCATCCCTGTGCTGGCCTAAGTGATATTACGGTACATTATTTGATATATTCTGACAATCTTTCATAGCGTCACTATTCAATTTGTAACGTATTGTTCGAAAATAACTGTAGCCATTTAAAAGGGGCCATTCAGCTACACATTATACTGGTCGTGTAGCTTTGACATTGCATTCATGTGATAGTAGGTTCGAAACCTGTCGCCGGCAGCCCTGAGAATGATCTTCCGTGGCTTCCATTATCAGGGCTGTACCGTAATTATGACCACGGCGCTTATCTCTGCAGTCTGTTGACACCTGTTTCCCCGCAACACTCACTGGTACAGTAGATTTATGACATTCTAGCCAGGTTGTGTGATACTGGCACTAGAATTACTTTCGCGTTGCTCCCAAGCCACGCTGGGATTGCGGGAAATGAACTTGCAGATGAAGCAGTAAAAGAAGCGATACTTTTACCTCCTAGACCTATGAATGTGCCAGCTAGGAATATTTGTTCTCAACTACGTCGAACCGTCTTGGCGTCCTGGGAATCGGAGTGGCTAGCTATTCAAACTCCCAACAAGCTGAGATCAATTAAGAAGACAACTACCATGTGGCGGTCCTCTTTCTGGCCTTCACGGAGAGAGGCCGTAGCTTTGTGTAGGCTAAGGATAGGTCATGGAAGATCTACGTACTCTTACCTTCTAAAGAGGGAAGACCCCCCCCCCAGTTTTTAAACAAAAGATTTATCTTGACTAAGGAACTGTTTCGTAGGAAAGTTATTATTAAAACTAGAAACGTAGCCCCGCAATCATGGATGTAATATCATTACTACTAATACTGCTCTTGTTGTCTCAGCTACAATGTACAGGAGTTTTAATTTGGCGCTATCCATCGCGACTGCACATTAAAGCTGACGTGCCGTTTTACTCCACCGGTTGGCAGAGTAAACCGGATCTCTGCTGGGCGATCTATGCTGAGTTTTAAAAATTAATTTTATCGAGTAACATCAATTGTGTCGCCAGAGACCTTTTTCATACCCACATCATACGACATGGACATTCTTCCACCCTTGAAAAATCCGACTACCTCTGCCCTGTTTGAAACAGCGGTCTTGGAGTGTGGCTGCCAACATTCACCTGTGATTCACAGAGGAACCTATAATACTACTACTACTACTACTACTACTACTACTACTACTACTACTACTACTACTACTAATAATAATAATAATAATAATAATTGTCCCATGAATAAGGCTTCCCGGCGAATTTTAAATTATGTATTCACCGACTGTTCAACCATCTCTAGAAAATACCGTGAATTGATGAAATCATAGTAGCTTTGATGTCCCTGACATCAAAATGTTACATAATCTAGAGTTCATATGTCATTGCTTGTCAGGGAGAATGTTTGTATTTAGATGCTATTCATAATGATGATCTCCCATTGTTTATTTTCATTCTCTGCAGTTACCCAAACTCCAGTTTATTTAATCTACCCCTCTAGAGGCGCGATATCAAGCTAATATTTCTACGTCCCCTTTAGTATTTAACTGCTAGGTCACCGGCTCCGGTCTCAAATTAAATTTAGGGCTTTCTCTTTCAAGAAGAAATTTAACTTTTCGTCTTGAGATTTTTATATTTTCATTGCCCCTGCGGAAATGGTTGGAATATAAGGAAGCACGAGTGTTTACCCTCGCTAACCTTCCTCTAAATATGTCTAGGGTGACTGAGCTTCTAACCATCTAAATGTTCTGTCGGTTTTTCGTCTTTAAACCTTCTAATACTTAGTCTCCCGGTAGTATGGGATTAGCCTCTGTTTAGGAATGTTGCTTCTTAAATTAATTTGGAGTGCTGAGATTTCCACCTCCATTTCACTGTGTACTTTCGGCAAGATGACAACTGCGTGATGCTGACCACACAGCCACTCGGTCGGCTCAATAGGAAAGGGAAAATATGTCTTTATTCCAACATTACTTATTTTCTGTTTCTTCAGCTGAGTCATATGGGCCGGGCCATATGCCTCAGTAAATCATCTCTATTTCTTTTTGAGGGTAACATTCGTATTAGTTGTGTAGAGGTAATTTGTACGGCAGCGTACTACTGCTTTCTTCTGTGATGATGACCGACGCGTTCATGGGTGAATATTCATAGCCAACAAGGGGACAAATTACACTCTGATGTAAAACGACACTCGGATTTAGAAACCCTGTGCATTGTAAATCTTCGGGAAGCTAAGGCTTCAGTTTTTGACTGTGTAAATTACAGAAGGGGTTACCTCCCCCTTTGCTAGTTTATGAAGACCTGGGGGTCAATGCTTTGGACTATGCTATGCAAAACGAGTTGTATTTCATCATACTGCTGTTAATATTTTATAGCCTTCGAGCTCTTCATGGTATAAATATCTGTAATTAATATGTGTAAATTCTAGAACGTCCCAATTTTCGGTGAATTATTGAAGGTACCTTCCCAACTGCAATTATTGTAATTTTTTAAATACAGTGAAAGAAAATAACTAAATTTCAAGTGTGATTTTGCTAGTTATAGGTAAGTTCTGGTTAATCTTTGTCCAGCAATTTACCCCTAACGCTTCTTTCTTCCGGATGCAAGCTGACAACTGCGTGACGCTGACCACACAGCCACTCGGTCGGCTCAATAAGAAAGGGAAAATATTTGTTTATTCCAGCATTACTTTTAAAAGTTTGTGAACTTGTCTTCTTACCTATTTTGTTCTTGGGAAGATGGGACCTTGTATTTAAACAAACGTGTAATCCTGGCTTCGGGGAATGACGTGGTGAGAACTGTGGACAGGATAAGACAGAACAATACAATACAAGACAAGCTGGTAACTTCATAGTTTCTAGACGTCTCTCGTTACTCGAGTAACAACATATACGCTAGTACAGTACATGTATCTTACGGTAATATGAGTTGATGCGGGTCCTGCTGCTAGCGTCAATTCTCCACCAGAAATACAAACAAAGTAACCTTCTTGCAGTATTTTATAATACTATACTGTATATTGCAGTATAAACTCACTCTAATGAGGAACCGGAATTCTCTCTTTCCTTACTAATTGGAGGTACAAGCTTCTGCATTGGTTCTTGAAGCGTGGTATCTCCACGATGCTTTCTGTAGCTTCACTCCAAATGAACTGCGATTCGGATCTTAGTCATTTCTTTTGAAGTTATCGAATGACCCTGTCTTTTAGATTCTGTTCCATGCCTGTGTGTGTACTGTTCTGTGCTGTGTTCTTCGTATCTTTGTTCGTTTTACGGGTTCGTTCGGGCTACCTGTAATGAATGAAGTGGTGCTCACGATTGCTGCTAGCCCGTAACGACACATCTCGTTATATTACCTCAGTTTAGGGAGAAAGACTGATGTACACTGACTGACAGAGCAAATTCAACACCAAGAAGGAGTGGTCAGAACTTTATGCCAATTGCAGGGTAGACTGACGTCACTGAGGTATGCTCATGATGTGAAATGCGCCACTGTGCTGCGCACGTAGCGAACGATAAATGGGACACGGCGTTGGCGAATGGCCCACTTCGTACCGTGATTTCTCAGCCGACAGTCATTGTAGAACGTGTTGTCGTGTGCCACAGGACACGTGTATAGCTAAGAATGCCAGGCCGCCGTCAACGGAGGCATTTCCAGCAGACAGACGACTTTACGAGGGGTATGGTGATCGGGCTGAGAAGGGCAGGTTGGTCGCTTCGTCAAATCGCAGCCGATACCCATAGGGATGTGTCCACGGTGCAGCGCCTGTGGCGAAGATGGTTGGCGCAGGGACATGTGGCACGTGCGAGGGGTCCAGGCGCAGCCCGAGTGACGTCAGCACGCGAGGATCGGCGCATCCGCCGCCAAGCGGTGGCAGCCCCGAACGCCACGTCAACCGCCATTCTTCAGCATGTGCAAGACACCCTGGCTGTTCCAATATCGACCAGAACAATTTCCCGTCGATTGGTTGAAGGAGGCCTGCACTCCCGGCGCCCGCTCAGAAGACTACCATTGACTCCACAGCATAGACGTGCACGCCTGGCATGGTGCCGGGCTAGAGCGACTTGGATGAGGGAATGGCGGAACGTCGTGTTCTCCGATGAGTCACGCTTCTGTTCTGTTAGTGATAGTCACCGCAGACGAGTGTGGCGTCGGCGTGGAGAAAGGTCAAATCCGGCAGTAACTGTGGAGCGCCCTACCGCTAGACAACGCGGCTTCATGGTTTTGGGCGCTATTGCGTATGATTCCACGTCACCTCTAGTGCGTATTCAAGGCACGTTAAATGCCCACCGCTACGTGCAGCATGTGCTGCGGCCGGTGGCACTCCCGTACCTTCAGGGGCTGCCCAATGCTCTGTTTCAGCAGGATAATGCCCGCCCACACACTGCTCGCATCTCCCAACAGGCTCTACGAGGTGTACAGATGCTTCCGTGGCCAGCGTACTCTCCGGATCTCTCACCAATCGAACACGTGTGGGATCTCATTGGACGCCGTTTGCAAACTCTGCCCTAGCCTCGTACGGACGACCAACTGTGGCAAATGGTTGACAGAGAATGGAGAACCATCCCTCAGGACACCATCCGCACTCTTATTGACTCTGTACCTCGACGTGTTTCTGCGTGCATCGCCGCTCGCGGTGGTCCTACATCCTACTGAGTCGATGCCGTGCGCATTGTGTAACCTGCATATCGGTTTGAAATAAACATCAATTATTCTTCCGTGCCGTCTCTGTTTTTTCCCCAACTTTCATCCCTTTCGAACCACTCCTTCTTGGTGTTGCATTTGCTCTGCCAGTCAGTGTATTTCAGAATTGTAGAAAACGCGAGGGGTTGCATAAAAATAGATCTCAAGGAGAGGAGGATCACCCGGTATAACTGTGGAACTGTAGGTTCCTTGGCTTATGGTTTTAAGATAAACATTTCTCTGCTACTTGGAAGTATTACAAGAATCTATTATCGCATTTTGTTCGTATTTAACTGGAACCGTTCGCATCTCAGGAAGCAATCTCCTAACATGTATTCAGGTTAAATGGTCTTGTATTTCACGTCGTCCATTACAAAAATAGAAAAAGCTTAAGTTCATATATCTGGTAATACTAAGTAGTTCGCTCCGTTCTAGAATTTTTACAGGTCCTCCGTTGTTATTGGTTAATTCTTGATGCGATAAAGGGATTTATAAATATGGCTTCGCACTGAAACTTCCTTAGCATTTTTCGCTATTGCACCTTAGAAATACACCTGAGACTATTCCGTATGCTACAGTCTTCGCCACTGCATGGGTTGTTCTGAGAGTCGCTCTCGTCTGTAACTCTCTTTTTATTTTTATCCTGCAGCTATCCTGGATACTGCCACTCTAACTTTATAATCTTTCCTTGTCATCGTGAAACAGGTGTGAAAGTTTCAGAGAGGAAGTGAATATCGATTCAAACTATCAGCCACCTGGGTTACTCTAGGCTACAAGCAATAACATACAGCTCTCTCTCAGTCTCCGAGAAGTTATCTCCAAAACAGATGAGTTCGAGCCCGCAAGGGATGATCCAGGCAATGGAAGACAAAGCTAATAGAAATTCTCCGCTTGTTTTTCTCACACTATTACAATTGTGATTTTCTCTGCTTCTCTTCTCCTTTCTCCTTCTCACGAAGCTTGCTTCTCACACACTCATTACTTTCCTTTACTTATTTCCTTCTGATTTTCGTTATTTTCCATTTTCTCCTTCGCACCGCGAACCTCTCACAATTCCCTTCTTTCTATTGGCCTAACGTGACCTTCCTTCTCCTCACCAACAACCTTCGCCAAAGTTTACAGCATTTAGGCTTTAGACTTCTTGGAATTGCATTGCCAGAACACGTGTTACCCCCAAAGGCTCGCAACTTTGAAGGCACTGCCTTTACGGCATTTTGTTTTAAGCGTTACTCAACTTTGATGCAGTCATTAAGGTAGGTGCATGGATCGGTAATAGCCTCGGGAGCTCCATTCTCTGCTTCCTATCTCTTGCCCTTCCCTTTGTTAGTTTAATGGCATCATCTGCTTAAGATTGGGTTATCACGTTCCGGGATAATCGTGAGGATGTAGTTAAGGAATTAATTACGGTGGGATATTTAACTCAGTTAGACACTTTCAAATCTCTGTAACTTACATGTATTATACCATTTAACGCAACCTTTATCAGCAATATACATTTGAATACGATTTCAATAAAATACAGATGAGCTTCCCGATTCACTCCTGCAGCTGGAGTTACAACACATCGGACATATCCGTGCTAGTTAGCAATGACAACTAAGACAGCTACATGTGTGTAGCCTTTCTCAACGTAGCTCTGGGTGACTTTAAGCAGACTAAACTGTTTCAGCTTCCGACCACTGAGTTCAACAGTGGTAATGCTGACAAATTCCGGAGATGATTCTTTCTAATTTTTATTAATATCTGACAGGAAATAACCTATTTTTCTCTTTTTTCTTCTATCTATCTCGTGTCTCTCTATATCGCAACACAGAAGATATCGTATGGAGGAAAGGAACTTGCAAAAATAAATTTAAAGTACAGTATAACCATTTTTCCTGTCGAAATAATAATGTTTTTGACTTAACGTCCTACTAACTAGTTTTACTGTTTTTGGAGATGCCAAGATGCCGGAATTTAGTCCCGTAGGAGTTCCTTTACGTGCCAGTAAATCTAGCGACACGAGACTGACGTATTTAAGCACTGGACTGAGCCAGAATCGAACGTACCAAGTTGTGGTCAGAAGGCCAGAGTCTCAACAGTCTGAGCCACTCAGCCCGGCAGGTACAGCTTCGTGCTAATGTTTGTGTACATTATACTACCTGTAGAGAACATTTTAAAAAATCGAATAACATAGTTTCCATCGTGTTATTTTTAATTTTTCCTTGGTGTTCGCTGTGCACAAAAGAGAGGTGAGTCCGCCTCTGTAGTGTGATTTGCTGTCACCCCCGGAGGTTTGGGTTCGCTTACTAACCCTGCCACGAAATTTAAAAAAGTGATAAGAGGACTGGAATGGGGTCCACTCAGCCTGGGGAAGTTAGCTGAGTAGAGGGGGTTCGATTCCCACTTCAACCATCCTTGAAGTGGTTTTCCGCGGTTTCCCACTTCTCCAGGTAAATACCGGGATGGTACCTAACTTAAGGCGATGATCGCTTCCTTTCCACTCCTATCCCTCCCCCGTCCCATTGTCGCCAAAGGCCTATCTGAATAATATTGTAACAAAAAGAGAGAGATGGAACAGGCTAAGCAATGAAATGACTCTAAATGAATATTTCAGTTCTCGTTATACTTCGCAGTCATTGTTAAAAGTGAGAGACAGTTAATACCTAGATTATGTTTTAACAGTTCTGTCGTGCTTCAGAACGGTCTACCCTCAATAGCTACTATTATTTGTTTAGAAATGGACTGGGCTTGCACAACCTCTGTCCGTCTCCTGAACTTCTGCGTCAGAAAAATACTCTTTATCATTACGGTCTTGTAAACTGAAACCACATCAGTCATTACTCGGTTAGATGTTAAAATGGGTCTTTCGCTACAATTAAATTAATGGACTCTCTCTCAGTCTCATAGGAATAACAACACCCTTTGCCTGTCTGGAAGTACAAAAGCTATAATCCACACTGCCGTAGCTCCAGATTCATTCACTGCTCGAGATTTCAATTCACCCACGTCACTCTCAGAAATAAATTTGGATTGGATGAGACTTCGTATTGTTTTTCAGTTGGTTGGGAAATCTCAGCATCGCAGACTTTATTATTGCAAAATATTTTACCCGTCATTCTGCACAAACCAAGAATGGTACAGTAAATAAAAGTAAACTCGTATCCTCTTATCCTCGAGGAGGTACCAATATTTTAGGCGCACGCCAATTGGAGGTGATCTGCATGTACCTCTTTAACCACATATCAGCCCTCCTGTCATTATTAGATTTCTGGCAATATTAGGAATCGACTAGAACATCCGTAGCTCAGGTGGCAGCGCGCCGCCCTCTCACCGCTGGGTTCCGTGGTTCAAATCCCGGTCACTCCATGCGAAATTTGTGCTGGGCAAAGTGGAGGCGGGACAGGTTTTTCCTCGGGTACTCCGGCTTTCCCTGCATCTTTCATTCCAGCAATACTCTCCAATATCCTTTCATTTCACATGTCAGTCATTAATCATTGCCCCAGAGGAGTGCGACAGACTTCGGCAGCTGGCACAATTCCTATCATCGCCGGTTCGTTCCATTCCTGAGCCGGTCAAATGACTGAAAACAGGCTGCGGATTTACATTTTACTGGGAATCGAACCAGGACCTCCGTGAACGACAGCTAATAACATGTGCTCATTCCTTCCTTCTGTGCAAAATAAAATAAAATGTTGGTGAACCACTTCGTTCACATTTCACACAGCTGGCTACTAAATGTTGCAATGCATTCTGATTGGCTGTACATAAGATTTACAATATTTTCTACCTCTTCTTTGTCCACTAGAGAGAATACGAAAGAATGTAACCCGTTCCATTTAGTTGTTATCGGAGCTCACTGAGCATGTGGAAGAAACCTTTGCAGTTCAACAACTTCTTCTCCTTTCCTGGTGGCTCCACAGAGTGATGCTGCATTTTTGATGGTAAGACAGTAACTAACGAACCACACCAAGCGCGGTCGACTTGACTCCCCTTCTCTTGGGGCGTTACTCTACCTACACTGAGTGTCAGCTTCTTGCACAGCTTGGATCTGAGAGCTTCACAAAATAGATACGTAAAATCCAGCGAACTCAGTAAAGAAAATATCTGCAGTATTGAGGACCAGTTCCTTTCACGATTGATACAATAATTTGTGCGAACCTAGATAACAGAAAATCGAAGTATATTTTAAACGGTTTCTATCCCTTGTAAGAACATGCCTGATATATAGGATGATCCGAAAGTCCTTTAACATTTGACGAGGCAATACTTAATGGAATATTGAAGGTAGACACATGATTGGCATGACACGGGGTTTTCTATACGATACTTCGGTAAGATTAGCATGCACTGGAGAGACTCTGGATGACACCGTGATCCTGCAGTTTTTTATAAACTTTACAGAAGGCCGTAGATAGCAGTAATCTAGCCTATTACGCACAGAAAGTTCGTACTCTGCTGATACAATTAGCTGATTATGAAGTATATATACAGACCGACATAAAAATTGAGCTGAGCATCCTATACAAAAGGTAACAGCGAAAGTTGTAATATACATTAATTCGATTGAGGGTGGAATCACGCACACGCTATATGTTATTATATGGCAGATTTGTCCACAGTTTATTTAAGCAAATTATGTTCCAAATTTATTTACTTAGGCTTCGTTCACAGCAGGGCTTATTATGTGCCTCAATTACAGTGAACCTCTACAGTTTGTTCGTAACTGCCTTTCAAATATTACATAGTATTTTTATAATGGACACATACTGTGTGCATTGTCTACTATATATTAAATGTATAACGCAATTAACTGAATTAAATGAAGTTACTTCGACTTTAAAAATGACACTAAATTACATTTTATCAGATTTGTCACACACTATTAGATTCCTTACTTATTGTTATACACACTTCACAGCCTACAGTATATAAAAGTGAATTGTTATGTGAAGCAGTCTTTGCTACCGAGTTCCTAAAAGCTGCGGTTGATGTTGATGTAATAAGTACTAGTAAATCTGTTCCTGTCTTACCAAATACCATGATACTGAGCAACAAACTCATGACTGCGTTATCCTTATGCCTTATATGAAACACTTTGAAGGGTTCCTACAACAATAGCATGATCAGCTTCCTGGGAGAGTGAGTATTGTTACTGGAGAAACTCTTGGTAAAATATCCTTTGAAATTCTTTCGGGCAATGAATGGATCACTAATTTCCCAGTCCGCACATTATCTCAATGAAAGGAGTAATCGGGACCTTGACTGTAATGCGATGTGATGTTTAAAAACAATCTTGGTGTTCTCGGGAATGCTGTGTGGTTTTTATTTTTTGTTTGTGTTTTCCACTTAATGTGTTTTATCGTGACATGTAGATTGGCTAGTCCTATTGTGCTCAAGCTGCGCCTTTGTACCGGGTTAATCTGCGACCCCATGACGAGGCTGTGGAGTCCCGCTGTTTGATTGCTCTATAAAGGCTGTTTCTCCATTAATATCGCGACCATGGCATCATAAACCTCAGGCAGTGCGTTTCATGTCGATATCGTCAACTTTTCAACTCGATAGCTTATCATTAAATAGAAAACTGTTGTGATTCGGATGTTGCCAGTACCCATTAACCCAATTTGTCACTCATTCGACGAAGGATAAGGGAAGGTCATTGATACACTTATTAATCGGTGTATTTCTATCTGTTTAGGTCCTAGCTCTGAAGCCCCATCGTAACATCGTCACTATCTTCTATTAAAATGGCTGTACATATGATTTTCAAAATAGAAAAGTCACGTCCATTCGCTTGGCTTTAATTTGATACTGCTAAATACTGTTTTTTATATGCATAAGCAAACGTATATTTATATCAAATATGAAAGGGTGTTTCAATAGCACCATCAGCCATCCTTGGGGTGTTTCACCACACGTAGATCATAGTTGACTGATTTTCAGTTCATTCCAGCACAAATGAATATATAACTATAGGACGCGCAGTACGTAGGCCTATATGAGGCTCAGATAACTATGACCCTAGTCCATCAAATTAAATAAAGGCAACGTTTTAAGCTTAGTGACTGAACGAAAATATAATTGCTATTTATCTGATAAGTAAGAGAATAGATGGAATAGTGTACTGTTTATTTATTTATTTATTTATTTATTTATTTATTTATTTATTTATTTATTTATTTATTTATTTATTTATTTATTTATTTATTTATTTCTTCTTTTATCGATTTTGGCCAGCTGTGGACCACGTAAATAACTCCTCATGATTTAAACTTTCTTTGGCGCCAGTACTCCTTCATCCTCCTGCTTGCTGCTTCTTTTCTTTCAGCCGTCCATTGTTGTTTCTTCTTGGTCGCTGTTTCTGGCTCTAGGAAACCCTTAAATGAGTGTAGTTTTTTTCTGAAGGTGGTTCTATTGCGGATGTCTTGCTGTGTGATGTTCATTTCCTGCAAATCCTTCTTCGTGTTAACAAACCATTTTTCATAAGAGCTGCCTTTCCTATTGGGCTTATTGAAGTGGTTAAAGATTTTCTTGGCAAGTCTGTTATCAGGCATTCTTGAAATATGTCCAAAAAATTTAATTCTTCGTTTTCGAATGACATCTGAAATCCTACTGCATGTTTTATATATTTCTTTGTTACTGTGTAATCGATATGTGTCCGTACATTTCTTTGGACCGAGGATTTTTCTTAGAATCTTTCTTTCCTTCTTCTCGATTTCTTCAATGTCTTTCCTGGTTGTTAATCCCAGGCATTCTGAAGCATATAAGCACTCTGGTTGAATTACTGCCTGATAGTGGCGTAGTTTTGTCCTAATAGAGATCGCTTTCTTGTTATATGTGTTTTTTGTAAGATGGAATGCAAGCTCCATTTTTCTGGCTCTCTCGCGGTTTGCTTCTTTATCAAGCCCATTAGGTTGTATAATCTCTCCAAGGTATTTGAATTTAACAACTTTGTCTATCTTATCATTGTTTGTTGTTACTATGATCTTGGGGCTTCTTTCTTTCTTTCTTTCTTTATTTATTTATTTATTTATTTATTTATTTATTTATTTTAGAAGTATCTCGTATGTCGGATGGAGTCGTTAAGCCTTGAACACGGGGTGCTATTTGACGCAAGTGGATTCTGTGCCGGCAGCGGATTTCGCCCTCTCCTTTCTTCTTCTTTCTTTATCCGTTTACCCTCCAGGGTTGGTTTTCCCCTCTGACTCAGTGATG
Source organism: Anabrus simplex (assembly GCF_040414725.1). Lineage (NCBI taxonomy): Eukaryota > Metazoa > Arthropoda > Insecta > Orthoptera > Tettigoniidae > Anabrus > Anabrus simplex. The sequence goes on from NC_090268.1 coordinate 37,578,250, forward strand.
GATCCAATCTCTACCGCCTCAAGTGCAGTATCCTGGAAGCGTGAGACTTTGGGTCGGGGATAAAACTGGGAAGGAGGACCAGTATCTCACCCAGGTGGCCTCACCTGCTATGGTGCACAAGGGCCCTGTTGTGGGAGGGAAATATCTGAAGGGATAGATAAGTAAGAGGGAAGGAAGCGGCCGTAGCCTTAAGTTAGGTACCATCCCGGCATTTGCCTGGAGGAGGAGTGGGAAACCACGGAAAACCACTTCGAGGATGGCTGAGGAGGGAATCTATCTCCCTCTTCTCAGTGGATCTCCCGAGGAAGCTGAGTAGACCCCGTTCCAGCCCTCGTACCACTTTTCTGATTTCGTGGCAGAGCCGGGAATCGAACGCGGGCCTCCGGGGGTGGTAGCTAATTATACTAACCACTCCACCACTATCATATATCACGTCAATCATTTCGTCTTATTAATTCCTCTCATGAGGTTGCCCTCAGCAAGGGCATCCGATTGTAAAAAGTAGTTAGGAAAATACATCCCACTTCATGCCCGACCCGATAGAGAAACTGAAGAAGTCCTGGACACACATATTATGATTGTTTTGTTTTTTCGTCGCACCGACACAGTCGTGTCTTATGGCAACGATGGGAGAGGAAAGGGCTAAGTCTGAGAAGGGCGTGACCGTGGCAGAGGTTAAGCATTTGCCTGGTGTGAAAATAGGAAATCATGGGAAACCATCTTCAGGGTTGCCGACAACGTAAGCTCACAACTACGCGACCCGAACGGCGTAGCCAATCGCTCTTAATGATTGTTTTTTAAGGGGAAAGACTGTGACGTAATCGGCCCTTTCTTCATGGACTTACAGTACGTATTCCAGTAAAATTATGGAATAATACGTTTCTTATGTTCCTGGCATCTTACTCTATTGCCAAATTAAACTTAAATTACTCAGTAAAACAACATTCCCTTTTATACCATTGTAATACAGTACATTCTTACGTCGCATCAGTTTGATATTTGCGTGCTTGATTTTCTCCTGTATGAGTTTTAATGTTCTCTTCAAGTTTTTGTTGACGAACATAATTCTTACTTCACCAGTGTTTCTTCCGCTTGAGAAGAATATATCAGAATGATGGCCGTAATGTGGATGTATTAGGGCTGGTTTACATAAGCCGGACACGTTACTTGAATAAGTACAGAGAATCAAATGTTCAAATAGGGAAAGTTATTGATGTAGAAATGTACATATTCCCAAGTGTTGTTATACATGTGGCATCAAAGTGGACTGTAGGCAACGTACTCTGTTACTAGGATTATACGTAATTTAAGTTGGAGAACATGACTTGACAGGGGTTGAGAAGAATATAGAAGCCGAGTGAGCGGACCGTGCGGTTATGGTCGCGTAGCAGTGAGTTTGCATTCGGGAAATGGTGGATTCGAATCCCACCGTCGGTATCCCTGAGGATGGTTTTCCGCGGTTTTCCATTGCCAGGCATTAATGCCACGGCCACACCCTTCCAAATACTAACCCTTTCTCATCCTTGCAGCGCCGAAAACTTCTGATGAGTTAGTGTGACGTTAAAGCTCTGAGATAAAAGCTTTGGATTAGTGTGTGGTTAGAATGAAGAGATACTCGTAGAGCTTCACCTTTACTTCTGAGATCGTATTGGAGGGTCAAATTCTAACTTGAGATTGAGATTTTGCCAATTTATTGGAAATTTGAAAGTTTTCATTCCCCACCGTGAGGAGATGGAGCGGGCCACTTACACGCTCATAGGTTATAGCGATCGCTGACTTCGATGAGATGCTTTACCAGTAAGAGTAAAATGGTGGTGCTGCTGATTATTGATTTAAGAGGAAGTACAACTAGGCACCATCCTCTATAGATATCAGAGAGAAAAAATCGGAAGTTATATTACGCTTTTTGGCTAAAGGAAATAGCTACAGAAGGCTCCAGTATATTTTTCATGTATCAAGGAATGAAATTTCAAATTTTGTAGTGAGTTACGCCCTTATATGAGGCAAGTGTGGAGCTCTGCCTGCATTCCAGTGGCTACCGTGACAGGGCCAGCCTACAGCATTATTGGATAAGTAAGTAGAATGCCGATCAGCTGACTGCCCTGACTACTGGTTCAAGTACTTGATCTAGTGCTTCAGGGGTTTATACTATTCAAGTTGCCTGCTTGCAGTTACTAGTCCAAGTAATGTCAATGGTTACTCGACCCGATAGAAACCAGCCTTAGGTACACACGCGCAACATGTTTCTTCATCATATTACGAATCTACAGGCGAAATACACAGATGCTACACATTATACAGGGTCATCAATTCATGGCATGAAACTATTCTTGTGAAACATGTATTAACTACAGTACTTGAATGACTGTTCTCTTGTTTGTACGTCATGGTATTTATAATGTTTTTTTTTTCTGTACAAGTATGAGAATAAGGTGTAGTCAGTCTCTTTTTTGATGATATAATTACACCAAGAATGTTATGTTAAGTACATGACCTCACTTCGTTTACTTATGCTTATTGATCAGTGTCGCTGTCCTACATACGTAAACATTCATAACATGTTTTGATAAATGAACCGCACACTGACAGACGAAATACCACACTTTCAACAAACTTTGTTAAGCTAACATATAACATGTATTACGAGAATGGAGCAGATTATAGACATGTATACATTAAATGGCATATAGACTGACTGTTCATTTCAGCACTGAGGCTGACTAGATCCTCAAATAACACCAGCGCTGCAATAAGACATGCAATTCAAGATTAGGAGTGAGGTAGTTTGCCATATTTTACGTGCAGTAATCTATATAGTCCGCCTCTGTGGTGTAGTGCTTAGCGTGATTGGCTGTCACACCCGGAGGCCGGGTTCGATTCCCGGCTCTGCCACGAAATTTGAAAAACTGTTACGAGGGCTATAACGGGGTCCACTCAGCCTCGGGAGGTCAACTGATAGAGGTGGGTTCGAGTCCCACCTCAGCCATCCTCCAAGTGGTTTTCCGTGGTTTCCGACTTCTCTCCTCCAGGCTAATGCCGGGATGTTAAAGCCACAGCCACCTCCTTCCCTCTCCTGTGCCTGTCCCTTCCAATCTTCCCATCCTTCCACAAGGCCCCTGTTCAGCATAGCAGGTGAGGCCGCCTAATCCTCCTCCCCAGTTGTATCCCACGACGCAACGTCTCGCGCTCCAGGACGCTGCCCTTGAGGTGGTAGAGGTGGGATCCCTCGCTGAGTCCGAGGGAAAAGCTGACCCTGGAGGGTAAACAGATTAAGAAGAAGAAGAAGAAGAAGAAGTAATATACCAGAAACCTTAATTCTGTCACTCACAGCGATATTGAAATAACGAAAAGCTTTCAACAGCTAAAATTGGTACCAGTTATAGATTCCTGTGTCATGTTTACAAGAAAAGTACAATGAACCTCTCACGATCACGACTTCTATACTTTTTTGAAGAAAAATAAGTGTCTATCAGTGAAGTCGTGTCGCATATTCGCCATGATGGCGAAGTACACAGCTATATCCATCGGCATGATGTCGAACTGCACACATCCTGGCTTTTTTTTTCTAGTTGCTTTACGTCAAACCGGCTCAGATAGGTCTTGTGGCGACGATGGGACAGGGAAGGGCTAGTAGTGGGAAGGAAGCGGCCGTGGCCTTATTAAGGTACAGCCCCAGCCTGGTGTGAAAATGGGAAACCACGGAAAACCATTTTCAGGGCTGCCGACAGTGGGGTTCGAACCTACTATCTCCCGAATACTGGATACTGGCCGCACTTAAGCGACTGCAGCTATCGAGCTCTGTGATCCTGGCTTCTATTACCTTCCACAGATATATTCATTGGTACCAGATATGGGTTACAAGAACAATATTTCAACTGTTCATTGAAAAATACTATCTTTCAACGAAATGAATGAATCTTTCTTTTCTATTCTGATGTGTATCTCCATCAATAAGCACGAAGTAGACCAACCCGCCTGGTAGTAGTTGTCATTAACGCGTCAAATCTGTATGGTAGGACATCATGAATAGCCGGTTCGAGACCCATTTGTTGAAAATATTTTTACCTTCAGCATAGTTTTTTTTTTCAAGTTGCTTTACGTCGCACCGACACAGATAGATCTTACGGCGACGATGGACAGGAAAGAGCTAGGAATGGGAAGGAAGCGTCCGTGGCCTTATTAAAGTACAGCCCCAGCATTTGCCTGGTGTGAAAATGGGAAACCACGGAAAAACATCAGGGGTGCCGACAATGGGGTTCGAACCCACTATCTCCCGAATACTGGATACTGGCTGCACTTAAGCTACTGCAGCTATCGAGCTCGATCTTTAGCATGTTGGCTGGCAGGGTAGGGGAGATGGTGTTGTAACTTCATATTTCCCATCAATATTTGTAGTTCGTTTCTTCAAGAATGCAGGCTGTCCTAAAAGCATTCGAAATCTGCACGATAAGACAAGAGATTTAACTGCACGGAAATGTGAGAGACCCTTACAGTAAAGAAAATAACAGTTTGCATCTTAGAATTCCAAGTATTTTCAGGAAATTATAGTGTGCCTTGAGTAATAAAATAACATTGTATGTTCTTACTGTATTACTGTAAATAGCGTAGGCCTCTATGACTCAGAAGATTTGACGTCAGCCTTTCAGTCCTGGCCTCGGTGTTTAAAACTCAGTAAATGAATGCTGGATAGTGTGAGGTCAAGGAGTATTTTTTTCTTATATAACTTTTTTTTAAGTTTTTGCTTTGTACTACATCCCATACTCATTCATAATCACGCCAGAGGTATGCTATAAGCTTCATCAGCCGACACCTCGCTGAACTTTGGTATAATTTGGTCCGGGACGTTCCTTCAATGATAATATTTATTTATTTATCAATGAACCAAGCCAAAATTACTAATTACTCTTCACTGTACGGTATATTAGTTTTAAATACAATAAGCTATTATCCTTAATGATATTTTGTGCCTTTTTTAGCGATTACCGTCGTTAAGATGCTTCTTTCATTACATCGAAATTCCCGTCTCAAAACTGCGCGAATGGTTTATATCAGCACGTTATATTTGTTATCTATGAACGCCAGATTTTCTGTGGTACGCCCATATTCACAGCACAACACCCGAGGCTCTTACTGACGTTCAACATTTCAAGATATGCTGAGCATGAAATATGAAATAGTAGTATATCCATCAGACTTTTGGAAGTAATCATTTAGAGCTGTTGGTTAAGGAGGAGGGACAAGTTTATATACGTGAGGGAACCATAGACTTGACTTTACTCTTCGAAGTCTGAGTGATGCTCAAAGCCCTAAGAATGTCCAAGGGAAAACTGTCTGAAAGGAAGAAAATGAGATGCTTTGGTGACTAACAAGAAGCAGACTAGGTATAGTGGCCGCCAAACTCTTCCCCACCGCGAGATTGTTAGCTACGAGAAGCTACTTTACTGCTCAGGCGGTCCAGTTCATGTAATAATTGTGATCAAAAACCATTGGAATTTCCAATTTCAGGTGGAAGTCAATATCCGAAATCTGCAGCTCGTTGATATTATTATTATTATTATTATTATTATTATTATTATTATTATTATTATTATTATTATTATTATTCAGACGTTTAGTTTAGAGAATGGCGGCGAGGGAAGAGAAGGGACGAAGTATTTAATGCAGATACTACTTAAAGGTTGGTGAGTACGAATGTTTTTTAAATTTGCTTTACGTCACGACACAGATAGATCTTATGGCGACGATGAGATAGGAAAGGCCTAGGAGTTCGAAGGTGGCGGCCGTGGCTTTAATTAAGGTGCTGCCCCACGATTTGCCCAGTTTGAAAACAGGAAACCACGGTAAATAAACCTTCTTCAGGGCTGCCGGCAGGGGGGTTCGGACCCACTATCTCCCAAGCAAGCTGACAGCTACGTGACAAAAACTGCACAACCACTTGCTCAGTAATAATATTATCTGTGAAGCATGTAACCTAAGAACCGAGCTATACAATGATACATTTTACGTTAAACGTACTGCTTATTCTCGAAACCCGAGAACTAAATTTTGTGGCGCTCACTTTCCGAACATGAATGGTTGAGTTGTAAGAAGTTGTCACGTTAAAAGAAGTTAACGCAATAGATATTGAATGTTCACGACTACATTGTAATCGAAATCGACTCTCAACCGATTAGATCGTGTTACGTACATAGTACGCGTTAATGAGATGTCAAGTACAGAACAAAAATGGCCCCCATGGTCACCATTTTTGTTCTAATAGGCTGAAAGTCCATTTTGATTAACACAATATATTTCAAGACTTCAAAAACTCTGAATAACAATACATTTTACAGTTGTTTGAAAAATTTGTTAACGAGATAATCCCACCTGTTCAGCTTCAATTTCAGTCGCCGTTTTGATCGACAACATTCAAAACATTTTTCAACAATCACATTCATGGTTTTCTTGTTTGACAACAAAAGTAATCTGCGCTGCATTCTTCTTTCACCAGTGCTATATTCTTTGGACAGGTTTATTCACATGCTTTCACGCCAGTACTACACTACTTCTTTAAATGTGAAATGGTGATAATTTTAAAACTAGAACATTATAGTGTCCCACAGTTTTACTGAAATAAACGGAGCGCACCGAGCACAGAATGAAGTGGGCTCTCAATCAATCATTCACTACTGATCTGCATTTAGGGCAGTCGCCCAGGTGGCAGATTCCCTATCCGTTGTTTTCCTAGCCTTTCCTTAAATGATTGCAAAGAAATTGGAAATTTATTGAACATCTCCCTTGGTAAGTTATTCCAATCCCTAACTCCCCTTCCTATAAACAAATATTTGCCCCAATTTGTCCTCTTGAATTCCAACTTCATCTTCATATTGTGATCTTTCCTACTTTTAAAGACACCACCTAAACTTATTCGTCTACTGATGTCCTCCCATGCCATCTCCCCACTGACAGCTCGGAACATACCACTTATTGTGTCTAATCTCATGTTTTAATCCGTAATGAAATGTGTTATTTGTAATAACAAAGTTTTTACTCTCCCTAAGATTGACTGCCGGTTTCCACAGCCGTTAAATTTAATTCACTGTGTGTATTACCAGAATGTTAACGCATAATAGATAATATTTTCACTGACTGACTGACTGACTGACAGATTAAATTTAAAATTTGATTACAATTGTAGGTTCCTGCTCGACCATGTGCGGCTGATTTAACCTAATGAGGCTCCATTATGTGCGCGTGATATCACAGTGACCTCAGACTCAAAAATACCTGCATGCGAAACTATAGTAATTAAATAATTGAACACATAATTGCATTTTCAATGTTCGATACGGTTTCCGATCGTATGTTATTTAAATACGTGTATGATTCAACCCAGCAGTTACTAAATTTTAGGTGCACTCCGTAGGTTTCATTTAACTCGCTTATATCCGAAGCAATAATAAATTATATTTTACAGCTATAGGCTATTATGTTATTATTGTAATACGGTTCAATTAAATTGAAAGTGACCATTTTTCTTTGTTATTGTTCAGTTAATGGTCTTTTCAGTGGCTTAATACGAGAAAGCAGAAACAAGTGGATTAAATAAAAAATGTACCATGAAAGATTTCTCAATGGATTTTAAGTGAAAAATTCTCACAATTAATTTCAGAATTCCGATAACAATAGATTAAAAGTGTTTGCTAAACGAAATGGCATTGTTGAATTCGGCAATTCTGTATAATTGCTAAGTAACATTATTGAAACATGCTTGTCGAATCATGCCGGTAACTATAGACAAACACTTGAATCGTGGACAGGAGAAACTATAGACGTCGAAAAGAGCAATGATGATGGTGACGACGACGATAATAATAAAGTAATAATAATAATAATAATAATAATAATAATAATAATAATAATAATAATAATAATAATAATAATAATAATAATAATAATAATAATAATAATAATAATAATAATAATAATAATGTCAAAAATGAAGTCATCTCAGGGGTAGAAGGTAAAGGCTTTCACGTTCGGTAACCTTGGCACTTGTGTGGTAGAGTGGTTATCTCTACGTCCAGTGAGTTGCCTACGAGCTACGAGTCATGTAACTAGGTTTGCATTCGGGATATGGTGGGTTCGAAGTCGACCGTCGGCAGCCTTGAAGATTATTTACCAACATTTATAATTTTCACACCAAACATAGTTTTGAACTTAATCTATATTTCATTGAAATAATAATAATAATAATAATAATAATAATAATAATAATAATAATAATAGTCCGCCTCTGTGGTGTAGTGGTTATTGTGATTAGCTGCCACACCCGGAGGCCCAGGTTCGATTCCCGGCTCTGCCACGAAATCAGAAAAGTGGTACGAGGGCTGGAACGGGGTTCACTCAGCCTCGGGAGGTCAGCTGAGTAGAGGTGGGTTTGATGCCCACCTCAGCCATCCTAGAAGTGGTTTTCCGTGCTTTCCCACTTCTCCTCCAGGCAAATGCCGGGATGGTACCTAACTTAAGGCCACGGCCGCTTCCTTCCTTATTCCTTGTCCATCCCTTCCAATCTTCCCATAGCCCGCCAAGGCCCCTGTACAGCATAGCAGGTGAGGCCGCCTGGGGGAGGTACTGGTCATCCTCCCCAGTTGTATCTCCCGACCCAGAGTCTGAAATTCCAGAACACTGCCCTTGTGGCGGTAGAGGTGGGATCCCTCGCTGAGCCCGAGTGAAAAACCTACCCTGGAGGGTAAGCAGATTAAGAAATAATAATAATAATAATAATAATAATAATAATAATAATAATAATAATAATAATAATAATAATAATTTGATTTGTTTATCCTTCATTTACATCAGGGCTTTTATAGGCCCCAGCGACAGTGTACCTACTCGATTTGTTCTGGGCGATTTCCGACAAAAGAGTAGCGTTACAAAAATGTTGCAATGTTTGGGTTGGGAAGAATTGAGAGAAAGAAGAAGAGCTGCTCGACTCAGTGGTATGTTCCGAGCTGTCAGCGGAGAGATGGCGTGGAATGACATTAGTAGACGAATAAGTTTGAATGGCATTTATAAAAGTAGGAAAGATCACAATATGAAGATAAAGTTGGAATTCAAGAGGACAAACTGGGGCAAATATTCATTTATAGGAAGGGGAGTTAGGGACTGGAATAACTTACCAAGGGAGATGTTCAATAAATTTCCAATTTCTTTGAAATCATTTAGGAAAAGGCTAGGAAAGCAACAGATAGGGAATCTGCCACCTGGGCGACTGCCCTAAATGCAGATCAGTATTGATTGTATTGATTGTATTGTACTCTGCTTATTGGTCATTATTTCTGTTGAATTTAATACAATATTTTCAATAGGCACATATTTCATGCATTATCTGTTTCATTTTAAATGTATAATTCAATTTACTAGAGTCACTTGAACCCAACAGAATTGCACGAAGTTAAAATGACATTACCATCGTTGCTGAAAACTTACATGATTATGTTGCGACGTTAAATAACAATATAACTATTCATGTCACATTGATTTCACTTTTGGGGATTATAAGTTATCTCTCATAATATTACTGTCTCTCTCATTTCTTTAAGTATCATAATTTTATATTACATGTGCTGGTGAATGCCTCGTCTGAGATTTATGTGTTTCATTTTTCATGACACTTGATATGGATTTGGCCCACTTTTATGCCCGCATGCCCTTCCTGGCGCCAACCCTACGCGGAGGAATGTGTTCTCTACTGCGTGTTTTCCCGTGGTGACTGAGAGTGTGGCGTGTTGTTTGTAGGTGAAGAGAAGATTATTAAGATAAAGGCACATCCAGTTCTCGAACCAAAGGAATTAACCATAGGCAATTAAATTTCTCATTCTTGCCGGAAATTGAACCCGTAGCCCTCTGAAATGAAGATCAGTTCGCTGATCGTTCAACCAAAGACCTAAACATTTATGTCATGATTCATTATGCCAATAATTCGTCAATGTTAATCGGTACTTAATCATTGTCGCTGCCAGTGGCCCTTGGTTAATAATATCAACATTTTCCGGGCTATTCTGCCGTGGTCCACTCCTCTCATTCCTGCCAGACGTTTCGACTACTGCTGCGGTAGTCATCTTCTGTGGCGTCGTTTAAGTATCGCGGAACACAGGAGAGAGTACCACCGCAGCGGTAGTCGAAACGTCTGGCAGGAGTGAGAGGAGTGGACCACGGCAGAATAGCCCGGAAAATTTTGATTATATTGACCGGCCGTGAAAGCCTTCATAACTTGACGACCCTTGATTAGTTTGTCAGTTGTTTGTTTGTCCCTTTACTGCCTGTTGAGTTGTTATACTTGATTGTAATCCAGCGCTGATGTGAGACAACAGTCCCGAGGTGTATAGCGAAAAACGCCTAATGTAAATCCCATGACAAGTAATCGTTTACACAATTGAAGAGTGAAAATGAAAAAGGGTGAAAGTGCCACAATGGTGAATTGTCTTCTTTTTTGCTCGAAATTGGCTGTGAAGACCTTATAGCGCACCGTTGTAAAGGCTGGAAGTTCATATTGTGCGTCTCCAGACTTGTCCGAGCTGATACCAGCCTCTCCATGTCCACATATCGTTCCCACACATCCCCAATTATTTTAGTTCCTATTCCTGCTTACCTTAAGTTGTTGGTACCAATGTGGAAAATTACCATCTTCTTCTTACCTTTCTCCTTCCCTTCTATTTTCCTCAACATCTTCCTTTACATACTTCCTGGATAACACTCTGGCATGGTTCCCTTTCCTTCATACACTTTCCCCACATAGGCTCTAACAATTGAGTCACCCGTGACCAGAACCTCATCCTCGCCCTTCTCATTAGATCCCCTCCTTTCTTAAATCCTCGGACGCCTGCAGAACCTACTTCTCCTCTGTTCTGTTCTCCATCTTCCAACCCCTTTTCCTATTCCTACCTTTCCCTTTCCTCTTGCCTCACACCTCCGCTGTAACACTTCCCTGATCTCCAGCTTCCCTCTCTGATTTACCTACAGTTACACATACCAATTCCTTACCGATACTTCTCCTGGGCCCACTCCCCGGGGAAAATACTTAGCCCTCATTTTCCTTCGGCATACTTGAACATTTTTTACAGGGTGGGATCACAGTTATTTTGAAAACGGGAATTGCCAATTTCAAGTTGCTGTTCCGTACTTGGTCGTCGTCCTAAAATCATCCAAGTTACTGTTAGTCTTTAAGGGAAAGTTTCACTTTGAAGCAGTCGTACCCATCAAGATTCCTTTTCTCGCCAGACTGGCTGACATGAGCAAACCTTCCTTCGTCGCTTTGTTTACTCTACCCCCCCCCCCCCAACCCCTCTGCATACTCCTCCTCTTCCTCTTCCTCTATCGACTCACACAAGACAGCAGCAGCAGAAGAAGAAGGGCCCCGTGATTTGTTTAGAGTCGAAGCTCAATTGTCATTCAAATGAGATTCGGTGAAGAGAAATGCGAATTGGGTCGGCGCAGAGAGTGTTTAGATAGCACAATCCCTTTCCATTGCACGCCTCAGCAAGGAAGCGAGAGAGGGAGGGGAGGCATTCATTGAAATGATTTTGGTTGAATTCATCTGAATAATCCACTCCCACTACGACTGCGGCAGCTGTACTTAGTCCTTGTCTTAGCGGCAGGAAAACAGCAGTCAGACAGGACGACAGAATAATTCGCATTCTTTCGTAGTTCACTGGAAGTAAAAGGAATTCCTGGACAAGATTCTTGAGTTAACATTCCTGGCGACAATATTTAAGTGCAAGAAAGTATTGACTCTGGAAAGACTGTAATTATAGGGTGTTACTCCTGCTACTGTCACCATCGCCAATTTCTTTTAGCGACCGAGAACATCTTTGATCATCAGCACTATGTATTTGAGGTTAGGATTGTTCTCTACATACCCACTTCCTACAATACAATTGAGCACGTTCTTACGGCGATATTCGAAGACGATAAAGAAAGCCAGTGCTATTAAAGACTTCTATGGATATTTCTTTCTAGTCATTAGTTTAAATAACATGTTAAATATCAAACTGCGGATCAAGCAGCCGAAATGATTTCCGTAAGCACCGAGCAAGTAGCTGTACGGTTTGGGTTTCGTGCCATCGGCATGCATTCAGGAGATAGTGAATTCGAACCCCACTGTCGGCAGCCCTGAAGATGGTTTTCCGTAGTTCTCCATTTTCACATCAGGCAAATGCTGGGTCTGTACCTTAATTAAGGGTGTGGTTGCTTCTTTCCACTCTTAGCTCTCTCTCCTACCCTATCGTCGCCCTAAGATCTATCTGTGTCGGAGCGACGTACGGAAGATTGAAAAAAAAAATAGTTCCCTAAGCCAGTAACAAAATTCAAAAATTTGATCGACTTTCTTACGAGCTACTTTCGGAAAATACTGCTCTAATTGTACAAACATGTTAATTACTGTTTATTATAAATAAAATGATTAAATTATTTAAACTAATACAATAATACATTAATATCTCGACTAAAGATGATCGAAAAACAAGAAAGAAAAATCCTCAGGAAAAATCTTAGGATCAAAATACGAAAATGGAATTTGGCTGAAAAAGAAATAACATGAAATCTATCAAGTTACAGAAAAAAACCACATATATTCAGGGAACGGCTATTACAATTTTATGGTCACTTATATAGAATGGATAATAACAGGCTCGCAAGGAAAATTTTTAACTTAGCCTTATCAATGAAAAATCACAATAATTGGCTAAAAGATATCAGTGAAGACTTCAATGAAATTGGCATTAATGAAAAAAACCTTTCAAGAACCATTCAGAACCTTAGTTCACAAACACAAATTTCTGTAAAGCACATCCGATTAAATACAGGATAGACTGAACAACGTAAAAAGGAACACAGCGAGAGGATGAAGAGGTATTGTGAAAACCAAAAGAGTGCTAACAAGTTCAATCATTATAGGCTTTGACCTACCAAACGACTCCTGCTCAACCGAAGGTCTGCACATTACGAGGTGACGCGTGGTCCCCTCGACCGTTATTCCTGGCTTTCTAGACCGATGCAGATATCTCACCGTCAGATAGCTCATCAGTATGCTCTCATACAGGTTGAGTGGACCTCTATTTATCCCTTAGGTCCGGGTAAAATTCCTTGACCTAGTCAGGAATCGAACTCGGGGCCTCCGAGTAAGACGCAGGCTTTCTACCCTTAGACTGCTAGGCTGGAATTATTGATGATGATAATAATAATAATAATAATAATAATAATAATAATAATAATAATAATAATAATTTCGGGAGAAAAGTGCCGTTACTTGTTATCGTTCTTGTTTTCATTATTAACTACGGTGTTATGTTCAAGGTATTCAGGAAAAACTACTGGATTGGAGGTAAAAAGCAAGATCATTTTTAGTTTGATTATTTGAAATATATTGAGAGGCATTTGACGTGCTTTGTTTGCTGTTATGTTGTGCTAATTTAACGCTCGTTAAAGCAGACAGGATACTTCGTGGCACGAAGACGGATAGGCTTCACGCCATTCTTCCACCATGACAGCTCTGTTTCAAGTCTTAGATTCAAACGAGTTTTTTTTAAAGACGAAAATGTCAGTTGATCATCTTATTCATAGCCCTCCCATTGCCATGCTTTTTGACAAACTTAATTTTACCAAGTGGGGTGTTTTGACTACCCTAGCACAATTTTGTGATTTACTGTAATATTTTTTTATGTTTTTATTTTGAAGGTCTCCAACTCCTGCTCAAAAATATTAGTGAAGTAAGTGAGGACTTGGGACTAAAAATAAATGTAAACAAGACCAAGTTCATGATCTTCAGCAGACGTGCCAATGCTGAGGCAATTTTGCAACTAAACAACGCAAAGATTGAGATAGTAACGACTTTTAAATATCTGGGTGCCATTGTCACTGAACAACTTGATCCTGAGAAAGAAGTGAAACAGAGTATAGCAATAGCACGAATAATATTTACAAAAATGAATTATTATTTTTCGCAACGACTACTTAAATTTAAAACTAAGACAGAGGATAGTCAAGTGCTATATATGATCAGCCTTGCTACATGGTGTGGAAACGTGGACTCTCAAGAATATATCAGTGAAACGCTTGGAAGCCTTTGAAATGTGGATCCACCGTAGTATGCTCAGGATTTCGTGGGTTGCACGACTAACGAACCAAGAAGTACTCAGAAGGGAAAGAGCAAGTCGGGAACTCGTTCAAACATTAAAACCGGAAGATCTCTTACCTTGGCCACATCCTTAGAAATGACCGTGACCTCATCTTACAGCGGATTGTACAAGGCAAAATACAGGATCGAAGAGGTGTCGGGAGGAGGCGAACATCATGGCTTGGAAACATCAAAGAATGGACTGGAATTCACGGTGTTGAAAGACTTTTCCACTTAGCAAGAGATCGTACTGCATTCGCCGCAGTGATCGCCAACGTCAGGGGGACCTGATATGGTACTGTCAAGAAGAATAAGAATAAGAATGAATACCCACTGACAATAATGCTTTCGCCATCCTGATTTGCAGTTGAAATCTATCACAATCACTTAATTTCAGCACAACAGCGAACGTCTAATTCAACTCAATTATAGTAACTGAAACAATCTAGACCTTATAACAATGTATGTATTTGATCTAGGTAGAAAGATAGATTTACCACCTAATCAATACACAATATAATCTAAAAATTATTCATCTAACATATGTGGATATGTTTCGGCTCTTAGGGACATCGTCAGAACACAAACACTTAAAAATTAATAGTACATAAATAAATACATATGAAAAGAAATCATGAATGTAGTAGTCTAACGACATACGATAAATATATCTTGATGATCCTCCTTCATAGATATCGTACTTGATATTATTGAGACAATTGAAAACAAATATAATGGAGCTCATTGATAAGAATTCGATAAATTTACCACAAGATGACTAAATATATATTATTAACTTCTTTGATGAAAAGTTCATAAAGTCACCGAAAGATGGCCAAATATATAATGTTAAGACTAAATAAACCAAAGATGAGAACTTCACACTTGAGCTGCTGCAGAGCATCCATGGAATAGTCTAGTTGAGAAGAATGTAAAGTGCGTAGTTGAAAGGTAGTTGCATCCAATGTGCTATCTTCTTATTAATAAATGTAGGCTTATTAACATGTACACCATATCGATAGTAATAATAACAATAATACTAATAATAATAATAATAATAATAATAATAATAATAATAATAATAATAATAATAAGTATGGAAATTAAAGAATGTGGTTGGAGGTGTGTATTGATTAGGTAGTAAATCTCTATTTTTTCTCAAGTCTAGCATATTCAACTCATTGAGTGAAATATAGCCTGCGATTTTTAATTTTGAAAATTATCGGTATATTTTCATATTTTACAGTGTTTTATATTATGCCAACATTCAGGACTGGAATAGCACTAGGCTTTAGGCACCAAATGTGTACACCAGTGTTCTGTTACATGTCGATATGAAGGGAATGGTGTGACCTGTGTATGTCTTAACAGTATCCATTGACCTAGTCGGCGTCAAAGCTGCAATCTCTGGCAAAGAAACTACTTCGCCAGCCACTTGGCTACCATTCTGTAAATAGTGAATATTAAAGCAAGTTCCTAAAACTTGGTGAATAAATTACTGTATTTCAGTGGTAGTTCCCGAAACAAGAAGTTTGGCATTTGTCAGGCTACGTTGTTGAAAATATAATTTGTAATATTCACTGCAACTTAGGTATGAGTAGAACTAAACCGCGTGCCTTGAAACATTACTTTCTACAGAATGGCTTCAACTCAGCGTGACGATTAAGTAGCTCGAACTAAATGGCCTTCTGCAGCTCGTTGCTGAAAACTTATAACGAGTTTTTGATTGCCTCTTTACGTTTGAGAACCAGAGAGAGCCGAAGCTATGATAAAGAGGTACTTAGTTCCAAAATCATAATTAGGGTAATTATCTAAAAAATCATGTTAAAACATTATCTAGCCTGCGATAACTACTTTGAAGGGGCCCTTGTTTTAAGTAAAAGAGTACTTTGCAACGTGTACAATTATGACAGATTATTTAGAACGGAAAGGCTGGTATAGAATAGCATCGATTCCTGACGGCTACATAATCTTGTGCTGAGACACACATATCTCTGTTTCTTCTAATTACCAATATCCCCATCATATTATTATTCGTCCTCCTCCTCCTCCTCCTACTACTACTACTACTACTACTACTACTATTATTATTACTACTACAACTGCTACTACTACTGTTGTGGTAATTTTGGTTTTGGGAAACGATGTAATCATAACCTATGAAGATTTTAATCAATGTAGGAGGAATTCCAGCCCCACAGATACCAGCAAAAGAAACTGAAAGCCTTTGGAAGGTGGCATATTCACAGACTGCACCTGTCTAAGGTAAACCACAATTACTATCGGGGTTGTAAGAGAACATTAGGTACAGAATTCAAAGAAAGCTGGATAGAAAATCTGGAAGAGAGGAGCCTAACTCCCGAAATAGAACATGGTGAACAACTGAGAAATAACCGAAATAGAACATCTAACAACTGTGCTGATTTTTTCTAGTGGCTGTCATGTAAAGCATTATTTGTTGATCGCCGAGCTTAGCTGGTGGATAACATATCCATCGCATTCAGTTGGATACCCATTCCCGCCGGGGAGCTATTATTTTTAAACGTAAGTTTGGTCGGCACTGATCACTCATAACTATGTAGATTGTTGACTTGATTCTTTGCTGATCCGTTCCGTTTTAGAGTCCGCTCAACCCACATTGGGGTTTCTTAGATGTTTCTTTTAATGTGTTACTTGCTTCACATTGAAAAGGATGGCTGGGCCTGGGTCGTCGCCGTGGTCGGTTTCACCGACAAAAATGGGGTTAATCACGTAATAGCCTGTTGGCTTCAAGGTACAAAACTAATCAAGTTTTATCGTTTTTAACCATACCGTTCGGGAAACATATCACCTTCGCCTCGATGCATGAGAATGCCGGGTACGAGGCGGGTTCCTGGTTTAAGGAAGCATATATCAGACGGGGACGAGACTGGTTGTTTATTTATAGACCGGGACTTTTCCCGTAGACGTTGACGTATTTGAATTGGAAGAAGATATGGTAAACAAGCGAGAATTTGCAATAACGAAATCTTGACTTAGTGTGGCTAATAATTTTGAAGATAAAGAAATTATCATCATCATCATCATCATCGATTCTCCGCCTATCAGCAGGTTTTCGCATGCATTTTCCAAGCCGATGTGTGTCTTCTGTCATCCTTTTAGACTTTTAGTATCTTCCATTAATTTTCACACTGATACCTCTTTCTTCCTGTCATCCTTCTCCCTGCAATTTTTCCTTCCATTGCCTGTGTTAATAACCATTTCCTTCGTAAACAGTGACCTAACACATTCTTCTTTCTCTTTTGAATGGTATTCAGGAGACCTGCTGATAGGCGGAGAATCGATGATGATGATGATGATGATGATTTCTTTATCTTCAAAATTATTAGCCACACTAAGTCAAGATTTCGTTATTGCAATAATAATAATAATTTCGTGTGGCTATTTCTAGCCGAGTGCAGCCCTTGTAAGGCAGACCCTCCGATGAGGGTGGGCGGCATCTGCCATTTGTAGGTAACTGCGTTTTATTGTGGTGGAGGATAGTGTTATGTGTGGTGTGTGAGTTGCAGGAATGTTGAGGACAGCACAAACACCCAGCCCCCGACCCATTGGAATTAACCAATGAAGGTTAAAATCCCCGACCCGGCCGAGAATCGAACCCGGGACCCTATGAACCGAAGGCCAGTACGCTGACCATTCAGCCAACGAGTCGGACATGATGACTAAGATTATTATTATTATTATTATTATTATTATTATTATTATTATTATTATTATTATTATTATTGTGGTACAATTGTTCGCTTATTACCTTGATATATATCGTTATACATATAAATAAACGTGTCATGGACCAATTGATGAGAGCCGAGCTGAGTGGTTCAGCCAGTAGCTGAGCCCAACTCGGCGGGTTTTACCTAGGCTCAGTATAGTGGTATTTGAAGATGCTCAAATATGTCAGTCTCGTTTCGGTAGATTTACAGACACATAAAAGAACACCTGCGCGACAACATTCCGACACCTCGGCGTCTTTCAAAACCTTAAAAGTAATGCAACGTAAAGTCAATATATTTATATTGTAATTATTATTTTATTGATGAGGTAAGGAAAAATGACATTGACGTTATCAGTCAAAGACATTTCTAATTATACGGAATTAGAGGTAGATCCCTGGAAAATGCGAACATTAAAATAAAAAAATGCATTAAAACGTAATTCAGTCCTGGTCATGAAAGAAAAAGTAGCGAAGGGAGGTCAGAGATAGAAGAAGGAAAAAAACAAGCAGTACCACATTCAGCCATAACACACAGCTTGAGCCCTAGGGAGGGAAGGGTAGAGGAAAGGACGATTTCCTCCCTTACGAAGTCACACATTTCCATGTAGCGTTCCAATAGCAAACGTGTGGCTGGCAAACTTGCGGTCTTTAACTGTTGGCCGGCAAGCATTATCACCTTCCTCTTTGGCAGTCTCCTCAATTAGAACGGAACAGGCGGTCTTTACTTCCTTCCTTCAATAAAGGAGGGAAAAATTAATTGCAAGGACGAACGAGGAAGCAAGAGCAAGGCGAGAAAAAGTTGGTTCGATATTCGATCACGGTTTCTCTCGCGAGTGTGTGAGACAAGCGCAAAACAAAACCAATTTTCAGACAGCGCCAGTCAGGGAATTGAGCACAGTTTTGTCCTGAGTTATATCGAGAAGTGTAGAGCACAATAGAGTTGATCTGATAGGTGACGCTGGTAGGGAAATATTCTGTCTTCCTCTGGGTAAATCTCGTCCTGAGAGGCGTATGCTGAATGTCTGCACAAGTTACACGTTGAGTTGTATATCAGAATAAGCACCTACATATTGTTACGAGTAATGAGGCTATCTGTAGATGATTGATGAGGTAAGGAAATTTGACATTGACATTATCAGTCAAAGACATTTCTGATTATACGGAATTAGAGGTTGATCCCTGGAAAATGAGAACTTTAAAATCAAAAATGCATTAAAACGTAATTCAGTCCTGGTCATGAAAGAAAAAGTAGCGAAGGGAGGTCCGACCAGGGAAAAATAACGGAATTAGAGGTTGATCCCTGAAATAATAATAATAATAATAATAATAATAATAATAAAGGGAAATATGAAATTTGAGAAAGTAGGAACCGTGAACTTCACAAACTAATTGGGTGTAGAAATAAGTTCATTCTGTGGAACGAATAAATATTCGCCTGATGAAGCTACAAACCCGCCATACATTTGCAACAGAAACTTTCCTCTAACGGGCTAGAGACCACTGGTGGATTGTATGGTCCTAGCCCTGGTATCCCGACTCTCAGGTCCACTTACCAGGCCCATGGTTCGCGAACTAGGACGTGACTACAGTAACCCACACCACAAACAGTTAGATATAGATATTTATTTTCATAAATGTTTCTTTCGTTTTGTACTCTTTTTAAAAACATAAAATTGCAAACTGTTGTAGAACTTCAACTCACATCGATTTATCTATTCCTTTACGTTGCTTAACACAAGATCCAGTCAGAAGGAAAGTCATAGCCATATTAACGTTACTCGTTGTAATATTGCCACCTCTTAAGGAGTTTGATATCCGACTAATATCTTCACTGCTTCCTCACCAAGGTGGCCGCTGTTTGAATTCCGACCAATGTTTGTGGAATGTTGAAATAAAGTAAATGAAATGGCGTATGACTTTTTTTTTTTGCTACGGGCTTTACGTCGCACCGGCACAGATAGGTCTTATGGCGACGATGGGATAGGAAAGGCCTAGGAGTTGGAAGGAAGCGGCCGTGGCCTTAATTAAGGTACAACCCCAGCATTTGCCTGGTGTGAAAATGGGAAACCACGGAAAACTATTTTCAGGGCTGCCGATAGTGGGATTCGAACCTACTATCTCCCGGATGCAAGCTCACAGCCGCGCGCCTCTACGCGCACGGCCAACTCGCCCGGTCGTATGACTTTTAGTGCCGGCAGTGTCCGACGACATGTTCGGCTCGCCAAATGCAGGTCTTTTGATTTGCCTCCCGTAGGCGACCTGCGCGTCGTGATGAGGATGAAATGTTGATGAAGACGACACATACACCCAGCTCCCGTTCCAGCGAAATTAACCAATTATGGTTAAAATCCCTGACCCTGCCGGGAATCGAACCCTGGACCCCTGTGGCCAAAGGCCAGCACGCTAACCATTTAACCATGGAGCCGGGCTGAAATAATGTTCCTGTAGTTCGGCTTCCACGTAAAACCGGAGGTCTTGTTTGTATCAGCCGTCACGTACAACAGCAGGATTTCTGATTCTACATATGCCTCCCTTGGCATCAAAATCATGTTCAAAATGTTTTATGTTTGTTTTCCTTGTTATCGTTGTATAAGTGGCTTTCTATTTCGTATGCTATAGAAGCATGTTCTTAATCAATATGTGAAATGTTTCGCACCGAGCTCGATAGCTGCAGTTGCTTAAGTGCGGCCAGTATCCAGTATTCGGGAGATAGTCGGTTCGAACCCCACTGCCGGCAACCCCGAGGATGGTTTCCCATTTTCACAATAGGCAAATGGTGGTGATTATTGTTTTAAGAGGAAGTACAACTAGGCAACCATCCTCTATACAACACTAATCAGAGGGAAAATATGGAAGGGGTCCGACACTTCGAAAAATGAAGACATCGGCCAAAGGAAGACAAGGGCACGAAGGGCGTGAAAATGAAAGACTCCCTAGCCCTCGCAAACCTAATAGCGTCGGGGTAGGAAAAGAACAAGAGTGGACCAAGAGAGGTCGGATAGGATAGATGAAAGTGAGGAGCCTGGCACAAGTAAGTGGAAGCAATGCCAGGACTCAGCTGAGGGCCTCGTGGTCGCCAACCCACGCTCAAAAGTTCAGAGCCCCTGAGGCCCTTTTTAGTCGCCTCTTACGACAGGCAGGGGATACCGTGGGTGTTATTCTACCGCCCCCACCCACAGGGGTGCACCAGGCAAATACCAGGGATGTACCTTAATTAAGGCCAGGGCCGCTTTCTTCCCACACCTAGGCCTTTCCTGTCCCATCGTCCTCATAAGACCTATCTGCGTCGGTACGACGTACAGCAACTAGTAAAAAAGAAAATAATAATTTCGTCTCATTACTTATTTTTTGCGCTACAAATTTTTAATTTGTATTTTATTGGAGCTTTTAGTTGACAGAAACGTGATAAGCCTGCCTTCTAAATTTTTTCCTTTAGTTGAAATATAAATATTAGATGTAAACATGGGTAATAATTTTTGAAGTTAGTCTATGTCATGCATTGGTTCTCGAACCACGAGTGGTTTATGACTTTCGGGCAGATGACAAGACATGGCTACACGAGAGGTCAGTGTTCATTCGGTCATTCGTCCGTCACTGTTTCGTATCAAATAAATGTAAAATAAATGTGATTAAAAGTTAAATACTGTAATTTATTATTTGATTTCTGTAGTCTAAAGTAAAAGAGTCCCTGCACTCATTGTCCATTTGTGTCTTCATCTGCCGATTCGTTCTGAACTACGTGGTACTTACTGGCTTTGCCTGTTCATGTTCTCCGCAGCATTCGTTATAAACAGGTCAGATAACTCGTCTTGATACGCCTGTCGTAGTCATATTGTTTTGCCTGTCCTTTTCAATGGTTTTACGAACACTTAATAAGAAGAGCGTTACGGTATGCTCCAGTTTGTAGTCAGTATTCATCCATTCTGACTTCTACACCCTACCGGGCTTCGAATGGATGACCCACGCATAAGAATGCCTCCACGTAACGGGGTAAACACCCACGGATGAGATTGGATTGAAGAGCGGGTCGAATTGCTTAACGAGCTTCGAACCGCTCCCCTTCCTACTTCCTGTGCCGGCCCGGCAGCCTGAGCACTTGGGGAAGTGGTACGTTCGGAAGAAAGAAAACAAAGATTTAAAATGGAGCCTTATGTCTACAATATGAAAGTAGGATCTCTGGGTTCAAATGCCTATTGGATACTGCTTAACACTGCTACAAATGGCAAGAATCATAAAATAGGGGTTACGAATATGAATTTATTCAGATATGACAATTTAAAGAAGTTGACACAGCTCTATACAATGACTCTCCACGTATGGGAGGAAAAGAAAATAAAAGCATCCGGGAGATAGTAGGTTCGAATCCCACTATCGGCAGCCCTGAAAATGGTTTTCCGTGGTTTCCCATTTTCACACCAGGCAAATGCTGGGGCTGTACCTTAATTAAGGCCACGGCCGCTTCCTTCCAACTCCTAGGCCTTTCCTATCCCACCGTCGCCATAAGACCTATCTGTGTCGGTGCGACGTAAAGCCTCTAGCAAAAAAAAAAAGAAAATAAAATCTCTTTAAAATACGAATCGCCCATGGGCGTCGTCTGCATAACGGTATGATTGAGGTTTTGCGACTTGCTATCGTTCATTTTTCCTCATTAATTCATACCGTTCATGACATTTGTACATTATTCTGTCGATCACACCGTGAGATGATCTGATGTCCCTATTCACAAATATTACTAGCTGTTCTAAGCACGAACATAACCGGGGCCTACGCTACATAATATCATATTAAAAGACACATTTGCATAATGCACAAAGAAACACAAATACCATTTTTGCTAAACCCCGGACTCCTCATCTATCACCAAGACCACACAACGTGCACATAGGTTCTGTTTGAACTCAAAAATATGTGCACACAATTACGAAACATACACAGATATATGGATATATACACTTCATGCACACAGGAGAACCATTCCTAGAAAAGAAACAGCATGGTTATCACTGTCTCCGGCCCAAAGCGCAAGCTTGGAGCAGCTCGCTCAAGGGCGCCGTCATAATCCGGAGTCGAACTGGCAGACTCCCGACCGAGAGGTACTGTGGGTTTCTGTAGATCCCGAGAATAGCTACAATCTCATATCGCCGGATATCGGGGGAATCCCTACTCATTTATTAAATACCTTTAAAAGAAGTTACCGTGATATTATCATTATACAAGTATTCTTAGCTAAGCCATTTAACCCACACAAAAGAACGCGGGCAGACCAGGCTCCAAGCCCTAACACAATGGGATACGGGACCCTTTTGTCACGAGGGCGAGAGCTAGACATTCACAAAAAGGAAGGCCGGCCATTCACTTCGCACGGCCATTCAGATTCTTCTCTCCCTCAAACGTTCACCCTCTCGTCTCGGGGACACATCCTTGGCCCATTTCATTTGCTTATTTATATTATCGTGGAATTCCCATAAAATACTCTTTTATTCTCTCTCATTATTATCGCGGAGCGCCGACTATGGGCACAATCACTTCTAACTCATTTCATCGTAAATTACTCGGGCATTCGGCCCTCTCACTATGTCTCATATCGCGTATCTTCTTCCCTTGGGCATCTGGCTCTCATGGCTCCTCGTTCATACCACATAAATACACTTATATTTAGACCTTCTGACCAAAGATTAGGGACTCCTGCCCTGGGTCTCACCCCGGCTATAGATTAAAAGAAAACACTCCAAACCATTATGGCCAATTAATCAAAAATCACGGGAGACTTGCACATGGTTCCACACACCTATCTAAATCACACAATATGTACCTCTCCCGGTCGGGATTTCTTCTTTCTTGCTGTCCATGCACGGATTATATCTGTAAGCTAGGCATGCATTGTCTGACTGACCCATGAGTTTCCCTGGCAGATCCGACAACCACGTGGGACAGTGACTACCAACATTTCGACATGTTTCCCTGCTTGCCAGCACTATTGTTCCATCAACCCCTACGGGAAACTCAAATATTCTCCTAACCTTGTTCCCATCTTTGCTAGGACATTCTACATATTACTAAAAATATAACCCTCACGATAAGCTAATCATTAAGAAAGAAATATGAGTCGTCCGGGAATTTAGCTCCCTTGAATTTTACTTCAACATTATAAAAATCAATAAAATTTCCATCTAGGACATGCATTAACTTACACATTTTGATATTTACAAAAGAACGCAAATCCTATCCCCGGGTTATGTCATGCTTAGAAATTAAATTTGGACATCACTCATCTGTTTGGTGGCCGTTGTTTCTCCTGCCACGGGAGACCCATGGTGAAGTTCTTAGTACTCCATGACCACTCGGTAGGTGGCGGGCGTGCAGTCCTTGATCCCTGGTCCATACAAGTCCGACATCCTGGGGAACTCATCACAGCTGAAATCTTACAGTAATCCAAGTGGGTAACACTTTTACACTCGTCACACGTCCTCTATTTCAGAGTTTACACCCACGAATAAGACGGTCCTTCAAACCACGGCGGGCGCGTTCACAGTAAAAATCGGGTGGCTCACGAGACTCGAGCCCCTGATTCAAAGTAACACTTTGGGTGATACCAAATTATGAATTTCACTGACTCATTAAACCGGCAGTTTCTCAGCCGTATTCTGCTACCTGTTCGTAAATTATGCTCGCGGTTTTTACTAGTTTGACACGCAGCACAGAAACAATTCACCTAGGCTCGTTTGGCCTCCCGTTCACTACACAAAGGCTTTTGGACACAATAACACTTCTTTGTACGCGGTCAGGGGTTTCTGACTGTAACTGGAGCACCGCGGGACACAGTGTCCGTCTCACGACCGTAAAAGAACAACTGTCTCTGCAATGGCCTGCCCGGCCTATATTATCTTGCCCGCCGGAAGCTTGGGGGCGTCAACGTTCACGGTTCATTAAGAACAAGAGCTCCTTTCACACCAAGAATTGACGATATTGAAATATTGCATTTTGTAGCCCTCTGTCTCCTCATTCATTTTAGCCAGGCGTGCTGGACCTACGATCAGCAGTTTTTATGTAATTTGCTTCCCGCCTTTGATTAATTCATAGCGTCCTTTGGAGTGTGGAGTTATCTTTTAAGCGCGATTCTTGGCTTGGGTGACGCCGCTGTATCCACATGTGTTAGCGATATATTACATCTGGACAGCTGGTGACCTCATTTCTTCCCCTGCATAAGTTATTACATATTTTTAGTCTGGGGAACGCAGAAAATTCCGCTCTATTCACTGGTGTGTCTCGCATAATTTTCCTATGTCTGGATTAAAATATCATTCCATTGTTTACGCGCCAAAGTCCGACGTTGGCACCCGTGACACGTGCATAAAAAACCGGAAGTTCCTTATGTTCGTTTGGAACTCTGGGAAGCTAAGCCCCACCTCGGGGCGTATCTGACTACTCCAGCATCGCGTCCCCTTCTATCTCTCTCTGCAAGTTGAGAGCGTATTTCCGCGGGGGCTTGGCTTTTGCCCTGTCCTCCCTTTGTTCGCAGGCGTTCTTTTCGCGGGTTCCGTTCTGGCATGACGCCGCTCGATCCCCTTCGCCCATACTGCTACCACTGACGCGACCTTTAGGAGTAATTTTAATGGAGTATAAGGGCCCATATCATTCCCATGAGCTGTACAGGACACTGTACGGTTTCATTCTCCTCCTGCTTCATCAAAGAAAAATCACGAACTCGGGATTTTTCTTTCCCTTTAAACTGTCTCGGAAAATAGTCACTGGTGATGGTCGCGTAACTTGTGGACCTTCTCGGTCAACTCTGTGTTCTCCAGTTGTATCTGGTAGCATAGATTAATTAAAGCGTTCCTAAGACCGGTCCTCTCAGAACATTCTGGACAATCTTCACAGGCTGATGCCTCGGACTCGCTCCCTTCTTCCAAAACAATGTGATTCACGGCATCATCTTCTTCATCGGCTTCCATTTCTTCCATTGGATCCGGGTTGTCCTCGTCATCCTCGGCTTCTCCTGGTTCTTCTTCCTCCGGACCTTCTTCAGGGTGTTGTCCTGGGGCGTGGTAAAATTTGGTTATCTGCAGCGTTGTAAGTGGTCTCTGTTCTTCCGTCCATTGACTGTACTTCGTAGGGGTTATTCTCTAGGTTCCGATGTAGGGTTCTGTAAGCTATGGTAATAATTCCTCGCTCTCAGACACTTCCCGGCCTATGCCTGGACATCTTGCACCGTTGTCTTCACGCAAGTTCAGTTTTACTCTTCCTGGGCTCCCTTTGATTCCACCTTGGTCTCATATGATGCATAATTAATAATATATTCGTGCCCCCTTAAAAATATGTGGCGAAAAAAAATTGCTCACACCTATGGTGAAATTTATTTACATAATGTACAGTTCCACATGCGACCACAATTCGCTATCAATCTTGTAGATCCTCTCTTCGCCCTCCGGAATCGTAATCTGAGACGTGGAGGTCTAATTGGATGCCCCTGCCTCTGCATTCCTTAGGATGAGGTTCACAACTCTTCCCTTCTTTCTTCTTTCCTGTGCTAACGTTCCCGTAGCTACACCGGTCCTCCTTCTTCCGAGTTCTATTATTACGTAAGGTACGCTGCACGGGTCGCGATCTCATGGTCCTTCCGTAGCGTCGTTCCTCTCTTCCTGACAGCAATTTTCTCCGTCTAGTGAACCATCCGTACTTGTAGCGGTATCGTCTTTTACGTCGACCTAATACATTCTTCTTCCTTCTTCTGGGCTGAGATACCCAGTTCGATTCTCCAGCTGGTTGAGACTGTTTGTTCACCACCTGTTCACTTAGCCCCGTACGAGAATTAGCGCTCGTACTTACTTCTCCCATTACATTTACATTAGCGACCTTTCTTTCATTTTAAGCTAGGGATACGCCTGTCGCCTCTTGTCCACTCACAATGGCCTGGGTACTTAAAAATAGCTCGCCCCCTTCTTTCAGCTCTGCCCCCAGATGACCCAATGTCTTCCTTTCTTCTTCGGAGTTCACTACCTGCTCCCAGCAGTTCGTGTCCCTCTGTTCCACGGCTACTGCTACGTCCATTAGCGAGCCACACTCACTGGCTCCATTCCTTGACCTTTCCGTCTCGGACTTCTTTTCGACATCTGGGGTCGCATCTCTTTCCACTAAGTCTTCTGGTTTGGGTTCGATCTCTGCCTGATGTACGCGTGACTCCATATCTTCTAGTCCTGAGTTCAACTCCCTAGTATCTCCAACGGACGCTTCTATGTCCTTAGCCATTCTCGCTGTTCCTGCTCTTACCAATTCAGTTTCTACTTCTCCTCTCGCCTCCAGATGGCCTGTCGCGACGTCATCTATTATCTCCATTATCTCTTCCACTCTTGAGTACACTCCGCCAGCCGTGTCACTCATCTCCGAGCCTGATGGTCGCCGTATGTCAGTTTCATCTACCTCGGCGTCACCCTGGGTTTCGGATGCGTCTATTTCGGTATCCCTTTTAGTGGCCACCTTCTCTGCTCCGTTGTTCCCATCTGCTTTCACTATATATTCTATAGAAACTTTACAGATTCTTCGTACTCCCATTTCTTCGGTCATCTCCTTCCGTAGCTTCTCGACCTCATCGTACATCTGCGTCTGGACATCCTTAAATTTGGTTGTCGCGGTATCCTGCACTTGGGCTATGCCGTTCCTGAGTTCATTCGCCACTTTGTTGAGGGACTCCGTCGTCTGTGTCCTTAGTTCTCGGACTTCCGCCTTGGCCTCCTGCATGTCTCTTGCAACATCCTCTAAGCGGGTGCTCACCTTCTCCATCTCTTCCTCGCACGCGCTTACCCTGGTGTCCGTCAGGTCGATCTTCTTTGTCACCCTAATCTCCACTTGCTTTATTCGCTGGATGACGTCATCCAACTTCCCCTCTAACGCTTCGGTCATCTTTGCCTCCAATCTCGCGGCGTTTTCGTCGCTACGTTCACGACCTAATCTCATATCCTCTGCGAGCTCGTCTAACGAAGCCTTATTCGTAGCCGCCTGAGCCCGGCAAAGCTCTGCCTGCGTGTCAAACTGCGCCTTAAAGCCTGCTGCCTGCTTGCCTAATTGTTCTTCGAAATGTTCCTTTTGTTCTGCCAATAATTGGCACATCATTTCTCTAATGACCTCCACGTCCATATTAGATTCTATCTTGGAGAAAGCGGATCTCCCGTGGGCAGAAAATGACCACCGGTGATCGACAGAAAGCATAGATACATTCAAATATTTAATACAAATTTCAGCGTGACCTAACTTTACTCGAAATTCCAACAAATCAATCCAAACTGGGCCTACAAACGGCTTGTGTCACGCCCCCTACCATATTAACGTCACAATTCATTGTATAGGAAATTTCATCATATCATTTGACAATAATAATAACAATAATAATACTGATTCTACGTTGGCCCTTTTATCCTGGAATAAGTTTTCCGGTCACACGCGCGCGGCCTACCGTGGGCTCGATTTTACGTATGCCGGAGACATGGCATACCCCAGTCACTAATGGATGTTATCACCTTGAGATTGGTAAGATGACGTTAGCAGACAATTACCCGTCTCAAACTGGCAACATCGCATCCGTCACTGCGCAAAAATTAGAGCATGGGTTGAGGTACCCTGCTCTATCCGCGGCGTCCAAAGCCCTCTCGAAAAACATACTTATATCTGCCAAATGTTGTTACCTCAGCGCACAATCTTTGGCCGATACCCGTAACTGGCGAAATTTGAAGAATTTTGCCGGCCGTTTTAACCTCACACTGAGAGAACCATAACACTGTCTCCCAACGAACTGACGACTTCATAGTCTGTCCCGGGTATCCATTTTGAATTTATGAGCGACACTCATGCGGATTTCCACTTAAACTGGACACATGATTTTTCTGTTCTTGTCATTTTCCTATCTTATTTATTATTCACGTCGCTCCCTTTCACGGCTGATCTTGTGTGAGTTATCATCCCGAGTTGTGACTTACGCACACCCGTACGATGACCATGACAGTCCTGCTGAGTATCACACAATCTGAACAACCCTTGCAGTATCCAATCTATAATTATGAATCTTAGCACTTCGGACATGTGCTTAACGTCTCCATCCGTTCGGTTACGTGGCGGGTACTCCATTTCAAATAATTGCCAACCCGTTCGATACCAAATGTAATCAGATTGTGGCACGAACCTGGCAATTTGACTCCATCATAGCACACTATCCTCCCTGGGGGCGGCCTATCTATTACTAAAAATGCTCCAGCGTAAACTATAAACAATGCCCTGCCACGAAGGGCGCCAAGTATACACCCTACCGGGCTTCGAATGGATGACCCACGCATAAGAATGCCTCCACGTAACGGGGTAAACACCCACGGATGAGATTGGATTGAAGAGCGGGTCGAATTGCTTAACGAGCTTCGAACCGCTCCCCTTCCTACTTTCTGTGCCGGCCCGGCAGCCTGAGCACTTGGGGAAGTGGTACGTTCGGAAGAAAGAAAACAAAGATTTAAAATGGAGCCTTATGTCTACAATATGAAAGTAGGATCTCTGGGTTCAAATGCCTATTGGATACTGCTTAACACTGCTACAAATGACAAGAATCATAAAATAGGGGTTACGAATATGAATTTATTCAGATATGACAATTTAAAGAAGTTGACACAGCTCTATACAATGACTCTCCACGTATGGGAGGAAAATAAAATAAAATCTCTTTAAAATACGAATCGCCCATGGGCGTCGTCTGCATAACGGTATGATTGAGGTTTTGCGACTTGCTATCGTTCATTTTTCCTCATTAATTCATACCGTTCATGACATTTGTACATTATTCTGTCGATCACACCGTGAGATGATCTGATGTCCCTATTCACAAATATTACTAGCTGTTCTAAGCACGAACATAACCGGGGCCTACGCTACATAATATCATATTAAAAGACACATTTGCATAATGCACAAACAAACACAAATACCATTTTTGCTAAACCCCGGACTCCTCATCTATCACCAAGACCACACAACGTGCACATAGGTTCTGTTTGAACTCAAAAATATGTGCACACAATTACGAAACATACACAGATATATGGATATATACACTTCATGCACACAGGAGAACCATTCCTAGAAAAGAAACAGCATGGTTATCACTGTCTCCGGCCCAAAGCGCAAGCTTGGAGCAGCTCGCTCAAGGGCGCCGTCATAATCCGGAGTCGAACTGGCAGACTCCCGACCGAGAGGTACTGTGGGTTTCTGTAGATCCCGAGAATAGCTACAATCTCATATCGCCGGATATCGGGGGAATCCCTACTCATTTATTAAATACCTTTAAAAGAAGTTACCGTGATATTATCATTATACAAGTATTCTTAGCTAAGCCATTTAACCCACACAAAAGAACGCGGGCAGACCAGGCTCCAAGCCCTAACACAATGGGATACGGGACCCTTTTGTCACGAGGGCGAGAGCTAGACATTCACAAAAAGGAAGGCCGGCCATTCACTTCGCACGGCCATTCAGATTCTTCTCTCCCTCAAACGTTCACCCTCTCGTCTCGGGGACACATCCTTGGCCCATTTCATTTGCTTATTTATATTATCGTGGAATTCCCATAAAATACTCTTTTATTCTCTCTCATTATTATCGCGGAGCGCCGACTATGGGCACAATCACTTCTAACTCATTTCATCGTAAATTACTCGGGCATTCGGCCCTCTCACTATGTCTCATATCGCGTATCTTCTTCCCTTGGGCATCTGGCTCTCATGGCTCCTCGTTCATACCACATAAATACACTTATATTTAGACCTTCTGACCAAAGATTAGGGACTCCTGCCCTGGGTCTCACCCCGGCTATAGATTAAAAGAAAACACTCCAAACCATTATGGCCAATTAATCAAAAATCACGGGAGACTTGCACATGGTTCCACACACCTATCTAAATCACACAATATGTACCTCTCCCGGTCGGGATTTCTTCTTTCTTGCTGTCCATGCACGGATTATATCTGTAAGCTAGGCATGCATTGTCTGACTGACCCATGAGTTTCCCTGGCAGATCCGACAACCACGTGGGACAGTGACTACCAACATTTCGACATGTTTCCCTGCTTGCCAGCACTATTGTTCCATCAACCCCTACGGGAAACTCAAATATTCTCCTAACCTTGTTCCCATCTTTGCTAGGACATTCTACATATTACTAAAAATATAACCCTCACGATAAGCTAATCATTAAGAAAGAAATATGAGTCGTCCGGGAATTTAGCTCCCTTGAATTTTACTTCAACATTATAAAAATCAATAAAATTTCCATCTAGGACATGCATTAACTTACACATTTTGATATTTACAAAAGAACGCAAATCCTATCCCCGGGTTATGTCATGCTTAGAAATTAAATTTGGACATCACTCATCTGTTTGGTGGCCGTTGTTTCTCCTGCCACGGGAGACCCATGGTGAAGTTCTTAGTACTCCATGACCACTCGGTAGGTGGCGGGCGTGCAGTCCTTCATCCCTGGTCCATACAAGTCCGACATCCTGGGGAACTCGTCACAGCTGAAATCTTACAGTAATCCAAGTGGGTAACACTTTTACACTCGTCACACGTCCTCTATTTCAGAGTTTACACCCACGAATAAGACGGTCCTTCAAACCACGGCGGGCGCGTTCACAGTAAAAATCGGGTGGCTCACGAGACTCGAGCCCCTGATTCAAAGTAACACTTTGGGTGATACCAAATTATGAATTTCACTGACTCATTAAACCGGCAGTTTCTCAGCCGTATTCTGCTACCTGTTCGTAAATTATGCTCGCGGTTTTTACTAGTTTGACACGCAGCACAGAAACAATTCACCTAGGCTCGTTTGGCCTCCCGTTCACTACACAAAGGCTTTTGGACACAATAACACTTCTTTGTACGCGGTCAGGGGTTTCTGACTGTAACTGGAGCACCGCGGGACACAGTGTCCGTCTCACGACCGTAAAAGAACAACTGTCTCTGCAATGGCCTGCCCGGTCTATATTATCTTGCCCGCCGGAAGCTTGGGGGCGTCAACGTTCACGGTTCATTAAGAACAAGAGCTCCTTTCACACCAAGAATTGACGATATTGAAATATTGCATTTTGTAGCCCTCTGTCTCCTCTTTCATTTTAGCCAGGCGTGCTGGACCTACGATCAGCAGTTTTTATGTAATTTGCTTCCCGCCTTTGATTAATTCATAGCGTCCTTTGGAGGGTGGAGTTATCTTTTAAGCGCGATTCTTGGCTTGGGTGACGCCGCTGTATCCACATGTGTTAGCGATATATTACATCTGGACAGCTGGTGACCTCATTTCTTCCCCTGCATAAGTTATTACATATTTTTAGTCTGGGGAACGCAGAAAATTCCGCTCTATTCACTGGTGTGTCTCGCATAATTTTCCTATGTCTGGATTAAAATATCATTCCATTGTTTACGCGCCAAAGTCCGACGTTGGCACCCGTGACACGTGCATAAAAAACCGGAAGTTCCTTATGTTCGTTTGGAACTCTGGGAAGCTAAGCCCCACCTCGGGGCGTATCTGACTACTCCAGCATCGCGTCCCCTTCTATCTCTCTCTGCAAGTTGAGAGCGTATTTCCGCGGGGGCTTGGCTTTTGCCCTGTCCTCCCTTTGTTCGCAGGCGTTCTTTTCGCGGGTTCCGTTCTGGCATGACGCCGCTCGATCCCCTTCGCCCATACTGCTACCACTGACGCGACCTTTAAGAGTAATTTTAATGGAGTATAAGGGCCCATATCATTCCCATGAGCTGTACAGGACACTGTACGGTTTCACTTCATCCTGCAGTTTCTTTGGCAAACGTCTATCCATATATTCGCTTTTTTATCCTGCAGATCTTGATGTACAGCTTGGTGTTGTGTCGTAGAAGGCAATGGTATTTTTAATCACAGTTCCTCTATATAGAACGGTTGTCTTGTGAGCTCATAGGTTAGTCTCGAAGGAGCGTTTTTTGCCAGGCATTCACTCTTTCTTGTGTAGCTAGTTGTTCCCAGATAATGTATAAGGCATATGTCATGATGGGGTCTGTTAGTACGTAGACATTTTTCTCTTACCAGTATTAAGTTATTAAGAACGCTCTGCCATCTGCTGTATATATTTGAGATCTGGGAAAAGTTAGAGAATCAAAGAGTATCTAGCAAGGAATATTATTCGTCCGTGATCAGAGAAAGTGTATGCTCTCTAACTTGATAGTATTCAAGCATGGTTGAACGCAATGACATTACTAAGGATGAAAATCACACATATCAGAATATTAATGAAAGTGTTAGTCACTTAGCTACCTGCTAAGTAGATAATGTAATGCGGGTTAGGGTAAGCCTTCGCCTGCAATTATTGGAATGATCATTTAATGAATTGATTTTATTATTACTTTGTCTGAACATAGACTTGTCAATGTCTCCTGATTCATCGGCAGATAATTCCGGAAAGAAAATAACAAAAATGAAGCAAATCGGTCCAGTAGAACGAACGGATGGATTTGCCAAAGCTAAATGAAAATCCACAGCCTGTTTCCAGTCATTCGACCGGGTCAGGAATGGAATGAATGAAGCCCCTATCTAGCGGCGAGGATAGGAATTGTGCCGACTGCCGAAGCCTGTCGCACTCCTCTGGGGCAATGATTAATGACTGGCAGGTGAAATGAAAGATGACAGGGAAAACCGGAGTACCCGGAGAAAAACCTGTCTCGCCTCCGCTTTGTCCAGCACAAATCTCAGATGGAGTGACCGGGATTTGAACCACGGAACCCAGCGGTGAGAGGCCGACGCGCTGCCGCCTGAGCCACGGAGACTTTCCTAAGGGAATTGAGCCAACGGCACGTGGTGTTCCCAAGCGGTCACCCATCCAAGTACTGACCACGCCCAATGTTGCTTAACTGCGGGGATCGGACGAGAACCGGTGTATTCAACACGGTATGGCCGTTGGCACAATTTGCCAAAGCTGTTTTTAGTAAACTATTTTAAAATATAGGTGTCGGGGATGACCTGGTTGGATTCATGACCTTGAAACTATGACGTGAAACGAACATCATGTAGCGTTCGTCAGTTTTCCGGTGTGTGTTCTAACGTCAAGACATTCTGCCTCAGCGTCGGAACATACTAGTCTACTTGCATCATGGCATAGTCAAGCTCTGGCACTATCGTAGTAAGATGTGAAGAGGATCCGGCGACAACTAGCGAAGTGGTAAGATTCAAGGCCTCATATCTCTTGAATTTGTATACATTCACAGCATTGGTAAGCGTTTTAGTGCGCTGAGCCCTGTGAATTTGTTATGTGTTTTCTCCCTTCAGGCCTTAATCTCGACACGAGTGGAATATAGTGGTTAGTGGTGATTTTGTTTTAAGAGGAAGTACAACCAGGTAACCATCCTCAATTGAGTGGTTAGTGGCATATATAACCCTCGTGTATTTATTGGTGTATAACGGGAGCTAGAATCAGCAATAAGCGGTTGTGATCCATGTTTTCCACCTGGGCATGTTTTTCCTGGAGTTGATGAAAGAACCCACATAAAACCACGTCTAGAATGACCAAGAGCGGAATTTTTACTGCATGAGGTTGGATGCCCACATTATAGCCCTCAAACTAGCCTAAAATAGATGTCAGAGGTTGGAATTGAGCCCACATTTGTGCTAACTCTTTGAGTACGTGTCCAACTTAAGTACGACATTGATAGAGGGAATGCTAAGAAATTTTGGTTAGCACCACACACAGGATAAACAGTAAATGTTGCTATAGTCCATGATGAAACCATCTGCTCATAGCGACCCAGGCTACGAGGTGGGTAAACGTAGATGGAAAACGCCTACGCCTTATTTTTAAAGGGATCTATATATATAATAAGAGTTTTGTCTGTACATTGCTCAGAATTTGAAAAGAATGGTATTTCTGTATCGGTCATGTCCACAGTAACAAGGAAATGCACTTTTTTACTTTTCCGTAATGTCTGTCTGTCTGTCTGTCTGTCTGTCTGTCTGTCTGTCTGTCTGTCTGTCTGTCTGTCTGTCTGTCTGTCTGTCTGTCTGTCTGTCTGTCTGTCTGTCTGTCTGTTTGTCTGTCTGTCTGTACACGCACCACGAGAAAACGGTTGAAGAGAATTTCATGAAAATCGGTATGTAAAGTCGCGGGATGAGCCACTACAATCACGCTGAGTGGAATGGTAGTTTAGGGAAAGGTCTAAAATTCAGTTCTCAAATATTGGTCCTATCGATAAATACTACATAACTAAAGTTACATAGAATTATATTTCAGATCATTTATGTCTTATATATTTTTACCGTACGGGCTATGATAACACAGATATTCATGAATTTCGACTTTTGTTGCTAAGTCCACATCAGCGCCGAGCCACGAGAAAATGGTTTAACAGAATTTAATGAAAATCGGTATATAGAGTCGGGGAAGAAGAAAATATAGTCTAAGCTATAAACAATTTGACTTACCCTGGAGTAAATGGTAGTTAGTGGTGGTGGTGATTATTGTTTTAAGAGGAAGTACAACTAGGCAATCATCCTCTATATAACACTAATCAGAGAGAAACAATGGAAGGGGTCCGACACTTCGAAAAATGAAGGTATCGGCCAAAGGAAGACAAGGGCCACGAAGGGCATGAAAATAAAAGACTCCCTAGCCCTCGCAAACCTAATAGCGTCGGGGTCGGAAAAGAACAAGAGTTGACCAAGGGAGGTCGGATAGGATAGATGAAAGTGAGGAGCTTGGCACAAGTAAGTGGAAGAAATGCCAGGACTCAGCTGAGGGCCCCGTGGTTACCAACCCACGCTCCAAAGTTCAGAGCCCCTGGGGCCCCTATTAGTCGGCTCTTACGACAGGCAGGGGATACCGTGGGTGTTATTCTACCGCCCCCACCCACAGGGGGATAAATGGTAGTTAGGGGTAGGCGCCTAAATTTAATTTTTAAATACCTACTATATGTTATTGGTCCTATAGAAAAGTACTACACAACAAAAGTTTGTAGAGAATACAATTTCCGATCATTTATGGTTTATTCAGTTTTACCGTACCGACTATGATAAGAGTAGTATTTCAGAGTCGGAAGAAAACTAAATGTGAAGACCTACAATATCGAAAGCGCATAACATTGATCAACAATAACATTACATTGACCATTGTTTGTTTTGATGTTCTTTACCTCTTATGGTGCCCTCAACTCCGATAGATGAGATTACTGTTGCGTTCCGAGTATAACAGCCTGACCGAATATTGGCGCGAAATAGCTGGGGAGTTAGAAAACTTTTTTTCTTTAGCATGCCATTCCTCTGGTTCGTACATTGTGTGATACTGCTGGTACGTAACACATTGGTTCATCATAGTATTCCAGCTATTCGATCCCTAATCTGACGCGCTGTTTTGAATGAGCAGTGTGTACATTTGGCGGAGGCACACTTAGTAATAGTAGAATGACCTGGTCTAGAATTACAATTTAGGCCTATTCCAAATTATAGCACCACAATTCACTGAAAAATTCAAAATTCAACCCTGAAAAAAAGCCGTTTTGTCAGAAAAGCGTCATCCTCTTCACTTTTATTAAATTCTACATTCATTTTATTCCGAACAGCAGTGAAGAGAAGTTTTCTCCTCTGGCTTGGAGGAAAAATTTGCCTCCAATCAGATAGATTTTTCCGCTGCCGGTGTAGTGAAATGAGATTTTCCGACTCATCGGGTACTCTTAGGAAACAGATTAGTAAAAGGGCATAGATTTGCCCTAGGACTCTCCACTATTCGCCCCTCCCCCCGCCCCTCCGCCGAAAAAAGACGAAGAGAGTTCACGGCTCGCAGCTGTCTGCGGCTTGGTCATTCCAGCTCTGGAACTTTGAACTGTTAGATCGGCAGCGTATTACTGTTCGTTAAAAGTGAGAAAATGCGTGGTTTTT
The DNA here is from genome assembly GCF_040414725.1 of Anabrus simplex. Classification (NCBI taxonomy): domain Eukaryota; kingdom Metazoa; phylum Arthropoda; class Insecta; order Orthoptera; family Tettigoniidae; genus Anabrus; species Anabrus simplex. The sequence continues at coordinate 37,615,073 of NC_090268.1, forward strand.
CATTTGATCGAGTATTTCATATTGCTCTTAATCGCGCCATTCCTACTGACGTCATTGTAATGATCTATGTTCATTTCACTTGGGAAAACCATTAAGACAGTCTTTCTGAGGATGTAAAAAGCAGGTGGCGAGTGAGAGTCTGCAATTATAATGAAAACTCCCCAACCTGATTGTAACTGATGGTAGGCAAGCGGGCCTACCATTGCAGTGAAAATTCCCTAACCCAGTCTTCATCTGAGAAAAAACGTTTGGTGACTTCCCCGTCGCGTTTCTAGGGTAACGTTAAGAGCTATGATATCTTACTCACAAGGTGTACACTACCTAACCTAGAATTCTGTATACAATGTTGAATTCCGTAGCGAAGCACGGGTACATCAGCTAGTTATAGAAATATAAATTAATAGAGAACAAATGGACTGATGAATGTGTACTTTTGATTATATTACGCTGGTGTATACATATTCGGAAATATTTACATGAGCTGTTTTTATTGATGAATCAAGTGGTGCATTTATGAACATATATATTAATGTTTGTAAATCAATAAACACATATTATAAAGCCCTTTAAATAGATAACAGAGAGGATTAATGCGTACGGGAGTTACAAGTGACAACCAACAGCAGACATAATTCATTCCTAAGACATTAGCAAAACACTTGCTACTTAATATTACGTTATAGAACTAAGAATAGGTTGTTCTGAGTATTCCATAGAGTTTAGATTAATATGAAGGAAAAAGAAAAAACAGAGTCTAATATCTGAACGTTTGTATGGTTCATTCAGAAGGAAGTAGGTTTGAACCTCCATCGGGAGGTTAATAAATTTAGAAACAATATGTACATTTCCGGATAAACACAAGGAACTAGGGTTTATTTAGCTTAAACATAAATAAGAACCGGATTCATTCCTGTTGCACTCTTGTACTTGAAGTTACAAGAAGCACTCGATCCCGCAAACTTAAACAGGGAGGGAAGTTAGTTACTGGCTGCGTTATACGAACCGTCCTACGGCACTTGGCAGCAATAAACAGTATTTGACTAACTAGTAGGAATATTAATAAGTTACTCTTTTCTTAGAGTGCTAAGTCTAATTTGCATATCACATTGCTAGTGACTATTTTTTGAGATGGACACTATGGGGTACAGTGTAGCATATAGCGTGCATTCTGTTCATATTTTCAGGACGCTTTATGGTCCTTAATGTCGTTTTATACTTACTCTCTTAAATGGTTACAAGAAGAGGCCTCTCATTTTTAGGGCAAGGAATCTTATATTACAGTGTGGTAAAACTACCACTATGTGCTGTGTACATTCATTCTCCTAATATAAATAGGGAAATTTATTATTGGTCTTACCGTTATTGATATTTGGAATTTAATTAAACCAGACTGAATAATCATAAATCTGCATTTCTCATCTTAATTTATAAATTACTGATTAAATAATTGCTATTTGCTTTGCGTCGCACCTTCACAGATAGGTCTTATGGCGACGATGGGACAGGAAAGGGCTAGGAGTGGGAAGGAAGCGGCCGTGGCCTTAATTAAGGTACAGCCCCAGCATTTGCCTGGTGTGAAAATGGGAAACCACGGAAAACCATCTTCAGGGCTGCCGACAGTGGAGTTCGAACCTACTATCTCCCGAATACTGGATACTGGCCGCACTTAAGAGACTGCAGCTATCGAGCTCGGTGATTAAATTATTGACAGATCTGTTGACTGTAATGCATAACCGAATCAAGGTGTTACGCTAAATTAGACTCACTCGCGAGAGCAGCAAAAACAGCTGGCTAGCAGACTAGCGGATTCAAGATTGATTCAAATACTTTCTAATACGGTAGAATCCTAAGCGTAATATTTCCTCTGGCTTTATTTCTCACATTACTAACAAAATCTGGGATGTTACCGTACTTTTAGCCCTGTGGCTTCAACCTGGATTTAAATTTTCAAAACTGTCAGTTGTTGATCCGATTTCAACCAAACATTGCTCATTGGAGAGAATACGAGGGATGTTCCTTCTTTTGTGTTTCCGATAATTATCATTTTTATCAACTACAGATGGTATCTAAACAGGTGGAACTTTCTTCGAAATAGTTCTTAAATACCCATAATTTCCACTAAACTTCTCAAAGTATTCGTCTAGATACTCATTAACAAAGTACCTTTAATACGTGTCTGGTAGATGCTGCCTAACCGAGGCGGTAAAGGTAAGGTCGATTCGCCCTGAAGGGCGTGGGTAGGATTCTCGGCCAGGAAGTTGAAAAAATTAAGAAACTAGTTTTCTGCTTTTGTCACATTAAGAATATGTAGGGAAATAATTTTCTTTACAGGAATTGTATTCGTTTTCTGGAAAGTGTCGGTTGTCACTTTCTCTTTGCATCAGCAACACGACTACTTTGTCTGTTGATGGCTGGTTACAGCAGCCTCGATGATAATATTGTGGATGGCACCGTCCGGCATGGCTCTTATTATAGTCATCTTCAGCTCCTTCACATGCGGGCAGCTTGTGATTAGGAATGTGTTACTGTAGAACCTCACATAATGAAGGAAATGACCAGAGCTGCCATCTGCCCCTTTTGATAGAGACATTTTATATTATGGTGGATGAGCCGTAGGATCTAATTCAGTTTTGCCGGAGGAATAGCAAGTTCCTTTCGATTAGTGCTTCCATTTGAGATCCAGTTTGGGCTGCTGAATGTAATTGATGAGAGGTTTATATGCAAATCTGGTTCGTTACTTTTCACTTCATGAAATCATAGCACATGTAACTTCAGTTGAAGTTGAGCTTAATGTTCTAACAATTGCAAGTCTTGCTCTGATTTTAAGCACCTGAGATCTACATTATTGGTCTCTGATCTATGTTGCTCACATGTTCTTCTTTCGAGTATTCGTTTGATGACGTATAATTATTTCTTCACCAGGTTCGAGCTGACCGTGCGGTTAGGGACGCGCGGCTGTGAGCTTGCATCCGGGAGATAGTGGATTCGAATCCTACTGTCGGCAGCCCTGAAGATGGTTTCCGTGGTTTCCCATTTTCACACCAGGCAAATGCTGGGGCTGTACCTTAATTAAGGCCTCGGCCGCTTCCTTCCAACTCCTAGGCCTTCCTATTCCATTTTAGCCATAAGACCTGTCTGTGTCGGTGCAACGTAAAGCCACTAGCAAAGAAGTTATTTATTCGTTCTGCTAACTCTTGCAAATATTCCTCAGCGGATTGATTTTTGCGTCTGGGTGAAACGAGCTCTCTCCTGATTTCTCTTATACGGTAGCATCTAATCCATTCAGAGCAGAATTTGGCCTCACAGTCAGCATTACACTCTGAATCTCGAACAGCACTCTTCTGCAGTCTGTCAGCAGAAAGCCTAGCCTCGTACTGTGCTGAATGGGTTAGATAGTAGAGAACTGGGTAGTTGTGTCCAAGGTGGTGGATTGGATCCCGCCTCAGTTTGGTGGTATTTGAAGAAGCTCCTATGCACAAACCTCGTGTTGGTAGAACTACCTGCACATTAATGAACTCTTGCGGTACAGAAATTCCGGTTCCGCGGCTCTTCGAAAATCTTAAAGTGCTGTACACAGAAAGTCATAAAAAACAATAACATTTTAAAAGTAATCTCAGGTGGTGGTGGTGATTATTGTTTTAAGAAGAAGTACAACTAGGCAACCATCCTCTATATAACACTAATCAGAGGGGAAAATCTCAGCCACCCTAGATCTATAATGACGTTACTTCTGTGTGCTGAACTTGGCCTGGCTGTCAGCACCGTTCTCCAAATTTCTCCATCAGTCTGGCCGCATTCAGTCTGGCCTCATATTCAGAAGCACTCTCAGATGACCTGTACATGGACTGCTATTCTCTCAGAAAACCGAGCCTTGAGCGGAAAAGCAGTGTCAGGCATCTTAGATAATCTGATTTTTAAGCTTTGAACGATGATTTTACAAGAGTAGCTCGTTTCGTAATGGCCGTAGTAAAAGGCACCAACGCTTAAACGTATCAAAACCCACCCACTGACATAAGTAACATCCAATTATATAACCTAAGCAGCGAAATCATAGATTGTAACATGAAATGTCGTATGGCTTTTAGTGCCGGGATATCCCAGGACGGGTTTGGCTCGCCAGGTGCAGGTCTTTCTATTTGACTCCCGTAGGCGACATGCACGTCGTGATGAGGATGAATTGATGATGAAGACAACACATACACCCAGCCCCCGTGCCATTGGAATTAACCAATTAAGGTTAAAATCCCCGACCCGGCCGGGAATCGAACCCGGAACCCTCTGAACCGAAGGCCAGTACGCTGACCGTTCAACCAACGAGTCGGACATAGATTGTAAAGAAACTAGTGCATAATATCTCTCAAAGAAAGAATATTCCAGATTTCTGGATTAACACTCCCATTTATGGGGAAATTAATTTGGGTAACTGGAAAGTTGAAAGTAATAAAATTGATGACATGATAATATCCCCCTGTGGGTGGGGGCGGTAGAATATCACCCACGGTATCCCCTGCCTGTCGTAAGAGGCGACTAAAAGGGGCCCCAGGGGCTCTGAACTTTGGAGCGTGGGTTGGCGACCACGGGGCCCTTAGCTGAGTCCTGGCATTGCTTCCACTTACTTGTGCCAGGCTCCTCACTTTCACCTATCCTATCCGACCTCCCTTGGTCAACTCTTGTTCTTTTCCGACCCCGACGCTATTAGGTTTGCGAGGGCTAGGGAGTCTTTCATTTTCACGCCCTTCGTGGCCCTTGTCTTCCTTTGGCCGATATCTTCATTTTTCGAAGTGTCGGATCCCTTCTATTTTTCCTCTGATTAGTGTTATATAGAGGATGGTTGCCAAGTTGTACTTCCTCTTAAAACAATAATCACCACCACCACCTTTATTTTTTGTTTTTATATGTTGTGTCTCTAATTTTGTTAGTTTTTAATTTTTTCCTCTATTTTTATCGTTAGATGTTTTTTCGTCATTATTCTTCTACTTTTCTTTATGCTTGCCTTGTGCTACTCTATTGTAAATATGTATTTCATTGCGGAACTCTGTAATTCGGCTTCTCGCTGTTTTGGTTTCCCAAATAAATAAATAAATAAATAAATAAATAAATAAATAAATAAATAAATAAATAAATAAATAAATAAATATTTTAGGACAGGAACCTTGTAGGTGTGCTGGATAACTGAAATGTCTGTCGCTAAATCCTGTTCATATCAGTAACGGTGTTCTGACGTCGGTAGCCGAGGAGAAATTCAGTCGCAGAGCTTGTTAATTATTCAGATAAGATGATGACTGATGGTGTTATTACTTAAGGCTAAATAACAAAGTCAAGAGAGGCAACCAAAAAAATTAAAGTAGAAAGCGTATATAGAAGAGGAGTACACTAGCAGTTACAGTAAATACCAAAAAACACCTTATAGTGAGTGTGAAATAATGGACTACGCTTCACAGTAATATTTCAGATTTTATATGCTTAGCACTAGAATGCTGGGTGTGAGAGGAAGATAATGAAGATTTTTTAGACTATTCTCTGTTGAGTGTGGAGCCTCCGTGGGTCAGACGGCAGCGCGTCGGCCTCTCACCGCTGGATACTGTGGTTCAAATCCCGGTCACTCTATGTGAGATTTGTGCAGGAAAAAGCGGAGGCGAGACAGGTTTTTCTCCGGGTACTCCGGTTTTCCCTGTCATCTTTCATTCCAGCAACACTCTCCATTGTCATTTCATAGCATTTATCACTCATTAATAAATCACCTTGGGAGTGGCGACCCCATTGTAATAACAGCCTATATATATGTTTCATTCATTACATCCCTGACCCGGTCAATGACTGGAAAACAGGTTCTAGGTTTTCATTTTCATATGTTGAGTGCAGTTTGAGAGAAAATAATGAACTTGGCAACATTGCTCAATCCTTACACACAGCCATGTTGTAAGCAGTTTGGGAAAACAAACGCGCGCATGTAGTGTACAGAGTCATCTTCCAGCTTCCTGTGATATTCACATGATGACCCAAAAGTTCGTTAACATTTGACGAGGCAATACTCCACGGAATATTCACACACATGATTGGCATAACATGGGGTTTTTATTGACACCCAAATAAAGTACAGTAAAGCTTCACTAACAGTGCATTTTCTGGCAACGTCAACATGCCTTGATTGCATCTGACGCCACCGGGCGAGTTGGCTGTGCGGTTAGGAGCGCGCTGCTGTGAACTTGCATCCGGGAGATAGTGGGTTCGAACCCCACTGTCGGGAGCCCTGAAGATGGTTTTCCGTGGTTTCCCATTTTCACACCAGGCAAATGCTGGGCCACGCCGCTTCCTTCCCACTCCTAGGCCTTTCCTATCCCATCATCACCAAAAGACCTATCTGTGTCGGTGCGACGTAAAACAAATAGCAAAAAAATAGCATCTGACGCCCTCTCTCACGACAGCTCATTTTATACCGTACACGGGTCTGGTGCGGCAACACTGACGTGTTGGTGTCCAGCGCCATCTGTTGGCCTGTTTGTGCACTCGTTGTTGGTGTCAATAAACTCCCGTGTCATGTCAAGCATGGGTGGCCATTTGTACCTGACGTGCTGTTATCCAGCGCCATCTGTTGGTCATTTTGTGTAGTTTATTTTGGTGTCAATAAAACCCAATGTCATGCCAATCATGCTTGTCAATTATTATCTCTCTACCTCTAATATTCCGTGAAGTATTTGCCGCGTCAAATGTTAACCGACTTTTGGTCATCCTGTACAATGGAAAAACATCGCGTCCGTATCACAAGTTGGCCACAAGCGCTGCCAACTCCTCACTTTGACCACAATTTCGACTCTGAAGCTTTACTTCGTAGGATTTCGAAACTGTGTTACTTTTACGTATTTCAAATAAATTCCCTCTGTATATGTGTGTTTTTTGTCTGTACTTCATGACCTACTAACCAGAACACTGTTTTCTATGATTTGAACCATCTTTATATTGATAAGATTTTACTGTAATGCATTTGTTAACTTTGTACATCTTTTTTTGCACCCAAGACCTGATAACGTTCAGAGATGTCGAGACTTGGTTCATTTTATTATTCTGTAATTCTCTAATTGCTTTATCCGTCATAAACCATTGTAGATAATCCAATGTTTTCAGTTAAACACGATGATAAAAATGAGCTACAGCGCTAATCTGACTGCGGTTAACTCTCAACATGATCTCGTAATGTGTAACAACACAATGAATTGCTTTTTGAACTAGCAACAATAATGCTCAGTCTAGGAAGCACCTGGCTTACCGCAGAGCACATCATGATATAATAAATAAATCCTGGAATATGCGAATGAATAATGAAGCAGTAATCTGGGAATTAATGTTTTCATGAATAAAACAAAAGCACGGAATGTGGGCATAATGAAGCAATTTGCACATGAACGATTGCAAGCGATTGCTGTATCAATACTGCAAAAGCAGCAGCAGTGCTTCTAACTCGTCTACCGTACCATCGTCTGTCTGTCTGTCATTTGTAATACCCTTCTATTCTGCTTCATGACAGTGTCATACTACACACACCAGTGGGTCCAGTAACACTATTAAAATCCATCATTAAACCTTCCCGTTAGATTAAAAAATTATGGTTAGTATTTGGAAGGGAATCATGTGACATAACACTAAATACTGCTTCACCCCATCCATGAGAATTATTGGTTAATGATTTGAATTACGATTCCACATCTCCCGTACTTCATAGCTGTTATAATATGGTAGTTTCCTTCACTATTGCTTTAGTGATTTAGTAATAATAATAATAATAATAATAATAATAATAATAATAATAATAATAATAATAATAATAATAATAATAACCGAACCCCGTGGTACTACTGCCTCGAAGGACCATCGACTACCAAGCACCCGCTGCTGATCCCGAAGGCCTGCAGATTACGAGGCGTTGTGTGGTCAGCACGACGAATCCTCTCGGTCGTTATTCTAGCCTTGCTAGACCGGGGCCGCTATCTCACCGTCAGATAGCTGCTCAATTGTAATCATGCAGGCTGAATGTACCTCGAACCAGATCCCAGACCTAGGTAAAAATCCCTGACCTGGCCGGGAATCGAAGTTGGGGCCTCCGGATAAGAGGGAAGCACGTTGCCCCTGCAGCGCGCGACCGGCAATAATAATAATAATAATAATAATAATAATAATAATAATAATAATAATAATAGCCATGAAAAAATACATTATGAAACAGTCATCGAGCCTCAAATAACTTATGCTAGTGAAGCTCTTTTTATAACTACTAATACAACTGAAATAGACAAAGTACTTCAGCCAGAAAGATTAGAACATGCATCAGTAAACAATGTCAAGTTAATGGACAATAGAGAATAGCATCAAATAAATCAGTTTATAAGGAAATTGAACCAGTATTGAGCACAATTAAGAAAAATTGTGTATCATTTTTGGACATCTTATCAGAACACCTGACACCAGAATTAGCAGAAAAAAATATGGAACAGCAAGGCCAAGATTAAATGGATTACGGAAATTAAGGATGATATTTAAAGACCTCCAAATAACAATAGATGATCTTAAGAACAAAACAGACAAAATTAAAATACTTCAAGACACGCACGGCAGCCTATAACACCAAGATTAATGAAAGGTCTAATGGAAGGGTGTTTTTAGTTGAAAAAAGGAAGTCGGCATCTCCCAGAATGAAGTAATATTGCACAGAAAAGCAAAAATATTTCTGTATAATTAGCTATGATGATCCATTGTAGGCCATAAAATGTAAAATAATTTAATAAATATATAAATAATTTAATAAATATATAAATAAATAAATAGCCAGGCTGAGTGGCTCAGATGGTTATGTGGCGGCCTTCTGATCCCAAGTTGGCGTATAAGATCCGAACTCGGTCCGGTGGTATTTGAATGTGCTCAAATATGTCAGCCTAGTGTCGATAGGCTTACCGGTGCATAAAAGAACTCCCGAGGGGGAAGATACTGGTACCTTGAAATCGCCGAAAACTTTAAAAGTAGTTAGTAGGATATCTTTCTGGTGATTACTTCCCCATCTGAACATCCGAGTGGAGGGATCCTGGGTCTAACCTCCGGAATATCGTCTCGGTACGCGAACATTTTCTCGTATTCCACAATGTTCTCCTGTCCATTATCCTCCTTAAGTCCGACTCTATGGCTAAATGGTAAGCGTGCTGGCCTTTCGTCACAGAGGTCGCGTGTTCGATTCCCAGCAAGGTAAGGAATTTTAACCATCATTGGTTAATTTCACTTGCATGGGTATTGGATATATGTGTCGTCATGATCATGATCATCATCATCATCATCGTCATTTTCATCCTCATCACGACGCGCAGATCACCTACGGGGGTCAAATCAAAAGACCTGCATCCGGCGAGCCAAACTTGTCCTCGGACAATCCCGGCACTAAAAACCTAACGCCACTTCCGATCTATTATCCTTGTTAAGAATGTTCTAAAGTGTAAAGGAAAATTAACATTAAATGCATTATACTGCAGGAGTGCGTAAATACTTCATGAAAATATAAATTCGTATAGTACGGTACCGCAAGGTTTATTGTCCTTTAAAAACTGGCATGGGAAATGAACACAAGGAACATCGTTCTGATGGACTGCATGTTCATGTATGGCTGAGAGGCGTGACCAGTCTTACGGAAAATAAATGATAGGAAAAGCGTTGTAGGATACGAAGTATTGTTCGCGCAGTCACGGAATTTATTTCGTAAGAGATCATCATCAGTAAATCATAACATCGTATAGAAAGAGATGCATTTCCTCGAGATATGCGATTGTGGCTTTCCGTTTGTTTGAGTCGTACGTATAATATTGAACGGCCGGAGACGTCAACGTGCCAGATTTTCGTCTCGTTTATACCTATACTTAATCGAAGATGGTTTCCGTGGTTTCCCATTTTCATATCAAGCAACTTCATAAAAATTTGCATGCCTACTGTGCGCTACGGTAAGATACATTTTGCTTTACAACCTGGCATGGGAATTGAACACATCGAACATTGTTCTGATGGGTTGCATATCCATATGTGGCTGAGAGGCGTGATCGTCGCCATAAGACCTGTCTGTGTCGGTGTGACGTAAAGTAACTTGTAGAAAAAAGGCGTATTCGAGCACCTTTAAATACCACCATACCGATTCGGGATCAAATCTGCCAACTTGAGCTCAGGCCGCTCAGCCTGTCATTTATTATTATTATTATTATTATTATTATTATTATTATTATTATTAAATGGACTTATATCCTCGTCCTGAGGCGGTGCAGCTCTTTCCAGACACATCCCCAATGTACGTTAACTGCATGTACCATTTTAATCATATCCCAGCACTTCTGCCATTCTTAAATTTCTATCAGTACCGGGCATCGAACCCGAACCTCCGACGACAGCAGCTAGTAGTGATAACCGTTCCTCTACATATCCCAGCATTATTAATTATTCTTATTCTTATTCTTATTATTATTATTATTATTATTATTATTATTATTATTATTATTATTATTATTATTATATACCATCTTTCGTCTGACTGAATATATAGCGTTATCACTACAATGTATAATAGATCCTTCGTTGTAGCCGAGTCACGACTTCGAAATTCGCTTCCATCTGCTGGCAGGAACTCTCACAATCAAATTTAAGACTGCATGTAGAGATTACCTGTTGAATAGCGCTGGCTGTTTCGTGTGATTGGCGACGTATGATAGGTTGTGTGGTTGTGGTAGCTAGGCTGGTGACATTACCATTTTACTGTACAGCTGAAGAACACTGTTGTTTATTATTATTATTAATATTATTATTATTATTATTATTATTATTATTATTATTATTATTATTATTATTATTATTATTATTATTATAACGTAAATGTACATAATATTTAGCTTTTAACTCATGTTCATAGATCACCTGTTTATGACCGTACTTATATTCCATTATTTTATTATGTACAGGTATTGTGTCCTGTTTATGCATTACTTATATTTTTCAGTGTGTTACTTTTTTCATTAAGACTTTCTCTTTTATTTAATTTTATGCTCCGGTCTTCTTTTTATTTTATTGTATTTTATTTTATCTTTTGGGATTTTCTTTCTTTGTTCGTTATATGTTCTCCAAATCCTTAATTTTTAGCTTAGTTACCTTTAATTTTACAATAGAATGATACATTTCCTTTATATACGTATGTATTATCTTGTCATTTACGGTGGTTAAGTGTAAGAGAGGGCCGCGAGCCCTAACTTCGCCACTGTTAAACTCAAATAAATAAATAAATAAATAAATAAATAAATAAATAAATAAATAAATAAATAAATAAATAAATAAATAAATAAATAAATAAATACATTTTCAAAGTTTTCGTGAATTGAATGCATTGTACTTTCGACGGATATGATACAGTTTATAACCTATAAAATCATACGGAGTAGACATAATAACACCTGTCCTAAAACGATGATTCAGAATATGACTTTCATGCTTCACTCGCTAACTTCTACATATAATAGACTGCTAGTATATTTTACTCTGCATAATTTCCGTGTCAGCTCGTACCAGTCATGAAAGACGAATCCGACCCTCGATCCATTGATTTCAGTTTTATTGTAATGGGATGTGAGTTTATAGTACTGTATGCTGCAATTTCTGTTCTGTTCCATTTACTGAGCGATTTATAGAACTCTTGTTATCTGTGCAAACACATTTCACATCTACTGTGATCTAAATTCCTCCTACATATTACGTTATAAAACAGGACGTGATTTCTATTAGCCTAGATAACTATATTTTCTGACTGGTTGTTATCACAAAGCTCACGCCGCGCTTTCCAACTGACTTGGAAGGCTTAAAGCGTTAAAGTTTTGGCTTCACTGTTAGTCACTTTTGATATATCCTTTTATTTCTGTTTTGTGTCGGTTTAATGTCACACTGAGCCATGAAAGGGTTTCAGCGTTATTCCTATTTTTAATTTCAGGTGTATATAGTTATAATCTTACTTGTGTCAGGCTCTTCACTGTCATCTGTCCTATCGGCCGTATATGCCATAGGGATGGTAGAAGGGGATTCAACACTAGTAAGGTGAGATGGCGAATTCAACTGGTATCCTATGTTCTCACACTGTTGGTGGAGGCGATAGAATAAAAATCGACTAAGAGGGTCTCTTAACTTGGGAGCGTGAGTTGATGACCACGGGGCCCCTAGCTGAGTTCGGGTATTGCTTCCAGTTACTTGTGCTAGGCTCGTCACCTCCAGCTATCCTATCTGACCTCCCTTGATCAACTCTTGTCCTTTTCCGACCCCGATGGTATTAGAGCACTCGAGGCCTAGGGAGTCTTCTATTTTCATGACCTTCGTTACACATATCTTTGTTTCCGATACCTTCATTTTTGGAGTGTCGGATCCCTTCCATTTTTCTCTCTGTCTAGTGTTAAAAGAGGATGGTTGCCTAGTTGTACTTCCTCTTAAAACCACCACCACCACCTCTGTGGATGAGTGGTAGACTGTCGGCTTCCAGATCGCAAAATTGCAGGTTCAAACCCGTTGGAGGTAGTAGAATTTTTAAAGGGCTGAAAAAAATGTCCATTCGGCAGTCCATGTGTCGGTATGTAAAAGATCTCTAGTGACACACTTGTTGTTTATCCGAGAAAATTAATTAAAACTCAGTCGTACTTCGCCCAACAGAAATCTGTTTTCCTATCATCTGACGGAGTAAAATAGAACGTCGAAGTTGACACACACTTACCCTGGATGGCGTCAACTCGAAATGATTGCATGCAGTACGGGGTCGAGGATGAGGTGAAATGAAATTATATGGCATGTAGAAACATGTGAAGCAATCCTGACTTTACGTCTGATCTCAGATGATCTAGGATCGAATTAAGAAGGACAAGCCCACGTATGTGGCGTTCATAGATCTAGAAAAGGCATTCGATAATGTTGATAATGTTGATTGGATCAAGCTATTTGAGATTCTGAAGGTGATCGAGATCAGATATTGGGAACGAAGAATTATCTACAATCTGTATAAAAATCAGTCTGCAGTGATAAGAATCGAGGGCTTTGGAAAAGAAGCAGCAATCCAGAAAGGAGTTTGGCAAGGTTGCAGTGGTCCCCCCTCCTTTTCAATGTTTATATAGAATAGGCACAAAGGAAATCAAAGAGGAATTTGGACAGGGAGTCACAATTCAAGGAAAGGAAATCCAAACGCTAAGATTTGCCGATGATGTCGTTATTTTATCTGATACTGCAGAAGATCTAGAGAAATTCCTGAATGGTATGGACGGAGTCTTGGATAAGAAGTACAAGATGAAAATAAATAAGTCTAAAACAAAAGTAATGGAGTGCAGTCGATCAAAATCAGGTGATAGAGGTAATATTAGATTTGGAAATGGAGTCTTAAAGAAAGTAGGTGAATATTTTTACTTGGGTAGTAAAATAACGATGGCAGAAGAAAATGGAGACTAGCACAAGCAGGAAAAGTCCTTCTTAAGAAAAGAAATTTGTTCACTTGGAACATTGATATAGGAGGCTCCATAGCTAAATGGTTAGCGTGCTGGCCTTTGGCCACAGGGCTCCCGGGTTCGATTCCCGGCAGGGTTGGGAATTTTAACCTTGATTGGTTAATTTCGCTGGCACGGGGGCTGGGTGTATGTGTCGTCTTCATCGTCATTTCATCCTCATCATGACACGCAGGTCTCCTACGGGAGTCAAATCAAAAGACCTGCACCTGGCGAGCCGAACATGTCCTTGGACACTCCCGGCACTAAAAGCCATACGCCATTGATATAGGAATTAAACCTCTGTGGAGGTGACCAAGGTCGACAGCTGCAGTCGCATAAGTGCGGACAGTATACAATATTCGGGAGTTAGAGGGTTCGAACCCCACTGTCGACAGCTTTAAATATGGTTTTCCGTAGTTCCCCATTTTTACACTAGACAAATTCTGGGGTTGTGCCTTAATTAAGGCCACGGCCGCTTCTTTGGCACTCCTAGCCCCTTCCTGTCCCGTCATCGTCGTAAGACCTATCTGTTTTGGCGCGACGTAAAGCAACTTGTAAAAAATAAATTTAAAAATGTGACTGTGGAAGTGAATGCCTCCGAGTTATTGAAAAGGCTGGTCTGAGAGAAGCTGAGAAGATTGATTGGAAGATCCTTCGAAATAGAATGGGCACAAAGATCGTGGCTGGACAATACAAGTTGTGAGGACGAGGGGAACTATACCAGAAATTCAAGGAGCTTCCTGAAGTAAAACGGCAGAACAGCGAGTGGACTGCTGAGCTGTGAAGAAGGCCTCTAAAAATCCCTTAAGGCAAACAACTCAGTGTTAAAAACATCCTACGGATATAAGTTACGAACTTTAGGTAAATAAAGTGTAATAAATTATGAGAAATTAATCATCGTTATCCAGTTAATTAGATTAGCCGTTTGCCTTTTTCTACCACTATGAGCGCCAATGTGAGGCAATGCAGAATTTCAGTTTAGCTCTTATACTACATTCGGTGTGGTCATTTTTCAAAAAATCAAAAGCTCTTGAGGGTACACATTACAGAGAGAATTATCTAAAGAAGTTAATTTGGCTAGGATTTGAACAGAAAGGAAAACTAGTAATGAAACAAGCGATATTAGGCTGTTTTTCCGAAACTGCATTTAGGCCGGAAGGGATTTTCGAAATTCCTTAATTTTTTTAAGTTTGATAAAAGGCTCATAATTTGAAACGTTTCGAGGCCCTTCAGCCCTTCAACTTTCGACACAATTGAGGAAATTGCGTAATTGTACGTTCCTCGTAGTCTACTAAGAAATTATTTCAACATTAAAATGTGTAACAGTTGCTTCTTGTGATTTCTAATGGCCATTAACGTCTTTTTAAAAAATCCGTTTGTTCGTCTGTCTAATAAGTCATCGGCCCGGAGAACTTGGATCCTCAAATAACACCCCACATCTGTATTGAGACGCACCACTCGTGCTCAGCACCACCCATACCTCAGCAGGTTCTATACTGTCACAGCTATGGATGAGACTGAGACTTCAGTGGAAGCTACATCTACTTCATCTACCAAAAATAACAACGTGCTGAGCCTTCGATAATACAAAACAATTCCTTATATCAGCTTCATGCAATATAGTTCAGCTCATTTCCACACAACTCTAGCCTCCCTGCAGAGATACATTACTAGACAAATATTTTCAATCTTTATTGCAAAATTGCTTCTTAAGCATTTTACACGATATACAGTTCAAAATATTTATTGCGATATCCCTTTTAACGACGTATTGGATATAACGACGAAATCTAACGGCAAAACACTTTACAAATCGCTTATTACGATATATCGGATAAAACGGCGAATTTTTATCACAATTTCGGATAAATATATCGAATATAACGTCCAGTGTTGATTTTTGTTTGTTACGCGTCTAGAGATTGCTGACAGCAATATAAAGCTTATTTTCAAACTGTTGTTTTCAGTAGAGTGCAGATTTTAAAACACGGTAAGCATCGCTGTGATGATGGCGCAAAAGAAAGTGTTTAATATTGAAGAAAAGCCGTAAATAATATGGTGATTACAAAATGGGGAAACAAACTTCAGTATCACGAAGGAATTGGGTATATCACACTCAACGAATTACACAATTTGGAAGGACAGAGAGAACATCTCCTTTATTAGCCAAGACCGTGTGCGACATCACTGATCTATTTATATCGTTCCTACTTCTTTCTTCACTTATTATTTTATGTTTTGCTGACATGTAAATATTCGAACAAAAATTCCTCTCCGCCGCACTCCACAAATAATGTATTACATGTACACTACTTATTTCACTAATGTTTTTTGAAGTTTTAGCTTTATTCTGTTAATTAACCATGTAAGTTTGCAGTCTAAAACTTACAGATGGGATTTTTATCAACATAAAAGACTATTTGTGCGGCTGTCACCTTAAAAATCTTTAATCGGCGGTCCCTTTGGAGGCGTTATAACCGGTTTGGAATCTATTTTGAATTTATTTAATTAAGATATTTCAAATAGATACCTTTTCAGATCCCTTCATAATCCAGTATACAAATTTAACTGATCTGTTTCACGCCATTAGTCTATATTGAAAATTCTTGTCAGTGATTGGTCTGATAATGCGGATGACAGGATTTTACCACAGAATGGCAGCTTGTATTTAGGAACCGATGAACCTTGAGTAGCCTACATTCGTGCAGAGGCGTGCAGCTCTAACTTTTAGGGTTAGAATTTGCCACAGACTGGTAACGCAAGCGAGCAGGAGAGCCCTTCCGGCAACCCTGCTAACAGTGACGAGGTTGATTAATCTAATTAGAAACTCTATTACCCTCCAGGGTGTTAAAGGGTGTTCATATGAGACTAATAACATAAATAATTTAGCGGATCAACGAACATTTAATTTTGAAACTAAAGGTGGTGCAGATCTTTGCGGGTACACCCCAGTAGAGGTGCATGTACGATTTTAACCACATACCAACCCTCCTGCCATTCTTATATCTCTGGCAATACAGAGAATCGAACCCGGGACTCCAAGAATGGTAGCTAAGTGCAAATAGTTACACTAAAGAGGCGGACGTTTTAAGCTGATGAGGGGGTTGGGTAATGTGTGTATTCAACTAAGAACAAATTTGTAATGTTCAGTAAAAAAGTCTTCAGATTTCTT
Organism: Anabrus simplex; assembly: GCF_040414725.1. Classification (NCBI taxonomy): domain Eukaryota; kingdom Metazoa; phylum Arthropoda; class Insecta; order Orthoptera; family Tettigoniidae; genus Anabrus; species Anabrus simplex. Next base: position 37,631,759 of record NC_090268.1, read on the forward strand.
CGTGGTAGAATTCGTAGTTTTCTTTTACCATTTGTTTTACCTCCCATCTTATGGCGACGATGGGATAGGAAAGGGCTAGAAGTGGGAAGGAAGCGTCCGTGGCTTTAATTAAGGTACAGCCTCAGTATTTGCTTGGTGTGAAAGTGGGAAATCACAGAAAACTATTTTCAGGGCGCCGACAGTCGGGTTCGATCCTACTATCTCCTGAATGAAAGCTCGCAGCTGCGCGACCCTAACCGCACGGCCAACTCTCTCCGTAGTATTCGAAGAGACTTCAGAAATGTCAGATTAACATTACATGAATTATTATTGTTGTTGTTATTTACTTCGTCACACAAACGTTTATAATAAGCTATAACATTCAACAGCATATGTAGGCCTATCCCACATCAAACCTGCAATCCTGATAACAATATACGGACTTTAAGAAATTTGAGATGTTATGCGCTCCCAATCGAGTCTTGCACTGAAGTTTATATCCTTCTATCATCAACTCGGATTGTTAAGAAGATGGGAATACTTTTACTATAATTCTGTCAACGAAAGAAAATCTTGTAAGATCAAGTTCAGCTGTTGGCGGCGGTGACATGACCTCTTGGGTTATATCAATAACGAGTCAAGGCGAGCGTATCGACGCACATCATTACTGCGCCCGGCTCCATGGCTAAATGGTTAGCGTTCTGGCCTTTGGTCCCAGGGGTCCCGGGTTCGATTCCCGGCAGGGTCGGGAATTTTAACCATCATTGGTTAATTTCTCTGGCACGTGGGCTGGGTGTATGTGTCGTCTTCATCATCATTTCATCCTCATCATGACGCGCAGGTCGCCTACGGGAGTCAAATCAAAAGACTTGCACCTGGCGAGCCGAACTTGTCCTCGGACACTCCCGGCACTAAAAGCCATACGCCATTTCATTTCATTTTTTTCATTACTCCGCGACGTGTTCCTCGACCTTAACTAGGAAGTATGTAGAATTTTGTTTAAAATGTATGAATATTGTTTGAAAAATAGCATATCTTATTCTATAGGCGAAATATTTACTCAGCCACAGCTTTTCTGTTTATTTTATACCTAGGAGAGCTCGGTGCTTTAAATCGCAGTCCGGTGTGGCGAGTATCTTAGGACTCGGCGGAAGGTTCGGATCACTTGCCCGGAACCATCTTCATACGGTGTGACCTTGACACTTGTCCGAATTAACCATATATTTGAATGCTCTGTTTAGAGGAGGGGAACCATGTAATTATAGTCCGAATAATTTGTAAAGGTCCTGCGCGAGAATAAGTGAAATAAGTACCGTATTGGCAATACTGTATTTGTGAAGTACTATTGAGAGGAATTTTTCTTCTAACGTTTACATAGTACAACAGCAAAAATATGCCAGCAAAATACACAATAATAAGTGAGGAAAGAAGTAGCAACAATGCAAATTGATCAGTAATGTCGCACACAATCTTGGCTAATAAATGAAATGTTCTCATTGTTCTTCCAAATCGTAACAATTGTTGAGTGTCACACACTCAATTCCTTTGCAGAAAATGTTGTAAAATACGTCGTTTTATTCGATACAATAGACGATGTCGTACTAACCAATGTTTTAAATACCGAAAAATATCATCTGGACTCCATAGAAGTTGTAGGATTGATTATAGGAATAAGAAGCACCATTACTCACACATTTCACAACGTTTGTGAGAAATTTAATTTGGATATCCATTTTATTTCCGGCCCCGTGGTGTAGAGGTAGCGTGTCTGCCTCTTATCCGAAGGCCCCGGGTTCGATTCCCGGCCAAGTCAGTGATTTTTACCTGGACCTGAGGGCTGGTTCGAGGTCCACTCAGCCTACGTAATTAGAATTGAGGAGCTCTCTGACGGTGATATAGCGGCCCCGGTCTAGAAAACAAAGAATAACGGCCAAGAGGATTCGTCATGCTAACCACACTACACCTCGTAATCTGCAGGCCTTCGTGCTGAGCAGCAGTCGCTTGGTAGGCCAAGGTTCTTCAAGGACTGTAGTGCCATGGGGTTTGATTTTTTTATCCATTTTTTTAAGGACATTGGGTTAGCAGACCTGACAAGCTCGTTAACAAATAGTAAGAAATCATTTATAATCTGAGCTAAATCTTTGTCCTATAAGAAGTTCCTCATGGATTTAAAATTATTGACTGATACTATTTTATTAAGTAATAAGTGGGTTATTATATGGTATGACTATCATTTAAAGGCATATTTTATACGACCCTTGAAGTTATCAATCCCACGAACCTGCTACGCAGGCGTAACAGGGGGAGAGGTGATACTCCCACGTGGCGCGTCCCAGGTGGCGGATAGGGGGATCCTAACCGGCTTGCCGGCAGACTTGAGGGAAATAAAATCCCTCTCGCGGACCAAACACACACCCCCTGTGGGTGGGGGAGGCAGACGAATAATACACCCACGGTATCCCCTGCCTGTCGTGAGAGGCGACTAAAAGGGGCGACCAAGGAATGATTGAATTAGAACCATGAAACTATTTTTTATTCGTACCATCACGCGGGGAACACCATGGGTCGCTTTTACTTGCGAGTAGTACCACTCTGTTAGGTACTGAATAGTTTTGTGATTCGTAGCACTCAAGCGGGGTTCAGTGTGGGTTTCCAGTACCCGTGAGTCGTACCCATGTGAGCAACACCACGGGTCTGGGCGTTGCCTGTGAGTTGTACCACTATATGAGCGACACCGTGGGTCTGCGTTGCCAGTGATTAGTACCCACTATGTGAGGAACACCACGGGAATGCCGGCGCCCGTGATTAGTACACCTAGGTGAGGAACCTCGTCGGTTTGCGTTGGCTATTTATTTATTTATTTATTTATTTATTGTCTTGTTTTATATGGCGGGACTCAGGCTATGAAGCCTGCTATTCTGTCCGACCATACATACACCTACATGAAAAGTTAAATACACACTAAATTATCTACTGTTTAATATCTTAAGGTAGCAATTAAATGATTTAATTAATGTAATACTTAGCTATGATCTAATCCTACTATGTTATAAGAAATTATTATTATCCATTAACCAGGTTTGACAGAGTTTCTTAAAGCGGAGGTGGTTTGACACGCTCCTAATTTCAGCAGGTAGGGAATTCCAAATTCGGCTGGCGGCGACTATAAATGATCTACTGTAGCCAGTTGAGCGGTGAATGGGAATGCTTAGTACTGCGGTGGATGATGATCTGGTAGGAATACTAGAAGGTGATGCTAGGTAATGGAATTGTGTGGCAAGGTATTCAGGTGTGTTAAGGTTCAGTATACGATGTAACAGGGAAAGAGTGTGTAAATTTCGTCGCTCTCTTAAGCGTAGCCATGAAAGCCTAGAAAATGCGGGAGAAATATGGCTAAACCTTGGTATATCTGAAATAAATCGAACGCATGCGTTATGTGCCTTTTGGAGCTTGTTGGAAAGTGAGGCATTCAGGTTACTGTATACTACGTCACAGTAGTCGAATATTGGCATTACCATACTTTGGATAAGCAGTGAGTGGCGCCATTTTGTGAGAAACACCCTAGGTCTGCGTTACCTGTACGAGGTACAATACTTGTGAGTAGTACCTTAATGTTTGGAACACCGTGAGTTTACGCTTTGATTAGCACCGCAGCTTGAGAAATACCATGGTTCTATTTTACTCGCGACATGTACCATTCTGAGGGGCCTTAGATCTGGATATTGGACCCGTTTAGACATCAAGCATCCTCGATTGATGATTGTGCTTCATGAGTGGGCCCTTGGTCAGTAATGAATTATCTATAATCTTTTTTGAGTTGGATCCACTCATTTTTTGTTTGCTCGTTTTTTGTTGTTGTTTTTTGATTTTTGGTTCATGTCCATCCATTCCTTCTTCATGACGATTTTTTTTTATTTTGGTCAGTGGATGATTTTGAATTTTTGTTGTAATTTCATTTCGTACCATTAGGGGCCGATGACCTCGATGTTAGGCCCCTTTAAACAACAAGCATCACATCATCATCAAGTTATCAATCAACTGTTTATGTAAGCCTGGTCTGTTTGGGAACCTCCAAACGGGAGAAGCAGAAATAAATGCATTTCTCTCTAGGATTTAAACTGGACCGTTAGATTTCGCCGATATATGTAACGTCGTTAAAAGCGACGTCGCAATACACGTTTCGACTGTATATATTGATATCTGTTTAAGGTTGAAGTGACCCCCGTGAAATCTACGACGAACGCAACTCAGGATCAAGCAACTGAACAAATCTCTCGAAACCACTTAACTGGCACTTAACTAACCGTGATCAAACGGTAACATTGGGCAAAATTTGTATCTACCCTTTCCCATTTATTTAGCAGTTCCATAGTCGAAATGATTTGTCCATGATCTCGAATGCCAATAAGAACAACCCCACCACTCCACTCTTACCTTCGTGCAAGAAGTGTCACAGTCTTAATCATCCAAACCTCGGCTTTCTCACGACAGTGAATGACCAAATGTCACTAACTCCCGGGAACAGATGGAGTCGCACCACACAGGTGAACATTCTCAAGTGTTAACGTAGTTTCTGTTCACGAATATGCCTGGTTGAGAGCACATCCTGTGTATTTCCAACTCTCGCCTCAGTTAATTGCGTATACAGTAAAAGAGCAGATAATATGGTTAAATAATTCGCTACCGAGCAATATCGAAATATTATCTCTGTATGTTCTTCTTCTCAGATTGTTGCAGTGAACTGTGTAATGCAATTATTTGTTAGTTAAGTTCCCTTAGCTGTTACGGAAACACCAACTAACCAGAATACTATGTTTTACAGGTGTAAGGAACCGGGCCGGTACCTGGAGAGCCTGCCGTCGACGTCAGTAGTTATCTGCTTCCACAACGAGGCGTGGTCTGTATTGCTGAGAACTGTCCACTCCGTACTAGATCGCTCGCCACCGCACCTGCTCAAAGAGATTGTCCTCGTGGATGACTTCTCCGACATGCGTAAGTACCTCTCACCCATCTCATGACTCACATTTAGTTGTTGTTTTTTTTTCTGTAGTAGTTACACCTATTTAATCAATGATTCATTTTCTCTACGAACACGCCACAGTGATGTTTTCTGTTTTTATGATGTTCGTTCCCTAAATATTATTATACAATTTAACCAGCACCAAAATTATCTCAAGGATGTAGATTAGAATTATTTAAGATTGCATCTCAATATTTTAAATGGTAGTTGTATCCTCTGCCGGCCCCTTGGCGTAGGGGTAGCGCAACGGCCGAGAGGATTTGTTGTGCTGACCTCATGGCACCTCGTAATCTGCATGCCATCAGGCCGAGGAACAGTCGCATGGTAAGCCATGGCCCTTCGAGGCTGTTGCGCCATGGGGTTTGATTTGTCTTCTACTGGCTCTGAAATTTTGTTATTAACTTTAAAAAGTAACTTTTTTTTAAATTTGATGATTATGTTTGTTGTTTAAAGGGGCCTAACATTTGTGAAAAACCTACAACCTGTTTTCTAATCATTGACCGGGTCAGGGATGGAATGAATGAAGTCCCCATCTTGCGGCGAGGATAGGAATTGTGCCGGCTGCCGAAGCCTGTCGCACTCCTCTGGGGCAATGATTAACGATTGACAGGTGAAATGAAATGATAGTCGAGAGTGTTCCTGGAATGAAAGATGATAAGGAAAAGCGGAGTACCCGGAGAAAAACCTGCCCCGCATCCGCTTTGTCCAGCACAAATCTCACATGGAGTGACCGTGATTCGAACCATGGAACCCAGCGGTGAGAGGCCGATGCGCTGCCGTCTAAGCCACGGAGGCTATTAACATCTATCTCAGTGCACTGAGGTACTTTTCACAATAAAATTAGGAAGTGAAGGTAGAGTCGACCAGCTCCAGTTGACTATGACTTCAACGTAAACGTGAATTTTGTCAAAGAATTTCCACGCTGAATCTCGACATTCTTTTCCTTTTTGTCATCAGCTTGGGAGGGGGGTAGGGAACTTTATATTTGCACTCTTGACTATATTACCATTATTTCTGTTAATGATTTCTGCAAAAAAAGACCCAGAATATCTAAGTAATTCTGTATTGAAATGATTATCCATAAACACACTTCTCCGGTCACGTGTTATTTGAGAGGTCATGTACCTAGCCCCGAGACAGAAATGTAATAAATATTCGTTGTTTAACGATCCTGCAGTTTATATGGATTTTTTTAAATGGCACTGTGTCGATTTTTTCCTACTCGTTTAATATCGCATCAACACTAAGAGGTTTCCGGCGACGGGAGGACGGAAAAGGGCTAAAATCGTGTTAAAATCGGAAACCACGGAAAACTATCTTCATAGATGCCGACGATGGGATTCTAACCCACTATCTCCCGAATGCAAACTCACAGCTACGCGACCCTAACCGCACGGCCAGCTCACTTGGCACAGTAAAGAAAATGTTTCCTCTCGAGACCTCTATGGTGCCAGAAGCAATTTCAACCAGGATCAAGTCTGATTATCTCTAGCGCAGGACAAGGACTGTCCAACTGTGCCATTCAGGTCGGCCCCCCAAAATGAGTATCGATAAAAAAAAGTAATGTATTTATAATATAAGTGCGAAAAGAGCTCTATTACAAAATGAGTTTGAGCGTTTTGGAGTGTTCATTTCCGGAAGAGTGTTTCTATGAAATGACGTACTTTCTCGAGCTTAGCACCAGGATAGCGTATCTCAAAGTCGCTTCTCAGGAAGCAAGAACATTTGATGAACTAGGTCTTGTTTTGTATGCAGGGTGTAACAATAATGTACGGGAAAACTTTCAGGACACAACCACCATACGTAGCAGAAAAAGACGTGTTTATTCTACAGCTAGAAATTGCGTTCTAAGATGAAATGAAGCGCTTCCGGATCCATGTCCTTATAACACATTTTCTTCTTTCCCGCGTGAGGAATGTGTTTGAAATGTTTGCCTGCCCTATTGTCATACCTGCATAACCGGTTATATACAGGGTGTAGGTCTATCAGAACTATGCCGACAAAAAAATCAGGGATGCTGTTCGTCTTATGTTAAGAATGATGGTGGAATCAGATTGACGGAGAAAATATTTTTTCTCGAGAAAATGAGGTTAGTCTGTTACTTCAGGGTCCACGATTCAATTTGACGAAGTTGCCGTATTTTCTGTGCCAGAGAGCCAGCCGCTGCCTGTTGCTGTGCGTCAGAGAAGAGAAGGGAGGGAAAGTGGGAAGTGGAAGACAGAGGTAATGCTCGGTGCGAATGCACAAGTTTATCGTTCGTTTCTCATAGTCGCTTCCCAGCCACAGTAGGCAGTGTACAGTTCGTTCTGCACAAATTGACTACAATGCGAACCCCGTAGAAAGAGAAGAGGAACTTGTACCACGAATACAGATAGCTTTCTAGGTCGTTCGCGATACACCACACATCCTCAACAGAGTCCATAGGTCATAACTACACCGTTGTGAACTTTGCATAGAAACAGGGGGGGGACATAGTGAACATCAACTGTGATCAAACCACTGGGCTTGTTGTTTCCTTCGTTCTGCATTTCATTCCATGTACAATGATTTGAGTGAAGGGATACACAATCGTGTGTAGGCAGCGTTCCATCTTCGCTTGTTAAATACAGCAGAGTCTCGTTAATCCGAACTAATTGGGACCGGAGTCTGTTCGGATTACGAAATTTTCGGATTAACCGGAAAATGTTTTCTAATAATAATGTTATTGTTTTTACGTCCCGCTAACTACTTATACGGTTTCCAGAGACGCCTAGGTGCCGGGATTTTCTTCCGCAGCAGTTCTTTTACGTGCCAGTAAATCTACTTACACGAGGTTGACCTATTTGAGCACCTTTAAATACCACAGGACTGAGCCAGGATCGAACCTGCCAAATTGGAGTCAGAAGGCCAGCGCCTCAACCGTCTGAGGAAAATATTTTCTACAATACAGTACATACTGTAGTTTGAAGTGTTCATTCGTTAGCAGTTACATTCATAAAATACTGTATAAAATTACAGTAGGGTAGTTAAGAATCCGTAGAAGAATAAACGACAATGAAAATGACATTACCGAGTGGATGGAACCTGACTGTCATCAGTTCCAAACAGACCAAGAAATTGTAGCTATGGTGGAGAAAGAACATGGAGTTGATGAGGAATAGAGTAACGACAAAGAAGACCACAATGAACAACTAGTGTCACATTCAGATGCTGTGGCCACCTTACGAGTAGAACTTGCCGTACGCTACGTCGAGCCAACTTCCCTGCTACGCCCACTGATGTGATGCTTATGAGACGCTGGTTTAACACTGCACCTTCGAGTAGGTTCCTATCACTACGGCAAAACAAACTAACAGACTTTGTAAAGATAAACGACCAGTGGTTGATGGTTTATGATGTGTAATTATGTTTTATTAAGTTATTCTATTAAAATATGACTAATAAAATGCAAGTAAATCTTCATTCTATAATAGGTTCTTTCATTTCAATAAGGAATATTTCAGTTCGGATTCGCCGGACTTTCGGATTAACGGGGTTCGGATTAACGGGACTCTAGTGTAATAAAGAACGTTACTACAACGAACAGGCGAGAGTAGAAACGATCTGGTTCATTCCTTGACTGACAAGTGTGTCGTAATTAGAGTATGTTCTTGTACTGTGTGTGCAGTTACGGCTGTTGACTAAACGAACTGTGCATACTCGCGGAGCATTATCTCTGTCTCCATCATACACCCCACTTCCCCTCCCTCCCCTTCTCTTCCCTGAAGCATGGCAGCGGCTTATGCTCTGACATAGCAAATACGATGAGTTCGTCAATTTGAATCGCGCGCCCGGAAGTAACAAAGTACACACATTTTCTCGAAAAGAAAAATGTTCTCCGCCAATCCGATTGCACCATTGTTTTTAACGTAACACGAAGAGCACCCTGATTTTTTTTTCAGTCGGCATAGTTCTGATTTACTCAGTATATTTGGCAGTTTGTATATCAACAACAGATTACTGAAGGACGTCATGTAACTACATGAAGTGTTACATCTGTGATATAAAACTTCTTTCTATAAAATAAAAGTACCGAAGTCAGTTACTCTATAGACAAGCATTTAAACGCCCTTGACTAACGTTGTTTTGACATTCTTTCATTCTAAATAATTAAACCCGTGATATACAACTATACGTTCATTTAGAAACGAATTTAGTCGAACATATTCTACTTTGACAGAAAGTGTTTTTCATCTAAATAATGAAACTCCTAATATGTACCGTTTTAGCTATTTTTGTAGACACGCTATTAAAACGGCGACTTAAGATATCAGAAAAAAGTATACAGGTCAGAAAGGAATTGTTCATATTTTATTTAGGATACCGCCTTGTGGAAAGATATCTATATTAAGAAAAATACACATTTCCAGAAGGCGGTGATCTGATAGTCAAGTTTGTTGTCGTGTTGTTATAAAAGGCATTAGAACATTAAGGCAGATAGCATTTAGTAGGGAGCGTGCGGAAAATGAGCGCGGAAAAATATTCCGCACTCATTACAGAGAAACAAATTTTCAGTGGCTAATTTCTGGACGTAGCCACTGTCTTTCCGCACTTTTGTAGACAAAATAATATAGTTGGCACAGGAACGACACAAGATAAACTGCACGACGGTGAAAAAAAGAAGAAGAATAAGAAGAAGAGGATGAGAACGATCTCTTCAGAATACCGTACCAGTTGTTCCTCTCGTCCTTCAACCTTACTTCGTAGGAATGTCGATGCTTACGGTTCTCTGGAGTATGAAGCTCCATAAGTGTAGTGTAATCCTCTTTTAATTAAAGTTAGGGGTGGCCAGTTGTACTAACGAGATCAAATCCATTTCTCTCAGCTACAGGTTTGAGGCATAAATCCCGAGGCTTACGCTGCTCGATGTTTGCATTATCTGCGCTGAGCGGGAAGCACAGCTCGCACCACGTAAGCCTCAAGATCAACTACCTCTTAGATTCCACACACACGGGATGTATGTGTGTCTGTAGAGCGAAATGTAAGCGTAGTTTCTATCTAAAGCTCGAACCCAGTAGCGACATATCTTCTCGACATAATATGGTTTCGCCGCAGTATGTATTTGATAAATGATCATTATAGGCCTCATTTTTACGTTTAATCTCTTTGGGGCTTTTCAGTTGTGAAATTACCAGCGTTTCGTCCCAGTGTAGTAGTAGGCTCATCAGTTGGATTGCTACACCTTTCCAAGACACTGGCGGCTAATGCGCCGTAGAGACACCACTGCAAGCCTAATATGTGCGACAATGCAGTGACGGTGCATTAGGGGAAGCATGTGCCTCCTCTTGTACGCTGGTAATTTCACTATTGAAAAGGCGTAAAGGGCTTAAATGTTTTTAACATTTGCAATCGTTGAAATTAATTATGGTTTCCTTCTGAGAACTTAATTTCTTATATAATTTATCTGTTTAAGGTATGTATTCACGTTTGAAATTGATAGTGACTTAGGTCCAAATATTCAATATTTAGTTTTTGATGTCATATAAAAACCTGACGTTTCTAGTTTGCAAATACGTAATTATAATTGACCTGAGACATATAACAAGGCCGTAAATTGCATTTAAATCGACCGCTGTCCACACAATTCCTCATTTCGGTGGCGTTGTCAAGCTCATATTTGCACACTGTCAATTTGTCCACAATCCTCATTATTCAGTCCGATGATTTTGCCGGAGCAGAATCTACACTCACTAAAGATCTCTGCAGAATTGATAATTATTTTAAAACCTGGCGACTGAAACCAAACATAACACAAACAGAGGTCAGCTGCTTTCATTTGAGCAACAGACAGGCCAATTATGTCCCTCAGGTTCAATTCAGAGGTCATATACTGAAGTTCAATCCACATCCAAAATATCTAGGCGTTTCCTTGGATCGATCCTTAACTTACAGCGAACATGTACGCGAAACATCAGCCAAGATCAAAACGCGCAATAACATCCTGCACAAACTCACAGGAATAAGCTGGGGCCCATCTGCATCCACCCTCCGAACTACAGCACTTGCGTTAGTATACCCAGTAGTCGAATACTGCTGCCCAGTATGGCTCAACAGTGCCCATACAAAGAAGATAGACTCTCAGTTAAACGATACAATGAGGACTATATCAGGAATCATCCAATCCACACCAGTTACCAGTTCTTTCAAATATTCCACCTCCTCATCTCCGAAGACAAATGGCACTGAAGAAAGAATGGCTTAAATGCTGTGGTAACCCTCTCCTACCAATGCATCAAGACTGCTTACATGAAGATCTCGGGCTGAAATCTAGGAAACCTTCTTGGTTACTAGGAAAGAGGCTAGCCCAAGATGAATTTCGTACTAACACTGCTTGGCGCGATGGGTGGCCAGCTTCAAACCCTGACAGATTAGGTCTAATTTCGGATCCAGTTGTGCAACCTCCTGGTTTCAACTTACCAAGAAAAATTTGGTCATCACTTAATCGGATCAGAACTCAACATGGCAGATGCAACTTCTGGAAACACAAGTGGAAGGTTATCAGCGACCCTTATTGCGACTGCTCTGTGCCCACTCCGAAGATTCAGTGGGATAATGAAGGACATTCACGAGGCCAGTGATGAAGCTGTGAGTTGGATAACAAAACGGGACATTCAGCTTTAGCAGCAATGCAGATATTGATGAGCTCAAATGTACAAATGTTTTTTGTCTTATTACGTACTTGTTCTGTGTATATAGATGAAACTTTTTTTCTGTAATTGTACATATTTGTAAATAACCAAACTGTAACAATGTATCCTCATGCCATACGAGATATATATATAATTCAAAATATCATAGTGTCCTCAGATTTTAAGTTATACAATTCAGTGACATGTAAGATTTAATCCCATTAAACGTAGAGCGGTGTGAGCTAAACATGTTCATAAATAAGACATAAAAAGATACCACAAGAAAAAGCAAACATTTTGAATTTCATGAAAAATATATCCAGAAATGATCACATCAGCTAATTCTTATATTCTGTTCAGTTCAGCTCGTTTTAAGGAATATTAGGATATATTCTGTGAAGAAAATAATTGTAAATGAACTATTTTTCAAAACATTACGGTTTTAATAAATTAATAAAGAATGTTGAAGTTTATTTAAAAACAGTACACTGTGTGTGAAATTTTGTTAGTGTAAATATTTTCCCCTATATGCAAGTGTTTCCCTATACACATTTCAAACTAATTGGTTGCACAGCTTAGATTTTGGTGTGAAAAGTCGGCTGTTGTCTAGCGGTTAGCTTGCTGATGAACATGGGTTCTGTTCACTTAGATTTAAGTGTACAGTAGCTGGTGGAGTGGAATGAGATGTTTATCCGGTACAGCGAGCAAGTTTCTGAAGCTCCTTGACATGAGAAGACACCTGTCACGATGTTCCATGCTGCTGATCCTGAATACTTTGTGACAGCCCAGTGATATCATAACTACCTTCATGTGAAAGCGGTCGCGGATCGAATTTCGGCCAATGCATGTGGGATATTTGCAAATTAAAAGTCACATCTTATAGTTTGGATTCCATGTAGGCCTAATAATTGATGTCTCGTAGCTATGATCATGGTATCAACAGTCTCGTAAAACTAAAATCTTGAGTTCTGTTTATCTTCGTAAATTGCGAAGTTATGAAGTTACGAACTGAGGGAATACCACAATATAATATTCTCAGAAAATTATAATTAAAATATATTCATATTTTCTTCATAGCAATAATAATAATAATAATAATAATAATAATAATAATAATAATAATAATAATAATAATAATAATAACATTCATCCAGCTCTTTCTCCACCGATCTTCAGTTCAGAGGTTCCCGAGTTAATGCCCGACCAGGTCAAGGATTTTCTTCGCGTCTGGTTAATTCCTCTGGCTCGGGGAGCTGCATTGTTGTGATTGGTTACATACTTACATCTTCAGTTACACACATCACTCCCAATTGCCATAAAAATACGTAATAATAACTGAATACGTAGAGTTTACATAGGGTTAGGATCCGGCCGAAAAGCTAGGCCAAGTCCACACATGGGATGTGGATTGCGTCGTCCATCCCACGAAAATATGACAAAAGCAGCGAAGAAATAATAATAATAAGAAGAAGAAGGTATGAAACAAATATTATCTGAGTGAATAGCAAGAGCAATCTAAAAGTCTAGTGTCGGTGGAATATATAGTTAGCGTGCAATTACCCGATTTCAATTTCTACATAGAAAATATGAGATCAGTTTCACGTTCTCTGATGTTAACAGAGTTGGATCACGTGATTGTTATTTACCTTTAAAATATTTTCTGGAACATTTTTATGTGAATAACTTTGTCGTGTTTCTTTGCGTTCCTGAAGTATCCTTCCTTTTGAAAAATGAATCCCCTTGGCTATTTGTTTCGTGCAACAAATAGGTTATCTGAGAAGAAGGAACGTTACAGGCAATTTTTCTTTCGTGAAGGTCAGCAGACAAATGGGCCCATCGTAGCAAAGTACAGCGCAAGACAGGTTGTCGGCACCTAAATCCACTCATGACAATGTATCGATCTTGGTGGACATTTGTCTTCTGTTCTACCACAGGTTAGAACGTTGTGATTTGTAGACTGTTGTTACGATGTTATCCCGTTCTTGAACAATGTTATTCTATTTAAAAGTATGTAAATGTAGCACTATCATTTACTGCTTTAAAAATATCTTCATGACAGGATACAAAATCAGTTTCAGAAGACTGTAAAATGTCGTAGAATTATTTATTTATTTATTTATTTATTTATTTATGTATTTATTTATTTATTTATTTATTTATTTATTTATTTATTTATTTATTTATTTATTTATTTATTTATTTATTTATTTATTTATTTACTCAGGTAAGTTGCAAGATGATAAGATTATGTAATGACAGAGTTATCAATGAAAGAAACTACAAACAAAATGCATGTTAATTTACTCGCTATCATAATCATTACAAGACATACAAATAACTAACTAAATAACTAAATAACTAACAGTATGTATCCGAAAATTATATAGTTGAAAAATGAATAGATCAATTCCTCTCAATGCCCCATGAATGAGCCTTTTCTCAAATCTTCCTGTAAGACCGGTCAGTCAAACCGTCCGTAAAGTTCTGTGTCATTGAAATTTTACTCTATGCAGGAATTCCTTCAGTTCCTTGACATTGTCGTTATTTTTTCTCTCCTTCATATTCATTTCTGCAGTCCGACTCGTTGGCTGAACGGTCAGCGTACTGGCCTTCGGTTCAGAGGGTTCCGGGTTCTATTCCCGGCCGGGTCGGGGATTTTAACCTTAATTGGTTAATTCCAATGGCACGGGGGCTGGGTGTATGTGTTGTCTTCATCATCATTTCATCCTCATCACGACGCGCAGGTCGCCTACGGGATTCAAATAGAAAGACCTGCACCTGGCGAGCCGAACCCGTCCTGGGATATCCCGGCACTAAAAGCCATACGACATTTCATTTCTTCCAGTTCTGCAAGGGATTACCTGGCCACTAGATTACATTAATGCCTCTGCGCTAGAACCACTTCTTAGTGGACTTGGAACGATGGACTGATGTATTGCTTTGCTGGAATACTCAGAGGACTCTGTGTCAGGCTTCTTCTGCAACTTGCAAAAGATGGCCTTCAAACACTTTCTGACAATCTGTGGCTCTCATACGACCTGAGGGAAAAGATACACGAAACCATACCATCTGTTAGAAAATATCTGTTCTTCTTTCCTAAAATCTTCCCAGCAGTATGAACAACCATCATCGAAATTGAATTTCTTTTCATCACTGAAGATTACAAACTTCAATTATTCTTTCCAAATCTCTCCAACTCTCTCGCCTCATAACTCTGTTTTCCTTGTGCTTTAACGTCATATGATGCTGCTTCTTTTTTCTTTCTTGTAATTTAAAATGTTGCTCTGATTGATCATCATGGATTATTTAGACCTGTAGACACCGGTAGTGGGATGTTATGAGACTTGCCCTGGCGTTGTTCCGTAAATACTAAGCTTCCAAGTGACTACTCCTTTTGAATAGGTGTTAGATTCTGTAGTTTTCCAGGCAACTTCTTTTGTCCGTAATTTCCTTTAAATTCAGGAAATTGTTCATCATGTTAGGTAATCTGCCAATTCTCTTTACTGTTTCCCGGGAAGTAATTCCAGAAATGTAGGCTATAGTAGGATAATAGTGACTTCCGTCATATTTTGACCTTGTCCTATAACCTTCATACACAGGGAAATAGAAACATCAAGTATGTCACGCTGCAGTTTTAGTCAAGAAGGAACTGGACGCTGAAACAGTATTTCTTATCATTTTGCAACATGTCATTTTAAAGTACTTATCTCTGTTATTGAACTTTACCAATAACAAATAACCTCGCTATGATGTATGTCCTTGTTTTACATTGCATAAACGGTTTCACGCTACGATTGTTTACTACGCCCGAACACCACAGAAATATAGTGGTCTTATCAACCTGAAGCACAGATTATTATTATTATTATTATTATTATTATTATTATTATTATTATTATTATTATTATTATTATTATTATTATTATTATTATTATTACGGAAACAAATGCTAAAAAGTAGTCTCTATTTTATTTGAAGTACAGTAGATATAACCAACTTCTAGAAATGTTCAGCCCATGCAACCCTCCGACGAGAGTGGACAGCATCAGCAATGTATAGGAAACTGCGTGTAATTGTGGTTGAATATAGTGTTGTGTGAGAGTTGCAGCACAAACTCCCAGTTCCCGAGCCATGGGAATTAAACGTTTAAGATTAACATCCCTCGATCCAGCCAGGAATGGAACCCGGGGCTCATATAATCGAAAGTATCAAGGAATGGGACAGACGGCCACACTAAATAAAGTTTAACATAGTATTACTGATTTCGTTTTAAAATCAATTGTAGCAAACAGGCTGGCAATCAAGGGAGTTTGTCACATTCTGTCTTCAGAACATGAAGACGCCGTGCTCCATATCCGAGCTTTTATCCACATAAAGCATAACCGCTCTAAGGTTACACAGGAATGGTTGATTATACGCCATATTCGCAGCAATCTTAACGGGGACATTGTCTATCAACTCAGCCGTACAGGGTCGTCTTGGTGGGCATTTCTCTGTCCTGGCATTCATTCCCTCCCTGATTCTATAATGCTAAATTGTTCGAAAATTATGCAATTAGAAACATTTCCGTACGTACGAGCTCTTTCGGGTTGTTCTTTTTCTGACTGATCCTTTTTACTTTTTTTTTACAATTGGTTTACATCGCACCGACAATAGATAGATCTTACGGCGACGATGGGCTAGGGAAGGACTAGGAGTGGGAAGTGAGCGGCCGTGCCTTATTTAAGGTACAGCCCAAGCATTTTCCTGGTGTGAAAAGGGGAAACAACCGAAAAACATCTTCAGGGCTGCCGACGATGTGATTCGAACTCACTATCTCCCGAATGCAAGCTCACAGATGCGCGCCCCTAACCGCATGGCCAGCTCGGTTGATAGATAATCCTTAACTTCACAGCTCCTTATTCGATTTTTTCCGTCCTTTCACGTACACTTTACTCTTTCTTAGTTCTTCTTCTGCCGATTTTCCCACGCGTGTGAACTGTGTCATGTGCATGTCAGAGATCAGACAGAAGCGTGCAGGGAATGTGAAATGAGGATCGGTAAGAAAACAAAATGTGTGGTGATCGCCACTGGATGCAAGCAAATATCAAGATAGACCTTGTAATAAGTGAAAAGTGATAGCTTTCAAGGATCTCATCAGTTTAATGACAGGAGATCTAAAATTCCATCAAGCCGTGAAAACTCGTAAGTTATAACTTTCTCTGAGAAATCGTTCAATGGAGTGAACACACTCCTCTATGGACATTTCGATAAATGATTATTCAGAGCATACTGCTCGAAAGTTTCTGTTCTGAAGCACAACAGCTTTAGTCAACATAGCTGTCATTTCTTTGTAAAGAAATGTTACTAGGTATAAAATGTTCAATCCTCTTAAGGTGGTGATCACATAATTGCACATGCCATGTTATAAAACCCGTCGCCTACTCAAATATCTATCACTTCCTCTCCACTTTTGATGTTCGAAAAGTAAGTTTCACCCATGCGCCAGAACGGAAAAACCAAGGTATCAAAATACCCCTACACTGTGTATCTAATTAATTTAAAGTGGTTCAAATAGAAGCGTAAATTGAACTTTATGAATGGCTCTAGAAGGCAACTTATGGAGCTGTAAATGTGACAAAACTCAGAACTCGAACCCAAATTCTCTCTATCCCTGAATAAATGTGGCAGCTTTTTCACAAGGACGATCGACGCACGAGTGTATCTTATTCAAATCTTCTGATTATATTAGTTGTCTATCGAGACATCTACACTGCACGAACTAAATTACATAGAATCCAAAAGGCGATTTCCAGACGAATTCGGATTCGGCTCTTCTTTTACATTTCCCTCATTGTGTAACGACCTCTTTAAGAGAAGCTGTCATTTAAGGTCATTTCTAGGTCTGAGTAGAAATATTTGGTGTCTGACAAGGCTGATTGAGCGTTATAAGCATTATCAAAGGGATTTAATGTAGTGCACGGTCTGAATATCTCTCTCTATAGACAGTCAGTTCAGCACAAAAATTGAACATGATGTTCACGTGCGTTATTATTTGCAGAATAAATAATGAAAGTACCGGTCAAGCGAGCCAGAAATTTCGCCTCAGCTAGATAGAACACTTTCGGTGACCGCCTGAGAAGTTATTTGTTTCATTTACTGGTTGAACGGATTAAAATTACGTCGGACATTTTCTGTTTCAAACTATCAGTAAGTTACTTTACGGTTTTCGCAAACTTATTCGACGCTTGCGGTACTTTCTTCCATTTATGACGTTTTCGTAAAGAGTAGATCTTCACACTTTTGTTTCAGAATCCATCAGATGTGAATTTACAATAACTAAAATATATTTCAAATCACTATATCTATATATATATACTGTCGTTTAGTAGCCATTACTGGAACAAAATATTTTCGAGACTCAAAGGAACAATGCTAATACAAATAAAACCAGCCGGGAATTGTTAATTGCCGAGGGAAAAGGACTTTCTCGGTGTGAAGGCATGCTTCGCCTTAGTGCTTCTGCAACCCGTATTACTGTGCGGTCGGACAAGTTGCCGGTACAAGTTACGTAACGGCGAACACACGTATACAGCTTTGCTCAGCAAAAATGAACACACTCTCTCTCTCTCTCTCTCTGAGAGATGGGAGGTGGGAAGGAACTCGTACAAACGAATACAGATGCATCACTTTACATGAAGACGCAAGATTTCAATAACATTTATATTTTACGTTCTTCTTATGTCGACTTTGATGTTATATAGCCTTGTCCTGTTTCATCATTGACCTGTCTGTGTCGGTGCGAAGTAAAACCAATAGTAAAGAGAAAGAAAGAAAATTGCGCGGTACGGGCCGCACCACTGTAGTTTGCATTCAGGAGCTGGTGGACCGAGAAAGTCCTTTTCCCTCGGCAATTAACAATTCCCGGCTGGTTTTATTTGTACTAGCATTGTTCCTTTGAGTCTCGAAGCCTGAAGATCTTTTCGTGATTTCTCATTTTCACACTACGCTAGTGCTCGGGTTATGCCTTAATTGAGGCCTATCCCATACGCTTCCTGAACAAGTACGCTAGTGAAAAGTAAAAATTCCGCCAGCAATGAAACTTTAATTTTCCACTTAATTGTATTGTATTTACTCATTTTGAACATTTTAGGCGATATATTTCCTCCTGATGCACCCTTGAGGAGTATTTGACTGAAATGTCACAAGCTTGGGAAGTCACAGCTGTTTAATCCTGACATGGTAACTAGGATACACATTTCATCCTGAAACATCCTTGAGGCTTGTTTGACGGAAACCACGTTAGTCTGGGGAGCTGCATTTATTCGTATCGTTTATGGTTTCAACCTGGCATCAACTCTCGGTGCTATAATAAGTGGCTTTCTTCTTTGTGTTTTACTCACTTATTTAAGGAAAGTAGAAGTTTGTAGGTGTGTGAATAGTTCCAAGGCTATTTCTCATTATTTCATAAATATAATTTGACACAGTTATTTATGAGTAGACGTAATTAATAATCCTCTTCTGTATTTCGTGGCCCGTTCAATACCGCATTACGTTATCGCTGATGAAAGCTATATGAATAAAATCTAGTTGTTTTTCCAATTGCCATGTCGATAATGTATCTAAGAAAACGGCACGGTATATATATCTACGAGGTAAGGGATCTTTCTCACCACATTACTTACTATATCGACTGGAAGACTAATGTCGTTACTGGATCAGTGATATCGCATGCTTGCCTTTGTGGCCGTCTGGCTCGTAGGTAATCCCTGTGGAAACAATGTTTTGTCTACACGTTCTTGTGTTACTATAGTCACGTAATATTATTAAGACTATAGACGCTTAAGTCATAATGCTTAAACATCTTTGCTAGAGTTGTAGTTAGGCCTGGAAAGGACTGTAGAGGAACTTGGGGGCTAGTATTCAGCTCTGAATACGTTCTTTTGTTCACTGCTTCGAGCAACCTGTATAGTGATGAACCCACGAATCGTGTAAAGTAGATCTCATCAATCTCACTCTATATTAGTACATTATCCCACACACAGTTGGCTGCCCTTGGGAAATCTCGTGGCGATAGTTTTTTGGCAGGTAATGGCCAGGGATGATCCTTACCAATAGTAAATGTTATAAGAGTTTTCAACAATATTGCTAAGATGGATGTATAATTTCTTAAATGATTCCGGCACAGTTTTCACCTAAGGATACGCGTATAATAACTGTACAGTTGAAAGTGACTCTCATATTCCTTTTCTTACTTGCATGGTTTTCCTTCTCACCGTCATATTTCCAGGTCAACTTATAAAAATGAAATGGCGTATGGCGTTTAGTGCCGGGAGTGTCCGAGGACATGTTCGGCTCTCCAAGTGCAAGTATTTCGATTTGACTCCCGTAGGCGACTGCGCGTCGTGATGAGGATGAACTTATGATGAAGACAACACATACACACAGCCCCCGTGCCAGCGAAATTAACCAATCATGGTTAAAATTGCCGACCCTGCCGGGAATCAAACCCGGGACCCTTGTGACCAAAGGCCAGCACGCTAACCATTTAGCTATGAAGCTGGACGGTCAACTTATAAATCCTTACGAACATATTATTTCCGCTTTTGCCATATGGATTTTTGACGTAAATGTTAAAAGCTAATTATTATTTTGATTATTACAGAAAACGTAGCCATACAAGTGTCATATAGATTTTACGTTAGTGCCTAATTAATGTTTATTTATTTATTTATTATTATTATTAATAATCTCGTAGATGAGACCTTAGAATAGACTTGAGTATGTTAAGGGCATATGATGTCAAAAAATGCTCTTCCTAAGCTTCGCATGCCTGTCCTTTCATTCTGTTTCCTTCATTAAGGAACTTATAAATAAATGATAAAATGTTGGATCGCCTTTAACGTGGCAATTTATTAATAGTGTGCTATAAAAAATTCACCTACTCAGAAGTCTTCGTTATTTCCCTTTTTCCCTTAACAAATCAAACTTCAGTTATCATTTCAGAATGTTACATATTTAAGACCGCAGATAAAGTATTTATTACCCTACAGTAGGTCTGGATTTCTTTCATTATATGATTAGTCGTAGTTGGACTCTATTCATGGTGTGTCCCTACGGGAAAGGAAATTGGGAACTTTACGGAAGCACCTGTTGTCGAGCGTTAACCCTAACTGTTTAAGATGCTGAGAGGGTGGTCTCGTTCTAGCACAGAAACTCAATTAGCACAGCGATTAGCGTGGGAAATGTTCTTACTCTTCAGCACAGTCTCATCATGTCGAATATAAATTTCACACTAATCAGTTGGGAACTCCTAAATAGAACAATGTTAAAAATATTGAAGGTCATTGAAATGGCGGATGTGGTAAGAACGATACCTGTTGAGTCCAGATAATATTTTCAGTAAACCTGCGAGGATTCAGAATAAACATCTTGATTTTAAATTTCAGATTATCAAACTCAAGCCTCAAAATTTTATATTCCTAGGTTGGGGTTGTTTACTTAACTTGCAGAAAATTATTATTTTTGTTATCGCGATTTTTGGATGTGTTTGAAAAAATATATACTATTATTCTTTGATTGCTTTTCCTAGGAAGATTTCCTAATTGCTGTTTTGGGTTTTAAGTCAGGCGGTTATTTTAGTGATTATTGTTTTAATGACAATCGTAATTGTATCTTATTCATACTTCTTCCTGAAGTATATTAGGAACGATTTTTTTCTTTTAGCTTAATTACTAACCTTTTTTCTGAGGCCAAGAATATTATTTCATCGTTTATTAGTGACCAAATTACTCGACCGAGAGAGGCTTGCAGTTATCTCAGTATATAAAAAGGTAAGGTAAGGGTGTATTCTGCCCGAAGGCAGGTCCGAACCTCCGCAGAGGTATGCCTGAGCCGGAGTTTACGTACGGTAAGGTGGCCAGTTTGTTTCCGCTCCTCCATTCCCTTACCCCCCACCAACAGCGCGTGGCAACCCATCCAAATCTTGACCACGCCCAATGTTGCTTAACTTCGGAGATCTCACGTGATCCTTCAACACGGCTACGACCGTTGACTTATACAATAAGAATTCTGGTAAATCCTGCGTCACACTGTAGACCTGGTATAACACATACAGGTTTTCAGCAACAGTGAGATTAAAAAGGACTAGGAGTGAGAAAACAGCGACCCCAGCCTTAATTAAAATACAGCTATAACATTTTCCCCATGTGGAAATAGGAAACAACGAAAAACTATATGCAGGGCTGCCGACAGTGGGTGTCAACCGGGTTAGGGATGGAATGAATGAAGCCCCAATACTGCGGCGAGGATAGGAATTGTGCCGACTGGCGAAGCCTGTCGCGCTGCTCTGGGGCGATGATTAATGACTGAGAGATGAAATGAAATGATACTGGAGAGTGTTGCTGAAATGAAAGACGACAGGGAGAACCGGAGTACCCAGAGAAAAGTCTGTCCTGCCTCCGCTTTGTCCAGCACGAATCTCACATGGAGTGACCTGGATTTGAACCACGGAACCCAGCGGTGAGAGGCCGACGCGCTGCCGCCTGGACCACAGAGGCTTAATTACATTTAAGATCTTCTAAAAAGTTTTACACTGAGCTCGATACCTGCAGTCGCTTAAGTGTGGAGAGTATCCAGTATTCGGGAGATTGTGGGTTCGAACCCCACTGTCGGCAGCCCTGAAGATGGTTTCCCGTGGTTTCCCATTTTCACACCAGGCAAATGCTGGGGCTGTACCTTAATGCCACGGCCGCTTCCTTTCCATTCCTAACCCTTTCCTTTCCCATCGTCGCTATAAGACCTATCTGTGTCGATGCGACGTAAAACAACTTTAAAAAAAAGGTTTTACCATCACTCTAAGTGTTCCAAGAGTGATACAAATTAGATAACTTATGTAAAACCCAAATTTCACGCGTATGGAGTCTCGGGCACTGCTAGTAGAGCTACTGTATGTGGCCGTTGTAGAATCTGTCAACAACACATAACAAAGGGGACATTAAAAACCATTGACACAAGAGGGGATTGGATATATCTTATGGAAACGGTCAGGAACATATTTAACCCTGGAGCAATAAGTGACCCGGAGAATTTTCGTTCCGCGATTAAGTTATGTTGGCACACATGATTAGCGCCCACCTCTTGTGACTTTTACTTTAACGTGTGTGTACTTCTTAGTAGTGACAGTTATTTATACCCAAACAGTGTTTCCGGGGCACTCTGTACCCCACTGCAACTTTCCTTCTTCTGTCGCTAGTGTTATTCTTGAGTGTTATCTCAAATACCATTGGGCCGATGACCTTCGATGTTAGGCCCCTTAAAACAACAAGCAAGCATCAAATACCATTATGTAGTTCGCTGTTGACAGTGCAAGTGAAATTTGCTCAGTGTAGCTGTATCTTGTGCTTCGTGAATAAATAAATAGATATATATTAACGAAATTAATTCTTCAAAGTGACGAACAAATTTTACTCAAATTAGACAGGTCAGAGTGTGGTAACATGAATCACTTTGAGGATTGTTCTGATGATGAAGGTGAAATAGACCACGTTGAGGAAGATAGTTTTACTCCTGATCCATCGGAATAAGAATACATTCCTAAATCGACGAGTGAAGAAGATACAGTGGTGCGATGTAAAAGAGAAGAACTGGAAATTCTAAGCAAAGCAGTACTCAGTCATCAATATCCCATCGACCGCCCGGGAGGTGCTCCTTCTGCTCAAGATCCAAGGACACCATGACCACTGTAGTGTGCTCAGTATGCAAGAAGATGGTGTGTAAGCATCATATCTTGGTGTTTTGTTGTGATTTTGAGAAGTGAGAGTAGTGGTTATGGTCAATGAAAGAAGGTCTACAAAAGAATTGAAATATCTGTAATTTTTTTTTAATATTCACGTAGTTATTTTTATTTTATTACCTTAACATCTAGTGTGTTGTGCCACAAGGTTCAGTTTACATATTTATATTTTCAGTTTTTAGTGATACATAATCTGAATATGTGTCAGAGTTTTGTTTCTGTTCTGGGGTGCTCATTGCCCCAACATACCATTGATGTTTCTGAAGAATAACAGTACTGTTCATAGGTTAAATGTGTCGTCAACTAAAATAAGATAACTCTACAATTATGAAGTCTGGACTCTGAACAAGTACATTTTACATGTTATTAAAACTACCTATTGTATGTATACAATCCATTTAATAAAAAAATTCTCTTATTAGCAGCCAGCAAATCCTGAGATACTTATTCAAATTGGTCTCGGGGAGAATGGAGAAGAATCTTTCGACGTTACTGACTAACTGACTGACTGACTGACTGACTGACTGACTGACTGACTGACTGACTGATTGACTTACTCGAGTATCTAGTATTGCCATTTAGACATAGAGCGTCACAGAGAAGAGGGACGATATGAAACTACTCTTGAGAGTGTTTGACGTTAACGTGTACGGAAATGACCGTCAGAGTCGTAGTATACTTGTTTGATAAATATTTTTTGTTCGTGATAATTTTAGTAATTTCGGAAGGATAATTTTTCTGGTGATATTTGCTGTACTACCAGTTTTACTACTGTATTACTTGTAGTTACTTAAAAATGAAAAGGTTAGCACGGGATAGGGTGGCATGAACATCTGCATCAAACCAGTCTATGGAATGATGACCCAACAACAACATTTACTATACAATGTATGCAATTACTTTGGCTTATGGTGCAGAGAGACATTAAATAAGTTAATATGATATGAAACGTCTGGGCAATCTGGGGAAATTTTGCGCGGAAAATCGCCGTAGTCTGAATTTAAATCACTGAACTATGTTTGTTCTCTCTCTCTCTCTCTCTCTCTCTCTCTCTCTCTCTCTAATATGATATTCGCAATACTCTCCTAATGTTAGAGCAGTATGAGAAGAAATTGAGACATAGTTTTGCATGATATGAGTCTAACCTATCTGATGGAAAAATCACATTTTAGAGTATAGTATAACATACGATGAGCATAATCTTGTCTATAATGACTCTATTACTCTAGCACTCTATTACTCTTAATAAAAAACTAATGTATGAATTTCGATCACCAAGATCCAACAACTTTATCCAGAATATTGCTAAAGCTGAATGAAAAAGCTAAGGAATTTGGTATGAAAATAAATATTAATAAAACAAGTCGTAATGTTTAGTAGGAACCCACATCCATTGCACGTGATGATATGAGAGTACAACAAGTAGCAGAGTTTGAATACCTTGGCCAGATCATAACAGAACACCTTCAGTGTCACAGTGAAATAAAATCACGAATAGCACAGTAAAGCAAGCCTTCAGAGAATAAAGAATCCCTTCTCTGTCAGAAAATAATGTCCATCACCTTACGTAAAAGAATGATGAAATATTATGTTTGGTCTGTTGCGTTGTACTGTGCTGAGACCAGGACGTTAACCAAGAGTGATATTGAGAAGAAGCCTTTGAAATGTGGTGTTGGCGTGGGCTGCAGCGGATACGTTGGGTGGAGAAGAAGACCAACCCTGAGGTAGTGAACATTGTCCGAGAATAGAGACAGCTGTTGAGTCAGATTAGGAAGAGACAACTCTCTTGGATGGGTCATAGACTTCGACATAGGAATGTGTTCATAGAAATTTTGGAAGGCAACATACCAGGAAAACGCCTTTGTGAAAGACCAAGAAAGACATTCATGATGACATTTCTTGTGAACTTAGGATGCAGGAGCTATGTAGACGCGAAACGTACTGCACAGGATCGATCCGGTTCGAGAAGACTAATCGCAGGGGCAAACCAGTCATTAGATTGGATTACTGAAAGAAAAAGAAGAAAGGTCTCCTTCCAATAATCCGTATTGGTGGTCATTTGTTAGAATGTGATACTCTTACATAACAATTCTTTCAAATTAACGTGAAGAATACGTCTGATACCAAACGCAGTGATCTCAAGAGAAGCATTCAGTTTCTTCCGTTGACACCTAAGGTGGGTGGTTTAATGAAGGAGTCGCACCCTAGCGTAAACGTTGGGTCGTGACACGACTGCGTAATCGTCGAAATTCTCAAGAACAGGTCCGCTTGAGCATTTTATTAGACTTTCAAAAGTTGACTCGAGGTTGTCACAAACTTCTGTGGTAGATGCGGCTGAAAAGACTTCTGAAAAAGAAGCTGTTGTAAAATTACTGTGCAAGAAACGTGCCCACCACCATTGCGAAGATTATAATAACCGTCAGAGTTTTACGGAAGTTCTATTCTCTCTATCGTCATTTCTCTGTAGAGGTGGTGGTGGTGGTGGTGGTGGTGGTGGTGGTGGGGGTGTTGGTGTTGACTATTGCTTTAAGGTGAAAAACAACGAAGTTGCTATCCCATTATTATATAAAGGAAAAAAAAGAGTTCTAATCAATTAAAGAATGAAGTCATAAGGAGAAAAAGAAAGGAAAATAACCTTTAAGGGTGAGAAAAAGGAGGACCCGTTTTTCTCGCGAGCTGATCCCGTGATTTAGGGGTAGCGTGCCTTACTCTTACGGACAGGCCCCGAGTTCGTTTCGCGGGTATTTCAGAGATTTTTAACTGAGGATTTGTTCGAGGTCCTCGTAGCGAACCTGAGCGCATTTGAGGAACTAACAGACGGTTTAGAAAGCCAAGAATAATAGCCGAGAAGATTTGTCGCTCTGACGACGCATCACCTCTGAGGCTATGCGAGTGAGCAGCGGTCGCTTGGTAGGTAAACACTCATCAGAGTTCCGTTATAGTTGGAATAGAACAGGTGTTGATCAGGGAGTTAGAAGAAATGAGAGACAGTTACCCGTCTCATAAACTGCTCTTCCACTCTCAGTAGCAATCACTTTCAAACAACGTATTCATGACTCTCTTCATAAGGTTCCTTTCTGTCAAAGATACGACCTTTGACCGCCTCCTGTTTGTTTACAACGTACAGGAGTACATCATTCCCATTATAATTAACTAATTTGACGTGGTGGGTTCATTTGACATAGTCTAAACCATAAACACAAAAGCATGTGGAGGTAGATGCATATTTATTCACGCTTATTGCTAGTCTCGAAGTTAAGTGAGCCTACCATGCATCTTGTGTCCCTTTCCTCTGTAAATTTGCGAACTATTCAACCCTTGCCTATCTTCATCTTTTTATTAGACTTGCATGCATAGTACAGATCTTCTTATTCCCTCTTCAGGTCTGCCAAATGTAGTGTCGAAACCACCATCTCGCGAATGCAAACTCACAGCTACCAGACCTAGACCCGTACTGCGCTACCAACTCCTTCGGTCTTTCCCCTCTGAATTCTTCTGTGGAACGTTAGATCTTCGCATAGAAGCAATGTAATTATTCCCATAATACCAACGTCATAGCAGTTCATATTATTAATAAAGCTCGCCGGATGAATAGCTCAGGTGGTAGAGCGCTGGCCTTCTGAGCTCAAGTTGGCGCGATCGATCCCCGCTCAGCCCAGTGGTATTTTAAGGTGCTCGAATTCGTCAACCTCGCGCGGGTAGATTTACTGGCACGTTAAAGAACTCCTACGGGACGATATTCCGGCCCCTTGATGTCTTCGAAAACTGTAAAAAGTAGTTAGTTAGTTAGGTGTAAAACCAATAGGATTATTTTTAACAATAATTAATTATTAATAATAATAAAGTTCACTTGAAAATCTTGGTTGTCTTCGCTTTAGATTCGTATCCTTCAGGTTAACCGGCAGATGAACATCGCACTATTCACTCTTCGTTTTTGAGGCATACTCGGGTAACAAGATGATGATGATGATGATGATAATAATAATAATAATAATAATAATAATAATAATAATAATAATAATAATAATAATAATGGCTTTACGTCCCACTAACTACTTTTACGGTTTTCGGAGACGCCAAGGTACCGGAGTTTGTCCCGCAGGAGTTCTTTTACGTGCTAGTAAATCTATCGACACGAGTCTGACGTAACTGATCACCTCCAAATACCACCGAACTGAGCCAGGATCGAAGCCGCCAATTTGGGGTAAGAAGGTCAGGGCCTCAGCCGCTTGAGCCACTCATCCCGGTGATTCGTAAATATCAATCATGGAATGTGAGTGTCACATTGCATAAAACAAAAGATAATTCTAAATGAACACAAATCCTCCTTATTCCCACTCGTACTATGAAATATCTGAGTCCATCGAAAAAGCCAACATTTTGTGATACCTCAACCCTCTTACATTTCTTCATTCTACAACAGAACAGTCAGAAGAAAAGTAATTCAGTTTTCATCGTCATGTTTTACCCCATCGAAATTGATACGGCAATAACCATCCTTAATTTACGAGGCAACTCGTGGTTCCAGAGGCACGAGTTGATGTAATATGTAGATAATAAATGGGTGAGTAAATATTATATATTGCGTAAAATATTGCATTTATTCAGTAAATTTGACTCTAAAATGCTTTTTTAATAAAATTAAATGGAGGCAGCCAAAAAATAATTTCCCCACCGCACTTTTTATATCGCTCCAATAGTTGCTTTTATAAGCCTACCAATATTAATTCGCGTCACCGGTGAAATATCGAGCGCGGTAACAATATCAGATCACACCCATGAAGCGTTGTGTTATTGCAAGTTTCAATAGACACAGTTTTTAACCAGGGATGTAGAAATGCTAGATTCCAGTACATATATCCTCGTCGTGGAAGCCCTTAAAGTTGTTGATCACTGATCTGTATGTTAGAGATGTCCTGATTCAGCCCCATGCTCTTGAAGTCGTTTCTTACTTCCTTCAACCATTTATCCGACACTTTAGTTTTGTCAAACACATTAAAAATCTCCTTCGTTAGTCGGGTTTCATCCATCCTGAACAGATGCCCGTGAAACTTCAGTCGTCGTTTCCCTATTGACTCCATTAGCCGTTCATTATCTCTGTATAGCTCTTCTCTTCCTCGGAATCTACGCTATCCATCTGTTATCTTAGGACCCATTATTTGCGCTCATACTTCTCATACTTCTCTGCTTCTCCCAGTCCCGCCTTTCCTGTCATTCTGAGGCATTCACTTGCCTACAGACACTCGGGTTTGATCCCCGAGTTAACTTTTCTTGAGATTGCCTTTTTCTTGTATAGGATATTATTATTATTATTATTATTATTATTATTATTATTATTATTATTATTATTATTATGAGAGAACTCGCACTGCTCCGCAGCATTCGTTATAAATAGTTCAAACAACTCGTCTTGATATGCCTGTCGTATTCATATTGTTTTGCGTGCCCTTTTCAGTGGTTTTATGAACATTCCATAAGTATCGTGTTATGGTACTCTGACGTCATCATGCTGTCTGTTTGGTAAAAATCTATTTATATCTGCCCTTTTTCATCTTGCAGTTCTAGATGTAAAGCTTGGTATTATGTCGTAGAAGGCAATGGTATTTTTAATCGCAGTGCTATATAGAATGGTTGTCTTGTAAGCTCATACGTTAGTTTCGAAGGAGCTGTTTCTTTTTTTGTTTTTTGCCAGGCTGAGAATTTAAAAAAAAGATACCCTTCATTCATTCTAGTGTAGCTAAGTTATCCTTCGGTAGGTGTTCCCAGATAATATCTAAGGCGTATGTCATGATGGGGTCTGTTTGTTCGCAGACTTTTTACTCTTAGCAGCATGTAAGTTATTAGGAATGCTCTGCCATCTGTTGAATATAAAGTATTTGGAAGCTGGAAAAGGTAAGAGAATCAAACAGTATCTAGCAGGGAACAGTATTCTTCTGCGATCAGATGAACTGTATACCGTATGACTTGACAGGTAGTAATCAATCATGGCTGCTTGCAATGACATTACTAAGGATGAAAATAACATAAATCAGAATATTAATGAAAGTGTCAGTCGCTTAGCAACTCGCTAAGTACAGAATGTATTGCGGGTTAGGTTAATCCTTCGCCTGCCATTGTTGGAGTGATCATTTAATTATTTGATTTTGTGATTACTCAAAGTTTGCGGAACTTAGAAACCTATCAATGTCTCATGATTCACCGGCAGGTGATTCCGGAGAGAATGAAACAGAAATGAAGCAAATCGGTCCAGTAGACCGGACGGATGGATTTGCCAAAACTGTTTTTAGTAAACTATTTTAATATATACATTATTATTATTATTATTATTATTATTATTATTATTATTATTATTAATATTACGGTATTTAATTAGGGCAAAAATATATTTTCTATAGATTTTATTTGCTTTACGTCCCACTGACTAGGGCCTACTTTTTTTTACGTTTTTTAGAGGGACCGAGGTGCTGGAATTTATTCCCGCAGGAGTTCTTTTGCGTGTCAGTAAATCTGCCGACACGAGGATGGCGTATTTGAACACCTTCAAATACCACTGGACTGAGCCAGGATCGAACCTGCTAAGTTAGGGTCAGAATGCCAGCGCCTCAACCGTCTGAAAATACGTTCAGCCCCTCGAAAATGGAATTAATTTAATTTACTTTTCGAGAAATGAAGGGATAAAGACAGCGAAAAGAGCTATGAAAGGAGGTAAAAATGGATGAATCCTTATAACTCGCACCACTAGATCGAGGAAGAACAAGAACAAATCAAGTGAAGTTTGTCTGGAAAGTTAATACAATTAGGTGTCCATGATTGCAACACAGTGTTTCACAAGTTATGTTTGTGCTCTTATTTCTTATTAAATTTCCAAATTAGGTGGTAATTTGGTTATTCACTTTGTTTTGACAGTGCCTCATAGTATGTGCTAAGGGCATCATTGATCATTAGGCCCCTTTAAACAACATCATTATCAAAACTATGCAAATAGGATAACCTGTGGTGATGTATATGGCATTCTTAAAAGTGTAATTATATGGGCGTGCGATGGTTATCTAGTTGTATTCTTTCTTAAATTAGTGGCTATCACCACTACTACTTGGATGTAAAGTTAGGTTGGATATCCTTAAAAAAATCCCCATGGCGCAACATACCCGAAAGGCCATGGCCTACCAAGCGACCGCTGCTCAGCCCGAAGGCTTACAGATTATGAGCTGTCGTGTGGTCAGAGGGATCCTCTCTGCCGTTATTCTTGGCTCACCGTCAGAAAGCTCCTCAATTGTAATCACGCAGGCTGAGTGGACCTCGAACCAGCTCTCAGGTGCAGGTAAAAATTCCTGACCTGGCCAGAAATCGAACCCGGGGCCTCCGGGTAAGAGGCAGGCACAATACTCCTACACCGCGGGGCCGGCGGTTGATATTCTATATATTATATATTGTGTTCGTAATACATTCCGAGTGAGATTTCGTCTTTCAAGCTTAGAAGGAACTATCCTCAAAAAAGCCGCTAAAAGTTGCCCTTTATCGACATGAAGCACATAGTATTTTACTTTGTCATGAATGTGAGTACTCTATTTACAAAACACTAATGTGTATTTTTCACAAAACTCGAATAACAAAACTACGAATAGTTAGGAGATCGTGTACTGTATCAAAATCTTGTAAATCATCTGAATAATGTCGGAAAATTCCTAATTTCTTAGAGTCAATACAATTATTATATTTTGGGTATATAATATACTCCGGGTGCATCTCACATCGTCGTCATTGAGGCAAGACCACCGTACTCCCGCACAAATATCGCTGTTCACGTCTGCTCATTCAAGGCAGGCATCAACCAGTCATTACTGATAAGAATAGGATACAGCTTAATGAAATTACTTACATTTAACATGAGAAACAGAGCACTTACAAATCCGTAACATCAAATTTTCGCTGGTATGTTCTAATCCATCTGATCTTCGTGCCGGTGAGCTTGTGATATGCGGCCGTAGGATGTGCCTTTTAGCGGGTGAATTGTCGTTGTAGCGTATCTATTAAACTGTGATGCTATTTCCAGACATCGATTGATGGTAGACAAGTACAATAACCATCGTTACTTTCTGGCTGCTCTCATCCAGCTACAATATGACTCGAATAATGAGGGAGATATGAAATCTGTAGTTGGACAGAATACGATAAAACTTCCATTATAGCAGTACGAGCCATGCAGTCTGATTCTCATAAAACTAAAGAGGGATAGCCCTTCAGTTTTATGTATTTATTTCGTGTCAGAGTGTTGAAAAAAATTAAAATATACACTGACTGACAGAGCAAATGCAACACCAAGAAGGAGTGGTTCGAAAGGGATGAAAGTTGGGGAAAAACCAGAGACGGCACGGACAAATAATTGATGTTTATTTCAAACCGATATGCAGGTTATACAATGCGCACGGCATCGACTCAGTAGGATGTAAGACCACCGCGAGCGGCGATGCACGCAGAAACACGTCGAGGTACAGAGTCAATAAGAGTGCGGATGGTGTCCTGAGGGATGGTTCTCCATTCTCTGTCAACCATTTGCCACAGTTGGTCGTCCGTACGAGGCTGGGGCAGAGTTTGCAAACGGCGTCCAATGAGATCCCACACGTGTTCGATTGGTGAGAGATCCGGAGAGTACGCTTGCCACGGAAGCATCTGTACACCTCGTAGAGCCTGTTGAGAGATGCGAGCAGTGTGTGGGCGGGCATTATCCTGCTGAAACAGAGCATTGGGCAGCCCCTGAAGGTACGGGAGTGCCACCGGCCGCAGCACATGCTGCACGTAGCGGTGGGCATTTAACGTGCCTTGAATACGCACTAGAGGTGACGTGGAATCATACGCAATAGCGCCCCAAACCATGATGCCGCGTTGTCTAGCGGTAGGGCGCTCCACAGTTACTGCCGGATTTGACCTTTCTCCACGCCGACGCCACACTCGTCTGCGGTGACTATCACTGACAGAACAGAAGCGAGACTCATCGGAGAACACGACGTTCCGCCATTCCCTCATCCAAGTCGCTCTAGCCCGGCACCATGCCAGGCGTGCACGTCTATGCTCTGGAGTCAATTGTAGTCTTCTGAGCGGACGCCGGGAGTGCAGGCCTCCTTCAACCAATCGACGGGAAATTGTTCTGGTCGATATTGGAACAGCCAGGGTGTCTTGCACATGCTGAAGAATGGCGGTTGACGTGGCGTGCGGGGCTGCCACCGCTTGGCGGCGGATGCGCCGATCCTCGCGTGCTGACGTCACTCGGGCTGCGCCTGGACCCCTCGCACGTGCCACATGTCCCTGCGCCAACCATCTTCGCCACAGGCGCTGCACCGTGGACACATCCCTATGGGTATCGGCTGCGATTTGACGAAGCGACCAACCTGCCCTTCTCAGCCCGATCACCATACCCCTCGTAAAGTCGTCTGTCTGCTGGAAATGCCTCCGTTGACGGCGGCCTGGCATTCTTAGCTATACACGTGTCCTGTGGCACACGACAACACGTTCTACAATGGCTGTCGGCTGAGAAATCACGGTACGAAGTGGGCCATTCGCCAACGCCGTGTCCCATTTATCGTTCGCTACGTGCGCAGCACAGCGGCGCATTTCACATCATGAGCATACCTCAGTGACGTCAGTCTACCCTGCAATTGGCATAAAGTTCTGACCACTCCTTCTTGGTGTTGCATTTGCTCTGTCAGTCAGTGTATACAAACAAAACATGTCATAGATATGTTTACACAAAATCTCCCCAGAAATGGGCAGCAGCAATTCCCTCTTCAGTGGCTTGAGTCAAGTCTTGAAGTGTACAACGAACATGGCAGGACTGACAGTCATAAAGGTGTTGGGTAGCTTGTTGCTCCCCACAATCGCAGAAGTCTGACTGAACTTTCAAATAACCCCTTCCAGGTTGTCCATTCCAAATGATGACCAGGAGGTGGAGATTCAGAAGGCACCATCCAGTCAAAAAGATGCTCCATTTTTGCTCGCCGCATATCACAACGTGCTGTTCTTGTTGGTTTATCCAGAGCCTTGGAGACATTGAGGAAACTCTTCCTGCACTTCAGTCTTCTGGATGGAGGTCGATGTCAAGATAACGGGTGGGTGATTTTGAGATCCACTTTCGACCTCTCTTGCCTTGCAAACACTTCTCGCCGAATGTCTGGAGGATCAATATCAGCCAAGCCTTAAAGTTTTTCAGTGGGAGTAGGTTTCAGACAGCCAGTAACTATTCTGCATGTTTCATTAAGGATTATATCCACCCGGTTCGTATGGGCTGAGCTGAACCAGACAGGACATGCATACTCAGCTGCAGAGACACTCAGAGCAAGAGCTGAAGTTCTTAACACAGTTGGACGGGCTTCCCATCTGCTTGAGCTAAGTTTACGGAAGATGTTATTTCAGGCGGAGACTTTCTGTCCAGAGTTAACACAGTGTTTCTTGTATGTTAATGTCCGATCTAAGATGTCTCCCAGGTATCTTGCTGTAAAACAATGCTTCAGTTGCTTACCCTCCCACGTCACCCACAGCTGCCTAGTAGCTTCTCGATTTCGAAGATGAAATGCACACACCTGGGTCTTAGTCGGGTTTTGCAGTAGCCGGTTCTTCTGACAGTACACTGAAAGTTCCTTAAGTGCATTTGAGAGCTGCATTTCAGTGTTTTGAAAGTCGTCACACTGGACCGCTAAAGCCAGGTCATCGGCATAAATGAAGCTTCTTGCATAGGAAGGCCTTGGCTGGTCATTCGTGTAGATGTTAAAGAGGACTGGATAGAGGACACTGCCCTGGGGAAGTCCATTCAGTTGATCCCTCCAGCTACTGTACTTTCCTTGAAACTCAACAAAGAACCGGCGGTTATGCAGGAGAGTTTCAACAATCTTCGTGAAACCATAGTCTCTGGTGAAGTTATAGAGCTTGGTGAAAGCCCTTCACTTGATTTAAGTTGATTTAAGGGGCGGAATTTTGTCCCGAAGTTGGTGGGTTTGATCGCGGCATAGTTCAGTGGTATTTGAAAGAGGTACAATACGCCAGCCTCGTGTCGGTAGATTTAGCGGCACGAAGAGAATACCTGCGGGACAATATTTCAGCACCTCGGCGTCTCCGAAAATCGTAAAAAAATTTAGTTGTACTTTTTTTACTAGTTGCTTTACGTCGCACCGACACATATAGGTCTTATGGCGACGATAGGACAGGAAAGGCTGAGGAATGGGAAGGAAGCGGTCGTGACCTTAATTAAGGTACAGCCCCAGCATTTGCCTGGTGTGAAAATGGGAAACCACGGAAAACCATCTTCAGGGCTGCCAACAGTGGGGTTCGAACCCACTATCTCCCGGATGCGAGCTCACAGCTGCGCCATCCTAACCGCTCGGCCAACTCGTCCGGTTTTAGTTGTACTTAAAGCCAATAACATTATTATTATTACTATTATTATTATTACTGAATATATTGTATATACTGGGGAATGACGAGGAACTCCTGGAAAAACTACATTTAATGCGTCGAAACGAACGCAGCAAGTATGATTCTGGTGGATAAGCAACATCTTTTACAGTGATGCTGTCTGTAGGATGTCTTGGCATAAACGTATGAAAACTTTGAGTTCCACCGACGTCTTTCTAGTGGAAAGATAATCGAATTTCTGCTGCAGTAAGAACCAGAGCATATTCGTTAGGAGGGAAAGTTAAATCGAAAGATTAATTCATCAAAATAAGTTCATGAATTGAATTTGAGATATAATCCTACCACATCGCGCCGGTGGCCATTTTGTTCCCCGTCGTATAAACAACCAAAAATGTTGACAATAACTATAGAAGAAGATAACAGGATATTAACGAACGATTACATCAAGTTTCAAATTGATTAGGTACTGTGCATTTGTCGTGATGCGAAATATTGGGAGAGTAGAAGTTATTGCATTCCTGCTAGTAACTTATAAATTACGTCCGTACGCTAAGAATAGCATGGATGCTACGGTACGCCAGGAACTTGGAACGTGAAAATGAATCAATTTTTATCGTCTTCCTTGCAGTGGCGTCGCGTGACGTATGGTATTCATTCAAAGCCGGAGATGGGGAGAGAATTACCGAGTAGTTAAACCAAAGCACGGTTGACGACCATATTAAGTAAGGAAAGAGAAAATGAATAGGTCTATCGACCGACTATTACTAAGCAATTTGGTGGATTTTAGAGCCCGTGGTTAGAATATCTGGTTGATGTAGAGTAAGTGCACGATGTACGAAGAAGTTCCTTTAGCGCTGCATGCTGCTAGTGGTGCAATGTAGAAATACAGTAAAATAGTTTTCAAAAGAAGAAAAATGAGTTGTGTATGTTCCAGAAAAAAACATAACCGAAATTAATTTAGGAAAATTATGTAACACAGCGGCAATAATCTTGAGATAATTAAATTAAATTCCTCTCGTTGGTGTTAGTGGAGTCCGCCTCTGTGGTGTAGTGGTTAGCGTGATTAGCTGCCACCCCCGGAGGCCCGAGTTCGATTCCCGGCTCTGCCACGAAAATTTGAAAAGTGGTACGAGGGGTGGGACGGGGTCCACTCAGCCTCGGGAGGTCAACTGAGTAGAGGTGGGTTCGATTCCCAACTCAGCCATCCTGGA
This sequence comes from Anabrus simplex, assembly GCF_040414725.1. Lineage (NCBI taxonomy): Eukaryota > Metazoa > Arthropoda > Insecta > Orthoptera > Tettigoniidae > Anabrus > Anabrus simplex. The sequence goes on from NC_090268.1 coordinate 37,667,792, forward strand.
AGTGGTTTTCCGTGGTTTCCCACTTCTCCTCCAGGCGAATGCCGGGATGGTACCTAACTTAAGGCCACGGCCGCTTCCTTCCCTCTTCCTTGCCTATCCCTTCCAATCTTCCCATCCCTCCACAAGGCCCCTGTTCAGCATAGCAGGTGAGGCCGCCTGGGCGTGGTACTGGTCATACTCCCCAGTTGTATCCCCCGACCAAAAGTCTGAAGCTCCAGGACACTGCCCTTGAGGCGGTAGAGGTGGGATCCCTCGCTAAGTCCGAGGGAAAAACCGAACCTGGAGGGTAAACAGATGATGATGATGATGGTGTTAGTGGAACATTAATTTTCTTTCCCAGCCCCACAGTATCTTCAAAAAGGACTTCCGTCAGTTTGATTATCGCGATTATCTGTCGAGATAGTTTTGCGATCAGCCAGTAAAGCTCTGGATTTCGCAACTGACAGGGCAATGACGTAACGTCCTTCAGCAATAGCAGGCGAGGAATTCGGTCCGTGGGGATTGATAGCAGAGTATCGTAGTCATTGACGTCTTCCAAGACAACAGCAGTGTAAATCCTGGCCATTGGCGTGAGTTATTTTTGAATTGGAAAGTCACGTTCCAGTGGTTCGGATTCCTTAGGAAATAGAATCTCCCTTGGCTATGATCTTGCTATCAACAGTCACGCGAAACTGCAGATTTGATGGAATAAAATCCTTAAGACAATCTATCAATTGACGGGACTTCAGCATGAGAATATTTTACTCTTTGGGGGTATTTTTCAGGATCTGTGGAGTCGTTTGATCCACCAAAACTTATCGAGTGACACGTTTTCGTGTTTCTAACGTGAAGACATTTGACGAATTTTATGTGTCATCCTGGATACATGCCTAAGAGGGAGCTAACACTTTTAGTACTAATAAAAATTCTGGCTTATTTAGAATATCATCCCTCAGCAAGGAAAGGCGTTGCGAACATGCAATTTTGTAATAAAAATTGACAATGAGGAAGAAAGTATTCGCGATACATCGTCTGAGTTCGTAGGGAATTAAAAATATCGATTACATATCATGAATTATTCTGAGTTTTTTGAGCCTCCATAGCTCTGACGGCAGCGCGTCGGCCTCTCACCGCTGGATACCGTGGTTCAAATCCCGGTCCCTCCATGTGGGATTTGTGCTGTACAAAGCGGAGACGGGATAGGTTTTTCTCCGGGTACTCCGATTTTCCCTATCATCCTTCATTCCAGCAACACTCTCCATTCTCATTGCATAGCATCTATCAGTCATTACTAAATCACTTTGGGAGTGGCGACCCCATGGTACTAATAGGTCATAAATTTCCGAACACTATTGATTACTGTGTGAGTCTATCACGTAGCACGACATTTTACTGTTTTCTCACATTTTAAATCCGTGGTTAGGGAGCAATAAAGGGGTAAAGTTATTCCAACAATCAAGTATATTGTTTGGAAACTTTCTCTGTATTTGTGTCTCATTATTTCCTCTCGGAGAAAGAGTTAAGTATTCACATTGCTAAATATTGATCTACATCTACAGTGTACAAGTTCTAAGATATCGTAAAAGCTGTCATTAAGTCGTTAGAGCTCCCCATCCATCATCGTTACTGGCTTGTCGCCTGATTGCTATAGGTTCCACATTAGCCTTGCCTTGCGTTGCCTTCCCGATACCTGTCTGTATTGGCGATGGACTGGCTACAGATGTGCTGCGCCTAGCCGTAAAATCCTTGTCGATTGTTGGTGGTGTTAAGTGTTTGTTGGTAGTAATAAAAATTAGTGATATTTATTTAAATGTATTTAGATGTTACATTGGTTAGATTAGTTGGTATTCGGTGAGAAGGTGCTAGCATTAGGGCCTAGGGAAACAGGAAGATGCCCAGAGAGGAAGCTAGGTGGACCGAGGTTAGGGAGCTTTCCATCTGCAAATTCATCCGTCCTTTATTCAATGGTAACAACATATTTACAGTACCATAACTGAAGAACCTTTTCAAAGTAATCCAATAAACTCCTATTGGCCTCGTATATACAACCGAGAACATAATATATTTTACCCACAGGTAACATAACAGAAACACAATTAGTACTAGTATATAACATTTGAAAAATACATACTACAAAAAAAAACTACCTTCAACTGGCCATAGGCCCCTGGACTACGAACCCGCCACATCCACACAGCACAGCACACAATTACACACCCATTCGCGGCCACAAGCATTAACCTTTCATTCAATATACACATGCAACATTCACTCACGACTTACGCTCCGATGTTCGCAGCCCAGAAGCCTCGGGTTCGAAAGGAACCCCCAAGTAGATGCTCCAGAGATCGACAAATAAATATACTAATGAGGATCAAACGCTGTATCCCTTTCAGACCTGAAAGAAAACTGGTGGTGTGAACTTTTGTTTGTACGTCAAAAACTGACTAAAATGCTCTTAAATACATATATTTTTAGTTTATTCTACAAAATAAAAATGAACATCTGGAAAAAAGCACCCGCACAATTCTGCATGTCAGGACTTACTTCACTACTTACAAAAAAGAAAAATTACCTCAATGCATGTGAATATACATATGTACATGATCAAATGTTCTATTTCTAGTGGGGAATAATTTAAAACAATTAAATCTTCGTTCAAACACAAGTAAACTTTACATTTTCTACATTGAGGAGGAGTTTTGCTATTACTGCCCTTTTGGAAGCAGCAGCTTGTCATCAGAACTGAAAGAAATCTGGAGGTGTCAAAACGTCAAAAACTTACTAAAATGCACTCAAATACATGTTTTTACAGTTTTTTTTACAAAATAAGAACTATCGGCTGAAAAAAGAGCCCACACAATTGTGCGTGTCAGGACTTCATTCACTACTTGCAAAAAATAAAAAAATTAACTCAGTACATGAGAATATGCACATGTATATGATCAAATATTCTATTTTACAGTGTGGAACGATTTTAAACAGTTAAAATCTTATACATTACATTTCTCATGTAGAGTACGAGATTCCTTTCTCAGTACTTTTTGCGACAGCAGCCAGCACTCCTGCATGCATTGGCGGTAAGGAAACCTAGCCCACACATATGTGCGTATCAACATTCAAAACCTCATGGTATTACGTACGATGTTGAAAGTTCACAATTTACGTTTGCTACACAATCTACGCATTTCATAGATTATATTCTGATATTCAGTAAAGCTTCTAGATTAGTATGAATGCAATAAATAAATACTTACTTTAGGCATTACTGCTTCCCGCCATATTGCTAATGAACTGTATTTTTAAACTCTTCTTCCTTCCCCCTGGTGGTCAAATACTAAATAAAAACAGCTGAAGTACATGCTACGTGTCCCGCACAAGCACTGCAGTCCGGTCTAGCGCCAAGAAAACGTCAAATAAGCTCAGACATAAATAAAATACGAACCCACACAATTGTGCGTACACGGTCTGAAAGGGGTATACTACCAGCCACCAAGACTACGCTTGAGAAGGGAAGGAGGACAGGAGGGGAACAACCAATGTAGAAACAGAAAATACACTCAACTCATAGCGCAGGCGCACTTCAAGTGTCTGCAAGAGTCTTTTGAGTCTGAGAGCGTAATTAGAAGTTTCTCGTTATACATTTTTTTTTAAATACATGAAAACATCTGTGATACCGGTACATTACGTGCTCTAGGTTAGGTAGGGTTACTTCCCTTCGAATTTGGATTGGTAAAATTGTAGAAAATGCCGGCCTCGCGGTGTAGGGGTAGCGTACCTGCCCCTTACCCGTAGGCTCCGGGTTCGATTCCCGATCAGGTCGGAGATTTTTACCTAGATCTGAGGGCTGGTTAGAGGTTCACTCAGCCTATGTCACCACAACTGAGGAGCTATCTGACGGTGAGATGGCAGCCCCGGTCTAGAAAGCCAAGGATAACGGCCGAGAGGATCCGTCGTGCTGATCACATGACACCCTGTAATCTGTAATCCTTCGGGCTGAGCAGCGGTCGCTTAGTAGGCCAAGGCCCTTGGGAACTCTTGCGCCATGGGGGGGGGGGGTGATAGTAAAAAATAAGCCGGGCTGAGTGGCTCAGACGGTTAAGGCGCTGGCCTTCTAACCCCAACTTGGCAGGTTCGATCCTGGCTCAGTCCGGTGGTATTTGAAGGTGCTCAAATACGACAGCTTCGTGTCGGTAGATTTACTGGCACGTAAAAGAACTCCTGCGGGACTAAATTCCGGCACCTCGGCGTCTCCGAAGACCGTAAAAGTAGTTAGTGGGACGTAAAGCAAATAGCATTATTATTATTATTAAGAAGAATGACCACTTTTTAATTTAAATATCTGTGGGCTTGCTGATAGAATACCTTTAAACGTAGGTTAAAATGCGGAGTTGTACCTTACGTAGCTTTTGCATTCGTGCAGGCAATAGACACGGTATTTCGTGTAACACTTCAAAATCCGTTCCACCTATCATGAAGGTAATATTTTTAAAAATTAACACGATATACTTGTAAATTTCGTTTAAAAAAGAAGTTCAAGAGAATATACGGTATTTCACTGGCGAAGTAGAGTGTTTGCATTATTGGTGTTAACTACTACTCTTCGTATTCCAATATTGGTCATAAAACAAAAAGTACAATTAATCAGCTGATTCCTGTTTCCGATATGTGTAGTTCTTCGTAGTTCAAGTTTCCAACTTCGTACTTTGCACTTCAGCATTTAAAGTCAGTTTCCATTTCTGTTTGCTTGTAGGAATAAAAAAAAATCATTTTGATAGATATTTAGTTTAAGTACATTTCTGTTGCTCCAGTTAACCTGTTGTTATTAGGATATGTTTCAGTGCAGTATAAAATGGTAGCGTAGTTATTTTATTACATAGTATGTTCTCTAATATATTATTATTATTATTATTATTATTATTATTATTATTATTATTATTATTATTATTATTATCTTCGTGACCTTTTCCCCCAATTTCTTGCGGGGTCTCCAATTTTGCAAGCTATAATGAGTTGAGTAAAATAAATTTCAGTACAGCTTTGTCTATCGAGGTAGCTACTAATATCTATGGCTCAAGTTACATTTTACCAGGAGAGTGTTGTTTGTCCAACCCTTGTCCCGTTTCCCTACGGGGTGAGATGAATTTGTCGTGGCGGTTTTTTATGACCGGATGCCCTTCCTGACGTCAACCTCATCAGAGGAGTTAGAGATTAAATGAATGACGTGATATATGATAGTAGGGAGAGGGTGAAACCCGGTGCCGGCACATAGCCTACTCCTGTCGAATAGCACCAAGGGGTCTGCTCAAGGCTTAACGTCCCCATCCGACGGACGAATCACCATCAACAGCGTCATATGCCCTCACTCCATATGAGCACTGCGGAGAGGTTTGGAATTTAATCCAGGCTTTTGGCACGCGATCTAGTGATTAGAAATTGTATACCACCACCTCTCCTACCCTGCCGGCCAACATTCTGATGGTGAAAATTTTTTCGACCAACGGGACTCGAACCGGCTAACCTCGGTGTTAGACCGTTTTTAGACTTCAGTGCCTTAACGATCATGGCCACCAGGCGGGCTACCAGGAGAGTGTTAACTTTTATAATTTAGTTTATAAATCTGGTCGAATTAATCTGTGAAAGGAGTCGGGCAGGTCCGAACTTAAATTCAACTCAAAAGGACATGTTTTTGATAAACAGGCGAACATTAATTTTGCCTAGTTCCTTTGAAAAAAATTGACGTTCATAAATCTGTTACACTCCTCGTGTACTAAACTTATCCTTATTTGCAATTAAACTTTCCGCCTCTGTGGTGTAGTGGTTAGCGTGATTAGCTGCCACCCCCGGAGGTCCGGGTTCGATTCCCGGCTCTGCCACGAAGTTTGAAAAGTGGTACGAGGGCTGGAACGGGGTCCACTCAGCCTCGGGAGGTCAACTGAGTAGAGGTGGGTTCGATTCCCACCTCATCCATCCTCGAAGTGGTTTTCCGTGGTTTCCCACTTCACCTCCAGGCGAATGCCGGGATGGTACCTAACTTAAGGCCACGGCCGCTTCCTTCCCTCTTCCTTATCTATCCCTTCCAATCTTCCCATCCCTCCACAAGGCCCCTGTTCACCATAGCAGGTGAGGCCGCCTGGGCGAGGTCCTGGTCATACTCCCCAGTTGTATCCCCCGACCAAGAGTCATGAAGCTCCAGGACACTGCCCTTGAGGCGGTAGAGGTGGGATCCCTCGCTGAGTCCGAGGGAAAAGCCGAACCTGGAGGGTAAACAGATGATGATGATGATGATGATGATGCAATTAAACTTACGTTTAAGTCTTCCTTGATTTTAATTTTCCTCGTAATTGAGCAAAATTGCCTTCTGTTCATTCTTCATCTACAGTACTCTTGTTCGCATCGACTCTTCACCACCTGAAGACAACCACATTTCTAAAAGTGGTTTTAATGTGCACAGAGCATCTCCTCTTCAAACGGAAGACGATACTCATCTTGAAAATTTATGAACCGTAATTTAAAATAGTCAAGATTATAATAGTGTTAAGATCTCATGGTACATTTGAGTTTTTTTTTAAAGTTCCTTTACGTCGCACCGACACATTTAGGCCTTGCGGCATTTGAGTTGTTGGAAATGTGTGTTAATAATATCCTATTCAACAGAAAAAATATATCTCTTTACATTCAATTCGACTGTAAGATGAACTGTATTAAAATTTTAAAATGTCTGAAATTAAACACTGCTCCAAACAGAAATTTGCTCACGCCTCTTTTATACGTTTCTAACTACATTGTATGAAGTTATAGCTAGATGGGGATTGGTCTATTACGGCAATAACGTGTACTGTTTACGTAACAGAGGCTTCCACTGTCATCCGGATATTAGGGAGGTGCCACTGTCAGTTGAAAGATACAAGTACCTTTATTCAAAGTTTGAACGAAGGTTTCTTTGTATGGAATGTTTGGTTTGTAATTGTCACAAGTCATGGCTGATCGTGCGGACCGAGGTATCGGGGTAGGCAGTTGCCGTGCATTTGAACTGGTTCAAGAAGGCTGCTGGCAGAGGTATGTTTCGAGAATGCTAGGGGTTGCTCGGAATACGATTTGGTATCTGTGCTAACAATTCCAGGAGACTTGAACTGTTGCTAGACACCCTGGCATGGTCCGCCAAAGGAACGCAACCACAAGGCAGGAATCGTTTTGTGCATCTACAAACTCTCCGAAACTTCCAAGTTAATAGCAGGAGCACTGCAGATGAATCTACAGCAGGCTTCTCGAGCACGATTTAGGGACCTAACAGTCATAAACAATCCTCAAGAGGGCGATTTAAGATCCCGACGACCTACACAAGTACCGTAGCTGCACTGGACATACGACATCGTGCTAGAAGACTGTAGCTTGCTAGAAATCATCTGCACTGTCCGGTAGGACACTGGCGTCCTGTGTTGTTCTTGGATGAATTCCCGTTTCATCTCATAGACGTGGGGAGTGATTTCATCCTACAGCTGTACAATCTACTGTTGCTTATGGAGGCGGATCCGGTATAGTTTGGGCAGGCACAAGTCTTAACACGAAAACCGTTCGCCTAATCATTCGCAATGGTTTATTAACTGCTCGACGGTATATTAACGAGATCTTAGTGCCAAATGTTAAAGCTCACATGAGGTAATTTGGGGAAACTCAGTATTCATGCATTATAGTGCTAGAGCACGTGATGACAACATCGTTGGAAGATTTCTGCAAGAGCGCCATATGCAAGAATGGAGCAGCTATCCAGAAGTCCCGACTGAATCCGGTCGAACAAGTCTGGGACCAACTTGGAGCAATGCATCCGATCGAGAAATCCACGATCCCAAACATTACAAGCCCTTGGAGACCCTATTTTGGAAGAGTTGAGACATCTGCCTCAACTGAACGTGAGGCGCATTGTCATAATCATGAGAAGGCGTTGTGATGCTGTCATCCATTCGAGCAGTGGCAATACTCCTTATTAAGATGCTTAATAAACATGTATCCATTTTGGTGTATGACCAGGAACCACTTCGTTTATAGCTTGCAGTGACGTCGTTTATTGTATGTTCAAAGAACGCTTTTCGTTTCAACTATTCATTGTTGCAAAGATATGTTTTCATTGCGTGTCTGTTTTAATTTCAATGGGTATCATGGAGGTATGAACATATAAAAAAGTGACCAGATTTATTTTTGAGCAATGTATATCTTATCACTGCTTACAATCGCTGCAGCATTTTGAATGTAAACTTTCTTTCAGGCATTTGATGTTCCGTGTAGAGGGATGTGTGGCAAATATTTCACATATTGGAAAGGAACTGTGTATTACAGTAATTATCCGTTTTAGAAATCTTCTTGTGCTAAACGCGAGGCATCCTATACGTTTAGGTCCGTATTTTTTGTAGAATTACCTTGCATTTAGAATGTTAAACCAGTAGTATTTTGTGTAATATTTTCTTTCCATGGAATTGCTTGTTGTACTCTTGTTGTTGTAGTTGCTGTTGTTGTTGGGTAATTATGTTTTAACTTTACTTTATTATCACACTGCTATAAGTGATCATTACCACCGGGATACTTCCCAATTGCGATATATTTGTTAATAATAATAATAATAATAATAATAATAATAATAATAATAATAATAATAATAATAATAATAATTGACCAACCAGCTTCTCGTTTACTGGCAAAGGTAGAAGATCAAGTCACCGTGGTTGATGGAAGCAACCAAGGATCTGCAGGAACGGGGAGGAACAGAAAGAGACTTAAAAGACAGGCATCTTTCAGGCGGATGCTTAAACAAACAAGGTTCCAGGACAACCCACCAAGAAGAAAGACAGGTACCCTCTGGACAAAGGAGAGGAAAGAACAACACAGCTAGGGGATGCGCAATTCCTGGGCAAACATCAAAACCCACCCCAAACGCAATAGTTGAATATCGCGGTCCTTAGTCGGCCTGTACGAAACAAAAAAAAAAAAAAAAAAAAAAAAAGAATCATCATAATCATCTGTAGATTAACATATTCAATTCCTACTGTATGACAAAGTGACTGCCTTAATTTGTTCTTTCTTTCCTTTTTTTTATTGATAAAATTGGTTTATATCAATTATACTATACAGTACTCTCGTCTGAAAATCACAATTTATTTAATATTTATACAACTCTAAGCCTTAGAGGTAGTAAGGTATGAGGGCTTCTGACGGCTGGTGAATGATAATGGATGCACTAATAGAATCTGGCGTGTAGTTATCGACCCACCGTGGTACGCCCTGGACCTGGTGACACAAAGAAGTGCTCATTATTGACCCAGAGGCTAGACAGGCTCAAGTATGCTCCAGAGAGACAAAGCTTCGCCCTCTGCTCGTTAGCGCTCAACTCAGCACTAGCATACTTCATCTCTAAAAATAATTCACAGACTGTAACTAATACACTCCAGTGATGGTTGATGATCAAAGAACACAATGGTGGCTGCACGTGCCACTCTCTTTCAGTAACTGAATGCTTGTGATAAAAATAACATTTTGTTATCAGAAAAGGAGAAAATATCAACCAAATATTTTACTTGTATGTACATTCCAACCTTGATATCTCGAACATCCGTTATTCGAATTGTCAGTACCTCGAAAATATTTCAGTATCAATCCCATTCGTTCTATTCTTCACGTGTATTTATTTTTTTATTACTCGAAATTCGATTACACCTAGCGAGTTGGCTGTGCAGTTAGGGGCGCGCAGCTGTGAGCTTGCATCCATGAGATAGTAGGTTCGAACCCCACCGTCGGCAGTCCTGAAGATGGTTTTCCATGGTTTCCCATTTTCACATAAGGCAAATGGTGGGGCTGTACCTTAATTAAGGCCACGGCCGCTTCCTTCCCACTCCTAGCCCTTTCCTATCCCATTGTCGCAATAAGACCTCTCTGTGTCGGTGCGACGTAAAGCAACATGTGAAGAAAAAATTCGATTACACCAATTTCTCCACTTCTCGAAGCAAACGCCTCCTCCATAGAAGCTAAAAATATTCTCTAACTCGAATTTTGTAGATACATTAACTGTATAATACAGCATATAAGGTCTGTGTGTTATTTTTCCTTAACGTACTATGGTATATCTTCCCATCAGACTTCCGTATGTTTACATAGCGGCTTATTAGTCCACCCCTAGTGCGTCGACCATAGCTCTACCTCTCATGCATCGTCACTAGACCAGGCGTTAAGTGCACTGACTATTCTTCGATTCCGCATACAGAGTCAATCGACTTATAATACGTGTTGTAATTGAAATGTAAAAATGCTACGAGTTTGTTTTTATATGGTTAAATAACCCTTATGACAGTATCAAACCGTAGTTCCACGTGATTTCATTACGTGCAATCATCAAAGGCGGGAATTCTCTATATCCAGAAATTTCGATAACTCGAAATAAAATTCAGGTCCCACTGTGATTCGACATATCGAGGTTCGACTGTACCTAGGTATTTGCCATTCCAACTCACTTGCATTTTAAGCATTTGTCATCAAACTGAGAGTATGACTAAGGTCATTATTTAAATGTGACGATTTTTTCAGGGAGTAGTTTTTTCAAAGGTTGAGGATACGCCCATCGCTCCCCAAATTGTAGTATAATTTGTTACAGAATTCTATGCGCCTCACGTACAGTTCGCCCTATATCTCTGGGTAACATATGCTAACTGAACTTTCTCTCCGCCATTCTTCCTTCTACTTCTAAATTGTATCCTAACTAGCTCGTTTTTTCCATGAGAACTCTCTGAAAATGGTGTCGCGTCCCTTACTCCCCCTCCTCATCTTGTCGTGAAATCTTTTCATACATCACCCATCGACCAATATGATGGTCAATCATCACATGGCGTGGCTGTCAGTACATCTGGACTGTTTAAAATGAAAAACTTCCGATGGTGACTGGTATGAAATAGTTTATCAGAACATTGCTGTCCGACTCGTTGGCTGAATGGTCAGCGTACTGGCCTTCGGTTCAGAGGGTCCCGGGTTCGATTCCCGGCCGGGTCGGGGATTTTCACCTTCATTGGTTAATTCCAGTAGCCCGGGGGCTGGGTGTTTGTGCTGTCCCCAACATCCCTGCAACTCACACACCACACATAACACTATCCTCCACCACAATAACACGCAGTTACCTACACATGGCAGATGCCGCCCACCCTCATCGGAGGGTCTGCCTTGCAAGGGCTGCATTCGGCTAGAAATAGCCACACGAAATTATTATTAGAACATTGCTGTGCTTGTTTGTTAAGTTTCAAACGAAGTTCACTTCTTCAAAGGGAATCTGAAGGCAAAGGTAAGAATCTCTTCTGGAAAAATTCACAGTTCTAGTAATTTGGACAAGCAACTGAACATTGAGCATGTTTCTTCACGAAATGTGGGAAAGGGAACCTTTAGGACATGAAGGAGATGTAAACCATGAGATTGCTTACAATGTACACAATATTTATTACTAATATTATATACAAATAAATACATGTATTGTCAGATGTATTTGAGTTTCTTTCTTTTCAAACGATTTAGTTTGCTTCTCAAACTCCTCACTAATGATGTTTCACACATGAGAGAATTTATTGAGATTGATCGAGAAGAAATTGGTATCCATATATACTGTTTGTACGATATAATTCTCGTTTTGTAATCGCGTAGTTTTGGTTGTTCTTGTTGATGAGGTTTACGTTGGTTCTGCACTTTGATATCGTTTGAATTATTTTAAGGTCGATTATCTTCATGAATTGTCTTTGTTGATCGCTCTACTATCACGACATCTTCATCGGAACGACCACTCGGTCCTGGTTCATCACTATATTTCACCACTTTTTTTTTTCACTTTTCTAGCGTTACTTGCAACCAAACGTCGTTTACGTGTTGGCGCATAATGGCATACGACATAGTCACGTGATTCATTGGTAGATAACATAACCTTAAACCGGAAACTCATTGGTTGACTGACTCTGCCAATAGTAACGCTGTTGTCACATCATGCATGACCCCCTTCAAGTCGAACTGGAGACATTCGTTTTGCGAAATTCGAAAATCTGCCTCACAGATATTTTAACGAAGGATGAATCGAGTTATTTAAATATTTAAAACGAACATCCGATAATAATTGTGGGACAAGTTCATTGTTTAAAATGCCCCTTTTACGTTTTTTCGTGAATAACATTTGGACCGGATAGGATTTCCAAAATTTTCCTTTTCGATTTGATAAGGCTCTCCAAAGCACCTTCGCCATTTCTCTACTTTTAGTACTTTAGTCACAATTGAGTGAAACAGTTTAATTTTACATTAATGTTACGTTTTTGCAGAAGCCCTATAGTGTGTGATCACCGGGCCGTGCGGTTTAGGGGCGTGCATCTATGAGCTTCGTCCAGAAGATAGTGAGTTCCCATTTTCACCCAGGCAAAAGAGGCAAATGCTCGGGCTGTACCTTAATTAAGGCCACGGCTCCTTGCTTCCCACTTCTAGCCCTTTCCTATCCCATCGTCGCCATAAGACCTATCTGTGTCGGTGCGACGTAAAACCCATTGTAATTTTTAACTACTACTACTGTGCCTACCCCTCACTCTATCTCTCACGCTCACACACACACCCACACACAAACAAACAAACAAACAAACAAACAAACAAACAAACAAACAAACAAACAAACAAACAAACAAACAACTCTACCCTCCATCACTTTAACATGCAATTTACTATACGTAGTAGATGCCGCTCGACCTTGTCGAAGGATCTCCCTTATAGGGGGTGCGCCAGACTTGTAATTGCAATACGAAATTATTATTATTATTATTATTATTATTATTATTATTATTATTATTATTATTATTATTAGAGCCCAAATGTTTAGGCAGTAATAGGTTAGAATGCAGAACAATGTGGCGAGTAGGATGACGTGTCGAAACATAACTTCCAGGGGTTCTACTACGCTGGGCCCCTAACGTTTATGCAAATCTCATAGCAGAACTGTTGGCAGGGCTAGTATATACTTGTTAATCTCTTCATTAAATTTGCATTCTATCCTACAAATGCACAAACATCAGGGATATTATTATTATTATTATTATTATTATTATTATTATTATTATTATTATTATTATTATTATTATTATTATTATTATTATTGAACAAGATGCCCTCAGAATTGACACACTTGAAAACCAAATATCAACTAAAAAAACATGTGAAACTATGGATCATAGATAATAAAATTACAGTTTAAATATTTGTTCATGAATGAAAAATGTACCAAAGACTTATCTACTTTGAGTGATACTTTCAGGGATTAAGAAAAACTCACACCACAGGACAAAATTACAATGATAATGTAAATATACATACCTTATTAATGTTGTAAACAGTAAGTATTACAACAATGTATACAAATGTGAAAAAACTACACCGGCAGATAAGCACATCAAGTGCTTTGCAGGTGTAAATAATTGCAAAGATAATGTATAATATCCTACTGCATATTTGCAAATGTATTTTAGATAAGTTATAAATAAATAAATAAATAAATAAATAAATAAATAAATAAATAAATAAATAAATAAATAAATAAATAAATAAAACTATTATTATTATTATTATTATTATTATTATTATTATTATTATTATTATTAATGTTTACCACCTCGTTTTAACATGTTGATTGTACTTCTCGAACATGAGTCGGACGTAGGCTTATGTCTACTCCACATTACGAAAAATGATGTACTTACTGAGCCCGCCTTGCTTTTGTTCTGAATAAAGAGCCGTGTCTTAGAGTTAACACAAATACAGAGTCCCGGAGCCAGAGGTTAGCTGGACACGGAAAATGAGCCCCAGTGGACCGGGGATCGAACCCAGGGCCCTTTGAGCCGAAGACCGCTACGCTAACCATTCTACTAAGGAGAGGGACTGTGTGTTCCTGTACGCCGACGTAATATTTATGCCGTATATTCAACCAATGATTTACCACTTCCCAATTCTTGCTGGTCCCTCTCCACCTTCGTGAAGCAGACCCCTTGGTTTCCTTGTTTAGAAAATGCATGAAGATGCTAATGGTCAGTCCCTTTGTGCACATTCGCGTCAGGTGGCCATGAAATTCAATGCTCCTTTTCCAAATTGTATCAGTTTTCTTTTCCATTTGCGTGTATAATTCGAGGCTATCTCTTGAATTCCCACTTTCTTTGAGAGAACCAAGGATTATCCTCCAGATCTTTCGTTCCCTGTTTTCTAGTTTCTGTATCAGAAACGTATCTGTACATTGCGAGGCAGTGAGCTTCAAATAAGTCCTCTGGTTTGATAATCTTGTGGTAGTATCTAGACTTGGCCAAGGATCCAGAAAAGCGTCATTCTAAGAGCAGGTGTAAACAAGAAAAGTGCTCGTAATGAAGATATTAAGGCAATGTTGTGAGATGACTTATGGGTCACTCTGGATTTCAAACCACTTCCAACAGAATTCCACGAATTTTAATTTCGCGGTCGCAAACTTTTATGTCAGTTGGTGGCTTTTGCCTTACATTCATCTCTTGCTCAAGTCACGGGAGTATGTAAGTGCAAGAGAGTGTTGTGTAACAGCCACAAGAGCTAAAAACTACGGTTACCAACTGAGATTTATGTGCTGGGGTGTTGTTTGAACTTTGCAGTTCACAGTTCACTTATCCGCATCCTCATCCTCTACTTGGTGTAAGTGGTGGTTTAACGTCGCGCCAACACATCGCAGGTGTTTCGGCTCTTGTTTGTCGTAAGAGACGGAATAATGAAGGGAATAATGAATGTCTCCCATTTCAATGCAATACACATTGGATAAGGGTAAACGACGCCCGCTTTGTAGCGTACTTTGAGGAACCGCTTGTTTCGAGAGCTCAGGATTAATCACGTCCCGAGAAGTCCCAAAAGTCACGATGCTTGTTATGAATAGGTCTCGTATGTGCGCGTCTTCTGGTCGTAGGCCCATGCAATCTGTAGTTATTTAAGGTTATGTAAAATCAATAACATTTGAAAAGACGATAAACACATTATTATTATTATTATTATTATTATTATTATTATTATTATTATTATTATTATTATTATTATTATTATTATTATTATTATTTCTAAATCCGTTTACCCTCCAGGGATGGTTTTTCCCTCGGAATCGGCGAGGGATCCCACCTCTATCGCCTCAAAGGCAGTTTCCTGGAGCGTGAGACTTTGGGTCGGGGATACTACTGGGAAGGAGGACCGGCACCTCGCCCAGCGGGCCTCACCTGTTATGCTGAACAAGGCCTTGTAGGAGGATGGGTATATTGGAAGGGATAGACAACGAAGAGGGAAAGAAGCGGCCGTGGCCTTAAGTCAGGTACCATCCCGGGATTTGCCTGGAGAAGAAGTGGGAAACCACGTAAAACCACTTTGAGGATGGCTGAGATGGGAATCGAATCCCACTCTGCTCAGTTGACCTCCCGAGGCTGACTAGACCCCGTTCCAGCCCTCGTAAAAGTTTTCAGATTTCGTGGCAGAGCCGGGAATCGAACCCGGGCCTCCAGAGATGGCAGCTAATTTCACTAACCACTACACCACAGAGGCGCAGATTATTATTATTATTATTATTATTATTATTATTATTATTATTATTATTATTATTATTATTATTATTATTATTATTATTATTATTATTATTATTATTATTATTATTATTATAGGATTATGGCCTACTTATCTCTATTCTTTTCACCGAACAGCTATAAAAATGGGATATCCTGTCCGCTTCATAACAGTATTTAAAATAATTATCCCCATAAATCATACTATAATACGATTTAAGGAGGAAATGAGGTATATGATGAATGTAACTGGAAAGGCAAGTTTGTACTGCACTCTGCTCATTAATGCTACTAATATGTGTTCCTAATACGCTACTCCATCATTGTCACGCGGATAATTCCCCGATCCATTGTTAGTGGCTCAGTGGTGTAGAGTCAACTCGTTCTTTACCAGCAGTACGTCATACCTGTAGACGAGGAGGCTTTCCATAATGGTCAAGTAATTTCATGCCACGTACACTTCGTGACACAAGAAGTGGACGTCTGAACATTCTTAAGTCTCCCAAGTACAGCCACGACTGAAAGGAAGGAACACATTTTCTGAAGAAGCTCAAATGTATTCTGTTAATTCTACTTAACTCTACACCCATAGTACAGTGTGTGACAAAACAAGCTGTAATTAAATGTGCGAACATGCTCTTAACATGGTGCATA
Source organism: Anabrus simplex (assembly GCF_040414725.1). Lineage (NCBI taxonomy): Eukaryota > Metazoa > Arthropoda > Insecta > Orthoptera > Tettigoniidae > Anabrus > Anabrus simplex. The sequence goes on from NC_090268.1 coordinate 37,684,021, forward strand.
TTGAATGCGTGCTGTACCCACTCAGATACGTGTTGCTCCGTCGTCATCTAATAATAATAATAATAATAATAATAATAATAATAATAATAATAATAATAATAATAATAATAATAATAATCCTTTGTACGTTCGACTAACCACTTTGATGGTTTTCGGAGACGCTGAGGTGCCAGAATTTTGTCCCGCAGGAGGTTTTATATGTGCCAGTTAATCTACCGGCACGAGGTTGACGTACCTGAGCACCTTTAAATACCGCCGGACGCAGCCAGGATCTAACCCGCCAGTTTGGGGTCAGAAGGTCACAGACGCAACCGACTGAGCATCTCAGCCCGGCCCGTCGTCATCTTGCATTGCATGTTATAATTACATTATTTGATGTTCAGAACAGGCTTGCAATTTCCGGATCGTTTGTTTTACCGCATACTATACTTACGATTATCTTTCCTGACGACTTCATTTCTCTTCCGACCCCAAGAGTCAGCGAGGGAACTATTTTTCATTGATGATGTTAAATATCTGTATTTATTTATTTTTCTACCAACTTCATTGGCACAGTCGGTTAGTTCTTCTCCTATTCCAGAGACGAGCAGATTCGATCCGTGATATAAAATGCAAAAATTCCTTATATTTGATTTCCGAAATGTTGAACTCCTGTGGGACAAAATTCCGCCGTCCGCGGTTCTTTCTATTTAGATCTAAAACAATAGATTCCGCGCACAAGTCTGTGTAATTTGGACCACTAAACTTTAAATTTTCATAACTCCATTGACCGTAATGGAAATTTCTCAATTTTTATACACGATAATTAGTACAATATATCAAATTATTTATTGAAAATAAATATTAATATTATCATTAGGATTTGTTTACATTTATTATTTTTATTCTAAAATTTGTTATCGTGTAACTTGGACCAAGTGATAGCGTAATTAGACTGGTAAATATAAACATTTATAAGTTATTAAATCTATTTATTATAAAATATTAAGCAAAAAATACGACATTATGAATTGTGATAATCACCTTCGACATGTAGAACAATGATAAAACAATATTCATCCTGAACTTTGGCGCAGTTTTCATGAGCCCAATTTTTGCAAGTATTACACTGAATGCAATCGTCGTCATAATACTTGTCAGATAGCTGCTCAATTGTAATCACGTAGCCTGAGTGAACCTCAAAGTAGCCCTCAGATCCAGATAAAAATCCATGACGTGGCCGGGAATCGAACCCGGGGCGTCCGGCACGCTATCCCTACACGGCAGGGCCGGCCTCAAATTATAAAACAAGTTATTTTAGAATTTTAGAATCGCCAGTAAAACTACTAAGAAACGTTATTATTACAATTGTTTCAACGGTCCAAATTACACGACATGCTAAGATTTAATGAAAAACCAAATAATGTACAATGTACTTAAAATTTATGAATGAAACTATGTTAAATCTTATCTACATATTTCAACACTACTTGCAAAAGCTAAAGACCCTCTTGGCTGAAATAACTTTTTTACAGTACACTTGTCACCGTATAAGTCACCGTATAAGCTTACAAGGAATGTGAGTGTTAAGATTGTTTACCTCTTCACCCGTAAGTCCATTAGCAAAACAACTTCCAAGAAAAAAGCTACTCTCGGCTGTCTTGTTGACCTTGCCTCAGACAGGGGATGACGAAACTTGCAAATATCAAAAATATTATCGGTCCAAATTACGCGGGTTTCCCGTAGTAGTAGTAGTAGTAGTAGTAGTAGTAGTAGTAGTCCCGAGGTGGTGCTGCTCTCTTCAGGCACACTTCCCCGTGGAAGCGAGCTATCTGTACTATTCTAACTACATATTAGCCATTTTACCATTTTAAAATCTGTCAGTACCGGGAATCGAACCGGGCCCTCGAGGATGACAACACATAACGCTCATCTTTACAGTGTGGACGTGAATAAGCGGGAGTTCTGACAAAACAGATCTGTTTGTAATCGTGCGAAGATGCTTGCCAGTGACTATTAAGTAGTCCAGCCTGTAACTGGTGGAAGGTAATTTGGGATAAGCTCAGAGATAAATTCGTTACCGGTTACATTTTACATATTCAATGCAGTTAGAGAACAAAGGTCCCAACTTCTGTGCACTGAACTTGGATGTATAGTACAGCGGATAATGCAGAAGTACGGGCTTCAATTACTGCCCTTTGTCACGGATACAATTGTGTTTAGGGGAACCTGAAATCTATGAACGGAATATTCGGCCTTTGTTCCCCTTTGAAGGAAGGTCTTCGAGTGAAGCTAATGAAACCCATCATTGTACTTCCATTTCACAGGTAACTGTTCTGGAAGTCAGCCTCCGACTGCGAGGCTGCAAGGAAAAAATTAAGTAGAAAATTAAATATAATATGAAGCACATTGGTAGTAATCCACTACATGGTAGTGACAGGAAACTCTGGTTGAACTTCATTTTAAAACTAACATACTGTGGACCAGGTAGCCTGGAATCGATAATTTTGTTAATAATATTATTGATTTTACGTCCAAATAACTACTTTTTACGGTGTTCGGAGACGCCGAGGTGCTAGAATGTCGTCCCGCAGGAGTTTTTAACACGCGACTGACGTATTTGAGCACCTTCAAATACCATCAGACTGAGCCAGAATCGAACCTGCCAAGTTGGGCTCAGAAGGCCAGCGCCTTACCGTCTGAGCTGCTCAGCCCGGCTGATAATTTTGTTGTTTTGCTTCTCGAAATCACAGTCATCACCGCCAGTGCCATCAATTGAAATTAATCTTATCCTAATGAAACTTATCCTCAGGAAAGTCCTTCAGACCAACTTTTGCTACCAAGCGTAGTCAACGAGTTAGGTAGAAATGGAGCTTGAAGGTTTGCATAAAACCATTGATAATAGATATTGCCGAGAAATTTACACATGAAAAAGGTCGTATATCACCTATGAAGTATGTGGTTCATAACATCACAAAATGATGGGCCTGGTTAATGTGAGTGCAATATGTTTGTACTGATTCCTCCTCAAAAAACTAAAACCAAATAATTTACATACAATAATACATCGTTGGTTTCTCAGTTCAAGTTTTTCGCATCAATCTTGATAACACTGGTTGCTAATCTGTTCCTCTTTCTAATCCGTCTTGGTATTCCGTCCTGAAGTTCATCACCATTCACAACCGGCCATTCTGTGTAAGCCTCGAAGATCACGCTGTCGTCCAAGTCCTCCATACACTGTTCATTTCGATTTAACTCAGTTATGTTCAGTAAGTTTCATTTCTGGGAAATAGGCAGATCACTCCATTCGGCTAATACTAGAACAACTAAGGAAGGTGTTAACTATAACCGCTCGATGGACACGTAAGCTATTGTCTATGAAGATGAAGTCTTCCGCAATTCTTTTGTTGTTTGGAAAATGTCGTAATTTTACATTGGATCATTTACAGTAGTGTGCCCCATGTAATGCTATTTCTAGAATATTAACGAGCCACCGCGTTGCTGCACTTGTCGGGTACGATGTCTGAGACGTGCGGCTTTGCCTAGCTCTTTTCAAGCAAGTCGTCTGCGATCGTCTAGGTTCAGACACATCTGATATGTGTCAGTAAACAGCACCTTATGCCAACTCTAGGAAGTTTGTTCAGCATGTCTTGTCCAGGTTTAGTGGGATCTTGAGGTGTAAGAACTGTACCTTGCCATGGCCAAGTGCTTAACATAAATTACATTAATTACATAATCAATTACAATGGTACTTTAAATTCCAGGAAATTTGTCTGTACTGAAAACGTGTTCCGTGTCTCAAGTGAACATGCTACTGAAACATAAATATTCAGCATTAAGCTACATACATGATTGTTTCAGATGAATATATACAGAGACTTCAAATCCAGAATTAAAGCGGAAAGAGATCTTTCAATGCGGAACGGTGTGTTGATGTTAATTTCAGCCCTAGTCAACGGGTACAATATGTCTTACGTCCTCTAAGTAGATTGTAAGAGACTTTGAAGTGTCATTATGTTAGGATCTCTGTAAAATGCCAGTAAATCTACTGATACAAGTATTTCATATCTAAGCACTCCCATATGCCAACCGATTGTGCTGGGAATTCGATCGTACAAATGTGGACATTCAAAAGGAACTCCTAATAAACTTGCATCCCAGCAATTTTATAACTCATCACCACTTCCATAATGGAAATGATCTCTCTCTCTCTCTCGCACCTCACACAATACTTTGATGAGCTTGCTCTCAGTGTTCCTCAGTGTTTACATATCCACAGGAGAAACCATGATGATGGAAGATCTTATGTCACTGGATACATTCATAGCAGAACGCCTCTATTTTCAAGCGATTGATGGTCCGAGTGAATTCACATCCGCTCTAGTTTATTTTCTTTACAGACATATAAAGCCATTTCGGTTTTTGTTCTATTCAATCTGCCTCGCTGTGAAGCAGTAATAAGCTTGTAAGTAGAGTCACGCTGCTGCTGGAGGTTTTTGTCGAGTGCGGCCTGCCAATACATTGAATTAACTCGACAGACCTCATAATGGCTACCACTAGTGCTCTACTATCTCGTATTCTGCGCTGCAGTCAGACCAACCGGCAAACAAAGGAGGGCGATATATAAAAGACGATCCCACTCTGTGTGGTTGTTGGCGTCAAGTGACGTTGCCCTCAAACGAGGTCGCCGTCCCTGCTTTTACCGTCTAGAAAAATGGCCCTCCATTTTAGTACTAGCATTCTAATATTTCAACGGGCCTCATTATTCCTAATATTTTTAATTTATATTTTTACGAATGGACAACGCTCTTGTTCCGAAGTCTATTACATTAACCCTGTGTTCAAGGTTGCACTATAGGCCAAGTTAACGGACTTGTATCCATAGATGTAGTGGTATGTTAAACAACCCGTTTTAAGAGAAAATTTCGCATGGTCTGCCGTCTCGTAAGACCGATACTAGTCCAATGGATGCTAAATAAATAAATAAATAAATAAATAAATAAATAAATAAATAAAGTCCGCCTCTGTGGTGGAGTGGTTAGTGTGATTAGCTGCCACGCCGGAGGCCCGCGTTCGAGTCCTGGCTCTGCCGCGATGCTTGAAACGTGACACGGGGGCTGAAATAGGAGGTTAACTGAGTAGAGAGGGGGTTCGATTCCCTCCCCAGCCAACCTCGAAGTGGTTTCCCGTGGTTTCCCACTTCTACCCCCGGAGGCCCTAAATAGGTAGCGTTAGTTAATGTACCGACACAGGTCTCACAAACTTAAGCGCTCTTCACTTTAAGCCCTGCTTCCTTGCCATTTACCTAGTTTCTTGTGTCGGTAGCCTCTACTACCCGTGGATTGAATCCAGTTTGACTGCCGAATGCCTTTTCTGACGCCAATGGAGGAATGTATTCACTGTTGCGTGTTTCTATGGTGGTTGTTTCTTATATGTAAATGAGGATGTGTGTGAATTAAGGCAATCACAAACATCCCTCCCCCACACCAGAGGAATTAACTAGATCTGGCTGTAGACCCCGGCCGGACATCGAACCCGGAGCTCTCTGAACCGAAGGCCACTTTGCTGACCAACCCAAGAGCCGGACATACTTTCACTTCTTCTGTAACGGTAAATAAATTACAAGCGGCAGTCAAATGAAAACCAAACACCCGTCAGAAAACACATTCCACGCGAAAGGTTGCAACACTGTTGTTACGTATCGATACTACTATCGCTGTTGTAGGAGAACTGCATAGTGACAACTCACAGGTGCACGCAGTTGTTGGTGCGCGGACTGGTCTAGTGTGTTCGTCCAGCTGTAGAAATGGAGGCAAGCAAAGAAGAGCAGAGAAGTGTGGTTCGTTGTTTGGTGGCGCAGCGCTATGAAGACACTTTGCAGAAACTGTGATGCGCCATAAAGTGAAAACGCCCTGGAATGCTGTCAAAGTGAGTCATCCTGTTGCATGATAATGTTCGGCCCCATACTTCCAGTCTGGCGAATGGCTTCAGCGACTTGGTAGGGAAACACTTCAACATCCGCCGTACAGCCCGGATCTTTCACCTTGTGATTCTCACATTCTGGGTGACCGGATGAAAGACATTCCGTGGACGTCGGTTCCATTCGTACGAGGAAGTGCAAGAATGGGTGCGGTTGCGTATTCGTAAGCGACCAACCCCTCTCTACAAAACTGGAATTGGTCGTCTCGTCTCCCTGTGGGACAAATGTATTAACGCTTTTTGTAATTACTTTTGAATAAAACCATTCCATGGTCACGTTGTAGCGGGTGTTCGGTTTTCACTTGACTGCCCCTTATACATAGCCGGAACCATTCAATCGCTTGCTGCCTGGTCATCCTGAGCAACCATAGATGTCCATCGACTTTGCGGTGAATCAAATCCGCATCAGTGTGTATAGAAGATGAGAGCTAATCAACTTCTCCACGCAGTCGGTCACGTCGAAAAGAGTAATTGCTTCTTTCCACCAGCCATTCTACAGTAATAAATATGGAAATTTTAAAATAACGAAGCACCTGGCCAGCCTCCACACATTTCGCGGTAATTTCAATTCCTACTTTTTTCTTACCATTCTTCTAAATTAACGCAGTCCTCTCCGCAAACTCACTCTCTCTCTTTCTTTTGCAGTCTAACTTCACTGTAAAGGTCGACATGGAACAGACGAGAGAATTAATTACTGGTAACAGAATGGGAAAATTAAGAAATAGTTTTACTCTGCAGGTGGATGATACGTTCTGGAATATAGCAATGAGAAAAATATAATATTACATTACTTGTACAAGATGGTCGGAATCTACCGAGGAATACTCATCAGGTTGCTGATGCATTATTACTTGGGAACGTGAGTTTTACGTATTTTATATCGGTTAATTGAAGCACTCAAAAATTATTGTATTTCAATTGCTGTAAGGAGAGAGTTTTAATATTATCTCCCGAACATCGTCAATAATCTGAAATCCTCTATCTAACTTTACATGTGCTTAAAATGACTCACCTGATCCAGTCTCAGCATAAATTCAGAGATAATAGTTTTCAGCACAGTCCGCTATTACAAGAAGCCGGTCCCGCGGTGCAGGGGTAGCGTGTCTGCCTCTGACCCGGAGGCCCCGGGTTCGATTTCCGGCCAAGTCAGAGGTATTTTACCTGGATCTGAGGGCTGGTTCAACGTACACTCATCCTACGTGATTACAATTGAGGAGCTGTCTGACGGTGAGATAGCGGATCCGGTCTAGAAAACCATGAATAACAGCCGAGAGGATTCGTTGTGCTGACCACACGACACCTTGTCATCTGCAGGACTTCGGGCTGAGCAGCGGTCTCTTGGCAGACCTGGCCCTTCGCAGCTGTTGCGCCATGCGGTTTGGTTGCTTTTTTGTTATTGCAAGAAAGTCATCAACGTACACATGATTGATTACACGACTCCCACCAGTCATTTTATAAACTTCAGGAATCTCTAGAAACTTCGAACGGCAGTGATGATGGTGATGAAGATAATGGAGATGACGATGATGTATACATGGTTTCTGTACCTAGCAGAAATCATTCAACCGTCAGGACTAAATCGTGATCTAAGGAGAGAATCTCTGACAACTGTAGAACCCAAGAACACACACAACAAAAATTCAATATTCTGTAACGCAATTCTGAGACACTACAACACAGTAATCAGGCGTGAAACACTTCGGAAACCTTAGTCATTGGAGGCAGGTCACCAATTACCTAAAAAATGCAAGAAAGGAAAATCGCAGGGAAAATATTTGGCCCAATCTGCGCAGAGGGAATCTAGATGAGAAGGAAATCGTATAAGCTATCTCCGCACTCTGAAAATTTCTCGAACACTTTCAGGAACAGAAGATTGAAATTCTACGGTTACATTCTCATAGACTGACCAAAAGAATCCTCAACGTTTCCCTCTCGCTGAAAGTCAAGAATAATTGGCTAATTAAAATTGAAAGAAACCTCCAGGAAATTGGCATAACTGGCAAAAACTATGCAGGATAAATCTACCTTCGGAACTCTAGTCGACAGTCAATAATTTGAAGACTAAATCAGAGTTAGAATACACAAAACCTGAACGGAAGAACGCAATCAAACTTTCAGTGGGAAGACAAAGAGATTTTGGGAACAGTAGAAAAAAAAAACCCACATCAGTTAAGTACGTTTCTTCGTGCTCCTGGGATATGAGTATCGATGTAAAATACACTTATATTTCTTCTTCTGCTTATTATTTATTTATTTATTTATTTATTTATTTATTTATTTATTTATTTATTTATTTATTTATTTATTTATTTATTTAGTTATTTAGTTATTTATTTATTTATTTATTTATTTATTCACACCGAGGAGTTTTCATGGCTTAGGCTGCTGCTGCTGCTGCACGCCGGCCGCTCACCGCTGGGTTCCGTGGTTCCATTTCCGGTCACTCCATGTGCGATTTTAGCTTGACAAATCGGGAGCGGTATAGGTTTTTCTCCGGGTACTCGGACCTTCCCTATAGTCTTTCGTTCTAGCAACACTCACCAATATAATTTCATCTGTCAGTCATTAATCATTGCCCCACAGGAGTGCAACAGGCTTCGGCAGCCGGCACAATTCCTATCCTCGCCGCTAGATTCATTCATTTCATTCCTGACCCGGTCGCATGACTGGAAACAGGCTGTAGATTCTCATTTTCATTTATTTACCTCGATACAGGAAAGTTGGTCTACAGTTACACAAGCAACCTGCCTGTCTTTCTTAGCCTCATACCTTTTTGTTTACATTAACCAAAGTTTTTTCAACCTCACGTTCTTTTTCAGCCATTCTTCAACAGAAATGTTCCGCGGTTTGGAAGGTTCTTTCTCTGGATCATTCCTCAACTCCGCAAGGTTCTTCCTGAAGACGGTCCCCTCCATTAATGTCCTCTGGTCTTATATCATTCACCCGCATGTCTTTGTGCACGTCCTTCGACCAGCGGGGATGAGATTTCCATTTTTCCTGGAAAGTGAGCAATTTGTGCGTCAATCTCTCCGGGTTCATTCTCTTCAGGTGACCGCAACAGTAAACTGCTACTACACACGACTACCATGATGGATACAAAACGTTCGGAAAACATTATTATTATTGTACCGGGCGGTACACCTCTACACCGTTTATTTAAAAATTGCGCCAGTTGAAACTCCTCTTCTGGAGGAAGGTTGAACTTTATCTATTCTATTAATTCTCTACTTTCTCAGAAGATGTCACCACGTGGAAAATTTTGAGTTTTTGAACTGTGTCACTTTTGATGTGTTTTTGTTTCGCTTGAAGTAAGAAGTGTGAACTTTCTCTTCTAGAGGACACTACTGAAGATCAACAATAGTGCGACCTAGTGCGGAGTTAAAGAACTATTTTGTTGGAGAAATTTTTATTTCAAAAGTTTGGGTTTTGTTAAATTTCTTTCTGTTATTGTTTAAGTTGGCTGTATACCCCTCTTTTTCCCCTTGTTTTAGATTTATCCAATCACGAATTTCTTAAATTAATTTCTATCCAATCAGATGTATCTTCCCCCAACTTGAATATGTTGCTGGGGCCTATCCAATAAAAACATTGTGGGCGGGTGTTTTCTTTCCCCTAACACCTAGAAACTTCCGCGAGAGTATTTAAACTGCTGATTTTAGGGTCTCGGGGCCACTTTTGTTCCATCTCTCAGTGTGTAAAGTACATAGCAGGAGGCGGGAAGCGCCTCTTTCTTCACCAGCTGTTCAACTTCAGGTAATGGCCTCTTAATAACATCTTTTCTAGCTAGAGTTGGCAGTTTAACTCTCGCGGCGGGTTCTAGGTCTTCCACCATGTAACTTTCCTTTCAAATGTAAAAGCAACTGGTATCTATTCTATCTTTCAAACTACATATCGGGATAGAGAGTGCTTAACCCTCTCGAGCTCCCACTCACATTGTTTTGAGGTGAACTTATTTTTCGCAACCTATTCTTCAGTAATGTAATGTAAGTTTGTGTTTTCTTAAGTCACCTCAGTAGTATGGGATTAGCCCTTGCATCAGCGGCCTAAGAGCCAACGTAGGTCTTAGAAACAAAGTGTATTAAGGAGTGCAAGTTCGCCTCCTCTCAAATTGTGATTTTAGAGGTCATGTAATCAACCTTCTTTTCATGTAATAGACCTCTGTAGGTTGGGTATTTTACCCCTGTGAATACGTCCTTAGAGGACAGCTTGAAGGTAGAGTTTGGTGTGGCCTTTGAGAAGCTTAAATTTTAAGAGCGGATCGCTCTTTTGAAAATGAAGGGGCATATGCCTCGCGGAGGCTTTTTAGTGTAATTTGGAGCAAGGGCTCCGAGGTATGAATGGGGTTTTCTGCCCCTCTGTTGAAACTAGTGTCTTTGAGGTAAAACTGGGCTGATTGCCCAAGCATTGTGTTTTCGGGGCTCGAAGCCCAAATCCTGTAAATATTGTGACTCCCCGTTGATTTGCTACATTGTACCTGCCATGCTTGTTATATCTTTGTTTTGAAAAGAAAATATAACCTTGTTAAATTTTGAAATTAATTTCTCTTTAGTAGCTTGAGATCCATTCACCACCCAGCACCTTCTTTCACGCCTACCTACCACAAAAACCCGGTAACAAGTGGTAGCAGAGCGTGGTTGAATGGGTCTCAATTTAGCCCCTTTTGACGGCTAAACATTGCTTTGATTCGAACTCTAACAATTGTCTCAGTTGCTGGAATTTTTTTTGAGTTTTTCAAAATTGTTCTGTCATCATGCCCGGCCCTCGCGATGTTCTCCTCCTTAACTATTTGCGCAAAGAGGAGTTGATATACGAGTTAACTATCAGAAATGTGCAATCTGGAGGCACGGTTGCAATCGACACCAACAAGCTTAGAGAGTCCCTTGATTTGCCCATTTCCATCCCCAATTTGGGAGAGAAAGAAATTGATGACTCTCTTTCCACGATCGTCGAGAATATTACTGGGCTAGCATCTGTAGTCAGCTTTTTTGATGAAAACGATCCGTCTCCTAATCAAATTAAGCGGGTGCAAGGCAGGCTGTATCACTTTGCAAATAGAGTTAATGATCTGTTGTCTCTAAAGGTGAATGACGTTCAGAGGAAGGACGCTAATACGCTCCTTGAAACTATTTCTGAATTGTCTAATAAGGTCACTCAATTGCTAACCGGCGAAGTTCCTCCCAAAACTGATCCACCCGCCACGGTGAATGTAGGTAACGAGGAAGAGCCTCCTCAGGGAGAAGTCAATAGGAAAACCATAACTGCTCAAACTATCTCTGCCCCATTAGACAGCGGGTCTGAACGCCGTGCATCATTGAGTAACATCCGTTCTGATTTAACTTCGTTGCCATTGAAACCTTTACCTACTATGTCACCTGGGTTTAGCAGCTTGCCTCATCCATTGGCAATGTTGCTAAGAGGTATCTCTAAGTTTTCTGTCAACACCACTAGTGATGTAATTTCATTTTTAAGATTTCTAGTGGAATTTCAGGATCATGCTCTTGTTTTTTCTCTTTCGCCATGTCAAATCTTGCAAATTATCTATCCGTATGCTATTGGTATTCTCTCTGATAAAATCGTAAGAGCCATTGCCGAGCAATCATCTATTGAGGATTTCCATGCCCATTTGCTAGCTAACTTTATCCCGGCTAGGGCCAGGTCCTCCCTGATTCAGAAGTACTATTACCGTGTACAGCGCTTGGATGAAAACTTGGCTGACTTCATCCAAGACATTAAGTTTTATACTAGGGTGTTTGCTCTTCACTTCCCTGAGGATCAAATTGTACAAGCTATTGTGGAAGGTATTTCACCATCCTATAGGTCATATTTGTGTTTCGCGGCGTGCCCGCAAACGTTCTCGGAACTTGAAGCATTGGCAGTCTCAGCGGAAGGAGTTAGATACGCCGATTCTTTGCGTGTCGCGAAAGAACCCCCGCCTTCCTTTAGTAACACTCGGCCTCCACCTCGCCGACCAGTCAATCCCCGTAAATGTTATGCTTGCGGGTCGCCTGACCATCTGCGGAATAAGTGTCCTCTGATCAAGTCAAGTGGGACAAGGAATGGAGCAGGGTCATCACAAGGCTGTTTTAAGTGTGGGGCCTTTTCACATATCGCCAAGAATTGCCCAAACTCAAATAGCACCCCCTCCTGCTCAACTTCTGGTGCAAATTCCAGCTATGCCAATAATAAAAAGTGACTAGTGGCGTCGGCTGAGCCGACTAATCCATCTTCCCGAGACTCAGCCCCTAGTAAACAGGTTGTAAATGCAGAGAACGACCAGCCTTCAAATTCATCGTTTGAATGCCCTAAAGAGTGTCTTAGGATTGCGGCGGATACCCCCGCACCTGTTCCTTTTCTTAAGATTGAGTTAAATAACGAGCCTATAACAGCTCTCTTAGATTCAGGCAGTGTTTGTTCCATTATTTCGGCTGATTGGTATTCTAAATTGAAATCTGTTTGTAAACTCCCTGACTATGTCTCTTCTCCTGTTCAATACGTTTCGGCTAATTCATCTCCATTAGAAATTCTAGGTTCCTTACTGGTCAAAATTCGTGTTTTTAAGTTTACATGGAAAGTTAAATTGTTTGTGGCTAAGCAATTGTCTTGCCCCATTATATTGGGAGCTGACTTTATTTCTCACACTGGTCTTGTGCTCGATCTGCAGTCTAGGTCGTGCACATTCAAATTTGCTTCTAGTTGTAAAATCCCACTATTAAAGTGTAATTCTGTGTCATGTTCATCTATTTCGCCTACCCAGGATGAGATGTTGTTTGACCTTAGACATCTACCTGAGGAGCAGGCTGATAGTATTCGCAAACTGTGTCAGTCGTTTCCCGAGGTGTTCTCTGATACTCTTGGTGTTACTGACCTTATTGAATACAAAATTGAGGTCACGGATTCTATTCCTGTCCGTTTTCCACCGTATAGGCTATCTCCACCTAAAATGAAGGCTCTGAAAGAAATCATCGATCAGATGTTGAAGGATGGTATTATTAGGCCCTCTAAGTCAGCGTATTCTTCGCCTATTTTTCTAGTACCGAAACCTCAAGGAGGCTTCAGGCCTGTCATTGATTACAGGGCTCTCAATCGGAAGGTGGTGTTGCAATCTGTGCCCCTTCCCGACCTTCATTCTTGCTTTTCATGGTTTCGTAAGGCCAAGTTCTTCACCATCTTGGACTTGAATCAGGCCTATAATCAAATTCCCCTTGCCGAAGAGTCTAAACATCTTACAGCGTTTGCCACGGACTGGAATTTATATGAATACAACCGCGTGCCTTTCGGGCTCCCCACGGGGGCAGCTGTGCTCACTAGGCTACTAGATAGGGTCTTCTCCGACATCAAATTTGAGTACTTATATCACTACTTGGATGATGTCGTCGTATTTTCCGAAACCTTTGAAGAACATCTAGATCATTTGCGAGAAGTTCTCAATCGCCTTCGTAAGGCTGGGTTAACTGTTAAGTTGTCCAAGGTTGCCTTTGCTAAGCCCTCTATGTCATTCCTGGGGCATATTGTGTCACCCGATGGGGTAGCTGTCGATCATTCTAGAACACAGGCCATCCGTGATTTTAAACCTCCTAAGGACATCAAAGGTATCGCTAGATTCATTGGTATGGTGAATTTTTTCAGGAAGTTTATTCCTAACTTCGCTAATAGAGCGGCGCCCTTAAACCTTCTTCGTAGGAAAGGCATCAAATTCGAGTGGGGACCTTCTCAACAAGCCGCTTTCGAAGATCTTAAATTAGCTCTCTGTAATGCCCCTGTACTTGCTATGCCTGATTTCTCGAAGAAATTCATCGTCCAAACGGACGCGTCGTCGTCAGCTGTAGCTGCAGTCCTTCTTCAAGAGACTGAACTAGGGAGGCGTCCCATCGCCTATGCATCTAGGACTCTATCGGCTCAAGAAGCCAAGTACTCCATATATGAGCTTGAAGGTTTGGCAGTCTTATTCGCCTTAGAAAAGTTCCGTCTCTATCTGGAACACGTCAAATTCGATCTGGAGACAGATAATCAAGCCTTAAGCTGGGTCTTAGGTAGGCCGCGTCGTACAGGTCGTATAGCCCGTTGGGCCATCCGTATTTCTGCCTTCCAATTCGATGTCAGGCATATCAGAGGTACCGAAAATGTTGTTGCCGATGGACTCAGCCGTATGTTTCATAACGACGTCGAGACCCACGAAACGGTCGACAGTTCATCACCTCCCGAGTCCATACTATCTGGTGTTAATGCCATCTTAACAGATGCTCCCATGCTTTTTAGGGATATTGAGAAATACCAACGTGAAGATCCGACGCTGGCTCCGATAATGGAAACCCTTTCTTCTGGGGAACATGTTGTCCCTTATGTTCTGAGGAATGGTGTTCTATGTTGCCCATCGAGGCATGATAGGATGATGAAAGTTGTCGTTCCAGCTGTTCTTGTACCTATGATCTTCAAGTATTATCATGAGACCCCATTAGGAGGGCATCTTGGAATCTTTAAAACTCGTGAGAAGATTCGTGAAATGTTCATCTGGAAAGGTATGGACGGTGAAATCCGTGAACTTGTAAAAGCTTGTAAATCTTGTTTGCTCAGTAAACCCACCATGTCCACCAAGGTAGGCCTTTTGTCTTCGCATCAAGCGTCGCGCCCCATGGAACGTCTGTATATCGATTATGTGGGACCCTTCCCCCAGTCAAAGGGCAATGCTAACAAGTTTATCTTTGTGTGCGTAGATGGCTTTACTAGATTTTCTTGGTTATTTCCAACTAAGCTGGCTACCGCTCAGTCCACCATTACTTGCCTAAATTCTATTTTTGCTTCTTTTGGTCCGTGCCAATACATTGTATCTGATAATGCTAAAGCTTTTACATCAAATCTGTTTCGTAAATTCTGTTTTGACTTGTCCATCTCTCATGTAACTACATCTGCTTATTACCCTCAACCATCTTTGGCTGAACGGGTTAACCGTAATCTCAGGTCCGCACTCATTGCCTATCATCATGAAGATCCTTCCAGGTGGGACACGTCCCTGCATTGGATAGCTTTTGCTTTGAATTCGGCGGTTCATGAATCTCACAAGTTTACTCCAGCTTCTTTGATGTTTAAGTTTGTTCCCAACTCGCCGCTTTCTAACCTCTGGTCTCTGAATGACATTCTACCCGAGACAATAGATCCAGACAATATTAAAGATCTTTGGAAGAAGGCTAAAGCCAATCTTAAAGTGTCTCATGAAAAGGTTAGGGAAAGGTATGATCGTGGACGGAGACCCACCCCTTTGAAGGTAGGCGACCAGGTTATGGTCAAAAATTTTGTTCCCGCGGGCAAGCTTGCCCCCAGATTTCATGGGCCTTGTGTCATTCTCGATTTTCTCACACCGGTTACCTTATTGTTAAGTAATCCAGCCACCGAGAGGATATTTAGAGTTCACCTGTCCCAGGTGAAACCGGTGTAAATTCTGTGTTAACTTGCTTCATATTATTTTGAAAGGATATGAAGGTTATATTTTTTTTTTTGAGTTTCACTTTTAAGGCATTCTGCCCCTTCTGTAATATTTTGGTTTTAGATGTAAGCCTTTTGTAAAACCCACCCCGATCCGTTAAACTGCCATCCTGTTCTTGCCACGGCCATTACCACGCTCCCGTCTCCTGCTCCACCTTACACTGTGGCTTTATAATAGGAAATGCCATGGATATCTACACGCCGCTGGCCCCTCAACCTCTCCACAAGCCTGTACCCTCAAAGAAAATGATTGTCCAACACAATTCTGCCGCCTAGCTTTAATGTTTCAGCGCCCCCGCAGCCGCGCAGCGCCGTGCAGCGACTGGGGAGGGGGATGGGCCCCCTCCTCTCCAGCGAGGACGACATGTGCACGGCGAGCCGGAGCTCACCTCCCGGCCAAGGCTGATGTGCGGCGCACGACCTGCTACATGCCCGCAGCCTGTATCTGTTCACCGCGGGCGCGGCGTACTTCAACACCTCTGCTCCCCTCATAGTGCGGGCGAGCGGTATCTCAGGGTACTTGAGGGGTCCGAGCGGCCTCCGTTGGACGCAAGCTGCAACGGCCGGTCTGGCCATTCAACTTAGCCTACATCAACTACATAGACATTTCTGTTCAACCTTAATTCCGCTTCATGGGAATTCAACAGCAATATTTGGTGGACATTGCAAATTTTTCCTTCAATTTTAAGTATTAAAAGCTTATCTTCAGAAATTCAAATTCTACAAACATAAAGACTTTCATTCACCTGCAACAACAACATTTTGAAACTGAATTAAGAAATCTTGTAAATGCTTCTGCTATCTATCTTCGTATCAACATCATTACTTGGACTTTGTTTCAAACTGATTTCATGTGTCACCCCTGGAGGAACTTTTGGGGGGGGAGGTCTGTACCGGGCGGTACACCTCTACACCGTTTATTTAAAAATTGCGCCAGTTGAAACTCCTCTTCTGGAGGAAGGTTGAACTTTATCTATTCTATTAATTCTCTACTTTCTCAGAAGATGTCACCACGTGGAAAATTTTGAGTTTTTGAACTGTGTCACTTTTGATGTGTTTTTGTTTCGCTTGAAGTAAGAAGTGTGAACTTTCTCTTCTAGAGGACACTACTGAAGATCAACAATAGTGCGACCTAGTGCGGAGTTAAAGAACTATTTTGTTGGAGAAATTTTTATTTCAAAAGTTTGGGTTTTGTTAAATTTCTTTCTGTTATTGTTTAAGTTGGCTGTATACCCCTCTTTTTCCCCTTGTTTTAGATTTATCCAATCACGAATTTCTTAAATTAATTTCTATCCAATCAGATGTATCTTCCCCCAACTTGAATATGTTGCTGGGGCCTATCCAATAAAAACATTGTGGGCGGGTGTTTTCTTTCCCCTAACACCTAGAAACTTCCGCGAGAGTATTTAAACTGCTGATTTTAGGGTCTCGGGGCCACTTTTGTTCCATCTCTCAGTGTGTAAAGTACATAGCAGGAGGCGGGAAGCGCCTCTTTCTTCACCAGCTGTTCAACTTCAGGTAATGGCCTCTTAATAACATCTTTTCTAGCTAGAGTTGGCAGTTTAACTCTCGCGGCGGGTTCTAGGTCTTCCACCATGTAACTTTCCTTTCAAATGTAAAAGCAACTGGTATCTATTCTATCTTTCAAACTACATATCGGGATAGAGAGTGCTTAACCCTCTCGAGCTCCCACGCACATTGTTTTGAGGTGAACTTATTTTTCGCAACCTATTCTTCAGTAATGTAATGTAAGTTTGTGTTTTCTTAAGTCACCTCAGTAGTATGGGATTAGCCCTTGCATCAGCGGCCTAAGAGCCAACGTAGGTCTTAGAAACAAAGTGTATTAAGGAGTGCAAGTTCGCCTCCTCTCAAATTGTGATTTTAGAGGTCATGTAATCAACCTTCTTTTCATGTAATAGACCTCTGTAGGTTGGGTATTTTACCCCTGTGAATACGTCCTTAGAGGACAGCTTGAAGGTAGAGTTTGGTGTGGCCTTTGAGAAGCTTAAATTTTAAGAGCGGATCGCTCTTTTGAAAATGAAGGGGCATATGCCTCGCGGAGGCTTTTTAGTGTAATTTGGAGCAAGGGCTCCGAGGTATGAATGGGGTTTTCTGCCCCTCTGTTGAAACTAGTGTCTTTGAGGTAAAACTGGGCTGATTGCCCAAGCATTGTGTTTTCGGGGCTCGAAGCCCAAATCCTGTAAATATTGTGACTCCCCGTTGATTTGCTACATTGTACCTGCCATGCTTGTTATATCTTTGTTTTGAAAAGAAAATATAACCTTGTTAAATTTTGAAATTAATTTCTCTTTAGTAGCTTGAGATCCATTCACCACCCAGCACCTTCTTTCACGCCTACCTACCACAAAAACACGGTAACAATTATTATTATTATTATTATTATTATTATTATTATTATTATTATTATTATTATTATTATTATTATTACGTTATGCCCGTTCATAGAGCACTTTGGAACTTGTGGCTTGATGACTTTCGCCTTTCTACTCTCCCAAATCTCTTCATGAACTCATTATGTTCCTCTTACGTTCTTCTCACCACTTTGTACCCGCCATGCTGCTAGTTCGCCATAAATGGAGGCTATGTTTATTTACTGAGGTCCTGAACACTTCGCGATTTCTCCTGTCGTCTTCTCCGATGTTCAATTCATTGAGGTCCCCTCTTGTTTCCAACAAGTCACCTTATTATCCGATTTTGGAAATGGAATACAATTAATAATACTCTTGTTAGTCTATTGCTATTCATCCTAAAAATGTGTTCAAACGCCAAGCATCTTGTCCGTATAGTTTTGATGAGACTATATAGGTCCTATGTAATTATGGTGTTCTGCAGTTCGTTTTTTAATCCAAATTCCATTTTCTTGTGTGGGACGGAAATTTTTTTTATAATGTTACTTTCTTGTTTTTCAATATCTGCAATTTTAGAATGACCTCCTAAAGTTCAGGTTTCTGATGCATGTAGAGCTTCTGGTTGTTTTGTAATATTTCAATTTAGCATTACATGACATTGTTAGTTTATTGCAGTGGTCCCATGTTAGTCTAAATGCTATCCTAAAATTGGGGTTCTTTCTGTATGGGCCAAATATTTAAATCCAGAAAGAAGAATTATTTCTCCAATGTGGTGGTGGTGATTATTGTTTTAAGAAGAAGTATTTCTCCAAGATATTTATGCGTCTGACATTTTCTGATAAGCCGTTTCAATTTTTATCTTTCTTGCACTTTTGCTGAAAATATTGCATTTATACATATGATATCTGAAGGCTTGCCTTGATTCTATTCTGTATAATGTCTCTATGGCATACCTAGTTTCCTCCTTCTTTTTCTTGGCGATAAACGCTAGATTATTATTATTATTATTATTATTATTATTATTATTATTATTATTATTATTATTATTATTATTATTATTATTATTATTATTATTATTATTATTATTACGACCTCAAAAGATACACTGGCAATGATGTTAATACATATTACAGTGTTTTAAGAAGCGAACTTTCATTATTTTCTGTTGCGTGATTTTTTTGCTAGTTGCTTTACGTCGCACCGACACAGATAGGTCTTTTGGCGACGATGGGACAGGGAAGGGCTAGGACTGGGAAGGAAGCGGCCGTGGCCTTAATTAATGTACAGCCCCGGCATTTGCCTGGTGTGAACGTGGGAAACCACGGAAAACCATTTTCAGGGCTGCCGACAGTGAGGTTCGAACCTACTATCTCCCGAATACTGGATACTGGCCGCACTTAAGCGACTGCAGCTATAGAGCTCGGTATTATTATTATTATTATTATTATTATTATTATTATTATTATTATTATTATTATCATAAACTTCAGTTTAAGATTCTAAATCTTCTTCAGTAGGTTGATTGAAGGCACTAGCTCTACGAAAGGAAGAGAAAGGATATCCTGCTACTAGCTGAATAGGGAGATAAAAGAGGAAAGCAATCGCTCGTGAATACGTAGGAACGAGAAACAGTAACAGAATGGGTTTGAGCCTGTAAATTCGCATCATTGGCGCTAGAAATCGGGACAGACCAGACAAGGAGTAGAGCGCGCGGTGTAAATAAATAATCTGCTGTGACTGGGTGTTGCCGGGGAAGGAGACGGCAGATGAAAAGTCGATAAAAAGGGCGAAGCGCGTAAAAGAAAAGTTACTATCTCTAGTACCAAAGTGAATATTAAGATGAATAGCATTGAGGTTGGAATAGATTCTTGTATTATTTTTAGTATAATTATGTTGTCAGAAGTGTATTCTTACACAGTTATTACGAGGCATTGATAAAAGGGATCGTAATGCATCTTCATAAAGGTCTTACATTATTGAACCGTTAAATCAATAAGTATATTATCGCCACTTAATTTGTTAGAAGCCATGCATTTGAGGGTTCTGACGCTGATAATAATAATAATAATAATAATAATAATAATAATAATAATAATAATAATAATAAAGGAGCGGGTGAGAAAAATGGATGTGACATTTCAACTGACAAGGAACACCTACAACAGGAAGGTTGTGGGGCTAAATTGAGGCAACTTGACACCGTTGTTAAACCTGAGTGCAGCGGAAACGTTGGATATGATTGTGAAAGGTGGACTTGAAGATATCCGGGAGAGAGAAAGAAAAATGCTAAGAAAAATTCTGGTCTCATATGTAAAAAACGGAGAGAGGAGAGTCAAATCTAACAAAGAATGGTATCAAAGAACTGAACGAATGGTTGAACTGATGAGAAAGAGAAGGTTACGGTTCTATGGACACTTGTTGAGGATGGACAGTAACAGACTAACGAAAAGAGTCTTTGAATTCTTTAGGAAAAGGAAAACAGAGCAGGAATGGTTTCGAGAAGTGAGGTTGGACTAGACGAAGATGGGGGTTATGGAAGATTATATCATGTACAGCAATCAATGTACACAACTCGTCAAGTCCCGTGGTTTCCAGGAGACTGGGGAAACACTAGTGAGGAAAGGGAGGTCCTATACGGAAGAGCAGAAGAAGGAAATAGGAGAAAGGATGAAAATATACTGGCAGAGAATGAAGACAGAGAAGGCTAAAGATACTGCATCGTCGCCATAAGACCTATCTGAGTCGGTGCGACGTAAAGCCACTAGCCAAAAAAAAAAAAAAAAGAATCTGCAAAGATTGTCAAACGCGGTCCATAGACGGCCAAAACGATTTAAATAATATTAATAATAAATAGCTATAATAATAATGATCTATGGCTTCAGCTACCGTGTTGTAGACATTTTTATTTGGTGTCATTTAGGCTGCTTGTGTGTCAATTTCAACGTTCTGCTTTACGCTAGCACTTAACAGAGAAACCAGAACTCTTTGAGCAACCTATAACTGAGTTTTAGATAATTTTGTTGGGTAAACATCAAATATACCAACAGAAATATTTTACATGCGGGCATCGTACAATATGGTATGTCAAATTACTCCTCTTCGCCCTTCAAGTATCTTGGGATCCGAAAGCCGACGCTCTACCCCTGATCTACAGAGAGAGCTTTGTTAATAATGAGAATATTGAAATCATTTCAGTCGGTAGAACTCTATTTATAATGTGAACGAACAGTTAAGACATAAGAGCTGAAACAGAAAACATTATTAACGATGCTTCGTCCAACAAAACGGTCGTCTTCATACTTCTCAGTTGAGTGAAATTAAAATAAAATCATCGTAGAAATATTATGCAGATGAGGCTGCCTTAATGGGTTGATAAAGCAGTGCTTGGTTCGCCCGCAACGACGTGGGTTCCTTTCCCCCTCAGGGAGTCGAAAATTTAGAGACATTTTAACTTATAGGGAGGCTCATGGACCTGAGGTTCACTCACCCTACACTAAAAATAAGTATCATGTTAATTGTTTGTGGCAAAGGCTACCCACTCTGTTCCGAGGTTACGTTAGTGAAAAACCTTTAACAACCACTCCTCACAGAGTCATCATAGTATGTACGCGTACGAAGATGGATTTTTTTACGTCGCACGGACACAGATAGGTGGGTCTTATGGCGACGATGGGATAGGAAAGGGCTGAAAGTGTGAAGAAAGCAGCCGTGATCTCAATTAAGGTACAACCCCAACATTTGTCTGGTGTGAAAATGGGAAAACCCGAAAACCATGTTAAGGACTGCCGACAGTAGGGTTCGAACCCGCTATCTCCCGAATGCAAGCTCACAGCCGCGTGACCCTAAGAGCACGGCCAACTCGCTCGGTCGAAGATGTGTTTCCTAATTACAAACATGTTGCTTTGGTGGGAGAGAACGGTGGTTTAAATAGATGCAAGTTAGACGTCATATTCATATATTATATTGTGACGGTATCGCCATTTTATTGTAAGGCCTTAGGAGGAGCAAGTCAACCTGGCTCCGGCCGCGATTGACATCACAGTGTTAGGGCCCCGCCCGCTCGCCACGCAGCAACCGGTCAGAAACAAGCCTGACCTTTCTGTCACCACTCCCTTATCTTAATGATGCCTCCCGTCGGTGGGATAAGGGACAAGAAGATGAACCCAGAGCATTCGGAATTGGGAGGACTCTGAAGACTTCTCCTTTCGCAAAGAATCTAGAAGCGCCGGCATCTATATTTAAAGCAGGCTGGACAAGCTTCAGTCTGTGTGTGTCAGTCTCTGTGTGAGTTTCGGTGCTGTGTGGGTATGTGCTGCTGTGTAGCACGGGTGGAGTTCAGTCAGCGGTTCAATGCAGCTGAGCAGTGCAGTGAATGTTCTTTCTGTGAAACTGAGGTTATCGTTCTTTCTGTCCGTCGTCGAGGAGTTGAGTCTGTCGGGTCCAGCTTCTCTGAAAGAACGTATGTGTCTCTGGTGCAGCGTGAAAGAGGTCTTCAAGGGACAGTAAACGAAGTCTGTTGTAAGTGTAAGGACAGTGTACGATATAGAGGATTGTGTGTTGCGCGCGAGCTGCGAACTAAATGGCTGTGTTAACGTACAGCGATAATAACTGTGGAACTGACTTAGACTACGTATAAGTAACGGAAGTGGAAGATCGTGTAATATGATTGAGTTTGTAAGCGTTAGAGTGAAGAACCGGTGTGACTGAGTTAGTGAGAGCGGAGAGCGCGCAAGCTGGTGTAATTAAATTATGTATACTGTGTAGTGTAAGTTGTGGTCTAGTGTGACTGTGTGGTATGTAAGCAATTAGCAGTTCCTTCATAAATCATAGTCATCGTATTTTAAAGCTAACAGTGTTGTATTTTTGCCGTCACTTTACAGTATGTTAGTGTTGAGTGTAGGTTGTTGGAATACCTCGCTTATTTCGCATTTTTCTTGTAAGTCCTCTTGCTGCAGTCAGTTGAACTAGCTCATACGCCGTACATGAGTTCGTTGCTTAACGTTCTGTAGCTGACCTATTGGGGAACTCCATAGTGTGTTCGTGCTCAATATTTGTTTTGCCTATATTTTGAGATAGTTGAAAACTATGAGCCCTGTACTACGTAATGTATATTACGATTCTTATATCGGGGTTAATAATTGCCACATTCGAAAAATATTAGTCCATTGTTTCTCTTTGAAATTATCTGACTGCGAGGAAGAAGGTAAATTAACACATTCATCAAGAACGTTTGGCTGTAATGGCAATTTTTCAGGATGCATCTGACTGAGTTACATGGGGCGCAGTTACAGGACGTATATTGACCACGTCACAGGAGATGCTCAGTGTGTCCACCATGAGCAGCCTCAACATGGACTGGTGAGGGCACTCGAAGATATCTAGGTGCTACGCACGCGTTATCGATACGCTGTTCCAGGCCGTTGATGTCGTTAGCCACTTTTCATGCGTCAATACAGATAAAAGTTCAGTTGATTAAGGTCAGAAGACAGGGCAGGCCAGTACATTCGACATCGACGCCAGATCCACCGTCGTGCAAGGTGGTGTCCAAAAACAGGCGTACATGCAAACTTGAATGCGCTGGAGCCCCATCGTGCATGAACCACATGGTGCAGCTAATTTCAAGGGACACATACTTCAGTAGTGCTGACAGCGCGTTCCTCAAGAAGGTCAAATACGCTTGTCCATTCAGCTGTCGAGGTAGCACGTATTGGCCGATCAGTTGATGGTGGCTAATACCATACCACACATTGCGTTCAAAATGCTGTTGATGATAAACAACAACCGTAGCATGAAGATTTTCAACCGCCCATGTATGCGTATTATGCAGGTTTACGGTTCAGTATCTTCCTAATGTTGCCTCGCTAGTAACAAAACGGACGATGGACGACAAAAACGGCAATATGGGAGTGGCCATGTGCAGTAGTTGGAACTCAATATCAACGCATTGTAGTATTCATAGGGATAGTTTTTTTCTTGTTTTGATCTCGGGAATCTTACAAATGTTTAGATCACACAATCTAAGTACATTCGATCTCCGATATATACAGTATAAACAGAACCTGTGGTACTGACGGCCGAATAGACCTGAAACGAATGGAAAATAAGAGACTGCCCGACTATGCGTGCCGTTATTAAAATAACTCTTATAAACTCTACATGGTATTCAGCCTGTAGAACCCTATAAGCATTTTTTGTGTATTTTTGATAAGAAAATATTGATTTATCATTAAATATAATACTATATGAACAAATACACATACACATGATGGAAAACGAAACGACTGTTAAAGTGTTCCCATTTACTAACCCTTGTCCCTACGCACATCACCCTGTAGATGGGGGCGGTTAACATCATCCATGGTATCCCCTGCCAGTCGTAAGAGGTGACTGAAACGGAAACCCAGGACTCCCATCTTGGGAGCGTGAGATGTCGACCACGGGGCCTATAGTTGAGTCTGGAATTCGTTCCACTTGTCTCCTCATTTTCCTGGTCAAGTTCCACATATAACTTGGTCACCTTTTCCGACTCCTACTATATTGGGTTTGTGATGCGTGGTGAGTCTCTCATGCCCATCGCGGCCCTTCGCTTTCTTTTGCCGATGCCTTCATTCTTCGACGTGTCAGACCTCTTCCATTTTCCCCCTGATTAATATTTAAGAGGATCGTTGCTAAGTTGCGCGCACCTCTTAAAACAATAATCATCACCACCATCTAAGCGCATTTACAGGCTCCTTGGTTGCCATCCAAGTCAATCAACATCACAAAAGTAAGATCAAGGTATTACACTTCAGTGCGTTCTAGGTAGGCCTATGAGATAAAAACTGATGTGATGCATACGCATTACTGATTTGTTTAGTAGTAGTGGCTTGTAACTCTAGAAATACAGCTCAAATTAATTGTTTCGAAAGGATACAATTTCAACATTGTGTTAGAAGAGAGTGATGTCCATTCACGTCCTTTCCATCTGGGACATTCCTATTTCAACCGTTAGCCCATGACTTGTTGACGTTCATTTAATAATGTATGGGCATTAGTGGTCAATTATCTCCCAATTTATGCCTTACGATCTTTTGATTGAATCACGCAACCTAAATAATTAACAGTAAATTTGAAATTACACGATTAATAGCATATGGAGAAGTTTAAACACAAATAGCCCGAGAGTATTCTGTATCATTACCATTATCACTAATATACAGTTTCATATAATTCATTATTAGTGAAAAATTAGAGAATTACGCGTGTTACATATTATGGGACCGATACTATCGATAATAGCGTTAAGCAACTGCCATTCTAATCTTCTGATAACATAACTGTATCACATCGCTGAAAAAGGTGGGGCAGTTGAGTTCAGTTTTTAACTTGAACAGTAGCAAAAATATACCTGGTGGCCCTCCAGTCCCTTCCTATGTCCCGCATGCACCAATGATAAAAGGGATGCCTAGTCGCTCATGTACAGAGGATCGCTACACCATGCTGTATTTCGGATGTGAAACAAATAGCAGTTATTTTACTACACACGTTCTGTAAGAGGGTGCATTTACAAATACGCTAGAAAATAAAATTTAACTCATGAGGTTATATATGTGCAGACATTTCATTCTATCAAAAAGTTGCTAGTATGTGGTGTGTGCCTTGAACGATTCACTAGCTCTTAATTGCACCTCTGTCAGGCGAACTACATGTTTAGAAGACAGACGGCTATTTGGGAACTCCTGCGCATACCGTCTCCGAGCTTCGGCTGCATTCCGACCAGATTCTCCAAGATTAAAATTATGCCATTGTCGACATGTTGATAACAACTGTAGTGCTACAATACCAAATACCAGCCTATTACTATACGGCCGAAAACGAGGCGTACTAACGCAAGGGGTCACAATAGACGGGTAGCGCTGAGGAACTTGCAGCGAGCAGCCGTCCGGTTATCCCTTCCCTTCGTATTCTGACGTAACTTACCTGCAGGCAGTAATACGCCTGTGAAAATCAGATGTTAGATATCCCATTCATCATTAGTGCATGCGGGACACTTATAAGTAGCAAATACGGCGCTGACGGGCCTGGTATACAGAATAAAACTGTATATATTTTAAAATGATAATTCTTAAAATGTGTCCAGAAGAGAAATAGCCACCAAACTACTCTACATCAAAGGGATTTGTAATTGTGTATAATGAGAATACTCAACTGCAGAAAGTATAAAGGACTGAAGCGACAAGATGTTCAGATTACATGTTATAATTCTCATGTTTTGGTCCATATTGAAATGAACAATGAAGTCAAATGATATTAAAATTTATTTATTCCACCTATTCAATACATAAATAGAGATTTTACTTAAGAAATTAAATCTTGAATAAAATTATAGGGACATGTTTCGCCCTTTAATTAAGGGCATCTTCAGTCTTAATCTCAACCTGAAAAGTAATTAATCAGGTACCTGATTGTATTCAAATTACATATGAAAGTGAGGATGATTTTGGAAATGTGTTCCAAATGGTGAGCAAATGGTTAACAATAATTATGCTATTCTTAAAATGAAGCCTTAATAAAGTCTTTAAAAACAAGGTTTAACGTAACAATTTACGTTCTCATAAAATAACCAGTATACAATTTGTTACCAATTTTTAAACAAGGACATTCAAGAAAGTGTATAAATTTACGACTATTTGTTTTTAAGGCTGAAGATGCCCTTAATTAAAGGGCGAAATATGTTCCTGTAATTTTATTCAAGATTTAATCTCTTAATTAAAATCTCTGTTTATGTATTGAATAGGTGGAATAAATAAATTTTAATATTTATTTGACTTCAAGATGTTCAGAAACATGGAGCTCGTAAGCCATCACCTCAATGGTATTTTAGCTTTAATTCGTCAAGTGATCTTACAGGATCGTATTTAGAGTTTTTTAAAGAGTAAGGATATTGGGGGTTCCAGGAGAAATGGGAGAAGCAAAGGAAATCTGTCTGGACGAAGGAAAGGAGGAAACATGGTAAAAGAAT
This sequence comes from Anabrus simplex, assembly GCF_040414725.1. NCBI lineage: Eukaryota > Metazoa > Arthropoda > Insecta > Orthoptera > Tettigoniidae > Anabrus > Anabrus simplex. Next base: position 37,710,826 of record NC_090268.1, read on the forward strand.
GAAGAACTACGGAAAGACAAGGTTGGCAACGAGAGGATGAAAATCATTTTCTTCAAGTGGTCTACAGCTGTCAAAGATCGCAGATAATAATAATACTCAATCAAGAATTGTGAGAATATGAAACAGGCTTCCGGAAAGGTAGATCATGCGCGGAACAAATCTTCAACATAAAGAGTATCATAAAATACAAGATGCTGGGGCAGAACAAATTGTTGAAATTTTTTATGGACTTTTCATTGACAGAAAAACCGTGATGGGAGTTCTAGAAGAGTTTGGAGTAGACAACAAGACAACAAATTTAATCAGGCAGACAGTCAGCAACACTTTATCCAAAATAAAGTTCATGGGTGCTAGGGGGGGGGGGGGAGATCTCGGAGCCCTTCGAAATCAGAACTGGTGTAAGACAAAGAGACGGACTCTCACCAATCATGTTCAACTGCGTTCTGCAAGAATGGATTAGGGAATGGAAGTAGGGAATTCCTAACAAAGAGACTTTCCAGATTGGGAAACGTAAGGAGAGTATAAATATAGATTGTTTGGCATTCGCTGGTGATTTAGTGATACTCTCCAACGATATAGCAACAGCTAAGAAAAGGATTGAAAAATTTCAGATGATAGCAAAGAAGACTGAGCTTCAAATTTCTTTTGAGAAGACTAAATGCATGACCAACATTAAAGAAGCCCTCAGTAGCTGAAGTTACGAGACAAAAAGTAAGGAGATTTTAAGTATTTGGGAAAAACATTACAAGAAAATGGGTCCGAAAAGAATGCCATTAAGAATCGGTCGAGAAAGGTGGAAATTGCATTTCTACTGACAAGGAACATCTACAACAAAAATGTTTTATCCTATGGGGCTAATCTGAGACATTCTAGACACCGTTAAACCTGAGTGCCTGTGTGTAGCGGAAAAAAATTGGACCTGATTGTAAAGGTGGACTTGAAGAAATCCGGTAGAGAGAGAAAGGAAAATGTTAAGAAAAATTCTGGGCCCAAATGTAAAAAATGGGGAGGGAGACTCAAATTAACAAAGAATTGTATCAAGGATTTGAAGGAGTGGTTGAACTGACAAGAAGGAGAAAGTTACAGTTCCATGGACACTTGTTGAGGATGGGCAGTAGCAGACTGAAGAAGATAATCTTTGTATCCTTCAGGAAGAGGAAGAAAAAGCTGGAATGGTTTCGAGAAGTGAGGCTGGAGTTGAAGAAGATGGGGGTTCCGTAAGAATATATCATGGACAGAAATCAATTTAGACACCTCGTCAAAACGTTCCGCGGTTTACAGGACACTGGGAAAACGCTAGTGAGAAAAGGGAGGTCCTGTGCAAAGGAGCAGAAGAAGGAAGTAGCAGAAAGGATGAAAAGATACTGGCAGATTGAAGGCAGAGAAGGCTAAAAATACTGCAAATATTGTCAAACATGGTCCATAGGCGGCCGAAAGAAAAATTAATAATAAGAATGTTATTCGATTTATGTCGCACTAACTACCCTCCCGGAAATGCCGGTATTTTGTCCCACGTGAGCTGTTTTATGTGGCAGTAAATTTACCGACATGAGGCTGACTTACATCAGCACCTTCAAATATCAGCGGACTGAGCCGGAATCAAACCTGCCAAGTTAAGCGCACGGAGGTGAACAGGTAACGTAAAAATAATGTGTAACACTCACTGCGTGCTTCGCCTCGCTCACTACTAAAGAGTTTAAAAACACGGCGAGGTTGATTATCAAAAATGACTGACACCGAACTGTAGAGAGGAAAGGTGCAGATTCACTCCGCATCACAAGAAACAAGTGTATACTGCGGTATATTATTGGCGCATATGTCAATAACTTCTTCAAATAGGCCTTCCAAAACATTTAACTTCACACATGGGGTAAAATGCATTATATTTTCGAATACTTGCTTGCATTTTCTTTTCTAAATCTGCTGAGATTATTGAGTTTTCTCTGCACATCACGAACTTCTTGAATTGTTTGTGAAAAAAGAGCCTTGTTGTTTCAGGTGCGTTAACCAAACATAAATTTGTAAGGAAACTGAACACTTGAGGAAAATAAACCATGCCATATGCGGTTTGAACAGTCCTAGAAGTATTCTTAAACATGGCAACATAAATACCGCAAACGATAGCGCTGTGACTCTTGCAATGGACATTTTCACGTCACACTTCGAAATGTTACATCCCCGCCCTCAGCATCACAATTCAATTACAGCTGAGTGCAAAAACGGAGCTGGCTGGCTGACGGAGATGAATTCAGTAAGCGGATTTACATACATGCATAAATAACCGGATTATTATCCAAGTGACACTGATTAAGTTGTTGAGTCAGACTGTTGGCGTATTGACGACACATGAAGCATGACGCGACTGAATCGCGCAAGAAGAAATCACGACACATACCTCAGAAAACTGTACGACCTCAAAAGATACACTGGCAATGATGTTAATACATATTACAGTGTTTTGAGAAGCGGACTTTCATTATTTTCTGTTGCGTGATTTAGTCCACCGTCTATTCATCAGAGTCTCAACTGGAAATTTTGGAGATAAAAAGACGTTCAACATTTTAGTACCAGTTACGAGAATCTCTTGCAGTCCATTCAAATTATTTCCTGAAAGCCCATTCCATACTTATCGGCAGCGTATTTATATGCAGTAATCGGTTATATTCCAATTGTTCCCAGTGAATTCTTAGCTGTACTAAGCCGACACTACTGTTATGTGAAGGACTTCAGAAGGGTGGAGAGGGGAGGGCGATTGTCTCCCTAAGATACAGGGTGACCTAAAGGTATCACTAACAATGCCTTTTCTGGTAACGTCCACATGCCGCGATTGCAGGTGCATCTGACGCACTCTCTCACGACAGCTCCTTTTATACCGTACATGGGTCGCATGCCGCATCAGTGACGTGTTCCTGTCCAGTGCCATCTTTTGGCCTGTTTGTGCACTCGTCGTGGTGTAAATAAAACCACATGTCATGTCAAGCATGAGTGGCCATTTGTACCCGAAGTGTTGCTGTCCAGCGCCATCTGTTGATCATTTTGTGTAGCTTATTTTGGTGTCAATAAAACCCCATGCCATGCCAATCATGTGTGTTAGTTATTACCTCTCTACCTCTAATATTGCGTGAAGTATTGTCTCGACAGTGTTAACGGGCTTTTGGGTCTCCCTCTATATGCATACTTTCCAATAGGAGCATGCTGCGGGTGAAGAGCTTAGATCGGAGTCTATCCGCTCCCTACTAACAAAACTCAAAAGATTTGTACTGCTGCTCAGCCCGGAGACCTGCTGATTAAGGCGGTGCGTCGTCAACTGACAGCTAAGACTTATCCTAATGTAAAACCTTCTCCTCCCGCGTCGATATCACCCTTCTATCTTTGTAATGTTTTAGTTTCGTCGCCCTTCACGTCTATTCGGGGTACTTTTTTTATTACAATTTGATTTACGTCGCACCGACACAGATAGGTCTTATGACGACGACGGGATAGGAAAGGCCTAGGAGTAGGAAGGAAACGGCCGTGGCCTTAATTAAGGTGCAGTCCCAGCATTTGCCTGGTGTGAAAATGGAAAACCACGGAAAACCATCTTCAGGGCTGCCGACAGTCGGGCTCGAACCCACTATCTCCCGGATGCAAGCTCACAGCTGCGCGCCTCTAACAGCACGGCCAACTCGCCCGGTATTCGGGGTACTTATGCACCATCTTGCCTTAAAATAGCATTTAATGGTCTGAGATTTAACACCTAAAAATTATATTCAGCCGGTGCACGTCACCATCCTCTCCCTAGTCTTTTCTTTCATAAGAATCATTCTAGATATCTTTTGCTTGATTTGGGATGAGGACTCAGTGAAAATCTCTGTCATTTCCGACTGATAAATTTCGTTATATGAGTTGCTATAGAACATCACCAGCCTCATACCGGGTTTCCAATACAGTTGTAATTTTACGCATTTAAGAGTTTTTAAATGTGCGTGCCTGTATCGATGGATTTACTTTCGTGCTCAAGAACTCCTACTAAACACAAATTGCGTTATCCAGGTGCTCTTTCCAGATGTCGAGGTAAAGCGTGCACCTGACGTGTTGCTGTGCAGCGCCATCTGTTGAATGGTCATTTTGTGTACTTTTTTGGTGTCAATAAAACTCCATACCATGTCATATGTAAAGAAACAGAAATTAGAACTCTTCTGATGATTGAATTAATATTAAAATAAACATAAGTAATAATGTTTTTAAATTTCCTCCTTATTTTTTATTTCTATATTTGATTTTGTATTAACATTCGCTTGACCACCGTTCTTCAGCGCTGCAAGAGCTCTGCGGGGTGTCGCTGTTACCCGATGTGAATGTTTGCTGTTGTGCTGGAATTTGAATTAGCCTTGATTTTTATTGAACCGACTAATGAATCCGACGAGCAACGTACTCTTAGTGAAATGATAGAACGTCATTTAGGAAATGTGCTTTGTTGAGTGTATAAGGCGTGTTCAAAAAGTTTTCGTTTGATGGCGTTACTGCAGCGGACGTGCAACGTAGCGCGACTCCGATGCGGGTATATAAGCACAGTGTAGCAGTCGTGTCGTGCCGAGGTACGTGCGTTAAATGCGGCCGCGTGAACTATGGCGACGTTATTACCAAATGCGTCCAAACAGGACCAACGTGCTGTTATTCTCTTCTTGGCTGCCGAAGGACGAACGTCGGTGGGCATCCATAGGGCAATGACGACTGTGTATGGGGCAGAATGTCTGTCGAAAACCACCGTTGTGGAATGGTGCATTAGAGTTCCGTGCGGGTCGCGTTTCGACACAAGACGCCGGTCGATCTGGGAGGCCGGCCTCATCCCTTACGCCAACTTAGCAGACTGATATGTAATAGTAACTTCTGGCTGAATGAGGAAAGCAACGGGAAACTACCTCACTCCTCATTTCACTAGTATGCCTCTTCAGTGATGCCTAGGCCATCTATGACAGGTGATGGCGGAGCTGTTGAGGATTCAACCAGCCTTCGGGCTGAGTACTGAACGTACACACATTATTATAACCCTCCGACCCCATGAAACAAATTTTCCCAGATTTTTTTTACAAGTTGCTTTACGTCGCACCGGCACATATAGATCTTATGGCGACGATGGGACAGGAAAGTGCTAGGAGTGGGAAGGAAGCCATCGTGGCGTGAACTAAGGTACAGCCCCAGCATTTGCCTGGTATGAAAATGGGAAACCACGAAAAAGTATCTTCGCGTCTGCCAACAGCGGGGTTCGAACCCACTATCTCCCGGATGCAAGCTGATAACTAGTGATCGAAACCACGCGGCCACTTGCTCCGTAGAATGCAGTAGAATACATCATCGGCATCCCGTGCTTGTTGTAATATTGAACTAAAAGCGGGCCTTGGGACTTTCTTCTTGGGAGCGTGAATTAGTGACCACGGGCGTTGCCTCCACTCACTTTGTCAGGCTCCTTGCCGTCATCTTTGCCTTCCTGCCTCTCTTGGACAACCTTTGTTCTCTTCCAACCCTGACGGTATTAGGTATGCTAGGCGTAGGGATTATCTTGTCCGGCCCCACGGTGTAGGGGGTAACGCGTCCCCCTGTCACCCGGTAAAATAAATTTCGTGCGGCTATTTCTAGCCGAATGCAGCCCTTGTAAGGCAGACCCTCCGATGAGAGTGGGCGGCATCTGCCATGTGTAGGTAACTGCGTGTTATTGTGGTGGAGGATAGTGTTATGTGTGGTGTGTGAGTTGCAGGGACTGCACAAACACCCAGTCCCCGGGCCATTAGAATTAACCAATGAAGGTTAAAATTCCCGACCCTTCCGGGAATCGAACCCGGGACCCTCTGAACCTAAGGGCAGTACGCTGACCATTCAGCCAACGAGTCGGACTGTCAGCCGGTGGCCCCAGGTTTTTTATTATAAATGATTAATATCCCTCGCCTGGGGACTGGGTGTTTTTGTCGTCCTTAACGTTCCTTTCCTCGCATTCAACACTCTACACTTCCACCATTTACAAAATACACGCAGGTTCCTCACATATGGTGCAAGTAGGGGCAAAAGATGTTTCTAGGTCGACGCCCCGAACAAATAGCTTTTTTTTTTAACGGAGTCTCTTTCATTTACATGCACTTCGTGGCCCTCTCTTTATTTCCCCGATACCTTTCTTTGAAGTGTTGGACCTATTCCATTTTCCTTCTGATGGGTATTAATAAAGAACAGGTGTCCATTTTTACTTCCTCTTTAAACAATAACCACCACCACTCCTTCTCCTCATAGTATATTTGATGAACCTATCCGAAAATCATAAAATTATATTCACCTACAGCAATGGTCAAAAGTTTACGACCACATAAAGAAATCACAAAATGTCATCTAGAACGTAAAATTGTGGCACTAGACCTCTGTATTTTCTTTCTGAGCTCTCATATCCAATAGGATATATGTCATCTGATTTCATGGCTAGTCCAAATCCTGTACGTGGGTTCGAATCCCTGTCAGGAAGTCGTAAAATTTAAGAAACGAGATTTCCACATCCGGAGGTGCATATGGACCTGAGGTTCACTCAGCCTATACCAAAAATGAGTACCAGGTTAATTCCTGTTGGCAAAGGCGGCCGTGCGTAGAGCTAACTACTCTACCACATCACGTGCCGAGGTTAACGATGGTAGAAGCCTTTACCTTCCACTCATCCAAGGGCCTTCTTGGCCTGTACGGAGGTGACTTTGCTTTTGCTTTGCTAGTCCAAATCCTGTAGAAGTTATGAATTTTTAACTCTCGGAAGGTCACACCAAAAATTCAAAAAAAATTTTTATATAATGTATTGTATAATCTAATTCGTTGCAAGTATCAGCACGAAGATTTTTTGTAGACTTAACAATACGGTATAAATATAAAAATTCCTAAAATATGCGGCACCGTTTCTTTTGCGTGTTTTATTTTTTTCAAAGCAGCGCCAAGATGGTTGATTTTTCATTGTCTTTCCCATGTGTAGCCCAAGGTCTCGGGGCGAGCTGTCGTCTTCAGACTTATCTGTCCTGATAGTTTCATTTGCACTCTGCAGATGGCATCCCAGAACACATTTCTGATGCCGATAGCTCACAACACTGAGACCTATGACAAGAACAGGGAAAAATTGACTATTTTAGCGCTGATTAGAAAAAAATAAACACACAGAAATCGGTGTCGCAGTTTTTCAGAATTTTTATACTTATACTAAAATGACCCTCACCTATTGCTAAATGTACGAAAGAATCTTGGTGGTGATACTTGCAACCAATTAGAGTCTGTAATACATAATGTTTCCAAAAATGCTGACTTTCTGATGTGGCTCTTTCAACAGTTAATACTTGGCTTAACTCAGTTAAATCAGGCGACGTATATCATATTAGATGCAAAAGGCTTACGAAAAAAAAACGCAGGTCTGTAACTACCACAATTTTAGATTCTATATGACATTCAATGATATTTTATGTGGTTCTGAATTTTTGATCGGTACTATACCCATGTTCATTGTGACAAATATTATTTTGATGTTCATCAGGCTTCGTAATATTTTTCATTCTGACAGTCGTTAATAATTTCATCAGACAATTAAGTCATTTTAGTGAATAATTACCGTGAGAGAATCGAGGCGCGAACCTTAATAGAAAATTGACTCTTAACTTTAGGCTGATACTGATTGCATCACCATTATCATGTGCCATTCGATAGAAGAAGGTTTCATTGATTTAATTTGGGATCTTTTCGGATTTAATCGCGATAATAAAAAACCTTTCTATGAAGAAGATAAAGGAATAATGTTTTTAATGATAAAACCAAAATGTACCCTAAAGAATTAGAAGAGGTCTAGAAGTTACATGTATAATAACTATGTACATAGTTTCACACAGGTATAAATTCCACAATAGTGCAGTGTGTCATACGTGATACGTACACAAAGTGTGTACAGGACTGATGATCCTTCCGTTTCAAAGCCCAAAATAAAACAGTGATAATTAAAATTTCATTCTTCACTTTGCTAAAAGAAAATTCATCGTGCAAAGGAGATCAGGTGCAAATACTAATTTGCTATAATAGTAATGAACCTTTAATTTCATAATGACCAATGTGTGTAAATACAACAGATTTCAATTTCCCACATTCCAATGGGCTGTTTGTATCCCTAGCCAAGCGTTGTGTGTTAATTATCCAGACAGAGAAGTGGAACGGCATTCCATGTTGATAGCCTTTCTGCTGAATCGAAATTTGGATTCATGAATGTGAAATCAATTTAAATGTACAAACCAATGTATATGAACAGGTTTTATCAGTCGGTGGTATTATTTTATTTTACTGTATAAATGCATTCTTTTTCCATATATATATATAAGTCTTCATATAGGCCTATGTATGAGAATAAGTTGTGTTTACTTGTTCATCCTTAGGTGTAATTCATTATTGTTTTGTACTTTGATTTATCCTGTCGTAAACACTTTTTATCCTACTGGTGGAAAATGATGATGTATTTATTCATCTTCATCTCTGACAGAATGAAAATTACATATAACCCAAATATTATTTTTCTCAGTTTTACCAAACATTTAAAAGCACTCACCAGCACTTGTTTAAACTAGTGTGTGAATATGAAAGAAATCTCTTTAAAAAAAAAAAGTAATGTATCTATAGGTACTTACAGAGGGAACAGGAACGTAGCATACGTTCCCTACTGGATTAGTAGTCTATTCTCCCCACTCAAGACTGCACATGATAAAGGCATCAATAAATCAGTGTGTATCGAGGGAAGATCCATTGCTGAGTTTGGTGTACGTCAGGTTTAAAGGAATTGATCCAACTTGCACCAATTTTGGTTGATGTATTCCTAGATTCGTATCGAATTCGTCATATGACAAACTAAGTAATGTCCCTCGATAGGGCTTGCAAGTTGCGAAGTTCGAATGGAGATATTATATATATATATATATAAACTTCATTGCGCACAAATTGTGCATATTAGGATACATTATTTAATACAGAGATCTATAATTGATTTCACACGGTTTTTACACGCCAGTACGTGATATCGGTCACAATGTTTTCCACAGAGTTCACATATTCACATCGAGTCCTAGTCGTGGTATGTGTTCGTCCTGCAGATTATGTGATGGTAGCAGTGGACTGCCATGGAATTTACAAAGTGTCTCAGCTCCTGGTTTGTGCCGGTCCATGCTCTGTTTATCATGGCCTCTGAAGAGTAGAACTCTGGCCATATCCCCTTCTTTTTCTTCTCCCTCTCGAACCGCAGTTTCTTCCAGTTGTCTGTGCAGGGCAGGTTGAATTTCCACCTCAGGATAACGCATATTCTAAGTCTGGTGTATGTGAGGTTTTTCAAATCTCACCCTAAGCAAATGAATGAATAGAATCTAATTGAGCGCAAAAGTTTGGTAACATTGCAGTTTTAATACCAGTCAACGTATGCGAGAATTTCTGGAAATTCACCTCCATGTGGCTTTGATTTTCCATCGAACAGTTACTCCAATGCTTTTAAAAGATTTCAAGTCACCCAAAATTATAGTTTCACTTGCTTATTATCTTATTGTTAAGTCCTTTGTATGTATACTCACAAATTTACGTGAACACAATGAAGCACATATAAGAGTATGAAACCGATGAGATATTCGAAGCGTTTAGATGAAATACACGCCAGAGATCGCGCAAATATAGGCTGTTAAGTACAGGGTTATTCAAACAGATTCTCGGGGTTTCATAATTTTGTTTTAGAAACAATGGAAAACTGTTTTTGCATAGTGTTTACGAAATGGTGGTAAAGAGAAAGCGTTTTGTACTCTTGAATACCATCAATATCAGTCCATTACCCTAGTCCAGTGCCATTTTCGAACTAATACGGGAAGGAACGTCCCTTCGACAACTTTATTCGCAGGTGGTACGCTCAATTTCTGGACACAGGTTGTTTGTGTAAAGGGAAAAGCAGTGGGCGTCCCGCTGTGTCAGAAGCGGGAGTGAATCGGATCAGGAGCGCAGTCTGGCGTCAATGACTTTTCTGTATAAAGCATGTAAACGAATGCAGTTTCATACTATAAATTTGTTGTTAGAACCAGATTTCCAGTATGCACCAAGTAACTGAAAAACGCTATGAGAAAGAGAAGAAGAAGAAGAAGAAGAAAGGGAAAACAAGAGCTTGAATGGTGTAAGAAAATCAAGAATTAAAACAGCAACATACGACGTGGAATTAGATATCATCGCTATTGTGGGTCTTTAGTTACCATTTAATTTGCGAGAGTTATAATAATCCGATGAATGTACACATAAAATGAAGGGTTTATGTCTCATGATGTAGGTAATCTGCATGGTCATCTTCGTGGTTTTTCTTCTTAACATGTATTTATTTTGTGGTAGAATGAATTGTTTGATTAAAGTAGTAACAAGAACCAAACAAAGACGTTATTGCTCATTCTCTGTATATATCATTTTTCTGAAGAACTAAGAGATATTCAGTTAGGCAGAAAAACTGCGGTGGAGAGTCGATGGCAAAATGAATTTTTAGTTTTAATGTAGCTAGAGGGATTATTTCACCATTAGTGCTCATCATGTACATGGAGCATATACTGAAGTAAATGACATTCTACGGTGAGATTAAGTTGCTTGAGAATGTAGCAAACGATTTTCCTTATACCGTTGATTTGGTCATAAAATATCTTGGAATTTCCAGAACAGAAGTGATGTGAATGGGAGGACAAGAATTGAATGCCGGATAGGGAATTCGAAATTGGAGCGTATGGGCCATTTCAAGTAATTTAACATTCCAGGTGCGATCAATGGTATTTTATAAAAATAATGACTCTCCAGTTTCATTTAATTTCATCTGTCATTCATTAATCATTGCCCCAGAGGAGTGCGACAGGCTTCGGCAGCTGGCACAATTCCTATCCGCGCCGCTAGATGGGGGCTTCATTCATTCCAATCCTGACCCGGTCGAATGACTGGAAACAGGCTGTAGATTTTCATTCATTCAATGAGATTGGATACGCTCCGTTTGAAGGCAGAATTTTTTGTGTGACAATTGACACTGAACGGTTTCAGTATACTTCATTCACAAGCTGAAAAGAAAAGAAAATCGCGACTATAATAAATGATACGAACATGTGGGAATAATGCTACGAAGATATCCGCTTTGAAAAGTATAGGCTTAGTTGAGATAAAACGTTGGACCCCCTGTGGTGGAGCACGAAGAATACACCCACGGTATCCCCTGCCTGTCGTAAGAGGTGACTAAAAGGGGCGACCAAGGGATGATGAATTTAGAACCATGAGACTACTTGTGATTAGTACCACCATGTAAGGAACACCATGGATCTACGTTACTTAGGAATAGTACCCTTATGTCTGGGCGTTACCTGTGGTTAGTACCATCGTGTGTATCGTGTGTGGGGCACTCGGCTGCGCGGACAAATGTCCATGCGAGAAAAGGTGCCGTACGCTGCGCTGGAATGTGTCGGTTCCCCTGTGTTCAGAATGGGTCAGCGTTACTTACGAGTAGTACCACTACACCATGGGTTTATGTTCCTCTGATTAGTACCACTATGTGAGCAACACCATGGATCTGCGTTGCTTTCAAGTGGTATCCTTATGTGAGGAAGACTATGGGTCTGTGTTGCCTGCGAGTGGTGCCATTGTGTGTGACGTACCATGGTTCTGCTTTTGCAGTGATTAGTACTATAAGAGGGGCCGGTGACTTGGATTTTGGGCCCCTTTCAATAACAAGCATCATCTCAGAAAAGACGGCATTGTGAATTGGATCATCTGATTGTTTTGAATTCATGGTCATTTTTTCACCATCATTCGTTTTATATTTTACTCAATGGATATATTTTGAAGTTTTAATTATCGTTTCATTTCGTTGCATCTCGTACCATTACGGCCCCTTTAAACAACAAAGACGGGCTGAGTGGCTCAGACAGTTAGGGCGCTGGCCTTCTAACTTCAACTTGGCAGGTTCGATCCTGGCTCAGTCCGGTGGTATTTGAAAGTGCTCAAATACGACAGCCCCGTGTCGGTAGATTTAGTGGCACGTAAAAGAACTCCTGCGGGACTAAATTTCGGCACCTCGGCGTCTCCGAAGACCTTAAAAATTAGTTAGTGGGACGTAAAGCAAATAACATTATTATTATTAAACAACCAACAGCATCGTCATCATAGAAAGTTGGAGGAAGCTGTACGTATGATCTGTTATGGATGGCGGGGTCGAGTAAAGCGAATGGAGAAGTATAGATCTTCTAGCAGAACATTAAAATCGACAATGTTGGTAGGGTAAGAGGAACAAAGGAAGACCTAATGGCCAGTGTTTGGGCTCAATTCTTTAAGATAGTAATATAAGAGGTGTGCAATTAGAAGAGAATAGAGTGCTAGTTGTAAATACAGGCTAATAGATGCGTTTAGTTGATTCACTGAGGCTTGCAGACTGATCGAAGAACAAGAAGTTATGTACTGTATATGTGCAAGGTCATTTCTCGTTGTCATTATGTTCCTTAAATTATTCTGTTAATTGAATCCTCCAAACCGCTTTCGGAAATCAGAGTTTCCGTTTGGTAGGACGGCTTCAGATTTTCTTCACCTTCGTCTTAGCACAATTCGCGCGACTGCTTTCTTAAACAGCCTTGCCGTGAGTTAAAATCGATACAGTATCTTCTGGCTCGAGGATAATATCCTCGGTTCTGCTCGATGGGGCACATAACAAGATTATCATACCGATATTTGTATTTTGTTATCAGTCCGGCTCCTTAGCTGGGTGGTCAGCGTGGTATACTTGGGATCAGAGAGACCCGGGTTCGATTCCCATAAAGGCGAGGTTAATTCCTCTTGTTCGCATCAAACTACTACCAACAATGACAGAATCACGCAATGGTGCACACATCCCTCTACATAGGGTTGGCGTTAGGAAGAGCATCCGTCCGTAAACCGGAGCTTAAAGGGAGTATCGAAGACCTATCCTGGTAATGTTAAATTAAACAGATTTACATCCTGGCTTCTCTGGAACTGTCCAGGATAACAAAATGAAATTTCGATAGGATACAGATTCATATCTAATACAGCTACTGATGTACTTTATTGGTTCTAAATTTATTACAAATAAACACATTGATTTTTAAAAAGTTCTTAACTTTTAAAGGGGCTGCCTGGCCGAGGCGGTAAAGGCGTGCTCGGTTCGCCCGGAAGGACGTGGGTTCGAATCCCCGTCAGGAAGTCGTAAAATTTAAGAAACGAGATTTCCACTCCCGGAGGTGCACATGGCCCTGGGGTTCACTCAGCCTACACCAAAAATGAGTACCAGGTTAATTCCTGGGGGCAAAGGCGTTCGGGCGTAGAGCTGACCACTCTACCCCATTACGTGCCGAGGTTAACAATGGTGGAAGCCTTTACCTTCCACTCCTCCAAGGGCCTTCATGGCCTGTATGGAGGTGACTTTGACTTTGTCTTGTCTTAACTTCTACCACTGTAGAGCCGTATAAAAACAATAATGCTGTTAACGAGAGATAAAAATTTCAGAACTCTACCTGAAGTCGTTTCTGAGAAAATGGAAAACATTCGCAAAAATATGTAGTTTTTCACAAATCACACTTGAAAAAGTGTAATACCACTTACAGAACATGGCTGCTACCATGTCTCTTACTACATACATACCAGGTAGGATGTGATACCATAGCAACCAATGAAGACAACTTATGCAGCAGGATGTTTACCATAAATCAACATTAATTATCGCCTTCTAGAGCAAATAGTTCCCGAAATATCTTGTCCTAACTGAACAAGTGTTTCCAAAATGGCTTGTGCAGTAACATTTTATACATGCAGCCAGTTCCTGCTGTGAATGGTGTGAAAATATCGCTTATAGAGTCGGTTGGTGCAAGCATTTCAGTGGGCTTGGCAGAGTGATATCTAATAGCAACTTCTGGTTCGGTGAGGAAAGCAACGGGCATCTACCTCAGTCCTCATTCCCTTCCCTTCGGTGACGGCTAGGCTATCTATGGCACCTGTTGGCGGAGCTATAGAGGATCAAACCAGCCTTTGAACTAAATCAATCACTACTGATCTGCATTTAGGGCAGTGGCCCAGGTGGCAGATTCCCTATCTGTTGTTTTCCTAGCCTTTTCTTAAACGATTGCAAAGAAACTGGAAATGTATTGAACATCTCCCTTGGTAAGTTATTCCAGTCCCTAACCCCCCTTCCTATAAACGAATATTTGCCCTAATTTGTCCTCTCGAATTCCAGCTTTATCTTCATATTGTGAGCTTTCCTACTTTTAAAGACACCACTCAAACTTATTCATCTACTGATGTCATTCCACGCCATCTCTACACTGACAGCTCGGAACATACCTCTTACTCGAGCAGCTCGTCTCCTTTCTCCCAAATCTTCCCAGCCCAAACGTTGTTACATTTTTGTAACGCTGTTCTTTCGTCGGAAATCACCCAGAACAAATCGAGCTGCTTTCCTTTGATATTTTTCCAGTTCTTGAATCAAGTAATCCTGGTGAGGGTCCCACACACTGGAACCATACTCTAGTTGGGGTCTTACCAGAGACTTAATGGCGTCAGCCGTAATGTTTCCCACGCTTTACCATAGTGAGGGATAGAGTTCTTAAAGTCTATCGTTACTGGCGATGAAACTTGGGTCCTGTATGACACTCCAGAAACGAAAGATGCATCCTTCTCCTCCAAAAAAGCAAAAGAAGTTTAAATTGGTAGATACTGAGGAACGCAATGGCTACCTGTTTTGGGACCATAAAGGTGTCTTGTTGGTGGACTTTATGGAGCAGGGGGCTGACCAGGGGCGCATACGACAAATGCCTAAATCGTTTTGCCGATTACGTGGAAATAGTATGAAACTACTGAATTTTTAATGATAATTTCGTTATGTCAATGTGTCTTTTTAATAGCCCATCAAGCATGTGCTGTTTTCTCACTATTTATGTATAGTAAATGGGTAAGGGAGAGGAAGACATGCTCGTAAGAGAATGGGGTAGGACGGGCCTACCCAAAAGAATGATGGAGATATATGTGGAATGAGGAGTGAGAGAGGCGGGGAACAGGACGAGAGCGGTTTCAGTCCCAAGTGGCCAGCTGCAAATGGAATGGTGGAAAAACTGCACTGTCATCTGGTAAGGGTAGCGGTGGTCCTCTTCTGGGCCCCACGGGTAGGGCCGGTAGTGCGATGACTGGGGGGGGGGGGGCTTTTTCTCACCAGGGGTGATGGCGCGGCCGGACAGTAGTAGTAGGTAGCTAGTTTATATTATTATTAATATTATTATCTTTTTTATTTATTTTGTTTCTTAATATTAAATGGAGACGATGGACGTGGCATGTAGGGACTGATGATGACTGCCGTGGTGACCCTCCCTTGGGAGTGTCACGTTTCCGGAGTATCTGATGGACCTCATGGCATGCCCAAGGATTCTCGTGTGTCTTTTCTTTTGTTGTTGTTTTTGCATGTATCGGGGCTAATCGTCTGTTATGTTTAATAAATCCTAAATACCACTACTATATAGCCCATCAGAGGCTGAAAAAGCAGCCTTCATAGATAGATAGTGTAATAACCCCTCAATGGGGGTATATGCATATGTGAATATATTTATTCATAAATCCAGCCAAGGGAAATCCAAAGTATCGGCGACACCGAGAGCTTTCAAACAGTAGGGAATAAAGTTACGCAATGAGAAAAATGCCAAGTTGAGAATTGAGGCCGTGGTAAAAAGGGTTCTTCAAATAAACATTCCAGAATAAACACAGATAGCGCAGTGGAAACTATGCTAGATAATTTTCAAAAAAAAATTAAAAGAAAACGGCAGGAGAAATAAGGGACATGACAGGAGAAAATTAGATGAGAAACCAAGATAAAAATTTGGAAATATATATATATTAGAAAAATCAAATCAAACTTTTACAATATTAGAAGAATAGAAGTCAGTACAAATACGGAATTTTCCCAACCAGAAATAATACAAATAGTTACATCAAGAGTAAAATATTCAAGAAAATGGAAGCAAATAAAAGAAGGGGCCAGGAGAGGAAAGGGATGGACAAAAAGGAGATGAATACAGTTTAAAGAAAAATGTTGAACAACGAGAATAAGAAAGAATGTTCGCAGTTACCAGATTGAAGTATACCAACATGAAGTCTACTAAGCAAAGTCTAATGTCATGTGAAAGTTGCCACCTCTTCAATTAACACCCGAAATAGGCACAAATAAAGATTGTCCTACTGGCTTAAGTCACTGTATACAAATAATGAAACAGTCTCCAAGTGTACCAAAACATACATGGTGAAGCATTAACCACAAGTGTGTATAGGAGTCGCAGAGTTGCGGATATACCACACGCACATTTTGAAAGCAAACAGTCACTGGATAGTCAATAGAGGCTTTGAAATTGAAAATGCAAGTAAAATCTCGGCCTGGAAATGCACTGCTCCCAGTCAAAATTTGCAAATAAAATAGCTCCAAATGCAACACAGCATTATTTACAATAAGGACATTTTTAGTTTGTCATACCTCATCTTGAACCAAGTAGTTCTGCCCAAAAATGGAGAGTCCAGGGCACATGTCGCTAAAGACGGAGATGATGTTAAAGGTTCCTCCCTCCACACAGGCCAAAGTCCATCTCAACACATTCAGAGGAAGGCCGGGTATTTATAGTGTGGAATAATGAGACATATGTCTGGAATATTCCAGAAGTTAGTGGAGCATGCGTGACAAAGCGGACGATGTCACATGACGTCAGGCAGCGAAAGGGAGGTTAGTTTATCGTCGATCGGAAAGGTGGATAAGGCAGAGTTCGTGCAAGGTATGATGTGTGCAAATCCACATAAGTATATAAATTCCAGTTGAAGAGAAAATGTGGTGTGTATCCAGATGAAGGTAAGTCCATATTAATTGTAGAAAAAGGTTATGTGCGTGGCGAGGTTGATAACAATAGTTGCCGGTGAGGTGAAGAGTCCGTTACATCATCCGCCGGGCACCAGAAAAAAATCCAAAGGATTTTTTTTTTTTGTAGTTGTTGAAGCAGCTGGAGATAAATGAAGACGGCTGGTGGAAGACGAGAAGCGGAAGATACAGTTGAATGGCGACGGCGAGGCGGCCCCAGGAACAGCAATGGAGGGCCCTTCCATGAGCTGGAGCGGGGGTCGATAGCAGCCGCAACGGTATATCAAAGAGAAAAAATACTGCAAAACAAAACAAGAGGCGGCAGAAAAATGTCCAAACACAATAAACATGCCTAAATAGAGAAATAGAAAATAGAAAAAGGTAGAGGAGGAAAGGAAACAAGAAAAGGGCTAACGCGTTAGCAAAGGGAAAGGGTAAGGAGAAAAGGGTAGTGATGAATTAACATAGAAATATAAATATAAATATCACAAATGACAAGAAAATTTAAAGAATTTAAGAACAATTACAAAAGAGAAAAATAAAATGGTTGGGAAGTTGTATGTACACTCCCATTACAACCTGTGCCAATTGGCTGGGAGGGAGAGTGGAGAAACCTGTGTGGAGGGAGAAAAAAAAGGAAATTCCATAAAGGGAAAGAAAAGAATGGGGGGATGAGGCAGACAAACAAAGAAAAAGAAAGGAACAAAAAAAATAAATAACACTGGGAGCAATAGACATTACCAGACCAGATGGAGAATAGAGAGAAAAAAAAAAGCAGAAAGAAGAGGAGGTAATAACAAGAAAAGAAAAACACAGGGCAAAAGAAAAGAAAATCAAGATATGAAAGTTTTCAAGAATGAAAGCGCTTGAGCTGATTTAGATGAAGTTTTTTAGTATCAAACAAATCAGAAGTGGATTGCAAATATACAGTGACAGGAGTAGGGAAAGACAAAATACGGTATGGTCCAAGCCATCGAGGAGCAAGTTTGGCAGAAGTGGCATTAATTGCCGAGCTGTGTGGATGATTAGCAACGAGGACTAAATCACCAATTTTAAAAGTGGATGGCTTATGACGAGCATTATAAGCTTTTTTGTGGACCTGTTGAGCTTTTAACAATTGATCAAAGGCGTCTTTCCAGAGTGATGAAGAGGATGGCTGATCAGAAGATTCAAGGAGGTTGTGCAGATCCCAGGTTAGAGAAAGAGGAGTTTGAAGATCACGACCAAGAAAAAGCTTAGCCGGAGTCTGAGCAGTAGAACTATTGATACTAGAATTAAAGGCTAACGCCAAAGAAGAAAGATGAGAATCCCAGTCTTTCTGGAAAGAACTATGAAATATAGATAAAGCAACTTTGAGATTACGGTGATACCTTTCCACGGTGTTGGACTGAGGGTGGTAGGGAGAAGTCAAGATACGCTTGATACCCAGCTGAAAGCACATATTAAAAAAAAACACTTGAAGTAAAAATAGAAGCATTATCAGAAACGATATTAGCAGGCAAACCGGTAATAGGAAAGATTTGTTCAGTGAGTAAATTAATGATGATCTTAGTAGAGAATTTCCGTAAGGGTCGAAGGACTAGAAATTTTGAGAAGGCATCCAACAAGGTAAAAATGTACAAGTTGCCACGAGAAGAACGAACTATGGGTCCAACTAGATCAATGAAAAAGGTTTGGGCAGGATGAGTGGGTGGCAGGGCAGAATGAAGACCAGCAGACTTTATGTTTAAAGGTTTAGATGTTTGACACAATTCACAAGTTTGAACAAAAGTGTGAATAGATTTGCGCATTTGAGGCCAAAAGAAAAGAGAGGCAATACGGTTGTACGTTTTAGTGATGCCTAGATGCCCGCCCACAGGGGAGGAATGATAATATTGTAAAATCATGGGTTGAAGAGCCTGAGGAAGCACCACTTTAGGAGAAGCTTTCTTAGTGGGTTTGTAAACCAAGAGATCTTTAAAAATAGTAAAGGGACCCTGATAAGAGGGATCAGAGATGGATTGTTTGAGTTGGATGCAGAACTGATCGGTGAGCTGATGCGACTGACAGGATTGAAAGGAAAGAGGAAAGTCTGTTAACGAAAGAACCGCATGAATGGAGGAAGATGAAGGCATCATAGAAAGATTCGGGGGTAAATCGTCAGTAGTACTTGACTGAGGAGTGGAAGTGTCAAATAAACGACTAAGAGCGTCAGCTACAGAATTCTCAGTGCTAGAAATAAATTTAAGGGAAAACTTAAATCTGGACAATCGCATGAGCCAACGGCCAGTTCTACCAATTTTAGGTGCGTTATGTAACAACCATGAGAGAGCCTGATTATCTGTCTTGACAAGAAATTCTTTATGTTCCAAATACTCTGCAAAGTGTTCAATGGAATTTAATAAAGCCAAGGCTTCACGCTCGAAGATAGAATATTTTCTCTCAGTAGGAGAAAGAAGTCGACTGAAATAGGCGATAGGTAGAGGAACATCATTAACAACCTGAGTTAGAACACCAGCCACAGCAAGATTGGAAGCATCAGTATGTATTTCAAAAGGTAGGGAGAAATCAGGAAATTGAAGAATGGGAGCATGCATCAAAAGAGACTTAAGCTGAAGAAAGGCGTCCTGTTGAGATTGAGTCCAAATGAAAGGGACGTTTTTACGTTTCAGATAATTGAGAGGCTCAGCAATGTGAGAAAAGTTAGGAATGAACCGGTGGTAGAAAGAAACCATGCCTAAAAAGGTGCGTGTTTGTTTGAGATTTTTGGGAGGTGGAATATTAGAGATAGCAGAAGTACGTTCGGGATCGACAGCTACTCCCTGAGATGACACAATGTGACCTAAGAACTTTATAGAAGTTTGAGCTAGAGAAATTTTAGAGGGGTTAACTGTCAGACCAATAGAACGTAGTCTGGAAAGAACTTGGTGTAGATGCGACATGTGGGACTCAAAATCTGGGCTAAAGATTAAAAGGTCATCAATATAAGGATAGAGAAATTTGTACTTGAAATCTGAGAATAAGGAATCCACTAATCTCTGCATGATTTGTGACCCCAAGTTCAATCCAAAAGGAACTTTTGTGAACTGAAAGAGGCCATTTGGGGTGATGAAAGCAGTAAGGCGACTGCTCCGAGAGTCCAAGGGGATTTGGTAGTAAGCAGAATTGAGATCTAAAAGAGAAAAATATTTAGCTTTAGAAAAAAAGTGGAAAGCGTTTTGCATTTTAGGAATAGGATAGGAGTCATAGAGGATTTTGGAGTTTAATTTACGGTAATCAACTACCAGGCGCGAAGAACCATCAGGCTTGTCGACAAGAAAGGCCGGAGAGGCATAATTGGAAGAAGATGGGACAATGGTACCATCCAGAAGCATTTTGTCAATAATGTCATCCATTTTGGCCATCCGAGGAGGGCTAAGATGGTAAGGAGACGAACGAACAGGTGTTTCATCAAGTAAATCAATGTGAGCCTGATAATTAACAACGGAGCCTAAAGTATCTGTGATAACATCGGCAAATTCAGATTTCAAGGCCTCAATTGCATCTAGTTGGGGAGCAGTGGCATAAATATGCTGATGACTGAATACATGGTTCATAGGGAAATCGAGGGGGTCTACCAAAGGGATTTGAACATGCGGATTGAAAAAGAAAGAGATAGAGGCCATAGCAGTATTATAAATAAGGCCAGTATGAGCAAAAAAATCATATCCCAGAATAACAGGAAGTGAACAATTATTAACCACTTGAAATTCAAACGGCCAAGAAAATTGGGAAATTTTAACATTAAGTTTTAGGTGACCCATGATTTCAAGAGTGTGCTGAGATATGGAAAGACATCTGATGGTAGAAGGGCGCAATTGAAGATGCGGATGCGTTTGTAAAAGTTGCTGAAAAAAGGAGAAACTGATAAGGGAAATTGCAGAACCTGAGTCTAAGAAGGCTAAGGAGGGAATGTTATGTAACTGTACAAGAGTATACGACTGTGATTTAGTAGCAGGCGAGAAAGTTGAGGAAACATAAGGCAGATTTTGCCCAAGAGGTCGTGAGCTGCCTACTGACGACGGGAATTGAAGTTTCCCAAGGTAGAATTGGTACAATTTCGTGCGAGGTGCCCCATAGCCTGACACCGATAACAGCGAAGGCGAGAAATATCACTCTGAGAAGGTGAACGAGTGGTAGAAGGCATGCGAGTTGTTGATGTGTTAAACTGGGGAGGTGGGGTAGACGAATAATAAGAAAAATTGCTACGGGTATTTAGAATATCTAGTTGAGCAATGTGGTAAAGCTGAGGAATAGTAGTGGGTGGCGTAAAGGGATTGATGATTTGGCGGAAAGCTGGAGAGGCATAAAATCGAATAAGAGAAATAATTTCCTGGGGATGTTGAGCAATAGCTAACACATCAGAATAGCCGATAATGGAGTCAAGATAATCGTAAGCTGATTCCTCTGGACGTTGATGACGTCTGATATATTTGTTACTCAGCTGTTGTCTAATTTCATAAGGCAGAACATAAGTATGTAAAACCGAGCGAAAATGAGCCCAATCATGAGAAGACTTCATATACTGGAGCCAAAAATTACTAAGATGACCAGAGGTTTTTGGATAAAGCAACGAAAGCAATTGGGAAAATGGAGCCAAGTCCGTCTGTAGAAATTTGCGAACTAAAAAAAGCCACTGTGTCAAAGTATCAGGATCAGTAGACTGAATGAGGGGTACCTGATCGAGACATTTAGTCAAAATATGGAAATTAAATGGTTGATGTGAAGAAGGTGTGTGATGATATGGAGATTCATAAAAATATTGCTGAGAAGGGGATGGTGGTGGAGTGCGCAAATCGGGAGAATAATGCTGTGCTGGTTGAGTTTTATGGGGAGAAGGCGGAGGTGCTTGATTAAGTGGAAGTTTGGATTCGGCAGTAAAAAGAGAAAGATCAGGATAGAGAGGGGTGTTAGGTTGAGGCGGGGTTGGTAAAGGTTCAGAGGATGAACTAGAAGAAACAGTAGTAGTAAGAGTACTAGACGTGGAAGTAAGATCAGAATTACAAGGGAGAAAAGGGATTATAAGACATATTAGTAAAAGGATTTGGATCCGAAAAATTGAAATGGGGATCAAACGAAATGTCTGAAGTGTCTGAAGTATAAGGAGAAAAATTATCAGAAAAATAAGCCATGTTGAAAGAGATGACAAAAAGAAAAGCAAAGTCTAGCGAGGAAAACCACTAAACCTCAGAAGAAAGAAACAAAAGAACTAAGGCAGTAACAGGGTGAAGATTTAGAGTGGTAGTAAACTGCGACTTTATACTCTGCTACCATGTGTAATAACCCCTCAATGGGGGTATATGCATATGTGAATATATTTATTCATAAATCCAGCCAAGGGAAATCCAAAGTATCGGCGACACCGAGAGCTTTCAAACAGTAGGGAATAAAGTTACGCAATGAGAAAAATGCCAAGTTGAGAATTGAGGCCGTGGTAAAAAGGGTTCTTCAAATAAACATTCCAGAATAAACACAGATAGCGCAGTGGAAACTATGCTAGATAATTTTCAAAAAAAATTAAAAGAAAACGGCAGGAGAAATAAGGGACATGACAGGAGAAAATTAGATGAGAAACCAAGATAAAAATTTGGAAATATATATATATTAGAAAAATCAAATCAAACTTTTACAATATTAGAAGAATAGAAGTCAGTACAAATACGGAATTTTCCCAACCAGAAATAATACAAATAGTTACATCAAGAGTAAAATATTCAAGAAAATGGAAGCAAATAAAAGAAGGGGCCAGGAGAGGAAAGGGATTGACAAAAAGGAGATGAATACAGTTTAAAGAAAAATGTTGAACAACGAGAATAAGAAAGAATGTTCGCAGTTACCAGATTGAAGTATACCAACATGAAGTCTACTAAGCAAAGTCTAATGTCATGTGAAAGTTGCCACCTCTTCAATTAACACCCGAAATAGGCACAAATAAAGATTGTCCTACTGGCTTAAGTCACTGTATACAAATAATGAAACAGTCTCCAAGTGTACCAAAACATACATGGTGAAGCATTAACCACAAGTGTGTATAGGAGTCGCAGAGTTGCGGATATACCACACGCACATTTTGAAAGCAAACAGTCACTGGATAGTCAATAGAGGCTTTGAAATTGAAAATGCAAGTAAAATCTCGGCCTGGAAATGCACTGCTCCCAGTCAAAATTTGCAAATAAAATAGCTCCAAATGCAACACAGCATTATTTACAATAAGGACATTTTTAGTTTGTCATACCTCATCTTGAACCAAGTAGTTCTGCCCAAAAATGGAGAGTCCAGGGCACATGTCGCTAAAGACGGAGATGATGTTAAAGGTTCCTCCCTCCACACAGGCCAAAGTCCATCTCAACACATTCAGAGGAAGGCCGGGTATTTATAGTGTGGAATAATGAGACATATGTCTGGAATATTCCAGAAGTTAGTGGAGCATGCGTGACAAAGCGGACGATGTCACATGACGTCAGGCAGCGAAAGGGAGGTTAGTTTATCGTCGATCGGAAAGGTGGATAAGGCAGAGTTCGTGCAAGGTATGATGTGTGCAAATCCACATAAGTATATAAATTCCAGTTGAAGAGAAAATGTGGTGTGTATCCAGATGAAGGTAAGTCCATATTAATTGTAGAAAAAGGTTATGTGCGTGGCGAGGTTGATAACAATAGTTGCCGGTGAGGTGAAGAGTCCGTTACAATAGATAGATAGATAGATAAAACCTTTATTATCTGTGACGAAGTTAGGGCTCCTGGCCCTTTCTTACACTTAACCACACACATATTATTACTTATTAATACTATGAAACTGACAAACTCCAAATAATAGTTTTCCATAAAAAACTATAAATCGACATATTTTTATCAATGCCACCTTTTGTTCTCCACTACACACGGAGTGTCAACACCGGATAATTGGGGAAAGGTCAGTTAGATTTGTAATCTGTTATCGTGACTCGATGAACTCGGTGAACTTCTATTCTTATTACTGAATAATCTCGTGTCTAGTCAACGTGATAGTTACATCATTATCTCTGTGACGATATGCTTGTATGTTTGTGCCTTCCGTATTTCCTGCTGTCGATTCTACCCAACTCCGGCTGTTTGTTCCTGGTCTCACTACGTTACGTTGTAAACATGAAACATGTCAGAAACACGTGTTGCGTTGCACCCTATTCAATCTCTTCCAGAGGAAATTGATTTTTTGTGATATGTAACTCATGTATCAAAAATGTTGACCGTATTCGCGTTTCCAGTATGGCGTTATAAAATATAACGGGCCGTGTTTGTGGACTGTGCGAGGCTGTAAATCTGTATTTTAGAGTTAGCTGATTTTATTATATAGGCTGGAGGTGATACATTCCCTTCCCCTTACATATATATACTCTCTTGGAGACTTTTATTGGCCTTAGTGAGGAAGGTTATTTGACAGAAATGAAATCTGATCATTCAACTTACTGGTAGCAGCGTAGTGGTGGACAAGAAAGCAAGATTTGGATCGTGGTTCTCCTTGTTTATTTTTATTGCTTGAGAACAAACAATATTCTTTCCCCAATCAGGGATTGCCAAAATACAAAGTCTACTCAATACAGTCAAACATCGATATCTCGAACTTCCATTACTCGAATTTTGAGTATCTCGAAGTAACTTAAATTTCCCGGCAGTTTGTCCTATTCTTCACATGTATTTTTTTCTCTATTACTCGAAATTCTGTTGCACGAATTACTCGATTTATCGAAGCAAACAGTTCCTCCCTTGAAGCAAAAAATACTAGGTAACTCAAATTTGGTCAACATTAACTGTCTAGTACGGAATCTGTGATTTATGAGGGGCAGTTGACAAGTAAAGAAAGGTTTACAGTGATGGCGGGAGTTAATATGACGGAAAATTAAAACTTCTAATAATTGGAAAATCGGCGAAGCCTCGTTGTTTGTCGGGTGTGAATTAATTACCGTTCACGTACGAAAGCAACCCCCGAAGTCGCGGATGATAAGCTCCATTTACGAATCTCAGCTGCGTGGTATTGGCGAGAATTTTCAACCTGAAGGCAGAAAAGGCTAACAGTAACAAACAGAAGGTGTTAACCGAGGTATGTTTCTTGTTTCCCTACTGTATAAACTCTATCCTGTCTTCTAAAAAGTTACTGTAATAAGGATTAGAATTAAGGTGATGCCGTATAATAGAGTTTGTTTATATATTTTTAAATACTGTTAAAAATAATGTAGCCGGGCTGAGTGGCTCAGACGGTTGAGGCGCTGGCCTTCTGACCCCAACTTGGCAGGTTCGATCCTGGCTCAGTCCGGTGGTATTTGAAGGTGCTCAAATACGACAGCCTCGTGTCGGTAGATTTACTAGCACGTAAAAGAACTCCTGCGGGACTAAATTCCGGCACCTCGGCACCTCGAAGACCTTAAAAAGTAGTTAGTGGGGCGTAAAGCAAATAACATTATTATTATTATTATTATTATTATTATTATTATTATTATTATTAAAAATAATGTATTCAATATAAACACTTAGATACATATGATTCAGTTATGTGCTATAGTCTACATGCTCAAAAACGGTATTCTCTATATCTCAAAATTTCGATAACTCGAAATAAAATTTAGCCCCCGAGGTGATATTCGAGATATCGAGGTTCCACTGTATTATAATTTCAGAATTTAAAGTATTGTTCATTATTTATTTATTTATTTATTTATTTATTTATTTATTTATTTATTTATTTATTTATTTAGCGTATGATGCTTCATTTGACAATCGTTTAAAATGTTCATTCAAAATTCATTTTGGCCAACTATCGACCACGTAAATAACTCTTCATGACTTCACACTCTTTGGCGCCATTATTCCTCCATTCTCTTGCTTACAGCTTTTCTTTTCAGCCGTCCCATGTTGTTTCTTCCTGGTCGCTGTTCCTGGCTCTAGGAAGCCCTCAAATGCTTGTATGTTGTTCCTGAAAGTCATTTTGTTATGGATGTCTTGATCCACTTCTTGGTGTTAACAAGCCTCTGTCATAAGAGTTGCCTTTCTTATTGGGCTTTTTGAAATGGTTAAAAATGTTCTTAGTGAGTCTCTCGTCGGGTATTCTTGAAATATGTCCAAAGAATATAATCGCGCGTTTGCGTATTGTATCTGAAATCCTGCTGAATATTTTATATACTTCTTTGTTACTACGTAATCGGTATGTATCAGCACATCTTTTTGGTCCGAGATTTTTTTCTTAAAACCTTTCTTTCCTTTTTCTCGATTTCTTCAGTGTATTTGCTGGTCGACCTATAGAGATCTTTTGCCCCTGCTGGCACCATGTGATATGAACCTATGTGTAATTGGAATGGAGGAAGAGTAGAGTGTGAAATGTGAGGAAAGGAACGTTAACGACGACACATATACCCAGTCCCCAGGCCAGGGATATTAATCAATTACAATTAAGAAACCCTGGCCTAGCCGAGAAGTTGAGATAGCAATAATTTTCAGCAGTTTTACTAGTTCAAGTTCCTTTCTCTCAAGGAAAACACGCAACTTTCCTCCTTCTGATTTTTATGATACTTTATATTGTTGCGTTCATTGAGGGAAAAGTAACGTCCGTGAATAAGTTTATTTCGGAGCTCTTTCCATCTCGAGTTATTGAAAGGAAAACAGTGAACTCTCAGAAGTTAGGCAGGCTGAAAGTGGAGTGGGTGGAGGCGGTAGAATAACATCCACGATATCATCCGTCTGTTATGTGAGGGATCGTGGGTTGGAGACCACGGAGCCCTTGGCTGAGTCCTTACATTGCTTCTACTTACTTGTGCCTGGCTCCTCACTTTTAACAATTCTATCCGACCTCCTTGGTCAACTCTTGTTCTTTTCCGACTCGGACGGTATTAGGTTTTCTTTTCGAGGCCTGGGGGCTCTTTCATGTTCACGTCCTTCGTGGCCCTTGCATTTCCTTTGCGCGATACCTTCATTTTTCGAAGTTCCTTCTGATTAGTGTTAACGGAGGATTGTTGCCTAGTTGTACTTCACCTAAAAACAATAAACACCGGTACCAAGCTGTTAGCGCCCTTTAGTAAAATGTAAGAGAAATTACGTTTAAATGTTATCTCAGCTGAGTTCCTATCCGATCATTAATTTCATCTGAATATAATAATAATAATAATAATAATAATAATAATAATAATAATAATAATATCGCCGACCAAATGTCTCACGCTTCAGGGCACTACCCTTGAGGCGATAGAAGTGGTATCCCTCACTGAGACTTGCATCAGGCTATTATTATTATTATTATTATTATTATTATTATTATTATTATTATTATTATTATTATTATTATTATTATTATTATTATTATTATTATTATTATTATTATTATTTGGCTATGTTCTGTAGTTAGCTAGACGGAAGACCTGTGCAGTTTGTTTTACAGGTACTGAGCGAATTGCCTGTGTGGTACGAGACACATAACTGTAACTTCAGCTTTCATTCGGAGGATGATGGGTTTGAACGCCACTATCAGTAACCCTGGAGGCTTTCCGTGGTTTCCCATTTTCAAACCAGTACGTTTCACGGCCTCTTCCTTCTCGGTCCTCTGAGTTAGTGCCATGTCCATATGTCGTTAATGCTGCCGAATACCGAGAAAGGCGATCATGAATTGGAACCCTTTTCATGAGGCTGCGAGGTTCATACTTTCCTGTGTGAAGCTCTTCATTTACACTAATATATTTTCTTTCTTTCTTTCTTTCTTTCTTTCTTTCTTTCTTTCTTTCTTTCTTTCTTTATTCGTTTACGCTCCAGGGTTGGTTTTTGCCTCGGGCTCTGTAAGGGATCCCTCATCTACCGCCTCAAGCGCAGTGTCCTGGAGCATCAGACGTTTGGTCGCGGGGATACAACTGAGGGAGGACCATTACCTAGAGCTAGCGCCCTCACCTGCTATGCTGAACAGGGGCCTTGTCGGGGTATGGGAAGGTTGGAAAGGATAGACAAGAAAGAGGGAAGGAAGCGGTCGTGGTCTTAAGTTAGGTAAGGTGCCATCCTGGCATTTACCTGGGGGAGAAGTGGGAAACCACGGAAAACCACTTCGAGGATGCTGAGGATGGAATCGAACCCCCTCTACTCAATTGACCTTCCGGGGAGGCTGAGTGGTCCCCAGCCCTCGTACCACTTTTCAAATTTCGTGGTAGAGCCGGGAATCGAACCCGGGCCTGCGGGGTTGGCAGCTAAACACAATAACCACTATACCACGGAGGAGGACTACACAAACATATTGCTAGTCTTAAGTATTGCATGAAGTTCTGAGGTTTGTTTATGTGTATACTGAATGCGTAGTAATTTCTTTCTTTCTTTCCGTGTCCTCCCTTTAGTTCCGATACCCGCCAGTTCCGAATTCTTCTGCGAATTGGCTATCTGCCAGTTGCACTACCTGAGCGAGTCCCGTCAGTTCCGAACACTACCTGAGCGAGTTTCAGCTTAGTTTTCTACAGCAAAATTGTATTAATTTGTTTATTACTGAAACAAATAAGGTCCATTGTTAGCGCCAGCCGGGAGTTCGTGCCCTCTTTAATGAACTGGCTCCTCTAACAGTGGGGGGGGGGGGGGGGGGGCGAACGCCATGGACCGGTAGCTCCCATAAGCCGCTTTCGCCTAGTCAGTATCTGTATCAGCATGTGCCTTCGTCAAAATAATCAGTTTTGAGTTATATTTACAAAGTTCTTAAAATAGTATCAGCATGTCGCTTCGTCTTTGAACTATTTTTTATCTTATTTACAAGTCGCTTAGTAATCAGCACGTAGCTTCGTCAAATTGATCTTTTAACTGAATTATTCTTCTCTTTATACTCTAATCAATATGTACTGCAAAATAAACATTTCTTAGAAATACTATTAAATCACCGGTCTCTTCAAACTGTTGAGTTGCTCTTTGGATTCAGTCATCCATTGCAACATATTTTCTTTTCCATTTTGTGGCTTCCAAATTCAACTCTGCCCGCATAATTGTTTCGTCTGAATTTTGAGACTCCTTCAAACACAATACCAAGTCTCTTACACGGGGATGTGGTTTTCCGCATTTCAAATTCAACTTATGGTTTCAACCCTGTACGGAGTTATTCTTTCTATGCCTCTTCCCATGGCAATTCCTCATTTCAGTCGGAATATAAGTAATCAAAAACTCGATTAAATTTTCATTGTCCGGGAGCGTGCTATGAATGTGTAGCCAACCGTCTTCTACTTTTTCTAGTTTGAGGAATACAAGTGCAGCACACTGCCTGATGGTGTTTCCGATTTCCTGGCTAGTTTTATACATACCCGAAAGTCCAATTTCTTGCACTTTTCTCCCCATACTTTGACTTAAGTGGAAAAAATAACCTTGCACTTGGACTCATGGAAATACTTCTTCTATCGCTTTGATAGCTCCAACCTCAAAATCCATGTTTACTATTTCACGTGACCATTCAGGTATTACATTAAAGATTTTTTTGAAGAGGCGAGCATAAGCAGCTTTGCTCTTGTTTGGAAGCAGTGCGAAAACAGCAGGCGTTATATTTATCTCCTCTTTGTTGCTTCCCAAGTCTACATGAATGGTGTACACTTTGCTACTGACACTCTTAAATGTCCCGTCCATTAAGAAGTATTTTTGTTTTGTTTTAATATTTTTTTTGCCTCTAGGGCTCGCAAATATCAATAATCTGTCGCCTTCACAGACGTCAGCCAATAATAAGTTTGTGCCATCGGGCATAGTCTACATAGAGTTTCTTCAGCTAAATTTACTTCATCTCGATGCATTGGTTCTTTCTGCACTCCTGTGCTTCACTCCGCTGTCTGAATGAACTCTTTAAACTTTGGAACTGCGGCATTCGAGCCACTAACTCGTATCCTGTCTGATGGAAGTGTCCGATTTCTTCGTCGTATATCTGAAAAAATACATGGCGTTAGAATGGTTCACTTTACCGCTTGTAATTATGTAATTCATTATTACAATATTGTTAAATTACAATAATTGTTAAATAAGTAAGCATATCACATGAATCATATTAGATCCCTAAGCATGATGATATTGTTCCTGAGCATTTTAGATGAAGATAAATATTATATTATTTAATCATTCATGTTTTAATCTCAGCCTTATATTTAATATAATAATTTAAAGTGGCTCAAAAGTCCAACAACCCTGTGTTCATTTTCTGTATTTGAATAATAAAATAGCTTGTAAAAAATAAATAAAGAGAAGTATTAAGAAAGTGATATGAATCATCCTTACCTGTGAGACTGAAGTGTTATTCTCCTCGCGAGCTCTATTCCTGGCCATGGAAGCTGCTTTGAATACTTCAACGCTGGCCATATCAGGAACAAAATCATGGTCCACTTCCTTAATCATTTCCCGATTTTTAAAAATCGCTTTTCCGGCACATGGTTTTGCAGCACAAATCCACACTTCGCTTGATTTGTTATCGCGTTTCTTATAAAAACGGTAACCATTAAATATCAAAATTTGGTTTCCTTTAATGCTAGTTTTGAACTCCATGTTTATCTGCTCCACTCAAAGACACAAACACAAATGACTTGAAAATAGCCCTTAGGTACCTGGTGGTAAGGCCATTAACTCTTCAAGGTCGCGTCGTACTGTTTAGTCGATCAAACCTCAGAACTGACAACTGGGTTTTTCAGAGACATTCGGAACTAGTGGGACGCATTAGCTTATTTACTCAGGCGTGAATACGCGGTAGGAACTCATGGGACGTTTTTCCTAACCAATTTGTTTTCGGAACTCACGGGAATGGAACTCGTGGGATGGAACCTTTCTTTCCCATATACTTGAAAATCTCAGCAGAGGGAAAGTGTGTCACAAGGAAAGCATAGGGCAGGACAAAAACTTCATCCTAGAATACTGAATTCTCTTGCATTCGGTAATACGAGTACTCAGCCCACTGAACTATCAGAGAATACCATGTTGTTATTTACCTTCTGGCATTGCTGCGAGGTGATGCATGCAATCCATTACTTGTATCGTACTGTCATTCAAATTGATGTTTCTTGTTTCACCGTTGTTTGTACCAGAAGGCTGCTCTCTTTACCAACTTCTCGCACCTAACGCAGCGCACCCTTCACGCGCATTAAAATATAAAAATATTTGGTGCTTGCACGCTAGGGGAATTTATAACCTCCCATGTCGAGATATAATGGTGATATATTTTTCACTCTTTTCGTGATTTTTAGCAATTTGTTCCTCTAAATTTTCTGTAACACTCTGTTACACTGCATGGACAAAAGGACCACGGTGTACAGGCTATTGCTCGTACGTAGTATCCTAGGTGTTATAGAGAGGAAATTCTAACATGATATCCCACCGAGCGAGTTGGCCATGCGGTTATGGGCGCGCAGCTGTGAGCTCGCATCCGAGAGATTGTGGATTCGAACCCCACTGTCGGCAGCCCTGAAGATAGTTTTCCGTCGTTTCCCATTTTCACACCAGGTAAATGCTGGGACTGTACCTTAATTAAAGCCACGGCCGCTTCCTTCCCATTCCTGGGCCTTTCCTATCCCATCGTCGCCATAGGACCTAACTGTGCCGGAGCGACATATAGCAAATAGCAGAAAAACATGATATCCATGGTGTAAACGAGATCCTGAAACGATTTCGTCGCTATTATATAAAATTATACATACAGATCATTATCATACAGATTACTATGAATTTACTGAATCATTTCAAGTGTTAAGGAGTTTATTACCAGCCATGACTGTTTCATTGTAAATATTGTAATAGTAATAAGTCTTACCTAGAATTGTGATAAGTCGTATGACTTGAAACAAAATTGTTTTCCCGCAATTTCCTAGAGTTAATATTGAAAAAATCGTGCAGAGGAAACACACTCACGATTGCCTCCCGAATATCGCTGTGGTCCGAGATCGAACTTTCAGCTTAAATCCCCCCGTCCTGTGATAGAATCTGGGCCATATATTTCAGATAATATCTACGTGGTCATTCTACAGAGTGATTACGAAAGTGATGGGAAAAAAGACTGAAATAAACCGAACAAGTTGGCAATGCGATTTGAGTCACGAAGTGGTGAGCTTGCATTCGGAAGTTGGTGAGCCCGAATACTTCTGTCGGCAGTCCTGAAGATGGTTTTCCATACCAGGCAAATGCTTATACCTTCCCAGTCCTAGCCCTTTCGTATCTCATCATCACCATAAGACATGTCTGTGCCAGTGCAACGTAAAACAAATAGCAGGAGAAAGAACCGAAGTAAGTAAACCATCCTACTGAACGTAAAGCCGCAACTATGAAACGTTGCCGAGATCATTTTCTGTTCAAATGTTACTGGAACACATTTTCAAGACGAATTCCTGGATGAGGGGCATGATAGAAGAGTTTTTATTTTATTTATTCGTGTCAGAAGTACAAAATATGAAACATGAAAACATTAAACAAAGAAGCATGAAATGCATTGGCCGCGTTGATGTGAACCTCGTGAAATATGTTCGTCAAGTGACTTCAAACATTCCCCGCCCTAAACTTAGCCACTTCGAGAGCACTTGAATTAGCTTGAGTCAAATCACTCATTGTACAGCTGGATGGGCACAACGGACAACATAAGAGGTGTTGTATTGTTTGAAATTCGCCACAATCACACAGAACTGTCTTGGTCGTATATAAGTTGTCCCTTGTTTTTGCAACTTCAGCTCGCAGTCTGGTCAGGGACTTCGAGATTGGCCAGCCCTCTGTGTGGCCAGGAGGTAGACATTTCTTCGGTTCCATCCATTTTAGACAAATTACTAGTTCTTGTGTTTTTGCAACTGTTCCTTGTAGCGGTTGAGTAGTTGTTAAGAAGCTCTTTCTCGACTTTAATTTCCTTTCAGCAGGTTGATATCCGTAGAGTGGGTGTGGGCTTCAAACAACCTGAAATAATCCTGTAACTCTCGTTTAAGGCAACATCAACCTGTTTTGCATGCGCTGACTTGTACCACACAGATCAGGCATATTATCTTACTTGATAGCGTAAGGCCGAATGGCATTGTCTCCAGGTTCACATCAACGCGACCGTGGTTAGGACACGGCCATTCCATTTGATGGTGGTGGTGGTGGTGGTGGTGGTGGTGGTGGTGGTGGTGGTGGTGGTGGTGGTGGTTCAAATGAAAAGTCACGTTTCTATGATTGTGAACCCACCTAAAACTGAAGGCTTTTATAAACCTTCGTTGCTAATTCGCTGACATTTCTGATATTTCCTGTCGATCAGCTCAAACCAGATTCTAGATTATAGTTCTATCGCGTGTATCCGCAGTTCAGGAGAGGTATTGGCGCAGGTCTTTTAGTTTGACGCCCATAGGCGTCCGTGAGGATGGGGCGTACCTACGAGAAATCTAATGTTTGAAGACGGTACAAACACCCAGTCCTGGAGTCCCGAATGAAGGTTAAATTCTCCGACACGGCCGGAAATCGAACCCGGTACCTCTTAGACCAAAGACTCGGTAGGTGAAGTGTTACTGGTCAACGAGGATAATGAGGGAGTAATGCCCGTTGTAGATTTTTTTAACCTTATAAATTACTTACGAACAACAGTGAAACAAGATATCATCAGCAGTTATACATCGTATTTTTACAAGTGCATGTATTCTTGAACTGTTACAATTTCCAGGTCATTCAAACTGGTACCTATTCACTGAAAGCCCTGGCCACGAGAATAATGGTGCTCCTCGGCCTCCAGCGACCAGCGAACTAATTGATCGCATTCACACGGCGCGCGCTCCGGGAATTTACAATTCATTTCGAATTTTCCGTCTCGTAATCAAGTTATTGCTTTGCACTTGAGTCCTTCACGTAGGCTCATCTTCAATGGATGGAAGTAGATTTAATTTCATACAATATCAGACTAGCCAAGGCTTGCATTCGCAGCGGTACTCACTTCTGTTATGAATGAATACATGGAGAAATAGAAACATAAAAAGAATTCCTCTATGCGTTTGTTTCTGAATGCAGACTATTATACAGGATGTTTCCGTGATGACACAGAGATGGTGGAGACGGGTACATGTATTAATTTGAGACAGGGAACTCCAATCCGAAAACAACTCAGTCGTCAGGTTTAAGCCAAATTTGCTTTTTTTAATTTAATTTTTGATTGCCTTCAGGTACCAGACGAAACAGCCAGCTACAAATTCATTAGAATACAAATTATAAACAGTCAGTATACTCTTAGAATACATACACACATATTAATGTTTTACAATATTGCACTTGGATTCCGTCGTTTTAATAGATCTGAGTCCTTACAGAATACAGACACACATACATAGAGAAAAAAGAAGAAATTTAAACAACTAGGCTTAGTTGTTTTTCCGATGTTGTAGCACGTCAAACTTTATAGTTTTATATTGGTGCCCTTTAAGAATATGGCGATTTCATTATACACCTCTGGTTGCTGGATTGATAAAATGCACTGTATGTTGACTGGTAGTTGGAAGTTGATTGAAAGTTAAGTTGTTACTATTTTTTCCGCTGTACATTATGAAGATGGCACGAGAAGATAATGAGGTCAGCGATTTCTTGACGGTCACAGGAACGGTAAGGCAAGTTTAGGACTCCGGTAGAAATGGTTTGCAAAACTCCCGCGATTGAACCTCATGCGAATAAGACAAGCGACGTATCGGCAAAAATTCTATATGGAGAACCAAGGTGAGTGAGGAGGATATGGTTGGACTGCAGCGTATTGTTTTCCCCGTTCCCTTTTTGTAAAATTCCATTCTTCTTCGATTTGCGTTCAGAAACGCTGCTTGATAAGTAGCATATGGTCTCGAATTGGCACTGGTGAATCTAGGCGCTGGCCCAAATGCATTGCTGATCTAGCGAGCCGGTCAACATATTCGTCAAATTTGCTTTGGAACAGTTGTTCAAAATGATGCTTCGATGCAGAGATGACAACGTCACATTAACTTTTGGCGTATCTGGTCGACAAAACTGGCGTCGTTTTAACAATGTTAGAAGTAGAGAGGATTCTTGCCAGGAGCATATAAATACTCTCCACATGACCCCCCAAGAAGAAATCAAGGGGGTTAGATCAGGCGAACGAGATGGCCACTCAACAGGACCTCCTCTTCTTATCCACTTTTCCGGGAACGTCTGATTAAAGTGGTCACGAGCAGCATATTAAAAGTGGACTAGGGCTCTACCATGTTGAACCCACATGCGTTGGCGAACCTGCTACCTACTGAAAACGGCTTTGTAGTAAACGTGCAACTCAGGCTTTTTTGCCTTCTTCAGCATCCATGTAAGTCGCTATCATCATCATCATCATCACGGAAATACCCTATGTATTAGTTATCATGCCTCGTAGCTAACATTATATTCAAATTCAGTATGAAATAATCTGTTTTCTGGTTTATATTGTATAACCTACTCTCTAGCTTCGTAGTAGAATATCGATTTGTTTTCTATTGAAGCTACTAGAAATGATATATTTACAAAAGCTGCTGAGTTAATGCTGAGGGATGGTGTCCTAGTTGTACTTCCCCCATAACAATGATCACCTCGACGAGATAATGGTGTTTGTATTTCTAAGGGCAAACACAATAAGATAACCATCCTACATTAACTCAAATCAGCCGGACTCAGTGGCTCAGGTGGTTTGACCCCTGGCTTTCTGAGCCCGATTTGACAGGTTCGATCCTTGGTCAGTTCGGTGATATTTGAAGGTGCTACGTCAACCTCATGTCGGTAAATTTACCGAGACGTTAAAGAACTCCTGCGGGACGACATTCCGGCAGTTCGGTGTCTCCTAAAACTGCAAAGGATTAGTTAGTGGCTCATACTTAGTAAAACCATTATTATTATTATTATTATTATTATTATTATTATTATTATTATTATTATTATTATTATTATTATTATTATTATTATTATTTAACATTCATCAAAGGGGAAGGGGTCTAATTGTTCGAAGAATAAAGGTATCGACAAAAATAAAGGATGAGATATAAAATCTGTGAATATGGAAGACTCTCTAGGTCTTGAAAACCTAATACTGCTGGGGTACCGAGCGAGATGGCTATGTGGCTAGGGTCGGGTAGCTGTGAGCTTGCATTCGGGAGATAGTGGGTTCGAATCCCACCGTCTGAGGCAAATGCTGGAGCTGTACCTTAATTAAGGCCACGGCTGCTTCCTTCCCATCCTTCGCCGAAAACCTTCGATGTATTAGTGTGACGTTAAACCACTAGCAAAAATACTGTTTAGGGTCTGAAGGAAACAAGAGTTGACGAATGGAGATCGTGTAGGAGATATGAATCTGATGAAGTCTCCAAGAAGTCACCACCGGGCGAGTTGGCCGTGCGGTTAGGGGGCCCCAGCTGTGGGCTTGCATCCCGGATGTAGTGGGTTCGAAACCTACTGTCGGCGGCTCTCAAGATGTTTTTCCGTAATTTTCCATTTTCACACCAGGCAAATGCTGGGGCTATACCTTAAGACCACGGCCGCTTTATTCCCACTCCTGCCCCTTTCCTATCCCATTGTAAAAAATAAAGTCGCCAATCCACACTCCAAAGTTGAGATCCGGTGGTGGAAGACGCTGATTTGAAACAATGGAATCACCGTCAAAGAACATTTCATACAATCTTTGAAATCACTATTTTCATCCAGTTTGCCCATGCCTTTTACGTCATCTCCGAACTCGAGCCACTTCCTCTGGTTTTCTGGAAATATGAGTTGAATGCAGTTTTCTCCAGTGATCATTAGTTTTTGGGTATTATTGTGTTTATTGCAGACTTCAGTCGAAGGCAATCCTGTGTTGTAGCACTGTGGTGTCTGTACACTCTATAGTAGTCCACTTAACACGTAGAATCTCTGTGGAGTTCAGTGTACAGTGCCAATATTCTTGTTCCATTCTTACGGCATTCTTCACATATCAGAAGCATGTCTAGTCGTTTTATATTACTGCAAATATTTCATCTTCTTGATTCATTGTCCGGTAAAATTCAGTTAGAATTGTATCCAGCATATCTTAAGAAAAATCAATAATCTTGTGCTGGTGAAATAATACCAATCTTTCGCCTAGCTTTCAATTCAATAGAACAAATAGGTGTTACATTTACAATGCAGGTCTCTCATGCAGTATAAACTAAGAGCAGCGTTTTTACTCTCCGATCCGTAAGTTGCA
This sequence comes from Anabrus simplex, assembly GCF_040414725.1. Taxonomy (NCBI): domain Eukaryota; kingdom Metazoa; phylum Arthropoda; class Insecta; order Orthoptera; family Tettigoniidae; genus Anabrus; species Anabrus simplex. The sequence goes on from NC_090268.1 coordinate 37,747,856, forward strand.
GTATGGGATGCGCGCGCATAGTTCTTGACCTTGCAAGCAGCCTGCACGTGGTCGCCCTGACAAGCATCAGTCGCCAGTCTGAATCTCAGCTGTAAACATGGTGAGATAGTTATCATTGCAACGCCGTATTTTCGTATGTAAAAGTTCTGGTTTCACCTTAGTGGTCGACTGAACAGTCATAACTCTCGCTATTGGTCTGCAGAAAATCTTAATGGTGTTTATAAAGTCCCTACTTATGATAGGAAGATTGGTTTATAGTGTGCTGTTAATGCAAGACGAATAATTGGGCCTATTTTTTTTCGAGAGGACCGTAAATGCAGAGAGGTACCAAGATAACATTTTGATGCGATTCTCCCATCAGTTAACGGAAGAGAAAAAATCGCCTGGCTGGTTTCAACAAGATTCAGCCCTTGCTTGTACAGCAGACGATTTCCTTCTTACAATCTCTGAAGTGTTTGCAGAGTGACCAGTGCTGGTCTATTTTCCCCTCGTTCCCCAGGTCTAATAATGTGTGATTTTTATTGTGTGATGAACTGAAGGGAAAAGTGTATCGAACAAATCCTCACACATTAGAGGAACAGAAGGAAAACTTACGAATGAAATCAGAAACATTACAGTGGCAGAACTCACTCTCGTCAGCCAGAATGTGGTTACCAGATACAGTGCCTGTATAACCCAGGAAGGACGACACTTCCAGCATTTTATAAGATGAGATTTCATATAAGATTGCATACAGAGTTCAAGCAGGGCGGCCGCGCGCGACATAAGTTCGGCTGAGGCAGCTGCCGTAACGCAGTGTAGGAACACAGTGCGTTCGGTCTTAGTTTATATGAGAGACGCTGCGCAGATACTCTCAGTTATGATCTTCTCACGTGGATATATTCATATTCAATTATGTTTTCAATACCAATCTTATTTAAGGGAACATTTTTGGTCGCATTGATCGCTGAAAAAACTTTGTTCATTGTATATTGAGGAATAGCTTGCTGAAGTATTTTATTCCCGTCCCGCTTCTCCATGAATTTGATTAATAAAGTAAATTTGCATGTGTATTTTTGGAAACTAAGGTGACGAGGAGAATTCCAAAATCTGTACCGGCTATATAATGGTGCTACGGTAAATTTAATGCAGCCAGCGTCCAGAGGGGACTGAGAAAGTTCACGAAGCGTGTTTGATTAACTTTAATAACTTGTGTAGCGAGGCAAATTAAATAGTTACTTCTTTACTCACAAGCCGGTAGTAGAATTTTTATAAGCTCTTATTTTTCCCCCTTCTTAGGTGGTCATAAAATAATCATGAATATGCAAGAGTCAGTAAAATTCGTACTTTATTGTATATAACTTCACAAATGTCTTGGGCTATATGCCCTCAAAGCATAAGGTAAAATGCACGCGTTACCTGGAACAATGGGAAAATAATAATTATGGAGTGTTACTGGAATGAATTTGAAGGGGAAATTGGTGAATCCGGAAAGACCATCTCACCATCTTTTTCTGTTATAGTTTCCACCGACTAAAGGGAAAACCGTCGGTGACTTAAACACGGTGTATCTAGGATATGAAGCGTTCACTTTTAGCATTTTTGATTTATGTATTTGTTTAACGCACGGCTTTAAGTGCCGGGAGTATCTGAGGTTATGTTCGGCTCGCCTGGTGCTCTTTCTGTTAGACGCACATGGGCGACTTGGGCGACTGGGCGTGAGATTATGATAACGAGGTAGGGAGAGGGTGAAACCCGGTGTCGCCACACAGCGTACTCTTGTCGAAGAGCACCAAAGGGTCTACTCATGTCTCAACTCCTCCATCCGACGGTCGAATCAACATCTGCAGTGTCATATTCCCTCACTCCATATGGAGGTCCGACTCGTTGGCTGAATGGACAGCATACTGGCCTTCGGTTCAGAGGGTTCCTGGTTCGATTCTTGGCCGGGTCGGGGATTTTAACCTTCATTGGTTAATTCCAATGGCCCGGGGGCTGGGTATTTGTGCTGTCCCCAACATCCCTGCAAATCACGCCCTACACATAACACTATCCTCCACCGCAATAACACGCAGTTACCTACACATGGCAGATGCCGCCCACCCTCATCGGAGGGTCTGCCTTACAAGGGCTGCACTCAGCTAGGAATAGCCACACGAAATTAAAAAAAAACTCCATATGAACACTGCGGAGAGATTTGGAATAGAATCCAGGCTTTTGGCAAGCAGTCTAATGACTATACATTGTACACCACCACCTGCTGGCCAACATTCTGGTGGTGAATATTTTTCCACCAACAAGACTCCAACCGGCTAACCACGGTGTCAGACCATTAATGATCATGGCCATCCTTTGAAGTTATGTGAAGAAACAAGAGTGAAAAATGTCGCTGACAATGGTTGTAGAACCCTGCTTAAGGCCCAAGACATCAGTGTTGGAAAGGTCACAGCATTCATGACTCGAACTCAAATCTCCGTCTCTCTGAACGGTATGCTGTCAATCACCACTATAGAGTCAATCGCTCCCAGTTCAGCTGTTCATCATGGACAATCGCCCCCAGGAGGGGCCGTTCTCATTAAATAGTATTCCTGAGGGTTTTCTCCACCACCTCTCTTTACTATTTAAATCCAGCAGTGTTCGTCAGGCCAGCTAACTAACACAACCTCTGGACTTTTCCAGCCCACATCCCTGCATGTGCTATCCAAAGATGTCAGGTTTTACATGTAGGCTCTTTCCGCCTATGTGATTTTTCCCTGACCCTTAATACCACGCCTGAACACCACTTTACCAACACAAACCTTGCCTGGTAACACGTATGACGTGCAAACAGGCAGGTACTCCTACAGTACCTTTCCACTCTCCCCTGGTATCTCTTTCTTCTTAGAAATGAATAGCATGTCGGAGGTAATGTAGATCGAGCTGATTGCCACGCGGGGGAGCGAGCTTCGGGGGCACCCCCGAAAAGAAAAGCCAGGCCAGCTACGTTATACTGACTTCAGATGTGTTCACGTTAGGTTAGCGCTTTCCGTGATTGTTCGTTGAAACTGCCATATCAAGCACAACTACAATGCTCTAAATGCAGGGTCTCTCTTATAATCCCAGACCGTCCAGTGGCGTTTTCACTCTCCGAGACCTAAGTAAGCAATACAGGAGACGCGCGCGTATTTCTTGATCTTGATAGGAGTGTGCACGTGTTCAACCTAACCCAGTCTAAATCCGGCTGTTAACATGGTGAGACAGTTATCATTGCAACACCACATTTTCGTGTGTAAAAGTTAATTTAAGTAGAGTTGGCTCGACGGTTTTGTTTAGTGACTTCCTGGTGAAGTGCTACCTTCATGAGCACAGATTCACGTAGTTATAAATAAATTTGAAACTACTGACTAAATGCTCAATAAAAAAAACATGCGCGCACGCGAAGTTTTAGCAGAGCAAAACCTAGACGACATTGGTGCGAATCTTAAAAAGTCACCGAATAAATCACTCACAAAATTAGCACAAGTAGGGGTTTCGGTTTCTTCTGCACACAGAGCTACAAAGCTGTTACACATCAAACCGTACAGGTTTACATGGGTCAGTTGTTTAAAACCTGCTGATCCAGCCACAAGAGTGAGATATTGTGAGTGGTATCTTGCATTACTGAATGATATTTATTGGACCCACAGCTTGTGCTCTTTTCGGATGAGGCCTGGTTTCATCTTAATGGTCGTGTGAACAGTCATAACTCTCGCTATTGGTGTGCAGAAAATCCTAATGTTGTTTATGAATCCCCTCTTTATGAAGGAAGACATTTCCAGCATCTTTTATAAGGTAAGATTTCATATAAGATTTGCATACACGCTTAAAGCAGGGCGGGCCGGGCTGAGTGGCTAAGAAGGTTGAGGCGCTGGCCTTCTGAACCTAACTTGGCAAGTTCGATCCTGGCTCAGTCCGGTGGTATTTGAAGGTGCTCAAATACGCCAGTCTCGTGTCGGTAGATTTACTGGCACGTAAAAGAACTCCTGCGGGACTAAATTCCGGCACTTCGGCGTAATAAGTTAGTGGGACGTAAAGCAGATAATATTAATTAATTTAATAAACGCAGGGCGGCCGCGCGCGACGTAAGTTGGGCTGATGCAGCTGCCGCAGCGCAGAGTACAAACACCGTGCTCTCGGTCCGAGTTTATAAGAGATACTCTGTAAATTATGACCAGAACACTATGACACTCGGAGCGAAAATGAAGGGAATTGGGCCTACCAGACAAGTGAAATTATTGGGCTGAAAGGGACAGTCCTGTGGAATTTCCCACGGTCATTGACTCAGGGGAAGGAGTCGGACGGTGATTCAAGCGGGTGCAAACAGCTAATGTTTGGAAGCGATTGTCACTGGTGGTGGATGACATATAATCCTCTGAACTACAATGAGACGGTTCACTCCCGAGAAAATCATTGCGTCAAGTCTTAAAATCTTTGTGTTGAATCTTGTCACATTTTCAACTCTTTCATGTTAGGTAAGGAACACTTCTTTGGCTCATATTCGTCTTCTTTTTCCCACATCTGTAGGGTTGCGGGTGCGAACTGTGTCGCACATATGGATTTGTCCCTGTTTTACGGCCGGATGTCCTTCCTGACGCCAACCCTATATGGAGGAATGAAATCACTATTGCGTGTTTCTGTCAACACTTCTTTGGCTCTCTCTGCTGTATTTCATTTTAAACTTTAATACGACTCACTTTGAATGAATTATAAACTGTACATTACCTTCTAAGACTACAGCTAGAATACTTTAACTATGAAGAAATGAAGTCTAAACATCATTTCCTGTATCTTCCTCTGCATCTCTAGCATATTTGAAAAACTACCTTCATTCTTATCACTTTGTTTCACTTTTACTGATTCATACGCACCGCTAAACACACGTGTTGTTAACAATATATCTAAGAACTGGACGAGAAAACTAATAGTTGAGCTGTACATGGAAGGGTTAACTTTTGTGGCAAACTGCATAACTACTACGTATCAGTATCAGTGGCAAAAATTTGAGGTAGGCCACTTGGCGTAAGTCACTCTTAGTAAGTTCACCAGCCGATGTTTTCCTTTAACAAGTTCACGAGGGTTTGTACCTGTTACTTCTGTCCTTCACTGGTTCAGATCCATAAAGCAATGTCCTTGACACGCCAATAAGTCACGAAATGATGAGATATTGCTTTTTCTCAAAGTTAGACTACAACTTCCTCCCCGTGTAACCTGTCCAACTTCCTGAAGCTACGTCTTCTCTACCCTTGAACGAATATGTCCACCCTAACCCCCAAAACATGGGAAGAGACTATTGACAGGCAGAAAAAAATGACATCCCATATATTCCAGTGATGTAGATGAAGGAAAGAAGAAAGTAATATTTCTAAAACAATATTCTGTTCGGAGATGGTAATAGTTACAGATAAAGTTTCCGTTCACGAGATTAACAGAACGTTGTTTGCATTAAGTATCCCACAAATTTTCGGGAAAAAAAAAGGAACTTTAAGATACATAGCGTTTCTTGTTGGGATCTGGCCATGTTCGTCGCCCAGTACTTAAAAACATTCCACGAGAGAACTATGAAGCTTCACAGTTCGGGGATCACAAGTTTGAATCCTGGCTTTAACATTGACAATCATTTGAGTGGTTTCTACCGGTTTTCTTCACTCCTCGTTATTTACGATATGGTACCTTTCTTCCACTTACACACTATACACCTAAATAATTGCATAAGCACACTACTATACGCAAGTACCCAGAAGTGATTACTAAAGATGTCTTAAGCACCTAATACGAATTAACAGTAATAATCTTGATACCACTTTAATTATGGGTCATGTACACTGAGTGGCCAAAAGTCACGGAAAGGGGTGTCCCATTAGAATATGTGCCGTGTATGACCCCTGGGCGTTGCGGCTTGCTGCGGCGAAGCTGAGCAGTCTGTCACAGACAGCAGTGTCGTGAAGATGGCAACACGCCACGAGTTAACCGACTTTGAACGTGGGATGATCATTGGTGCACGGCGCATGAGCCATAGCATTGCGTAGATTAGACTCGAATTCAGGTTTTCGAGGTCAACAGTGTCGAGGTGGATCTTCATATTGCAGAGAGAGTGTTACCACGTGCGTACACCGCCGCACGGGAAGGCCACAGGTGTTTAACGAACGGACATCACGTCGCCTCCGCGGAACCATACTGGCCGCTCGACGGGCTACTGCGAGTCAGATCACCGCCGAGTTGAATGTTGGGTGTCAGGAACCCATTTCTGCCAGGACTGAAAGAAAGCAACTGCACCGCATAGGCTTCACCAGCCCACGACCAACTCGTGTCCCTTTGCTGACACCTCGACACAGAGCTCAACGACGTGCATGGGCTCGCGAACATCGGCAATGGACCATGAATCCGATGTTCCAGTTGTATCGAGCTGATGGCCGCATGAGAATGTGGCGTACGCCCCATAAAGCTACGGATCCTGCGTGTCAACAGTGTTCAGGCGGGAGGTAGCTCAGTTCTAGTCTAGGCGGCGCTCACATGGTCGCAATTAGGCCACATTGTCCGGCTGCAGGGAGCGCTGACGTGTGCACGTTATGTGGACATTCTTCCAGACCATCTGCATCCCTTTCTGGCCCTAGTTACCCTGATGGAGATGCAATGTTTCAACAGGACATGCGGCATGTCACCGCTCTGCGGTGTCACGCAGGTGGTTGGAGGAGCACTCCAGTGAAGTTACGACCATGAATCAACCCTCCAGATTCCCCGATCTTAATCCAATCGAGCATTTGTGGGATGCTGTCGATGCTGATGTTCGCTTCATGAACCCCGCGCTACCTACATAAGACCAATTGTGGGTAGCAATGTAAGATGTGTGGGTCCAGATCCCTCCAGAACTTTTCCAACACCTTGTAGAGTCGACGCCTCGCCGTATTGCTGTCGTTTTGAGGGCTCGGGGAGGAGCAACTCGTTATTAACGTCACATTCAGTGTCTTCCCATGACTTTTGGCCACTCAGTGTATTTTATTAACAGTGAGTGACGCACTAGAAATAGTGCATTCACCGGGCGAGTTGGCCGTGCGCGTAGAGGCGCGCGGCTGGTAGCTTGCATCCGGGAAATAGTAGGTTCGAATCCCACTATCGGCAGCCCTGAAGATGGTTTCCGTGGTTTCCCATTTTCACACCACGGCCGCTTCCTTCCAACTCCTAGCCCTGTCCTATCCCATCGTCGCCATAAGACCTATCTGTGTCGGTGCGACGTAAAGCCCCTAGCAAAAAAAAATAGTGCATTCACTATAAATCGTCATAAGAAAATGCAGATAAGGAGAGGGAATCTATATCGTGCTTGAGGGTAATAAAACGCCGTACTTGTCGGTACTTTTATCACACCGAATTACTTGACTGTCTACCCTTGCTGAATATAAACATCTATGACTGACACAAACTTTGCTTTTACGAGGTCAATCGCGACATTAACTTTTATATGGCTGTTTATAGCCATACGTGCAATTCAAAGTCCTAGTTTATCACAGCCATTCCAGACGACACACATTAAGGAGAAGTGCTGTTTAACGCGTAGCATGCTTAACGCGAGGAATCTGACACAAAGGCCTCGCGTTATTTCTCTGTACGAGTTGTCACACACCGGAGACCATCCATTGCTTAGAAGTATCGAACGCTTTTGAGAAATATGAAATGGCGTATGACTTTTAGTGCCTTGAGTGTCCGAGAACATGTCGGCTCGCCAGGTGCACGTCTTTTGATTTGACGCTCCTAGGCGACCTGCGCGTCGTGATGAGGATGAAATGTGAAGAAGACAACACGCCCAGCCCCCGTGTCGGGGAAATTAACCAATGATGGTTAAAATTTTCGACCCTGTCGGGAATCGAACCTGGGACCCCTGTGACCAAAGGCCAGCATGCTAACCATTTAGCCATGGAGCCGGAAGCTTTTGAGGAAATCATGTGGTATTACAGGAATCAAGATGTTTTCTTCATTTATGTTTTAGTTTCCTTATGATGGACCGTGATTTGTTCATAGCTTTTAAAAGGAAACATGTAAATAATAATAATAATAATAATAATAATAATAATAATAATAATAATAATACCCGCATAGGTATAAGATATAATGAGTAAACAAAATGGAAAGTATGTTTCATATCACAAAAAATATATGCAATAAGAAATCTCTATCCTGGAACTTAAAATTAAGACATCAAACAGTGGCCCAGCCAGAAACTGTATATACAGCAGAAACTCTTAAACTTACAAGAATTGGGGATCTTGAAAAATTAGAAAAAGTTGAAAGAAGAATTTTGAGAAAAAAAATACTAGGACCTATAAGAAACAACGATGCCGAATTTATACTACTATGAAAGAGAGAGCTGTATTTAAAAGTTGAAAAACTGACAACTGTAATAAGGAAAGGAAGACTCCAGTTTCTTGGAAACATTTATAGAATGAATAACAGTAGACTAACTAAATAAATATTCAAAATATTGAACAGTTACAAATCCAAGCCAACGTGGTTCATTGAAATTGAAAAGGATATGAAAAACGCTGAAATTAAAATAGATACGATAGAAAACAGAACACGTTTCGGAGAAGTAACACGAAAGGCAGGATTTTAGGAGAGAAATAAATTAACAACTGGAATAAAATGGACTCAAGAGGGAAAGGAGCAACATTCTCTGAAAATGAAGGAAGTTTGGAAACAAAACAAGTTAATTGCAGAGAAAAGTAACCAAAGTTGATTTATCGTACCCTAAAAGGGTTATTCGAAGGAGAAGAAGAAGAAGAAGAAGAAGAAGAAGAAGAAGAATATCCGCACTGAGCAGCCAGACGATAATGTGCTGGTCTTTTGAGTTCAAGTTCGCAGATTCGATCCCGGTTCAGTCCGATTGTAAACCGTGAGACGTAAAACTAATAATTCTCCAGCCACTGTTAGGGGAAAAAATGATCTTCATTCATCAAAATTATATTTTCGTTAGTTTCTTGACAGTTTAGTATCGATGGATCCTATAATGATTCCACACTTCGGATTAAGTTAAACCGTCAATTGAGTAAGCTATGTTCCTCGCGTAATTATGCAGCAGATGGGACCACTGGTCTACAATTGAATACGACACATCTAACCTTCTGTAATTTAAGTTGATGAATTGACGATAATTGTACACCGTCGACACATGGGGAGTTCGAAGTGGAGACCGCTATATCATCACAGATAATCGGGGTGTCATCACAGTAATGCGTTCTGTTACCTCGTTAGATGGATAGAACATGGTACTAACACCTATGTGCGTTAATATGTTGGGCTTAAAAGCTTCCCAGCCCATTCCCAAACATTCCATCGGATATCATTGATTCCCCACAAGCATCCTGGGTATTTCGAGGGATCGTTTCCCAGTCTATAGTCTGGCGTACGTCTCATAACATGATTTCTGCTTGTTAGTTAATTATGTAACATTCTGACACTTCACCACATAATTTGTGTACTTTTCATATAGCTGTTAGTGCGGGGAATGTCCGAGGATATGTTCGGCTTCCCGGGCGCAAGTCTTTATATTTGACGCCCATGGGTGGCCTCGCGTCTGGATGATGATGATGATGATGATGATGATGATGATGATGATGATGATGATGATGATGATGATGTAGAGAGAGGTGACACAATGTCGAATGGCACCAAGGGGTCTGATCAAAGCTTAGCATCCCCATCACCGAACTCGATAGCTACAGTCGCGTAAGTGCGCCCAGTATCCAGTATGCCCCGGAGATAGTGAGTTCGAACCCCACTCTTGGCAGCCCTGAAGATGGTTTTCCGCGGTTTCCCATTTTCACACCAGGCAAATGCTGGGGCTGTACCTTAATTAAGGCCACGGCCGCTTCTTTCCCATTCTCAGGCCTTTTCTATCCCATCGTCGCCATAAGACCTATCTGTGTCGGTGCGACGTAAAACAAATTGCAAATTGGATGCGGGATATTGGCTAGTGTCGTGCAAAACACGCTCTATGCTCGGTTTATATATTCGCGTACTTTATCTCTCGAAGTCCGGTTCCGTAGCTAAATGGTTAGCCTGCTGGTCTTCACAGGAGTCGCAGGTTCGATTCCAGGCAGGGTCGGGAAATTCAACCATCATTGGTTAATTTCGTTGACAGGGGGCTGGGTGTATGCGTCGTCTTCATCATCATATCACCCTCATCACGACGCGCAGGTCGCCTATGGATGTCAAATCCAAAGATCTGCACCTGGAGAGCCGAACCTGACCTCGGACACTTCCGGCACTAAAAGCCATACGCCATTTCATTTATGTCTCGAAACATTACGTTTTTGCGTCAATGGTGGACTCACGACTGTACACGAAACTGTCAATAATTAAACTCATATTTGTATACAGTACTATGTTTCTACACTACACTGGTAGAAATGGTTAATGGATTTCACGTGCTGCTACGTGTATTCCTTCTGGCTAGTGTACTTTACGGCTCTATAACTTCATCATTTTATTATTATTATTATTATTATTATTATTATTATTATCATTATTATACCGCTTTTCCCACATCTGTATGGTCGCGGGTGCGAACTGTGCCACACCTGTGTATTTGGCCCTGTTTTACGGCCAGATTCCCTTCGTGACGCCAACCCTGTATGGAGGAATGTAATCACCATTGTGTGTTTTTTTGGTGGTTGGTAGTGTGTAGTCTGAATATGAAGAACTTTACCGCTCTACTGTATATACGAAAACTAAATACATGTTATTAATGCATAAGACATCCTAATTATATTTCGCTACTACCCATACCAAAGACATTGTGTGTAAACTGTACAAATTAATGGCATTATAACACACAAAGTTAAATATAAACCTCAAAATTAATGGAAAAAGTCCTATTTCTCAAAATTTGGAATGAACTGCAAAATAATTAGTTATTATTTTGATTATTATGGATTAATAACAAGTCATTGACTTGGTCTGGGTCTAGCTGACACCTTCGACTCGTAAAAAGCATTCCAGCTTACTAAAGTTTCTTTCGCTGCTTGCTGGAATGCACAACGTACGTCTAGCAATTACTGACAGAGTGGACAGACTGAGTGCATGCTCCTTCGCTCCTTCCACTAGCGCAGTAGGTCGTCGTCATTTTCACTAGCATTCATATCGCAGTACATCTGTACTTCGTCAACAGAAGCTCAGTCGTCGCTTATTCACTCACTGTTCTTTTTCTTCGGAGGCTCTTGTAGACTGGTCGATGCATGCACAGTGCGACATGAAGGATTTACAGAGAGACCAAACACCTTGTTTAGTTACTTTATTTCTCATTTTAACTAAACAAGGTGTTTGGTAGACGCTGGGATACAATTATTTAAATAACTGAAAATGAAAACCTACAACCTGTTTTCCAGTCATTGACCGGGTCAGGGATGGAATGAATGAAGCAGATATAGGCTATTAGTACGATGGGGTCGCCACTCCCAAAGTGATTTATTAATGAGTGATAGATGCTATGAAATGAGAATGGAGAGTGTTGCTGGAATGAAAGATGACAGGGAAAACCGGAGTACCCGGAGAAAAACCTGTCCCGCCTCCGCTTTGTCCAACACAAATCTCACATGGAGTGACCGGGATTTGAACCACGGTATCCAGCGGTGAGAGGCCGACGCGCTGCCGTCTGAGCCACGGAGGCTCACTTAAATAACTATACACAGCAAATTATATTTTCTTTCTTAATCTGTTTACCCTCCAGGTTTGGTTTTCCCCTCGGACTCAGCGGGGGATCCCACCTCTACCGCCTCAAGGTCAGTTTCCTGGAACGTGAGACTTTTGGATCGAGGGGATGAAGCTGGGAAGGAGGACCAGTACCTCGCCCAGGTGGCCTCACCTGACTATGCTAAACAGGAGCTTTGTGGGGGATAGGAAGTTTTTAAGTGATAGGCAAGGAAGAGGGAAGGAAACTGCCATGGCATTAAGTTAGGTATCATCCCGGCATTTGCTTGGAGGGAATGTCGGAAACCACGGAAAACCACTTCGAGGATGGCTGAGGTGTCAGTAGAACCCCTGATACTCAATTGACCTCCCGAGGCAGAGTGAACCCCGTTCCATTCCACGTACCACTTTTCAAATTTCGTAGCAGAGCCGGGAATCGAACCCGGGCCTCTGGGGTGGCAGCTAATCACACTAACCACTACACAACAGATACGGACGCAAATTGTATTACGAATCTGATATACAGATGCGTCTGACTTCGTCCATTACGGCCTTCCTTTCATCTCCTTCTAACATTTTCAGGTGGCGAAACGGAGGCTTAATGTGACTATTTTTTGTACAGTTGAGACTTGTACCTTTTCACTTAAGACCTCGTGAGCTCTGATCTTTATCTTACGGATTTCCTGAATGTAAAATGTAAAATCAAGGTTCAGCATAATATTAGTGTAATGACTATATGCATATTACTTCAGTGACAAACTGCAGAAGTCAACCATTAATAAATACTTCACAGTCTGATTCATTGACTGAGCAGTGCTGCCGCAGTTCATGGAACCACAGGAGTATTGCGTAAATTTTTGGTGTTGTTTCATGTTCCAGGTCATTTGTGAATGGTTTAAGGAAAGCTACCATCTGTTCTGAAACCTTGAAAATCATAGACGTCTGCCTTGTGCTGTTCACTGCATAAAATCATACTGCTTAAAAACAGACTGTAACGTCGCATAGAGACTACAGTATTCCACCTCGTAAATACTTCTTGCTGCATCGTTTTTCGAAGCTGGGCAGCAAGACTTTTTTTTTGTTCAGATACATCACCACAGCCTTTGCGGCGTTTATTGTGTTTGCACATTCCAGAGCATCTTCCATAAGAAATCTCATTTCATCGAATACGTGTGCATGTGCTGTATTTATACAGTGAGCAGCACAAGGCAGACGTCTATAATTTTCAAAAGATTTCTTTATGTTCGAACCCTGATCTGTTACGAAAAGCATGTCTTCATCATCACACTGCGGAATGTTCAACGTGAAAACTTCCTCAATTAAATTTTCACTCGTTTTCTTTGTATCTGGAAATCTGGTAGTAACAAGCGTATTACTGAACAGGTTCCACTCTCTGTTTATACGTTGCATAGCCAGAGTCAGATAATGGATATGGTCAGACCACATATCAAAAGTAGCCAAGCCAATATTTGTCGTGCATGGCAGAAATAATCAGAGGCAAACTTCGCATTTCATCTGCCTTTTCTTGGACGTTTCTACTAATCGTGGAAGGATGTGGTAACACATCAATTAGCACCGATATTAATTAGTTCTTGGCCTAATTCTTTAAAGCCTTCTCCGGAAACAGTTTCAAATGGTCGAAAATCTTTGACACACACGAAAACACTAGCGCTAGTTATGGTTTGCTTTGTACTGTCGTGCGATACTTGGCGAGAATTTGTATGTTAACAGTACATTACACGATTCACAGGAAACATACCCTGTCTGCTGATTGTCTGCAGTGACCACAAGCAGGAATATCTTCCAAACATCAGAACTGAGCCAATATCTCTTGATTAGTTTATATTCACTGCTTTGAATTTTAGCCATAACGCTGTCCGTCGATTCACGTGGCGTGGAGAACTTCCGCTCAGAACTAATGGTTCACTCAACCATTCCATCCATTTATATCTCCGAATTCCCAGCCTTTGCTTTATATAAACAAGGTCTTACTCATATCCGTATGAACCACATTGCGTTGAACGTCAGCAAACTTCGCTTCGAACATGCCCTCTCGAACGAATTGCAGCAAACTCGGGCATTTTAGCTTACACGCTCCACTCATGCGTGATGGTGGTTGCATATGCAGCAAGGCATATGTTGCTCCGCTTTGTTACCCGTCTGAAGTTCGAACAATGCACGCCACTATTTTTGGCACGCAATCTAGTGAGAAATTGTATACAACCACCTCTCTTACCCTGTCGGCCAACATTCTCATGGTAAATTATTTTTCCACCAACGGGACTCATGCCGGTTAACTAAAGTGTCAGACCATATAGACTTGACGGTCATGGCCACGAGGCGGGCCATTTACAAAATACTGGGTGGTCGAAATTAACGCGAACCGGATATATGAACATTCGAACCTTGGTTATACAGATAAATAATTGGAAAAAAATAGTTATCTTGCACCGTTGTCATTTTATTAGCTGCTGAAGATAGCACTCTTCGCGAGTGACTTGAGATGGGCTTTGCGAGGTGGTGTTTATAAAACTCAACGTGGCTTAAGACCGCCTTAACGGCACCAATAGAGGAAATAAACTTCTCCAGGGGAGCGACTTGAATAAGGACCTCCCTGCTGACAAGGCTCGGCCCATAACAAGCACGCTACGGTGTGTTAGTGTTTGATGCTCATGGCTCTCAAGCCCGACCAAGCAATGTGCAGATTTAGCAACACCACCCCGTAAAGCCCATTTGAATTCGCCCGCGAAGCAATCTGATTGGCTAACTTCAGCAGCTGATAAAATGAAAACGGCGCGAGATATCGACGTAATGTTTTCAAATTAATCATCAGTATGACCAACGCTCTAACGATCATGTTGTTTTCAATCATCCTGTATAACGGAGAGACGCTATACTGCGGAAGAATCGTCTGAGGTAATGCTAGAATCACTTGTCTTAAAACCTTTATTTCCTGCAGCAGCTATTTACCCCTTTTCAGGTGTCGAAGATGCGATGTGGCAAGGAATGACTTGCATAGCCCTGTGATTTGGAGTTGATTATTTTCACCACCTTAACAGAATACAAGGCGATAATAATTTTGTATCAAAACGGTGACGACGACGACGATGACGACGACGACGATGATGATGATGATGATGATGATGATGATGATGATGATGATGATGCCGAGGGAGCTTGCTGAAGAATACGGATTGTAAAGCTGTAAACTTGAATTCGAGAGATGGTGGGTTCGATCGCCAAATAATTTTTTGTAACATGTTATTTTGCCGGCCTGTGGTGCCTGTGCCTCTTGCCTGGAGACCTCGAGCTGAATTTTCGGCTCGTTCAACGATATTAATCGTGATCTTCGGACTGGAACGATATGATGATGATGATGATGATGATAATGATGATTATGATGCCGAGGGAGCTTGCTGAAGAATACGGATTGTGAAGCTGTAAGCTTGAATTCGAGAGATGGTGGGTTCGATCGCCAAATAATTTTTTTTGTAACATGTTATTCTGTCGGCCTGTGGTGCCTGTGCCTCTTGCCTGGAGACCTCGAGCTGAATTTTCGGCTCGTTCAACGATATTAATCGTGATCTTCGGACTGGAGCGATATTTCGTTAAGCCCGTAAAGTCAAGTGAGGATCTGCCTGATATAGGAAATAATGAACCCGTAATGCCTGCCACGCAATGTGTATGAGTAGCTGCCTCACCGAGTGGTGGCACTCCAACATCTTGCTAAGCAACAGTCGCCTTCGCAGTCCCAGAAGCTCATTTCTTAACAAAGTAGGGGTCCCCATACTACGAAAAACGTAAAATGTCCTCAATTATGCCGAAATTTGAACGGCTAAAGGGCCCGAAAGGTTTCAACTTATGAGTCTTGGATAGCTCTATCAAACTAAGAAAAAACTATTTTCGAAAATCACTTCCCGCCTAAATGCAGTTTCGGAAAACCAGCCTAAAATCGCTTGTTTCCTTACTCGTTTTTTATTTTATTCAAATCGTAGCCAAATTAACTTTTTTACATAATTCTTTTTTAATGTGTTCCTTGGTTCAATATCCTCAGGCGTTAGTTGATTGTTTTTTTAAATGTCCACACCGAATGTAGTTATAAGGGCTTAAGTGAAACTCTGCATTGACTCACATTAGCGCTCGTGGTGGTGCTAATCTAATCGACCGGATAACGATGGTTAAGAAAAGGATTGTAATTTTTAGGAATAAATAAAGAATATATTTTCATACTTTATTATATTTTATTTCCCTAAAATTCGTAGCTCATAACCCTAGGGTGTTTTCAACATTGAGTTGCTGGCCTGAAGAGCTAGAACTGTGGACTTTTAAAAAGGGGTACAATATATAGAAATCAGTTTAAAAGGGGCACGCAAGTGTAAAAATGTTGGGAAAAACTGCTCTATATCATTATAAGCATTTATTTTGATACTCTCTATAAATTGTTTTAATTTTTAAAATTAGTTTTACGTCGCACCGACACAGATAGGTCTTATGGCGACGATGGGATAGGAAAGGCCTAGGAGTGGGAAGGAAGCGGCCGTGGTCTTAATTATGGTACAGCTCTAGCATTTGCCTGGTGTGAAAATGGGAAACCACGGAAAACCATCTTCAGGGCTGCCGACAGTGGGGTTCGAACCCACTATCTCCAGGATGCAAGCGCACAGCTACGCGCCTCTAACCGCACGGCCAACTCTCCCGGTCCCTAGAAATTATCTCAAGAAACTGTAGTAATTCGAAAAAATACGGAGGAGAATCACCATTTCTACTTTGCGATGGATTGTAAATATTCCTTTCGATTTAGGAGAGGTTATCGAAGTTAACTCCCAAGAGGATAACAAAAGTAAAACTCAAAACATCAAACATCTGTCGTTGAGAAGGAAGTGCAATCTCGCCGAGAACTTCTTTCCGTAGAAAGAAATAGTTATCGTCGTGTGGATGGGACCAGAGTGTGCCATAACAGTTTTCTCAAATATGAACTTCGTTTTCCTGTAACACTGAAGTTTATGCTTCACGTATGATTGCTATTGTTATCACGACCCTCTTGAGTTCAGAGTTCTTTTCAGCTCGCTAAATGCAGCTGCCATTATTAGTTCAGGGACATATTTATTACTTGTTGATTATTAATTTATGAACTTATTTTACTCTGAACTTGCAAAGACATAACATCTTGTTTGCGTACAGCATAATATGATTTTTTAGAGTTTTGTTATGCATGGTAATTGGTTGGTTGGTTGGTTGGTTGGTTGGTTGGTTGGTTGGTTGGTTGGTTGGTTGGTTGGTTGGTTGGTTGGTTGGTTGGTTGGTTGGTTGGTTGGTTGGTTGGTTGGTTGGTTGGTTGGTTGGTTGGTTGGTTGGTTGGTTGGTTGGTTGGTTGGTTGGTTGGTTGGTTGGTTGGTTGGTTGGTTGGTTGGTTGGTTGGTTGGTTGGTTGGTTGGTTGGTTGGTTGGTTGGTTGGTTGGTTGGTTGGTTGGTTGGTTGGTTGGTTGGTTGGTTGGTTGGTTGGTTGGTTGGTTGGTTGGTTGGTTGGTTGGTTGGTTGGTTGGTTGGTTGGTTGGTTGGTTGGTTGGTTGGTTGGTTGGTTGGTTGGTTGGTTGGTTGGTTGGTTGGTTGGTTGGTTGGTTGGTTGGTTGGTTGGTTGGTTGGTTGGTTGGTTGGTTGGTTGGTTGGTTGGTTGGTTGGTTGGTTGGTTGGTTGGTTGGTTGGTTGGTTGGTTGGTTGGTTGGTTGGTTGGTTGGTTGGTTGGTTGGTTGGTTGGTTGGTTGGTTGGTTGGTTGGTTGGTTGGTTGGTTGGTTGGTTGGTTGGTTGGTTGGTTGGTTGGTTGGTTGGTTGGTTGGTTGGTTGGTTGGTTGGTTGGTTGGTTGGTTGGTTGGTTGGTTGGTTGGTTGGTTGGTTGGTTGGTTGGTTGGTTGGTTGGTTGGTTGGTTGGTTGGTTGGTTGGTTGGTTGGTTGGTTGGTTGGTTGGTTGGTTGGTTGGTTGGTTGGTTGGTTGGTTGGTTGGTTGGTTGGTTGGTTGGTTGGTTGGTTGGTTGGTTGGTTGGTTGGTTGGTTGGTTGGTTGGTTGGTTGGTTGGTTGGTTGGTTGGTTGGTTGGTTGGTTGGTTGGTTGGTTGGTTGGTTGGTTGGTTGGTTGGTTGGTTGGTTGGTTGGTTGGTTGGTTGGTTGGTTGGTTGGTTGGTTGGTTGGTTGGTTGGTTGGTTGGTTGGTTGGTTGGTTGGTTGGTTGGTTGGTTGGTTGGTTGGTTGGTTGGTTGGTTGGTTGGTTGGTTGGTTGGTTGGTTGGTTGGTTGGTTGGTTGGTTGGTTGGTTGGTTGGTTGGTTGGTTGGTTGGTTGGTTGGTTGGTTGGTTGGTTGGTTGGTTGGTTGGTTGGTTGGTTGGTTGGTTGGTTGGTTGGTTGGTTGGTTGGTTGGTTGGTTGGTTGGTTGGTTGGTTGGTTGGTTGGTTGGTTGGTTGGTTGGTTGGTTGGTTGGTTGGTTGGTTGGTTGGTTGGTTGGTTGGTTGGTTGGTTGGTTGGTTGGTTGGTTGGTTGGTTGGTTGGTTGGTTGGTTGGTTGGTTGGTTGGTTGGTTGGTTGGTTGGTTGGTTGGTTGGTTGGTTGGTTGGTTGGTTGGTTGGTTGGTTGGTTGGTTGGTTGGTTGGTTGGTTGGTTGGTTGGTTGGTTGGTTGGTTGGTTGGTTGGTTGGTTGGTTGGTTGGTTGGTTGGTTGGTTGGTTGGTTGGTTGGTTGGTTGGTTGGTTGGTTGGTTGGTTGGTTGGTTGGTTGGTTGGTTGGTTGGTTGGTTGGTTGGTTGGTTGGTTGGTTGGTTGGTTGGTTGGTTGGTTGGTTGGTTGGTTGGTTGGTTGGTTGGTTGGTTGGTTGGTTGGTTGGTTGGTTGGTTGGTTGGTTGGTTGGTTGGTTGGTTGGTTGGTTGGTTGGTTGGTTGGTTGGTTGGTTGGTTGGTTGGTTGGTTGGTTGGTTGGTTGGTTGGTTGGTTGGTTGGTTGGTTGGTTGGTTGGTTGGTTGGTTGGTTGGTTGGTTGGTTGGTTGGTTGGTTGGTTGGTTGGTTGGTTGGTTGGTTGGTTGGTTGGTTGGTTGGTTGGTTGGTTGGTTGGTTGGTTGGTTGGTTGGTTGGTTGGTTGGTTGGTTGGTTGGTTGGTTGGTTGGTTGGTTGGTTGGTTGGTTGGTTGGTTGGTTGGTTGGTTGGTTGGTTGGTTGGTTGGTTGGTTGGTTGGTTGGTTGGTTGGTTGGTTGGTTGGTTGGTTGGTTGGTTGGTTGGTTGGTTGGTTGGTTGGTTGGTTGGTTGGTTGGTTGGTTGGTTGGTTTGGTTGGTTGGTAACAGGCAACCAAAATCATTTAATGTTGACAGCTGCGTTACAGTGAAAATTGATAGTAAAATGTATTCTAGACAAGGCTTTAATCTCTCACCCTTATTATGCCCCTGTGGGTGGGGACGATAAAATAACACCCACGGTATTCCCAGCCTGTCGTAAGATGAGACTAAAAGAGACCCTAGGGGATTTTAACTAGGGTGCGAGTGTTGGCGACCACGGTAGGGGCCGATGACCTTTAATCAACAAGAGACCACGAGACCCTTAGCTGAGTCATGGCGTTGCTTTCATTTATTAGTGCCAGGCTCCTCACTTTCATCTCTCCTATCGGGCCTCTCTTGTTCTTTTCCGAGCGCGGCGCGATTAGGTTGCGAAAGCATTTTCACGCCCTTCGTGGCCCTTCTCATTCTTTGGCCGATATCTTCATTTTTGAAGTGTTGGACCCCTTCCATTTATCCCTTCTGATTAATGTTAATAGAGGATGGTTGCCTAGATGTACTTCCTCTTAAAACAACAATCGCCACCACTACACCACTCTCCCCTTATTATTCACAGTATATATGGATTATTACTGAAAGGTATATACTGGCACACAGAGATTCAGCTGGGTGGAAGGGCAATACGCAGTTTTGCCTAAGCGAACGACTTTGTCTGAATGTGCTGAAAGCCTGCAGTATAGTATCTTGAAAAGCGAAGGTATGCAAATTAACATTTCTAAGACTAATGTAATACGAACAAATCTCACAATGAAAGGTCATATAGTAGAGCAAGTGTCCTTCAAATACTTGGGCACCATGCTGAACGATCAATGTGATTCCAAACGAGAAATAAAATCTAAAATTGAGCAGGCCAGGAAACAATCCATTACCATGAAGAAATTCTTTGTAAGGTTCAGATGTCAATCTTCAACTACGAATCCGCATGATCCGCTGCTACATATTCCCTATTTTACTATATGGATGTGAAAGCTGGACCCTGGATCCAAGCACTGAAAAACGTATAGATGCCTTTGAAATGTGCATCGCCACCTCTTGCCCATACCTTGGATATTGAAAATTGAAAATGTCGAGGTCCCTCACCGGATGAAAAAGCAGAGGAACTGTTACTCACTATAAAACAAGGGAAAACACAATACTTAGGGCATGTTATGAGGGGTGAGCGGTATCAATTATTACAGCTAATTATTATTGAAGGAAATATACAAGGGAAATGGTCCAACGGTACACTAGACGGAGAAATTCATGGCTAAAGGACATTCGAAGGTGGTACAGATGTATCCTGTATGAGAAGAAGCTTTTCATGTTGCATTGTCAAGATCAGAGCGCCAACCTCCGTATGAAGACGGCGTCTTAAGAAGAAGAAAACTGATGTAATTTCGTAGGGACGAAACGCAGAAATATTCAATGTCAGGTAAGAAATAAAAAACTAGAGCAGTTATATCATTTCAAGTACTTAGGATATGTATTCTTCCAGGATGACAGTACACTAAGTGAAATAGAATCAAGGTGTAACATGGCTAATTCAGATACGATCATCACTATTGTGCAAGAAAGAAGTGAGTTACTGGACGAAACTATCTTTACATCGCCCTGTTTTCAGACTGACTTTGCATTATGGGAGTAAATACTGGCTGGACTCAGGATATATCATTCATAAGCTAGAAGTCACAGACTCGAAGGTAGCGAAAATGATTGCAAGAACAATGGCAAGAGTGAACTCTGAATGAGGAGATAAAGACTGCGTTAGGAATGAACTCTGTGGATGAAGCTCTGTGCTTAAACCGGCTTCGATGGTGAGACGGGTAGAGGAGGATAGGTTACGAAGGCGAATAATGCACTCGACCATAGAGGGTAAGAGAAGCATAGGGAGAGACCGAGACGACGATGGTTAGACTCGATTCTTAATAATTTAAAGGTGAGAGGTGTAGAACTAAACGAGACAAACGCCTGTGCCAAGCATACACCGCTGGGTGTGGTGTTTCCTTTTAAGTGCACCGTAACAGTGACAATTGAAAAGGGTCTGAGGCTCGAAAGTAAGTTTGTGAGAAAAACGAATGCTAGCACTTCTGACTCTAATTACTATTTGTGTGTTGTTTAATAACATGCGTTGATACAGTCTACACTAATATAAATGAAAATAAATCATCAGAAATGAGATGTTGACATATTTTAAAACTCATATCAGGAAAAAAAGGTCTGTAGCACTCTCATCAAGTTCTGTGGCTGCACATATTTTTACGTAGACACAAAGTTAACATAAGAAACTCTGTATTCTGCAGGAAAATATTCGCACATTTTCAAAAGATCATTTTTTCGTTTTTTTTTTTTTTTTTTTTTTTTTTTTTTTTTTTTTTTTTTTTTTTTTTTTTAGGAATTCCAGCATGATACAGCTATGGTAAGTCCTGTGGCAATGACACATCTTGAAGATCCCAGCTCGTTGTTTTCTTTTTCAATAAATTATATCTCACCCATGAAGCAAGGGTGTTATGCTATTTTCTGACATTAACACAACGTGGGTCATCAATGGAGAACTTCAACCACATGGCTTTCTTTAAAATGGGCATCTTTCTTCAAAGGTTGCTGTAGTGGAGTTATATCCTTGAGAATTCCGTAATAATAATAATAATAATAATAATAATAATAATTTCGTGTGGCTATTTCTAGCCTAGTGCAGCCCTTGTAAGGCAGACCCCCCGATGAGGGTGGGCGGCATCTGCAATGCATAGGTAACTGCGTGTTATTGTGGCGGAGGATAGTGTTATGTGTGGTGTGTGAGTTGCATGGATGTTGGGAACAGCACAAACACCCATCCCCCGGCCCATTGGAATTAACCAATGAAGGTTAAATTCCCCCACCCGACCGGGAATCGAACCCGGGACCCTCTGAACCGAAGGCCAGTACGCTGACCATTCAGCCAACGAGTCGGACTCTTGTATAATGAAAAGCTTTGATGGTCTTGCCTCAGCATTCACTATTTCAATTGGCTTGGCAGAAACCCCGTAGAAACTTTCCTCTTTTTCTCTGTCAATACATAACAAAACATTGTTGCCATAGACCCTTATTCCACGTACCTGTTCTGGTCGCTTTTTGCTTTGTGGACACCTTTCCTGGTAGTGGATTCTCCACGATTTCGCTTCACTTTTCTTTCTATATCTTTCCACTGTGCAAGATGTATTTTCCCTTTCCTTGTTTTATTTAAGTGCCCCATCTCACCTGGGCTGATACTACAGCTGCCGGCATCCATTTCGTGTTTACACATACACCCTTATTCCAGGATAGACAACTTTAAAACCTACATATTTCCTCTTGTAAATGATCCAACTCTCATCTAATCAGTGGTAGGTGGGACATTCTATATATGCTACAGACCCGGTTTCCACTGTTAATTCAACATGTTTTAAAATGTGCCTTAGATAGACCCTTATTTGGAGGGAGGGGAGGGGGTAATTAAATTCTTCACGTAAAACTTGTGTTAAATAATTTCAGCCTACAGTATCTTTCCTCTCAGCCTGTTGCAGCTCGTCTCATTTTATGTATAACATGGATTAGAATTTTAAATGTGTTCATGTATACATTGAATATGTTTCTCTGTGTATTGTTGGCAGTAAGTACCGAATGCCAAAACTTCAGTACCGGTAATAATAAAAATAAACTAGCATACATCTACTTACTTACGTGCAAAACATTTATTTGTTAACAGTCTCATCCGCGAGGTTTCTCCAGAAGTTGAACTGTTAAATTCGAGAGATTCCTGAGCTGCGTTAGTTCCTCTCTTATTAACTGATTCCTTCGCTTGTCTCACTTAACCCTCCTTTGTTCAACAGTCAGAGCCCTCGTTCTTCGAGAATTGAGGACAATTAATTTCCTTCTGCAACAATCTATGACAGAAACTATTCTCGTGTCCAGGCGCTGATAAGCGTACAGTGGTCGACATAACCAAATCAATGTGGATTTAAAATGCGTATAAAGATTTCACTCTTAACCCCTCTGTAAGAGTAGAGACAATTTTTCGTCAACATCTACCCAGTATTTCTTAGCAAACTTCTCATCAAAAGCTGATCGATACTGATCGTCAAGGGAGTCCATTGAGTTTCAGATTGACAGTAAACCTTGTTTTAAATTCTGAAACAGTGACAAGCAGCCGACAGCTTTACAGACAGACAAGAGAGGCTTGAAGAGCAATATCCATGCATATGTTGAGAGCTTCAACTGAACTTGGTAATATATGATAACTTGTCAGAGGGCTGTTCTACGGAACCATTATGGGTGGACATTAACGAATAACACGTCGTTGCAAAATTAAATCTCTAAAAGCTTTAATAGCATTTTTGTGTAGTTGTAAATGTGTTTACGTTGATTTATAGCTGAGTCTAGTTGACCCACATTACCACCAACAGGTATCCAGCCCTCGTAGTTAGTAGCTCTGGGAATGGAAGTCTGGCAGTGATAAATCAGTTCATTTATCAATTATGGCTGACATCTGTAAGGCTGCAGGGATCTGGCGACTGTCATCGCACGATTAACGCACGAAACAGCTCACAGATGGGCTGGTTGGTCCCACGTAAACTGAATTTTGGTTTAAATGTGAAAATTGAGATGAATAGATTCAGTCATTAAAGTTATTTTACGGGTATGTAACATATAGCAAGTATTCATCAATATTCATTATTTTAACTTCCATAATAATAATAATTATTATTATTATTTATTATTATTATTATGACATGAATATGGCCCCTCCATAGAGTTAGGCAGTACTTTAAACATCTGGCATTAGTGTCATCTACTGGCGATACGCTGGACTCTATCCAAATATGCAGTTCTAAAGCCTACCTGTACGTATCACTTACCTGTTTCCGGTTGCCACCTAGGAGCCTATGTTGGAACTTTCCTTTAGAGAGAATTGTATTTGTTAGGTTTCGGCACCTCCTGTTATGTCACTGCTAGAAGTTGCCTCTACACTAATCTCTCTGTTTACCTACGTATATGACCAGTCTACCATTATAAAAGGGACTTGCTTATGCCTTCTATAATTTGTCTTGACTTGTGGATCATTTGCTTAAGGTAGCTGGTGTGCTGGGGCAACCAGTAAGATAGGCTTCTTCATCGAAAGCATGTGACTGTAGAAACTTTCAGTGGCCGACGGGGTTACTTATCCTCCAGCATGTTAGAATGTAAAGTTTAAGGTTGTGCAGTTACCTGGTCCGTATGTAATGTAGGGATTTTATTAACTTAGACCTAATTATTTCCGTATCATGTAGGCTTCTAGTTTCTTCAAGCAACAATTAATTTAACCGCCACAATGGTTGCTATAACTTAAAAGGGAGTATGCGTGTGGACCCTCGTTCCTCTTTTCTCAATCTTGCGTTTATTGTTTATTTTCTGTTGCTAGGATTTCTAAATTTAACTTTTTCTTATTTTGGCTGTAAGTTCCATTTTTCTACTTGCAGAATAGCATGCCGTTATCTTCTGTTTCACTGGGCCTTGCGCCTATTTAGATTGTTTTGTAATGTTACGTCATGGGATTGCCTAGTAGGTTGCCGCATCCCCTTTCTCTTTTCCATTATGTGACGACCGATTTTTCTAAATTTCGTCTTGTGATCCCGTTTCGGAATTTAACTAGTTCCTGGCCTAAATGTAGTATGAGCTTAGCCTTGTCTACTTACAGTACTTTTTCGTTCCCGTTCATATGTTGTATTGTCTTTGTCTTCCGTGGTAATAACAGGACAGCGAGTGTTTAACGGTGTTCGTACTGATATGTGAAGGTCCGTAGGCCTTGTAAAATGGGAACTCAGTTTATTCCTGTTTATTGATGATGATGATGATGATGATGATGATGATGATGATGATGATGATGCTTGTTGTTTAAAGGAGCCTAACATCTAAGTCATCGGCCCCTAATGGTACGAAATGAGACGAAATGTAATGACAGTTTAAAAATTCAAAATCATCTATTGACCAGAATAAAAAACGCGATGCTGAAGAAAATGGAAAGATATGAATTTAAAACAGTCAGTGGATCCTACCCAGAAATCATCATAAACAATAGTATTACTGACCAAGGGACTGCTTCTAAAGCACAATCCTGAATCGAGGAGCTTGTTGTCTAAAGGGGTCCATAATCTAGGTGAACGGCCCCTCATAATGGTACTTATCGCTAGTAAAGTAGAACGATGGCAATTGTCATATTGCGGTACTAATCAAAAGTAGCATAGACTCACCGTGTTCCACACAGTATGGTACTACTCACAAGTATTGTACTTCGCGCAGGTAACGCAGACCTATGGTTATAAAGTGTGTATAACTTATTTGTATTCAGAGTGATCGATAACTCATTATTATTAACTTACTAATTTTGGTAGAAGAGAGGAAACAAAAAAAGGAGAGAAAGCAAGAGAGAGAGAGGTAGGCTACTAAATATATTACAGTTTTGTTCTTATGTAGTCATTTTATTCGTCCAGCTCTACGACCTTGCCGTCTCCTCTCCCACCCATTGTGGATCGCTGTAACAATAATACAGTATAATCGACCGTAAAAACCAGCAGTGTTAGATGGGTTGCGTACCTTCATGAATTTTAAGGTGCTGGTGGACCAGTCTATATAATTTCGTTACCTCGGCTCCCACATAACATCCCTTGGTGATACTCTCGTGGATGCTCGAGCTCGTGTCAGTGTCGCTTGGATAAAGTGTCGCCAAGTCACGGCTGTCCTCTGCGACTGCAACATTCCCGTGGGCCTGAAGTCGAAGATCTACCGCACGACAACCCGTCCAGTGGCGCTTTGTGGTTCTGAATGCTGACCAACGACGAAGAAAACGCGACCTGATGCTTCACATAGTGGAGATGAGTATGCGAAGATGAACCATGGGACTAACACGTCCTGACAGTGTTGCCAGATCTACAAATAAAAAATCGATAGACTGTACGTAAAAATTTCGGGAGTTTTATTGACAATTTCGGTAGTTTCTCGAGCACTGAAATGTTATAAAACCAAGCCAAACCCCATGGCACTACAGCCTTTGAAGGGCCTTGGCGTACCAAGCGACCGTTGCTCAGCCCGAAGGCCTGCAGATTACTAATTGTCGTGTGGTCAGCACGACGAATACTCTCGGCCGTTATTCTTGGCTTTCTACACCGGGGCCGCTATCTCACCGTCAGGTAGCTCCTCAATTCTAATCACGTAGGCTGAATGGACCTCGAAACAGCCCTCAGGTCCAGGTAAAAATCCCTGACCTGACCGGGAATCGAACACGGGGCCTCCAGGTAAGAGGCAGGCACGCTACCCCTATACCACGAGGCCGGCTACTGAAATGTTGTAATATAATTAAATTAAAGAATGTAATAGTCATGTGAAGTGATTGAAAATTGAATTTCACAGCCTGTTTCCAGTCATTTGATCGTGTCATGAATGGAACGAATGAAGCCCCCATCTAGCGGCGAGGATAGGAATTGTGCCGGCTGCCGAAGCCTGTCGCACTTCTCTGGGGCATTGATTAATGCATAACAGATGAAATGAAATTATAGTGGAGAGTGTTGCTGGAATGAAGGATGACAGGGAAAACCGGAGTACCCGAGAAAAACCTGTCCCGTCTCCGCTTTGTCCAGCACAAATCTCACATGGAGTGACGTGGATTTGAACCACAGAACCCAGCGGTGAGAGGCCGACGCGCTGCCGCCTGAGCCACGGAGGCTTCAGTTATGTGAAGTTACTATGAGAAAAATATACAATTTCACTCACCCATACTCTATGCTTCTTCTTCTACTGCTGTTTCTGCCCGCTTTTCCTGTAGATGTAGTTATTCATCGGGCGTAGGAATTGTGTCCTAACTTTGAAGTTGTAGCAGGATGCAGATTTTATATTCTATATGTGAGTCGGGGATTTCCCTTCGAATGATGCAGTCAAGCCTGAGTTTTGAGTTCAATAAGAGGGGAGATATTCCGTCATTCGAGCCTAAAACGAATGAGGGGAAGTACCTAACGAGTAATATTATCGATAAAATGCCACGCGGTTAGAGTTTTTCAGCATAAATACATTATGTACCATTAATCATAATTATTCATTTTCCTTAACTTTGGATTAGAAGAAATTTCGGGACATCCCCCGAAATTTTGGGAGACCTGGCAACACTGCGTCCCGACCATGTTAGTAATGGAACCGCGCAGAGCACCTTCAGAATAATAATAATAATAATAATAATAATAATAATAATAATAATAATAATAATAATAATAATAATACTTTATTAAAGGTAATACCATTTTACAAAACAGTAGAGAAGAATAAACAAAACAAAACACACTAAAAAGAAAGTTCAATGGAGTATAAGTAGAAAAATATGTACAGATATATACACACGTCATATTACAAGTATTCACAGGAAAGTAATAGTCAATTCTGGAGATTATGTAAGTGATTTCTCAATTTTGACAATGAGCAGTTAAATACATCAATATCCACTTTGTTTAGAGATCTTGACATTCGTTCAATTGGCCCATTGAATGCGTAGTTAGTTCTATGCCAATTTGTAGACAATGTATTCTTGAACCTTGTGCGTCTGTCTGGTACATGTAAGTTAATTTTTGCAAGGAGTTGTGGACAATTCACCAGGAATGAAGCAATTTAAAAATGAAGAGTGTATCCAATAATTCACGGCGTTGTAACAGGCTATGCAGATTTAAGGACTGTTGTAAGGATGTATAATCAACATTATCATATGAGAATCCTGCTCTAAATGAATATAAACGAAGAAATTTATGTTGTGCTGAATCTAATCTATGGATAGAGGTCTGATGAGAAGGATTCCAAACAGGTGTACAGTATTCTAGTATAGGGCGTACCATAGACACATACAGCAATCGATAGGTAGCTAAGTTTGAAAATTCTCTAGAATATCTAGTAATGCAACCCAATCTTTGAAATGCTTTCTTACAAATATTTTCAATATGTTCATTTAACGACAGGTTATAACTGAACAAAACACCAAGGTCATTAACTTGTGAAACAGGGGTTAGAATATTGTTATTACTAAATTTGTACTGAAATGATATTTTCTTCTTGTTTTTAAAAAATGATATTATTTTACATTTCTCATGATTAAGTTTCAACCCATTTTGAATACAGTACTTTTCCAGATGATGTAAATCTTCTTGAAGTTTTAAACAATCAAGTGGACAATTAATTTACTTCAATTCCTGATAAGATTCGCGAAGCGAGGTTGCGCTGGTATAGTCACGTGGTCAGAGCAGACGCTAAAAGCATTACAAGACGGACACTCACGCTTCGATTGGATGGAGAAACCCCAGGTTGAGTATTCAGCCCGAAGGCTGGTTTGATCCTCAACAGCTCCGCCATCAGCTGTCATAGATGGCCTAAGCTTCACTGAAAAGGCATTCTAGGGAAATGAGAAGTGTGTTAGTTTCCCGTTGCTTTCCTCGCCGAGCCGGAAGTTGCTATTACATATCAGTCAGATACCAAACTCGGCTGGCTCCGTCTACAAGACAGGTGTAATCTTCACCGCCTAAACTTACTGCAACGAATTTTAAATCTCAATTCTCCTTCTTACCTTAAAGAACGTTTCTATAATCTCTCTTTACATCACGAAAAAACACAATAGCACAGAACATGAATATTCTTATCGTGCTCAATCACATGGCCACACTATTCGTCGTAACTGTCTGAATGTTCCTCAAACAATTTTGAGCAACTTGATAGAGAATACTATTTATTCTTATAGAAAAGATACAGAGTAGAGTGATCCCCAAGCTGGAAAACGCAGAGGCGGCTGATAAGTGACATACTTAGAAGGCCTATCGGACACAAACGATGCCACGTAAACACAGTAGTACGGATCAACCAGTACCTCAAATAAGGCCCGTAGTCATTTGTGGTCTGGGCCGCTCACTTGAACCCTACCATCAACCTGAGGCAATTGGTACTGTGACGTATAAGACTGTACCACATGTTACCTGTTGTTCACGAGCTCAGGTTGGATGTTGCATTTAATATTGTACGTATTGTTAGCAGAGAGTAGGACTTTTTGAATCATTTATCCCATATAAGCTAAGAAACCTTGGATTTGTGTTAGATACATCAAATGTGGCTATGATTTCAACCAGTGATGATTGTCTGTTACTTGAATAGTACCAACCAGATGCTATAATACACGATCATTAAGCACTTGTGGTCGGTCTTTGCGCTGATGGATAAAACTCTTCACATCTAATATTGGTCCAGATAATCTCAAACCATCAGAGACGGTGTTATTCTAAGCAGTTTACGTCTCATGACTATTAGCAACTGACCGAGCGAGTTGGCCGTGTGGTTAGGGTCGCGTAGCTATGAGCTTGCATTAGGGAGATGATAGGTTCGAATCCCAGCGTTGGCAGCCCTGCAGATGGTTTTCCCTGGTTTCCCATTTTCACACCAGGTAAATTCTGGGATTGTACCTTAATTAAGGCCACTGCCGCTACCATCGTAATCCAAGCCCTGCGACGTTAAATTACTAGCAAAGAAAAAAATATCACTTGACTGCGTACTACAAATATGAGCGGTGTACTAAGGTTGATTAACATTATAATAATTTTACTAAGATAAAATCGGTCTTGAGTTGACGAGGAGATGGAGATGTAATTGTAATAATCCTCTAGGATTTAAATGCACACGTACCTAGTCTTTACCATCACCATTTATTATTATTATTATTATTATTATTATTATTATTATGTTAAATTGTCATATTCTAGAATAGCAGGGACACGTATGATTGGTGCATATGTATACGTTTGAGACACGTCTTATGGTCGTCTCTGAAAAGACTCAGGAGACGATCTTGATTGACATTTTATTATCGGGCCTCAAAAATCTGGAATTCAAGAACATCGAGAAGAAGAACAAATCAATTTAAAAGGCTGATTCATGCCCACGATTTTTAAACTGTACTCACCATAAGAAATGTCATGACGCCACCAAAGGCTGTGTTCCACTGGGTCGCTAGTATCGTTGACAATCGCTCTACTGTGCAATTTCCATTGCAAAAGTCTTGTGTTGCAAAGGGCCAGAGGTGGTGTTGATTATTGTTTTAAGAGGAAATACACTAGGCAGCCATCCTCTATATAGGCCTAACACTAAATCAGAGAGAAAAAATTGAAGGGATCCGACACTTCGAAAAATGAAGGTATCGGCCAAAAGAAGACAAGGGCCACGAATGACGTGAAAATTAAAGACTCCCTAGGCCTCGAGTGCTCAATACCGTCGGGGTCGGAAAAGAACAAAAGCTGACCAAGGGAGATCGGATAGGATAGATGGAAGTGAGGAGCCTGGCACAAGTAAGTGGAAGTAATGCCAGGACTCATCTAAGGGCCCCAATCCACGCTCCGAAGTTAAGAGACCCTGGGCCCCCTTTTAGTTGCCTCTTATGAGAGGCAAGGGATAGCATGGGTGTTATTCTACCGCCCCCACCCACAGGGGAACATCCCTTGATTTGCTTGTATTTTAGAAGGAACCGAAGAAAATTACACTCAGGAAAACTGCCGAAAATTACTACTCTCCAGGATCAACTTTCTCAGTGTTTATGCACCTCATGGTACATAACTAAATCTGGAGGAGGAAGTTAATAAATGATGATGTAGAAATCAAATCTTCAAAGTGAGTCACATACCAGTTACTTTATTCTATAACCAAAGTTCACTTTCTTAGTCCATTTTAACATTGAAGAATTTGCTTCCTGTCTCTCTCTGCATCGACGATTTATTTTATGTGCTGTGAGATTATGTTTATGATTGAAACGTACTATGAACTTAACAAATTGTTTATCACACATATTGTTTAAGTAACGTATTTAACTTAATGTGCTTAGAGTAAAGTGAATAGGAAATAATTCCTTGTAGCCGGTGGTAATTATACTGGGTAATTTGTTGAAAGAATGGAGTGGAAAATTCAGTCCGTAAAGTAGCCGAGGCGTTCTCCGTAATGCCAAGCAGCCACAGTGCTCCTCATCAAGTCGGAGTTTTAATTAGAATTGTCCAATGACATGCGCTCCCACCAGCTAGGCCTGTCGAGCACCACTAGCCAATAGAATGCATCACCGAGTGTGAGCGTCTGATGTAAAACGAGGCCATCAATAACAGATTGGAAAAAAAATAGGATAGCGCCAGTGAGACGAGAAAAGACTCCAGCTCTTCTATAAAGAATGGTACAGTCTAGTTCCTAAGTGAAGCGACTGAAAAGCTCCGTTTTCCCAGAACAAAAATACCCTTTCTATAAATAAAAATGAACAAAACTGTAGCTTCCTTAATACTTCGGTTCACGTTCCATTGGTAGTGCCTGAAGGAAAATTTAGGAATGAAAATTACGAAGAATGTTTAAGAAAACATTTATTTATCTTTTATGTTTATTAAAATAAGAAATTACTTTCGAATGGCTGGATGTGTTTCTCTCTCGTGCACTGACCGTGCGGACAACGGAAGACTCGGATTAAAGTCACGACAACGTTCAGAATTCAGTTCTTTCGTCTTAGAATACAGTACAGTAAAATTCATAAACGCTGTATTTTAACACCGCAGAATTTGAAGAAGAAAACGCCTCAAGAAAATTTTAGAAGATTTCTGGACTGTATTGTTAACCTCTAAGTAAGACTGAAGGAAGGAGTCTGACAAAATTAAATGCAGTCACCCAGGAGGAACAAAATGTATCGTTAGTTCTTAAATGTGAATATCCATATCAGCATAATTACGAGCACGTTAAAGATTTCCCTTTTAAGGTTAAATTCCTGTACTCTGTACCATATCCGTTAGATAAGCCTTAAATAACACGATATTTTTTTTTGATTCGTTGTGCCCAACTGTGGAGCGCGTTTGAACTTATTTTGCACAATGTTTCTTCTTCTTTTCTTCCCAATATCTCTTCATTTTTTCACTGTGTTCGTTTCTGCGTGTTTCTGTCCAGCCTGTATTTTTTCTTGTTAGTTTCTCTGCAAATTTATGTTTGTTTACTAAGCTTCTAAATTTCATTCTATCTTGAATGGTTTCGTCCTCAATACCCATTTCTTGTAGATCTTCATGAATTTCTGCTAACCAATTGTTGCGGATTTTCAGGGTTAGAGCTAGATTTAGAATTTTCTTTGTCAGCCTGTTGTTATCCATTCTGTGTAGGTATCCATAGAATTTTAGTCGTCTCTTTCTGATGGTATCTGTGATTTTTTTTCTGTGAATTGAAAATTTTCATTTGGTTTCTTTTTCATCCAAATTCCATTTTTCGAACTTTGGTCCTAGGATTTTTCTGAGAATTTTCCTCTCTTGTTTCTTAATGCTTTTCATTTGTGACCTGCCGCCAATGATCAATGTTTCAGATGCATAAAGTGCCTCTGGTTTGATGACTGTATTGTAGTGTCGAAATTTTGCACTTTTATATACATCTTTTGCTGTATCTGTTCCATGTGATTTATTATTATTATTATTATTATTATTATTATTATTATTATTATTATTATTACAAGATGCATCACAAATATATTTCATGTAAACTGAATCGTACCGGGCGAGTTGGCCGTGTGCGTAGAGGCGCGCGGCTGTGAGCTTGCATCCGGGAGATAGTAGGTTCGAATCCCACTATCGGCAGCCGTGAAGATGGTTTTCCGTGGTTCCCCATTTTCACACCAGGCAAATGCTGGGGCTGTACCTTAATTAAGGCCACGGCCGCTTCCTTCCAACTCCTAGGCCTTTCCTATCCCATCGTCGCCATCCACAGTGAAGAGCTCTATTTACTTTTAGTTCATTCCTTTGCCCTCCGCATCGTAAAAAGCGGGTTTCTCCCCCTGGCCATTCTCCATTGAACCCTGCGTTCAAATCTTGGGGGGGCCATGTAGGCCAGTGCTTGATAGACAACGCATTAAACATTCGTTTCCAAACATACAAATACGTCCACACCGAGGGTGATTATCGAAATTATTTTGTCCTTGAAGATGGTTTTCCGTGGTTTTCCATTTTCACACCAGGCAAATCCTTAGCTTGTACCTTACTTAAGGCCACGGCGCTTCCTTCCCACTCCTAGCCCTTTCCTATCCCATCGTCGTCATTAAACCTATCTGTATTGATGCGACGTAAAGCGATTTGTAAAATATACGTAGGTCGAGTCAGTCATGGCAACTATTTCTTTCTCGCGAACAGGAGACAACACGGAAAATCTAAGATATGCATTTGGAAACGTACATTATGTTCTTGCGTATGATGCCACTAGATGGTGTATGTAAACAACAGTGTGGGTCTAAGCATGCCCCCATGTTCAGTGTGTGAGTGAGAATGTCACAAATTGGAAGTCAACAAACAGGAGCAATGATCGTATATTAAAATAGCAGTTGTCCGCGGCAGAAATGCACGCCAATGCCATGCAGAGATGCGGGAAGCATTATGTGTGCATGCCATGCCCTATAGAACAGTGGCGAGTTGGGTGCAGACGTTCAAACGGGGCAGAGTATCAACTGCCGATTTGCCTCGCCCAGGCCGTCCAGTGTCCATGGACAAAGATGCACCGCTGGCAACGCACAGTGGAAACCTTGGGTGATTATTTCGAAGGCCTGTAACCAGTGGACACCTGTCCTTTGTACTTAGTATTGTGTATTATTTTGCTGTTGATACCATAATAAAACAATGTTTACCAATGGCCTGTGTTCTGTCACTTTCCTACGAGAATCTCCTGAAGTCAGAATTTGTCTTCAGGCACTGTGCATACGTACATGCCCTATATTTCCAAATGCATATCTTATATTTTCCGTTTTGTCTCCAGTTCGCGAAAAAAAAAGTTTCCATGACTTATGACTCGACCCTCGTATATTATTTCCACACTTACTAGGTAGGCTACACAGTACTGTCGACCCAAATATTTCAATCCTTTATGCGAGGTTGTAACAACACCAATTAGTTTCCGTAGGGATTTTACAAGACGGGCACCACTATTCTCTTATCAGCTGACTCTTGCCTTCCTCACCCCTGTGAACAGGCAAATCCAGCTTGGAATATGCAACAACTTCTCCTCACCGACTTTGCCTCGCCCCAACCCCCGCTAGCTACAGCGGACTTAATTTGCCACTGCTGCCTGAATACTTAGTGAAAACCTTAAAAACACTGACGTTTTAACATTTCATTTGATATAGCTGACAATTGTTTCGCATGGGTTGTTTAGAACAGTCTCTCCGATCACCTGCTAGACGGAGGTACCTTATCAATCAATCAATCAATCAATCAATCAATCAATCAATCAATCAATCAATCAATCAATCAATCAATACTGATCTGCATTTAGGATAGTCGCCCAGGTGGCAGATTCCCTATCTGTTGTTTTCCTAGCCTATTCTTAAATGATTGCAAAGAAATTGGAAATTTATTGGACATCTCCCTTCGTAAGTTATTCCAATGCGCAACTCCCCTTCCTATAAACGAATATTTGCCTCAATTTGTCCTCTTGAGTTCCAACTTTATTTTCATATTGTGATCTTTCCTACTTTTAAAGACATCACTCAAACTTATTCGTCTACTAATGTCATTCCACGCCATCTCTCCAATGACAGTTCAAAACATACCGCTTAGTCGAGCATCTCGTCTCCTTTCTACTAAGTCTTCCCAGCCCAAACTTAGCAACAATTTCGTAACGCTACTCTTTTGTTGGAAATCACCCAGAACAAATCGAGCTGCTTTCCTTGGATATTTTCCAGTTCTCGATTCAAATAATCCTGGTGAGGGTCCCATACACTGGAACCATACTCTCGTTGGGGTCTTACCAGAGCTTATATGCCCTCTCCTTTACATATTTACTACAACCCCTAAACACCCTCATAACCATGTGCAGAGATCTGTACCCTTTATTTACAATTTATTTATGTGATTACCCCAACGAAGATCTTTCCTTATATTAACACCTAGGTACTTACAATCATTCGCATAAGGAACTTCCATCCCATCAATACAGTAATAATTTCAATTACAACTTGTAGATAAACCATATCCATAATACATAGATATGCTCATTAGACAACGCTACATATATTCAAAGAATATATTACGAAAATATTGAAAGTGCTTTACATTTATCGTTTTTCTTGGAATACTAACAAACTCGTTATGACTTGAGCATGGGCTAGACGAATATCGCCATGAACTGATAGCAAGACACTACATTTTATAGGTCATTCTAAAGTTTATTTGTTGAAATATGTCTCTAAATATTGTATAGAATATTTTATAGAATATACAAAATATGCCTCTCCTGTGAACCATGTGACCTTGCCTCGGTGGGGACGGGGAGGCTTGCGTATCCCAATGAAGCAGGTGCAACTATATCGGATGGGTATCTATCGAAAGGGGCGTAGCAGCCTTTCGGAAGTTCAAGGGCGGCAGGCTAGACGATCGACTGATATGGTCTTTTAATAATACAGTAACATGGCTTAGCTGTGTTGATACTGCTACACGGGTGAAAGCAACGGGAAACTACAGCCGTAACTTATTCCCGAGGACATGCAGTTCTCTCTGTATGGACGATGTGCTGATGATGGCTTCCTCCCGGGTAAAATACTGAAAATCCACAGCCTGTTTCTAGTCATTATACCGGGCCAGGAATGGAATGAATGAAGCCCCCATCTAGCGGCGAGGATAGGAATTGTGCCGGCTGCCGAAACCTGTCGCACTCCTCTAGGGCAATGATTAACGAATGACAGGTGAAATGAAATTATTATTTTGAAGTACCCGGAGAAAAACCTGTCCCGCCTCCGCTTTGTCCAGCACAGATCTCACACGGAGTGACCGGGATTTGAACCACGGAACCCAGCGTTGAGAGGCCCGCGCGCTGCGGCCTGAGCCACGGAGGCTACCCGGATAAAATAATCCGTTGGTAAAATAGTTCCCATTCCGATCTCCAGACGGAGACTACACGAGAGGGGGTAATCATCAGGTAGTTGGATACTGAGATTCTGCGAGTCGGAGCGTGGAATGTTAGTAGTTTGAATCGTTGTGGTAGGTTAGAGAATCTGAAAAGGAAAATAGATTGACTAAAGTTAGATCTACAAGGACTGATCAACAAAGACTGAGACTCAGTTTTTCACATATGTTTATTACTCCATTTCAATGTTTACATAATCTTTTTAAAGTAGTCCCCTCCTACTTCAATGCACTTCTTATAGCGTCTCTGCCATTCCTTGAACACATGCTGCAGACCATTCTTTGTCAGGTCCTTGAGAATCGCCTCACTTTTCTTGAGCACTGCTTCAGATTCTCAAATCGAATGCCCCTAAGCTATGCCTTTAGTGATTGGAATAAAAAAAATCAAAGGGTGCAAGATCAGGGCTATAAGGTGGATGCGGTACACAGGTAATGTTGAATCGAGCCAGAAACTGCATGACTTGATTTGCGACGTGAAACCATGCATTGTCATGATGAAGTCGCCACCCAGTCCGAGAAATCTCTGGTCGTTTCTTTGCAATGTGTTTCCTCATTGTAGCCAATACAGACATGTAGTACGCCGCTGTAACAGTAGTGTGAGGGGGAACTGGATGCTAGTAAATCATTGTCTGGTACGCGAAATGCACGTAGCGTCTACAAAATAGAGCATTACTACCAACCTACAGATACGAGAATGCTGCCGTCTACGGACATTATAAATAAAAACTCGCTCTTTTCAAATATTTATGTTACAGATGGGAACCTATCACGGAAGCTTTATTTCTTTCTTTCTTACTCTGTTTACCCTCCAGGATTGGTTTTTTCCTCGGACTCAGCGAGGGATCCCACCTTTACCGCCTCAAGGGCAGTGTCCTGGAGCGTGAGACTTTGGGTCGTGGGATACAACTGGGGAGGATGGCCAGTACCTCGCTCAGAAGGCCTCATCTGCTATGCTGAACAGGGGCCTAGTGGGGGTTTGGGAAGATTGGAAGGGATAGACAAGGAAGAGGGAAGGAAGCGGCCGTGGCCTTAAGTTAGATACCATTCCGACATTTGCCTGGTGGAGAAGGAGGAAACTACGGAAATCCACTTCCAGGATGGCTGAGTTGGGAATCGAACCCACCTCTACTCAGTTGACCTCCCGAGGCTGAGTGGACCCCGTTTTTCTTTCTTAATCTGTTTACCATCCAGGGTTATCATGTAAGCTACAGGAAAAAGAATCAGTCTGTCTTTGTTGATCAGCCTCGTAGTTGGTATGAGTGAAGTACGTTGGCAGGAAAAGCAGGATTTTTGGTCAGGCGACTACAGAATTATCAACACAAAATCAAGCAGGGGAAATGCAGGAGTTGGTTTAATAATGAATAAGAAAACAGGGCAGCGGGTAAGCTACTACGGGGTTGGAACACTTGCACGGAGTGACACTTGCACGGAGTGACATTTGCACGGAGCCTTTCACTCTACTTGATGAGTCAGAAGTAGGATGGTGACACTTGCACGGAGTGACACTTGCACGGAGCTTTCACTCTACCTGATGATTCAGAAGTAGAATGGTCATACTAACATAAATTTCGGATACCTAATCTAATTTGATAGGTACTTTGACGAAGATACACATAAATACTGGCCCCTCCTGGAAATCCAATACCACACGCGTAAATGCTTCAACATGTAAGAAAATGACTCAAAAAGTATAAAATAGTCTTCGGCTCGCCAGGTGCAGGTCTTTTTGATTTGACTCCCGTAGGCGATCTGCGGGTCGTACACCCAGCCCCCGTGCTAGCGGAACGAACCCACAACCCATTATGGTTAAACTTCCCGACCCTGCCGGGAATCGAACCCGGGACCCCGTGACCAGAGGCCAGCATGCTAACCATTTAGCCATGGAGCCGGACAATAAATTCCATAAAATGACCGCATAATGACTTACAACTTTATAAAATGACCTACTAATACAAAATGACCTAATAAATTAGCTTTTTTTTTTTGCTATTTGTTTAACGTCGCACTAAGACATCGAAGGTTTTCGACGACGGAAGGGTGGGAGATTGGGAAGGTAGCGGCCGTGGCCTTCATTGAGGTACAGCCCCAGCATTTGCCTGGTGTGAAAATGGGAAACCACGGAAAACCATCTTCAGGGCTGCCGACAGTGGGGGTCGAACCCACTATCTCCCGAATGCAAGCTCACACCTGCGCGACCCTAACCGCACGGCCACTTGCTCGGTAATTAGCATTTTTCAATGTGGGAACTATGATAAGGATTTCTATACAAGTTAGCAATGTCTATTTAGAACCAACTGAAAGATGACATGTCATCAAAAATCCTAGCTCTGGTAATCACGGTAGTGAATTTAGATGCAATTTATAAGTAACTGTTAATTTTATAAATGCCGGCCCCATTGTGTAGGAGTAGCGTGCCTGCCTCTTACCCGGAAGCCCCGGATTCGATTCCCGGCCAGGTCAGGAATTTTTACCTGAATCTGAGGGTTGGTTCGACGTGATTAGATTAGAATTGAGGAGCTATCTGATGGCGAGATAGCGGCGCTGGTGTATAGAGCCAAGGATAACTACCGTGAGGATTCGTCGTGCTGACCACACGTCACCTCGTAATCTGCAGGCCTTCGGGGCTGAGCAGCGGTCACTTGGTAGACTAAGGCCCTTCAAGGGCTGTTGCGCCATAGGGTTTGTTTTTCTGGTTAATTTTATACATTGTAAGAGACATTTAGCCGACTTACCGCCGTTTCCAGGGAACACCGCGGGGAGGTAGTCTCTTTGCGTTCCTCATACATATATTTTTTCACTTTATCAAGTTCGTCAAGTTATTTATTTTTTAAGTGCTGATTCAAGATATTTGCATGGCTATGCAGTGATATTCAATTGTCACGTTTTCTCTTTAAGAATGATTCAGAATATTTATATATTTAAAATATTTACATGATTTACAAATCCTGTAATATTCCAGGGTAGTTTCACTGCAGTTTCTGAGCGTAAGCAACACAAACTAGGAATGATCTTAGTTTACCATCAACTTTAAGTATTTTTAAGACCTTTGAAATACTCTCATTGATCTTCACTGCTGATTTCTTTCTTCTCTTCACATCGATATTTAAAACTATCATGTCAAATTGGTGACCGTCGTACTCTGCGTCATCTCGAAGAGTTTTGATCAGCGAATATACATTCGGGTGCGCTTTCGAAATTAAACTGTTTATTCTTTGGTTCTAGCCTTCAAAAACGTTATTGGTCCGATGCCGCCTTCCACAACAGTTCCACATATTCCTTGGCATGTGCTCGTTATGCAGCCATTGATCGACGACATAGTCGTAAAACACCTGCAGATTCTGATTTTCAGGCGAGCTCTCCTGAATACATAGCCAACCATTATCAATCATTTCTAGGGAAATGAGCGCTAGTGCTGAACACATTCGAATATGAAGTCTAATTTCATTTTCCCTGTACGCAGTAACAAGGCCACAATCTTGTACTTTCCTCCATAGACATTGATTAAAATGATAGTTGCAACCATAAATCTCAGCTTGAGGAAACAGCGTTTTAGCTGATTGGTCGATGGCTATTTCGAAGTCCATAATACGTGTCACAGGGTTCCATCCTAGTACGTTGTTTTTAACAGCTTCGAACAAACAAGCATAATGTTTCCCGTTTCTTGTTTGGTAACAGCGCGTAGACAGCTGGTATCGTGTTAGCTTCTTTCCAAGAAATTCCAAGATCGGCATGGATGTTAAATAACTGCCCAAACTGCTTGCTTGAACTTTTGAAGGTCCCGTCGACAAAGAAGGAAAAGCAACTTGATAAAGCAGATTTTCCTTCTCGCTGGCAAACACTAATATCCTGTCTTTAAGCCCCCTGTTGTCTTCAAGTAGGAATTTTCCACCGTCGTTCATTGCTATGTGTCTTTCTTGTATTATTACACCTCCAGAATCGATCGGGTCTTTTGTAGGTCCCATTCTCTTCCGTCGGATGCGATGTAATGATTGTTTGGCACTTCTATATGATGGCAGCGATGTCACAAGGTCATAGCCTCTTTTGAAGAGCTGGCCTACTTCTTCGGTGTAAACTGTTCAAATCATACTGTCTGTTTCCCTTGCACTTTTTTTTTTGCATTTACTACACTTTTTTTTACTTCATTCGCCGCGTCGTCCGGAATGCAAACATGAATTGTCTCGCCTAATACTGTATTATCTTTCGTTGTTATTCTTCCTTTACATTTACTTTTCTTGAAATATACGCACCGCCAATAAGTCATTTGATCTTCATTGGTATAGTCCACAATATACTGATGTCCGTCGTAAATCAATAAAGGCGGTCTCAGTGAACTCCATACCTGCAGAGCAATTATCACCAGTTCCACACGGAACACTGATTGTCACACAGGTATCAACTGTAGCAATGAATTCCACTTTCCGTGTGGGCCTTCCCCTCCCCTGTTTCTGGTTCTCCAACCCTCCTTGGACCTCCGTGCAAGTGTCACTGTTTGAAATAGCCATGCTGAGTAATTTCCGGGAATTTTTGGCTTTCCGTGCAAGTGTCAACACATTCCATCTCCGTGCAAGTGTCACTCCGTGCAAGTGTCACAACTTCAGCTACTACGACCAGCATAGTGAAAGGATTATTGTGGTCAAGATTGACCCACCACCACAATGCAGGTCTTAAATGTAGGTTTTTAAATATTTTGTATAATATACATACATATACAAAATATGCAAAGGGGCATGGAGAAAGGGAAACCACTTTCAAAAAGAACACGTATATCAGTAACATTGTCTCCCGTACTACCGACGACTGCTCGAGTGTTCTGGAGATCTGGAGTCCCGGGGCTTATAATAGTCAGCTGGGAGCGCGTTAAAAAAAAGGGCACCGCGAAACCGCGATAGAGCAAGAGGAGCAGGCAAGGCCTCAAGGGATCAGCCCTCGGTGCATTTGTTCTATAAAATATACAAAGGTGCACAATAATATTCATATGGGTCCTTATCTGGATGATAATAATACATGCCCTTTTTCCCCACACAATCTGGCCCTTGAAAACGATTTTCCCTGAAACGAACTCGCCTTTAATATGACTGTGCTCCCTCCAGGTTAGGTTGGAGCTCAGTGGATTGCTTTACAACATTCCATTTTTTAAATAGCTCAAACTTTCTCTGAATTTTTACCAATAAATGCTTATCTGTCCCTCTACAATTATTTATTTTTATTTGACTCAATTCTAATTGCATATGTACTTCAGGTGGTGTAGACTCAATGTTCTTGGGATAGAGGTGTACGGTACTGGCCCAGTAAAGTGTTTGATTTTATGGTACCAGTACTCGAAATTAGTTCATTCTTACCAGTTGATACCATAGCCATGGAGCCCGACACAGAGTACTTTTTTTTTTTTTTTTTTTTTGCTAGTTGCTTTACGACGCAATCTTACAGATAGGTCTTATGGCGACGATGGGACAGGGAAGGGCTAGGAGTGGGAAGGAAGCGACCGCGGTCTTAATTAAGGTACAGCGCCAGCATTTGCCTGGTGTGAAAATGGGAAACCACGGAAAACCATTTTCAGGGCTGCCGACAGTGGGGTTCGAACCTACTATCTCCCGAATACTGGATACTGGCCGCACTTAAGCGACTACAGCTATCGAGCTCGGTGCACAGAGAGAGAGAGTCTCTCTCACTCTCTCTCTCTCTCTCTCCAAACTTTCTTCCATTCCTGGCATCAACCTCATCAGACGAGTTAGTGAGATAGAGGGGTCTCCTCAAGACTTTACGTCCCCACAATGCATAACAGCGTAATGTCTTGAATTGAAGGTATGAATCGACTCGGCGCGTAATCTAACGCGCCGCACTTAGGATCGGAAGATCTTGGATTGGAACTCTCGAGAAATCGTGCATATGTGAACATCCGAAAAGCTGGCATTATTATTATTATTATTATTATTATTATTATTATTATTATTATTATTATTATTATTATTATTATTATTATTATTATTATTATTTACAGTATTCAGCTTTCCATGTGGATTG
The DNA here is from genome assembly GCF_040414725.1 of Anabrus simplex. Taxonomy (NCBI): domain Eukaryota; kingdom Metazoa; phylum Arthropoda; class Insecta; order Orthoptera; family Tettigoniidae; genus Anabrus; species Anabrus simplex. Next base: position 37,789,774 of record NC_090268.1, read on the forward strand.
ATATACGTATGTACTACAATTTCGCACTGGACCTCTCTCTGTCTTCTATAACATATTCATCGAGAGTGCCATTTCTTGTGCCTATATTTGTGTTTCATCCTTCCTTGTGACTGATCAGTTTTATTTCATTCTCTACGTAATGTGTATTTATTTCTCATTCTGTCCCTCCTTGTTTATCGTACCACAATTCTCAGAAATTTCTGGTGCCTGACTAATTTTCATTCTTGGACAGGTCAGGTCTTGCTGATCTCCTTTTCCAATATTGAATTCTCCATGTAATATGTAATATGCCGCGTATAGAATTTGTTTTGCCTATATTGATATTACTTTGTTCATCCGTTGAAATCCAAATCTGTTTCATTTGTAAATCCTATTTCGTTGTCAGTTCTATATTCATGCGCGCGCTTAATACATCAAATCATGTTATAGTATTCCTCTCCATTTTATCATTCAACTTTTCTAATTTGATTTCATTCTTTATGTATTTATTTCTCATTTCGTCCCTTCTTTATTCTCAGAAATGTCCTTTCTCGTTCCTGTGTTTCTTTCCTTCCTCTGGCACAGGAAAGTTCCTTATCCAATATTGAATTCCCCATTAATTCACTTCCTGAGTACTTGAAGTTCTGAACGACTTCAGTGTCTTTGTATCTCACTTTATGGATTCTTTTCCTTGTCTCTTTCTTCTTGTCAGACCATTGTCCTCCACGCTGTTCCTCATTCCCCATTATTCATTTTACCCATATACTGTATCAGACTATCCTAACTTTCGTCCATCCTTTCTCCAAACCACAGAATCATCAACAAATAACAATGTCTTCATTCTTGTGTCACTATACCTTGCTTTTCTTTCACACAACTCTTACTAGCTTCGTGATATTTACACCTGACAGTTCATGCAGTATTTATTGTCACTATACTGTGTTTTCATACTTTCTTGATTAACAAATACTATAGATTTCCTCCGATTATACGGCTTTACATTTATTTAATTTTTTTTATTTTTCAGCTCATACTAAATGGCAGTTAGAAGAATACATGGCGCGGTATCCGAAAGTGAGAATAATTCGCGCCAGCAAACGGGAAGGTCTGATCCGCGCACGACTTCTGGGTGCTAAGTATGCTACAGCACCTGTTCTTACGTACCTGGACTCGCATTGCGAGTGTACAGAAGGTGAGTGCACATAGTGTTTTATTTTCTACCATACTGTGTGTATATGTATACTAACACGTAACAGAAACATCATGTTCCCTTAGCGTTATCAGAACGTGAATTACTGTAGTCTAGGAGTGTTGCAGGATCTGTACCCCTCTTTGGGTCTTGGTTATTTTTCTCAATTCACTGTTATTTGTTTTACGTCCCACTAACTACTTTGACGGTTTTCGGAGCCGCCGAGATGCCGGCTGTCGTATTTGAGCATCTTCAAATACCACCGGACTGAGCCAAGATCGAACCTGCCAAGTTGGGGTCAGAAGACCAACCCCTCAACCGTCTGAGCTACTCAGCCCGGCGGATATTTTACTACCGTCCATAATAAGAGTTGGTGTTCGTTGGTGTAGAATTCTGTAAAAGATAACCCATGATTATTCTATATTCTACCGCACGTAAACTCCGGCTCAGGAACACCTCTGCGAAGGTTCGGACCTGCCTTCGGGCAGAACACACCCTTACCTTATTCTATATTTTTGAACGAAATCTCCTCGTTATCACTTCACCTCATTCAGTGGCGAAGTCGCCACACAATTAGGTGTATTACTAATCATTGTACTTTTTTTTTTCAAAAATTCAATGAAGTGGCGATACAGAAGTGAAAATATATCTTGAAAAAGGTATATTTTATATCACCCCATTTGTGTGGATGCTAATTTTTGCCTAAGCAATCATAGCCACGAGGATATTGTTCCATTTTAACTGCTGGACGCTTTCGGACTCCAAGAAGTACTGTACATGCTCAGCTGGGCGCGCGGTAGCGGAGTGGTTAGAGCAGGGTCTCTCAGGGTGCGTGCACCAGTGCATTGTGCGGTGAAAGGTGCAAAAGACTACTTCGCTTGGTTGACCAGAGTGCAGATCCCCACTCCTCGATTTGGAGCAATAGCGCTGTATCTCTCTTTACCCACGCTCGTCTCGCTCGCTCCGCCTGTCTCCGTCTTCCTTACCTGCTCCGTAGCGCTCCAAATCCGAACCGAGTTCAGCCGAGCTTAACCGAGTCCCCCGAGAAGAAGCGCTGGTCCGAGCTGAGCCGAATGGGGCCGATGCACTGTGCACAGGACCTTTGCGCCTCAGTTTGCACGCTTGAGATTTTCGGCGTTTGAGACGCCCTGGGTTACAGCAACCAAGTGCTTTTTGCCTAAACGAAATACGGTAAAAACTGTCGCTATAATAATGGCGTGTGTTCTACAGAAAGACCTGGTGCAGGTCGTTCGAATTGACGCCTCTAGGCGATCTGCGCGTTTGTGTGGATGGGGCCCTACGTATATTGAAGACGGTACGTACTCCCAGTCCCCATCCAGAGTAATTAACCAGTGAAGGCTAAAATCCCCGACCCGGCCGGGAATCGTACTCGGGACCCCTTGGACAAAAGACCAGCGCACCTACCATGTAGCCATGGAGCCAGACAAAAATGTCGCTGATAGCCTGCGTCTGTAGGAAGTTTGCGAAAAGGTACAAGCATATATCAGTGTTCCAGTCCCATTTCTATTCATTGGGTAGTCGTGTATTCGACTGAAAATGTCCATGATTACAACTGGAGATGAATAAAATAATAAGTAATAATAAAAATACTCTTTTTAATGTATATTCGCATGACTCAGGCTGAGCCGCCACCTGTAATACTAGGTTTCGGCTTCCTGTCACGTCTATGTTAAAATCGCCATCATTATTGTTTCACTGTATCCAACCGTCCCTAGTAAAGATATAGTTCCGTTTCTACGAGTTTCGACTTGACAGTTAACCGGAAGTCAGACATTGGTGCCAAATTGTTACGAGTACAAACAGCTGATTCCCAGCACAGAACACGAACGAAAATGTATTGTACCAGGAAATGATTGTGGGTTTTGGGCATGAGAAGGATCTCAGGTAGTGTACGGTGTTTTGGAGCCGACACAGTGAAGGATAGAATCGCAGGGCGAATAATAGATGGTTATATCTTTTTCTATAAAATTTATTAATAATATCAAAAGATAGATCACCCTGCAATATTACTGTAGAACTCAAATCTATCATCAATATTTGTCAAAATCAAATATTTATATCGTGACCTTCTTGAAGTCAGTTTGAAAATAAATATCACTCCTTCATGGGACATTAATATCCTACAGTCTTTCTAAATCTCGTGAAAACATAAGATATCAATTTTGCACCTAGAGTCTTTCTAAGTTTTAAATTACACAAAAATGAACACACATTTATCATGAAAAAGTTGAGTAAAATATTTAAACTCTTGTGCAGTGTCTCTCAGTTTGGATTGTAAGAAATGATAACAAAACACTTGAAAACCCTAAAGTTTATCTAGGTAACGTGAACTTGAATTACTTATTAACTTTGAAATAAATTTATCACAGAATGTGAACTTCTTTAATATGACGAGAAAATTATGGAATACTATTCACACGAAGCACTGATAATATCACTGTATTGGATTAACTGTTTGGTAAAAGTCAGTCAGTTTGTAATTACTCACTCAGAACAGAAATATCTCCATACGAATGTTGAAGTTGGAGACTCGTCTGGAACATTCCGCGGAGTGCGGAAGAAGACTCGAACTCGGCGATGTTCCGTGAAGAGACCACGTCGACGTCCCTCGATGGGTACCATAGATGAAGAAATGATGTCGATGTAGCAGGATGTAGTATTTCGCCAAGGTTTCCGTCACTCTTGGAGGTGATATTAGCACACGGAAAGTTCAATTGGCACTATTTAATTCAGTAATTACGGAGATTATTACCACTCACTGTCGTGATACACAGTTCTGTTTTAACTCTAATTTTACGATATTAAATTAATATTTACAGTCCTTGTGGCAAAAAACACAGTTCATAATCGTCACTGATTACGTCTGAAATTATGATTGCGAAGTAATAAGCACAGTTCAAACACTTGAAAATGTAATTTGCAATAGTTTTTATCACAGTCTCTGTTGTTGGCAGATTAAGGTGATTTTATGGTCGTGTTTATATAACGCTAGTCTGAATTATTTAATATAACCATAAAAAGTTCTTAATGTTCTCTGAGTTTATTATAGTGTTGATCGAAAGATCGAGAAAGCTCACTGGGAAAAATAGCAGTCTTTTCCTGTTATGGAACAAATGTTAAGAAAATAAGGTTACACACAGTTCACTGTTATACTGTCTTAAAAGAATGTGTCCTAGAATGATTATAATTATCGTAAATTATGATTTCCGTTTTGCCACACACGATAATTTAAGATATCGTCATAGTTCACAATTACATGAAATTAGTGAAGTGCACCAGTCCGTAAAATCTCAGATACTTGAATTCTCACTCCAAATTATGGTCTTATTCAGTTAATAATTTCACAAATGTTATATTACGGAAACGTCTAGAATTTTACCGTCACCGCGGCGTGTTGAAACTTCGCGTACGGTACTAGTTCAACGGCGTTCGATCATGGCCATAACCACGTCCTCGCGAATCGTGACGGAGCATACGTAGACTGCACTGACAGACTGTACTCGCCACACGGGTCAGACTGCTCTCTCCCTGGCCTTGGCCCAGTGGCATATATATACTCGCCAGGTGGGAGGCGCTATGAATCAGCTGAAGAAGGGGTGTTCATTCTTCCCAAACTTTAAATAGTTATATTTCGAAAACTACTGGATGGATTGACTTGAAATTTGCAGGGCATTACTTCCATAATGTTAGCTATAATTTAGCGTTGGTCTCATTTTAATCGGTCCAGGCGTTAAAAAGTTAATGAAAAACGTCTAGAAATATCTGTAGGGGAAGTGAGCTGTAAGCGGCGGTGACGTCACTTGACCTTGCTTGACTTGCTCGTGCAGTGTGGTAGACACTAGAACATTCTTTCACACAGCTGCTCACGTATCGGAATGGAATTGTATGCTGCAAATAAAGTTTTTAATTTATATGTGCCAGGACCTGGGCCTTCCTGGTACAGTATATACTCAAATATAAGTCCAGAATCAATTATTCTTTGTAGCAAAATGCATAATTCACATAAGATGAACAATAACACATAACATATTTGGGATAAGGCTATAAGATTTTAAAAAATCAATGTCCAAACCGATAAAACGCAAGAAAATGAAATGAAATTTCTACTTACCGTTTAGAATAGCTCGCGTTGTTGAGAGATTTAATTTCTTCTAAGGAAGGAAAGAATCCTACAAAGGGAATACACCACTCATTTCTGAATCACTATCGGCTTTGCCTTCGTCTGTTAAGCTTTCACTCTCCTGGTTATTTCATCCACCAAGTAAACTGGGTACTACGGCTTTTTGTTTCACAAGGTGCACGAGTTCCCCCCTTCCTTTTGTTATCACGAACCGAAATATTGTGCTCCTTCAACCGCTTAACTCATTTTTTCTAGCCGCCAGTGTTGGTGCTTTGTCAAGAATGACCGAGTGAACTGACAAAACCGCAGAAAACATTGACCACAATACAATACACGTGGTTACAGAAAACGACAGATCGACAACACTGGTAACCGAAACTAGAGTCTAACGCGCTCTGTCGGAGCGATCGGCTGCCTATGATTGGCTGTTTATTAATCCACTTAGCCTCCGCGAAAAGGCAGCGCTCAAATGTTAAGTCGAAACTCATAAGAACTGAACTATAGTTAGTCTAATATAAACCGTGCCAGCTCAGACGATTCAGATGCTGGCTTTCTGAGACCAAGTTGGCAGGTTCGACCCTGGCTCGTTCTGGTAGTGAAGGTGCTCAAATAGTCAGATTTACTGACACGTAAAAGAACTCCTGCAGGACGAAGTTCCAGCACGTTGGCGTCTCCGAAAACCGGAAAAGAAATTAGTGGACGTAAAAGCAATAGCATTATTATTAAACCGTGCCAGTCGTATTGCTTTTCAAAATACCGTGTGCGAGTAAGCCGTGCGGTTAGGAGCGCGCAGCTGTGAGCTCGCATCCGGGAGATAGTGGGTTTGAATCCCACTGTCGGCAGCCCTGAAGATGGTTTTCCGTGGTTTCCCATTTTCACACAAGGTAAAATGCTGGGGCTGTACCCTAATTAAGACCAAGGCCGCTTCCTTCCCATTCCTAGGCCTCTCCTGTCCCATCGTCGGACCTATCTGTGTCGATGCGACATAAAGCAAAATAGAAAAAGAAATACCGTGCCTTTTCAACAAATATACTTTATTTCACCACATTATTTTGTGTATACCATATTACAATTTTGTTTTACGTCGCGCCGGCACAGATAGGTCTTACGGCGGCAATAGGATAGGAAGGAGCTAGAAGTGGGAAGGAAGTGGCCGTGGTCTTACATCCCCAGCATTTGCCTGGTTAGAAAATGGGAAACAACGAAAAACCATCTTCAGAATTGCCGACACTGGGATTCGAACCGAATATCTCCCGAATCTCACAGCTGCGCGACCATAAGATATTGATATCTGGTTCCATTCGGTAATCTTGTTTGATGTGTAAAGGAGTGCAATGTAGACTTTTTAAACTATTAATATGTAAAAAATTATATGCTTTAACTAAGAATTAAATGGAAATAAAACAAGTAATAAAATGTGGCTTGGAAGTATAATTAATATCACATACTTTCAGTGTAATTCCTTGGCAAAATGCAGTAAGCCTATATTCCTGAATCGCAATCCATGTTTCCTAGTTTTAATGTAACACTGAATAGAGATAGATTGTTAAGCTCTTCCCTTTGGACTTCTCCTTCGTTCTCTTAATTTGAAATCTACTTTTAAATTAATGAAGATGAAGTGTAAATAATAAAAGTTATAAAGATAACCAAAACATAAGCACTAGTAAAATAAAATCACTCTTCTAAACTTCCATCTCTCATTTTCTTCATATTAGCATCTGTGGCATGAAGGCATAATAGCTTAATGTTGTATCTTATGCTGCACGAATTCTGCTGCCTTCTTAATTCTACTAACACTTGGTGATATTGCTAATATATTTTCTAATGCAGCTTTTCTTCTATCCTCACTCCTTGCATAAACTGCTAATGCTATAATTTATTTAAACTATGCAGTACTTGGTTTATTGCCTAATGTTCAATGAATTTTGATGTCCATAGAAATTATAATCATTCGGAATATTACATTTTTCAAAAATTGTGCAGTACCAGTACATTAAAATTTGAAGAATAGCTGTTTATAATATTACCATTCTATTCCTGTATGAAAGAGGGTCAGTTTTCATAGAGAAATTAAATTTTGCTGGTAAGTAATTTTTAGTGTATGTTTTTGTTCTTTAAATTTATAGAGCAAGTCTGATTAAGTATCTACAGTGTTCTGTTCTGTTCTGTTTTGTTTTGTTTTGTTTTGTGTTTTGTTTTGTTTTGTTTTGTTTTGTTCTGTTCTGTTCTGTTCTGTTCTGTTCTGTTCTGTTCTGTTCTGTTCTGTTCTGTTCTGTTCTGTTCTGTTTTGTTTTGTTTTGTTTTGTTTTGTTCTGTTCTGTTCTGTTCATTGACTATTGTTTACTTCCCTCACTGATGTATTTGTTAAGTAGATACTTAATCAGACTTGCTCTATAAATTTAAAAACCAAAAACATAAAGTAAAAATTACTTACCAGCAAAATTTAATTTCTCTATGAAAACTGGCCCTCTTTCATACAGTGTGATTAAAATCTTTGTGTAAATTAAGTAATGGGACGAATGTTACTTGTCCATTCTGAAGAGGAAGCATCTCTTTCTTCTTACCGTTGATAAAGTGGGGGATACAGGCGAGAGCTTCATAGTTGTGGAGTGACTTCAAGGAAGGATATAGTGAATAATGTATAATCTTTTCATTTTAATTTGAGTCCAATATAGTGTACCAGTAACTCAACAAATGCATAAAAATATCATATAACTTAACCTCTGTTTAGGTTTCTTACTTAAAATACATAGGAGTTAAACCTTTTGTGAGTAATGTTGTTAATACTCTATAGCCTTTTTCATCTCTCATTAACTAAGGTATATCACTGTTAATCTAGATCTGAGGCATTTTCATATCATATTTATGCCTATGTAGATGCAGGTATTACCTACTTAAATATCCATCAATGTCCTCCTCTGTGGTGTAGTGGTTAGTGTGATTGGCTGCCACCCCCGGAGGCCCGGGTTCGATTGCCGGCTCTGCCACGAAATTTGAAAAGTCATACGAGAGCTGGAACCGGGTCCACTCAGCCTCGGGAGGTTAACTGAGTAGAGGTGGGTTCGATTCGCACCTCAGCCATCCTGGAAGTGGTTTCCCACTTTTCCTCCAGGCAAATGCCGGGATGGTACCTAACTTAAGGCCACGGCCGCTTCCTTCCCTCTTCCTTGTCTATGCCTTCCAATCTTCCCATCCCCACCAAGACCCCTGTTCAGCATAGCAGGTGAGGCCGCCTGGGCGAGGTACTGGTCTTCCTCCCCAGTTGTATCCCAGACCAAGAGTCTGAAGCTCCAGGACACTGCCCTTGAGGCGGTAGAGGTGGGATCCCTCGCTGAGTCCGAGGGAAAAACCAACCCTGGAGGGAAAGCAGATTAAGAAGAAGAAGAAATATCCATCAATGCCGGTTATCTAAAGAAAAATTTATTTTAATTAATTTAAGAATCATCTTTACGGCTGTACAGAATTTCTTCTTTCTATGATAGTCTTATCTCTTTGCTACTTGAATATTTATCACTGCTTTCTTCTGTAATCTAACAATGCATGATGGTGGTGATGGTGATAAATGAATAGCTGATACTAAGTACCTACCTTAAAATGGGTTAACTTCTGCTACTTTCTCATATATTTTAAAAATGTAAGCTTGAAATATTCCCTCTAATGTTTGGAAAAGAATAAGTCAAGTTATGCTGTGTTTGTTCTTCATTTTTATGTATGTACATAATTGTAATTGGTATTCAGTAATGAATTATGATTATCAAAAAAGTGGTCAGAGTTACCCCATGTTTTGGGTTAACTTTGAACACCATGTAAATAACTTAAGAAAATAAGTCTTCTATGACTTAAAGTTACTTCGGCCACCATTAAGGTTTTAAGAATCTTGCAGGATGCCCTGTTTAGACGATCGGCAATCCAATTAAAATGATTCGTAGTGAAACAGATGTATAGTTATCAAGTTTCCAGGGTAGTTCCAAAACGTTCTCGTTTTCCTCAAAGAAGAAACAATTTTATTTACCCTAAGCATACGACAGTCATTGAATGATATTGCAAAATGCATACTATATTGTACAACTATTTCTAATGGTATGAAAGAAAATAAACTTACCAAAAGCGCACTCCTTTGAAGTCCAATATACGGAGAGAAAGAAAGGTTGAAAACGATCAACAGTAGGCAATACAATACCTTAGGGGTATACAGAAAGCAAATACATGCAAGTGTCAACGCAAACCTCAGCTGAAAGAATGCATGGACGTCCTTTTCTTTCCTGTAAGCTTCTCGTTTAGCTTGTCTTGCTGGGTTGATCTCGCAGAGTTCAGTCGTCAGGCTGGGATGACAGCAGTGCTGGCTGTCGCCAATGTCCCATCGGATTCTGAACTACGAGTTATTATTGTTGTGTAGGAGTGCTGGAGTTCGGTAGTTGTACTGGGGCAACAGTGTTGGCTGTTGTCAGTGTCCCACCGGTGTTAAAAGTATTGTGGTGTTGGTGTACACCATAGTGTATGTGTACTGCCTTGGAGTACTGTGTGTGTTTTATTTTTCGAATTAAATTGGAGCAATAAAATAAACACTGATCAAGGAGACTGTGATAGAGTAAGATGTGGTTCTCTTTCCATGCTTTGATAAGAGTAAAAACATTCCTTAAAAGGGGCTTTAGAATTTGGATCTAGGTGGGGGATGCTAATGGAACATCCATCTTCTCCATGGCAGAACATCAGAGGCTATTGAAGAGTATCGTAAGCATGATCCGTACCAACTCTGCGTCTCTGCTGTGAAGAACAATGTCCCGCTTTTCAAACTTCTGCCCCACAATCACTAAAGCCATCTCACTTGTAGTAGGCGCATTATTTCAACTCATGTGTTCAGTTGGTGGTTTTCGGTCCACAGGAATCACAACCTTAATTCCTAACAGTCTCCTATTAATAGGTTTTCTTTCGGTAACTTTTTTACGGACTCCATATGATTTTTATCTTAATTCTGTCCGTGAATCTAGCATGGCACTTTTTCCTCCTTTGTTTTCCATTGGATGGTGGAAATTTTGAACCGTTTTTCTATTTTGCCTTCCGTCGTCTGGCATGCAGGTAGCGGCTGGCTCTCTGGCGTAGCAAAGACGACGAGTTCGTCAATATGAATTGCGCGCTCGGAAATAACACAGTAACCTCATTTTCTCAAAAAGAAAAATTCTCTCCGCTGATCCTATTGCACGAAGAACATCGCTGATTTTTTTTTTTGTCGGTATAACTCTGATACACCTTAATTTGAATGTGTAACACAATATTGTGAGAAAACCGCAGTACTAACACCTATGTATTACACAACAAAAGAAAGGTCTCTATTCCAGGATTTCTAGAAAAGTCCTTAATTTGCATAAAATGTCATTCATGCGAATAATACGATGCGTAGATCCACGGCCGACTTGATGCGTCGCTCTAGCTAGCTCCTACTTTCCAATTACAGCTTTATGCTGGGCTTCACAAGCGATTGTCAAGGCCGGTATAAGGAGCGCAGCGAGGTATCCAGTCGGCCGTGGTAGATCATAGCAGTTAACTGTATTCGCCGGTAGATGGCTATGTGAAAGTTATCTCCACTGTTCTTTCCTTGTCAGCCCGATAGAGGGCTCTCTGAAAGTTGTTTATCCAGATCTTTCTATATTAGTCCGATAGATGGCTCTGCAAAATCAAGTTATTACCAGAATGTTAGTTGTTGCTCGAGCTTGGTTCTAATAAGCGAGAAACGGAAAGAAATCCATCTTAGGATATTATATATTTCAAAAAGGCCTTTTGTTATGAAACTTACATTGAATTTTTCAGTGTAGGGTTATCAAGTGAAATATGTATGCACTGCCAAGCACGACATTTCGCTGCAGAAATGGTAAAATGGACATTACTTCGTGTTGCCACAAGGTTTGGTTTAATTTCCACAACTTCAAGTAAACAACGTACTTAAAGATATAATGCTACATGATAATGATTTCATGAACCATATAGGGCAGTATAACAGTACAATGGCCTTTGCATCCTCATAACTGTAGACACATTACGGGATTAGTTCCATACTGTTTTAAGATTCAGGGGATGATCATAGGTACGTAGGTGTAGGAAATACACTCACGATCATAAAAACCAGAACACCTTGAAAGACTAGAGATAGGATGTTCATTTTCACAGGACATGTGCATTGGTATGTTCTGAAGAAATGATTAGCATTTGAACCATGTCGGCCAAGTTCAAGGACCACATCGATATCTCGGTGCACCACCACCGACCGGTAAAATGTGTCTGTGGCTCTCGTTGACTCTAAAAACCGAAGATAATGCATCAGTGTGACTTGAGCAGACGTCCAGGATGCCCGCAGACGTACGCGAGAACCGTACCGTCAAATGAGTGAGTTTGAAAGAGGGCGCATTATTGGCATGAGAGAACGTCATGCATCAATCCGGGAAATTGCTGCTCGTGTGAATCGAAGTGTTTCAGCAGTGCAACAGACGTGTACAGAATAGTTCACAGAAGGCCGTAGAACACGACGAGATGGGTCTGGTCGCACCACCCAGAACCCCCTCCCCCGTGAAGATCGACACCTCATCCGAATGGCATTGCAGGACAGATCTGCGTCCTCCTCGGTTCTGGCGCAACAGTGGAACAGTGTAACACATCGTACACTATCAGGAGTGACAGTCCATCGCCGTTTATTACGGTCTGGATTACTGGCGTGGCGTCCACTTCGCTGTCTACCTTTGACTAATGTGCATAAACATGCTAGACTGCAATGGTGTATAGAACGACGTCACTGGGGACAGGAATGGCAGCAGATAGTGTTTTGGGACGAATCCAGGTTCTGTTTGTTTGGAAATGATGGCCGCATTTTGGTTCGCTGTAGACAGGGGGACAGGCATCACATCGACTCCATTCGCACAAGACATACCACACCAAGTCAAGGCCGTATGGTGTGGGATGCTATTGGGTACAAATCACAGTTGGTGGGCGTCCAGGGCACTGTGACCAGTTTGACCTACATGAATGACGCCCTGCGACCCGTAGCCAGACCCTTTCTACATGACACCCCAGATGCCATATTTCAGCAGGACAATGCACGACCACATGTTGCTGCACAAACGTGCCTTCTTGTTGTCACACGATGTCAGACTGTTGCCCTGGTCCGCCCGATCACCGGACTTGTCGCCAATCGAACATGTGTGGGATATGGTCAAACGACGGGTGCGGCGCTGTGACCCAATGCCAACCACAAAGATGAACAGTGGAACCAGGTGAATGCAGCATGAATGGCTATACCCCAGGACGCCATTCGTGCCTAATACGTGTTGATGCCATCACGCATGGAACAAGTTATCAGTACACATGGAGGACCCAGTGCCTGCTAGCCAACAGGGCACATGCTGAACCTAGGTGACTGAAATGCAGAACATTCTAATGAACATGTCCTGTGAATATGAACTTCTTATCTCTAACTTTCTGGGTGTTGTGTTTTTTATGAATATGGGTGTATGAGTTTTCTCCGAATTCGCTCTACAGTCTGTAAAGAGTATTTTTTGTTGTTAATATGAAAATGTTGGTGACACCATTATAGGATTTTAGATAGCGCATCTACCTGTAACTCACTCGGCTTAAGGTTGGGTCCCAGAAATATTAAAACACACACAGGTTAGGCCTACTTCTGTTGGGAATATTCTGATGTAATTAACAACCATAGAAAATATTTCTTGCATGTGTTGCTATCGTTCATTGTTTCTGCACGACATTTATACTAACTAAACTGTATTGCTTTTTGTCCAATCCTTTGCTTAATATTAAAATAATTTTCATAAAATACGAATATAGTACTGGTAATTAAATAACAATCCTTTATAAACCTTTCTCTTTTATTATTGGTCCACTTAAGTACCGTAATTCTAATTCCATTGTCTCTACAATCTGCAGGCCTACCTTTTTCTTAAAGAATCATGAACTTACGTAGATATTATTATTATTATTTTTATTATTATTATTATTATTATTATTATTATTATTATTATTATTATTATTATTATTATTATTATTATTATTATTATTATTCAGTAGTATCATACTTCCTTTTGATTACTTCCCCCCAATTAATCATTATCCTAATTCTATACTCTCTCCTAGCTTTTCCTGATATTTCCATCTAAACATCAATCTTAAGAAATAAAGAGTTCTAAATAAAAGAGTCAAATTATATTTTAAACTCCTATTGTATTTTCAAACCTTAAATTAATCCTTTTCTTCCAAGATATTTAGCAGTCAAATTAAGATATTCTAACAACATACCCATACTGTCTTGCCCGTAGCTCCGTCCAGTAGGTATGGTTTTCATATTAAAATTTTATTACAGTAAATTCATTGCATATTTTTAGTAAATGTCAGTTCATATGAGAAGTTCAGACGAATTATCATGAAAAGAAATAATTAATCATGCAGTAAATTACAACTAGGCAGCATGAAGGTGTAACTTGTCTTAAAAATATGTGAAAAGGTGGTTAAGATGCACTAAAGAATGTTTCTGTTATCAATTCAAACTTTATTCATTATATACTGAATATGATTTTCTATTACTATACTTGTTAGCCAGGTTTAAAACCTTAAAGTATTTTGTAAGAATATTTAACCTCCTAAACCTCTTGAATTACTCACAAAACCAACAAGGCAATAGATAACTTTGATGCTTTGGTATATGTACCAGATGAAGCTGTCAAGTAAAAGTTGAAATATAAAGAAGATCTAAACTAAGACCCACGAGAGTTGGAGTCTGACGTTTAGCGTATCCGGCGAGGAAAAGTGACTAACGCTGCTCGAAAATGGTTGTTGCTGTGGCAACGATAACAGCGATGCCACATTTGAGGAACCTATTGCCACGTGGGTTGGCTTGCTCTCAGTCGCTTTTGTGATATTATTTGGAGTGGTACTGTATTAGCTGTGTTAGTTGTTGCTGCTTAGGGTTAGTGATTATGAAATCTCATATTTATCGGCAATGATGAATTCCATTTTAAATGCTGGAGTATTTAGCATGAGCTTAGTATACTGAATTGCATTAGGCCTCAGCCTGTATGAAAGGTGATATGCCGCAGACGGAGATAACTATGACAACACAGCATACTTCGTAGTTACTGCTTTCGCTGTTCTCAAATGTCACTCGCCAACTCTCGTGGGCCCACTTATATTTCTGCTCTTTACTGCATGGATTTTAAAAATAAAGACTGCTTTTTGTTACATTCATTGATCTGTCTTTGTCTTATCCTTGGCTTTGACAATATGAAAGTGACTGAGGTGTGAGCGATGCCAGTAATGCCATTCCTTATGCAGCCAGTCTCTGCTATGAATGGTGTGAAAATATTGCTTATAGGTTCGGTTGGTACACGCATTTCAGTGGGCTTGGCAGAATGATATGTAATAGCAACTTCTAGCTTGGTGAGGAAAGCAATGGAAAACTACCTCGCTCCTCATTTCCCTACTACGCATCTTCAGTGATGTCTAGGGCATCTATGACATCTGATAGCAAAGCTGTGGAGGATCCAACCAGCCTTAGGCCTGAGGGTTGAACATACTTGTGAATTTAATGAAATGTTCTTCTGTAATTAATTATTAGGTGCTACCGGTACTTGATGATTACTAACCATTAAATTCTTGTTTCCCTGTCTCTCTTCCATTTGATCACACCTGACCTCAACACAGGTCATATTTGCTTGTGGGAATTTGTTGGATGCACTTGTTGTGTTGTTGGGATTTTGCTTGCTTCCTGCACCTTTCTGTATGCTTGTGTGTCTTGCAGGGTGGCTTGAGCCTTTGCTTGACCGCATTGCCCGGGATGCTACCACAGTTGTGTGCCCTGTCATTGATGTGATCGACGACACCACGCTCGAGTATCACTGGCGCGACTCGGGTGGCGTCAATGTTGGAGGGTTCGATTGGAACCTGCAGGTAACCGCCGCTGTCCACGGCTGGTAGCCTGCTTATGAAGATCTCAGAGTCAGTTTATTATCTTTGTTTGATGAATACGCTATGCATGGCAACCTCTTCTTCAACAGAGAAATGTATAATATTTTTCTCATTTATATAAATCTTTACTATACTGCTCTTAATTTTTATAATTAAAACTGCAGGTATTGCATCTCACTCTAGTGGGTAGAGTTGAGGTACTGCAGTGTGTATGAGACCAGGCTTGATTCCCAAGTTTATTTAGACATTAGTCCTAGATATGGAATGGATTTTACTCAGCCCTGTGAGATCAGCTGAAGAAATTAAGTGTGGTGAAGACCATGCGATGCCTGTATTATCTCATAGAAGTGAATCATTATACAAGAGATATTGTTACTAAATATCATTTTATGTCAGGTTAGTACCTAGGTACATTTCTGTGTCAGGTGTAGTTTGGGATACAGTTGGTGTAAAATATTTCTCTAAAGCTTTGATTTATCCAGTTAATAGAAAAGTGCTAGGATTGAAGGAAAATAAAGAAGGCACAGTCATCGACAGTAAAGTAGAAAGTTCTGGACTCGCCAAATCTATTTTTAGATTACTGAAACAGTATTTTTATATAATTTGACTGTTCGTTTTTCTCTCTTTCAAAAGGTTTGGTAAAATAACAACAACACAGTCAAGTCTAGAAAGAGCTTGTTTAATGTTTTGCTTGCTTTCTTTGCTTTAATTGCCAGGAAGGAAGTGATTACTTTATATCTAGTACTTGTGAAAATTTTTCAATCAAGCTGCCTACTGGTGCTTCGCTGGGAACTCTCTTAATGTAGTTATTTTGAGGCACTGATTTGTAAATGAAGGTCATACATAGTGTGAAGAATGCAGTTTAGTGATAGTAGTTATATGGTGTAAGTCATAAGAACTCAATAAGAAATATGGTTGCATGGATAGTGTTACAAAGTTTCTGTAATGAGATGAAACTGTGAAAAACAAAACTTGGAGCACTCTCATCCCGATATCCCTGAACTACTTTAAGAAAACAATTTAGATGGCAACACCATTAAATTCTTGTTTCCCTGTCTCTCTTCCATTTGATCACACCTGACCTCAACAAAGGTCATATTTGCTTGTGGGAATTTGTTGGAAAATATTTAAAGAAAAATCTTGTTTTTTATTTTTGCTGGAAAAATGTAATATCAGCACTATGGTATAATACCCATGCAGTTGCAATATTGGTATTAATATATTTTATATTATTATATTCTGAAAAGAAGTTTTTTAATCGCAAAAGTAAAATATACTCACATGAGGCATTTGTATTTAAGCACCCTTAATTACCAACGATCTGTGCCAGAATTTGATTGCACAATCTTAATCCAGGGAGACAAACAGCTAAATGGTCACAAAGGAAAAGAACTAAGAATATTTGCAGGACTGAAAAATAGACTTCTAGGAAAATAGGAGAGAATTAGTGGCAAAATATTTGCAGCTAGTAATGAACCAAGCAGTCATCACTGTACTGGCTATGAGGACAATTAAAAGAGGGAAAGGTAAAGGCTTTAACTATCGATAACCTCGGCAATAAGTGGAATAGAGTGGTTAGCTCTATGCCCGGCCACCTTTGCCCCAGGAAGTAACCTGGGACTCACTTTCGTATGCTTCGCTAAATGTGGAGATCTTATTTCTAATTTTTTATAAACTTCCTGTTGGGGAATCAAAACCACATCCTTCTGGGTTAAATGAGCATGCCTTTACCTCTTTGGCTAGGCAGCCTCAGTTATTAATCCTCTTTTAGTTGAAGAAAGTTTGTGATCTTCGACTAAGGGAGAGAAGAAAGGGGTGAGGTATAAACCTTACTAATTATAAGAGAAGGTTAGTTACCGTACCGTAGATACTCAATAAATTTAATATCAGAAATATGTTTTACATCATTTTGTTAGGAGTGGAGGTTGCCGTGACCTTTTTTTTTGGTGCTTCAAAGATATTAATTTATAAATTCCATTACTCCTTTAATATATACTTTTGATTTTGAGGTTCTTCACAAGCATGGCACTGATATTCTTAGTATATTTTGTTAGAAAACTTCAATTTTAAACCTACAGGATGGTTGGAACCTTTGTTGGATCGTATTGCTCGGAACAGCACAACTGTGGTCACCCCAGTCATTGATGTGATCAGCGATTCAACACTGGAGTACAAAACATCCCACGGTTTCTCTGTTGGAGGGTTCGGCTGGAATCTTCAGGTAAAGTGATGAAAAAGTCTAATAATCGTGAGTATATATTGACTTGTGGTTAGTATCATGGAACATGATTATGATCCTTTCCTTTTCATAACTAGGTTTAATCTTGAAGTTTTATTTTATATTTATTATTAGTATAGCATCAAGACTATTGACTTTAGTATTTGATATACACCTTTTCCAATCAATCAACCAATCTCAATCAATCAATCAATCACTACTGATCTGCATTTAGGGCAGTCACCCAATTGGCAGATTACCTATCTGTTATTTACCTAGTATTTTCTTAAATAATTGCAAAGAATTGCAGATCTCCTGCCGTAAATTATTGTAATCCCTAACTCCTCTTCCTATAAACAAATTCCTATAAATAAATAATTCCAGATTATGAATTTGGACGTTATTTATGACTGTGTTGTATAAATTAAAGTTTAATATTTTGGTTGTAATTGTTTTAATAATACTTGTTCAGTAAAGTCAAGAATTTTTCAAGTATTTTGTAATTATGCATTTATATAAAATGTGAACTGCAACTTTTATATTAAGTCATATTGACAGAATTTGAAGAGAGAGGATTGGAGGACAGCTTTGGAGTTACTCTTTGCTCTAAATTTTCACTCATACTCTAAATGCAGCACTGTTCTATTTTTTGTTTACAAAACAATAAAACAATAAAACAGGACTGAGACTATTAAACAATATTTCCATGTTGACAATGCTTGGCATTAATTTGGACTAACAAGAAGTGTCTAAACTCATTATTCTAATACCAGTGCAGTAAAACTGTATAAGTCATAAATGTTTGGAACTTGTATTAACTTTTGTTACAATATGTAATACTTTTCGATGGCACCAGTAACATAGGTACCTTATTTTAAAAATTAAATTTTAGGTACCTACCCCTAAACTACCATTTTATCCAGAATTAATAAAAATTGTTTATAACCTCGACTGTAGCGCCTTATTCCTAGATGGCACCAGTAACATAGGTACCTTATTTTAAAAATTAAATTTTAGGTACCTACCCCTAAACTACCATTTTATCCAGAATTAATAAAAATTGTTTATAACCTCGACTGTAGTGCCTTATTCTTAGACTTAACATGCCGATTTTCATTAAATTCTGTTTGCTCATTTTCTCGTGGTTTGGCATTGATATGGACTTTGCAACAAAAATTGAAATTCATGAATATCTCTGTTATCATAGACGGTACGGTAAAAATATATAAGACATAAATGATCAGAAATGTAATTTAATTGTATACAACTTCAGTTATGTAGTAGTTATCAATAGGACCATTAGTAACAATAATATTTGAGAATTAAATTTTAGGCCTTCCCTAATCTACCATTTCACTCAGCACGAATAAAATGATTTATAGCCTAGATTGTAGTGCATCATTCCCCGAGTTTACGTACCAGTCATCATTAGCTCCTTTTCAGCCATTTTCTCGTGTTGCCCATACATACGTACAAACATGTAGAGAGTCAGACAGATGGAAAATTAGAAAGTGCATTTCCTTGTTACTGTCGACATGGCCGATTCAGAAATACCATTCCTTTTAAATTCTGAGCAATGTACAGACAAAACTCTTATTTTATATTTATAGATTTACCAGATAATGTAAAAGGAGTTAAATCATGGCTAAGAAGTGGTATTATGGATGTATTAGAACGGGGGTGTTTGTCATAGAGACAGGATGGGAACCATAGGAGGGGATGTATTATAACTAGTGAAAGAAATATTTGTAGCTACAAAAAAGTGGTTAAGAATGAGAAACATGAAATTCTAGGTATAAGGTTCATTTCTTAAGATAATAGGCTTCTTTATATTATTGGGATGTACACACCTGGAAATGATGGCATTGATACTGATGCAGAATTATTTGATAAGGTAATCAGCTATGCGAGGAACAACGCCATACCAACACAATACCATATTTTGATATGAGAGGCTTGGGGGAGTTTTTAAAAAGTTTTTATGATCAATGGAAAATGGTAAATAAAAATATAAACAGATAATGGGATGGATTTAAAGCAGTTGTTGTGGAGTGTGTACACAGATATGTACTAACACCTTTGAAAGTGGTAAGGTATGGGAAAAACCCACTGTATTATAATACAGAAATAAGTTGATTAAGAAAGAAGTGCAGGTTAGAAAAAAATAGAGTTAGGAATGGTTGTGTAAGTAAGGAGAGATTCAAGGAACATGCTAGGAAATTGAATTTAGCAGGAATATCAGCGAAGGATAACATGATGACAAACAAAATTGGCAGTCATATGAATCTTAGTGAAAAATGGAAAAATGTGCCATGAAGGATGAACTGGTACCGGAAATCATTAATAAACAAGGAAAGTGTATAGACGAGGACTTACAGAAGGCAGAAGTATTCAGTCAGCACCATCTCAAGATTGTTGGATATAAGAAAAATGTCCAGGTAGTGGAAACAAAGTGCTGAAATTTATGTATGAAAATAATGATATTTTCAAACAGATACAAATTGTAAAGTTAGGAAGGCAGCTGGGATTGATAAGATTTCCAGTGATGTACTACAGGCAATGGTTGGGATGTGGTGTATTTGAATTGTTTTTTTTTTTTAAATACTGTTTGAATGAAGGAGGTATACCAAATGAATGGAGAGTTGTTAGCCCCAGTGTCCAACAGAAGGGGTGATAAACATAAAACAGATAATTACAATCCAGTCACCTTGTCCAATTTCTTTGTGATCATTTAAGAAAAGGCTAGGAAAACAACAGATAGTGAATCTGCCACCTGGGCGACTGCTCTAAATGCAGATCAGTAGTTATTGAAGTTCTTTGAAGTTCTTGTCAGGTGTTGTTTATAAGATCTGGGAAAGCATTTATTCTGCTTATATTTGATACATTTGAAAAATTACTAACTGGTGAGATAGAAGGCGCCGAATATCCTCTCATTTCACGAGCTCCTCCACCTGCGTTGTTCAATGCAGTTGCCATCCATAAAAATGAAGACAGGGCTGAGTGTACCATGTTCAAAGATTTGGAGGTCGGTACACACATGCAACATTATGCCTCCCTACACCATAACATTTGGACCACTAAAATGATCATGTTCGACAATGTTCCTGGGTGCATTATGTCTTTCCACCTCTTGCCAGATGAGGGTACATCTAGAATCACTACTCAGACTGAATCTGCTCTCATCTGAAAATGCACGCGACCCCGCTCCTCGTTGGTCCAGACCTGATGCTCTTGGCACCATCGCAAACAATGCTGCCGATGTGCAGGAGTCATCAGAACACAACGTAATGGTCATCGGGCAAACAGACCACTCCATGGAGTTGCCATGCCTCTGTGGAGCATGAGATTGGGTGCCTAGCAATCCTGTTAAATGTGATTGCAATTGCACCCACTGTTTGACGTGAGTCTCTTCTTGCCTGTTGCACAATGTAGTGGTCATCTGCTGCTGTAGTTGACCGTGGTCGACCCCCGCCTCTCCTACAGGAAGCATTGCCTGTGGTTTGGAATGCTCTCCATTTACGTGAAACAGTGTTGTGAGCAATACCAAACTCCTGGGCTACACTCATCACACTTCGTCCTTCTTCAAGTTTCCCGATGATTCTTCCCCGTGTGAAGTCACCCAGATGTTGTCTCTGGGCCATGGTATACCACCGCCACAGTGCATCATAACAGCTCGCTGATTGACTCACACTGTCTTTTCCTGTTCCTTCAACCGCCTCGTTTTGTGGGGCCAGACCCATTTGGTGGTCTAGTCGCGCTGACCTCATGCCAGATTTCTATGCACGTGTGAGAGACCTCTGGCAAACATGTTACCGCACTTTCATTCGTTTTCACCGAGTAGTTTATATGTTATGTTGTTTTATCTATCTCATCCTTAAGTTTTGCACAGCAGTGTACTTTGTGTAATATACAGTAGGTTATTCCATTCTCAATAGACACTAAATATTTCCTTATTGCCTGATGATCTCAAAGTAAATCTGAACCATTAATTCATTTTGTCTTCCTCCCTTCTCTCTCGCTCTCTCTTAAAAAATTAAAATTAAAAAATCGAATGATATACTTGATTACTTCTTATATGATTTATGTTTTAACTTTATTGGAATTGGTATCTGTATTTTAATTTTTAAGTTTAAGGTTTAATTTAATATTTTAATATTATAAAATGTAGTTAGTATATTCATAAACTTGTATTGTGTTATAAGTAGACGCTACATAAAGGGGCTTTTCAGCCTCAGTGGCATGTATATCATCATTATCAATAAATTCAATTCAAATTATCAGTTCAATTCTCTCTTAACAAAATGTCTCCTTACATACTAAATTCATGTAATTTTCTGTACATAAACTGAATTTCTGATGTCTTCCCCTCTTAGTATGCTGAAAAATACAGTTTTATAATGCCATACAATTTTCGATGTGTTTAAAATACTGCCAATATTTGAAATATTATTTATTCTTTCTCTCTTTTTTTTAATTTCTCAGTTTAACTGGCACGCTGTCCCTGAAAAAGAGCGCAAGAAGCACAAGAACCCTGCAGAGCCGGTCTGGAGTCCTACTATGGCTGGAGGACTCTTCAGCATAGACAAAGCCTTCTTTGAGCGGCTTGGAACTTACGATAGTGGTTTTGATATCTGGGGAGGTGAAAACCTTGAACTTTCCTTTAAGGTAGGAAATATAACTACAAACCTATTTGTTAAAAAACAAGAATGATAGAGAATTGAAATAGGAACATTTATTTGCATTATTTATGCATATGTCTTATAAAATGTTAGAAATAGAACAAAGGTCAGATAGAACCAATGAAGGACTAGTGGTTGTAAGCAGTAATTAAGTGTCCGTAAGAGATACCATTAATGAAAGTATAAAAGAGCACATATGAACAAAGATGTTTGTTTATGAAACATTGACAAACTGGGAAGGGAAGAATTATGGAGGGAGAATAACTTGCACAGGAAAGGAAGTATTTCCTGGATATACACAATACATAAGGATGGCACAGAAAGACAAAATTAAATATTTCATCATCATTGAGGGCTTGGATTTCTATGATCTATGGATCTGGAAATATACATGCTCATATGTCCTAAGACATACCAAAGTATGACTTACAAACCTGGGTATATGATACCAAGAAATGAAGTATTTTCCATGCACCCCTAACCGCACAACCAACTTGCTTGGTTCTTGCTTTGAGCCCTCCCCAAATATACTTCATCCTAATAAAATAATACATGTTGGTTCACAAACAGTGAGTACATTTTAACTTGCAATGCCATTTTCCAGTTTATGATAATGAAAATTCATTCAAAGCTTATTCTTTGTAAATACATTTTATTTTAACATGTGATCCATGTGGCTTCCATTACTGTGGATAACCTCTTCAAGGTGAAAACACAATTGCAATGGCTTTGTGGCACAAGTCTTCAGTAATAAATTCCACTATTCATCTCAACAATCTGTGCACTTATTTCGTTTGTATTATTGGGTATTACAGAAAAGACCTTCAGTTTTGAGATAAAACACCATTAAAAATCTCAAGGGTTTAAATCTGAACCCGAAGGGGGCCAAAACATCCATTATTATGGTGCTCTGGATAGCAATTGGACATGTCATTTTCTGTCTGTACAGATTTTTTGTACAAACAAAAAGTGGTTTTCTATGCTACGGTTCTACTTTTTTTGTGTGTCACCATGACACTCTTTGTCTCGGTGAGAAGCAATACAGCTTTAGCAATCCACCATGGTGTAAAAAATACAACTGATGCAAGATAAGATGTACAATATTATAGGGCAGGATCCACCTTTCAATACTCCGTAATAAGATGGTAAAAAGTAGTTACAACCTGTTTAATGGGACCGGTTTCAACACATTTTAAGTGTCATCATCAGCCAATTAGCGAAGATCTTAAAATAACTAGCACATTGAATACAGGCAAAAAATTAACATTGTATCATAACGTAGCAATTCAGTAAATGTTCAAAACACAATAATCACAGTCAAGAGAGTAAACAGAACATCACTATCTTGCGCCGAAAACAAATATAGCTGAAGTTCATAAGCAGGTCAAGTATGCACTTATGTAAAGTCGTTGCTAGGCAGGTCTTGTAGGTATTTGTTTCTCCGGCCGAAGAGCAAAAGGTGACGTGAATGAAGTCCTAGGAAAACAGTGTAGGATTTAATTTCGTCAAATTTCAAAGTGGACATATAGGTTTTTTAAAATAATTTAAAACGTTAAAAAAGAATAAAGCCAAATAAAAAATATATTTAAAAAATAGGAAGAAATAATGAAAGAAATACGAGGTTCAACTCGAAACAACTTGCCGTAGTAATTGATAAAGAAATGATAAATAGAGAAAGGGGGGACGTTAATTAGAGGGTGGTGATGGTGGTGGTGGTGGTGGTGGTGGTGGTGGTGGTGGTGGTTATTGTTATTAGAGGAAATACAATTGGGCAACAATCCTTAATATAACACTAATTCGAAGAAAAAAGAAAGAAGAAAGAAAGAGAACCGACACTTCGAAAAATGAAGATATCGGTTAAAGGAAGACAAGGGCCACGAAGGGCGTGAAAATGAAAGACTCCCTAGCCCTCGCAAACCTAATAGCATCGGGGTCGGAAAAGAACAAGAATTGACCAAGGGAGGTCGGACAGGATAGATGAAAGTGAGGAGCCTGGCACAAGTAAGTGGAAGCAATGCCAGGACTCAGCTAAGGGCCCCGTGGTCGCCAACCCACGCTCTGAAGTTCAGAGCCCCTGGGGGATGGAGGATGGGAAGGAAAGAAAAAAGGAAGGGATCCGATACTTCGAAAAATGAAGATATCAGTCAAAGGAAGACAAGGGCCACGAAGGGCGTGAAAATGAAAGACTCCCTAGCCCTCGAAAAACTAATAGCGTCGGGGTCGGAAAGGAACAAGAGTTGACCAAGGGAGGTCGGACAGGATAGATGAAAGTGAGGAGCCTGGCACAAGTAAGTGGAAGCAATGCCAGGACTCAGCTAAGGGCCCCCGTGGTCGTCAATCCACGTTCCGAAGTTCAGAGCCCCTGTCCGACCTCCCTTGGTCAATTCTTGTTCTTTTCCGACCCCGATGCTATTAGGTTTGCGAGGGCTAGGGAGTCTTTCATTTTCACGCCCTTCGTGGCCCTTGTCTTCCTTTAACCGATATCTTCATTTTTCGAAGTGTCGGTTCTCTTTCTTTCTTCTTTCTTTTTTCTTCGAATTAGTGTTATATTAAGGATTGTTGCCCAATTGTATTTCCTCTAATAACAATAACCACCACCACCACCACCACCACCACCACCACCATCACCACCCTCTAATTAACGTCCCCCCTTTCTCTATTTATCATTTCTTTATCAGTTACTACGGCAAGTTGTTTCGAGTTGAACCTCGTATTTCTTCCATTATTTCTTCCTATTTTTTAAATATATTTTTTATTTGGCTTTATTCTTTTTTAACGTTTTAAATTATTTAAAAAAAACCTATATGTCCACTTTGAAATTTGATGAAATTAAATCCTACACTGTTTTCCTAGGACTTCATTCACGTCACCTTTTGCTCTTCGGCCGGAGAAACAAATACCTACAAGACCTGCCTAGCAACGACTTTACATAAGTGCATACTTGACCTGCTTATGAACTTCAGCTATATTTGTTTTCGGCGCAAGATAGTGATGTTCTGTTTACTCTCTTGACTGTGATTATTGTGTTTTGAACATTTACTGAATTGCTACGTTATGATACAATGTTAATTTTTTGCCTGTATTCAATGTGCTAGTTATTTTAAGATCTTCGCTAATTGGCTGATGATGACACTTAAAATGTGTTGAAACCGGTCCCATTAAACAGGTTGTAACTACTTTTTACCATCTTATTACGGAGTATTGAAAGGTGGATCCTGCCCTATAATATTGTACATCTTATTTCTCTATTCAATACGGAACAATAATGAAGTTTTTAACTTTAAATGATGCAAGATAGTTGAAAATTGGATCCACTCCAGACATTCTCAAGAAACAGTTGAGCTGTGCACAAAAGTTAAATGGCGCTTTTACCAAAAATTAAAAAGTTATTTACTTTATAAATGTGTCAGCTGTTCATGTGACACCATGTACATAGCCTAATGTATAACCTGGCTGTTTCTCATCTTTAAATAGTTTCCAGAAATTCTGTCAGGCTGCTTTTCTTTGATGTCTTAACTCTCTCTCTCTCTCTCTCTCTCTCTCTCTCTCTTAGTCCAACCCTTCGTAAGGGTGTAGTGGCATCACGCGACGGTGATCTTCCTCCAGGAGTCTCTGCTTTGGGCATGGTGACTTGCTTGCTGTAAGCTCATCCTGGTTAAGTTCTTGATCTGGTCCATCCATCGTAATGACGTACGTCCTCTAGGTCTTCGGCCTTCGACTTTTCCCTCTATGATAAGTATTTCCATTGCCTCCTGTCTTCTGGCAATATGACCAAAATATCCGAGTTGTTTTTGGTTGATAAGGATCGACAGTCTTGTTCTGATGCCGAGCTGTTGCAGGATCGATTCATTAGTACGGTGTGCTGTCCATGGTATTCGCAGTAATCTCCTATAGCACCACATTTCTAGAGCATCAATCCTGCGGCGATCCGCCATCTTCATCGTCCAAGTTTCTGCTGCATAGGTCGTGATAGGGAAGATCAGAGTTCGCATGAGGGTGAGCTTTGTCTTGGAAGTGATAGAGGTGTCCTTCCAGATGCGAGTAAGTTTTGCTGTTGAATTTCTCGCAATTGCAATGTGCTTGCGGATCTCAGGTTCACAGTCTCCAGTATTTGTGACAATAGATGTCTTAACAGACAGACAAAGATTGAACTGAACCTCTTTCTGACCTTTGCAATACCCAATTCAGGATAAGAACAAAGTATTAGGTAATGATTTGTAATGTACATACAGAATTAGATTTTCAACTCTATTATATTTTGGTACAATTGTATTGTTTGTTACAAAAAAAATTAAAAAAGCTTTAAGAGACATATACTTATCATTAAATATGTTGATTGCCTGTAAATTTGCAGGTTTGTAACAAATATGGTGCTTGTAATATAAGCTCATCTTTCTATTTTCAGACATGGATGTGCGGTGGAACATTGGAAATTGTTCCATGTTCACATGTGGGACATATCTTCAGGAAACGTTCTCCATATAAATGGAGATCAGGAGTCAATGTACTGAAACGTAACTCTGTTCGACTGTCTGAAGTCTGGTTGGATGAATATGCCAAATATTACTACGAACGAATTGGAAATGACCTGGTAAGGATTAGAAGAGCATGAAATACTTACATGTATACGTTTCTGCAACTCGTTCATATGCAAGCTGGTGACTTCTAAGTCAGACATCTTAAAGCGACAATATTCATATGCACTTTTATTCCTTGTACTTGATATGGGGAATGAAATTATGTTGCTTTCCACTACCATTACCAAGACCGTGCGTGCCATTTGAGGTTCTGTATGATGATGTAATCAACCTTTAATTTTTTGAAAAAAAAATTTGTTAAGTAGTGATTTTACCTCCAATCTTTATGAAGAACATGACGTAACATTCAAATATAAGAATATTGTATTAATAAAGTGGTAATCATCTGTGAAATCTAATATTCTATTTTTGGTATCTTACTGATGTGATCTGTGCTCTTTATAATTTGCCACTAGCTGTAAATGTATAACACCTTAGTTTTTAATAAGTGACTTTGTCATAAAACATTTGAAGTATAATGTCTAGGTTTGTAATTATTGCAGTACAACCTCAAAGATGTCCGAGCTACCTTAATGGACAAACCAACAAAATTATCTGCCCCAAATTTCAAGGCTAATTTAGTTAACAATTTCTCATCACTGATTCCGTACTCCAGCAGGCCTGGTATGGGAATGAACAAGCCTTCAAGCCTTCTCCATAAACTTCTATTCTTTTCCCCCATTTTGGACTCCTCCTGGCCAGGTCATTTTCTATCTGCTTCATTCAGCTATCTGCCTAGTAGTCTTTTTCCAATAATGTTTCCTTCCAAGTAAGCCATCTGCATTCATACCGATTTTATTCTGACAATGTGGCCAGACCATTTCAGTCATGATTCTTCCAGAATATCAAGCGCACTCTATTGTAATCCTAGTTGGAGGTGAAATGATATTTTTAAATTTTTTTAATTTGCTAGTTGCTTTATGTTGCACCAACACAGATAGATCTTATGGTGATGATGGGATAGGAAAGGCCTAGGAGTTGGAAGGAAGTGGCCGTGGCCTTAATTAAGGTACAGGTACATTTGCCTGGTGTGAAAATGGGAAACCACGGAAAACCATCTTCAGGGCTGCCAACAGTGGGATTTGAACCCACTATCTCCCGGATGCAAGCTACAGCCGCGTGCCCCTGACCGCATGGCCAACTTGCCCGGTGCGAACTGATGTTGTCCCTTCTGGTTTTCTTTATACTCAACCTAAAGAACTTCATTTCTGTTGCTTGCAGTCAACTGTTGTCCTTACCAGTAGCAGCGAATTGGGGGGTAGGGGCGGTTGCCCCTCCCCCTACCCCGCTTTGTGGAGAAAAAATTACATTTTAATTATATTTTAGTCCCATAAAACTAGGAATAATAAAAATTCTGTTGCCTTTTCAGCTAATTCTTTCCTTTAATTTCTTTAATTATTAAGAAAAATACTTGGCAAAAATACACACAAAATGTCATTCGTCACGGCTAACTGAATTGTACAGCACCACAGCAAGTAGTGGAGCCCTGCGGAGCGATGCGTAGCATGTTCTGTGATGAAGGGTAGCAGGGGTGTATTTTTATCAAGGTCACCTGCATTTGTCAGTCTGGCAGTCTCACTCAATGTGTCTGTTCAATTCTGTCGCTCAAAACTCACCATTTTATGACACTGTTTTCAATTTTTTATGTCTACCCCCTACCTTGCTATATCTCCTAGACCTGGACCTTTTTTTGTTGTCTATACAATTTTGAGCCCTCCCCACCCCCCCACCCCCCTTTTATTCCCAATCACCGCTACTGGTCCTTACTAATCAGTGTTTAGATCTTAAAAGGTACCAATTTTGCTTGTCAAGGAAAGCTTCTGTGCCATAATACAGTAACAGAACTGTGGTTAACCATTGCTGTCTTCAAATAAGTGGGCTTTCTCATCTATCCAAGTTCTTCTATATTCATTTCTTCTGAGCCTCCAATAAGTTTGTTTCTGCTTCCCAACTTCATCAGTTGGATGGGCATCAACACTCACTGAGGGGCTATCTTGACAGCTCCTTTGTTTTAAGGGGAGTCATGTCTGAAATGTTGCAATTTTTACACACACAAAAAAAAAAAAAAGATTTTTCAATTTTAACCTAAAAAAACATATCAGCTTTTCCTTAACAATATTTTGAAAGCTATAAATACTAGATTTGAAGGGTAGTGTTTCAGGGTATTTAGAGCAAATTTATGCCCCTTTCTCTCACGCTGTCAGACACCGTTAGCTTCAAACTTCTTTCAGACTATATTTATCTTGTAGTAGGCCTACGCTGTGCATAAGAGGAGAAAGACATTTGAGCAAGTAATTTATCCAAGGCAGTTTTGAGCTCAGTATGTTTCTTAAAACTCTCAATTGCTTTTATCTACCTTTAAACACTTTCAGCTCGTTGCTATCCATAAAATGCTTCTTGCAACAGGGTTCTTATTGGATTTGCTTGAAATTTTCAGAGAATGTTTGATATGTACAGGAATGAAAAGTAGTTCTGCATTTTATTATCATTTGAAATTTACCTTCATATTTTTACTCCTGAAATAGCATGAAACTAACTTTTTGCCTATTGAAAGAATAATGAAAACCTAACAAAATTACATCTCCAATAGGTTTTTTTTTTTTTTTTTTACAAGTTGCTTTACATTGCACTGACACATATAGGTCTGATGGTGACGATAGGACAGGAAAGGGCTAGGAGTGGGAAGGAATTGTCTGTGGCCTTAATAAGGTACAGCCCCAGCATTTGCCTGGTGTGAAAATGGGAAACCACGGAAAACCATCTTCAGGGCTGCCGACAGTGGGGTTCGAACTCACTATCTCCCGAATACTGGATACTGACCACACTTAAGTGACTGCAGCTATCAAGCTCAGTCCAATAGTTTACATCTGACTTCAAAACTCGGAGTTGTTCTTATATATATGAGTATTTTTGACAAGTCTGCCAAATTATAGCCCAAAAAAAATGAAAACTGTGCTGCAAGGAACATTTTCCATGAAACATATAAAAATAAAAACCATTTGTCAATAACTTTACAACCAATTAACTGAACAACTCAAACTTTTGTGTGGAGATCTTATTAATATGTGCTTGTTTTTTTTTTAATTTAGTTTTGATAAGTGGTAAATTGTAGAAATTCAAAATTTCAGTCATGACTCCCCTCAATCAATCAATCAATCAATCCAATCAATCAATCAATCAATCAATCAATCAATCAATCAATCAATCAATCAATCAATCAATCAGTCAATCAATCAATCAATGATTTGTATTTAGGGCGGTCGGTCAGGTAAGTGTGGGATGAAAAGAAAGCCAGATAAGCACAGGAAAAGGGAAGAGACAAAAAGAAAAAGATGAATACAAATGGTAAAAAAAGAACTAAGAATACATGACAAACACAGAGGGAGAAAGGTGGTTGTAATTGTTGATTTAAGAGGAAGAAAACCAAACCAAACATCATGGCACTACAGCCCTTGAAGGGCTTTGGTCTACCAAGTGACCGCTGCTCAGCCCGAAGGCCTGCAGATTATGAGGTGTCGTGTGGTCAGCACGATGAATCCTCTCGGCCGTTATTCTTGGCTTTCTAGACCAGGGCCACTATCTCACTGTCAGACAGCTCCTCAATTCTAATCACATAGGCTGAGTGGACCTTGAACCAGCCCTCAGGTCCAGATAAAAATCCCTGACCTGGCCGGGAATTGAACCCGGGGCCTCCGGGTAAGAGGCAGGCACGCTACCCCTACACCACGGGGCTGGCCCTTTAAGAGGAAGAGCAACTAGACAACCATTCTCAGAGGGAGGGAAAAAGGACCTCAGCAGGTCTATATGTAATACTAACATGAAAACATAAAAGGATTAGGATAATCTCCATACACTGCTATCATCGAATAACCATGTTTTGTTTCCTAAAGTCAAAAATGTGTGCAATTTTCCCTTCAGTTTTTGCCCTTTTTATACATTCATTCAGAAATGATACATAAAAATGTTCATAATCCAGCTATTTTTCTATTATCATAATTGGCAAAGTAGCAAAAAGCATGTTACCTTCTGAACTACATAACTTCTATCCTAATCAGGCCTGGTTTTTCTATTTCTTCTCAACTCCCAACAAGCTCAAATTTGCTTCTTCAGGAGGTTCAGCTTCAACACGCATTGAGGATCTTGAGATCCTCACTTTGATGCAGTTTGTGCTCATTTAACATGTTTTGTTAGCAAAAGTAAAAAATGATTGCTATTTTCCTTCAGTTTTGATCTGTTCATACAGTTATTATTATTATTTATGCGAATAAGCCCATTAAGACTATGCAAAGTACTTAGAGGCGTTCATTTGCCTTCCTCTGTGCCCATATTTATTTCATTCCTTTACTGTGGGCTTCCTTTCTGTCTTCCAACCAGGTTGTTCCAGTCTTCTTCTTTGGTCTTTCTTCTTGGTCACCTCGCCATTTGTGAATTTTAGATCTGAGGATTACCCTGTTTTGTACATCTGCTGGTGTAATTCCTGACTGTTTCAAATTGGTTTTGATTTTTTCAATCCTTTTCATTGTGTCTGTTTTAGCTTTACTCCTGTTTCCATAGAATTCGACTATTTGTTTGGTACGTCCGTCTGGATGCATTCTTTTTATATGTCCATAGAAACTTAGCCTGCGTTTTCTAATGTCACTGTAAATATTTGTGTATTACTTGATTTCCTGTCTGCCTTCAAGTTGGTATTTTCCATTGGTGAGTTTTGGGCCTAGAATTTTTGTTATGATTTTGCGTTCCTTTTTCTCAGTGTTTACAGTGTCTGCTTTCCTGTTCAAAATTAGCGTCTCTGACACATGAAGATATTCTGGTTTAATGACTGTATTGTATTGTCTTAGTTTTGTGTGCTTGGAGATGCAATTTGTGTTATAGATGTTGTTGTTGTTGTTGTTGTTGTTGTCGTTGTCGTTGTCGTTGTCGTTGTTGTTGTTGTTGTTGTTGTTGTTGTTGTTGTAACTTTGAAAAAGTTATGTAAACATACTAGCTACTTTCTTGCAGATATTTGGCAATTAACCCTTTAGCATTCTTAAATTGCCTCCTTATATGCAGTTGTTGTATGTATCCATGTATACTGCAATTCTTTTAACAGGTATACTTACTATGAAAACAAATTTTGTTGTTTCAAGGGTGATTTCGGAGATGTTTCTTCCCGCAAAGAACTTCGAAAAAAATTAGGCTGCAAGTCTTTTAAATGGTACCTGGATAACATATACCCAGAACTTTTTATTCCTGGAGAAGCTGTTGCAAAGGGCGAGGTATGTATAATTCCTTCAATTTCATTATATTACTCTCAGTACATAATAATTTCTTGCAGTTTTTGTAGCTAATCTGTCATGAATAGGGTTCAAAAGTTTATGACCTAAAGAAGTAAAAAATATGCCATAAAAACTAGCTAAATATGACCTTAAAAAAAAGGAAAATTATTACGTGAATTTTAGAAATAGGTAGCAAGTATTACTAGCATTAAATGTCTTAAGTATCAAAAAAGTGATTAGCAATAACACAGCAGACACATTTAATCATGCGAACTAATAGAGCTACAGCATGTTACAACTTTTAACATTCATTCAGTATCCTAGTCTTGAGCTGCGGTTTTCACTCGGTTTTCCTAAAAAATTAACCAAGAACTGTAGTTTTGGTATCTGTCGGAGTCAAGAGACATTGCCTAACAGGAAGTTTTTTGAGTACAGTAACGTAAGTATCTCTTGATCATATTCTCTGCCAGCATTGCACATCACGACCGTGTATGTGGAAAATAAATCTCCTTCGAAGGTCACTCAGTATTTTCTTGTCATCGTCATCGTCCGCTGCGACTCTTATTCGAGTAAACATATCCTTGAGCAGTTTACATTTTTACACTCACAAAGCTTTGTGAATATGTTTCGTATGACTTAGTAGCCCAGACTTGGCAAGAAACATACATCCACACAGATCACATGAAATGGTTGGCGGGGGGGGGGGGGCAGAACTGAGCTTGACGGAGCTTCTGTGCTTGTTGTTTATCCTCTTCACATTGCCATTGTTACTCTTCAAACTCCAAAACTGATGTAGAAACAGTGTGGCGCCAAAGTGTATGATTCCTTGTAGGCGACTGCGAAAAGCTTCTTTCTATGCTACGTGACATCACAGATGCATATTTAAATTTAGTCAGTTCATTGCTTCTTAGCTGTGATTCATCTTCATCTAAGCTAGATCCACTACCCTCTAAAATGGCACTAATTTTTCAAATTGTTACATATCCCTCACTTGCTTTTAGTACTTCAGTGAGTTTGTTCTACATCGTGACTAACACACTACCCCTGGCGTGTTCTACTTTCCCGAACTCTCACATAATTCTAAACAAGCAATTCCTAGCTGAGAAGTTGTTTTCGACAGACCTCTATAATTTGAAGTAATATATACTAATTTTCCCTACAAATCATTGGAAAACATTTCCTGTACTACTGTCAAAAGCAGAAACGATTTCTTGCACAGTTTTGTGGTGTTCGCAACAGAACTCAGCTGTGCTAAGTGACATCCCTCATTCAGTGAGCACTGGCTGAGGAGCAAGAGGAAGTGAAGGCACATGATCTTTGATTTTTGCTCCCTAAATGGAGCCTTCAGGAATATTTTCATAACGTTCAATATTAACCAATCAACATCAGGAAAATTCTGCCATATTTCGTCAACAACCCTGTTCAGCCCGTGAGTAAGACACATTAAATGGACCATTTTTGGGTAGGGTACCTTAAGTCCCCTTACTGCATTTACCATATATGGTGTGCATTT
The DNA here is from genome assembly GCF_040414725.1 of Anabrus simplex. NCBI lineage: Eukaryota > Metazoa > Arthropoda > Insecta > Orthoptera > Tettigoniidae > Anabrus > Anabrus simplex. The sequence continues at coordinate 37,823,288 of NC_090268.1, forward strand.
GTTACTAACAAAAAAGATTCATTCTCACTTAATTTTACTATCCCACAAGAGCTTCATGACATGGATTGGTTAGCGGCATTTAGAACCTCTGAATGAAGAAAAAATACATTGCCTGGAAGATTCATGAGAAGCTTGCCAATTACAATATTCACAACATACCTCCTTCAAACAGCTGCATTCTCATCAATGGAGACCCAGTTGCTATTGTTGCCTACACTAATTTTAATTTTACAAAGTGTGTCTTCATAACAGAAAGCCAAATAACTTTTTTGCAATGTTGCCTCATCTGGGATTGACTGCATTGTGTATGTAGATAACAGTTTTCAGAAGCGCTCATTGTTCACCTTATTAAGCGGAATATTGGCAGTTACCAATATTTCGTACAAGTCATTCGAGAAATCAGAATGTTTGGTAGATTAAAATTTCCCTGTATCAAACAAAATGGCCTGCCTGCTCTGTTGAGACTTTTGATTCACACAGCTTTTAAACTTAGCCGTACTGCACATTAAATCACTTTACCGCTACCACTTTAACTTCACGTGGTTTACAAAAATGAATTGTTCAATCAGTATTGAAGATCTCTTCACCAAACTCTTTCACATAATTTATTAATTTTACACCTTAACTGCACCACACTTTAAACTTGACGGAATTCACTGCAGTACTACAAGTGTTACCAATCGGTTAAAATTCATTGGTGGTGAAAGGGGAAGGGAGGTGTAACTGGACTAGTCAAGGATGAACTGGGTGAGAGATGACCAGGAATTTCTTTGTTTGCAAATTATTGTTTTTGAGCTAAATATACTGGAGTGACATCCTACGCAATGAGATAACCGTACAGCAGCACTTTCTCAGAATCAGATCTTCTAAACCTCCTACCTGTCTGTTCCGGGAAAAGAAAGAATATATCTCCAGTTCTACGGTATTTGGAAATCCTCTGTTCGAAACTTGATGCAGATTACATGCATTCCAATTTAAATAAAAATGCTCAAAATATAACCAAATATGACATTTTTCACTAAAATGAGCAAAATGTGATCAAAACAATAAAAATGGCCAAATATGCAACATAAAATTGTCTTAAATGGGGTCAGGAATCCATTATTCACACATTTTTCAGATTTTAGGTAAAATGAGCTTTTCCTTAACATCCCAACCGTATATTTAATATTAAAAACTTCATATTTCGTCAGTATTGTAAGGAGACTAAGACATAATAAAGGAGAGTACAAATGATCCACCTTATATCAATACAAAATATGTTGCTAATACAAGATCACAACATTTTTATTAGGGACTGGTTTTGATGTCTTTGGGCACCATCATCAGCCACAATAGGTCAAATGAACAAAGATATACATATATATTACAATACAAAATATAGACCATTAGTAATAAAATAACATAAAATGGGAGAAATATACGTGATGGTGCTTAAGAGTCATTCTTACGAAATTTACAAATTTACAATTTACAAGACATCAAAACTGGTCCCTAATAAAAATGTTGTGATCTTGTATTAACAACTATTTTGTATTGATATAAGGTGGATCATTTGTACTCTCCTTTATTATGTGTTAATCCCAACCGTAGACATTAAGTTTCAGAAATACCAGTGATATACATAGTCAGTATTGGGCATAGTTAAGAGTAAAGCTTCATCTTATAGTTTCCAAGACAAGTGGGAGCAGCTGTAAATAAATTAAGCAGCAAGTCTTCAGAAGAAGTTGGATCATGTGGTCCATTGTGAAACAGATCCCGTGGATTTTTATTTTTGACTTCACAATCATGCAAAAAATTTCTACCTTTTATGTTACATGACAGACTAGCTCAATACATATAATTTCTAATTAGTTTATGGTAATTCATGTTTTACTGTACATTCCAGGAAAATGTAATGTGCTAGTAAATAGTACATAAATATTTCAGTTTTATATGTTTTCTAGATAATTATTATGTGAATAACAGTTTTCATTTGAAGGCTTCTTTCAACAATATTCATATTCATATTCATTTTCATATACAGGTAGTAGAAAGAAGTACTGTTTTATTTTTTAATCTGAGTTCAAGATTTGATAAGTTGTGAATTAAAGAACAGTGATATCTCCCAGGCAATGTAGTTATGAAACTGTTAGTTAAAACTAATAAAATACATGAAAATTCTTAAGGAGATCAGGACAAAAGCTAGTATAGAATATATTTTGGATATCAATGTATTTCATTATTAGAATTTTAGAAGAAACTTAATGAAGATCCCAAACTGTAGTCATTATTACACAACCAGATATTAAACACCCTCTTTAAAACAATGGCATTCTTATTTGCCACGAGTAACATGACTGCCCCATTGATTTATTAAAATTCACTATTTATTCTGTCATGTCTAACATTTGGCAGAAATTAATTGTTGGAACATTTCTGCCCAGGTACTGTGATCTAAAAAGAAATTGCCATTAATGTAATTTACTTGTAATAGTTCTTTACCATGTTGCTCACCTGAATCAGTGTACTAATATAAGAAAAAATACCCATAGTTAATTTTGAAGAAATTGGTAATAATAACAACCTTGTTTTGAAAAGTTTCTCTTACTAGTATTGTCCTGTTTCTTTACATATAGACTTTATAAAATGGAAGAGTGTTTATTTTTTATAATTATTTTCTTTAATTTTATATAATAATAATAATAATAATAATAATAATAATAATAATAATAATAATAATAATAATAATAATAATAATAATAATAATAATAATAATAATAATAATAATCCCACTTTAGGCTCTGAAAATTAGCTTACTTTATCTTACCTTTCATCTTTTACTGGGTTTGTTTGTGGGTTTTAATTCTATTCAGTTTGCTTGACCTTTTTCTCTATGTGACTTAATATAATACAACAGATTTCTTTTGGAACATTTACTCCTCAACTTCTTAAATCTTTCCAATATGAACTATCAGATGCATAAAATCAGGCAGTTTCAAATGCATGCACTTGCATTAAAGTATCTTTCAAGCAGTTGCATCTAATATATATATATATATTTTATTTATTTATTTATTTGAAAAACAATCTTTCTAAAGTTTGTAATTTTATTTTCAGAATTAACTAGTGACAGTTTGAAAGTATCACTTTATTAAGTAACAACTTACCTGATATCCATATAATAATATAAATTACTTGCTATGAATGCCTGAATAAGAAGACTGTCACATGGACTATGTGTAGCTTAACTGTTACTTTCATTTTGCATAAAGTAGAAATATATGCCGTACATAGAAATAATGTACTAACTAATAAAGTTATATAGATGGTTCCAAAACATGATTATAAAACATTGTATTTCTGTAAATTTCTTTTTTTATTTTGTTTAGATGAAATTTTAAAATTTTGCATTAACTTGTTATAAAATATAATTTCTAAGAGATTTTATTTTTAAGTGTGTTTCCCCAGAACTCAGATTTGATGTTGATCTGTAAATGTTAAGACTCATTGTTTTCTAAGAATCCCAAGCTAACACAGTGTGACTCCAGGTGCGTAACCTGGGTTTTGGAGGCAAGACATGCCTGGATTCCCCTGCCAGGAAGGCTGACCTACACAAAGCAGTGGGACTGTACCCTTGCCATCGGCAAGGCGGTAACCAGGTGGGTGTGCAAAGTATAGCACGCACCTCAGTGATTGGTTGTACAGAGCATACTTCGGGGAACAGCACTGCAGCATCAAAAACTCTCCAAGAAGTCCCAGATTGTAGGAATGGAAATTTATTTTGTCCTTGCCAGTTTCATAGAAGAAATTTTTATTTTTTTATTAATGAAAATTTATTATGATTAACAGTGCCTCTCAATGGTTCCATTCTCATTACCTCTTGAATAAATGCCCTGTATCTTATTTTGATCCCATTAACAATACTATTATTATTGTGTTGTTCAGTATGTCCTCAGACATATCTGGCACTGAAAGCCATATGATAAATAATGTAATAATGTGAAGTGGGTTGCTGCCATCTTGACCTACAACAACTTGGCTGTGGATATGGGCATTTTCATGGTTTTTGATATAGACAATTTTCATTTGCATGTATCTGATCTTGTCACTGATTTGTTATGCTGCTTGTTAAGTTTGTTTTATTCTATTATGATGTTGCCAGCCTGACTGGTGGCCATGATTATTAAGGCATCAAGTCTATGGTCTGATACCATGGTTAGCCAGTTCGAGTTCACCATCAGAATGTTGGCCTGCAGGGTACAAGAAGGTGGTATACAATTTCTTATCACTAGATTCCATGCCAAAAGCCTGCATTAGCTCTGAACCTTTATGCAGTGTTCATTTGGAGTGAAGGTATAGGGCGCCGTTCTTGAGAAGATGGTGATATTAGACAGGAGTATGTGCCAACAACAGGTTTCACCCTCTCTTGTTCTCATTATCATTAACACACACCCAAATGTACAGGTCGCTCACGGGTGTCACATAGATACACTTAACACCAAGCAAGTTAAACACTCCTCAGACACTCCTGGCACTAAAAGGCACATGCTAATTAAAACTACAATACCATGTTTGATCATTTTTCTGTTAGCAGTACAAGTGGAAGAGCCCGATGTAGCTTATGCATTAGAAATGGATTAATAAATGACTAGAGAACCCATGCCGTTTCATAGCATTCATTATAAATAGGTCAGGTAACTCGTCTTGATATGTCTGTTATAGTCATATTGTTTTGCCTGTCCATTTTAATGGTTTTATGAACATTTAATAAGAATGTATAATATAACTATTTATAATAGTTTATTTAAATATACCTTAATCAATACACTCATTAAATGAAAGAAACACTATTTATGAAACCATACATGTTTCGGGAAATCTCAACCATTCCCTTCATCAGTGGTTAGGTCAAAGAATAACACAATTTGACACAATCTTTTGTTTTACAATTTGAAGGAGTATAGTGTCCCAATACATATTATCAAAGAGTAAAGAGAACTTATGAAATATTATAAAAATGATCAATACATACAATTTTGGTTGAACCGAATGAGAATACTATATAAATTTAGGATCTTCAAGTTTTTCTTCTTTTCTTCTTCTTTTTGTTCCTGAAATGATTATATGCTAGCCTAAACAGTGGGTTATCTTCTGCACTTTTCTCATTAAAACTTGATGCAGAATTACATTTTTGTGTAAGGTAAATTTCTAAATTTTCCAAAACATTCATCAGTTTTCCCTTTTTGGTTGAATGTAATAATTTCATGTCATTGGAAATGTCTGTAAATTTATGATTCATTTCAACCATATGTTCTCCCATTGCTGAATATCTTTTATGTTTGACCGCATTAACGTGTTCTTTGTACTTTATGGCCTTTTAGTGCCAGGAGTGTCTGAGGAGTGTTTAACTTGCTTGGTGTTAAGTGTATCTATGTGACACCCATGAGCGACCTGTACATTTGGGTGTGTGTTAATGATAATGATAATGAACAAGAGAGGGTGAAACCTGTTGTTGGCACATACTCCTGTCTAATATCACCATCTTCTCAAGATGCGTGTTATGGTATGCCACAGTTCGTAGTCAGAATTCATCCATCCATATATTGGCTTTTTTATCATGCAGTTCTTGATTAAAGGTTGGTATTGTCTCGTAGAAGGCAAAGGTACTTTTAATCGCAGTTCTTCAGTGTAGAACGGATGTCTTGTGAGCTCATAGTTTAGTCTCCAAGGAGCGTTTTTGCCAGTCAGAGAACTTTTTAAGATACATGGCCATCACTCTTTCTAGGGTAGCTAGGTTATCCTTCGATAGGTGTTTGCAGATAATGTCTAAGTCGTATGTCATGATGGGGTCTGTTTGTATGTAGACTTTCTTCTTAGCAGCGTATAAGTTATTAGGAACACTCTGCCATCTGTTGAATATATTTGGAAGCTGGGAAAGGTTAGAGAATCAAAGAGTATCTAGCAGGGAATAGTAAATTCTTCCGTGAACAGAGGAATATATACTCTCAAGCTTGATGGGTAGTAATCAAACATGGCTGCATGCAATGACATTACTTAGGATGAAAATCACATATATCAGAATATTAATGAAAGTGTTAGTAGCTTAGCAACCTGCTAAGTACAGAATGTACTGCGGGTTAGGGTAAGCCTTCGTCTGCAGGTAATTCCGGAGAGAATAAAATAAAAATGAAGCAATTTGATCCTGTAGAATGGATGGACAGACAGATTTGCCAAAGCTGTTTTCAGTAAACTCTTTTAATATATAGACTAGATAAAATACATTTCTTAAGTTTTTGTCTCCAGTAATAATAATGTGGTAAGGTACACAAATTATGTAGTGAAGTACACAACGCACTAAATCCACTTTAGCTACACTTTAATTTTGCACCACAATTATCGTTACACACAAATATACAAAAACAGCTTTCTCTCCATCTTTGCTTTTTCTGCTGCCTTTCTCACTCGACAAAGATCGCTTATTTTTGGTTTTGAGTTCAGTCAATAATAATAATATCAACAATCTTCTGAAATCTAAACTACTTGCAGTTTTCAGTATTATTCTGGGATGGGGAATTGTCTTAAAAGATGAACAGGCACTTGTACAATAGCTTCAATCAGGTCTGAATTCAAAACCTTAGGCCGAGAAGGTGAGAAAACCAACTCTCTGTGCCTTTCAGGCCTCCCACCTTTCATATTGCTCATAAACCTGTTTGCATAAACAGTCTTACAGTATTAGGTGTTGTTGCTGACAACTAGAATGCGTGCATCTTCAGTTTCAAACTAACATTTTGCAAATTAATCGTGTACTTCTAACAAGGAACACTCAACTTATATTTCTTTACAATCATATACTACATTTTAACTCAAATTCACCCTTACCCCTCTCTCTCTTTTTTTTTTTTTTTTGAACACTCCTGCCTCTCCAGCTCCATTTAAGAATCTGCTTGCAGAGGGATAAGAGACAAGCACAAACATATGGACATGTCACGGTATTCTCTCCAGCCATTAGTAGAGGTACCAGCTCTGCCATTTAGCATACTTTTCTCAATATCGGGATCTACATCAATCAACTCAACAACACAATCTAGTTCCGCAATATCTCCCTCATCACTTAATCGAAAATCATTCTCACTATCATTGAAATAAACGTCACTTTCATCTAAGTCTGGCTATTTCTTTCTCATGCTGTTTGAACGACACCATGTTGCTAAAAAACGTTTGTTTACAAACTCACATGATCTTCAAAGAATGCCCCCAAAGCCCAATTTCAAAGAGAATATAGCTCTACATGGCTTCAAACTGTCGTAGAAAGATGGCAGTAGTTTACTGTACCTGTAATTCCCGACAAAGGAGTTATATAGGGAAGAAAATCATGTCGGGCATTGCCGAACGTAGGATCTATGCGGGATATTCTTGTTGTCGGGCATGGCCCGCTGTGTGAACTAAGGGTTAATAACTTTTAGTGTGAACAATTAAATACATTTCAGTAATATGTTCTTGTAGTATAAATCTGAAAAGCAACTGAGTATATGAATTTGGGCACATATTTTGACTTTAACATAAAGTGGCAATGGCAAGATAAGTCTCCAGCCTGTAAATACTGTATATTTCACTTTAGAGGGAAAAAAAAATAAAAAAAATAGAGAAGATGTACAGAAGGAAATTATGTGTTGGTTGATAAAACAACAAAACTGTTTTATAACAATGGTACAAGTATTTTAATTGTTATTCTTTCAGACTTCTTGGAGTGTAGGCAACTTGTATTTTTCTGGTGGAGCATATTTTCATTAATAATGTGGATGTTTACATATAATTTTTTTGAATTCTCTTTTATTCTGTTTATTCTTTGCACTTGCTTCTATTTTTGCTGCATCACTGTAGATTGCAAACGAGTGGTCAAATCTATGTGTGGATTCCCTTTCCAAACCTGAAGATTTACATAAGCCTGCAGGATTATGGCCTTGTCACAAGCAGGGTGGCAATCAGGTAGGTATTGTGGCAATGCTTTATGCTGTTGCACCTTGCATGGCCAGTGTATGCTTGGCAAGGTGGTGGAACCTTGTTACTTATGTACATAGGCCTGTAAAGTTTTGGCTTCTTCACCTCACATCAGAATTCTATTGAATGTAGGCTACTTGGTATCTTTGAGTATCTCATACTTTTGTTCAGATTAGCTTCTTGCTGCTAGAAATTTGTTCTATAGTTTTAGGTACTTTGAATTTCTTCTATTCACTTACTTTAGGAAATTGTGTAGAAATACTTGCAGCCAGAATGTAACAAGCTTTGCCATCTGTATATATATCCAAAAATCTGAAACTGAGTGAAATTTGTAGCAATATCTTCAAGAATGAAGTCTTAAGAACTCATACTTGACATCATATTCTTTTAACACTCTGTAGGATAGTTCAGTGTATTCAAATACCAGTATTACATAGCAGGTGGATTTTTACCTTGTCACTGATCATCCTTGAAATGCTTTTCTATAGTTTCCCATTAACTTCAAATAATACTAAAATGGTACTTTCATCATTGGTTACATTTGCTTCCTTCTCATCCTACCCTTAATTGATTACTGGTACATACTCGACAGCTATTCAGGTTATCAGTGATTTGAAAAACTGAAGTCTCTTGTTCAATGCCTCCCTTGTACAAAATTTTGTGATTAAGAGCTTGAACAGTTTATTACATAATTATCATGCTTAACCAAGAGGAGAAATATGTACACATGATTAGCATTTCACAATAGCAGATGAAAAGTTGTATACAAAATTATATTCCTCAGTTGAATGGAAATATGACCTCGGATTAAGCAGGCAAGAGCCTTTATGAAAATGTCCAAAATTCTCTGCAGCAGAGAATTAAACATAAGCCTTCATCTCCATATACTTTGTGCTATGTGTTTTCAGAATTACTATGCAGTGCTGTGGCCTAGACAGTCACAAGCAGTTCCAGAAAAGATTAAAATATTTTTAACCCTGCATGTGTGGAAGCGTGTGTCTGTACACGGACCAAAAATATGGCAAATTAAAACTCATCCAGAATTATCAAACACTAGCTATAAATGTGCATATGTACGTAATGTTAATTACTTACCTTGAATATTGGATTTACTCCATCTCAGAGGTCCTTAAGATATTATCAGATTTTTCGTGACAGTATGTTAGCACAAAAAAAGGCATAAGAGTCGTTCCACAAATAAGTTTTACACCAATCAAAGCCCTTATGTCAGATAGTGTTGGAGATGACCAGTCTTTGATTAAACATCTTCTAGATGGAAGTTTTGCCTGTTGTTTCTATTTGTTTCCCTGAATTACTCTTTCCTGGTGAATTATGTCAACATTTTGGTATCAAAAAATAGTGAAAAGTGCTCTGTAGGCTTGGTCGTCATGTAAAATATAAGTGTAAAGTTGGTCCTTGATTAATGTTATATATAATAGTACTTGAAGGTCCTCGGTCCAAGTTACTCACTTCAGTGTTTTCATCGGCTGCTGTTTCGTTCTCCAGGGCACTTGAGTCATTCTTGCACTGAGAAGACTCACTACTTAAAATTCTGTCATCGGACTCTTGAAATGAAAAATCACTTTCATCTACATCCATAGAGTCCAAAATTGAAGCAATCTATTGCTGACTGACTCTCTTTCTACTAACCATCTCACAAAATAGCTATATAAATCACAAAAAGCCGGTCTCAAAACTTGGGACGCACGCTCAACTGAGCACAATAGCCTCTCACAGCTTGTAAAAAGCTAGCAGGGAGATAATGCAACTCTGTTCAAGTATTCTCCCTTCATCCAGACCTATAAGTGATGTTTACTGCCATATGTTGAGGTTTTTTTCTATTACTATGTGCACTGACCATTTAAAAGATTACATTCCACTTGTGGGCAACCTGTTAATGGATTTAATATATTCAATTTTGCCGTCTAAGAGGTGCTTCAGATGTCTATGGGTAGATAAGATATGCAATACCAAAGTGCTTAGATGACTACAAAAAAAAATAGGTACAAGTCATGCACACCATCAAAAAGAGAAAGCTAGTGCACTTTGGACACATGGGGTTGAGGGATGTGGAGTGGTGGGTGATTGCTGGAGGGAATTTGGGGAAAAATAAAAAAGGGGGTTTAGATTACTAAATTTTGTTTTATTGAAAATAGGAATTATTAGATCAAATAAAAGGTTTGAGTTTTCTGATGTCTCATTTAGGTTGAAATTGAGATTGCAGTATTGATCCAGGTTGATGAAACAATTTTCAAAGATATTGAGCATAACTAGCATGATTGTGTTGAGTGTTTATCATTCAACTCTTTACTTGTCTTACACTGAATGTCTGCAACACACTCTTGTTTCATAAATTTTTTCTATTATAATTCATGCCTTGCCTTAACTTTATGATTTTGACCGGTGATGGACTCTAGCAAGACCGAAACTCAAATATATGCAACATTTTTAGGTTACAATAAATACAGTAAGTACTGAATAGGTTGAAATGTTTTAGCTCTTGTTTTACATTAAACTGCTCTTCAGTATGGAATAATATGAAATTTATTACTTATGATTCCAGTGGCTCTAGATTATATCATGAAAATTTGTCAAAAAGAAAACCCACCTAAAATCAAAATTGGAGCAAAACCCTCAATAAGGACAAACTGCCTAGGGTTTACAGATGATTTAGCTCTCTTAGCCGTTGACATGGAAGAAGTCTGTGCTCAGATCACCAATCTCCAGAAAATTCATTAAAAATAGGATTACTAATATCATTTGAAAAAACGGAGATCATGCCAATGCAACCCATTGAAATAAACAAGTCGTCATAAATAATCAAAAAATTAACATAGACCTACAATTTAAATACCTTGGAGAAATCATTATGCAACTTAAGCAAGAAAGTAACATGGATAAATAGAACCAACAAAATTTACAAAATGAAAAGACACTAAGATCCAACACTACAAAACTGTAACTTTGCCTGAAGCCACTTACACTTGCAAAACCCTGTTTCAAATTAAAAATGAAAGAAGAACTGACCAGCTCCTCAAAACTGAAAGAAGTATTATCAGAACTTGCATAAATAAAAAGTACCAGGGGTCTGGAGAATCCTCCCCAATGAAACTGTCTATCGAGAGATTGAGAATCTCTTATTTCTTTCACATCTTATGATTACCAGAAAACAGGATTTTATGACAACTAGTGATGAGAAATCTGGGAAAGAAGATAAGAGGGCACTGGATCAAAGAAATTCAAGAGGATCTCAGAACAGTTGCACTCAAAATTACAGATGCAGAGAACAAGAATAAAATTACCACCCTTCTTAAGAATCACAAATTTTCAGCTGAAATGATGCACAAGCCTGTAGAGATTTCAGATGAATTAAGAACACTGTGATCAGAAAGAATGAAGAAGTACTGGGCACATAAGAAGAATCAAACAATACAACCTTCAAAGAACAAGTGTACATGGAAGTGGTCCAATGTGGCCAATAAAGTTAATAATAATAATAATGGAAAGGAATGAAAAAGGACAAATGAAGGAACCTGAAAAGTACATGTAATAGGATGAACATGATGACAAGAGAAGAGGAGGAAGTAGAAAGAAGAGACAAGGACAATAATAGATGGGCTCTCTCCATAGCACTGTCATGTGTTCCTTTTCATGTTCCTATCTTTCTATTTATCTGCCAGTCAAAAGTCACTAGATGTGATTTAACAGGGTAGACAAGAATAAATGTTAGTTTTTGATTGCAAAGCCATCTGTTAATTTGATCCTTGAACTACATCATGGTAGCACCATTGCCAGTACAGAGCAAATACTGTAAATGGAAAGGTACATAGAAAAGATTATTGCATAGAAACAGGGCGTTTTCTCCAAATAGGGTTTTGCATGTCACCTTGATTTCTGATTTAAACAAAAATGTGTTTAATCCTTGCCAACTCTAATAAATTGGAACAAAGGCCTGGAGAAAGAAGAATGTGTTTTGTCCTTTTTCTTCCCTGGCCTTTTGCTAATTATCTGGGGTTGGCAATAATATGGACAGCATGATCTTCGTGGAGGGATGTGTTCACTATTGTGTGTTTCTATGGTGGTTGGTAGTATGATGTGTTGTGTGTATATGAAGATGTGTGTAAGATAAATACAAACACAGGTGATGGCATTTATGATCAAAATTCCCAACCCAGTCAGAGATTGAAACCGAGGTCCTATGAATTGAAGGCCACTACGCTGACCACTTAGTCAGGCATTTAATCCAATTCTCCTAAATAATGAGTATGCACTTTGGTATGGTATATGACTTGATATCTTCTTCTTCTTCTTCTTCTTCTTCTTCTTCTTCTTCTTCTTCTTCTTCTTCTTCTTCTTCTTCTTCTTCTTCTTCTTCCTGATACATTTCTGCTTATGCAGGTTGTTCACAGAGCCTCTTCCAATCTTCTCTTTTTTCACCACAGCCTATTGTTCATCGCTGTCTCCTATCGTAGTCCTCTCCGATTTAGGTTATCCTCCAACTCATCCCTTCATCTTGTTCGAGATCTTCCAATTGGTCTTCTTCAAATTCTGACCATTCCAGAGCTCTTCTTGGAAATCTTTCTTGTCCCATTCTTTTGACATAACCAAACCATTTCAGCCTATTTCTCTCCATAGTTTCTTTTAGAGGGTTGATCTGTAGCATGTTTCATATTGTTTCATTTCTTATCTTGTCCTCCTCATCTTACTCAAGATTCCTTGCAGAAAGCGCATTTTTGTCGCTTGCAATCTACTCAAAATCTTTTCTTTTTTGTCCAAGTCCAACATTCAGATCCATAGGTCAATATTGGCAAATAATGTGATAATATATAATGATTTTTGCTGTGGTAGGTAATTTCCAATTTGTAATTATGTCTGATACACAGTAATTAAATTTTGAGCAATTTCCTATCCTCTCCAAAATTTCTTCCTCGATGTTTCCTTTCCCAGTTAGCTTACTTCCTAGGTATTTAAAAGCATCTACTTCATTTAGGAATTTTTTCATCACACTAAACATCCTTCACTATCATTACTTCACTTTTTGTAAAACTTATTTCCATGCCTGCTTTTTCAATTGCCCTCTGCCAGGTATTTAGTTGTTCTTCCAATTTTTGTTCATTTTCTTCCCATATCATCACATTATTGTCCAACTCGTTGCCTGAATGGTCAGCGTCTGGCCTTCTGTTCAGAGGGTCCCGAGTTCGATTCCCAGCCGCATCTGGGATTTTAACCTTCATTGGTTAATTCCAGTGGTCTGGGGACTGGGTGTTTGTGCTGTCCCCACATCCCTGCAACTCCCACACCACGTATTACACTATCCTTCACCACAATAACACACAAGTTACCTAGACATGGCAGATGCTGCCCACCCTCATTGGAGGGTCAGCCTTACAAGGGCTGTATTCGGCTAGAAATAGCCACACAAAATTATTATTATCATTATTATTATTATTATTATTATTATTATTATTATTATTATTATTATTATTATTATCACATTATTTGCATATGCTATGACTTTCTTATCATTTGCTGTTGACCTTTGGCAAACTTTCCTCATAATGTTGCCCAGCACTATATTAAAGGGTACTGGTGAATGGACACTTCCTTGTCAAACTCCTCTGTCTGTTCTAAACCATTCCTACTTCATCATTAATCTGCATTTAGGACTGTAGCTTCAGTGACAAATTCCCCATCAGTTGTTTACTTAGCCTTTTCTTGAATGATTTCAGTTGGAAATTTGTCGAACGTCTCTTCCTACAAACAAATATTTACCCCAATTTGGCTTCATATTATGATCATTCCTACCTTTAAAAATCTCCACTCAAGCTTATTTGACTACTAATGTCATTCCACAATATCTCACCTCTGACAGCTCTAAACATAAAATTTAGTTGAGCAGCTCGTCTCCTTACTTCCAAGTCTTCTTGGCCCAAAGTTTGCTACATTTTCCTTACATCTCTCTTTTGCTGGAAATTGCCCAGAATGTGCTGGTTTTTTATTTATTATTTTTTTTTTTTATATCCTTTCCAGTTTTTGAATCAAGTGATCCTAGTGGGGATCTCATACATGGGAACCATACTTTTATTGCGGTCTTACTCTCTCTTTTACATCCTTACTGCAACCCCTCGTCATTGTTGTCATCATTGTCGGCAGCCACCGCCGCTACTCGTTTCTGAGAATACGTTTTTCTCCTGGAATTCTTCTTTATAGTCTGTAGGCTCTGTGGAGATGTCGCTGATGACTGATCAAGCCAACTCCTAAATACAGTCAAACCTTGATATCTGTAACCTCCATTACTCAAATTTTCAGTATCTCAAATAAACTTCAATTTCCTGACCATCAGTCCTATTCTTCAAATGTATTTATTTCTGTTATCTGAAATTCGATTATACGAATTTCTCAAAGCAAAACTTTCCTTCGTGAAAGCAGAGAATATTCTGTACTGGAAATTTTGTACAACATCAACTGTGAAATACAGCACTTATTGTTTGTGTGTTAGTGCTCCTATGCATACTACTGTACATCTTTCTGGCCGACCTCGGTACGTTTATGTATTGGGTTATCTCTCCACTCATGGTGAGTTGGACCATAGGCAGCTGTGATAGGAAGTGTGAAAAGACTCTATGGGCCATCCCCCTTTATCACATCAGTACCAGAAAAATCTGCAGCGTCTTCTTGACCAGTCATTCAGTGTCTGCTTACAGTTCTGTGAGTGTAAAGCATGAAGAAATGCAAAATGAAATATCTAAGTCTTGGTGAAAAAGTTTGAGTGATAAATGATGTGGAGAAGAATCAGAAAAAAAAAAAAAAAAGGGGAGGCTATTGCAACTGTATTTGGTTATCTGGTGGTAAATGAATCACGATTTATACAACAGCGGAAGAGACTTAAAACATCAAACATCAAGAAGCTATAATTCACCACATAACCTGTGTGAGAGACAAAAACATTCCAACCACCAGTAGCTTAGTTTGTGAACAAGCAGAAAAATTTGCTATTGACTTAGGTTGTAAATCTTTTCAGGCCACCTCTGGATGGCTGGAAAAATTGTAACTTTGGAATGGAATTGTGCAAATGGTAATTACAGGTGAAGTGAAGTAAACTTGTGTCCTCGTACCGAGGTGGTGCAGCTCTTTTCAGGCTCACCCCCAATGGTTGTGAGCTGCATGTACCATTTTAACCACATACCAGCCCTC
The DNA here is from genome assembly GCF_040414725.1 of Anabrus simplex. Taxonomy (NCBI): domain Eukaryota; kingdom Metazoa; phylum Arthropoda; class Insecta; order Orthoptera; family Tettigoniidae; genus Anabrus; species Anabrus simplex. The sequence goes on from NC_090268.1 coordinate 37,838,462, forward strand.
CCATCATGCTTAAATCTCTGACAGTACCAGGAATCAAATCCGGGCCCCTGAGGACGGCAGGTAATAGTGCTATCCATTACGGTATGGATGTGGATGTAATGTTGGGTGAAAGTGCTTCACTCAGTGAAGTGGACAGCAAACATTACCAAGAATACGTTTTACCAGCTGTTTTACCAGCTGTTTTAACAGCGTACAATCCTAATAACGTGTTTAAAGCTGACATGATGAGACTGCTTTCTGCTGCAAATGCTTGCCTGGAAAGACCCTGGCATTTAAAGGTGAAAAGTGTTTCAGGGGAAAAAGAAGAAAGAGTTGCGGTGGTGATGAAAGCTAATTTGATCAGAACCAAAAATTAAAACTTGTAGTGATCGGAAATTGGCAAAGCGCTGCTATTTTTTCGCATGTGAAGTAATTACTGGTGAGTGGGAGGATTAGCTCAGTGGCTTACCTGTTGGCTTCCCATGTAGATGGCTGAGGTTGAAATTTTGGTTGATTCTAGGCCGATATTTTCATCTCAAGAATCACATGGCGTCAGGAAGGGCATCTTGCCTTAAACCCCTGGCCAAAACAAAAATGAGCCTGGGTAGCTCCAACAACCCCAAAAATGACTGGGATAAGCTGAGTAAAGAAGAAGAAGAAACCATGATCAGTCTCATATGAAAGCAGTAGAAAGTCATGGATGATAAGCTCCATTTATGAATCTTGGCTGCGTGGTAAATAGACAAGAGTTTCAACATGAAGGAAGGAAAATCCTCTTTTTATTCATAGGTGATTGCCCTGCTCACCCCACAGCCCATGGACCAATGGGTGATCAAAAACTTCAAGCACTAATATCACTAATATAGGAGAAGGGCTGTTCAGGGATTCCTAAGAAGAATTGAATCTGTTGATTCTTTAATGGACATCAATCAACCAGGGTCAATAACAATGCTGAGCAAATGATGTGAAGCAGGAAGTACAGGTAATTGTAAATTGCTTCTGCAATGCAGAACGTTCAAAGGGGACTCGGCAGCTGCAGAATACAAAGAGAAGGAAGGTGCTTGTTAATTGTGAAGCTGACTTCGAGGCTTACGTAAATGTGGACTCTGATGTTATAGTGGCTGAGCATCCTATCGATAGAGGTATCGTCAACGCAGCTGCCAAAGAAGAAAAACAAGATGATGATGACTTCCAATGAGATGACTCGCTAGAAGGAAGCCCTCTCTTGTACCATCAGCATAGCAAGCAATTAACATTGTTAAACATTGTGTATAGAAAAATATGCCCAACAGTAGAAACTAACAGATTTTTTCCTTGGTGTTAATGGGGGTATGTTTCGTGTTCCATTACTGTACGTAATCTCTCGTCAACAAGTTGCTATTAGAAGTGCTGTAATTAACGGCATAAAAAAATGGAGATTGTTTCTATATGATTAAATAATATTGTATACAGTATTAGCTTGTAATACATATTATTTGATTATATGCTATAGTCTACATCAGACGTGCTCATGCTGGGCAATTCATCCCACGGGCGGGCAATGAGCGTATGCTATTCAGCCACAATGACGTGGTTACGTCACAGAACATGAAGGTGGGGTGAAGTTCTCCCGGTCACTGTGGCGATACCCAAATTTGAAGTGGAGGCAGAAAATAATGAAAGAAAGAGGGTGGAAATTTAACAACATTTTCAATTTATGCTTTAAGAAATTATTTATGTTCATGGCAGTTTATGTATTTTGACCGGATATGATAAAGAGTTAGGCCAACAACCTGAAATAATTTTGTATTGTACGTAATGAATTACAATTTTCACTATTACATTTTGAGAGGTGCTTTAGAAACATCACTCTGCATCTATACAGAAATTGTGTTTAAATTCCACTCATGTGAAAAAAAACAACAACAACAACATACCATGAAGGAGTTCTTGAATCACATGAAACTTGATAGATGTGATTGCAACATTGATTTACACTGACTGACAGTGACAATGCAACACCAAGGAGGAGTGGTTCGAAAGGGATGAAAGTTGGGGAAAAAACAGAGACGGCACGGATGAATAATTGATGTTTATTTCAAACCGATATGCAGGTTACACAATGCGCATGGCATCGACTCAGTAGGATGTAGGACCACCGCGAGCGGCGATGCACGCAGAAACACGTCGAGGTACAGAGTCAATAAGAGTGCGGATGGTGTCCTGAGGGATGGTTCTCCATTCTCTGTCAACCATTTGCCACAGTTGGTCGTCCGTACGAGGCTGGGGCAGAGTTTGCAAACGGCGTCCAATGAGATCCCACACGTGTTCGATTGGTGAGAGATCCGGAGAGTACGCTGGCCACGGAAGCATCTGTACACCTCGTAGAGCCTGTTGGGAGATGCGAGCAGTGTGTGGGCGGGCATTATCCTGCTGAAACAGAGCATTGGGCAGCCCCTGAAGGTACGGGAGTGCCACCGGCCGCAGCACATGCTGCACGTAGCGGTGGGCATTTAACGTGCCTTGAATACGCACTAGAGGTGACATGGAATCGTACGCAATAGCGCCTCAAACCATGATGCCGCGTTGTCTAGCGGTAGGGCGCTCCACAGTTACTGCCGGATTTGACCTTCCTCCACGCCGACGCCACACTCGTCTGCGGTGACTATCACTGACAGAACAGAAGCGTGACTCATCGGAGAACACGACGTTCCGCCATTCCCTCATCCAAGTCGCTCTAGCTCGGCACCATGCCAGGCGTGCACGTCTATGCCTTGGAGTCAATGGTAGTCTTCTGAGCGGACGCTGGGAGCGCAGGCCTCCTTCAAACAATCGACGGGAAATTGTTCTGGTCGATATTGGAACAGCCAGGGTGTCTTGCACATGCTGAAGAATGGCGGTTGACGTGGCGTGCGGGGCTGCCACCGCTTGGCGGCGGATGCGCCGATCCTCGCGTGCTGACGTCACTCGGGCTGCGTCTGGACCCCTCGCACGTGCCACATGTCCCTGCGCCAACCATCTTCGCCACAGGCGCTGCACCGTGGACACATCCCTATGGGTATCGGCTGCGATTTGACGAAGCGACCAACCTGCCCTTCTCAGCCCGATCACCATACCCCTCGTAAAGTCGTCTGTCTGCTGGAAATGCCTCCGTTGACGGCGGCCTGGCATTCTTAGCTATACACGTGTCCTGTGGCACACGACAACACGTTCTACAATGACTGTCGGCTGAGAAATCACGGTACGAAGTGGGCCATTCGCCAACGCTGTGTCCCATTTATCGTTCGCTACGTGCGCAGCACAGCGGCGCATTTCACATCATGAGCATACCTCCGTGACGTCAGTCTATCCTGCAATTGGCATAAAGTTCTGACCACTCCTTCTTGGTGTTGCATTTGCTCTGTCAGTCAGTGTAAATAAGTGATTAGAATATCAAAGAAAAAGGACAGTTAATTGAAAAAAAGTAACACTCAAAGGGAGAGACTAGTGCCTTGCGGGTCCACCTCTAAATGGGATACATGATGTGATATGTGTACGCGTGTAGGTTTGGTATAATATGCTGCAACAAATATGGAAAGATATGCTTAACTGATCCTCTAGATCTTGTACACTCCTAGACTTCTGCTGTTGGTGCCTCAAGTGGTCCCAGACATGTTCGATGGGCTGATATTTTCATCTCAAGAATCACATGGCGTTAGGAAGGGCATCTTGCCTTAAACCCCTGGCCAAAACAAAAATGAGCCTGGGTAGCTCCAACAACCCTAAAAATGACTGGGATAAGCTGAGTAAGGAAGAGGAAGACATTATCAGTCTCATATGAAAGCAGTAGGAAGTGATGGATGATAAGCTCCATTTATGAATCTTGGCTGCGTGGTATATAGACAAGAGTTTCATCATGTAAAGGGTGATAAATCTGGCGATCAGGCAGGTCAAGGGAAGTGTGTCAGTGTTGCTGAGGCATTCCTGTGACATCCTTGCTGTGTGCAGCCGAGCATTATCCCTCTGGAAAATGCCTCGTGGATGACCTACCATGAAGGGCAACACATGTGACCTCTGAATGTCCTGCATGTATCGCTGTGCTGTCAATGTACCTCATGTCGCTACTTGAGGTGATCAGCTAACATATGTGGTAGGCGCTCAGACCAGCACACCAGTAATGAGGGCAGTATGTTGTGCAAAAGCAAAGACAGGACTGAAGCACTCATCATGAGGCCTCCAGATCAGTGTTCAAAGAAAACCAGGATTTGCCACTAATGACAACCCGGTTCCAATCCATAGCAGCTGAGATTTGTCATTGTCGGGCTCTGTGGCTCAGACGGTTGAGGCGCTGGCCTTCTTACCCCAACTTGGCGTTCGACCCTGGCTCAGTCCGGCGACATTTGAAGGTGCTCAAATACGTCTGATTTACTGGCACGTAAAAGAACTCCTGCGGAACTAAATTCCAGCACCTCAGCATCTCCGAAAACCGATAAAGTAGTTAGTGCGATGTAAAGCCAATATTATTATTATTATTATTATTATTATTATTATTATTATTATTATTATTATTATTATTATTATTATTATTATTATTATTATTATTATTCGGTTTGTCATTCATGTCACCATTGTAAATACAGTGGGTGAATGTCAATTGCAGGATGCGTAATGAATGCCATGAAGCTAAATTTCCTTCAGCCATTCACAGACACAGGAGCCAGTAATGAGGGTACTACTTGTACCTGAATGATGGACACTGTAATAGTCAGATCTGCTCATGCTTGTCAGAGGATCCCATATCCTCTCTCCTGGTGGTCGTTCGAGAGCGTCCTGACCCTAGCTGCCATATTTCCCCTCTTGAATTCTAATAACTGAGTGAAAATTCTTTGATTGCATCATAGAGGCATGTCAGGTAGTCGACAAGCTTTTCACAAGTGGAAGCAGCATTCCATTAATACAAGTACCCTCTGCGAGCCTTTACGTAGGCCGCAGATGGCAGCAATTTCATGGCCTCCAATTGCACGATCATTCATCTAATCACAAAACTATGCAAATCATTTCAGTCTTCTTGAAGTGCAACTTCATGCCGAGTTGTACAGTAAACAACTCCTCCTCTGTGCTGCACAATATTTTTTCAAATGAGCAAATTTATTTATTTATTTATTTATAAATAAACTGGCAGAAAGCCTTGAATTAACTTGTTTTTGCATGATATTTACAAAGGACTTGAAATAAATCCCCTGCTGTATGGTCTTACCGTACATGAATTTTCTATTAATGAAATGTTACACATGTATACATACTGCCTTCAGTAACATTTCTTCCCCTCGGAGTTTTTGTATAGAGTGTCATGGGTTGATAAGGACATGAAAATATAACCACCTGACAAATTTCTGTTCTTAGCAAGGAGCTCTATTATCCTCAGTTTCTCACTTCTGTAAAATACGTCTGTATAAGAATTTCTGTCTGCTAAAATTTGCATGGTTTCTATGAAGTATGCTCTGGTACCAGTCACTTGAGTGTTGTGTTTCATTTACTTTAGGCTAACCTAATTACTTTATTTGTTGACATGTGATTTTTTCCTTGTGCCCTTAGCAGTAATTTCTAAGCTTGTTTACTAACAGCATTGATTTCTCCTTTAAGGCATAGCATTTATAGAGCTAGATGTAGATGCAGTATTGAACAAGTATGCAACTGATTATTTACATAGAAAAATACACAAACATGAAAAAAAGTTTATTTATTTGCTGTCTTTTTTATTGCAAACATGAAAAATATGTTTATTTACTATAATTTTTATGGTAATTATAATTCCAGTGTTATTGTCATGGTATTGTCATGTTATGGTATAATATTGCTCTGCTATAAGATTACATGAACATTTAAACTTACGTTAACATGTACTGACTTCTTTCAGACAAAATTTCCTATGCTTTTCAATTACTGATAGGACCTGAGGAACTTTCTTTTTCTTAAACAAAATGTGTTATTAAATTCCCACAATCATCTCACCTCTGAATTATTTCTGTTTGGTGATTGGTAGCATTTATTCATATTAATGTTATTTGAGATAAATGAAAATCCATAGCCTGTTTCCAGTCGTTCGACTGGGTCAGGAATGGAATGAATTAATCCCCCGTCTATCGGCGAGGACAGGAATTATGCCGGCTGCTGAAGCCTGTCACACTCCTCTGGAGCAGTGATTAATGATTGACGGATGAAACTAAATGATATTGGAGAGTGTTGCTGGAATGAAAGATGACAAGGAAAACCGGAGTACCCGGAGAAAAACCTGTCCTGCCTCCACTTTGTCCGGCACAAATCTGACATGGAGTTGTGGGGATTTGAACCACGGAAGCCACCAGTGAGAGGCCGGCGTGCTGCCGCCTGAGCCACGGAGGTTATATGAGATAATGTGACACTATTTTCTGAAGCTGACAATTGGACACTTACCAATACTAAAATCTTTACAACCTCAACCTCCCCATAATTATACAACATTATGTACATTTATTTTCCATATTAAAAATAATACAATATTGTAGAAAAGACATAAACCTGTTTATCTGTTTATTATTAACATAAGGCAAAATTAGTACATTATTCAACAAATAATACCATTTGTTTACTTACAAAATAACAACAATCGCATGGTCTCAGCTACAATGTGCAAGCATTTTGTTTGCTGTCTGCATGTCCATTTTGACATTGTGTTTCACTTTACCAGATAGTAGATAAACAGATCTCTGTTGGGCAATATACTGTATGGCTGACAAGGTGAGACCAGACCCTGCGTCCAACCGATTTCAACAAGATTCAATGTACCTGTTGGGGGACACTTAACAGTAACTTGTGTATCGGGGTTTAGGTCAATGCACTTTCGTTTTTGAAAAAAAAAAAAAAAAAGCCAAATGTCATAATGCAGGATTTGCTTCAGACCAAGTGGAGGTGATAGAACACTCACATCATCAAGGTTCGCACATAACTATGGTGACCACTCTACCACCGCTCCACTTGACTGCAGTGTAACTCTCCAAGTATATATGCGTTGCATTGGAATCAGGGATTCATTAGTTTTTCAGAAATTATTAGATTGCGGACATGACATGTTCAAGTAAAATGCGTTCGCCTTTTAGTGTTCTATCACCTCCACTTAGTCTGAAGCGGATCCTGCATCATGACATTTGACCTCATTTTGTTTCAAAACGGAAAGAGTATGGATCTAATCCCTTATACATGAGTTAATGTTTGTCCCCCAACAGGTACATTGAAGCCTGTTGAAATCAGTTGGACGCTGGCCTCTTCTTGTGAGTTTTAACTCATTTTGTTGGGGAAACATCAAATGTGTCATCAAAGATTTTTTACATACTGAAATCATCCAATACAGAATGCTGAATAGATTTTTTCAGCCCTTCAAAACTGTAACTACCTCTGCCAGGTTCAAATCTACACTCTTGGGATCCAGAGGCTGACTCTACCACTTATCCACAGACGGAACTATCTTCTTGCCATAAACACAAGCAAAATGATTACAACATTCAACAGTCAACTCTCTTGTCTATTTTACTACAATATTTACTATAAACATAAGGTAAATTGCCATTTCTAACAAATAGATGTCCCAGCAAAACCTATTGGGACACTGAGATAACAGGCTGGGAAATGATGCTCATCCATTCCAAATGGGATATCTGGTCACTTCATTTGAGAGAGACTTCATCTTAAGGAATTTCTGAGAATCTTGAACATCCCTACATAAGTATTCTTGACAAGTTACAGAACTACTATAATAAAACACCATTGAACAGTCCTTCTAGGTGCCACCTTCTTTTTGAAAGCTCTGCTTCTTATGAAGACCATAGCTAGAGTGAATTCATAACACACAAGTTTTGAGAAAATAAACCTGGTATGTAGAAAACTGGAAAACCTAATTGTGCAACTAATATAGATATGTACTCCAAGTCATACATGTTCTCTTGATTAACTGGAGGAATGACTAGGGAAAGGGTCAAAGATGTGGAAAGATGGATAATGCAGTACTAATTGAAGCTTAAAACATATTTTTCAGTAGTTAAACACAGGTAACATTGTTCACATCCTTCTGCTGTACATGCCTCCTGGGTAGTTCTAAGTGAGTGACAGTGTTGGTAAACATTATATCCAAGCCCTCAACTGTGATTGAGAGAGTTTTCTACATTTAAATACCTTTTATTATTTATATATAGTATTGTGCCTAGTGACAGGTCGGTGTCTTCGTATGGAGAATTTCTAACACCAGTGTTCCCCCTGTTTTCACCTTCTTCCTTCAGCCTGCTGTATCTCCTCCCATCTTTTGTGTCAATTCTTCTTCTTCCTCATCCTGCAGTTCCTTTGTTCCCTTCAATGACGTCGTGTATGAGCCCCTCCTGTCTAAGTATTGTCCAATCCAGTTGGCCTTCCTCTGAAGAATTGTATTCAAAATAGTTTTCTTCTCTCCTTCTCTCCTAAGTAAGTCATCGTTTGTCACCCAATCTGTCCACTTATCTTCTCCATTCTCCTCCAACACCACATTTTAAAACTTTCTAGGTATTTTTTCTCCCTTTCTCATGGTCCACATCTCTGCTCCATACAGTGCAATGCTCCAGATGTAGCACTTCACCAGTTTTTTCCTTAGTTCCAAGCTCAACTTGCTGACAACAGAGTCCTCTTCTTGTTGAATGCGACTTTGGCAACCTTTTATCATGGGTTTTGCTTTTGCTTAATGCCTATGTTTTCGTCTTCTTCTAATTGCAGTTAAACATTCTTATCTGGTTGACACTGTCATTATGAAATGTTTCTTCGTGCATTGAAAATTTAACTCCTCTTTATGTATAGACTGCTGGAGAAGAATTTATTGCTACAGAAAAAGCTACTTCGTATTCAATTAATGTGTTTTCTGCATGGTATTCATATAATTTTGTTTTTTATTAGGAAAGTGAAGCTTTAAACTTACTTTTTCTCCCTAATTTGCCTTAGATTAAAATACACTATTGAATTACTTAAAATAATTTCTTTTTTTAAGTTTTATTGAACTACCCAAATTTTGCAGGGAAAATCTTTTGCTTCATACCCCTCCCCAACTCACCCTTCACTTAAGGTGCCTGTGTATGAGTGACATCTATTCTCATTAAAAAAAACTAGCAATTTGGGATAAATGTGATATGAAGAAAGCTAAACAGGTATTTTTTATACTTCACTCTTAGGAGGAATAACTGTATACAGATTTGTAGAGTATATATTTTCTCTAATGTAACTTTAAAGCTTTTCAGTCTGTTGAAAATACAAATTATAATGCACAAAAATACATTGTAAGGTGAAGAATCGGCACTCCCCTCCCCTCTCCACTGGACAGAGTTAATACCCTCAACATTCCCCTCACCCCACTAAGTTCCCTCTCCTCTTTGCGCTACTGAATTAATTTTCCGAATAACATTTCACATTGCATTAGCACTTAATGAATCCCACAGGATGCTACTCTGATGCTAAATATCTGGATTGTGAGTTAGGATATTCTTATCTGCTGTAAATTCTCTGAATTTATGCAGCATTCTCACCACTCAAGATGTTTTATTTATCACCAAAAATAAGGTCTGAAAAGATTTTCTTTAGTTTAATTCCTTACTTTCGTTTCATCAAAATAATTGGCTTACATTTACTCCCTAATGCACAAAAATCCATTGTAAGATGAAGAATCAGCACTCACCCCTCTCCATAGCAACTGTGACCGGAGTGAGGGAACTGGCTTCAGTCCGATCAGAGTTACTGGAGGTGACAATAGCAGCTTAGATAAGTGCAGAAAACTTTCTCAAAGTTACTAAGGTGTTAGTGGAGGACTACTGTAATCATAGTTTGTTCTCACTTGTTCATATCATCATCATCATCATCATCATCATCTGGAACAGTTTCCAACCACAGGCTGGGTCTGCTTGGAACATAAGCTTCTCCACTGTTTTCTGTTCATCCACCACTTTTCTTCTGTCACTGTTGCCCAGTTCCCTCCTCTTGCCTTGATGCTCTTCTTTATATCTTTCAGCCATCTGTCCCTTGGTCTTCCTCTAGGTCTCCTTCCCTTCAACTCCATTTCTAACATCTTTCTTGATATCCTCTCTTCTCCCATTCTCTTAACATATCCATACCACTGCAGCCTTGATTTTTTCTATCTTTTCCTGTAGGGGTACCTCATTTACCATTTCTGTAACTCTCACATTTCTTACTCGGTCCATTCTTGTTAAACCCACTTGTCACCTTTCAAACATCATTTCCGCTGCTTTTATTCTACTTTTATCCCTCTCTTTCATTACCCTCATTTCTGATCCATACGTCAAAATTGGCACAAAATAAGTCTCATAGATAATTCATAACATCACCAAGTGTCAATCATTGACAATAAACAATATTGTACATATTGTGCATGTTTTAAAGTGATTTGATAGAATCTAAGGATGTTTTATAGAACAAAACATGTCATTGTTTAATACATTGCATAACTTTTTTACAGATATGTTATAGTGTTATGTGTTTAAATGTTTTCAGCAGACTGAAAATAAAGTTACATTACTGAGTGGACACCAGAAAGTGCGGCTTCCTTCTTAACAAAATATATTTTCTCTCGACAAATATTGCACTCCATATTTGTTTTTCTTGAGCATAGGAAATGTTTATGGATAAAGCCATCAAAAAGAATATAAGTAATACATAGATGTAGGCATTAAACAGTTCACCTTTTAATTTGTGTATTGTGATATTCAGTACTGGATGCTGAGCAAAATAGGTGAAATCCGGAGAGATGAAGCTTGTTTGGATTACTCAGGAGAGGATGTCATCTTATATCCATGCCATGGCTCCAAGGGCAACCAGTTCTGGCAATATAACCCAGATGTAAGTAGAAAATCTTTCTGTAATTACTTGTATTCTTATTATTAATATATTAGTCTATTACTTGTATAATTAGATCTTCAAATTGGTTTGATATTATATTACTTGGGTAGTAAAATAACTAATGGTGGCAGAAGTAAGGAGGACATAAAATGCAGACTAGCTCAAGCATGGAAGGCCTTTCTTAAGAAAAGAAATTTGCTCACTTTGAACATTGATATAGAAATTAAAAGGATGTTTTTAAAGACTGTCTAGAACATGTCATTGTATGGAAGTGAAACATGGATGATAGCTAACTCAGAAAGGAAGAGAATAGAAGCTTTTGAAATGTGGTATTACAGAAGAATGCCGAAGGTGAGATGGATAAATTCAATCACAAATGAAGAGATACTGAATCGAATGGGTGAGAGGAAATTGATTTGGCTAAATTTGCTGAGAAGAAGAGACAGAATGAAAGGCACATCTTAAGAAATCCAGGTCTTGTTCATTTAGTTTTTGAGGGAAGTGTAGGTGGTGTAAAAACAGTAGGGGTAGACCAAGATATGAATATGGCAAGCAGATTAGAGCAGATGTAGGATGTAATAGTTATGAAGAAATGAAATGGTTAGCTCAGGATAGGGTGGCATGGAGAGCTGCATTAAACCAGTCTATGGACTGATGACCCAACACACATATTAAATATGGACATGAACATAAGAGTATTTTAGTACTGTATTTCTTAGATGTTCTTCTTTACTAAATAAATAAATACTATTATAGTGTTCTGTGTCTATGTTACAGACTCAACTTGTCCAACATGGCAGTAGTAAAAAATGCCTGGCCATTTCTGAAAATAAGCAGAAACTGTGGATGGATGAGTGTGACAGCTCAAAACCTTATCAGAAGTGGAAGTTTGAGAACTATAATCCGTCCAACCTTTAGAAGGTACGGTATACTAAGTGCTCCTCGGAAGGGTGGTGTTGATTTTCTTATTTTATTTATAGCCTACTTTTAATTGTTTATATTAAGATCCCTCTGCTTACATTAAGTTGTAATTTTGAAATATGGTACCCTTAATTATCATTAGACTGAAGAAGTTCAAATTTCTTTTTCAAAGGTCAGCACTAAGCCAGGAGAACTAGTCAATCAGATAACTACTGCTTTATGCATCAAATGAGCATAGAACTGTATATTAAAAATTAGAGCAATTAGCAGGAAATATTAGAAGAAAATATGCAAGAAAATGTGTAAATAATGAACAGAAAAGGATTAAGTATGAGAACTGTCAGTGTTACATTGTTTTGTGTGCAGTATTATAGGTGTATTTAGGAATACAGTTCCATTCATTAGGTCTGATATCTCTATCATAAATAACCTATGTTGAAAGCTTTCCTGGTTAAAATGCATCCTATGGGGCGAGTTGGCCATGCGGTTAGGAGCGCGCGGCTGTGAGCTTGCATCCGGGAGATAGTGGGTTTGAATCCCACTGTTGGCAGCCCTGAAAATGGTTTTCCATGGTTTCCCATTTTCACACCAGGCAAATGCTGGGGCTGTATCTTAATTAAGGCCATGGCCGCTTCCTTCCAACTCCTAGGCCTTTCCTATCTCATCGTCGCCATAAGCCCTATCTGTGTCGGTGCGACGTAAAGCAACCAGAAAATTATCATTAGCTCTGGAGGGTAATAATAATAATAATAATAATAATAATAATAATAATAATCTATAACAGAATACAGGAACATCTTGACTGTGAACTAGGGGAATATCAAGGTGGATTTCGTCCAGGAAGAAGCTGCCCTGACCAAATCATCAGTTTAAAATGGATTATGAAACATCATAGATCTAGAAACAAAAATTTAGTTATTACGTTTGTTGATTTTCAAAAGGCGTATGATAGTATACATCGTGAATCACTGTTGAATGTCCTTCAGGAATTTGGTCTACATTCCAAACTTATTAGCCTGATTGGTATGACTCTTAAGAATACTCAATCTAAAGTTAGATTCAGAAATGAGTTATCTAAATCATTTGCAATTACAACAGGCCTCCGCCAGGGAGATGGACTTTCACCATTATTGTTCAATTGTGTATTGGAAAAGGTCATGCGAGAGTGGACTAAGGTATATCCTCCAAAAGTCAAAATTAGAAAATATATCAAACTAAATTGCTTGGCATTCGCGGATGATCTTGCGATACTGGCAAATGGTTTTGAAGAGGCTAAAGTTCAATTGGAAGAACTTGCAAATGTAGCGAAAAAAGTTGGATTACAAATTTCGTATGATAAAACAAAAATAATGCCTACTTTCAGAACTTTAAATTGAGAGCTATTATTAAATAATAATAAACGAATTGAAATTGTAAGTACATTTAAATATTTGGGTGAAAATCTCACTTGGAATTGCGATGAAAAACCATCAATAGAAAGCAGAATATATAAACTGAAGCAGGCACAACAGATAACTTGGCCTACATACAAAAAGAAATGTCTTTTGATTAATGCTAAATTTAGGCATTATAACTCTGTTATTAAACCAGAAGCAACTTATGCTTGTGAAACATTATTTAAACTCAATACTAGATCAACAACAGAACGCTTACAACGAGTTGATCGAAGGATACTCAGGACGATATAAACAAGAAACATCAGGTGGATGGACAGTGGAGATTGTTGCCGAATGAGGTTATCTATCGGGAAAGTGAGTCCATCACAGACATGATGAGAAAAAGAAGAATTGCCTTTTTTTGTCATATATTTCGACTAAGTGATAACAGAGTTTTAAAACAATTATTTAATTACTTTTGGAATAGTAAATCAAAAAACAATTAGTTTAAAGAAGTCCAAAGTGATTTGGAGGAGTTGAATATTACCATGCAAACCATAGAAAACAGAGGCGAGAAAAGTATTTTGAAGAATAAATGCATCAGGCTTCCTCTGACCACTGTACAGAGGAAACAATATGTTATAACGGATGCGGAGAGGGCAGCCAGGTCAACCAGACTCAAGACTTTTTGGGAGAAGAAAAGGAAGACAAATTTTTTGTAGTCTGATTTAAGTGCTCCAATGTGGGCGTAAACTCTGTAAATAAATAAATAATAATAATAATAATAATCATCATCATCATCATATGAGAAGCTTATTTCCAAAAGGTACCAAATCCAAACAGTAAAATTTAAAGGAGAGAGGAAAAACGCTCAGAGTGTAAAATTTGAACTGGAAATTCATTTGAGCACTTTTATTATGTTCAGATAGAATAAATGTATTCTTATACAAATTATTTCTGTTGAAGCGTTTGCAGTTTAGGAAATATTCAAAGAAAATTATGGTTTTAGTACTTTTTGGCACTGAAACTCTAAATATCTTCACCTGAAAGACATAAATTTCATCATATTTTTTAAATAAAACTGACACTATTTAGTTATAAAATAGTCAGATTTAAGGTATTTACAGTGAAGACATAGATTATTTAAATAATATTAAATAAAATTGAACAAAACAATGAAAAAAATGCAAAGTACCAGTACTGAACTAAAGAAATTCTCTTTCTTCTTCTTAGCAGCATTCTCAATTTTCCTTCGACTGACATTCAGGAGGCTTAAAAATGTATCCCTACACACACTGACAACACCACTATCACTTCTAGCTTTATATTTAATCGTCATTTTCGTCTAAACACGCGTACATTGTGTCTTTTGATTAGGCCTGTGAGTTTCTGGTGATACAACATCAATATATGAAGCAAGAATTTTTTGAGAAACAGCATCTTTATTCTCCCAGAAGGCACCATGAAACGCTACCATTTCTTGTTCTGTTGAGTCACGGGCTCTACAAAACTCACCGACATTGTGGAAACAAGCAATTTTTGGTTTAACACTCGCTTTACTCTCGTATTTTTGCACTTTAGCACGCGTCTCCTTCCATTTATCTGGAGCTAATACCCTCTTCCTTGCTTTATTTACTTCTTCAAGAGTATCACAGTACTCATTTGAGATATCTGATTCCATACTTTTGAAAAAAATAGCACACAGTAACAAAACCAACTTCGTAAGAAAACTGTCACTTCACGTCATGTAAACAAAGCGCGGCCATTTTGCTGCTGTTCACGTGACCCAGAAATGGCCTCCCATTGGCTGCATGGATACGGTACGTATTGGCACATTCAGGCCACAGGATTTGGTACTTATTGGCATCAAACAAGATTTTTAATGCCCTGTTTGATATGGATTTAGGTCGTTTTGGCCATTTCTTTTTCTTCCATGCGATGGAGCTACCTACCAACGTACGTTTTCTATCATAATCTCAATTTCGATATTTTTGGAGTTGGTACCTTTTGGAAATAAGCTTCACATATAGGAAGGTTGGTCATGTGCTGGACAAATATGGACTTTGACGTCTGTATTAAGGATCTGTCAAGCTACCAGCACGATCATGACTTTTGCGGACTTTAAGAAGGTGTATGATTCTGTGGACAGACACTGTTTTTGATACTCTAGAACAACTCAGAGTGGACAGGAAGGCCAGAGAACTAATCCGGCAGACTCTCACGAATACGTCTTTTAGAGTGAAATTCCTTGTGGAAATTTCTTCTGTGCATTTTTAAATATGTATGGGCGTTTGTCAAGGTGATTGCATCTCCCCTATTCTGTTTGACTTACTTCTAGAGAAGTTATTAGAGAATGGGAAAGGGACATCAAAGGTGTGAGCATCAGAAACTTGGGAAGCAAAGTCAAGGTGAAATGTTTAGCCTTTGCTGATGACCTAGCAATCATTACTAAGACCAGAGAAGAAAGCAGATATGCTGTACAGAGATTACACAATATAGCATCAAAGGCAGGCCTCCAGATATCGTACGAAAAAACCCAGTTGATGGTAAATCTACATCAACATAGCAAAAAACCCACTAGAGATGGAAAAGGCACAATTTCACAGGTGTCCTCCTTGAAATACCTTGGAGAAATCATACTACTATCGGAACTAGACAGTAGGGCCAACATAGAAAGAGCCACTAAACTCCACAAGGTGTACAGACCAACGTGGAATTACTACAACAAGAGAGTCATATCGCGTAATGCAAAAATTACGACATTACAAGACTTGTTTTGCTGGAAGCTTTATATGCTTCAGAAACTATATCCTTTGGAGGTCACTCTTCTAAATTTATAGAAATGGAAAACCAAGGAAGGAAAATTTTCCAGAAAATGTATGGTCCTGCAAGAGAAAATGGAATGTGGATTAAGATGAGAACAGCCGACCTTTACTCATTAACTGACAGGTTCACTGATGCTGTACGCAAGAGAAGCCTTAAATTCTGTGGCCATATCTATAGAATGGACAGCAACAGACACATCAAAATATTTGAAGTCATCGACTCAAAGAAGGTTAAAATACACTGGCTAGAAGAAACTAAAGTGGACCTCCAAGAAATGAATATCAGGAACGACAACATAGAAGATCATGGAGCTTTTAGTACAATAGCAGTCAAGCACAAATTCGTGGAGAAACCTAAAATTAAAACTGGTAAAAAGTGGTCCACAGAACACAAGATGCAACACAGTGCATTTGTGAAGAGATTTTCGAAGGAGAAGAAGTTGAAAACCATCAGACCAACAAACAAGTTCAAAAGCACTCTTTGAATGGGCATGACAAAGAAAGAAAGAAAGAAAGAAGAATAATATAGGAAGAGGAATTAGGAATTGGAATAATTTATCAAAGGAAATGTTCAATAAATTTCCAGGCTATTTGAAATTGTTTAAAAAAAGGCCAGGTAAACAATCGATAGGGAATCTGCCACCTGGGCAACAGCACTGAATGCAGATGAGTGATAATTGTTATTGGTTTCACATCCCCATTAACTTCTTTTTACGGTTTTTGGAGATGCCAAGGTGCCAGAAATTTGACCCACAGGAGATCTTATACATACCAGTAAATCTACCAACATGAGGCTGACATATTTGAGCACCTTCAAATACCACCGGACTGGGCCAGGATCGAACCCGCTAACTAAGCTCAGAAGGCCAGCGCTCTAACCCTTGAGTACTCAGCCCAGGCAAAGAAAAATGGCAGCAGCTACTGGCAGTACTCAAGTTATGATCCTCTGTTAATGGTTTATCTCAAACTGTTCTGCGTGTTGATGAAAAAATGAAGTGGCGTGTGGCTTTTTTTAGTGCCGGGAGTGTCCGAGGACATGTTCCACTTGCAAGGTTCAGGTCTTTTGATTTGACACCCGTAGGCGAAGTGCATGTTGTGATGAGGATGAAATGATGATGAAGACGACACATACACCCAGCCCCCGTACCAGTGAAATTTACCAATGATGGTTAAAATTCCTGACCTGCCGGGAATCGAACCCAGGACCCCTGTAACCAAAGGCCAGAACGCTAACAATTTAGCCATGGGGTTGATGCAGTTGGTAATGGGACTTAAATGATCAGTTTGAAGAAAGATGTTCTTAAGATTAGAACTATCATATATATTTTACTAGTATTTATCAGTAGTAATTTCAAAGTAAGAGGTCGGTGAATTCTATTTTATATATAGAGGGTGCTGACAAAATGTATACACACTTCGACAGGAGATATCTACCATTGATGCTTTCACGGCCAGTACTTATAGACATGATATAGGCCTTTTAATTGTATATGAAAGAAATTAAACATAAGGAACTTCATCTTTTGGTCCATATTGAACTGAGATCACAATTAAATTAGAATCTAGCAGGTTCCACCTTTTCAATACAAAATACAATGTTGTTGGATGGTATTTACAACATTATTTATTACAGAACATGTTTCGGTGCTCAATTTTTGACACCATCATCAGCTGCTCAGAGTGTGCGAAAAAACTTGGCAATCTAAACATTAAACAACATTTTGTCATACGTAACTCCTTAAAATACATATATACAAACAATAGAATATTGCACTAGTTGAATCCTTAAACATCTACCGTAAATTATGCTATATTAAAACTCTAATATGTAACAAGAGAATTCTTGTAAGTCATAAATATAAAATTTCTCGATAGTATGATAGTACAAAATCACAGACATTAAGGAATGTGAAGACAACTCATCAAACAGACGAGAAATTTTATATTTATGACTTACAAGAATTCTCTTGTTACATATTAGAGTTTTAATATAGCATAATTTACGGTAGATGTTTTAGGATTTAACTAGTGCAATATTCTATTGTTTGTATATATGTATTTTAAGGAGTTACGTATGACAATATGTTGTTTAATGTTTAGATTGCCAAGTTTTTTCGCACACTCTGAGCAGCTGATGATGGTGTCAAAAATTGAGCACCGAAACATGTTCTGTAATAAATAATGTTGTAAATACTACCCAACAACATTGTATTTTGTATTGAAAAGGTGGAACCCGCTAGATTCTAATTTAATTATGAAAGAAATGTTCGTGATATCTCTACTTTTATGTAGGTGACATTCCCACAAAGTTTCGTGAATATCCATGCATTAGGTAAAAATATATTTTTTTCTCCAGAGTGTCGCCTTAATTAAAACTGACTTTGAAGAAAGTATGTCATTAATATCAAGCTTAGAAAAAAAAAAAGGAAGACAGTATACCCATACTGAGGTGAAGGTATAATAAAAGTATACTTAGAAAGACAAAAAGCAACATGAAAACTTATGTTTGATTCACTTTAATCTTTGATTCTCTCATTTTTATCATGTTTTTAATGAGCAGAAACTGTATTCTCATTCTAGCTATTTCACTTTTTTAACAGTCTCATATTTTTTCATGCTTCTGTGTAAAATGTGACATTTAATGAAAGGGGTCATATTTTGGAAATTTGTTAGACTAAAGTGAAAAAGATCACAAAGATCTGACAAAGATCACAAGTTTCAATAGAGATTCTATAACATTAATTAGAATTTGTAAGATAAGCAAGTCTAAGAGCAAGTCTGGTAGCTTGATGCCAGTTTGTCATCAAGGTAGTCCTATTGAGCCACCACCATGGGGTAGGAGTAGCATCTCTGTCACCTGAGAGCTCTGGCTTCGATTCCCAGCTTGTCCTTAGACAGTAATCGCAATATGAGCACACTGATCTTGTGACACTTCAGTATCTGCAGACATTTGACTGGACAGCAGTTGTCTGGGCAGGACAAAGCCCTTGGGCTGTTATTTGCCACATTTACTTTTCTTCGTTTTTAGTCTTTGTATTAATCTTGTGCAATGCATGTGACATTTAAAAAATTAAAATTCATATCACCAGAGGCATAGAACTTTTAAAAAGACCTATAGATCCCACTATGAATGACTTGAAAATTTAAAGTTACTTCTTAGTATGATGAATAAAAGCTTCAGAAAAGCTTTATGTAACATACGGTACCTACACATTTGCCTTGGTAAATACAGTAACTCTTCCTTTTCAGTTCATTCTTCTCCACATTTAATTAAAATGAATATGTCTGAACATCAGTAAAAGTTCAGATGTTGTATTTGTAGCATTATGAATTCAGAAAAAAAAAAAAACTATAGTAAAGTTATGACCTACTAATTATTATTATTATTATTATTATTATTATTATTATTATTATTATTATTATTATTATTATTATTATTATTATTATTATTATTATTATTAAGTTATTATTATTAATTTGTTTGTGTTATTTTTACAGCTAGTCTAAGGAATGCAGATCTCAACTTCTGTATCGTGCCATCAGCTTTGATCAACAATCTATTAGGTGACCTTCAATGATGCATTTTGAATAAGAATTAACCAGGATCAATGAAGACTGAAGGAAGGAAATTTTCGAATTTCCTGTGGTCTAACATTTGTAAAGTTGTCATCATCGTCATTGCCATCATCAGCACCAGATAAAATGTACCATATCCAGTCACTTCATCAAATTCACTCGTTTTCTTTATTCCTCATACCCTGTGGTTCTACAATTTTCCAGTATAGTCTGAGATTTTTAAAGTTTAATCTAAATTTACTTCACATACTTCACTCATGTCCATAAAAATATGTCTCTATTTTAACCCAAATTTGTACTATGTGAGAAAGTATGCAATGCCACAGTTGAACTACTTATGCATATCTTAATGCATATCACAATGCATATGGGAAAAATAATTTAGCCAAAACATCATTAACTCCAATTCGTCACTTTGTTTAGAAAACAAAATAACAATGTTCTAATTAACACATTATTATATGGAGAAGCTTTGGACCCTTTCAACTTCACCTGGCAGCCATCAAATTGTTGGTTCACTTATGAAGATGACACTGAAAAGATATTGTTGACTACTTTTTAAATAAAATGGACATTATTGTAATAAAGTGATGTATTTGTACTTAATAGTTTTTAAAAAGTGATACCCGTTCGAGAAATGGACTGCTGTTATTGTTGTTGTTGTTGTTCCTTTGCAAGGCGTGAAGAAGATAGACAATATTATTTATTCAGTGATGTTTGCAATGACTTTATGAAAACATATCATGAAGTTGATGTGGGAAGAACTTCAAAGTTGAAGACCTGGAAGAAGATGTGAAAAGAAACTAATGAATGTTACATGTTTTAAGTTCTATTGTGTGAGAAATTTTTTTTGTTAGGAGAACTCCTGCTCAGTGAAAAAAAAAAAAAAAAAAATATGGACTCATTTTAACATGAGTGGAAATAAGGCACAATTTTAAGTTCTCTACATATCAGTAAGTACTGTATGATTAATTAATTATGAACATTATAGAAAACATGAATTAGTTTGAGAAATTGGTGCAAAGAAAAAGAAGGCAGTGTTGTTTCTGCATACCGGTACATTCCAAGACCTTTATAGACAGTTCTGTATCAGATATATTGATTCCACCTTGTAATATTGAGGATGTTTTGTAACCATGTGTCATTCATATTTTTACACGAATTATAGAAGAAGTGTTTATGGGGTCTTTTCCCTCAAACATTAGTGAGAGAAATAGATATGGTAGGTCTTACATGTGTGAGAAGGTGAGAAGCAATGGTACCAGCCTACTTGAGTACCGAGCATGTGTGAAAAAGGTATGCATGTATATTTGTATGTGTTATACAAGAGTATAGGATCAGCACACAAGAGTTACTTTGGTTTTTTATATAATTATTATTGCAGTTACCTGGAAGAGGTTACGTTCAATTAAAAATATTGTGTAATGCGGTTTTTAAATAATGGGTTGAATCATAGCTATTATTAAAAAGATATTACAAGGACATTTTCATACAATGAATTTGAAAAACAACAAAAAACAAAATCAGACTGCTGACAAACAGGCTTACTGGCCAATGAGTTCCTTACTACTCACTTATTAAATTCTCTGTTTTTATGTGATGAAAAAAAAGAATTGTGCAGTTGAAAACTGACATCATTACGCTGTATGGAAGAATCTAAATGTGAAATTTAACTGAGAAAATCTTTCTTATCTTTATTATATTTCCATTGAGATTCTTTATTCTTCTGGATTCAAGCCAAAAGTATTTTGAGTCTTTTTATATCCCTAATACAAAACTCAAAATTATGCAACAGTTCTACCATATTGCTAAGATGTCAGTACTTAAATTTGAAATTAAATTTCCATTGTTACCTTATATATTTTAATTATGTCTTCAAACTTGGTGATGTGTTGGTATATATCTTTAAAAGAAATTTCATTTATGAAAGTGATCAAGCGACATCCGAAGTTACTTGCTCAACATGTAACAAAATTTATGGAATACCGGGTTATGAATGAATTTATTTTCTCGGGTTGTGCACTTGATTGGAAAAGCTTTAAAAAATATTTTGTAAAGATATCACTAGTCCACTTCATTCTGTTTGTATCCTAAATAAACACATGATTTGGACTACAGAGATTGTGTACAAATTATAATAAAATTATTTACTTTACATAATGTGTACATTACTTTTTATTAATACATAATTTGTTTATTAAACAATTCTTTCTTCCTAGTTTCTATTATAATAATTAGAATTCAGTTATGACATTAATATTCAGGATTAATTTTATATCTAGGCAACATAAAAACAAGGTGCAAAACCAATTGCCATCCTAAAAAAACTTACTGCATGCTTCCTATGCCCAATCTAAACATGATAAGTTCATCTGTTGTAATCATTACTAATATGGCCAGTATCCTTATTTATTTTCAGACATTTCTAAATGATCTTCAATTTAGAAACTGCCTTGTAAATATACATTCCATTAAATAAAATGTAAGGAAAGTTTATATGAAAACATTCCATTATATTTTCCTACTTACTCTGAAATATCTGTTGGTATTTTTAATTGGTAATAAAGGTTTTAAATTGAATGTAGTAGTCTTGTATTTTGAGTTTTCCCACTTATGTTAATCATTGCAAATTATTAAATAAATTTTAACCTGAGTTGAAACAATAGTAGCAAATGTACTGCATTATGAGATCATGATAATAATTTCATTCTAAGACACTTTAAGTTCTTGGAAACTAATTTCATTTCTGGTATAGGCCTACCATAACTTATTTGTTGGTCATGTTTTCTGTCATTTGAATTACCTTCCCAGTTAATATTTGGTACACTTTGATCACCACCTATAACCACGTTTCTTCGTGTTTCGTTCCCTGCATAGTTGATTATCTTATCGAATAATTCTGCATCAGCATCACCCCTTCCAGCTTTCAACTTGATTCGAGAACTGGAAAAGATCCAAAGGAAAGCAGCACAATTTGTTCGGGCGATTTCTGACAAAAGAGTAGTAGTAAAAGCATATTGCAAATTTTGGGCCGGGAAGAGCTGGGACTAAGGAGACGAGCAGTATGTTCCTAGCTGATATAGATGTTGATTCCCATAGGGACCCTGAAATATTGGTTCTGAATGAGTAAATTTATAATACCAGTATAAATGGTCCGTTATTGGACATTATAAATTTTCCAGCTAACTCATTCCTCGCCCTAGTGTGCTTCATCAGTTGGTAAATAGTACACCTACCAAGATGCATGGCTATTGCATACTATGGAGGCCACTGCATAGGCTACTTGGAGCCACTGGCAGTACCAATGCACTGTGAGAGACTTTGACCCATTTCCAAAAATTGATTCCTGCCTGGCCATCAGATTTCAGGTTCCCTACGGGAATCAACATCTGTATCATCTGATGGCCAAGCAGGCATCAAATTTTGGAAATGGGACAAAGTCTGTCATAGTGCATTGGCACTGCCAGTGGCTCCAAGTAGCCTACGCAGTGACCTCCACGGTATGCAGTAGCCATGCGTCTTGGTGTGCGTGCTATTTACCAACTGATGAGCCCAACTTAGCACACTGGGGCGAAATGCTGGCAACCAGGAATGAGTTAGCTGGAAGATTTATAATGTCCAATAACAGACCAACTATATTGGTATTATGTTCCTAGCTGTCGGTGGAGATTTGGCATGGAATTACATTAGTAGACAAATAAGCTTGAATGGGGTTTTCAAAAGTAAGAAAGAAGATGAAATTGGAATTCAAGAGAGACAAATCGAAGCAAACACTCATAATGTTATTGGTTTTTATGTCCCATTAACTACTTTTTAAAATGTTTTTTTGGAGATGCCGAGGTGCCAGAATTTTGTTCTGCAGTAGTTATTTTATGTGCCGGTAAATCTGCCGACACAAGGCTGGCGTATTTGAGCACCTTCAAATATCACTGGACTGAGCCAGGATGGAAACTGCCAAGTTGGGTTCAGAAAGCCAGCACTCTACCGTCCGAGCTACTCAGCCCGCCAGGGTAAATATTTGTTTATAGAAAGTGGAATTAGTATTTGGAATAATTTACCAAGTTAGATGTTTGATAAATTTGTAACTTCTTTGAAATCATTTATGAAAAAAGACTTGGTAAACAATTCATAGCGAACCTGCCATCTGGCCGACAGCCCTAATTGCAGATAGAGATTGATTGATTGATTGATTGATTGATTGATTGATTGATTGATTGATTGATTGATTGATTGATTGATTGATTGATTGATTGATTGATTGATTGATTGATTGATCATAAGGTGCTTTTCTTAAGGGAGATATGTCCAGTAGTGCCAGGGGGGTTGCATATTTAGTAGATATTGGAGCACTCTGTATTAGATGCGCTGAGGGTGAAATATTTCATGTTATATATCTTACATCAGTTTCACTATAATTTAACCCATTTCATGTCTGTACATGGACCAAAAATATGGCAAATTAAAACTCATTCAGAATTATCCAACATTAGCTATAAACATCCATATGTATGTACATAATATAAATTACTTATTTTGAATATTGGATGTACTCCATCGCAGAAGTCCATAGGATATTATCAAATTTTTTCACGACAGTACATTAGCACAAAAAAAAAAAAAAAAAAAAGAAGGCATAAGAACCATTCCACAAATAAGATTTATGCCAATCAAAGCCCTTACATCAGATAGTGTTGGAGCTGACCAGACTTTGATTCTACATCTTCTAGATGGAGGTGTTGCTTGTTGTTTCCATTTGTTTCCCTGAATTACTCTTTCCTGGTGAATTATGTCAACATTTTGGTATCAAAAAATAGTGAAAAGTGCTCTGTAGGCTCGGTCAACATGAAAAAAATGAGTTTAAATTTGTTGCTTGATTAATGTTATATTTCAGAATGGTACTTGAAGGTCCTCGGTCCAAGTTACTTACATCAGTGCTTTCATCATCTGTTTCGTTCTCCAGGGCACGTGAGTCACTTTTGCACTGAAAAGACTCATTACTTCAATTTCTTTCCTTGTACTCTTCAAATGAAAAATCGCTTTCATCTAAGTTTGTAGAATCCAAAATTGAAGCTATCTGTTGCTCACTGACTCTCTTCTTACTAACCATGTTGCAAAATAGCTATATAAACTGCAAAAAGCCAGTCTCAAAACTGGCAAAAAATGCTCGACTGAACACGATAGCCGCTCACAGCTTGTAAAAAGCTAGCAG
Source organism: Anabrus simplex (assembly GCF_040414725.1). Taxonomy (NCBI): domain Eukaryota; kingdom Metazoa; phylum Arthropoda; class Insecta; order Orthoptera; family Tettigoniidae; genus Anabrus; species Anabrus simplex. The sequence goes on from NC_090268.1 coordinate 37,863,202, forward strand.
GGAGATAATGCAACTTTATTTGAGGATTCCCCCTTCATCCAGACCTATGAGTGTCATTTACTGCCATCTGTTGAGTTTTTTATTAATACATGTGCTGGTGATGCTGGATTTAGACCATTTAGTATATTAAATTCCACTCATGGGCAACCTGTTGTGGGATTTAATATATTAAATTCCATCCTCTAGGAGTTAAACCACTGAATACAATGTTTGGATAATAAAAGGAAAGAAGTACTTAGTGTACCTAATTTGCATAATGGGAAATTAATAATAATAATGTTATTTGCTTTACGTCCCACTAACTACTTTTTCGGTCTTCGGAGACGCCGAGGTGCCGGAATAATGGGAAATTAGTACTGTTTTAAGACTCTTTTGAAATTCACCTTTATGTTTAGAACTTTCCTTTGTCATCTTATTGGAATATTTTTACTTTCATTTTAAGTTTGAGAATGGGAAAAGCAACTGAATCACAACCATTGAAAAATAAATACAATACACTGAAACACCTTAATACCAACTCTTTAAAAAAATGCACAGAAAACATCAGCTGGATGTATGGGTCACGATAGGAGTAATCCTGAAAGGTAAGTATTGAATCAGTACTTGCTACCATCCCTATTTACAAATACTGTACATACTGCATATACAGGGTGGTCAGAAACAATGTGAACCGGCTATATGAGCATTAGAGAGTTGATCATACTGATAAGCAATTTGAAAAAATGACTTTGATATCTCACGCCGTTTTCATTTCATCAGCTGCAGCTTGAGAGCGCCAATAGAAGAAATAAACTTCTCCAGGGGAACGACTTGAACAAGGACCTCCCTGCTGATAGGTTCGCCTATAGCAAGCGCGCTACGGTGTGTTAGTGTTTGATGCTCGTGGCTCTCAAGCCCGACCAAGCCACGTGCAGATTTAGCAACACCGCCTCGTAAAGCCCATTTTCATTTGCCCGTAAAGCGATCTGATTGGCTAACTTGAGCAGCTGATAAAATGACAACGGCGCATGATAACGACATCATTTTTTCAAATTACATATCAATATGATCAACTCTCTTATGCTCATATATTCAGTTCACGTTGTTTCTGACCATCCTGTATATATAAATTAAAAATGGAGGATATTTTATAATATGCTATGCAGTACTTAAAACTACACTCCTATTTATGATATTTGAACAGCATAAGGAAGGTTGAAATGCATGTGAAATACAGGGTTATTACAAGCAAGTGAAGAATTGCAGAGTGATTTTGCATTCTAAAGTCCAGCAGTACCCTCTGAACTGTCATGTTATGTGTATATATAGAGGACTGTTAAGCAAAGTAATTATTGGAACAGAGTCAACAGGCTGGAAACATTTTTTTTTTCAGGAGTCACTACGTCTAGTCATGCTAAAAGGGTTCATTGTAAACAAACAGCAGAGTTTGAATGAGAACAATTATTCAGCCTGCATGAAGGTGAATTTTAGTATCATTATATTGTTGCTCATATGGAACGTGATGTCATAACAGTGATGTGAGGCTGGACTCACAGTGAACCAAGGAGAACGTGTTGCATCAGAAATCTAGTAGTGGCTCACAAACTGTAATAATAACGTGTGATAACAGACATCTTATCTGCAGTGAGTTTCCCTCATCAGTTGGCCGGCGGGTGCGCCCTGCTTATCTGCCTCCCGTTGACTCATCACTCCCCGCTCTGTGGGATAGCAACAAGGACAGACAGCATTTCACTCTTTTATCCCTGCTTGACATGAGATAACAATTAAAAGTAAGAAAATTAGTAATTAAGAAGTAAGAAAATGAGCTCGTACCTTGTATGGTTTCAATTTTAACATTTTCGTAGCCCGCCATGCTGAGTTCTTCGAAACCCCAGTTTCTTGTCCAAGTCGTCTTAGGGATTTTGTAGACATATGTTCTAATCTTTCTGTGATTTCATTTACTTTTTCCTCGTTAAGTACACGTTTTGTTTTTTTTTTTTTTTTTTTTTTGCTTGGGGCTTTACGTCGCACCGACACAGATAGGTCTTATGGCGACGATGGGATAGGAAAGGCATAGGAGTTGGAAGGAAGCGGCCGTGGCCTTAATTAAGGTACAGCCCCAGCATTTGCCTGGTGTGAAAATGGGAAACCACGGAAAACCATCTTCAGGGCTGCCGATAGTGGGATTCGAACCTACTATCTCCCGGATGCAAGCTCACAGCCGCGCGCCTCTACACGTACGGCCAACTCGCCCGGTAAGTACACGTTTTTATAACACTTCACTTCCTATCGAGTAAAGAACCAGTTCCTCTCAATTTGTTTACGAATTTTTTGCATGGTCTCTCTGAAATGAAATGGCGTATGGCTTTTAGTGCCGGGAGTGTCCGAGGACATGTTCGGCTCGCCAGATGCAGGTCTTTTGATCTGACACCCGTAGGTGACCTGCGCGTCGTGATGAGGATGAAATGATGATGAAGACGACACATACACCCAGCCCCCGTGCCAGCGAAATTAACCAATTAAGGTTAAAACTCCCGACCCTACCGGGAATCGAACCCGGGACCCCTGTGACCAAAGGCCAGCACGCTAACCATTTAGCCATGGAGCCGGACATGGTCTCTCTATGTGGAGGGCATACACCTGGAAATTGTGTTACAAATCACCCAACGACTTCCCTGCAAGACCCTGTTTTTACATAATTATTATACATAAATACCCTTTTCTTTACCATGTACACGTGTGGAAGCATAATGAGAATTATACCACGAAGTAGCACTTCAAAACTCGAGAACACTTGGAGCGACAGATCAACACTTCTAAGCACGCACCTGAACTGCGAAGTGCGGGCATTCCCGCGCTGTCGCTGCGCTGTGTAACGGGAAGTGATGAGTCAACGGGAGGCAGATAACCTGGGCGCGCCTGCCGGCCAATCAATGAGAGAAGCTCACTGTACATAACAGTTGTCCTTGTTCAACAACAGTTTCATCACAAGCATTAGCACAATAGTGGAGCACTGTAACAGGTCTGCTTTCACTGTTCAACTGTATATGCAGAGGACTGGTTGCATGCACTTCTCCACAGCAGATTCCCTTGACCCATCACCATCAACAACCCAGACTACAATGGGCTTGTGAACACACACAGTGGCATGCAGCTTGGTGATGTGCTGTGTTTTCAGACTTTTTTTTTTTTTTTTTTTTTGCTAGGGGCTTTACGTCGCACCGACACAGATAGGTCTTATGGCGACGATGGGATAGGAAAGGCCTAGGAGTTGGAAGGAAGCGGCCGTGGCCTTAATTAAGGTACAGCTCCAGCATTTGCCTGGTGTGAAAATGGGAAACCACGGAAAACCATCTTCAGGGCTGCCGATAGTGGGATTCGAACCTACTATCTCCCGGATGCAAGCTCACAGCCGCGCACCTCTACGTGCACGGCCAACTCGCCCGGTTTTTCAGACTTTAACTTGAACTACATATATATACATACTGGTATTAGACAACATCGTGGTGAGCAGTATTGTCCAGTATGTACTGTCCAGTGTCATACTGAATTATATAAAAAAACAGGTTTCATTAGGAAGCATATTAAGAAAATGCAATCATATTGAAAATACCATTGAATTCAACGAGATAAAGTCACGTCAGACATTTTGGTAGTCTGTATAATAACTTACACATAGACGTTATATAAGCCAACATAAAACAAGACAGTAATACAAGAAGGCTTTGCATCTGACAAAATGTTTAATATTGTCTTTGAATCTGTGTTTCCTGAATGCGCAAGAAACCGACATAATGGATCTCTAAATCGAGAATGGGGTTGATCACCAGAGGATATCAGCTGACATCATGGGCAGATGAGAGCTTGTTTCCTGCAGAAGAGATGCAGTTGGCAGTACTACTGGAACCGGATATACAAGGTGTTCTTGAAAATTCTTGCTGTGAATTAAAATGTGGGGCATCACTAATGGTCTTCTCATTCAACCTGCAGAAGTCCACACAGAGTCAATACTCCCAGTACCGGGTGGTACACCTCTACGCCGCACATTCGAATTTTCCACCTTAAAGCACTCCTCTACTGGAGAAACACTGAACTTAAAACTGGACCTACTTAAATTTTTCCTCTGAAGATGTCACTGTGTGAATTTCAACTTGTTTTTGTTTACTATTTATCAAGAAGTGTGGACATTCTCTCATAGATGTCTCTACTAAAAAACTATGATCATGCACCCTGGTGCGAAGTGAAGGAAATTTATTTGAAGAAATTTTGTACTCATAAGTTTTTGTCCTTACTAAATTTCGTTTTTTCATTTGTGGGTTGGCAATATTAATCTTTCTTTCCGCCAGTTTTGAACTTAGCCAATCCAGAATTTCTGAAATTAATTTTTGACCAATCGTGTCTTTCTTTTTCAATTTTGATGTGTAAATGTAAGCTACCCAATAAACACCTGTGGGTGTGTGTCAATTATTCATGAAAGGTCTCGAACCTTCCCCGAGGGTATAAAAACTGCTGATTTTCTTGTCTCTCGGCCACTTCATCAACATCTAACTTAGTGTATGGACATGTAGCAGGAGGCGGGAAGTGCCTCTTCCATCTGGCAGCAGTTCTTCAGTAAGGTAATGGCCGCTTAACATCTTTATTTCTTGCTAGCTCAGCAGTTTAACCCGCAGGAAAGGTCAGCAACTTTTACAATATAACCTACCTTTCTACAAATGTAAACTTGTGCCGGCTTATGTAAAAACTGCATATATCTGTAACTGTAAATCGGGGATAGAGAGTGCTTTACCCTCTTGAGCTCCCCTTCATTTTGACTTGAGGCGACTACGTTTTGGTAACTGATTTTCTACTCTTCCTTAATGTGTTGAATTTATTCATTATACGAGTCACCTCCATAGTTTGGGATTAGCCCCTGTTTCATCGGCCTAGTGCCTCTTAGGTTTTAAGAAGTTTCATGTATGAGTGCAAATTCACGCCTCCATGCATTTTTGCATTTTGGACCATTTACTTAACCTATTATTTTTTTCTACTAAGGCCCAGTAGGTTGGGTAAAAGATATCCCTGTTTCATTTGTGTAAGTTGGCCTTGATGGCAATTTAGTGTAAAGCCTGGTATTGCCTTTAATAGGCTTGGAAAACTGAGAGCGGGTCAGCTCTTTTAAGTATTGGATATGTGCCTCTAGCAGGCTTGACATTGCTAAGTGGGAGCAAGTGTTCCATGTTATTAGGGGATTTCTGCCCTTTGGTAAATATGTGTTTGTGAGCTGAGAGCTCAGAAATTGTAAAACTTGGGGCTTGAAGCCCATATTGTTAAATTGTCTCTAAATTTTGGATTTTCTTGTTTTGGTTAAAGCCTTGTCATTTTACCTAACATTTCATTGTTATAAAATTTGCTAAAGTTGAATTTTTAAAAAAGGAAATATAACCTTCAGTTTAAGTTTTAAATTTTTTCTTTTCTTGGCATTTGTAGTTAGGCCCATTCACCCCTGCACCTTCTTTCACCTCTGCTGTTCCACAGATACCTCGGAACACTCCTCATTAATCTTCTTCTTCTTCTCCTTCTTCTTCTTCTTCTTCTTCTTCTTCTTCTTCTTCTTCTTCTTCTTCGGTAGGACAATAGGTGAAGCCCAACAGGATGTAGAGGGTTCAATGAGACCTTGCCCTTCCATCTCTGGAAACTTCTGGATGATGAAGTTGTGTTTATCCTGATTGATTGGATATGGATGTTGCTTGGTAGGTGAGGAAGAGCTATTATCAGCACACTTTTTAGCAATATATTTGTGTACGGGGGTGAGGAGTAAGGAGGGAGCTCTCCCGGTTCTGGTAGTACTGCCAACTGCATCTCTTCTGTGGGAAACGAGCTCTCATCTGCCCATGATGTCGCTAAAAAGTGTGCAGTGACCGTATACTGACAGTATTAAAATTTTATCAGGTATAAATTACAAGTGACTCAAATAAGTTCTCGATGCTCTGGTTGACACATATCACGTGTGAGCGTTTTAAATGACTCTTTACCTTGGAAGCCTATTGGAGCCTTCTATTGAACAGATGCACAAAAACTACATATTGAAGAACCTTTTTTTATTCTTTGAATAATGAGAGACTTTATGTTTACTTCAATGTGTCACTGCCTCAGATTTAATTATTAAACCGTTACTCTTCTGTTATGACACATGGTGTGAACGGTCAGTTATAGATTATGTCTTTGCTTATATATTTGTGATTTATTTTATGGCTGATGATGACATTATATATGTCGAAACCGGTCCCCAAGTTGAATAAAAGATATTTGTAACATAAACACGTACCTAATTAGTATTGAAAAGGTTGAACCTAATAGATATCTTATCGTTGTTCAAGGCTCAAGATGTCGAAGAGACCCAGATCTTCCTACCAGTCCAACAAGTACTGCGACGTAACCACCCAGTCAGTAATAAGATTGGATAGTTTCATGCTGATCTCGCACCTAAATGGGTTGGTCCCATCGAGATGGATGAACGGCTGGACCATAGGGTCTACTTACTGAAGACCAACCCTCCTGTCTAGGTCCACGCATTGGAGTTGTGACGAGTCACCCAACCACTGCGCATACAGAGTAAGTCTGCAGGAGAGGCGACTAATGACACAGCATCATCTGGTCATCGTGGTTAGAACACATCGACTATCATCAAGGAAGAGGCTGACAGCGAGGCAACCCTGACCCCCGATATGGCATATGCTGCTTAAGAGGAGGGGAGCACGTCCAGCGACATCGAGGAAGAAAGAATATACAATCTACAACGAAGGCAAAGTCGACGAGTGTGACAAAGTGTGGAAATTGTTTCAAGTTATAGGGGGATATATTGACGCAAGTGCAATGAACAGGTATAACTTGAAAACAATATTCTCTCACCCATGGCGCCATGGGTAACTAATGCAGATATCGAGCTCAAATTATTATTATTATTATTATTATTATTATTATTATTATTATTATTATTATTTATTATTATTATTATTATTATTATTAGTATGTATGGCTATGAAGTGATGTACATCCATTTAGTATTATTATTTTTTACGTAGCTGAATGATCGTATTGTGTGTGAGGTTATGTCGTCTACATAGACATTTATATCAGTTTCGTTAATTTAAATACCTGTAAATTAATACGGTATATAATTTATTCTTACCTGTATATATAAATTGTAATCCATAATTGTGAACCACACTGTAACTTCCAGAATGGTATAGGCACGAGAACGATTGAGAATGTTCTATACCGTACATTATAATTTGTGTATTATGCACTCTTGAGTTTTCGAGAAGATATATTTTGTAATGTAACTTTCTAGAAGCCTGGCCAAGCACATCATCATATAAGGGGACGATCTTGATGGTGAAGTTGTCAGGTTTTACATATAGGCATCTTTCTATTTCTGCCTATGTGGTTTTGCCCTGACCCTTACTACCTGATTACACCACTATTGATACCCACAACCACATCTGGCCTGGTAGCATGCTGAGCATGGGGACAGGCAGATACTCCTGTAGTATCACTTCCCACTCTACCCAGCTATCTCTTTTCTTCTTTAGAAATAATAGCATGTCAGAGGCCATGTAGATTGAGTCGATGGTCTCGTGGGGGGGAGTGGGCTTTGCCGCCCCCCCCCCCCCCCCGAAAAAAACCGGTGAAGTTAGTTGCTGTTATGGTGGTGTTGTTAGTTATGGTGTAGCAAGTATGTATCCTGGCTGACATGCAGTATTTGCAGTCTCCATATTGAAATACACAGTCATCTGTTTTCAACTGTGTTTCAAAGTTGTAACCTCCATATTGAAGTGTTGGCAGTTGTTTTTAATAATGGCAGCTTTCTTGATATTCTCGAAATGAAGTATTTTGATACTGTGATTAAGGTTATGTATGTGTTAATTTGTGAATTTATGTGAATAAAATTCATTGTACCAACTGACAGCATCTCATGTGCATCTGTGTGGATATGTTAACTCCTTACCCAAGGCTCTGTCCATACCATTGAGCAATTTATCCCAATCTTCTGCAGTCTCAGATAAAATAACAAAATCATGGGCAAATCTCAGGGTTTTGATTTCCTCTCCTTGGATTACTCTGCAACACAACTCTACAATATTCTACACTTACTGAATTAATTAAAAATGTACTTGTTATACATATGCTAGATGGTGGTGAGTCACCCAGCCGCTGCGCATACAGAGTAAGCCTGGAGGAGAGGCGACTAATGACACAGCATCATCTGGTCATCCTTGAGGCAGCGCCTACAAAGGGAATCGTTCTGGGAACTTCCTGGTACCGATCTAACTAATGGACAGGAGTGAAATTTAAGGTTCTTCCAGCTGCCTAGTGTATAATAAATTAAATTATGTCAATGAATAGTACTATTCTTTGTTGCTGGTTCTGTGAATGTATGCTTCATATGGCACGTTCCCACAAGATTAAGCCATATTATGAATTTTTGGGTTCAGATGAAATTTAGGACACTTTGTACCACCAATTAATACATTGATATAGGGTTCTACTTTTCTAGTATGGCAAAAATATGAACATAGAATAATCACTTTTACTTGCAACAGCTAGTTCCTTCAGTATGGCTTTCAGTACCTAGCTTTTTTTGTAGTTAATTACATGGGTAGTTGTAGATATAACTCCAAAAAATAACCCTTGCTTCAACTAAAGTTACTTAAATGTGTCTTGAATGTGACTTACCTGTCTTTCATACAGTAATACCATGAAATCCATAAGCTGTGAAGGATTCCTTCCTGTTATCAGAGAGGTAAAATTTGTCTATGTTTGTTGCTAATGTTCCTACAAGAGAACAATGGAGAAACTATCTGGTCATGAGACAGCAGCCATAGTTTTGAAAGACAAGGGTAACAGCCGAGAGTGTTAGTCGCTCTGGCAATGTGTCGCATCGTAAAATGCAGGTCTTGGGGCTTGGTAGCAGTCATTTAGTAGGGATGGGAAACCAGAGTGCATGTCTGCATGTCTCGAGAAGCTCACGAATTTCTTGATGTCTTGCTGACAAGACATGCCTCATGAGACACCCAAAAAAGAGTAAGTATGCTTTTGACATGTGGTATAATGAGAGCAATAACATGCTATGATGCCTCGATCAACCTGATGAATCGGGAGACTGTTTGTTCTTTCATTCACAGTGATATATGCAAGTGGGACAAAAGGTGGATTTACATGTCAACCCACAATGCAGAAAGCAGAATCTGTTGTTTCATTTGATTCTATACCTTCGTTATACAGGGAATATAATTTAAGACTTCGTAGCAGAGTACCGAGAAATAGGAGCACAGAGAAGCAGTGACAGCAAGCACAGTGCCCACAGTGGTGAGCGGGCATAATCGTCTCAATGAAGCGGCATGATTAAGCCTATTTATTTTATGAAATACTTCCTCTCGTGCAGAGGCTGCCTTGCGACAAAGTATACTTTTACATTTGTTTTTAGAAGAGAAATAGATATACTGTACTTGAGAAATGTTGAAGGTAACCTAATTGTAACTGTGATTTCTTAGAATTATCAGTGAGCCCCTGAAGGCTATGACGGCAATCTCCCGTAACGTTGTAACTGGCAGAGACATCTGTTTCCAGAAATTAGCGGCAAAAGCGGGAATCGTTCCCCTTGCTCCAATCATCAGACCTACAATGTCGATTTCCTCTATCTGGTATTTCTCCCTGTAGTATGGAATATTTGGTAAGTAAATATTCCTTTCCTCTAGGTTAACATCTGAGGGCTGCGACTTGTGGTTTTCAAAGCGAATTGTGGGGTTGATTCTTGAAAGCAATGATGTCAATCCTTCTGTGGCTTCCGTTGTCTGCTAAGCCATGAACCTCTTCAAATACCTGGAAACCATGGTCATTTAGCACTGCCGCAATTAATGAGCGAATGTTATGATGACGCGTATTCCTCAAAAAATCACCATGAGGACAAGATCCCAGAACATGCGCAAGAGTTTCAATCTCCTTGAGGCAGCGCCTATAAAGGGAATCGTTCTGAGATCTTCCTGGTACCGATCTAACTGCCGAAATGTTTCCTGTCATCTTAATTGCTTCACGCCATTCACTACATAAGCCTTGATGTCTTGAATCCAGGAGTTGGCAGGAGTATGAACAAAACAGCTATATTTGTGCTCATGACAAATAAATAAATATATAAAACAGGTAAACTCATAAATGAAAATGAACTGACCACTGAATGAGTCCAGTAAGATTGTAAATGTAATGATTTTCTTGCATTACTTGCTGATGAATGTGAAGTATCAGATTCCTGAGCTACTCCTTGAAGTGACTTATGTGGACTGACTTGCACTCTTCCCTGTATATCTTCTAACCTCTCCTGTGTGAGAGCTATTTTTGCTTATTGTTACTGAACCAGTACTACACCACTTGTGAACGAGTTGTTGAACGTAATGTTCTGATGGTACTGTAGAATTGGGAAGCTGCCTACAGAATTTTTGAAGGCACTTTCTTCTTGTGCAAATAACATTCAACCAAAAATATTCTCTGTGGTGTAGTGTATTTAACTACCGCAATAATAACAAAACAGCACAACTTAAAAGTTCAATATTTACTAGCAAACTGCTACGACAGCTGCAAGACTTCTTATCATGCCAAGCTTGACACAAGTCATATGACGCTCGCTTAGGGATTTCCGTGTCCTGTGAACAGAACTGTGAATTCTCAAATTATACTCCTCGTATAATGAATGGGAAATATCTGCACCGTTCTGTTCTTAATTCATTGAATTTAATACACTGCTTAAAACAGAAAAGAAAATTGTCATAACATTGTACGAATGCATAATTGGATTGGACTATTATGGCAATAACATATCCAATTTACATTACATTTACATTTAACTTTCAAGCACTACTTTCACTTTCAGTTTTTTAAGGACTTTAATCGCTTTGGATGATTTCTATTTACCATCTTTTTACATTGTTCACTGCATGTGCATGTATTGTTTTCTCAGCACTACTACTACCATTGATGATGTGCAGCTTTTAGAACTCTCAAGAATTCTCAAGAATCTCCATTATCCTTCAACGACAACTATATGCATTGATGTATGCCTTTTTAAACATAACCTGAAACTTTGATCACCAATTAGACCTTACCTGCAACACATTCAAAACATTGCAACGCAACTATCAGAACTTCATAAGGAGTGATATATACAAAACTCAAGAATCTTCAACGCCCAAATTATAATTCTTGAATTTTTCCCTGTAATCACAGTTGAATACTATACCAGGAAAAGATGTTTGAACAGGAGCATGAGATAGGTCTTAGGGAGTGAGCGGTTCTTAGGAACCGGTACAGAGAAAGGTACTTGCAGAGTGAAATAATAGATGGTTAATTTCTACTACTAGCTTTATTCAATTTGTCTGAGATGCAGGAAATCTTATTATTTCACCGGTAAAACCAAATTAATAGTAACTCCTTTCTCGTAAGATTGTTATTTGCACTTTCAAAATCTCAAATTTTTTTTGTAGTAAATGAAAATGAATCTCTTTCATGAAAATGAATGTTTCTTTCAGATTTCCTAGAGTCTTTAAAAAACAAATTATTATATCATTCATAAATTCAATACAACACTTAAATTATTCTCTTCCTGAAACCTGTAGCCCTTCTAATGAAATTCCTATAGTCTGTTTAAGAATTGTTATCACTGGGCAATTATATAAAATTATTATGGGAAAACTTTTTAAAGTTCTGAGTTCTTTGAATATTCACTTGAAAAGAAAAAAATGATCACTGAAAATTATAAATTTCAGATTTCTTTGAATGTTCACTTGAAAATAAAATTATCAACTCGAGAAGTCGTATTATGAATTAGTGACTGAATTTAACACCTTTGAAATGACTTCAAGATTTATCACTGTCTTTATAGTTCAAATAGTATTGATTGAAATTAAATGGCGTACGGCTTTTAGTGCCAGGAGTGTCCGAGGACAAGTTTGGCTCGCCAGATGCAGGTCTTTTGATTTGACTCCCGTAGGCGACCTGCGTGTCGTGATGAAGATGAAATGATGATGAAGACCACACATACACCTAGCCCCCGTGCCGGCAAAATTAACCAATGATGGTTAAAATTCCCGACCCTGCCGGGAATCGAACCTGGGACCCCTGTGACCAAAGGCCAGCATGCTAACCATTTAGCCACAAAGCCGAACAGTATTGATTAAATGCACTCATATCACCTGATATATTCGAGCTGGAACTGATGAGGTGTAGTACAGCATCGATGAATACCACTGATGTCGTGATGTACCATCTCCCGCGTCGTCCTGCGTCGTATCTCCTTCAGGTTAACATAGTGAAAGCAACACTTGGGCAAGGTTTCTCTGTCTCATGTTAGAGCGTAATGACACGAGAAAGTTCAATTTACACTTTGACTTTTAAAGTGTGTCGACCAAGCTCGATAGCTGCAGTCGCTTAAGTGTGGCCAGTGTTCAGTATTCGGGAGATAGTAGGTTCGAACCCCACTGTCGGCAGCCCTGAAAATTGTTTTCCGTGGTTTCCCATTTTCATACCAGGCAAATGCTGGGGCTGTACCTAAATTAAGGCCACGGCCGCTTCCTTCCAACTCCTAGCCCTTCCCTGTCCCATCGTCGCCATAAGACCTACCTGTGTCGGTGCGACGTAAAGCAACTAGCAAAAAAAAGAAAAAAAAGAAAAGTGTGTCGAATTAATACGATTTTATCTGTTTGAAGTCAGAAACCATAGCACTGAGTATCACAGTTTGTATCACAATTCGTGCTACAGTCGATCACTTAAATTGAACTCAAAAACACAGTTTAGAGTAAGGATATTCGACACCTTGAATTAAAAGCATAGTTCTGGATTCCAAAGTATAGTCCTTGGTTCGAAATACTGTTTTACAGCACAGTTCATAGCATACTTTTTCTCTTTACACTGTTCACAGTTTATAGTACAGTTCATTCTATGTTCAAGAAAATCAAATCACAGTCTCTTTAGATTTGCGTTATTTAGTTGAGAATTATATTAAATATCATTGCATTGTGAAGTGCGAGTCGCAGTTAGTTGACAGCACACGAATATGTTTAAATGTTCTTGAATGTTTGCTACACCAAATATTAAGCAAATAATACCTGTCAGTTTTCTTCAACTATGTTAGTATTGTCTAAACTTACTGAAAAATGGCCTTAATATTCAATGAATCATCTTGTATGACTGTTCATAAATGCATCACATTCAATAATTTAATCACCAAAAGTATGTCAAGTTCGAGACATCAAGAATTCTACTAAGTTATAAATCTCACAGATACGAAATTTCAAAGTCTGAATAACGCTTGGTAAAATGCTCAAGTTACAATATCATCTGTAGTGAATTTTTACAAGTCTCATGTAGCACTGGTTAAACCTTCAAGTTCACCTTAACACAGGTTGAGAAATTCATAAGTCCGAGTTACATCAGCACATGCTGAATATTTCCAAGTACCAACACACGATTGAAATTTTCACAAGTCCGGCGAACAGTATTACAGACGATAGAGTTTCACATTCGTGACCCGACATACTGCCGTGGTTGAGTTTTGATGCATAACTAATCTTGCTTTGTTAATCCCCTCTCTTTTATATACAGAGTCAAGGCCAATGCAGTTCACTTGCAGAAAAATTGTGTTTCTTTCGATGTCGATTTCTCAGCAACCTGTAGGCCGATTAACATGAAATTTTAATATGACAACATCTAATTAATGAGCTTCACAGTAATGCGCTTTAAATTTTGATATCTTAACTGGTTGCCGAGATATTAAAAATGATCCGGAATATTCCAGGCGAGTCGGTGACGTGGCGACTACGCCACAGCCAATGACGTGTACTCTTCCCTCTCACTCGCTCCGAGCTTCACATTATCTCGCTAACCTAAATGCTGTGATCAGCTGTTCCAAGCCGTGCTTTTTCTAATACTTGATAAAATAATGACCTATGTCCCAGGAATAAATATGACCTTAGGCATTCCTGGTACAATACAGACCATTCAAAATGAAATTCATGTCTCATATCTGCCAACGGCCATAGCCATGTTGAAACACCGGATCCCGTGAGATCTTGAAGTTAAGCAACATTGGGCGTGGTCAGGAGTTGGATGGGTTGCCACGCACTGTTGGTGGGGGGTAAGGGCATGGAGGAGAGGAAAGGAACTGGCCACCCTACCGCACGTAAATTCCGGCTCAGGAACACCTCTGTGGAGGTTCGGACCTGTCTTCGGGCAGAATAACCCTTACCTTACCTATCTCATATCTGATATTGTCTGGATATTTGGGAGGTGTCCACGACAGTTGAAAGGTAAAAAAATGAAATGGCGTATGGCTTTTAGTGCCGGGAGTGTCCGAGGACAAGTTTGGCTCGCCAGATGCAGGTATTTTGATTTGATGCCCGTAGGTGACCTACGCGTCGTGATGAGGATGAAATGATGATGAAGACGACAACTACACCCAGCCCCCGTGCCAGTGAAATTAACCAATTAAGGTTAAAATTCCCGACCCTGCCAGGAATCGAACCCAGGACCCCTGTGACCAAAGGCCAACACGCTAACCATTTAGCCATGGAGCCGGACAGTTGAAAGGTACAAGTGCCTCAATTCAAAGTGTGAGGTGTGAAATGTAGTGTTTAGAAGTGATGGCTGATCGTGTACACTATGGTAGACAATGGAGCAAGCAGTTGTCTTCCAATGAAGCCACCCATGCACTTGCACTGCTTCAAGAAGGCTACTTGCAGGGGTATGTTGCTAAAAAAAAAAACAGCCATAGGGCAGGACTGTTTTGTGCACCTACAAGCTCTCCAAAACTGCCAAGTTACAGCACACATGGAACAGCAGGCTTCTGAACTATAAGTTAGTGACTGATAAGTCAGACAGGCTTTAGGCTTCAAGAGCTTGGTTTAAGATTCTAATGAGTCACTCAACTATCTGCACTGGCCAGATGACATCATGACAGGAGACTGCAGTTTGCTAGAGATCATCTGCACTATCAGCTAAGACAATGGCATATTGTGCTGTTCTCGTATGCATCCCGCTTTGCATAATATCCTTCAGATTGTCATCTGCGAGTCTGGAAAAGATGTGGGGAGCCATTTCATCCGACAGCTTACAATCTACTGTTGCTTATGGAGGTGGATCTGTTATGGTGTGGGCAGGTCTTGACATAAAAAAATGATCTGCTGATTATTCATAACGGATTCTTAACTGCTAAATGATATACATTGATAATATCTTAGTACGATTCCTCACATGAGGCAACTTGGAGAAAGCCTAGTATTCATGCATGATAATACTAGAACACATGATTACATCATCATTTAGAGATTCCTGCAAGAACACCATATGCAACGTCCAGCTCCATGGCTAAATGGTTAGCATGCTGGCCTTTGGTCACAGGGGTCCCAGGTTCAATTCCCGGCAGGGTCGGGAATTTTAACCATCATTGGTTAATTTTGCTGGCACGGGGGCTGATTGTATATGCCAATCATCATTTCATCCTCATCACGATGTGCAGGTCGCTATGGGCTTTGAATCAAAAGACATGCACTTGGTGAACCAAACATGTCCTCCGACACTCCCGGTGCTACAAGCCATACATCATTATTATTACCATGTGCAACAAATGGAGTGGTCATCCAGAAGTTCCAACTACAGTCCAATCGAACAAGTGAGGGAGCAACTGGACCAACACATTTGAGCAAGAAATCTACCACCCTAAACACTGCAACCCCTTGAAAATGTGGACACTCTTTGGGGATTTCTCCTTGAACTGAGCTAGTGGCGCTTTGTCAGAAACATGAGAAGGCATTGTGAAGCTGTTATCCATGTGAGGGATAGCAATATTCATTAATACTGTACTTAACTCTTTTACTGTGCTATTTTTAAACAGAATACTTACAGTAAAATGGGAATTTATTCATATTTTCTAAATGAACTCAAACTTTATTTTCTTAAATGTTTGTGACATTCATCACCATTCCACCTATTTTTAACTGACCTTTGGCAATAGAGCAGTGAAATTTGACCTTTTTATTTAGCTAATATATTTACAACCCATGTTTCACCCACAGGTATATCACGGGATATTTACAATTTTTAGTAACAACATATGGAAAAATTATTGAAGTGAATGGAAGATTTTCTTGAGGAATGCTGTTACTTCGACAGTGTTCCAGTAGTATTTCACAATCGTTGGCAGGGGAGTTGATCGTAGCACAGCTGGTCATTCTCTTGAGTACGTGTTGCATTCAGTCAACAGGTGTCGAGCAGTCTGTGGAGATTTTTACGGGCAGCTACAGAGTGGTGAATCCATTATATTTATTTTATGGAGATAGGATTTAAAGTGACCATGATTTGTAATTAACTGGGTGGTTATGAAATTGGGCCAGAGAGATGAGGACAGTCTGTGTGGTATGTTAGGAATCTTCGGAACTGGTATATATGGAGTTCCAAATTGTTGTATAGTATTAATTTAATACTTGTTTGGCATAATATAGAGGCGGTGATTTGTAATCTATTGTAGATTTATAGCTAGCAGCAATCTTGGCAAGATAATCAGCTCTCTCATTCCCCCAAAGTCCTGTGTGTCCTTTAATCCAGTGAAGAGTAATCTTGTTCGTTTTGTTGAGGGCAATAAGTTTGTCTCTGATTTGAGTGGCAAGAGGATGGGTAGTTTTCTTATTAGCTACGGCAAAAATTGCAGCTTTTGAGTCAACATGTTTAGCATAAGTTGAAGTACAGTTTTTATGTAATTCTATCCATTCCACAGCCATGATGATGCCCAATAGTTTGGCATGGAATACCGAGCAATTAATATCTAACCTTTTTATTTTAATGAAGATTTCCTCCGAGTTTTCCTCGACTACCATTCCTGTCAAAAACATATCAGATGTAAGGCTTTTAAGGCGTTTGCTCTATTAACCAGCGTTTTGTCTTAGGTCTGACACTAGACTCATCAGAGTGGGATGTGTCAGACCCTACCTGCTGATGCTGGGGTGCATGCAGGTGAACTATCTATCTATCTAAGAATGTTATCATTCCGCACCCTGAAGAGGTGGGGCGGGCCACCTAGAGGGTTACGCCCTCTCTCTGGCCAAGAGATGTGGGCGGGTTGGGGAGATGTGATGGAAAAAGGAGGTGGGTGAAGGATGTGAAGAAGGAGGAGATGGGGGAGGAATTTAGCCTATGCCTAAGGATGTGACTACTGTATTTATTCATTTTTTTTATACCATACATACAAGCAACAAGTATATGCATAATAAAGTACCAAGCTCGAGCTCTATAGCTGCAGTCGCTTAAGTGTGGCCAGTATCCAGTATTCGGGAGATAGTAGGTTCTAACCCCACTGTCGGCAGCCCTGAAGATGGTTTTCTGTGGTTTCCCATTTTCACACCAGGCAAATGCTGGGGCTGTACCTTAATTAAGGCCACGGCCGCTTCCTTCCCATTCCTAGGCCTTTCCTCTCCCATCGTCACCATAAGACCTATCTGTGTCAGCGTACGTAAAGCAACTAGCAACTAGCATAATAAAGTGGAAGTGTTTCGGACAGTTTGCATTTTTTTTTTTTTTTGGGTAATAACATAATTTACAGCTTTAACAAAACTTCAGGGATTGTCCATTATATCTGATGCCTGGGATACCAGATATGAAGACAGACAGCGAACAGTGGAAATATTTAACCATGGGACAAAGTTCTTGTAAAACACTTACAGACCTGCAAGATATATGGGAGAGTATGGGAGGTTAAACCAGTGTTTCCAGAGGAGTGAAACTGAAATGAGAATTTAAGCCGGAATGCGTGGTGGAGAAGTGGAGGTTTAAGGTTTGGTTGGCTGCGGCCTGCAGGTGATGGAGGACTAGGGAGCGATTGTAGGGGTGAATGCTGAGCAGAGAGAGAGTGACGAAATGGATGAGATCTTCAACGGTGGGTGGTGAGAATAGAGACCGATTGGGAGATGTGGGCGGGTCTATGTTTCTAATAGGGGCCGCCAGGTCTGGGCGATTATGGGGAGAGGAAGGGTGGCTTCTACAATGGCGGGAGTATACGGGGTGAGTGCCTGGGGTGGTTGGTGGGTGTTGGGACATCGGAACGTAGCATGTTGTTGGTTGCAGTGTCCACATGATGGGCGTTGGGCAGTGCAGTGCGTGGTGAGATGATGGTTGTAGGTGAGGCACCTCTCACACCTGATGGATTGGGATACCAGATATGCACGTGAAGGTTCAACCTCATGGTTGTGACGGTGAATCGAGACTCTGCTGGCCAGTACCCGGTCGATGTCTGCTGGTGTGGGGAGAAAAATCCGGACCATGTAAGTTGTACCCGTGGCATTCCTCATCCGGAATGCCTTTTTTGCCGGGATGCCTTCTGCGTTGAGCTCAGAGATCATTGTGTCTTCAGAAATAGAGGGGTCGATGCCGCGAATGACGCAACTAAGGAGGCTGTAGCGTGGTGAGGGAGGTGGAGTTTTGAGAGATGGCTGTGGGAGGGGTTGAAGGGGGTTGTTGGATCCAAGACGTTGAGCACCGATGGCCGCGGTGAGAAGGTTAGCAGCAGCGTCTCCGTTGACTTGGATAATGACTCCATTTGTAGTTTTGTGGATATCCGCTACGTCTTCTCAGCACATGTTGTAGCGTAATAGGGTGGAGAAAATGGCATGGGGTGAGTGGAAGTCAGAGGAAGGACTGGTAAGTAAGAAGGAATGAGTTCCTGCTGGGGTGGCTTGGAAGAAACGGGAGCGAGTGATAGGGCGTCGAGTACCGGAAACAGCAGAGAAAGTAAGCTGGGGAGAAGTGGAGGTGGGGGTGGCAGGAGTGATTGTAGGAGGAATAGCCTGAACGGAGGTATCCATAGGTAGCGATAGGTCAGTTGGTGCCACTGCTGATGCGTGTTGTTGGACTCGTTCCTCGGGTGCTGGAGAACTTGGCGGCAGACTCGAAAATTTAAAGTGTAAGTGTATGTTGGAGGCATTCCATTGAAATCTAGATTTTTAATACAACACAGCTTGAAGACAGAAAAAAGATCTGTCAACTTAAAAATAAAATTAAAAATTCAAATGTTATCATCACCAAAGCAGATAAAGGCAACGCCACTGTTGTTTTAGACCAAACAGATTACATTACAAAAACACAAAACTTTTTTACAGACAAAATCTTTACAATCATAGATAAAGATCCAATGCAATCTATTCAAAGACAACTTAAACAAATTCTTAAAAATACAACATGCCTCTTTACTGACAGTGAAAAGAACAAATTAATCAATATGAACCCCGGTCTACCAACAGTAAAAGCACAACCTAAAATACACAAAAATGGTGTTCCTACATGCCCTATAATAAACTTCAGACCTAGCCCTCTGTACAAAACAGTGCAGTTCATACAACAATTTCTAAGTAAGCATTATATATTTCAAGCCAACAAATCAATAAAAAACACTTCAGAAATAATTAAACAGGCACATCATACTATGCATTCATTCGATATCACCAATATGTACACCAACATCAAACCTGAAAAAGTTATACCAATCGTTCTAAAAAATTTACGCGCTCACAGACAACTTAGTCAACTTGAAATAGATGATTTCATACTAATCTTGAAGTTCCTAACTAACAATAATTATTTCATTTTCAACAGAGTAATTTATAAACAGAATGGACTGGCTATGGGTTCACCGGCATCAGACTAACACACTAAAATCATAAATAATAAGACATTCAATAATATAGCCTTATGGGCTAGATTTGTAGATGATACATTTATAATAATGGATCAACGCACTACCGATGCCCCTTCCACCTTAATACATCTCAACAACATCGACAATGATATCAAATTTACAATAGAATCCGAAAGTAATAAAACCCTAAATTTTTTATATCTAACCATTACCAGGCGCCCATCCTCTTTTGAATACAAAATCTACAGAAAACCGACACACACAGCCACGACCATCAAACACGACTCTGAACATCCTCCTATTCATAAAAGAGCTACATACAATAATTTAATACAGAGAGCATTTAATGTACCCATGTCCAATATGGAACGTAAAAAAGAACTCAACACTATACGCAAGATCGCATCTTACAATGGCTACAACAAATGTTTTATAGAACGCATAATTTATCAATTTAAACACCAACCCAAGACTAAATTACAAAAAAAAACCCACCCAAAACAAAAACATATGCTACGTTCACCTTTAACTCTTGACATCTTCCGATTAACCAATATTTAAAAAAAAAAGAAATGTCAATATTGCCTTCAAAACTAACAATAGAAATTGAGATATTTTCTACAATTCCAAATCTGTTAATGTACAAAACCCATTTGATAGATCAGGTGTATATAGGTTTCATTGCAATGATTCTACCAGTGTTTACCTTGGACAGACTGGGAGATCATTTAATATCAGATACAATGAACATGTCAATGCCATAAAATATAGAAAATTTTCGGCAATAGGCCAGCACATACAGGAATACAAACACAATTTTTACGGTATCAACAAGGACTTGGACATCATCGAAACAATAAATAAAGGCCCACTCTTAGACCTAATGGAGCAATGTTACATTACTCTAGATCAATATTACAATCCCAATTACAATCTAAATGATATTTCGGAAAAACATACAATTTTATTTGACATGCTTATTTCATTGCTTAATAGTTTAAAAATTCCTAAAAATCAATCAGTACATAAAATATTACGTAGCGCGCTAGCTTACTATTCCCGACAAAGCCCACGCCCCCCCTGACACACAGATACACGCGACCGCAACCTCTCCTACTTCCCCTTCCCTTACATAATATGCCCCGCCTCACAGCTGAGCCAGCCGGCTGTCGATTGACATTCAGCATTTGTTCCTCACTCTCTCTACACGCTGTTACATTCAACCTGAGGTGAGTTTCATATCTTCAATTCTTTCCTATAATACCGTGTTTCATTCTCAATAACTCATACTCAATTTACAATTTCCTTTTTAGGTCCGTGCTGGTTCGAGATTAATACTAATTACTGCCCACTTCCACCTGGCATATAAAATAATATTCAAGATCTCAGCCATAGTTTCGGCCTCAGCCATACAGTTATTTATCTTGAAAAAATACTACAAAGCAAGTTTCAAATACTAAAATAAGATTAAACATATCAGAAATCTGCTACTCCTTATATTAGTCAAACATAGACTGTCTTGTCAATAATTTTTAAGAAAGAAGAACCTGTATATATTATCAAACAGTATAAGTCGCATATCATGAGGAACCAAAAAACTGTGCTTTATTAATGGCAGATGTTTTGTAGAATCATTTATCAATTTTATGTGAATTTCCTGTACATCAACTACACCAAATTACTGTATAGACTTTTTCAATCACCTAAAAAACAATTTTAGACGCACCAAATAATACTGTATTTAAAAAAAAAAGACATGTTACTTGTATAATACAATGGGTCAATGTTATCTAGCCATTTTTAATGTTTTTCATGCAAAATAGGACTTGCTGTTAAAAAACTGTGGTTTAAAATGGCAAATGCTTTGTAAATTCACTTATCAATTGCATATGAATTTCTTGTACACAAGCTACACCAAATCATAGACTTTTTCAATCATATACAAAATAATTTTAGATGCACCAAATAATACTGTATTTTTTCAAAAAAGACATGTTATTTGTATAGTACAATGGGTCAATGATATCTAGCTATTTTTAATGTTTTTCATGTAGAATAGCATTTGCTGTTAAAAGTATGCCAAGCATACATTCTATACTGATTCTATAGCATACTTTTACTTTTTTGAATGTTCCTTGCTATTAAACTTTCAATGGCAATAAGTTAAATAAATATGTGATGTTCTAAACAGACCATTATGATAACATATTAAATAGGTGAAACCTTTAGCTTTACCAAGCATTGTAAAATCTTGCGTCAATACGGACAAAAAATGAAGTTTTTAATACTAAATGAAGAAAGTAGTTTAACCTCTCCATAGATAGTTTTTCCAGACATTTACCAGGGATTGATAGTAAGCTAATCCCTAGGTATCCTGCTACTGACTGCAGTTTTCTTCTGTCTGCTTTAGGAATTGCTATTACGTTGGTGTTTTTCCATATTTTAGGGAAGCATCCCAAATGCAAGCAATTATTGAAAATCGTTTTCCAAAAATTTGGTAGGGTATTGTGTATACTTTTAACTATTGCTCCATCAATTCCATCGGGTCCTGGGCACTTTTTATCATTAATTTTGGTTATAATATCCTCTACTTCATGGTCTGCAAATTCGAGTTCCGGTTGTGTGCTAGGGGCTCTAAAGTTTGAGTTTATCAATCTGATGTTCTTTTGTTCATCATCAAAATCCGAGACATCATCCGGAAAGAATTTTTCGAGCAGTGCCTTTGCTGTGTCTATCTCTGATGAGGTTGAGGATCCATCTGTTAGGGTTAAAGTAGTTGAAGGCATACGTTTGGTAAAACCTGTTTTACTACCCTTGTAAATTTTCCAAGGAGATTCTTTGAAGTTCTCTGCACAGAATTGTTTCCAGGATTCAAATTTCGCTTTAATTAACTCCAATTTGTATTGGTTTCTGAGGGTTTTAAATCTATTTTCATAGATAATTTTAAGTGTTGGGTTTCTACATTTCTTCAATCTTCTTTTTGCTGCGTTAACTTGTTTCCCGAGGGCATTTAACTGGGGAAACCACCAAGGCTTGAAATTATTTGTTGTTAAGAATGGTGGGAAACAGATTTTTATTTCATTAAGTTGTTGCCATATGGATGCAAGAGTGTCTTCCAGATGTATTCTTGTGTTAACATTAATTAATTGCATCATCCATAGATTGCCGATTTGACTGATTTTATATTGGAATAATTTCCAGTTTCCTACTTGTGTGGCGAATTGTCTAGTAGAGTTGCTGATTTGACAAATTAAGTTTCTAGAGGAGGTGTGAGTAGATAATTCGAAAGAAATAAGGTTATGATCCAATGGAGCATCTTCTTCACCGACATGCCAGTTCAGAATTCTGTGGGCTAAGTTGGTAGATGTGACAGTGAAATCAATTCAGCTATCCCCATGAGCACCAGAGAATGTGAGACCATCCTTTTCATTTACTGTGATCAGACTGTTCGCAGAAGGAAATTCCACAAGTATTCTGCCCCTAGCGTTGTGACTGGGCTGAACCAGAGACTATGCTTACAGTTGGAGTCTAGACCCTAGATGAAGTTAGCTGGGTGCATGGAATTCAGGAAGACTTGTATGGTGAGAGATCTTGCTGTAGTGTACCATACGGAGGCAGATATGAACTGGCAATGTAAATATCTTGATTGCCTGACAAAGCAATGATAACATTATCAGCAGTGGAGAAACTGTGAAGTAGAATAAAATTATGTGAGATGATGTTTTTGATGAGAATGCAGGCCCTAGGGTCGTTATTAGACGTAAGGTAATAGGATGTGTAGTTTGAAGGAATGAAGCAGGGTATTCCATTGTAACAATAGGTTCTTGGTTGAATAATATGTCAACATTGTTGTGATTTAAAAATAATGATAAATGCGCCACAGCAGCTTTGCAGTGATGAGTATTTATTTGTGCACATACAAAAGTATCCGTGTTAGAAGTCGGTCTTGCTGTTAATTATGGTGCAGTGGGTTATGTCGAGCTTCCTGTTGTAGTTTTGTATGAATGAATTGGCTCTGACGCAGTTAGCACAGCGTTGAATTCGTGGGTTATCACAGTCTTTCCAGTGATGGTCGCCGGCACATTTTGAACACTTACTGGTTGGAGCAGAATTTAGAAGTGTGTCCAAATCCTAAGCATTTAAAGCATCTAGTGACCATTATGAAGTCTTCAACTCTGCACATGGTCCAGATTAGTTTGATTCTTTGGAGTGCAATCCATTCTCTCCTTAAATCTGGGCTCACTTCAGCAACAATATGCCTGGAGTCATCAAACTTTGCTTTCGTAAATCTTGTTTTCAGTGTTGGTTTTTTTTTAAGCTGAGTCAAGTTGTTCTGCTGAATGATGATGTCTTTATTTCAGAGTTGTCTGTATTATTGGGGACGAATTTTAGAAGTACAGTTGGAAAATTCTTCTTCAGGTGTTCTACAGAGACTGTACTTAACTTTTTAAATTCCATTTCTAAAACTTCGCAATCCGAATTATTATTGCACTCGAGCAGCAGCTTACTGTTCGCTAAATTTTTCATCCTGTGAATACCAACTTTCAGAGCCTTGGGGTCTACGGATTCCTTAATCAGCTGTTTTATTTCATGTCCATTCATGCTTGGGTCACCGGTTTTATGATGAGGGAAGCAGATGCTTGCTGGATGGGGCCGCTAGGTGTCACAGAGGGGCTGAGTAATGGGTTTGCCTGAGTGTGATAGCTCCTCTGTCCACTGAGAGAATGCACTAGTTGTTCACTATACAAGCGTGGAGTGCTTCAGTCTTCTGTTGTTAGACAGCTCTGGTGATGCGCACTACATGAACCCTGACATTGTCGTGCACGAGTACAAATTCAGGGCCAACACCATATGCAGCAATCAACACATGCTGTAGCAGTATCTACTCGACGTACCCCACAGTGGTAAGATTACCACGGACGACAACAAGATCCGTACGGCCATCAAAACTTATGCCACCCCACGCCATCAAAGAACTTTGTCCGAATCGGACAACATTTGTCATGTACTACTCACCATGGCGTCTCCATACATGTTGATGTCCATCACGGTGGGTCAGGGGAAATCTGGACTCGTCTGTGAACAACGTAGGTCTTCATTGGCAAAGTTGCCAGTTGATGTGGGTACGGGCAAACAGAAGGCGTGCTGCACGATGTTGCTGTGTTAAACGGTGCACCCAAACAGGACATCTGGGTCATAAGGACACTTCTCTTCACCTATTCCTTACTGTCTGGTCAGACACCGTGACTCCAGTGACCCTACTGAGGTCTTGTTGCAGTTCTTCGGCAGTTACTGAACGACACCGCAACACACAGATGGTCAGATATCTCTCATCCTGTGGGGTCGTCATGTGTCTACGACCTTGTCCAACCCTCCTTGTGAACTGGCCTGTCTCACTGTACCGATTTCACAAGCGTCGAATAACTGATGGAGAGACACTGAGATCCACAGCAACACGACGAAAAGTCCATCCTTGCTGGATGAAAGTGACAGCCCTTGGGACTTGAACCTTGTTAAGATGTCTCATGGGATGTGCTCAAATGACTGCAGTAGTCTGTGTACCTCACAGCGACACACAGACGCACCGCTATTCACTTCATTTTGAGAGGTCACCTGACAGTTTAATGCATGGATTTGACATACACCGAGTAGCTAAGGTCTCAAGGTAAACTTTACGACCATTTGAACCCCATCTACCAAGTTAATGTTCACATATCAGAAGTTACAAAACATGTTCCCCTAATTTTTTTTGAACTGTGTATTTGTCCTGAAAGAGTAAATTTATAATACTAATAATATAGTTGGTCTATTATCGGACATTATAAATTTTCCAGCTAACTCATTCCTGGTTGCCAGCATTTCACCCTAGTGTGCTAAATTGGGCTCATAATTTGGTAAATAGCACACCTACCAAGACAGATGTGTATACCGTGGAGGCCACTGCGTAGGCTACTTGAAGGCATTGGCAGTGCCAATGCACTATAATTGACTTTGTCTCATTTTCAAAAATTGATGGCTGCGAATGAGTTAGCTGGAAAATTTATAATGTCCAATAATGGACTAACTATATTGGTATTATAGTCAGAGAGTTAAAATGTTTAGAGGACACTGGTAAAGGCAACCTGTGATATTTTTAGATGCAATCTTACCTGAAATTTTGTGCTCTGTTGAAGTACAGCAACCAGCTTTCAGGATGAGAAAACTAATGACTTACAGAAAGAAAATTAGACTAGTATAAAACAGTAAGGTTTCCTTTATTTTTAATCATTTAATAAGAAAAACTAGATCCTAAAAATATAGGGCTGCAGTATGAAACCCTTACTTAATTCAAGAAGAATATGCATGTTATAATACACATTTCAGGAATTACAATTATATAAATATTTTGATTATAATATAGATTAAATATGAAGGACCAGCCATCAATATAGAACTCTCTCATCAATAACATGTCATAAATTATCTTATCTTCTTTTTGTGCAACCCTCATCTTGGACGGTTCCTACATAATGCATTATATATAACAAATCTTTTTGCAGAAGCATAAAAGAATTAATTTTAAACACATTTAATAAGAACAGTAACTAGGAAAATGATCGTTCCACCTAAGAACCTCCCGAAATAAAGTTTGAATATCTTTTTAGCCTATTTTAATATTAATCTTTGAAAGTTCTCTTTAAAGCCTCTTAGGCACTGTTCAGGTGGAATTTTTAAAAGGTATACAGGGATTAAATTTCCAATAATAATCATCATATTTAGTTGCTTGAAATTCATCAAATAGATACAGATAAAATGTGCATTATTGTAACATTTTGTTCACACCTACATTTCATTAATTAAAAAAACACTCATACAAACTGGGAGTAAAATACCATAAAGATCCAAAAAATATGAAAATTACACGAACAGTTCCTAATAGCATGTTTTCAAAGTACTGTATAACAAATGAGAAATGGATATTAATATGCTCGCTTGTACCTTCAATCATTTTCATTTCAGTTCACTTGAGGCTCACTTCACTCCTATAGTATTCTATAATACAAAAAGGTGTTTACAAAATCTTCCACTTTATTTACACACATACAGGTAGTCTCTCTCACAGGAGGTTGTTACAGATTTACAGTCATTATAAACAACAGCATATTTACAAATAATACAATGTGTACACTAGACACTTGGAGTAAAAAAGTAAGTTCCTTTTGTTTGTTTAAAAATATTTTACAGGTTATCTGTTGAGCGGTTCAGCAATGCGACTCCGATGGTGTCTGCCCTAATATCTGTTGCTGGACTCGTTGCTCAATTTGCTGTGTAAAAGAAACGAAAACCACTCGTTAATTATGACAGTAAATACAAGCACAAATATTACTGAAAACTAGAGACTTCATTAACATGTATGTTATCTAAATTTATATTAGTTCCAATTATAGTCCAAGTATAGAAGCACAAACAAAAAGAAGTTCACTACAAATATATTTACTTACTATACATACAATTAATACACTGCCTGACCAAAACAGTTTAGCACCCAGAAGGAGTGATCCAATATTATCCCATTTTTGTATACATGCATACCATTGATGTGTGAGTAAATTATTATATTTACAAGGATCTGTAATGTGTAGAATGCCCACCAGAGTGCATTCGTGATGGCATCGTCCTGTTGTTGGTAAGTTACCAGTCAACTGCTGTGAGACAGTTAACCAAGATGTGCAGAGAGGACTACGTACAGTACGTAGCATCCGTGATGCCTCGCAGACGCGTGAGGCCATCCATCAATTGACAGCATTTGACAGAGGCCGCATTGTGGGACTGGATGAGGCTGGTTGGTTGTATCGTACAATTGCCAGGTATGTGGGCCATTCAGGTGTCACAATGGCCTGATGGTGGACTCAATGGGTACATGAGGGCACCCAATCACGTCATGCAGGTTTGGGTCGACCAAGAAACACCACCCTGAGGGAGGACAGTCGTATAGTGTGCCAAGCATTGCAGGATCTCTTAACTTCAGCACTTGCCATCTACGAACATGTACTGGAGACTCAACAACATCCTGCAAGATCCCACACAGTGTCTTGACAACTTGCATCCACCGGATTGGGGTTCTAGCACCCCACGAGTCAGTTGCCATTGACACCAGAATACTAATGCCTGCGTTTGGAGTGGTGCCTTGCCCGGGAGGCATGGACAGAGGACGACTGGCATCACATCATGTTCAGTGACGAGTCCCGCTTCTCCATAACCTCCGATGACCATTGTGTGCGGGTTTGGCGGCGTCGAGGTCAGAAGGAAGATTCTGCCTATGTTGTGGAAAGACACACAGGCATAATCCCTGGCATCGTGGTGTGGGGAGCCATAGGATACGTGTTCAGGTCACCTCTAATAGTGCTTCGGCAGACTTTGACGGCACAGCAATACATCACAAACATTCTGTGTCCGCGCGTCCTACCCCTTATGGCACAACATCCTGGGATTTCTTATCATTATATGTAAGTTTTTGTAGATAAATAATAGAATTTTGTTGAATCTTATATGCCTGTTGGTTTTAGTATTGTTAAATCAGGCCAAGGTTGATGTTACGGATGTTAATCTTTCAAGAACTATAAAATTGTGGTTCTGTGGAATGGAATCTTATGGTCCATGAAGTGGTGTGTTATGATGTGGCTGATAGTAGACTTGTTACTGTACAAGGTATTGGAATTAGAGTTAACAACATTGTGTATTGAATAAGGTGGATAAAAACCCTATATTTTAATTGTATTTTGTAATGCAAGGCTTAAGAGCTTCACTATTTTCATTGAGTATGAATATGCCACTCATTATTGAAGAGACTGAAATTTACTTGCACATTTTATTTTGTTTACCATTGTATAAATGACATATCCTTTGTCATGTTAAGGCTGAACTAATGACGTGTACAGGTACTTTATTAGGTACCTACTTGATTAACTGTACGGTAAAACACATGGATAGTTGCAAAAGCATGCAAACTTACGACAACAATGCTTTTACATACCCAAGGCATCGCTTCCTAACAGATGAGGTCAAGACAATATGAAGAAAAGTGCCTGAAAACTGACTAGGTATTGTTTTGAACTGGGCTCTAAGCCTAATGCTTGGAAACTTAAACATACACAGATAATGAAGTCTCTTCAAAGCTACATATAATCATGCAATACATACAAAGGATACTAGGAAAGTTTTGCAATACGCAAAAACGGTTGGCTGGACACCCCTGTTATGGTGAGGGATGAAAAGAGGGGTGAAAACTGGTCTAGAAGACAGCAAGGCACTACCTTCACACCAGTTGTTACCAAGCAGTGGGATTGATAGCAAGTTAAGATGTCAGTCTGGTCTAAAGGTGAATATGGCACAATTATCCGCTACAATTTTGCTCGTGGATTAACAGTTGACCAGTGCCTGGAGGAAATGACTCTTGTGCTGGGGAAAATCTGTCCACATCGGACAACAATTTTCCGCTGGTACGAAGAGTTCCAGAGCGGAAATTTTGGGGTTGAAGACGATCCTCGTTCTGGGCGACCGTCTGAATCAGTGACTGAGGAAAACATTGAAGCTGTGAGGAAAATGTTGCAGCAAGAGAGGCGGTTGACATATCGGGAGGTAGAAAAGACTCTCCACATCCCTGCACCAGCTATTCATTCAATTCTACATGACCATCTCCATGTAAGAGAGGTTTTTTTCCCTTTGTGTGCCCCATTCACTTTCAGAGGAACAAAGGGCACATTGAGTGAAATGGTGCCGAAAAATGCTAAAACAGTTTGAAAATGGGACTTCGCGTAACGTCAGTAGCATCGTAACAGGTGACAAAACTTGGCTTTATTATTACGATGTCCCAACAAAGTCCCAAAACAAGGTGTTTCTGTTTGAAGATGAGGGTACTCCTGTGACTGTACGGAAGTCAAGGTCAATGAAGAAAAGGATGATTGCAGTATTCTTCACTAAATGGGGCATCCTGACTCGGGTAGTGCAAGAAACACAAAGGACAGTTACTATGAAGTGGTGCAGTGAGACTTGTCTGCCTCAGGTCATCCAGGCTCTCAAGCAGCTCCATCCCAGGTCACGGCTCAAGACTTGGTTCTTGCATTACGACAATGCTCCAGCACATCGTGCTAAGGTAACAATGGATTTTCTTGCTAGATCAGGGTTCACTGTGCTTGATCATCCTCCATACAGTCCAGATCTTGCCCCACGTGACTTCGCACTCTTCCCAGAAGTGAAGATGAAGCTGAAAGGGAGGCGTTTTGCATCCGACGAGGAGCTTCTAGCAGCATGGGATCAAGAGTTATAAATGTAACCGAAGAAAAGTGGCAGAGTTGGTTCAGTGACTGGTTTCGATGTATGGAGAAGTGTATTGTGTGTGGTGGAAATTATTTTGAAAAAGTTTTAAGCATTCACTCACATTGCAAAACTTTCCTAGTGCCCTTTGTATCATCGTCGTGCCTCAAAATACTGCTTTGCGACAGCGTTGTTGAAGAAATACTGATCAGCAGCGCATGTATTACTTAGAGCGAAAATTCGTTGATATAGTTCATGCAATATTGAACCCTAGATGACAGAACCTTTCTGGTCAGAGTTCTAACCTGAAATATTATCACATAGCAGCTTTTCTAGACACAACAATGATGTGCTGTATATACCATACTTCCAAGACCAAAGAATGTGAAAATGATGATAAACTGACAGTTCACATACCAATCATCTGAATTTAGGGCAGTTACCCAGGTGGCAGATTCTCTATCAATTGCTTACCTCATATTTAGATTTATTTATAATTGTTTAACTAGCTGCTTCTTAAATATTTTCAACGAACTTTGAAATTTATCTAACTTTTCCCTTGATAATTTCTTCCAATCCCTTACTCCTTGTCCTGTAAATGAATATTTGCTCCAATCTGTCCTCTCAAATCCCAACTTCACTTCATATTATGATCTTTCATACTTTTAAAAGCTCCGCTCAAGCTTATTCTGCTACTTATGTCATTTCATGCCAACTCACCACTGACAGCTCGAAACACACAGCATATGATAAAGATGTTGATTCCCATAGGGAACCTGAAATATCTGTTCCGAATGAGTAAATTTACAATACCAATATAGTTCATCTGTTATTCAACATTATAAATTTTCCAGCTAACTCATTCCTGGTTGCCAGCATTTCACCCCAGTGTGCCAAGTTGGGCTCATCAGTTGGTAAATAGCACACCCACCAAGATGCACAGCAAGCATATTGTGGAGGCCACTGCATAGGCTGGCTATTTGGAGCCACCAACAGTCCCAATGCACTAAGAGAGACTGTCTCATTTTCAAAAATTGACAACGGACCAACTATACAGATATTACAAATTTACTCATTCGGAACAGATATTTCAGGTTCCCTATGGGAATCAAGATGTTTATCATCTGATGGCCAGGCAAGCATCAATTTTTGAAAATGAGACAAAGTCTCTCATAGTGTACTGGCACTACCAGTGGCTCCAAATAGCCTATGCAGTGGCCTCCATGTTATGCACTAGCCATGCATCTTGGTGGGTGTGCCATTTACCAACTTATGAGCCCCACTTGGCACACTGGGGCAAAACGCTGGCAACCAGGAATGAGTTAGCTGGAAAATTTATAATGTTGAATAACGGACCAACTATATTGGTATTACATACCACATAGTTGAGCATCTCGTCTCCTTACTCCCAAGTCTCCCCAGCCCCAAGTTTGCAACATTTTAGTAACGCAACTCCTTTGTTGGAAATCACCAGAACAAATTGTGCTGCTTTCCATTGAATTTTTTCCAGTTCTCATATCAATTAGTCCTGGTGAAGGTCCCATACACTGGAGCCGTACTCCAACTGCGATCTTACCAGAGACCTTGCACTCTCTCCTTTACATCCTTACTACAATCCCTAAATACCCTTATAACCATGTGAAGAGATCTGTAAATTTTCTTAACTACCTCATTAATATGATTACACTTAATGAAGTTCATTCCTTATAACACCTACATACTTGCCTTGTTCCCCATGAGATGCTATCACCCCACCAACACAATTATTAAAACTAAAAGGACTTCTCCTCTTGCTGAAAATTACAACTTGACTTTTCATCCCATTTACATTGTCTGCTGTCCATCTCACTACATTGCTTAAGCCTCGCTGCAGTCGCTCACAATCCTGCTACTCATTTACTACTCTATACAGTATAACATCATCCACAAATGTCCCGATTTGTGATTCCATATCTTTAACAATCAAAGAAATATTTAGCCACCTAATCAATATTTTATTTGCCTTGGCAATTTTATAAAATAATTAATAGTGCATGTTTTGACTGCTTTGCAGTTATCATCTATATTCACGTAAGCTTAGGTGTAAATAAGATAAAAGTATGCACAATATATGTTCTCGTATTAACCTTTATAACTTATCATGGCAAACATAAAAAATTTGTATACTGGGAGAGGATGGTGGTAGTGAGGCGAGGGTGTGTGGTTGCTTAAAAAGTGATTAATAACTTGTCCTAACTAAAATATTGTTAAAAAATTCTCTTCTTCCAATAAGAAAAACTTCTTAAGTATCTTTTTAGCTTCCGCTCGGAAGCGTATTTGAAAAACACTGATTAACTTTTCACCAAATAACTTTTTAAGTTGTTATTAAAGTATTACTAGCAGTTTCCCGCTGGTTCTGCCCACAGTATACAAAGTATGGTGGTGTTCGTTACTATCCTCACGGATGTATTTGCAAAAGTTTCGAGTTAATGAAATAAAGACCAGGCGAGTTGGCCGTGAGCGTAGAGGCGCGCGGCTGTGAGCTTGCATCCGGGAGATAGGGGGTTCGAATCCCACTGTCGGCAGCCCTGAAGATGGTTTTCCGTGGTTTCCCATTTTCACACCAGGCAAATGCTGGGGCTGTACCTTAATTAAGGCCACGGCCGCTTCCTTCCAACTCCTAGGTCTATCCTATCCCATCGTCGCCATAAGACCTATCTGTGTCGGTGCGACGTAAAGCCCCTAGCAAAAAAAAAAAAAAAAATGAAATAAAGCGCATGATCTGCTGTGGTAATAAAATGTAATATTATGTCAACAAAACACTTGAAAATACATCACACAAAGAAATTGAATTAAACGTTCCTTGGAACAACACTACGCGCTGAACTGTTAAAAAGTCCTTCAAAGATCTTCGTCATGGAGACAAATGTACTCAGAATCTACCAATTTAAGTAGTTGTTACCTCAAAAGAAAGCGCTTGATCCACTAAATGTTTTTAGACCAAAAAAAATGTGTAC
The DNA here is from genome assembly GCF_040414725.1 of Anabrus simplex. Taxonomy (NCBI): domain Eukaryota; kingdom Metazoa; phylum Arthropoda; class Insecta; order Orthoptera; family Tettigoniidae; genus Anabrus; species Anabrus simplex. Next base: position 37,896,175 of record NC_090268.1, read on the forward strand.
TTCAATTGGAACGAAAGATATTGCTTCAATGAGAAAAAATGTTGAAGAAATGAAACGTCAAATTGAATGTGCACTCATAATGTTCCTCAGAATCAACCAATTTGAATAGTTAAGAGCTGAAATGAAAGAGCTTGATCCACTGAGTGTTCTTAGGTCAAAACGAACTTCATACCTCAGTTAGAACCAAAGATATGATTGCTTCAAAGAGACAAAAAATTGAAAAAATCAAATAATATGAGAAACGCGGAAGTTAAGTGATTTATAGTACCTGATGACAAATCTGTGCATGAATACCTGTCAGTTAAAAAAATGAAGGAAATTGACCAGATAGAATGGTCGGACTGACTGACTTTAGTTTTCATAAATAATTTTAATATATAGATTAAAACTTATTCTTAAAAGAATATTAATAAAAACATATTTCAGCTTCGAGTCGAGGAGTTCAGTAGGGAGTGAGGAGACAAGGGCGTGTCTTCATCTGTTGTTTTTCAAGACGAGGGTGTGCTAACTGTGACAATTAGCTAGCAAGCAGGCTACAACACATCCCTACTACACCATATCGAGGACGGAGGACACAGACTCACACCCAAGATAGTGGGAATAAAGACATGAATCCAGACAAGGGTAAGTTAGGAATTTTCAAAACACTACCCTCCTTTTTTTCTAAGAGATAATCATAGATGCCAACACTTTCAAAAAAACATTTACGGTATAATTATTTTTATCATTTTTCTGCCGGTTGAAGATCGTGTTACGAGCTGCCCAATTATATGGTCTATGGACACCTCCCAACACTGAGCTGCAAGGGCATTCTAAGAATCTACCTTTGGCAATAAGAAATGCAAGTTAATAGGCTTTTTCACAAGCCGTTAAGCACAAACATGAATGGGACTTAAAAAGAAGATTTTAACTCCTCGACTCAAAGCTGATATGTTTTTATTAATATTTTAGTTAAGAATAAGTTTTAATTATACTTTAATAACATCTTAAGTAGTTAGTTGGTGAAAAGTTAATAATAACTTCTTATTGGAAGAAGAGAATTTTTCTTAACAGTATTTTAGTTAAGGACAACTTTTTAAGCATTCCCCCCCCCCTCCATCCCCCTCCCCAACACTCACTACCACTACCCTCCCCCAATAGACAAAAAATTTTAAGTTTCCCATAATAATTTCGTGTGGCTATTTCTAGCCGAGTGCAGCCCTTGTAAGGCAGACCCTCCGATAAGTGTGGGCGGCATCTGCCATGTGTAAGTAACTGCGTGTTATTGTGGTGTAGGGTAGTGTTATGCGAGTTGCAGGGATGTTGGGGACAGCACAAACACCCAGCCCCCGAGCCATTGGAATTAACCAATGAAGGTTAAAATCCCCAACCCGGCCGAGAATCGAACCCGGGACCCTCTGTACCAAAGGCCAGTACGCTGACCATTCAGCCAACGAGTCGGACAAGTTTCCCATGATAAGTTATCATACATTGTGCATACTTTTACTTTATTTACACCTAAACTTATGTGAATATAGCTGATGATGACTGCAAAGCAGTCGAAACATATACTATTAGTGATTTTATAAAATTGCCAAGGCAAATAAAAGTATCGATTAAGGTGGCTAAATATTTCTTTGATTGTTAGATTTATCATATTGACACGGACATGAAGTGGATAGTTTGTAATCCAGATCTTTACTCATATAATTTATATATTTAAGCTCCTTCAATCTCTCCTTACTCCCGCAACCACTAGTAACTATTTCTTTCTAATCTGCACTTCTTTCTTAATCTCTTTATTTCCCTGTTATAATATAATGGGTCCTTAACATTCCTTACCACTTTTCAAAGGTACATATCTGTTGTTACACTCCTCAACAATTGCTTTAAACCCATCTCATAGACTGTTGACATTTTTATTTAGCATTATTTCCATTTTGCTCATTCTTTCACTAAAATCAAAAACATAGAATATAATGATAAATCCCTTTATGAGGAAGTTTAAACTCTCAAATTCTACCCTCCACAAAGCTCTGAAATTCTATACAGGCGATCCAGTATTTTCATTCATGCAATGTTTGTATAGGACAACAACAAAAAGTTGTGTAGCAGTCACTTTATGAAATGAGTGATTCTCTTTGTAATGCTGTGTCAATGACTGTCATAGCTTTTACGTTCTTCCTTGGGTGACAAGAACATAAAATTTAGTTTTATTTTACAGAGAATTCTTGTGGGTTATGATGATGATGTCAATGATGATAAACTATTTATTCCATCACACACATAGCAGCCATAAATGTGTAAGTTATGAGAACTCAGAATAGTATTCATTCACTCTCTTCTATCTGTAAACCATCTATAGCCCATGATGGTATAGAAAACATATCCTACTATGCTCTTGTCATTTTTTTCCCTCAAAATATTGTACTTCAAAAGAATCTTGGGTTTATTATCCATACATGTAACTTTTTCAATCAGCTGCCTCTCTCACCTGAAAGGTCCAAATCCTCAAGTTAATTGGTTTTGGAAGTAGGTAGTCAAGTTTAATACATTCAGAATAATATACTGGTTGACATTACAGTATCCCCTCAATTTATGATTCAGGTAATAATTTTTCTTCCCTTTTATAAAGAGAAAATAAATTTGCTTCCATTAAAGAAGTGCATCCTGGAGATGAGATATATTTGATGACGCGAAAATATTTTCTGTGGTGGATGAAAATTTAAAGAATGTCAGGAAACACTCTTGGACTATAGGAAACTGAGGAGAAGAAGAAGAAGATAATCTGGTTTTCACTACTACTAAGCAGTTCTTGTCTATAGTTTGTGTCTTACTTCATCACTAGCAGGTATGTATCTAAGGGCATAGCACGAAGTATTCTGGGAAAGAAAGGAGGAACATGATTGCTTTATTAAGCACAGATATTAATATGATCGTATTAATCAATTCATCACCACTGATCTGCAGTTAGGGCAGTCGCTCAGGTGGCAGATTCCCTATCTGTTGTTTTCCTAGTCTTTTCTTAAATAATTGCAAAGAATTTGGAAATTTACTGAACATGTCCCTCGGTAAGTTATTCCAATCTCTAATTTCTCTTCTTATAAATTAATATTTGCTCCAATTTGTCCTCTTGAATTCCAACTTTATCTTCATATTGTTATATTTTTTTTAAAGCACCACTCAAACTTATTCGTCTACTAATATCATTTCACATCATCTCTCCATTGACAGCTTGGAGCATACCACTTATGAACATTAAAACAAGAATAATAGTTACCACCACCTTTCCAATACTTATCTTTCCTATATTTGAACATTCTGATTGACTGACTGGTAACAATGATATCCTAATGATTTTAATTATTTCACATTACCAGCTCTGTATTGTAGCCTACTTTCTGTTCTTATCCTCTGTCTCAACTCGATTGTGTTTTTTCTCTTAGCCATGTTGTAACATTCCATGTTTTTTCACACTAGTTTTAAGCCTATTTTCATTTTATAAATATAAATGTTGATTCTTAGGGTGCCATATATGTTAAGGACACTAGATTCAGGGCCCTGACCTAACTTTAAGCTAAGATTTATTTTTGGCTGATGATGCTTACGACTGTTAAGCGAAACATGTCCCATCTTACAACGCCTGTTGTAATGTTTATTTCCTAAATATAGGAAAGATAAGCATTGGAAAGGTGGTGTTAACTATTATTCTTGTTTTAATGTTCATATCTGATGTCCAATACGGTCACAATGAGATTTATTACTTGCATATCACTTAGTCGAACAGCTCATCTCCTTTCTCCCAAGTCTTCCCAGCCCAAACTTTGTAACATTTTTGTAATGCTACTCTTTTGTTGGAAATCACCCAGAACAAATCGAGCTGCTTTTCTTAGTTTTGTTTTTTTCCAATTCTTGAAAAGTAATCCTGGTGAAGGTCCAATATATTGGAACCATACTCTAGTTGGGGTCTTACCAAAGACTTATATACCCTCTCCTTTACATCCTTACAACCCCTAAATACCTTTATAACCATATGCAGAGATCTGTACCCTTTTTTTTTTTTTACAATACTGTTGATGTGATTAGCCCAATGAAGATCTTTCCTTATACAGTATACAGTAGTCGCGTTAATCTGAACTAATTGGGACCGGAGTCTGTTCGAATGACGAAATTTTCGGATTAACCGGAAAATATTTTCTAATAATAATGTTATTGTTTTTACGTCCCGATAACTACTTTTATGACTTCCGGAGACGCCTAAGTGCCGGGATTTTCTCCAGCAGGAGTTCTTTTACGTGCCAGTAAATCTACTTACACAAGGCTGATGTATTTGAGCACCTTCAAATACCGCCAGACTGAGTGAATTAACTTGCGGTGAAGTAAAAGCAATTTCCTTGCCTCCTAATATTACGACAAAATTGCAGCCAATGGACTGGGGTGTTCTGCAAAATGTAAAACTTGTGTATAAACGGAATCTTCTCAGATACGTGATTGAGAATTACAGTTCACTTACTATTCTTCAAAAACTGAAGAATGTGAATGTAAAGGACGTGGTTTACTGGGCAGCAGAGGTATGGGAGTGTCTTTGAGCAGATCATGAGGAAAACATGGAAGAAATTGTGGCCGAGTCTCACATTCATCAAGAGTTCAGCGGAAGCGTCTGCAAATGTTAATCTCCTTGAAATTGTTCAACAACTTCCTGGGTGTGAGGAAGCCAATGAAAATGACATTAGCGAGTGGATGGAAGCCGACTCTCATCAATTACAAACAGACCAAGAAATTGTAGCTATGGTGGAAAAAGAATCTGGAGTTGATGAGGAACAGAGTGACGACGAAGAAAACCACAATGAACAACTAGTGTCACATTCAGATGCCGCGGCCGCCTTAGAACTTGCCGTACGCTACGTTTTTGATGTATAATTATGTTTACATCTAGTTATTCTAGTAAAATATGACTAATAAAATGCAAGTAAATGTTCATTTTTTAAATTGAATATTTCAGTTCGGATTAACCGGACATTCGGATTAACAGGGTTCGGATTAACGGGACTCTAGTGTATTAACACCTAGGTACGTACAATGATTCCCATGAGGTACTACTATCACCCCATCAACACGGTAATTAAAACAGAGGACTTTTCCTATTTGTGAAACTCACAACCTGACTTAACCCTGTTTATCACCATACCATTGCCTGCTGTCCATCTCACAACATTGTGGAGGTCTTTTTGCAGTTGCTCACAATCTTGTAACTTATTTATTACTCTATATAGAATAACATCATCCGTAAAAAAGGCTTACCACCTATTCCAGTTCTTTACTCCTATCATTTATCTATATAAGAAAACACACAGGTCCAATAATACTTCCTTGAAGAATTATTTGAATACAACAGACTCACAAATGTGTAAGAGAAAGTTGAGATTAATTCATTTTAGTGGATAGGGTTATCTTTGGTCATCATCTTGTTGCATGTAATGTTTGTATAGGCTGTCTAATAACTTAGTGATTTTGTGATGTTAGTACAAGTATGTTTCAACTAATTTGAGATTGAGGAAGGACCCCTGAAATAATAATAATTGCGTGTGGCCTCTGAAGAGGCCTGGTGCAGGTCTTTCGAGTTGACACCGTATATGTAGGATGCTAAATACTTTATTATGTCACCTATTCAATACATTAGAAATTTTTAACATTTAGGAATTTATCTTTATTTCCATATGAGACATGTTTCGCACTTCTTTGAAGGCATCAGTCATAGTAATACGTCAAGGCATAAATCAGGTACCTGATTTGTATTTAAATTGTAAATACGAAGATTTTTTTTTTTTTTTTTTTTTTTTTTTTTTTGTTAGTTGCTTTACGTCGCACCGACACAGATAGGTCTTATGGTGATGATGGGACAGGGAAGGTCTAGGAGTGGGAAGGAAGCGGCCGTGGCCTTAATTAAGGTACAGCCCCAGCATTTGCCTGGTGTGAAAATGGGAAACCACGGAAAACCATCTTCAGGGCTGCCGACAGTGGGATTCGAACCTACTATCTCCCGAATACTGGATACTGCCCGCACTTAAGCGACTGCAGCTATCGAGCTCGGTAATACTAAGATATAATATTACATATTTCAGTAGGGATAGTCAAGAGAAAAACAATGTTCATTGATGATACAGACACAAATATATCAGCCGTTGGCTGTAAATTAGCAGTTGTTTTTCTCTTGACTATCCCTACTGTAATATGTCAATATTATATCTTAGTATTTACAATTTAATTACAAATCAGGTACCTGATTTATGCCTTGAGGTAGTACTATGACTGATGATGCCTTCAAAGAAGAACAAAACATGTCTCATATGGAAATAAAGATAAATTCCTAAATGTTTAAAATTTCTAATGTATTGAATAGGTGACATAATAAACTATTCAGCATCCTGCATATGGTATCTTCAATATGGATCAATAATGATATTTATCACTTGCATTGACACCGTATAGACAACCAGTGTGTGTATGAGGATCAGGCCCTACCTGTAAAGAATTCTAATGCTGAAGATGACACAAACACCCAGCCCCCGAGCTACTGGAACTAAACAATGAAGGTTAAAATCCCTGTCCCGGCCGGGAATTGAACCTGGTACCCACTAGGCCAAAGGCCAGCACGCTAACCGTTTAGCCATGGAGTCTGACATCCCAGAAATTATAAAAGAGATAAGCTACTATTTCAGCATTTCTTTAGAATGAGAGTGGAAGAAAGATGGGATAACCACTCTTATTCATGTGTCCAAGTGTTTACTGAAAATGAAAATGAAAATTAACTTGGACAAAGAAAAATACGTATTTCCATTTTCATTAAAAGAACATGGGCGCCCATGCCCGGGGGGGGGGCAAGGTGGGGACGCGTCCCCCCCCCCCCCCCCCTAGCTTTCAGGGAAAGGAAAAAATCTAATATAGTCGGGTGTTTTTCTTTCAAGAAAATGATTTCAAAATCAGTATTACGTAGAAGTGGTAGGGGATACCATGTGTGGTATTCTACTGTGGAATACAAGTCGCCATTCATCTTCCAAAATATTAATACTACATACCCCCAGGTCTAGCCCCCCTGCCACAAACTATCTTATGGGCGCCCTTGTAAAAGAGGACAGGTAATGCAGTTTCCATACAGATACTCAACAGCAGAAAGGACATGAAATTCTATTTGAAAATGAATGAAATATGATGATTGTAACCTCACATTTGATTAATGTTGTGGAGAAATGATGAAAAATACTGCAGTTCTGCATTGGAATAATATGAGCATGTTTTTTAAGTAAGTACTGTTTATAAATATTGCATCTGCAGCACTTAGGTCATCATTCATAACATGCACACTTGGTACATACATCTGTAGGCTAGTGACAAATGCCACTGCAGAAGCATTTGCCCGTATTTATGTTTGTTTGTGAGTATTGAAAGTGCCTCTGACAACTGACTGTCCTGCCAAGTGTAAAGAACACGCTATGATTCGTTTTCTAAATGGAAAAGACGTGATAGCTGTTGAAATTCATCGGCAGTGTAGTGAAGTGTATGGAGAACACACTACGAGTGAAGGAATGGTAATAAAATGGGTTAGAGCATTTAAAGAAAGCCGTACTAATGTCCACGAAAAGAAGCGTAGTGAGTGACCATCTGGCATTACTGAAAAAAGTTCATGCAAAGGTTCGAAAAAACAAAAGCTTTAGAATTTTGTCATTAAGTCGTGAGTTGCCTGAAATTTCAAGGAGTGTTCTTTATGAAATTGTGCCAGGACACTTAGATTTTCGGAAGTTGTGCTCTTGCAATCCAAACTGCACGGCATCCTCACAAGGGGGATTTTTTTGCTTCATGACGATGCACAACCTCACATGGCTAATCGAACCTGAGATCTCATCGCTTCATTTGGTATAATACTAATATAAATGGTCCGTTACTGGACATTATAAATTTTCTAGCTAACTCATTCCTGGTTGTCAGCGTTTCGCCCCCGTGTGCTAGGCTGGGCTGATCAGTTGGTGATTCCCTATGGGAATCAACATCTGTATCATTTGGTATAGTCCGTATAATTGTGATGTAGTGTCTAGTGACTGCCCCTTGTTCCTGCACTTGAACAAGCATTTGGGAGGTCAGCGTCAGGGACATCAGGCAGTAGATTTCTATGAGGACGGACTTCAGAAGCTGGTTTCACGATATGACAAGTGCCTTAATATGCTTGGAACTTATGTTGAGAAGTAGTTGAAGGCACAGGCTTACATGTAAAAAAAAAAAAATTGGTTTCAAAAACTGCATTACCTTTTTCTATGTGAAAAAGGTACTTATTTAAAAAACACGCCTCCTATATTCCTAACCTGATTAAGTTATTTTGAAACAGTTCATATGTTTCAGGTGTATTATGATTAAATATTGAAAATTACCGTATGTCTGTTAGGTCATCAGCCCAGAGGCTGGTTGGATCCTCAAATAGCACCACCAAAGGTTATGCGGTTATGAGGAAACCCCCAAAACCAATGGCAGCACTAAAATGAGGCGTACTAGGCAAGATGAGGAGTGAGGTAGTTTGCCATTGCTTTCCTCACTGGGTCAGAAAGTACTATTGCAGCACAACTGACCCTATGAGCAGCACCTTTCATAACACTCAGATGCACTAGTCATGCTCTGAATGTCATTACTCAGCACTACCCATACCCCAGCAACTTCCATATTGTCACAGCCATAGATGTTGACTGGGACTTCGGTGGAAGCTACACTTTACTCTGGCCTGTGCCAAGAGATGGATGCAAAATTACTGTATCTATCAAGAAATGACAGCAGGCAGAATTACCGTATATTAACAGATTATCACAAGGTAATGATGGAGGTGGTGGCAATTTTCATATGGAGCAAAACAAGGGATTTTCAGACTCTGATTATTAAAAGTCTAAATAATTGCATACTTATAAAAATGGAAAGGGTCACTCTGTTCTGTTTCATCTACCATTACTTCGTAAACAAAATATCAAAACATGAGGTCTTATGCTTTAGAATACTATGGTTTATGCTAAGAAGGCATTTACTTTGTTGTGTTATTGAATAAAGAAAATAAGTTTATTTAATTTATTTTCAGTACTAACTGGTTAAGTACAGATTTATAAAGAAAGCTAATATGTATGATTAGCTGTAGTACGTGGCATTGCCCAGATAGTTTCTGAATGTTTACCTTTAATATTTGTTAGTTATGTATGATGTGAATTTTTTTAGAATTCCTTTTTGACTTGCTGATTGATATTTTATGATCTATTATGTTTTAGAGTTATTTAGACGTGTGTGTGATTTCATGTTTTCGATTATTTAATTTTTGAGTAAAACTTTGTCCTTATGAAAGCTTGCATTGACTGGGAAGTGATCCTGTCAAAAATTAATAAGTGATAACTATATGTATTTAGCCATCACACTATAGACACGATGTACACTATTTCAACTGTCAATGAGACTGTCTCTCCAATACTCACCCCCAACCCCTAAGAGAGAGAAAATATGGAGTGTCATTATTCATCTCAGCGACCCTGAAAACTATGGATTCTACACTATTTTCGATTATTTCAATATCTCACTCCCAATCGCCCCCCACCCCAAAGGTGACTGAACATGGACTTGAAAAAATTTCGGAGTGTCATTTTTCATCTCAGCGACCCTACAAATTATGAATTCAATACTATTTTAGATTATTTTTATACCTACCCCCCCTCGCCCCACACATACATACAATGTCATTTATAAACAGATAGATTATTCCAATTTTCGTAGGCATCTCTAATTGTTTTGAAAATAAAATACAGTTGGTACATTACACTGGTAATGTATAGGTGAAATAATTTTTAAAATTGGTTCAGTACTTTTTCAGTTTATCCATTAGAAACAAATATTAGTATAGAAAAAGAGAAAATACAGAAAAATAAAGAGAGTGTTTTCCAGAACTTTATTGTCATGAATCACACCCTTCTTGCTTCAAACTTCTCAATTTCTGCACAGGACCTTTCATTCCTGATACCTTAAATAAAGGAGATACTGTGTGTGGCCAGTAATTTGCTATACACTTATGTATTCTAAGGAAATAACCCTACGTACCTAACAATCTCTACTGTTACCTTCACACTATAACTGCACTATGCACTTTCTCATATCTTCATATCCCACTGGAACTTTTTTGTTAGAGAATACTGGGAAATTTTCTACACAGAATGGCACTCTTAATATTAAGTTAGGTTGGCAGTGGTTTATACAACAAATATTGTGCAAGCTAAAAATATTCTAACTATGGTGTTACTCCTCCTTTAGGTGGCTCTTTTACCAAGCTAGGTTAGTAAGTAACTTCTCACCAGTAAGCCCAGGGTTAGTAAGTAAATACACAAGCAGTGGGTTAGTGTTCACATGATTTGATCTTACCCTCTGAATTGATTTGTTTCTGGCATGTCTAGCAAGCAGCTCAAGCTCAGTAAGATAGGCAAGACTTTCAGATTTAAATATTGCACTTTCCAATTCTGGAGTCAACACTGGTGGACTGGTCTTCTTTCTTAGAAGCGATTTCACATTCCATCTAGAGGAGGATGATCCGAGTGTAGACTGTGGACTTACTTCACTGTTGTTTTTACCTGATGTTAAAGTAGTATTTGTGCCATTTTGGCTCCCTACAACTCCATTACTTAACTCTTTTTTACTATTTGATACTACAGTCTCATTCACACTTGCTTCAATGATTGTCTCTGGGTGATGAGCAGGTGGTACAATTCTCTTGTATACATGATTGTTATTGGATTCAACTTTTATTCTAATGGTATCATTTCGAGAGCTTGAAGCCTCTCGAGGTGGCTTCTTATCAGTAATAACCTCTGGACCAGAAATGCTTGTGACTGATTTTCTTTGTAAAGTTCCTGAGGGAGAAAATAAGGATATAATAGCAGCAGACCCTGAGTTGCGAATAGCATAAGACAATGTCTGGTCAGCTGTAGCCAAATTACCGGAACTTCCACTAACCGAGGGGGCTTTCGAGCTAAAGGGGGTTGGTCGTTTTGAATTTCCTGGTGATGGTGAACTATAGCCGGAGGAGGACTGCGAACCACTGCCTGTAGGAGCAACAACTATAATCGAAGTTCCCTTACCCTGCTGTGGGATTTCAGTTGTTGATGAAGTTGTGGTTGGTGCCTCTTCCTCTTCAGGAAGATCCACCGGAGAAACACACTCACTGAGAGTCTTTGTGCTTTCACTAGCATCACTATCTCTCCACTTAACACTAACTATAGGGACACTTCCACCTGGAAGAACACCACCATCAATCGATCGACACGTTTCCGATGGAGTCTCAATTGTGTTGGGAGACTCAAGATCCTGTATTAACTGTAGAGCAGCCTCCAACTCTTTTGAGAATTCAGCATCACTTCCTTTCTTATCTGTCCTTTGGGAAGTGTCCTGTGATGATTCATGGCAACTACTAGCTTTGGATTCACTTTGAGTCTTGTCTGATATATCTTCTACAGTAAGACTTTCGGACATACTTTTCGGTGAAGTTGGCTGGGTAAATTTATCCTTCTTAGAACGGAATGCTTGTTGCAGTTCAACCATTAGGGAAGCATACTGTACTTTTTCATTTGTATCCATTCCTTCACCAACTACTAATCTTTCCTTTGTGAAGGTTTCACTCCTTGGTCGAGTTGTATGGAGTGCTGGGATAATTTCACTACTGTGTGTTTCAGAACTTCTTGGAGACTGATAGTAATTCTGTTCTGCATTCAAACTTATTGCTGTATTCAGTCTTGACCTGTAAAGTGCGGGCTCTGTTAGCCTTTCGAGGCACTCGTAAATAGGAGGGTTAAAGCTAGAGTCTTGGGAAGAACTTTCAGAAACGCCTGCTGGTGAAGGAGTTCTTGAAAAACTCTTCATGTAATTCAAGCTACGATCACCATTGCTCTCATCAGAGACTGGTTCTACGTGCACAATTGGATTCACTACAAACATCTTTTGGTCCGCTATATGCTGCTCGTCGGAACAGATTTCTGGATTTGAAACAGTGTGCCTTCTCAGAGTGAATGTTCTATTAACATCGTATCTTCTTAAAGTGAAAGACTTGTTGAGATCATACTGAGAACCGTTTGGAAGCTTCAGATAAGGAGATTCAGTTTTGGAAGAACCAGTTGTATCAGTATCGAAGACCCAAGATTGTGCGTACTGGCTGTAAATGTTCTGAGCTTGTTTAGCCACACTGGATTTTTTCTGAAAAACAAAAGAAAATATTTTTAGACATATTCTTCTAAATGGCAGTCAAACATTCATTAGATATTCCTTCAAGCTATCACTGCATTACAGTATATGAAACATGAAGTACAGGTTTTTACCTCCTACTGCAAAAGGAAACAAATGAAGTCATTATACTCCAGTCTATCTGTCACCATTCATAGTTAACTGCTGAGCATGGCAGATTTATTTAAACTATTAGTTCAAGAAACTTTGTTGTCATGCTTTGTTATACTTGAAACTACCTCTTTTGAGATATGGATGCCAATTGAAAGACTCACAACTGAGATTGCCACTGTTACTACTAGTGGTGTGGTGCCGTCTTTCATCTATCCTAGTGAAGGCTGTACCCAGGGGGAAAGGTTGGCGGGGGGGGGGGAGTTGTAACCCCCTTCCAAAATAAAAATGAACTTGACAAATTTACCAGTTAAACAGAATATACAGGTTTTTAATTCAAAATATTACAAAAATAAGCATTTGCAAAATAAACAAGTGAATTTAACCTATAAAATCTGTGCCATTTTAAATGTTTCTCTATGAATATAGTTAACAAATTTACTGATAACATAAATGGAAATTTTGGTGAGATATATGGATTTCTTTTAATGTTTTCAAATCAAAATCTCTTTATTTGCAAATGAGGTGTCTACCTTGGTGGCAAATGGTACACTAAAATACATTATTGTCAAGCACTCAATTTTAAATTAACAAGAGAAGAAATTTTTTTTTCTAGAATGTTCCATTTACAAAGCTTGAAAGGAGTGAGAGAAAAACATCCCACGTATTTCTGAGAGCAAGGCATCGGAGACTGATATTGCAGCCCAGACACTCGCCCCTCTCCCCTTGACTCGCCAAACACAGCTTGCCGCTGTATATCGGATAGGACCGGAGTGATTAGGTGAGCTAGACCGGTCCGTCAGATCGCCATTGCTAACTATCAACCATGTATTACGTATCGTATATACATCCTCACCTCATACTTCTGACATAATCATATATATATATATATATAACAGAGTGCTGGTATTTCACTCCCGTTTACTACTACATCCTTGTAGGAAGACACTGCAGGGCTGCTGTTATAGGAGCAATAGAGTTTTCTTTTTATTGGTAGATCTGCTAAAATGAAATGCAATCTTTCAGGTTTAGTGTTCTCTTTTGTTGGTTGTAATTGAACCTGTGATCATGGGTTGGACACCACCACTGATCTCCCGAGGAAGCTAAGTAACCAGTTAAGGATGGGTATGACTGCTGCAAAATACAACATTTTTATTTAATAATAATAATAATAATAATAATAATAATAATAATAATAATAATAATAATAAGGCATGGAATCTGTATAGGCTTGGTGGTGACCTAATGAGGATAAAATGAATGACAAAGACGTCAAACACCCAGTCCCCAAGCCAGGAGAATTAACAGTATGAGGGGGTTTATTCTGAAAACTGAACCATGGCCATTGGACTAAAGGCAAGCATTCTATCTATTTAGCCACAAAGTCTTAAACCTTGTGCTACCATCTTCACTGTCCAACTCATTGGCTGAATGGTCAACGTTGAGGCCTTCGGTTCAGAGGGTCCCGGGTTCGGTTGGATTCCCGGCCGGGTCGAGGATTTTTATCACGTCTGATTAATTCTTTTGACCCAGGGACTGGGTGTTTGAGTTTGTCCCAACACTTTCCTCTTCATATTCAGACAACACACTACACTACCAACCACCACAGGAACACTCAAAAGTGATTACATCCCTCTATACAGGGTTGGCGTCAGGAAGGGCATCCGGCCGTAAAACAGGGCCAAATGCACATGTGCGACACAGTTCGCACCCGCAACTCCACAGATGTGGGAAGAGCGCCAGAAGAAGAAGAAGCTACCATCTCCACTGATCAGGGGTTGAGCACTGGCAGTAGCAGAGGTCAGAGCAGTAACTTGTGAAGCAACTTTGACAACACAGCAGACTTCTCTGTTGGCTATCAGCTGCAGCTCAAAACGCTAAAGGCTTGACATTCACTAATACCCCTGTGGGTGGGGGCTGTAGAATAACACCCATGGTATCCCCTGCCTGCCGTAAGAGGTGACTAAAAGGGGCCTCAGGGGCTCTGAACTTTGGAGCGTGGGTTGGTGACCACGGGCCCTCAGCTGAGTCCTGACATTGTTTCCACTTACTTGTGCCAGGCACCTCACTTTCATCTATCCTGTCCGACCTCCCTTGGTCAACACTTGTTCTTTTCCGACCCCGGCGCTATTAGGTTTGTGAGGGCTAGGGAGTCATTCATTTTCACGCCTTTTGTTGCCCTTGTCTTTCTTTGCCCGATACCTTCATTTTTCGAACTCTCGGATCCCTTCCATTTTTTTCTCTCTGAGCAGTGTTATATACAGGATGCTTGCCTAGTTGTACTTCCTCTTAAAACGTTAATCACCACCACCACCACCTGACATTCACTAAACCAACCATCGAAAAGGGGTAACCTAAGACTAGTGATAGCCCACGTCTTGATCCCAGCATATGCCACTGGATGTAACAGCAAAGACAGTTCTCTCAGGTGAAGAAATAGAACAAGTGTATTCATTCAAATATTTAGGAAGCACAATCAGACGTGATCTATATGGTTTCGATTAGGTGAAGACCAGGATCGCAACAGCCAAGGAAGCATATATGAAGAAAAGGGTACTGTGATGTGTGGGCCACTGAATTGTATGGAGTGTTGCTCTTGATGGGTCCGAGACTTGGACTTTTGAGACTGGAGGAAGAAGGAAGATTGAAATCTTTTGAAATGTGGGTATGGAGAAAAATGTAGAAGACAAATCGCAAGACAAATTAAGGAATTTTTTTTTTTTTGCTTTACGTCGCACCGACACAGATAGGTCTTATGGCGACGATGGGATAGGAAAGGCCTAGGAGTTGGAAGGAAACGGCCGTGGCCTTAATTAAGGTACAGCCCCAGCATTTGCCTGGTGTGAAAATGGGAAACCACGGAAAACCATCTTCAGGGCTGCCGACAGTGGGGCTCGAACCCACGATCTCCCGGATGCAAAATTAAGGAATTAAGTAGTATGGAAAGGGTAGGTGAAGAAAGGACTACAATACTGAAAACCATTCAAAAGAGAAAGAAGAATTAATTACATCAGTGTTTACAAAGGAAATGTTTATTAATACAGGCATAGATGGAAAAGATGCAGGGAGAAGGCTGGGAGGAAGAAAGTGCTATCAGATGATGGACAGTGTGAAAATTAATGGAAGATACTGGAAGACTGAAAGGATGGCAGTAAACAGATTGGCTTGGAAAATGCATGCAAAATCCTGCTGATTGGCAGAAACAGATGATGATGATGATGAAGAATGGCTATACCCTCACAGATCCACATTGCCTATAACATAGGTAGAGCCCTTTTAAGCACTAGTAATGCAGAGATAACTTGTTTGGACTTTAAACAAAAACATTAATAACTAGTGCCTTACCCTTGGAATGATATATTCTATGTCAGAGACCTGCTCGTGCACATTCTTTGGTTTCTGCGTCCTCTGCATGGAGCAGTATGTGAACTGGCTGTCCAAAAATGAGGTAATAATGGCCACTGTTGTACTCACACTCGTTGTGATGTGTGCTGTCAACAGAAACTAAATGTTAATTTTTGATTTGAGAAACATTTATAACAGTAATGGAGACTGATAAGATATTGACAAGGTAATATATAACATAGAACTAGAGTTTGCCATTTAATATATTTTGCTGATCATTTCAATAATACAGAAATCTAGTACCTACTAGGCCTATAATAATTCTGATTTACACTAATGGCATACAATTTTTAACACTAAAGGGAAAATGTAAATATTTGCCAATGGTATCTTAACTTATGAAGGACTAAGCAAAACACAAATTATGAAAGATATAAATTGTGGCTTGAATAAATTGTTGGACTGGGCTTTATCTGATAAAATGATCTTAAATGTGAGTAAAACAAAATACATAGTCTTTTACAAAACACCCCATAAGATCACAGCGGCTAACACTGTTACCCTACTGAACCAAGTAAGAGAGAGAGTCAACTCAGCTATGTATCTTGGTATGGTATTGGACTAAACACTCTCCTGGAAGAGCCATATTGATTATGTAATAAGCAAAACTGCCGCTTTGATAGGAATAATGTACAGATTAAGATACAGTAATATATCTCCCCAACAAATGGAGTGTATACATATATTAAGCAATGATATACCCACATCTAACATACATAAGCTTCATTTGGGGAAGATGTATGAAAGATTATGTTAATTTGGAAATCCTACAAAATAAGAGCCATCAAAATCATGTAGGGATTCGCCTTCCACAAACCGTCACATGAAGTTTTTCAGAGTCAAGTATTCTGCCTTTCCATGAGTAAAATTGCATTTTCATCATCAGTCTTTGTGGACTTCTATAAGCAGAAGTATAAGCTCTCATCCATCTCGGTAATTGGCGTGATGTTCAGTGTTCGAGGAACCATACCTAAATCTTTTGTCAACTTCTGTAATACCCTTGGGCTGAATAGATATTTCATCTATAATATCGCCATTACCAGCCTCAAGAAGTCCATCATGATCTTCAAGAACCATGCTTGCAGACCTCAAATAAATATTTGACGTGCCTCACTCTTTTGTCTACTCTTAACTTCTTACTGTCTCTTGTTTCTACAGTATCCGTTATAAGAATAATGCTATTTGCTTTTACGTCCCACTAACTACTTTTACGGTCTTCGGAGACGCCCAGGTACCGGAATTTAGTCCCGCAGGAGTTCATTTACATGCCAGTAAATCTACCGACAGTATCCATTATTGTTGTTAAGGTATTCTTTGTCCTTGGGCAACCTGCAGCTCTTGGAGGAAGATTGTATAATAAAATAATACTAGATGGGAAATTAACTCATTCTGCTATTAACTTCTCCAGTTTTAGTGAAATTCCAGTTCAGTCAACTATGGAGTGAAAGGCATAGAATCAATGTTCAGGGAATATAATGTATTGCCTCCTGTTATAAAGAACTGTAAATCAGTTAAATGTTGTAAGAAAAAACCCAAAAAGATATTACTCCCATACAGATATCTTAACCTCCATGTAACTTACTGTAATACATTAATACACGGATATATTGACCATATTTAATATCTTATAGCCATATCATATCTGAATAAACTTCAGAAAAATTATGATGCTAAAAAAAACTATCTCTTATTTATCCAAAATGCCTTTGCTGGCAGGACGTAGTGTTTACAGTACACTATGTCTTCTGGTATGGGCTAGAGCAATATTGTTACTTTCATTGATCTGTCTGAGCTTTATCCTTGGCTTTGACAAGATGAAAGTGACTGAGGTATGAGTGATGCTAGTAATGCCATTCCTTATGCAGCCAGTCCCTGCTATGAATGGCATGAAAATGTTGCTCATAGGGTCAGTTGGTGCATGCATTTCAGTGGGCTTGGCAGACTGATATGTAATAGCAACTTCTGGCTCAGTGAGGAAAGCAACGGGAAACTACCTCACTCCTCATTTCCCTAGTACACCTCTTCAGTGATGCCTAGGCCATTTATGACAGCTGATGGCGGAGCTGTTGAGGATCCAACCAGCCTTCGGGCTGAGGACTAAACATACATACATTTATCCAAAAGTGTACCTGTTACTTTACTGACAAAGCTATATTATCTGTAACGTAATTATTGTGTCGCCTTAACGAAAGTATGTACTGTGCTGTCCCTAGCATAGGCTCATTGCACCTTTTGTCACCAATATATAAATAAAGATTTCATTCAAATAGAGGCAGTCTATATTTAAATTCTGAAATTATTTTCTTACAATATATTTCCGGTTACAAATTTTCAGCTTGTCCTCCAATCCATGAAGAGATACTGAGTTATGCTGAGTGAAACATTTACTGTAAAATCCAGTTGTAAATTTGGACTAATTTTTAATTCCTTGTCACTCTATCCATCAACACCACAACATAACTTGTTTGATAATGCAGGAATAATATTGGATTTTACATGGGAAATT
Organism: Anabrus simplex; assembly: GCF_040414725.1. Classification (NCBI taxonomy): domain Eukaryota; kingdom Metazoa; phylum Arthropoda; class Insecta; order Orthoptera; family Tettigoniidae; genus Anabrus; species Anabrus simplex. The sequence continues at coordinate 37,914,452 of NC_090268.1, forward strand.
TGGCTCAGTATTTGCTGGCATCAGCTTGTTAAATCATAGCATGTAGCAAACTTCACATACTATGAACAGGAGAAAAATGAGTGAAAACAACACCTGCCCTGATTCATAAACCACACAAACTTCCATTTTGTTCCAACTGTCTTTTGAATACATCCAGACCATAAGAAGACTTCGAGAATAATGTGAAATGCACCGCTGTCATTCTAATCCAGAGTTGTTTTGATAATATGGTAAATACCAAGGAGATTATCATAAAATAGAAGAGGATAATTTCAAAATAATCTTCTCACAAATGTTTCTGATCTTCAGTTCTAAGTGTCCAATACTCCGTAAAAAATGAACAGTTAAAACATTCACTTTCTGTTAAGGGTATAAGTTGTCACTTACCATAAAATATAAGCTTTTTTAGATTTTTCTGGTTAATTATTTCCTGAACACTAGCCGACATGAAAAAGTGCCATTCTCCAAGTTCTAAAATGACAATGTTCACCACATTTGTCACAAGAATTGATATTGCGATGTACAGCAATGACTCTTGCTTCTTAGCTGTCAGATCTCCGACACAGGCAAGCATTGCCGCTCCAATGCCAACAAGGATATTCTGCAACAAAGTATAATGAATTAGTTACACACTCCTTACTTAGGGTATGAAGTGAAGAATTCAAAGCAATTCTAGTACTGAGAAATGCATATTTTTATGCAACTGTTGATAAGGGCCATGGGACACCCACTTTTTTAATGCAGAATCCAAACCACTGGGATGAAAGTTCTCATGTTTAAAAATGTGCAGGGGCTGTATTGAAGCCACAGGCAAAGGTCTTTTGGGCATAGAATACATTACATGTGCGCCAGAAGGGTGTTAGTAATACATGCACGTGCAGTGTTATGTTTAAATCGGTGGTCCGCAAAGTGGGGGGATGGAAAATAATCTACGGGGGTGTGTCTAAGATTGGAAATTCAAGTAACAATACAAACTTCACCTAATTTTTAAACAATTTTTGCTATTCTCAGATTTGCTGTACAGTAAGGCAGGCAATAAGCTCTTTTACTCCTATTTAAAACTAATATACTTTCATGAAAACACACAATTTTACTTAGAATTTCTCAAGTGCTAAGCAGAAAGGCTGGCATTTAGATCCTGCCAGCCAGAGTTTGTAGATTAGGTGCTGTCGCAAGTCTTTGACCACAGCAATTACCCCAGCGACCTTTCAGATCAAAACCTACCACCCATTGTAGTCTAATGACAATAAGTCACACGACAATATTACAGCCACTAACTCACTACGCTACGAGTATTCATTCTTCTTTTTCAGACTGAAACCCATCAGTCAGTGCAAAGGCTGTGAGTGAACACAATGTATGCTGTGCTGTTCTAAGTAAGTAACCTTTATTAGTGGTAAATGTATTGTCATGAAATGAAATGAAATGTCGTATGGCTTTTAGTGCCGGGATATCCCAGGACGGGTTCGGCTCGCCAGGTGCAGGTCTTTCCATTTGACTCCCGTAGGCGACCTGCGCGTCGTGATGAGGATGAAATGATGATGAAGACAACACATACACCCAGCCCCTGTGCCACTGGAATTAACCAATTAAGGTTAAAATCCCCAATCCGGCCGGGAATAGAACCCGGGACCCTCCGAACCGAAGGCCAGTACGCTGACCGTTCAGACAACGAGTCGGACATGTATTGTCATAATCATGGACAAGTGGCTGATTCACAGTAGTAAGATGCGATCCTGTGAAAGCGTTTCGTCGAGTGCCTGTTTTTCCAGGAAAATACGCAATAAAGAACAGGATGCGAATTTAGTTGTATGTTCACAATAATTTCCTTAAATTAAGTTTAAATTTATTAATTGTTGAAATATATTTTATATCACAAGGTAGTTCGTTGTATGCAGTGGAATCTCGATATCTCGGTTCACCTCGGGAGCTAAATTTTATTTCGAGTTATCGAAACTTCGAGATACAGAGAATACCATATTTTTTAGAGTATTTAAAAATATACTAACAAACTCGTATTTTACAGCGTCGCTTTAGTTATGACCCTCATCAAAGTAACTTTTTAGAAGATAGAATACAGTACATACAATAGTGAAACAAGAAACATACCTCCGTTAACACCTTTCGAAAAAATCGTTAGTCTCTTCTGTTTTTTACTGTTAACCTTCTTTTCTTCCACACACTTTTCAAAAATATTTATTGCTGTGAGAAACACTCATTTATATTCGACTGACTCTGTATGTAGGTTCGAAACCACGCAGCCAAAATTAGTAAATGGAGCTTGTCATCCACGACTCCCGGGGTTGCTTTCGTACATGACCGGTAATGAACTCGCCCTCGAGAAACAACGAGGCTTCGGCGATTTTCCTATCACTAGAAGTTTGTTTTTCAGTTCCCGTCATATTAGCTCCCAGCATCACTGTAACCCTTTCTTCACTTGTTAACTGTTTCTCACAAACTATATATGCCTTACTTCACAGTGAATGTTGTACAAAATTCAAGTTACAGAGTATTTTTGTGCTTCATGGGAGGAAATGTATGCTTCGAGAAATTCGTGTAACCGAATTTCAGGTAAGAGAAATAAATACATGTGAAGAATAGGACAAACGGCCGGGAAATTTAAGTTACTTCGAGATACTCAAAATTCGAGTAATGGAGATTTGGGATATCGAGGTTGGACTGTATTTTAAACAAATAATTCTTCAGACTTTTTGTTTCATAAGATACTGTACCTTAAATAAATAAATAAATAAATAAATAAATAAATAAAAATAAATAAATAAATAAATAAATAAATAAATAAATAAATAAATAAATAAATAAATAAATAAATAAATAAATATAAAAATAAATAAATAAATAAATATAAAAATAAATAAATAAATAAATATAAAAATAAATAAATAAATAAATAAATAAATAAATAAATAAATAAATAAATAAATAAATAAATAAATAAATAAATAAATAAATAAATAAATAAATAAATAAATAAATAAATAAATAAATACTTTCCATTACATCTACAATTGCAAAAGAGGGAGAAGGCATTAATACAGCTTACTTACCCATGTGCCTGTCCATATGTTAGAACCAACTTTGAAGATAGGAAGCGAAATGAGGAAGAAAATTCCAGCCACCAGCTGAATAGCTCCAGTACAGATGTATACCAGGCTCCAGAGCACATGGAACGCTGCGATTAGCCTCCTGGAGAGGCACATTTGGAAGCCTGAAATGAGAAGTAGGTAAGTCAGTTGATGGGAATGAATCGACTTCCGATACCCTCCTTCTTATAATATATTCTTTCAGTAGCATAGCCAGGATCGGCCAATGGGGAGCGGGTTAAAGGTACAAAATTAAGATAGAACACAATGAAGCTGCTTGTGCGGGTGCGATGCACGGATCAAGACTTGTCATCACAAGGACACTGATACAAGTGAATTATGTTGATATTCAGACTGCAATACACTACAAAAGCTTACATTAAAATACTGAACAAGAACAATACAATCAAGTTCAACAGTTTTACAGTGAATGGTATGTTCAGTTTACAATCTAAAATACAACCGTCAAGGCTTGACGTAGCCACAAAGACGCACACAAAATGCTGTCACTCGCGTACACGAATTTTATGTCTAATTATTTACAGGTTATACATTAACCACACAAATCAACAAACCACCACTTCTAACAATTGCCTATGACGAAGCACATGGAGACTGGAACCTTGAAACAGTTGACTGCTGACATTAGCATGTCGGCCTAAAACACAATACACGTTCATAAAAACAACTCCAGCTAACCAAAAACTCAATTCCACTATCAAGACCGCTTCCACATATATGTCGCCTGGCCAGGTCTCTAGAAGGATATGTCACAACATATCTTCTAGTAAATTCTAGAGTGCTTATTACATAGTTACAATTGGAAGGAAGGTTCTATATAGTTCTCGTCTTACCTAGTGTTATTCTGGATATTACAATGTGTTGCATAATACTGTAGTGGATTACACATCATATATACAGGTAAATAATAAATTATATACTATTAATTACAGTTTCCTACATTAACTAAACTCATATATATACAGCACATGTTTCATGATATAACCTCACAAACAGCGCGATCGTATCGTCCGTACATATAACTTAACTACGTAAATAATAATACTAATACTAAATGGATGTAAACACTTCACACCTCACAAGTAATAATAATAATAATAATAATAATAATAATAATAATAATAATAATAATAATAATTCGAGCTCGGTATTGCCATTATTTACCCATGGGTTAGAACATTGTTTTCAAGTTGTATCAGTTTATCACACTTGCGTCAGGCTTCTTAGGATATATATATATTGAACGGATCTGTTGGTTCTGTCTCTGAATGTTTATTTAGTTAATTGTTTATTGCCAGTTTCTGTTTATTTTCTTTTTGTAAAATTCCACGAGGGGTAGGGGTTTGTCTAACCCCCTCCCAGTAAGGGCGGGGGGTGGGGGGTGGAGAAGGACTGGACTCTTTCTTAAAGTTAGGTGGGCATTTTTCTACTGGGGTTTGTTCCTATGTAGAAGATGTGGAGAAAGCTAGAATACGAGTATTGCACAACACCTTCACTAACATGCAAAAAATGTATTCAATTTCTCCTACGATTTTCTGATGGAAATAATGTAGTTAGGAAACGAGTAGAGTGGGGAGGTCGGTTGCAGAATATTCATTCTCACATTCTTAGCCATGTCCATTGCGACTGTTGTACGAGGCAGGTGGTAGTAGCTTCAGCATAGTGCACGTATAAGTCTGTCTGTGAATTACGTCAGTTCAGTATTAACCCCCCTTCCACACACACACACACACACACACACACACACACACACACACACACACACACACACACACACACACACAAAAGTAGAATTGTGTTATTCTCTAAGATATATGTATGAAATACTGGACTGAATTTCAGTCGTGTGGTGTAGTTTCTGGCGTGTAATCGCTGGCGTGAGTTAGGCCCCATGCACAATGCAAACGTAACGTAACGTAAATTTAAACTTAACGTTATCTTAGAAGTTAGCGGCCATGTTATCTAATGGAACCATTCACAATGAGCCGACGTAAACTTAACTGCGAGTCCATAAAATTAAGGGATTGCAAACTCCAAGCTCTTGTGGTTAATTTTACGTTAGGTTTCAGAACCAACCAATCAGACGCACACAAAATGCTGTCACTCGCGTACACGAATTTTATTTCCAATTATTTACAGGTTATACATTAACCACACACATCAACAAACCACCATTTCTAACAATTGCCTATGACGAAGCACATGGAGACTGGAACCTTGAAACAGTTGACTGTCAATAAGACGGTACCACATTGTATTTTGAGCGCGATATAATGACTTCTTTCGACGAAACACTTTTAATTCTCTTTCAAAATAATCTTTGAGTGTATGTAGGGTAAAAGAAAAAGGAATTACAAAGACGCTGTACCGAAAAAGAATACGTGGATATAAATATGCTGTAGCAATGAAATCTGACGGTAAATGGTGGGAGACAAGCTCGCAGCACTGGCGAACGGACAAGAGACAATCCCTGTCATAGATAAGACAGCGTCCCTGTATATTTCTTAACATTATGACAGACTACTAGTTTGCAAAAACGATATCAAATGGAAATTCTAAGTTCCCATGGAGGGACTTAGATATTTTTCCACCAATAGAGCATATCAAAATCAGATCAAAAATTAGATGGATGGCTTTTCAGGCGTTTGCTCTATTAACCAGCATTTCGTCTTAGGTCTGACACTAGACTCTTCAGAGTGGGATGTGTCAGACCTTACCCACTGATGCTGGGGTGTATGCAGGCGACCAAGGACCAAGCGGGAAGTTTTCATTCCCCTTCCCGAAGGGAAAGGGCGGGCCACCTAGAAGGTTACGCCTTCTCTCTGGCCAGGAGATTTGGCGGGGTTCGGGGATTTGGAGTGGTTTGAAGTTAAAAGGAAGGAGCTTTAGATTTGGTGAGGTGGGGGGTGTTTGGCCTCTTGGCTAAGGGTGCAGTACCTGCTCTTGTGCTTTTTATTGAGTTTTTCTTGAGATACATTGAGTTACAATTATATACATATTAGGTTTACAATGCGGTTTACAGTACATATGGGATTTAGTTTTACAAGTACATATAGAGTTTACAATACGGTTTTACATATAGTGATGGTATAGTTGTGAGTTGAACGGGGTGCTGAGGTAAAGCTCTATTGGTGGAAAAATATCTAATTCCCTCCATGGGAACTTCGAATTTCCATTTGGAATTGCTAGGCGGGCATTAATTCCATTGTGGAGTCTTATCTCCCGTATGCAGTTATCAGACTGTGCCTCATAAAAGGCTTCTGATAAGTTCACCTGCACACACATCACTACGAAAGGGGCTTCTGTGACATCCTCTTCGCATCTCCACGCACTTTTTTTCGGCTGGGTGGCGCTCTTCTCTGCTGCAGCTCAGTCGGCCCAAGGTTAATCAAACGGGCAGGCGCCTAGTTGGCTGACGCCTATCGCACACCATGTACACCTGTCTCACCAAAGACGTGGACACATCCTTCACGGACTGGTTCATTTGTAATGAAGTTGATGGACACGGCCACTCGATCTGGGAAGCTGCACGGCTACAGGACAGATCTTCTGGACAGCCTTCGCCGGACGTCCTCGCCTTCTTCCGTGAACAGGCCCAAGTGGCTGGCGCCATCATCTCCGGTCGCCGGCACGAGGTGGTTCCGACTCCCGAGTATATCATGACCTGCGCTCCATTATGGACCCCCCCTCTCACTGTTCAACCACGGCCGACGACATCCCCACCAACCCCAACCTCCATTACGTTTACCAGCACCACTCCCACCTTCACCTCTTCTGCCTCCACTCCTTTAACTACTTCGCCCGTCCTTCCCACGACTAGCCACTCCTCTCCTATCATGTCTACTTCACCTATCTCCCTACCTGTCTCTCTTCCGAGTCCAGTGCTACCCCCTGTCACCGTTTCGGCTGCCACCTCTGCGGCTCCGCATACTCGCCAAGGATCCACACCCGACGCAGCAACGCTACCTCTCCCACCGTCTCTGAGCTGCGTAATCCGTGGCATCGACCCGGCCATCCCAGAACAGGATATCCAGATCGAACTTCAACTGGCAGGTGTTCAGGCCCGTCGAGTGTTCCGGATCTTCAACGATCAAGGCCCAACGTTCATGGTCCGTCTTCAGCTCTCGTCTACCGCCGCAGTTGACCAACTAATCTCCACTGGCGTCCGTCTCCGCGGAAGAACTTATCGAGTAGAACCTTCCCGCTCCCCACCCCGCCCTGTCCGTTCTTCTTCTCCACGCCCTTCTTCTCGCCCATCACCAGTCCCGCCGCCCACTCCACCGCCGCCACTCCTTAACGTCCCCGCTCCGCCACCCATTCATTTTCTACCGCCCCTCCCGATCTTGGACCTTCTCCGTTTACTCGCTACTTCCGTCACCAACATGACCACAACCCTGTACTACCTTCTATCACACCACTACCCTCCTCCTTCCACCAACTTCCTATCACACGCGCTCATTACTCCAGCTCAATATCTGTAACTATGTCATACGTTATTCAACCGACTTTTCTTCCATCTTCTTTATATTCATGTATATTCATCATTTTGTCATCCTATTCTGTACATATCTGTCTAACTGTGTATCCTAATTCGTTATCCTCCTGCTTTTCCCTTACGTATGTCTATACATGCCACTAAACATTCGATTTTCTCTTACATATGTTTCTTGTACACGGTCAAAGAGCTACTTTGTATAGCTGATGGCCCGCCTACCCATAGGGTAGGAATGAAATAACCTTGTGAAAAAAAAAAAAATCACCTGCATACACCCCAGCATCAGTGGGTAAGGTCTGACACATCCCACTCTGAAGAGTCTAGTGTGAGACCTAAGACGAAATGCTGGTTAATAGAGCAAACGCCTGAAAAGCCATCCATCTAATTTTTGATCTGAAAACGATATCATCCAAACATCTCATCGGAGTGTGATAGCCAGGCGCAAAGATGTCGGTAAAGGAGACATTACACTTCTTTTTATTAGGAAAGGGGAATCAAATCGCAAGATAGTGTCAAACAGTTCAGGTTTAATCCGCATGTCCACAGAAGAAGTGCATCGCGAAATGCATCCCGTCTATGGTGAAAACTGTTTCTCACGGAAAGCTGTGTTCAATTGGATCTAGTAGTTTAACCATGGAAGGAAAAGCATCAGAGATGGGGAGCGTCCTGGTCGTCCTGCGGAGGTGTCAACTGCAACCAAGCTGCAGCGTGTGGATCAACTCATCCATAATGACCGGCGTGTGACGATTGATTTTCATCTGTTTGGGCCCCTAGAAAAATCATTTCAGTGGCCGTCATTTTGATACAGATGATGCCGTAACCTATGAGGTTACACGCTGGCTGCGACAGCAACCAAAGGACTTCTTTGCTGCTGGCTTTCAAGGACTTGTAAAGAGGTGGGATACGTGCCTGGCTGTACAGGGTGAATATGTGGAAAAGTGAAATAAATGTCAGAAAGTTACTTTGATTATTTTTGCCTCAATTCAGTTTTGCGACTTATTTATTGACTCATCCTCATACATCCGGTTCATGTTACTTTAGACCATCCTGCATAAATATAGTGAAACTGGTTTACATTCCCGCAGAAATAGACACAGAGACAAGTTTCATTTCTGGTGTGGGAGGTGAGGAACAAAGAACTATTACTTCACATGGTTATTTCAATCTCAGCTGCAGTTCTCAGGTTTTGTAATCTAACAAGGTGACTACACAAAGGATAGCACGATGTTATTCTGTCAGATACAGGCAGCTTGAGCAAGCGTGCTCTTTTCGTACCTGGAGAACAGAAGAACAATAAGTTGTCGCAATGTTAGAGGCACAAGCCAGTGATTCCCATGAATGTTTTTCCGCATAACCAATAACCGGTACCACACCTTCCTGATTTGATATGACCTCCCTGGCAGGTAGGAATTGAACATTCTTCTGCCTCTATTGCGTCACGAAAGAAACCGGGCGACCTAACTCTATGGCCTTGTCCATTCCACAGTAGACTGAAGCCAAACTGTACGATATCTCCACATCCTTCCGTAACTCGTGTTTAACATGCCACACTTCCTCTGCAGTATGAATCTTTACCACTTCATTTATGAAACTGTCATTTTGTGTTTGATACGTAAAAAACCACCATAGGAGGACCAGGTCGGTGGAAGGGAATAATTATTTCAGTTTAAATTCTTAATACAGTGAAACTTGGGTAGCCCGCCTCGTGTTAAAGTCTAAACGATGTGACACCGTGGGTAGCCGGTTCGAATCCCGTTGGTTGAACAAATTTTCACCATCAGAATGTTGGCCGGCAGAGTAGGAGAAGTGGTTGTGGTAGTGGTGGTGGTATTCAATTACTGATCACGCGATTGCATGAGAAAAGCGTGGATTAAATTCCAAACCTCTCCGCAGCGCTCATATGAAGTGGAGGCATATGACGCTGTCATGGCGATTCGTCGTCGGATGGAGACGTTAAGCCTTGAGCAGATCCCTTGGTGCTATTCTACAGGAGTAGCCTATGTTCCGGTACCGGGTTTCACCCTCTCCCTTTCTACCGTCATATATCACGTCATTTTAACTCATTAACTATTTATTTAATTAATTCATTATTTCTTTATTATTTTCAATTGGCTTTACGTCGCACCGACACAGAGCTTATGGCGACTATGGGATAGGAAAGGGCTAGGAGTTGAAAGGAAGCGGGCCGTGGCCTTAATTAAGGTACAGCCCGAGCATTTGCCTGACGTGAGAATAGGAAACCACAGAAAACCATCTTCAGGGCTGCCGACAGTGGGGTTCGAGCCCACTATCTCCCGAATACTGGATACTGGCCGCACTTAAGCGACTGCACCCATCGAGCTCGGTGTAAGGAGACGAGACGCTAGACTAAGCGGTGTGTTCCGAGCTGTCAGTGGAGAGATGGCGTGGAATGGTGTTAGTAGACTACAGTAATACGTTTCAGTTGAGTTTTTTAAAAGTAGGAAAGGCCATAACTTGAAGATAACGTCGGAATTCAAGAGGTCAACATAAAGCGTGAAACATAAAAATATGGACAGAAGGAAAGGAAGCGTCCTTGGATCTTAAACATCTGAAAACTTAAGGTCTCAATGTTGAAGTAAAGTGAGGCCGAGAAGGGCCGATAAGAAAGTGAAATAATTGTGAATTCACCTACAAAATGAAAGAAGGACCTACAGGTCAAATTACCGTCAAAGTGACACTGATTTTGCAGGAATTAAACACTTCGCTTACCAGGAACAAACAATGCATGTCTATGGTTACTGGGGGAAATATTACTTTATAGGAAGAAAAATTAGGGATTGGAGTAATTTACCAATGGAAATGTTCGATACATTTCCAAGTCCTTTGAAATCGTAGAAAAGACTAGACAAATAATCGATAGAGAATCTGCCACCTTGGCGAAAGATCATTGGTGACTGGTTGATGGACAGGAAATGGAGGTCGTATCAATAATGGGGCTAATGAGGAAGGATGGTAGTGAAGCTATGATTTAAGATGAGGCAAAACAACGTGATCCTCAAGTTATGAGAATAAGTATCACAATTTACTGTTCTTAAACCTTGATATTACAATCAACCAATCAATCTATAAAAATAAATCCATCCTATATTATTACTGAGATTATTTTACTCAACCTCCCTATCACGACATATCGTTACTACATCAAGTACCGTACTATTCTCTATAAAACGCTGAACTAATGTTTCTCGTCATTCCTGACGTCACGAAGGACCTACAGGTTAAATGACCGCCAAAGTGGCACGGATCTTGAAGGAATGAATCACTATGCTTACCAGGAACAAAGAATGCACTACGTCACTCGGTTTATTCAGTCAGCCTCGCCAACGCAGCGTATGGCAATGATCTTATTCACTAGGAATCGCATACGTAACAGCCGTCGTCACTGCACTCGAACTTTCACCGCTACTGAAGAAAATTAGCAGTCATAATCAGAGGCAGAGTAAATTAATATGCCTGGAAATGAGACTTAGGCTAACCACTTCGGTACAGACACTGAACAGAAGATTATAACTGTTATGGATCTGGTCATTATAGTTATCCGTCCTCTGACGAAACGCACGAAAGGTTAGATGGACACTAGGTTTAATAGTGTATATTTGCATACATTTGAGATTAATGCATGCATTTCAAATTTATTGTGTATGTTTTGGACTTTTTGTCTATACTAACATTATAAAGAAAAATGATTTGTATGTTTGTATGTTTGTTTGTAATAGATAAACTCAAAAATTGCTGAACCGATTAAAAAAATTATTTCACCTACAGAAAGGTACATTCCCAATGAGTAACATGGGCTGTATTTTATTTTAAAAACAATTAGTGATCGCTACGAATGAAGTTATGTAACCCAAGGTATCACAAAAATGCCTATAAAAGTCATTATTTGGCGTACGATGCAAAAACGATTGATGATACATAAAATAATGTACTACATGTTTTATGGTACACATTACCACAAAAAATCCGCCAGGCTATTTGTCTATTATAGCTAAGTCACAATAACTGCTTTTTGTTAGAATTAGTCAATCAAAACACGGGTAGAATCGGAAGATGATCACAATCGTATCATGATAATAATCCTTATGTATATGAAAATCTACAGCCTGTTTCCAGTCATCTGACCGGATCAGGAATGGAACGAATGAAGCCCCCATCTAGCAGCGAGAATACGAAATGTGCTGGCTGCCGAAGCCTGTCGCATTCCTCTGGGGCAATGATAAATGACTGACAGATGAAATGAAATGTTAATGGAGAATGTTGCTGGAATGAAAGATGACAGGGACAACCGGAGTACCCGGAGAAAAACCTGTCGTACCTCCGCTTTGTCCAACACAAATGTCACATGGAGTGAACGGGATTTGAACCACGGTATCCAGCGGTGAGAGGCCGGCACCCGCCTGAGCCACGGAGGCTATTCTTATCTACATTTATGTATTTATTTATTTATTTATTTATTGATTGAAGCTTTCATTCCTCCCCTGAAGGGGGAGGCAGGCCATCTAGTATGCATATTTTAACGTGTTTTGCAAGCAGTCTTCAACAAAATGTAAAGTAATTAATGCAGTAAACTCTTTTGGAAAAAAAAAACGGTTGAAAGGAAACTGGCACTTATCAAGACACACTTCCAAATCACACCAGAATCAGTCAAGAAGCTATAAACACGTGGATTGCGTCTTGGTGATTCGCTGGACATTACGGAGAACGTGAAGCGTGAAATGGAAGGTATCCCAGGAAACCTTGGATTCCCGTCTGCAAACAAAACATCGTGATGCCCTTAAATGAAACCGGGCTACGGCATCAACAAATATTTGGCTGGTACTGATAATGTGGATCTACCAGAATGTTTTAACACCTACACTCGCTCCCGAATTCAAGTGCTGTCTTGTCACATCCGTGGATGTAGTGAGATTCTCCGTATTGAAGCTAGTTTTAACACACGAACGCCACAGATTTAAACCAGAAATCTTGGAGAAGACTGTCGTAGTGCACTGCAAAGCAATTTATGGACAAGAAAAGTAGAGTGTGTAGTGATAAATGAAAGGGTGTGTATTTAAGCATGTTTCTTCATGGTTGTTTTTTCTTACACGGTTTCCTTAAAACCTTTCTACTTGTTTTATCGTGTGTATTAATTAACACACTGTCTTATCTAGGACAAGTGTACATATTGTTTTAACTGTGAACACTGATAGATTGATATGTTTCACAAAACATGCACGGACTGTTTGTACTACTGGAACAGCTGTAAGTAGTGTGAATTATTTGTTTTTCATTCAGTGGTTTATTCATGGTCCTCATTTTATGTATTTGTGTACGTGAATACTATTACTACTAATAATTTTCATTTCTCCCCTGAAGGGGGAGGCGGACCTCTTAGACGATTACGCCGTCTTTCAGGCCGGGAGATTTGTTACGGTGAAGGAGATGTGCGGAGAAGGTGAGGGGGGCGGGAGGGTGGGCGGCCGTGGCCTATACTACGAACTGTCCCGGCATTCGCATTAGTGCAAGAGAATGGAAAACCACGGAAAACCATTCTCAGGACAGCCGACGGTTGGGGCCAGCCGTGAGGTCCAGCCTTGTCCCGTCTCCCGAATGCAGAGGCGTAGAGCCACAGTAGAGCCATGGCCACCTCTCCTCTGCTCGGTTGGCCGGTCAGAGTGCAGAGCTGTTGGACCACGAACCAGCCGTGGCCACTCAAGGGACGAGACCCAAGGGCCGAAACCCACTCTGCATCTACCGACTTAAGTGAATCGCGTGTGTCTAGTAAAGGAATGTTACGTTTGCATTTCATGCAAGAGTGTTTAATAGCATGATAGTTAAATGCATATTTCACCACTTTTTGCAGCTTAGTTGTATGCTTTATTGGTGATTTATAGACCATATAAATCCGATGTCTTGTGATGATGTGAAACATAACAATATAAGCATTGAAGGAAAGGAAGTGTCCTGGGACCTTCATCTCTGAAACTTGAAAGTCTCATAATGTTAAAACAAAGTGAGACCTAGAGGGTTAGGTAAGAACGTGGAAGACTTGAGAATTCACCAAAAATACACTGAACGGAGAAATGAATCTATTAATAAATCCTGTAGCGGCCCCACTTCATTATCAAAAGAATCAAGCTTAGAGTATCTTGGGTCATGGATCAAAAGACTAGCTATTTTATATGGAATCCGACCACTGGAACATGATATATCCCGTTGACCTCATCATTTCTTAAATCCTGGGGATGTAGTCCTTTTAACATTATCTCTACGATATTGGCTGCACTACTCTGCTGTTTTAATTAGCCTACTATTGACGGCAGGAGGAAGTTACAGGGGATTTATTCGAATTCCTAATGCAGAAACAGGAGAGAAGACAATAGTTTTATTGGTTCAATTTACTATTTTAACAATGAAAATCATTTCATTATGATAAAATCAGATATACATTTACTACATTTACAGCCATTTTCGCAAATGTAGTTTTTTTCATGCAAAGCGGTAATGGGCACGAACGTCCCTATTGTTCACGTGTGTAAATGCACACCAAGAAAGGATATTTTGATTATAAATGTAGTTCATGATTAACAAATTACACTTCTTTACATAACTATTATTTCATTACATTTTTTTTTTTTTTTTTTTACAAATTGCTTTACGTCGCACTGACACAGACAGTCCTGTGGCGACGATGGGATAGGAAAGATCTAGGAATGGAAAGGAAGCGGCCATGGCCTTGATTAAGGTGTGATCATAGAAAACCACGGAAAACGCTGCGGTTCGAACGCACTATCTCCTGAATGCAAGTTCCATTACAGACACTATTTTAAAATTATTCCGTTGAATTCTTTGCTAAATAGATAGTTTCACAATGCGAATACCTAAAAAAACACAGATCACCTAATCCTTGAATATAGTCTCCAAATCAAACTAATCTGAATATTTTCATCATGTTCATAGGAAGTATAAGACACAAAAGTTTGGTTTTTGTGATATTCAGCAAAATGACGCCCATGAGAGGCACCTCTCGTAAGCTGTTATTGCCCTCTCTTTGCTTGCCCCACTAGTCTCACGAGCAGGTTTGCTTACCCTGTCGGAATTGCTCCTGACGTTTTCAGAGGGGTGCCGCCTCAACACACCTTCTCCTAAAAGTACCTTTATTTACAACCCCATTTGTGTGATTACCCCAATGAAAATCTTGAGTAGTCTTTTTTTTTTTTTTTTTTTTGAATTAGCAAAGGAGTACAGTACTCCTACCGGTAATAATTGTGGTACTTGCCGTATATGTACCTTACAATATGGAAACCATCGATAAGACAATTACCGTGAAAGCATTTATTACAATTCATCATGCCGCAAGCCTTAGCGCAGAAAAATATGTCTGTTGGATGTTGAAATTCATTCAAAAATCTTTCGTAATACAACTGATCCCGAAAGATCTCCGAAATACAATTGATTATTTCTATTAATTTTTTTTCTGAAATACAACTGGTAAAAGATTTAGTAGGGTATCGTTAATTAATTTTCTCACATTCTATAACCATCCTTGTCATTTCATGTAATGGACTTGGAATACCGTGCTCAACAGTCCCGTGTGCCTAATGTGAGTCATGTCAATCTGATAAGCCCTGTATCTGTGTATTCGTCACCAGTTGGGGGATAGATTCGTGAACGAAGTAGCTTTGGTTTATATTTCGAATACCACCCGGGAAAACTCACAGGTAAGAAACCGTTTTTATGGGCAACTGAGATTAACATTTTTTTTCTCAGGAGGATTGAGAGCTCTCGATTTTAAATCTTCAAACTAGTCTTATTCATGGCAGAGCCAGAAAAGAACCGGAGAGAAAACTGAATAATCTTCCATAACAGTCCTTTAATCTGAAGGCCATTTTACAGAGATCATGCCGCTTTTGCCTCTTTCAGCTTATTGATTAGATTTTGGTTTATTTTTGGACTAGTTGTAGTAACCGACGCCTGAGGTTTTGTGACGACGGTGACAATTTGTGTCCGTCAAAAGGTTGTAGCCTACTATGTTTGTGTACCTAAGGTATGATTTATCATATTTAAAGCAGTTTAAAATGAAAAATGACTGCATCAAGGTTCGATCTTGGAGATGGTGTTGGGCTCGAACCCCACTGTCGGCAGCCCTAAAGATAGTTTACCGTGGTTTCCGCATTTTCTCACCAGACGAATGCAGGGACTGTACCTTAATTAAGACCACGACCACTTCCTTTACACTTCTAGTCCCTTTCCTCTCCCATCGTCACCATAAGACTTGTCTCCATTGGTGCGATGTTTTGTTTTTAAGAATTGGTTTTACGTCACACCGACACAGATAGGAAAGACCTAGGAGTGGGAAGGAAGCCACTATGGACTTAATTTAGGTACAGCCCCAGCATTTGCCTGGTGTGAAAATAGCAAACGACGGAAAACTATATTCAGAGCTGCCGAAAGCGGGCTTCGAACCCATTATCTCCCGAATGCAAGCTCACAGCTGCGCACCCCTAACCGCACGGCCTACTCGCTCGGTAAATGTTGATTAGTCTGCTCTGTATTGACCACACTAGCTTCTATGTTAACACCAGTGTATGTCAGTATGCTAATGCAAAATTGACGTAAACTTCCAGTCTAGCCGCAATGAAAGTAACTAGAGAGCATGCGGCACTGGTATTACTGAAGGTGAACAAACGATGTAGATTGAAAAGAACCGATCGTTATATAAAGTTGCTTGGGCTGGCTGAATACCAGAAGTGAAACTTGGCGCACTTTCCAAGTCGGCCGATTGTCTCTTGGCGTGGTCTGTTTGTGTCGCACAACTCCCTCCTTCCTCTTATTGTTCACTTCTGGGACATACTTCATTATGCAAACACCATGGCACACACAATTGTTTATGACCACTATTATTTACGGTATGGTGACAAAGACTTTCTGAAATGACCTTTATGACTGGAACATTCAATGCTACGAAATGCTATTTTTTACAATTTGCTTTACGTCGCACCGACACAGATAGGTCTTACGGCGACGATGGGACAAGAAAGGGCTCGGAGTGGGAAGGAAGCGACCGTGGCCTTAAGTAAGGTACAGCCCTAGCATTCGCCTGGCGTGAAAAAGGGAAACAACGGAATACCATCTTCAGGGCTGCGACAATGGGGTTCGAACCCACTATCTCCCGAATGCAAGTTCACAGCTGCACAGTCTACGAAATGCTGGCGGAAAATAGGAACAACTTCCCATCAGCAGCCTTTTTTTTTAATGTATTATGTTTACTATTGGTTTTACGTAGCATCGATTCAGACAGATCTTATGGCGCCAACGGAATAGGACACTGCTAGGAATGGGAAGGAAGGGATCGTGGTCTAAGTTAAGGCAGAGCCCCAGCATGTTTGGAGTGAACAGGAGAAACCATTGAAAACCATCTTCAGGGCTGCCAACAATGGGACTCGAATATAGCGTCTCCAGAATGCAAGATGGCAGCTACACACCTCAAAGAGCGCAGCTAACTCCCTCCGAAGATCACAGAGGTTACGTCTTTCAGTCACCTACTTCAAGTCTGTGCAATACAGTACTCATTTTAGAGCTTCATACAAAGGAAACTAGGAAAGTTTTGCAATGTGAGTGAATGCTTTAGACTTTTTCAAAATAATCTCCACCACACTCAATACACTTCTCCATACGTCGAAACCAGTCACTGAATCAACTCTGCCACTTTTCTTCGGTTACATTTTGCACATTCTTGATACCATGCTGCCACAAGCTCCTCGTCGGATGCAAAACGCCTCCCTTTCAACTTCATCTTCACTTCTGGGAAGAGTGCGAAGACACAACGGGCAAGATCAGGACTGTATGGAGGGTAATCAAGCACATTCAACCCTGATCTGGCAAGAAAATCCACTGTTACATTAGCACGATGTGCTGGAGCATTGTCGCGTTGCAAGAGCCAAGTGTTGAGGCGTGCCTGGACGGAGCTGCTTGAGAGCCTGGATGAACTGAGGCAGACAAGTCTCACTATACCACTTCGTAGTATCTGTCCTTTGTGTTTCTTGCACAACCCGAGTCAGGATGCCCCATTTAGTGAAGAATACTGCAATCATCCTTTTCTTCACTGACCTTGACTTTCGCACAGTCCCAGGAGTACCCTCATCTTCAAACAGAAACACCTTGTTTTGGGACTTTGTTGGGACATCGTAATAATAAAGCCAAGTTTCGTCACCTGTAACGATGTTATTGACGTTACGCGAAGTCCCATTTTTAAACTGTTTTAGCATTTTTCGGCACCATTTGACTCAATGTGCCCTTTGCTCCTCTGAAACTGAATGGAGCACCCAAAGGGAAAAAACCTTTCTAACATGGAGATGGTCGTGTAGAACTTAATGAATAGCTGGTGCAGGGAAGTGGAGGGTCTCTTCTTCCTGCCGATATGTCAACCGCCTCTCTTGCTGTAACATTTTCCTCACAGCTTCAATGTTTTCCTCAGTCACTGATTCAGACGGTCGCCCAGAACAAGGATCGTCTTCAATCCCAACATTTCCCCTCTGGAACTCTTTGTACCAGCGGAAAATTGTTGTCCGATGTGGACAGTCTTTCCCAAGCATAAGAGTCATTTCCTACAGGCACTGGTCAACGGTTAATCCACGAGCAAAATTGTAGCGGATAATTGCGCGGTATTCACCTTTAGACCACACTGACATCTTAAACTTGCTTTCAATCCCACTGCTTGGTAACAACTGGTGTGAAGGTCGCACCTTGCTGTCTTCTAGACCGGTCTTCACCCCTCTTTTCATCCCTCACCCATAACAGGGATGTCCAGCCAACCGTTTTTGTGTATTGCACAACTTTCCTAGTGCCCTTTATACAAGGTACCACTGTACTATGAAGCGTGTGAACATCTGCTAAAATCTCTCAGTACATGACGTGATAGACGGGCGGTATTCTCACCGGCTGCTTACGAAGGTGACAACGATTCGAATCCCGCCCATTGCATGTGGCATTTTTGAAATGAGAAGCCTCCTTGTGGTTTGGATTCCAAGTAAAAGTGGAAGTATCACGATATCGACAGTATATGTAAAACTACAGATTTGCTTGCTTTCTACGCCCAGTATAGTCACCAAAAGTCTCAGTGACCTTGATTCGAACCTACATGCTTTCGATCTTGTAGTCTTTCCATAGTGAGTGTTTTATCACGAACAGTAATGGACCTGGCTGACCTGGTAACATTAAAATATAGAGTTATTGTGGTTTTGTCTCACCCTTTGAGTCATTAACTTCTCTCCTCGCGTATGAAGTTACTCTGTAAAACACCGCAATCATCCCATTATATTGAGTTTTCTGTCATAACTGGATGGAACTGGATAGAACCTCCACACACGTTTCGTTGTGGCTTGCCTCAAAGCTAACATCCTCCTTCGTGTGCCAGACTTCGCATTCTGTTCTTTACAATTTTGCCTATCAGTGACCAGATTTTTTACATCGTAAAGTCTTAATAATAATAATAATGTTATTTGTTTTACGTCCCACTAACTACTTTTTAAGGTCTTCGGAGACGCCGAGGTGCCGGAATTTAGTCCCGCAGGAGTTCTTTTACGTGCCAGTAAATCTACCGACACGGGGCTGTCGTATTTGAGCACCTTCAAATACCACCGGACTGAGCCAGGATCGAACCTGCCAAGTTGGGGTTAGAAGGCCAGCGCCTTAACCGTCTGAGCCACTCAGCCCGGCATCGTAAAGTCTTAGTCTACTGATCTCCGCGTTTCCTTTTACTTACTTAATCCAGGCTTCCTTCGGGGCTGTTCTTAGTTATAATTTGCAGGAATGTTCTCGAGTCCCGTTCGTGAGGTAAACTCATCGAGCTCACAGACTTTCCCTCTTTTCTTAAAAATTAGACTTCATGATTTTCAGTGCATCTCCGCACCTCCCCCTTCGAAGAAATGACTGGGCGTCTTTCGTACAAAATAACTAGAGTACTTTCCATTTCTTGAGAGGACAGGGTTTTTTAAAACATGCAACTATAGCAGTAGCGTAGCCAGAGGTCGGGGGTTCAAATTAAATCTAAAATCCAACTTTCGAGGCTTCTTAGAAAATAGATTCAAGAGATCTGTTGGTTCTACATTTATGTCTGTGCGAATGTTCAAAAGAGCCAACCCATTGAGTGGACTTTCTCTAGTTTGTCAGATTCTGTTTATTTTCTTTTGCAAAAATTCCTTGAGGGGGAGGGTTCTAACTCCCAGTAACCTCCCTTGGCTACGCCCCTAAAATATAGGCCCCTGGTATCGACTGTAGCAGTACTACGAAAAAAAGGGGTAATTTCAAAAGCTTATAGCTCTCTTCGATTACATCTCATAAGAGAACGAACTGCGCTTTACACAGCTTCAATGTTGCAATTTTATAAAATACGATAAAAACTTTTCGTTTTATTGATGTGACGTCATCACAAAGTTCCACTATGAAAAACGTTTAGTCCGAAATTTTGAAGCGCTGTAACGTCTAAGCTGAAAACCTGAGGAAGGTTTTTCACTCTATCGAAAACTAACTAACGCCTGAACATTCCTGTAAAAAATACACTCAGACAAAGAATGACACGTTTCTCTTTTTTTGCTACTTGTTTTACGTCGTACTAACACATAGAAGAGCTTCTTGCTTGGTGTTTTAAGGGGCCTAACTAGAAGAGTTTCAATGGCGAAAGGATGGGAATAGGCTAGGACTGGGGAAGTAGCGTCGTTGGCCTTAATTAAGATACAGCCTCAGCGTTTGCCTGGTGTGAAAATCGGAAACCATGGAAAACCATCTTCAGGGTTGTCGACAGTGGGATTCGAACCCACTATCTCCCGAATACTGCATACTGGCCGCACTTCAGCGACCGCAGCTATCGAGCTCGGTGAAACTATTATAATTGATTGCAATCTCGAATAAGGGTGATCGAAAAACAAGAAAGGTAAATCCTCAGGAAAATCTGAAAATGGAATTTGGATGAAAAAGAAATCAGATGAAATCTCAAGTGACAGAACAAAATCACAGATACAATCAGAAAATGGTGATTACAATTTTATGGTCACTCACAGGCTCACAAAAAATTGGCCTTATCAATGAAAAATCTCAATAATTGGCGAAAAAATCAGTGAAGACCTAAATGAAATTGGCATTAATGAAGAAACCTTTCAGGACAGAGTAAAATTCAGAGTACTTAATTCACAAACACAAATTTTCTGTAAAGCCCACCCGACTAAATACAGGATGAACTAAACAACGTAAAAAGGAACACAGAGAGAGGATGAAGAGGTATTGGACCGGGCGAGTTGGCCGTGCGGTTACGGTTGTGAGCTTGCATCCGGGAGATAGTGGGTTCGAACCCCACTGTCGGCAGCCTTGAAAATTGTTTTCCGTGGTTTCCCATTTTCACAGCAGGCAAATGCTGGGGCTGTACCTTAATTAAGGCCACGGCCGCTTCCTTCCCACTCCTAGGCCTTTCCTATCCCATCTTCACCATAAGACCTATCTCTGTCGGTGCGACGCAAAACAAATAGAAAAAAAGAGATATTGGGAAGAGAAGAAGAAGTGCCTATAAATTCAAACGCGGTCCTTATTTGGGCATAACGAATATTAATATTAATAATGAAATGATAATAATTCTTATTTTATGTCATCGAGGCTGTTTGCGAGTCAGCTTTTAAACGCCGACATCGTACGACATTGAGTGCGGAGTGGGCTAGCTCGTCCGCAATCTTGGAATCTGGTGACCAAGAAAGAAAGAAAGAAAAAAAACAGCTTAGTTTTTGGTAAATGTCAGGGTCGCCTTTTAAAATCGAGTGTATCCTACACGGTCTGTAGCTTCTGTCACAACTTACTTAATTTGTCTGTAGTAGAATCTGACTCATAACGCCTTATGTCGCATAGACTGTATAGTCTCTCTCTATCTCTCTCCAGCGTCCCTCCAAAGCGAGGCCTGTGACATTACGCCTCAGTTTGGAACTTACTTTCCGTGTTACATCACTGACTGTTCGCTTTGTGATGGTAACTACTCAATGTGTAGAGGCTATAATAGAGCTACTCTTCAAACTAAATATTTAAGTCTTATGATAAAAACATATAACATACGCTTTTCCACCCCAAAGAAGGGCGACGTAATCAATAATAAATAGCACAACGGGATGATTTCAGTGAAGAAATGTAGAGAACGACTATGGCTGTTAAGGGGTGGGAGGATCATAAAACAGAACCTGTATTTTGATACTATTAGGTAACTAGTGCAGTGGACAACAGGGCATTATTATTATTATTATTATTATTATTATTATTATTATTATTATTATTATTATTATTATTATATACCCAGAGCTATCAAACCGGGGTTATAAAGACGCGCTTGATTGACCCGTTGGTAAATCAAACTATAAACAAACGAAATTCCTACTTTTGGACAGGTTCTAGTGTTAATTCATCCTACACCAGAAGTGATTACAATAGAATCTCTTGCTAACCGGAACAGGGGTGGGGATGATTTTGAATAGCCAAAATTTTAGGAAATAATTAAACTGTCATTTTCAGAGGTTGAGGAATGCTTATTGGTGTTTTAGGTGAAAATAAATGAAGACATACAGTGTTAAAGTAGTTTAATGAACCCAAACTGCTGTACATATTTGGAAAAAGCTTGTTGCTTGTAGTTTGAAGTTTAATATCTAGGTTATCGGCCCGATATTTGAAAAACTATGCTCCATAGTGCATATACTTCAACTATACAGTATGTACCTTTTTCTTAAAGTTTTATATTTTCTTTTCACACAGTTTTCTAGCCGCTATGTCACGCCATCATTTCATTAGTTTTGATTCGCCGCATCACAAACTGAGTTGACAATAGAGAAGGGAAGGAGGCAGTCAAGGTCACAGTTCGCGCATTTCGTTAGTCATCCCCTTTGGCATTATGTTTCTTTAATTCGCTGCACCCGAATTTTTCGGTCGTTTCGGTTATAAGGTTTTCGGATAACAAAGGTTCTATTGTACCACGACAACCCACTTTCTGCCTAGGGTGCGGTTTGTAGAAATATAATGTATATCAATGACGATAGGTGCAGCATAAAGATCAAAAGGTGAACAGCGCTTGCCAAACAGGCGTTTAGTAATAAGAGAAATCTTTTAATCAGTGCAAATTTAGATTTTGGAATTAGGACGAAATTTGTGATTTCTTTTGTATGAAGGGTGCTATTGTCCGACTCGTTGGCTGAATGGTCAGCGTACTGGCCTTCGGTTCGGAGAGTCCCGGGTTCGATTTCCGGACGGGTCGGGGATTTTAACCTTCATTGGTTAATTCCAATGGCTCGGGGGCTGGGTGTTTGTACTGTCTCCAACGTCCCTGCAACTCACACACCACACATAACACTATCGTCCACCACAATAACACGCAGTTACCTACACATGGCAGATGCCGCCCACCCTCATCGGTGGGTGTGCCTTACAAGGGCTGCATTCGACTAGAAATAGCGACACGAAATTATTATAAGGGTGCTATTGCATGGCTGTGAATCTTGGACAATCAGAGATGAGGATCAGAAACGACAGGAAGAGTTTGAGATGTGGGTCTGGAGACAATTGCTAAAGATTAAATTGATTGAAAGAGAACAAACGAAAGCGTTCTGCAAGAAATTCAAGGGAAGAGAGAACTGATGCTAACGATACAAAGCTAAATTCACTCGCCACATCTTGCGACGCAATACCTTTCTTACCAATCTTCTGGAAGGAAAAAATCACGGGGAAGAAAGGCCGAGGACGACCGAGGAGAAATTCCTTCAAGACTTGGCACAGTCTTCATTATGGTTCTTATTATGAAATGAAACATGAGCTGAGGACAGGAAAGAATGTTTGCATAGACAAGGCACTGCCTTTGGACACTGATGTTAATGATGATTTCGACCGGAGCTCTCGTAGCTTGTACGGAGCTTACGTTTTAATTCTGATCGGATATACTGCACTACGCCTAAGAATCACTAATGGTCCGTATATTCATCTCCTCCGACAAACACTAATGCATTTGGAAACCGTCCAATTAAGAGGACAGTCTCATGAATGTATTGCGTCAGATTTCTGTGATCAGTTTGTAATCACGTGAACTAGAAGGTCACTGTAGAGGTATTAATAATACTTCCTAACATGTGATTACTTTGAAGTTTTCGATTTTTAAAATGTTTTTTCCTAGACAATCCATTTAATAACTAATGATTAAGCTCATCCTCAAAACGCGCTGAAGACTGGGAACATCTGGGAGAATTATGTAGCTCAGATAATATATTATTGGATGAGAAAGTCCTTTATTAGAACAGAAAAATGGTATACGATTTATTTAATTTACTTATTTATTTAGCGTATTGCTCAACACAATTATCAAAATGAAAGTACTGACAGAAAGGGTAATGAATAGTCACTATTACAAATAACCAGAAACAAAAGCCAGTTGAGATATAATAATTATAGTCTATCGCATCGTTCGTTGTGTTCAAACGTTCAGTAAAGCGTCCTAGATAGGATCTCTGAGGGCACTCTTGTACAATGTGACCGATATATTTTCTGTCATTATTGCAATCAGGCTCAGGTGTCAGCGCGCCGGCTTCTCACCGCTGGGTCCCATGGTTCAAACCCCGATCACTTCATGAGAGATTTGTGCTGGACAAAGCGGAGGCGGAACAGGTTTTCCCTGTCATCTTTCATTCCAGCAACACTCTTCAGTATCATTTAGTTCCATCTCTCAGTCATTAATCATTGTCTCAAAGGAGTGTGACAGGCTTCGGTAGCCGGCACAATTCGTATCCTCGTCGCCGCTGACTCGGTCGAATGACTGGGAACAGGTTATGGAATTTCATTGCAATCACACAGCGCAGCTTGCCCAAAGTGAAGACGATGTCAAACGCTTAGTTTGCGCGGATCCTGTTCGCAGTAAACCAAAGCTTGCATGGCAGATCATAACCAGACGATCCGATTTGCCAATGAAACAGACGTTTTGTGGCGCTGTTGGTTATGTTCTTGCGTCCTGAAGTTATGGTTGCGTGATCGAATCCCAATATAGTCAGTTTGAATTTAAAGACGCTTAAATATGCAAGATCACCGTCACACGATTCCCTTAAATGTAAATTACCGGTAATCTATTTCAGGGCAAGAAACAATCGTGTTCCATTAAGTTCCGACACTGCTCATTCCAATCAGCGCCTCAGAGTAGGGATCGAATAGCTAGGCTATATACTATGACGAACCAGTGTATTATGTACCAATAGTTATCAAAGAATGTATGAACCAGAGGAATGGCATGCTAACAGTGGCGGCGCGTGGATTAAAACGTCCGGGGGTTTACTGCTTTGGAAAATAATGTTTTCAAAGTTATTGTTACTTGATATTTACATATATGTAAAACATTGGCATTGCTTGATTAGTAATGCGACTTTCCTTTTTAGGACATACGGCTGTAGCTTGAAGAACAATAGGCCATGAAGGCCCTTGGAGAAGTGGAAGGTAAAGGCTTCCATTATTGTTAACCTCGGCACGTGATGGGGTAGAGTGGTTAGCTCTACGCCTGGCCGCCTTTGCCACCAGGAATTAACCTGGTACTCATTTTTGGTGTAGGCTGAGTGAACCTCAGGGCCATATGCACTTCCGGAAGTGGAAATCTCATTTCTTAAATTTTACGACTTCCTGACGGGGATTCGAACCCACGTCCTTCCGGGCGAACCGAGCACGCCTTTACCGCCTCGGACAGGCAGCCCCTGAGGAATGACACAGAGAGTATATAATTTGCAATTACTCTAAGCTGATCCAGTTTCTTGTGATTTTGAAGATGTTACTTTCATATAAATAATTGCTTCAAGAACTTATTAGACTACCGTGATTTAAGTCTTGGCATATTTTGCCGTTTTCATAAAATATGAATTACTAATTAAAAGTTTCATTAATTACGTAAACTTAGGCTACGTTCGCCTATTAATGCTCTAAAAATCGTAGTTACCAAGACATTCTGATTCATTGCGGTTAATTACATCAGAACCACAAAATCGTGAAATTAAAATCCCTTCAAAACATCCGGCAAATGTTAACCGTGCGCTCTGCCAGTGCTTCGGCTAATTTCGGGACTGCTCGATGTAACTCGTGTCTATCGCTGGTCCAGTCGCCAGCGATTCCTGGGCTATGCTTTCTCTGCTCCTCACATGCTCCGAGCATGGAAGCAGGGGGGTGACACTTCATAGGGAACGTCCGAAGCAGTTCTGAGATGGGCCAATCGATCTCCGCCAACTAATGAAAACTAAAATTCTCTTTTAGAGGGTTAATTTAGAAGGCAAAGGTTGGCATTACACATTCAGTTGCGTGGTACAGCAAATTCAAAACACAACACCGTTATCGTTGCGCGCGAAGGGACCTTGGTTGTACGGTATGTAATAGTGCTTGTTAGACGAAAATTAGTTGAGATTCTTTGCATTGAACGAGATTTTGATCCAGTTTTCTGAGAGTATGGTGTGAAATTATAATTATGCGCGTTCTTAGTGTGAAGAAATAGTATTATGATCATGAACGTACTTCACATTGAACTACCTAGCTGTTGCGAGTAAACGTCTGTGTGATTGTGCTTCTTACCTGCTGTTTGGAATAAATAAATTCAAAATATAAACTGTGTGCATTATGCTGTGTTTTACTTTCATCCTTTCCTTCTCGTGTTTTCCATTCCCATACATAAAAGTCGTGGGAAGGGTTCAACGAACGAACGTAAGAATGAGGTTATGTTAGATCGTGATTTATTCAAGTATGGGCGTTTTGGGGTTTTATATGAATTGCATTAACATTTTCAGTAATCAACGTTGCATTTATCACTTAACACATGTAAATTTACATTAAAATGCGAACGGTGAAACAACGATACAAGCTAGCGTTATAACAGTATTGCCAACATACAAATACGGTAATTGCAAATTACTTTTCAAGTAAAACGCACGAGAGAAGCTTTAGATACAACTTTCCTACCGAAATACAATCATTATCTCTATTACAATTAAAATTTTAACAAAGTAACAACTATCATCATCGTGTTTACTACGAGGTACTATCGTGGGATTTATTTCCTTATGTTGGCAGAGAGAGAGTGGCCACTCTAGCTTCCATGACCTGTTTTCTCAGCCAACTTTATTATACAGGAGTGACGGATCTATTTATCTTATATGATCCTTGCATGGAAGTATTGTTCAATCTTGTTAACCGGCGATGGTTTTGTCATGATTGTCTTAAGGTGTAAAACCCGTGGTCATTAGTCCATATGGACAAGAAAAATCTTGAAGGAGCGATCCTTTGAAGTATAACGATCGCTTGAAGAATAAGACAAAGGAGGTTTCATGAAAGAAGGGAGAACTCTCTTTACATTAGATGCTCTAATATCACACAATCGCGAGAAAATTACATGTGAAGGCCTACAATATCGAAGGCTCATAAAATTGGTCAACAATAACATTACATTGACTATTGTTTGTTGTGATGTGCATTGTCTCTTCTGCTGCCACTCATCTCCGATAGATGAGATAACTGCTCCGTCCCGAGTGCAGCAACCTGCCTGAATATTGGCGGGAAGTGTTAGATAACTTTGTTTTCTTTAGTATGCAGTGGCGGCGCGTTCAGTGGTTCAATGAACCCCCTAGAAATAGATATGTCTTAGTAAAATGGTTTATCAAGAGCCTATTCCTTTAATTAGCTCTGTATATTCACACACGTAGCGATAATTTTTACTTCCAACACTTGGTCGCTCCCCGGAACCAACTAAGAGGTTCAATTTTTGGACTCTTATTAGATATATAAAGATAATAATAATAATAATAATAATAATAATAATAATAATAATAATAGGTTAAAAGCCAGTATTAGTATGGGTTCGTATTCAAAAATATGAAAAAACCACACACGCACAGGAGCACATCATTCAGGGCTGCGTAGATTTTGCCCCCACTGATCCAGAGTACGTTCTCCTCGGACATTATGCCACTTTGGTGCATAGTTTGCACCAGTCACAGTTGGGGGAAATTTGTATCTTGACTTACTTGACTTATTTCCTGTGGCTCCTTCAGGAGCCTAGGGCTTCGATGAATTTTCGCCAGCGGACTGTGCTGCGGTCCATCCCAGCTCATGTTGCCATTGGGAGTCGGTCCGGGTTTACTTCCACACCCCCTATGACTAGCAATAGCATAATCACCGTTCCCGCCATTATCATCTCGCCCTTCAATCTTCATTCCACTTCTCCTTCATTCCTGGTTGTTTCCTTCTTCCCTCGCCCCTGCCAAATTCCGATAACTGCCCGATATTGATCTACACCAATCATCCTCCTCTTCACCCCCGTCTTCCTTCTTCCACACACCACTCGCACTCCACTCCCGCTTTACCGGCACACTGGACTCAGCACGTCTACATCTGCTAACTGTAGTTCTCCCCAGGTCTTTCCTGCCTCACTTGCCTTCTCCAATACGGATCTCTTCCAGGTCTGCCGTGGTCGACCCCGCTTTCGTTGTCCCTGCGGATTCCATTCCAGGGCTTGCTTCTCAATAGCTCCATCTTGCTTTCTCAACGTGTGTCCCTGCCACTTCCACTTCCGCCGTTTGATCTGATTTCCAA
The DNA here is from genome assembly GCF_040414725.1 of Anabrus simplex. Classification (NCBI taxonomy): domain Eukaryota; kingdom Metazoa; phylum Arthropoda; class Insecta; order Orthoptera; family Tettigoniidae; genus Anabrus; species Anabrus simplex. Next base: position 37,942,685 of record NC_090268.1, read on the forward strand.
TGAGTGTTTCCCCAGTCACTTCGCATAGATCTTCGTTACTAATCGTGTCCGGCCAATGAATGTTTAAGATCCTGCGCAAACACCGGTTTACAAAGGTCTGTGGCATCTTAGTAATTCCTGTAGTGACTTTCCAGGTCTCACATGCATAGAGGAGGATGACTTAACGTTACGGTTGAAGATCCTCAGAAATATGTATCTCCCACCACATCGTACCACATCGTCCGCGGTTGGTTCGAATTCTATTCTATTGGTGACAATCATTGTTCTACAGGGAAGAAGAACGAAATAATCATCCCCTCTCTAAACTTTAATCGTAACAGAAAGAGGACGATCTTTCGAGGAATTGTTGTATCTGTAAATGAAAGGTAAGGACCAGGAGAAGGGGTGAGAAGACTCCCTAAGGCTGGCAAACCTACAGCAATATGTCGAGGTGGGAAGAGAACATACGTTGTTTGATGAAGATCGGACAGGACCGATGGAAAAAAGCATGGCACAAGGAAGTCTGAGCAATGCCAAACTCAACAAGGTATCGCCATTCCATATTCAATTTGAAAGCCACTAAGGAACACAACCAACTAAAGAATGCAGTGAGAACCGGTTATAAGGACTCCGAAGGGTCGTTATAAGCGATGGTCGCACAAACAGATTTTGTTGTTGTTGCTAAAAACGTCATATCTAAGTTTCAGGATACACACTTAGATGGTTAATTAACAGAATAAAGTTAAAACTTTACGAAATACAAGTGAAATTAGTCCTGTATTTGCAATACAATATTTGTGGAGTGGTAGTGAGAGGAATTTTTCTACTAATGTTTACACAGTACGTAAACCTGAAAGGCGACGAGAGTTTCACATATTTACGTTGATTTATCGAACTCTAAAGGAAAATCTACCCAAATACATTTCTTGAAAATGGCATTTATTATCCTCATTCCATAATTGTAACACTAGATCTGGCTCTTCCCTTGCTATTCCCGTAAACCACTCCACTATGTATAATAGATCCTTCTTGTGGCTGGGTCACGACTTTGGAATTCACTTCCAGCTCCAGTCAGGAACTCAACAACAAAATTTAAAATAGCATGCAGAGATTACCTGCTGAATACCGCTGGCTGTTTCGTGTGATTGGTGACGTATGATAGGTTGTGCGATTGTGGTAACATTGCCATTTTACTGTAGGCCCTACAGCTTAAGAACACTGTTGTTCTTATAATTAATATTAGGTTATATTTTGTTATAGTGTACATGTACATAATATTTAGCTGTTATCTCACGTACATGGATCGCGGTTTATTGCTACTTTATTATGTATTGTATTTATGCATTGCTTATGTTTTCAGTTTATAGACTTTTTCTCGTTCTTTTTTACTTGTATGCTCCGGATTTATTTATCTTGTTTTTATTTGTTGAGTTTTGCTTTCATTCTTCTTTTATGTTCTCTACATGTGTTATTTAGGTTAGTTATACTTGATTTTATAAAGGAATAGTACTTCTCTTTTATAAGTGTGAAATGAAAATCTACAGCCTGTTTCCAGTCATTCGACCAGGTCAGGAATAGAATGAACGAAGCCCCCATCTAACGGCGAGGATAGGAATTGTGCCGGCTGCCGAAGCCTGTCACACTCCTCTGGGGTAATGATAAATGAATGACAGATGAAATGTAAGGATATTGGAGAGTATCGCTGGAATGAAACATGACGGGGAAAACCGGAGTACCCGGAGAAAAACCTGTCCCGCCGCCGCTTTGTCCAGCACAAATCTCACATGGAGCGACCGGGATTTGAGCCACGGAATCCAGCGATGAGAGGCCGGCGCGCTGCCGCCTGAGCCACGGATGCTCTCTTTTAATTTCTATGGTTAAGTGTAAAAGAGGAGGGCCACGAGCCCTAACTTCATCACTGCTAAAGACAAATAAATAAATAAATAAATAAATAAATAAATAAATAAATAAAAATAAGTAAAGAAATACAACAATAATATTATGTCAGCAAAATATAAAATAATAAGCGAGGAAAGAAGTAGCAACAATGTAAATTGATCATTAATGTGGCACACGGTCTTGGCTAATAAAGGATATGTTCTCTCTGTCCTTTCCGTATTGTAGAAATCGTGGAGTGTGATACACACAATTCCTTGGCGACGCTGTCGTTTGTTTCCCATTTTGTAATTGCTATATTATTTGTGACTTTTCTTCAATATTAAACACTTTCCCTCTCTTTTGGGATATCTTCACAGCGATGCTTGCCTTGACTGTATAACTGATTTGAAATCTACAATCCACTGAAAACAAGAGTTTGAAAATAAGCTTTACATTGTTGTCCGCAATCCCCAAACGCGTAAAAACAAAAATGAACATTGGATATTATAGTCTATACATTTCTCCGAAAATGTGATAAAAATACGCTGTTTTATACTATATGTCGTTATAAACGGTTTTGACTGTATGCAGTCGGTGAAGCACGGTAGGGACCATCAGAATATGCAGATTATGTACACCGGTCAGATAACAGCCTTAGATTCTCCGAAATGTGCCATTACGGTGTGTTTTCATTCGTCCTTGGCGACCTCAGCGGAAACTTACTGTGTAAGATACTCCGACGCTACACCACAGTTGTTAAGCGAAGAACATAGTTAACGGCCATGTTCTCTTCGGGTAAACCGAGCCGCATGCGACCAATAACCAGTACACCACAGGTTCCTTTGGGAAATGGAAGCTATGATGCATGCTACGTGTCACACGCAACGTAATTAAAGAGTTTTGTAGTGTATCTTATCATTTTAACTCTTCAAAAGAACAAAACTGTAAAGTCTTTTTTTAAAAAAGTTGCTTTACGTCGCACCGACACAGATAGGTGTTATTGCGACGACGGGGCTGGAAAGGGCTAGGAGTGGGAAGGAAGCAGCCGTGGCCTTAATTAAGGTACAGCCCCAGCATTTGCCTGGTGTGAAAATGGGAAACCATGGAAAACCATCCTCAGGGCTGCCGACAATGGGGTTCGAAACCATTATCTCCCGAATACTGGATACTGGCCGCACTTAAGCGACTGCAGCTATCGAGCTTGGTCTGTAAAGTTTTGGCGGCCAGCCAATCTTCGATGCATTGCGATGTAAGTACTTTAATTCGACGCAGGTGTTATAGCTTTTGATCGGATCTGCCTATGAAAAGTTTTCTGTTGGTCAATGTATGTTTTAGAAACGTAGCTTTATATGTTAGGATTACGATGTTAAAAACAAACAGACGCAATGACAAACAGAAACACACAGCAATATCAATGAAACCTTACTGAAAATACCGAACTGTATCAAAATGAAGGCAAGCAATATTCTGATGACAGCAAATATCTAGCGACGCAGTTCATTTCTTAGCAAACCAGTCAGCTATCATCCAGGTCAAAGGGTTTCATAAAGGTTTCTTCGACAATGCAATCCTGTAACACGATCCTGTAGCAAGATGATAATGTCCTAATGAAGTCTCAAGTAGAAATAATTATTGTACCGGGAAGTACACCTCTACGCCGCACATTTAAATCTTGCGCCTTAAAGAACTCCTCTACAGGAGAAACCGTGAACTTGAAACTGGACTAACTTACAAATTTTCTCTGAAGATGGCACCACTAAAATTTGTTATTGTGAACTGTGTGAATTTCTACTTGTTTTTGTTTTCCATTAATCAAGAAGTTTGAACATTCTCTCATAGATGTCACTACTAACAAACTTTGATCATGCACCCTGGTGCGAAGTGAAGGAACCATTTTGAAGAAACTTTGTACTCATAAGTTTTATCTTTACTAAATTTCGTTCATTCATTTTTGGGTTGGCAATATTTATCTTTTCTTTCCACCAGTTTTTGAATTCAGCCAATCAAGAATTTCTGTAATTAATTTTCAACCAATCCCATATTTCTTCTTCGATTTTGAGTGTAAAAGGTCTCGAACTTTCCCCCAGGGTTTATAAACTGCGGATTTTCACGTCTCCTGGCCATTTGATCAACATCTAACTAAGCGTGTGTGTCGCGCAGGGGGGGGGGGGAGGTGCCTCTTTCTTCACGCAGCAGTTCTTCAGCAAGGTAATGGCCGTTTAACATCTTTATTTCTTGCTAGCTCTGCAGTTTAACCCGAGGGAAAGGTTCGAAACCTTAACTATGTAACAAACCTTCTAAAATGTAAATCTCATTTCGGCTCATGTAAAATTTTATAAATCTTTAACTGTAATCGGGGATAGAGAGTGATATACCCTCTCGTGCTCCCCTTCATCTTGGTTTGAGGTACCGCACTTGTTTCTGCTACGTATTAAAGTTATCTCCATGCGCGCTACCTTAGTAGCTTGGGATTAGCCCCCGTTTCGTTGGCCAAGTGCCCTATAGGTCTGTAAATTTTTCGTGGAGCTCAATCTCCGACTCCATTCCTGTTGTTCTCGGGCCGTTTATTGAACCTGTTCTTTTTCACTAAGGCCCCGTAGGTTGGGTACTAGATACCTCTGTGTAATAAGATGGCTTTTGTAAATAGTGCCTTGTAAGGCCAGTGATTATTGAATTTTCATACTGTGTTGCCTGGAATAGGTTTGAGAACTGAGAGAGCTTGAGCTCTTTTTCAAGTGTGGTAAAATCGCCTCTGGGAGGCCTGATATTGCAATTTTAGGAGCAAGTGCTCCAGGTATTAGGGGATTTCTGCCCTTTGAACAAATTGGTGCTTTTGTAAAGTTGAGCTAGGAGCTCAAAATTGTAAAACTAGGGGCTTGTAGCCCAAAGGTGTTAAAATTCTGAAGTCTTGGAACTTTCTAAGTCTTGTTTCTAAATTGCTATGTCATTGTTATTTCACTAAGTTGTTTAAATTTTGTTGTTTCAAGAAAATATAACCTTTGTTAAAATTTTAAATTAACTTTGACTTCGTAGTTAGACCCATTCATCCCGGCACCTTCTTTCACCTCTGCTGATCCACGGGTAGCCCAGTAATAATAATAATAATAATAATAATAATAATAATAATAATAATAATAATAATAATAATAATAATAATAATAATAATAATAATGCGGTAATGTTTCTTTGGATATTTTGATTCAGTACTAAGTTATATAATAAAACTTTCAAAGAAACAATATTACACATGTATTACAATTAAATAGAAGTATGGCGTGATTATACCCTTAAAGATCATTTACTATTTGACTACACACTAATAAACTAACAGACACTAAAGAGACTGCCAGACTGATAAATGTGCGCGACAAGCGGGTGAATCATACATCAAGTGTCCATGACCTTGGCAAAAAGATATACCCCTGGTACCCTTCCCCACAGCACACGCAAAGTCCCCACTATTTTCTGTGGCACTATACAAATCCATTGCGACGAACATTTTGTGCAAATTTCCGATCATAACTTCGTTCGTAATTGAAGACAATAAACGAAATAATTAGCTAATAAGACACCAGGGCTTGTGCAAATTGATTTTTAAAAATAATTATTGTAATTCCTAGTTACAGCCGGCTAAAATGGATTAAAAATATCTTTTTTCAAGAAAATGGTGGAGGGGGGGGGGGGGAGGTCGACCATTTTAATTCGTTACTGTGCTTGTAACAAGTCTAAATGAACAATGATGGACACCGCCTTTTCCTCAGATATACTGGAGGGGCTTATAAGTTGGCGGTTAAGATTTACTCGTCACCCGTGGGCTTGAACTATGGAAACTCTCCACTTGTTTGTGTCTTCCTCCGTGGGCGGTACTATACGGCTTTGTTTAGGAGCCTGGAGGCAGGCTACGTTTCATCATCGCACGTGGATTATCACCTCGGCAATGACGCAGCGTCTACTCTTGCTCAACAACCGGATTCTTCCATCCAATGTTGACTTCATCGTGACTCTTAAGGCTGGCATCCTGATTGAATAAGATTACCTCCAAACTTTCAGCCGTATATCCAACGCCTCCAACATTCGAGGTGTTTTTATTTCTTTTCAATAACATTTTTATTTTTATTTTTATGGTTAATTAAGACATCTGCCCGCTGTCAGTTCTTGATGGATACAGTACTTTTGCATCCATCTCTTGGCACAGGCCAGAGCAAAGTGAAGCTTCCACTGAAGTCCCAGTCTCATCCACGGCTGTGACAATATGGAAGCTGCTCGGGTATGGGTGGTGCTGCTCGGGTATGGGTGGTGCTGAGTAATGACATTCAGAGCACAACCAGTGCATCTGAGTGTCATGAAAGGTATTGCTCATAGGGTTAGTTGTGCTACAATAGCACTGTCTAGCCAAGTGAGGAAAGCAATGGCAAACCACCTCACTCCTCGTCTTGCCTAGTATGCCTCAGTTTGGTACTACCATTGGTTTTTGTGGTTTTCCTATTACTGCATAGCCTTTGGTGGTGCTATTTGAGGATCCAACCAGCCTCTGAGCTGATGACCTAGCAGACAGACAATCAAGACATAAGGTGACTAGAAATATAATCGCGGACTGAGTACGAATGTATTCCTTGGTGAACGGTCAGGGCCCTGTTTTATAAAACATCTTTCACTAATATTATTAGTAAGAAACCAATAATATTAACTAATAATATTAGTATTATGATTCATAGAGTTATTAGTATGCCTTTGCTGGCGAGATGTAGTGTTTACAGTGCACTATGTTTTCTGGTATGGGCTATATCAAAATTTGTTACTTTCATTGACCTGTCTCAGTCTCGTCCTTGGCTTTGACAATATGAAAGTGACTGAGGTATGAGTGATGGTAGTAATACCATTCCTTCTGCAGCCAGTCCCTGTTATGAATGGTGTAAAAACATAGCTCATAGGGTCGGTTGGTGCATGCATTTCAGTGGGCTTGGCAGACTGATGTGTAATAGCAGCGGCTGGCTCGGTGAGGAAAGCAACGGAAAACTACCTCACTCCTCATTTCCCTAGTACGCCTCTTCAGTGACGCCTGGGCTATGTATGACAGCTGTTGGCGGAGCTGCAGAGAATCAAACCAGCCTTCGGGCTGAATACCCGACATACATACATACATACATACATACATACATACATAGTTATTAGCTAATAATATTAGTAACTAGCTGATGTACCCGTGCTTCGCTACGGGATTATCAGAAAGACTGACTTGGTGGTTTTCCTAAGTGAATTCAACATAGGTCATTACAAAAACGTCAGTAGGATGTAGCGATTGAAAGCAAAGTTATCATATAAAATACTCGATCCAATGAAAAACCGCACACTTTCTCACTTTCAACGAACAGTACTACGGTGCCTATCTAAGAGTCCAAAGTTCCAGAGCTGGAATAACCAGGTCGCAGACTGTCGTGAACACTTCTCTGTCATTATTCCGTTAAATATGCACACTACTCATTCCAATCAGTACCTCAGAGTAGGGATTGAATAGCTCGAATGCTATGATGAACCAGTGTGTTACCAGATATATGAGAAAATGTATGAACCAGAGGAATGGCATGCTAAAGAAGAAAGTTATCTAACTCCCCAGCTACTTCCCGCCAATATACAGGCAGGCTGTTACAGTCGGTACGACCAGGCGAGTTGCCCGTGTGGTTAGGGGCGCGCAGCTGTGAGCTTGCATCCGGGAGATAGTGGATTCGAACCCCACTGCCGGCAACCCTGAAGATGGTATTCCGTGGTTTCCCTTTTTCACACCAGTCACACCAGGCTGTACCTTAAAGCCAAGGCCGCCTCCTTCACACCACTTTTCATTTTCTATCCCATCGTCGCCATAAGACCTACCTGTGTCGGTGCGACGTCAAGCAAGTTAAAAAACAACCTCGGTACGCTGCAGTAATCCTATCTATCGGGGATGAGAGGAAACAGAAGACAAAAAGCACATCACAAAAAACAATGGTAACTGTAATGTTATTGTTGATAAAGTTTAAGAGCTTTCTATATTGCAGGTCTTCACCTTAGTTTTCTTTCGACTCTGTGATATTAGGGTGTCTTACAAAATTATTTAAATCGTAGACTGTAGTCCCTTATTCTCAGACTTTACATACCGATTTTCACTAAATTCTGTTTACCCATTTTCTCGTGACTCGGCGCTGATATGGACTTAGTAACAAAAATCCAAATTCATGAATATCTTTGATTATATGCGGTACGGTAACAATGTATAAGACATAAGTGATCGGAAATGTAATAACTTCTTACATAACTACTAATAACATACGACATAACTAAAGTTATGTTAGTTATGTAGTATTTATCGATACGACCAATAATAACATAAATAACTTATTTGAGAATTACATTACAGGCCTTCCCCTAAACTACCATTTCACTCAACGTGAATAAAATAATTTGTAGCCTAGATTGCAGTGGTTCATCACCCGACATTACATACCGATTTTCATTAAATTCTGTTCAGCCGTTTTCCATTGATGCATGTACAGACAGACAGACAGACAGAAAATACGGAAAAGTAAAAAATGCATTTTCTTGTTACCGTGGACATGTCACATACAGAAATATCATTAATTTCAAATTCTGAACAATGCACAGGCAAAACGCTTATTTTATATAGAGATTACAGTAAAGGCCTTCCCAACAACTACCATTTCACTCAGTGCGAATAACATTATTGATAGCCTAGATTATAGCGACCTATTCCCCGACTTTGCATACCAATTTTCGTGAAGATACGACCAATAATAAAATAAATATTTGACAATTAAATTTTAGGCCTTCCCCTAAACTACCATTTTTCTCAGCGTGTATAGCCTATATTGCAGCGAATTATTTCCCATCTTTGTCTAACGATTTTCATTAAGACACGAGCACTAATAACATAAATATTTGAGAATTAATTTTCAGGCCTACCCCTAAACTACCATTTCACTCAGCGTGATTAAAATAATTTATAGCCTAGTTTGTAGCGGTTCATCACCCGACTTCACATTCCGATATTCATTAAATTCTCTTCAGCCGTTTTCTCGTGATGCGTGTACATACAGACAGACAGACAGACAGACAGACAGACAGACAGACAGACAGACAGACAGACAGACAGACAGACAGACAGACAGACAGACATTACGGAAAAGAAAAAATGCATTTCCTTGTTACTGTGGACATGGCCGATACAGAAATACCATTCTTTTCAAATTCTGAGCAATGTACAGACAAAACTCTTATTTTATATATATAGATTAGTTTATGAGTCAAAATAGAGAACGGCCGTAGCCGTGTTGAAACACCGGATCCCGTGAGATCTCCGAAGTTAGGCAACATTGGGCGTGGTCAGGAGTTGGATGGGTTGCCACGCGCTGTTGGTGGGGGGGGGGGGGTAAGGGAATGGAGGAGCGGAAAGGAACTGGCCACCCTACCGCACGTAAACTCCGGCTCAGGAACACCTCTGCGGAGGTTCGGACCTGCCTTCGGGCAGAATAACCCGTACCTTACGAGTCAAAATAATTAGTAGATATTCTTAATAATATTAGTAAATTGTTTCAGAGACAACATGAATAATAAAAAATACTCATATTATTAGGATTATTTTCATGAGTGTATTTTGACTCATAATTCATATTATTTTAATATTGTGGAATAAAATCGTGAGGATCACTGAAATGGTCAACTTTGATTCAAATAGTGATAAAGAAAGAATGTAGGTATTCACCATTCAATAAATGTTACGTCAAAAACAGCCTGTACTGGCATGTAACAAATGTATGAATACCGGTACAATGGGAGATGTAGGTTAGATTACAGAACTTTTGAGTATTTGCTTGATAGGATTGGTAGGTAATAGAACGTTCCACTGGAAGGAATGAAGCATAACCTTAAAATAGCAGCTTCGCATTGCACTCCACCGGTTGCTAGTGATACACAATATCTTTGTGTTTCTTTAGTGCAGTTCTGCTCGGACACTCCAAGTATCCTTTAACATCTTGGCTTATATCACCAGTAAACCAAGATGATGGTGGTGATGATTATTGTTTTAAGAGGAAGTAGGCTACAACTAGGCAACCATCATCTATAACAACACTCGCTGGCTGAATGGTCAGCGTACTGGCCTTGGGGTCAGAGGGTCCCGGGTTTGATTCCCGGCCTAGTTGGAAATTTTAACCTTCATTGGTTAATTAAAATGGCTCAGGAACTGGGTGTCTGTGCTGTCCCAACATCCCTGCAACTAACACACCACACATAACACTGTCCTCCATCACAATAACACGCAGTTACCTACACATGGCAGGTGGCTACACCCTCAACGGAGGGTCTGCCTTACAAGGGCTGCACTCTGCTAGAAATAGCCGCACCATTAAAAAATCTATAACAACACTAATCAGATAGAAAAATGTAAAGGATCCGACATTTTGAAAAATGAAGGTATCGGCCAAAGAAAGATAAGAGCCACGAAGGGCGTGAAAATGAAAGACCCTCTCGGCCCCGCAACCTAATACTGTCAGGGTCGGAAAAGAACAAGAGTTGAACAAGGGAGGTCGGAAGAGTAGATGAAAATGAGCCTGGCACAAGTACGTTGAAGCAATGGCAGGACTCATCTCAGTGCCCCGTGTTCACCAACACACGCTCCCAAGTTGAGAGCCCTGGGATCCCTTTTAGTCGCCTCTTACGAGAGGCAGGGGATATCGTGGCTGTTATTCTACCGCCCCCACCAACAGGGGGAAATAAACGAAGATTTTGCTAGTCCATCTCAACAGAGATTTTTAAGAGCACATGAAATAAAAAAGTAAAAGGAACAAGGAGGGTTATAGTGTGCAAAAGGCTGCGAATAGTTGACGCTTTAATTCAATCACTTTCCGCAAAGATTTTCTTTTCTCACGTTATTTTCACTTCTTTTATCCATCTTCATATGTATCAAGAACGAAAATATCCCTTTTGAACATGTGGATTAATAGTCGGTTGTAGTCAAGCATTATCCTAGTGCTAGGAACAAACCCAAACCAAGAACACATGCAACAGACCGATTCTAACCTCCATTTGTCTCAGCTGACTAATGAAGTAATATTATCAGTGAAGATATTTTATTAGTCATGTGTAAATCTTTATGAAACAGAATTTCGTTAACTAATAATTATTTTTATGAGTTTTAATATTATTACTTAGTTTTATGAAACAGGGCCCAAGTGTGTGTGTATGTCACATTCGTACTGTCGTCTTCTACCGCCTTTCCCACGCCAGTGGAGACGAGGGTACGAACTGTATCATATATTATATGTACATATGTATGTATGTGAGCCGGCCCCGTGGTGTAGGGGTAACGTGCCTGCCTTTTATCTGGAGGCCCCGGGTTCGATTCCCGGCCAGGTCAGGGAATTTTACCTGGATCTGAGGGCTGGTTCGAGGTCGACTCAGCCTACATGATTAGAATTGAGGAGCTATCTGACGGTGAGATAGCGGCCCCGGTCTAGAACGCCAAGAATAACGGCTGAGAGGATTCGTCGTGCTAACCACACGACACCTCGTAATCTGCAAGCCTTCGGGCTGAGCAGCGGTCGATTTGTAGGCCAAGGCCCTTCAAGGGCTGTAGTGCCATGGGGTTTGGTTTTTATGTACGGATGTATGTATGTATGTATGTATGTATGTATGTATGTATGTATGTATGTATGTATGTATTATGTATGTATTATCCGCACACTTTATCTTGGTGCATTTACACCCTAGTGATGAATCGGTCGATCTCGGCGATCATCGAGATTCGTACTGGCAACCTTTGAAACACAAACTATGAATCGCTTAAGCATAGTTGTGCGACATCTGGCGTACACTTTACGTACTAGTACTGTTGTTGTTTACACAACAAAGCCAAAGTATAGAATTCATGCTATAAATAGGAACAAGATTCGCATCGAGAAATATTTTATAATGTTATATAATGTGTATGTGACATAGTTGTTGGCTTAATATGATAACGGTTTAGAAATTTCATATCGATCGATCATATTCTCGATTCAATTCAGATTTCATTTTCATTCAGTCGACAGCACCTGGCAGCACTATCGATACCGGGACAGCTCCCTCCTTACTCCTCACCCCCGTACACAAATGCACCAAGATAAAGTGTGTGTATATATATATATATATATATATATATATATATATATATAATGACCCTGTTTTACGCCTGGATGCTCTTCCTTACGTCAGTAGTGTTATGTGTTGCCTGAACATGACGAGAAGAGTGTTAGGAGTCAGAAGAATTTATCAGGCGCGATTAAAATTCCCGATCCGACCGGGAATCGAATCCGGGACTCTCTGAACCGAAGACCTCAACGCTGCGTTTCCCCTCCCACAGGGGGTCCAAACACAAAGCATTTTCCCAGCAGTCTCAAAGAAATGGACAAGAATTCCCCTTAGGATGGTTCTTGTCAGTATCACAATACGAATTTAATACCTTGGCAGCTTCCCCAGTTTGACGTTGAAACCGACTCAGTCATGCCAGTCACCACAGGCACTGTATAATCGTACGATTGAAAGGAAGGATTTCTAATTACAGTACCATGTTAATTATGCTCGTCAGTCCTAGCTGGACGATCGATAAATTTAATAGTGAGATGCGTCTCAATGAAAGGGAAATAGCTCCTTATATAGCCGCTGGCCTGCGCCGGTTTATCTAGTACCTTTTAACGGAGGCTTCTCTTGCGTGTTCGTTTTCATTTTCTATATCTGGCAGCAGGTAATGTAAACACATTACCAGACATAGCGTGTGTCGAGAATGTGAAGCAAATAAAATAACACTCGCGTTGTTTTTGGTCAGCACGAAGCCGGTTTTGCAGCTGTCCAGACTGATGTTTCTGGATGTTCTTTGCTGCTCAGCGCGTAAACTGTGTTTGTGAATATCGTAGTAGATCTTTATAGGCGACTTGTTTCCTCACTAGTGCTTAGCAAATGCAATATTGGTTTAATATTGAACAAGACGAAATTTCCGCAGTAAACAGTCTTTTCTGTACCAATTTTAGCTGTTCATAGTTGTAATCAGTAGAGATAGGAATTGTAGGTGCTGGACTTTCATTCTTTTTCGCTATTAAATTGCCCAAATTAGCTTGTCTTGCAAAGAAAACAAAGTGAACACCACAATGTCAGTGCCATTTTCCACTTGTTTGTTACCCTTTATTTTGGCTCTTCTGCCGCATTTTAAAACAAGAAAAGCCGAACATTTCAACAGTAAAGCTTGGTTCTATGTAGTTCCTCAATTCATCGCTATAATCTTAGGCTCAACATACTGCACTGAAGTACGAACCTGCCGCCCTTAATCAGCTGCTTATTTGTCGGCCTTGCTAGTATTACGTAGGTGACGGTTCAGAATAGCTTAATATTCCGCTATTTGCTATTACTGTAGTATCTGTAACAGGTATGCTGAAACAGAAAATGAACGCCGAGAAAATACGTGAGAGTGCTAAATAGTTTAGTGCTGATGGTGTTTAGAGCGCCAGGTCAGTTTTGAGATGCAATGATTGTGATATATCGGTAACAATTGATTTTTAAAAACCACCAACGTAATCATGTTAAGTACGAATATATCGCTACGATGAATAAAGAGGCTGTATGAAATTTCTTAAATGGGCTGTTGTGATGGATGTGGAGGAAGCACTGCATGGTATTGCAAACAGAGATGAGCTTAAGTAATATTTCAGAATATCTGTGACTGGCGAATCTGTGACACAGAAATATCTGACTTTTATCTGTGATTATCGTCATGGTCACTCTTTGGTCCCGGGCGGCCACTACGGAAATACTTCTAGTTGATATGATAACAATGCCAGGCAGTATTTTTCGAAAGATTTTGGACATTAGAAGTGGAAAAAAAAAAATTTACATTAACAATTTGAAGTTTAAATACTGCACAGGGGAAAGATTGTTAACATGACGCGCAATAAATTAACAAGCGGAATGTGATTGCCGGTGTCGTGTCTCCGGAATACCAATTATTTACAGTACTTAGTGTAGGTTTGTCGGCCCCGTAGTGTAGGGATAACGTTCCTGCCTCTTACCCAGAGGCCCCGGGTTCGATTCCCGGCCAGGTCAGGGATTTTTAACTAGACCTGAGGGCTGGTTCGAGGTCCACTCAGCCTACGTGATTAGAATTGAGGAGCTATCTGACGATGAGACAGCGGCCCCGGTCTAGAAAGCCAAGAATAACGGCCGAGAGGATTCGTCATGCTGACCACACGACACCTCTTAATCTTCAGGCCTTCGGGCTGAGCAGCGGTCGCTTGGTAGGCCTAGGCCCTTCAAGGGCTGTAGTGCCATGGGGTTTGTTTTGTTTTTAGTGTAGGTTTAAAAATAAAATGACTAAAAATAATACATTTATCAACTTAATGCAAAGATTCCTCTCAGATACTGTACTGGGTTACTCAGCAAATCTGTCCACCTCAAATAACTCGTGAACGGTTAAAGATATTGACAATTTGTTTTCACTTTCAGTAATGGTACCAAAGTACTAATAATCGGGCTTAAATTACTGTGCCATGACGATAATATTTACTGAAATCATGGTACTAACTTCACTTTTTTTTTTCAATTTTAGCACACTATTTTGTACACATATCCTGAAATCTACAAACATTACAAATTCAGCACCGTGATTAATTTGAAAATCGGACGAGTACTTCTCGAAAAAATATTAGTCGCTAGATAGGTATTTTCTCTACTGTGCTCATAAATACACTAGGCTTGTGATAAAATGTATGATTCAACACCTTCAATATCGCGGTAGGACACTGTTAAATGAGACACTGACTTAGACCTTGAGCTACAGCAGATAACATAGCCGTGTGAACGTGATCCAAGTACACAACGATATTTTGTCACATATACTTCCGTGACAGCGTATACGATATATCGGTGACTAAGTAACAGGCTGTGATTTATCGACCATCTCTAATTGCAAAACAGATACAGTACTAGAATAGAACTTAGCCAGAAAGCCTGATGTTAAGGACGTTACAACAAATAGGCATTTAATATCGACTGCAAACAAAATATGCGCCACTTGCGTCTGTTGACTTTGAACATTCCTTTTCTACGTATAAGTATTTAATTAGTGATCGGAGATGCGACCTCACTAAAAATAACTTTGAAATGTTAAATGTTATCTGTTTTGACAGTTTTCTGGACATGTGATTTTAATAACATTGTGTTTTGGGGCTTGTTTTAGGCAGTTTTTAATACATGATGTTTGATTCGTTGGCTGAATGGTCAGCGTACTGGCCCTCGGTTCAGAGGGTCCCGGATTTGATTCCCGGCCGGATCAGGAATTTTAACCTTTATTGCTTAATTCCAGTGGCTCGGGGTCTGGGTGTTTGTGCTGTTTCCAACATCTCTGCAACTCTCACACCACACTATCATCCACCACAATAACACGCAGTTACTTACATATGGCAGTCGTCGCCCACCCTCATCGGGGGGTCTGCCTTACAAGGGCTGCACCCGGCCAGAAATAGCCACACGAAATTATTAATACATGATAAGTTAATTTTGTGTCCTTTTATATGATGTAAAATTGGTTTTAGTGACGTTTGTATGAATGTTTACATTTAAAATTTGCACCTTTCTTGCACCTTTTCGGTTGTATACCTTCTTTTATAATTGAAGACCTCGGGGGAAAATAGTGATAACCCTCAAATTATAAAAATTTCAGTTTTTTGTAGTAAACAGTTCTATCCAATATGAAGTTTCATTTTTATCAAGAATCTAGTTGATTTAATGAGAGATGGCAGCACAATTAAGCTTCATTTTTTATAACAAGCCACATGTCTCTGCAGTAAACAGTGACAACCCACATTTCCAAGATGGCGGATCATATTTCTTAATGATGTGCTTTCTGCCAAACAAAATGTCATTTATGGTACAATAAACAATGAAGTTGAGGAGTTTATGGACGGAGATGACAGTTTAAAGGATCTGGAATATGTTGAAACCCAGGAATATCATGGAAGTTCATCTGGAAGTAGTAAACAAGTACGTTTTCGAGATGGCCTGCAGCTTTGTTTACCATGTGGTTTTGAGTGTGGGTTATAACTATTTATGTACATGCTGTATGTAAAATACCTTTTGCAAAAGTATTAGCATTAGTATTCATTATTTTCAAATCATGCTAACACGTACAATTAGCTAGTGTCATTATACTGAAATTTTATAAACATAACCGCTCTTTACACGTCCTTTATGTGACTATGTGGGTTATAACTTTGTTCACTTGTTGATGTACCGGTGCTATGTAGATTATAATTAGTTTACCTGTTATTTTCTTTAAAATAATTTGGTAACTGCATTATATGACATTTAAAAAACTTAACGGAAATCTCTTTAACATGCCGGGGTGGGTAGCTTAAGTTACTGGGTTCGATCTAGGCTCAGTGCGGTGGTATTTGAAGGCACTCAGATACGTCAGCTTCGTGTCGGTAGATTTACCGGCACAGTAAAAACTCCTGCGGGACAAAAATTCAGCATCTCGGCGTATCCGAAAACAGTAAAAGTAGTTAGTGATACGTAAATGCAATAAATTATTTTTCTTTAACTTAATTTTGTTAAACATAAGCCTACATTCAGACTTTTTCTTCCTTTCCTAGGGCTAAGGAATGTGCTTTAATGAGTACCACCAGTATACTTCGAATTTGATGGTAGTTTGAAGTGCAGTGGTACAAACAGTACAGAAATGTTCATTGATGAGGAGGATGATTAGTGTTAGATAAGTCCAGTTGAGAGTGAGGAGGACTACTTAACTGACATTAATCAAAGTACTTTATTATTGTAATTGTGTTACTAACTTGTTTCTTTGTGTACGTACTTTCGTATATTTCACAGAGATGTTTTCTTGCATTGTAAATTGTTCACTACTTTATTCACATTGCATGTAAATAATTATAACCCTCAAATTGATAGGCACATTCTCTATAATACTGGCTTTTAATGCATTTTTCTCCAGGATGTTATAAAGAAAAACTACATGTACCACTTCCTTCCCACTCCTAGCCCATTCCTATCCCATCGTCGCCACAAGACCGATCTGTGCCGGTGCGACGTAAAGCAAATAGCAAAATAAGAAAGCTAAAATGCACATGAGAAAAAGTTTTAGAATTGGATTTCAATGAAGATTGGTCGATTTCCAGTCAGACTGGTCTTGTATATATTGTGGGAGAGTAAAATCACTGTTTCGGTTCCCAATAAACCCCAAGTCCATTTCGGGAATTTGGACAGGTGGATGCTACCGAAAAACGGACCGTTATTGATATCTCTCTTATTACTCATCGTATTGAAATGATGCATATAAGAAGAAAGGTTTAGAAATTGATCTCCATTAAAGCAGGTACATTTCCATTAAGTTCGGTTGTGTATATTTTATGGGAGTGCAAAATCACGCTTTCGTTTTCGTATAAACCCGCAATCAGTTCAGGTATTTAGAAACAATAATGACCCTAAAACCTACCCAAGGACAGGTGGATTCTAAATATTAGCTTTGGTAGAAATATATCCAGTAGTTTCCAGTTATAGACAGACACCAAAGCTAAACATTATGCGGGTGGTCATTATTAAACCTGAAACGGATAACTGTACGGAAATTTCGCCAAAATAGCCAATGTACAGACACACGGTCGTTACGATTTCATTTATATAGATTATTATTATTGCGCTTTGACGGCCGCATTGGACCACTGTAGTAAATTTCTGTCCGGTCTTCTATGATGTTTTATGGTTTTTCCTTTTTATTTTTCCAATAATTCTCGTTCTATCTGATCTTAGTTTTCGTTTTTCTTCTGAAAGTGTGTTTTAAGTTGTTTCTCTTTTATCAATTTTTGGAAGGAATCTAATTTTACTGTTCTGCAATTTATTTACTTTGTTTGATTTATTCTTTAAGGTATGTATTCACCTTTAAAATAGCGATTTTAGGTCAAAATTATCAATATTTGGTTTTTGGTGTCATTTAAAATCCTGGAGTTTCTAGTTTCCAAATATGTAATTATCATTGACCTGAGATATATAGAACAGCCGTAAATTGCATTTAAATGGACCACTGCGTTCATGATTTCTCTCCTCTGGGGGCGTGGTCTGGTACTAACATTCACTAGCTTTCCATACTCAAGCAGATTTTTCAACATAATTAAATTTCAATACATTGCATTGGTGTTTCATCATGTACTACCCTTGTGAACCAACAAATGACATTGGTTGTCATATGATATCTCTCTCTCACTTTTTTTTTTGCTAGTTGCTTTACGTCGCACAGACACAGATAGGCCTTATGGCGACGATGGGACAGGGAAGGGCTAGGAGTGGGAAGGAAGCGGCCGTGGCCTTAATGAAGGTACAACCCCAGCATTTGCCTGGTGAAAAAATGGGGAAACCACGGAAAAACCATTTTCAGGGCTGCCGACAGAGGGATTCGAACCTACTATATCCCGAATACTGGATACTGGCCGCACTTAAGATATATCTCTGGAGAAGAAATGTTGAATCTTGTATAAATGCAGTGGAATATAACTATGACTGCTATGTGCGTTGTTATTTGTGTTTATATCGAGTGACTAACTTCTGTTAAGTGAATAATGGGTAGTAATAGACATAGTGGCTATAAAAGAAAGCGCCGTTTCTACGGAAATAAGTATACAATGCATAAACGAAATATTGAGACAGCAGTCCAAAATGAGAACAATGAAAATCAACTACCCACTTTCTACTTTGCATTTTGACAGTAATTGAGATGATTCTCAAGGTGATTTTAACATATTTAGTGTGGAATGTGAAGAGAAACTGTTATCTTTGCTGGCATGCCCTGTCTGTATGAACTGTGGATCCATATCGCTGAAGGCTTTTGTAAACAGAGGTTAGGTTGGGCTTTTGTTGTTGGTTTGTTGTATAGTAATTTTGATTTTCAATCTCAACCTCAGTGTAGGCCTACATCAAGGAAAATTGGTCAGATGCCTGAAATAAATAGAAGACTTGTGTATGGGATGCACCTCATTGGTTGTGGACGAAATGAAGCAAGAATTTTTTTTGTATATAATGAATTTACCTCCACCACCCGCACATGCAGCATATACTGAACATGTCTAAATTTTGGCTGAAGTTAACCACTGAAGGTATCTCAGAGGAAGAAAACGACTCAAAAGGACAATAATCTACAACAAGAGGGACCTATTTATGCATCAAACCAAATCAAACCCCATTACACTACAGCCCTTGAAGGGCCTTGGCCTACCAAGTGACCGCTGCTTAGCCCGAAGCCCTGCAGATTACGAGGGGTTGTGTGGTCAGCACGACGAATCCTCTCGGCCGTTATTCTTGGCTTCCTAGACCGGGGCCGCTATCTCACCGTCAGGTAGCTCCTCAATTCTAATCACGTAGGCTGACTTGACCTCGAACCAGCCCTCAGGTCAGGGTAAAAATCCCTGACCTGGACGGGAATCGAACCTGGGGCCTCCGGGTAGGAGGCAGGAACACCACCCCTACACCACGGGGCCGGCACTTATGCATCAGGAGGATTTTAATTGGCCAAAGTAAGTAATTTCAATCCCGAAATAAACTTCCAAGATTGAAGTTCAATTTTCCACACAATGAATTTCTCCAGATTTTCCATAATTCAAAAAATCATGATGTCTTCAAATTTTAAGTTATATAATACATTGATATGTCAATTTGAAGCTTATTAAACGTAGAATGTTTTGAACTAAATATAATAATAAATAACACTATGATAAAAAAGTTCCAAATGAAAAAAACAAATCCAAATACTGTATTCTAAAATTTTGAGCTCCATGAAAAATATATTTTTAAAAATACAATGTCAGTATATTATTATATTCTGTTTAGTTCATCACATTATAAGCATTACTAGGATGAATTATTCGCAAAATAACTGGAATTGAACTATTTTCCAGAAAGCTAAGATTTTTGGAAATTTATGCAAAATTTTGGAGTTTTTGACAATTATTTAGGAAACGACACCTTAAGTGTGAAATTTGTATAGTGTAAATATCTTCGGTAAATGCAGGTATTTCATTGTACAAATTTCAAAAACATTGATAGAATAGTGCAGATTTTGGTCCGAAACGTGAATACATACCTTAAATTCTAGTGTTAAGTCTAATTCTTTCATGTCTTCTTTTATTTATTTTATCCAGACAGGTTGTCGTTTCCAAAGCTTCTCCAAAATTCTGCGTATTAACCTGTCTTGAGGTGTTCTCAACAGATGACCAAAGAATGATATTCTGTACTTTTTTTATGAAATCCGTTACAGGTTCTATTTTCTGATATACTGCTGCATTTGGAATGCTACGCCATTCTCCTTTTTGGTATTTCTTAAATTCTGACTACTATTCTTTCTAAAATGTTATTCTTTTGCCTTAGTTTAAATAATGTTTCACTTCCATAAGTTATTTCAAGTTGGACTACAGCCTTATTTTTTTTACAATTGGCTTTACGTCGCACCGGCACAGATAGGTCGTATAGCCACGATGGGACAGGAAAGGGCTGGGAGTAGGAAGGAATCCGCCGTGGCCTTATCCAGCAGGAATTACTTTACGTGCTAATGTATCTATAGATACTATACATATTATATTACCATTTTGATTATTATTAATATTTTGACTATTAAAATTATAATAATCTTTTCAATGTAATGAACATTTGATCCAATGGTTTTACATTAGGACCATTCATCGTAATAGGAAGTCTCAAGAAGACAATACCTGACCTTAAACGGCCGCGACACCAAGGGAAGGCCAAGTGATTGTGATTCTAAAAGGTGTCATGACAGGCAGACGACTGAAACATGCTCCTCAATTCAGACCTTGATGTTCAACAGCCAACAAGGTTTAACAGAAGAGCCAATCGTGCGACTCATTGGTGGAATCACCACTAATTCACATTCTCTCATGGTGGTCATAATGTGGACTGAATACTGTAATAAACACCGAGTTTGTCCCGTTTCCCAACGGGATCGGGTATGAAGAGAGATGACATGAAAGACGTGATGCATGGTGCCTACTCCTGTCGAATAGCACCAAGGAATCTGCCAGGGCTTTATTTTTTCCCCGTGAAATTGCTTGTTGTACTCCAGTTCTTGTTGTTGGTTGGTTATGTTTTAAGTTTACTTTATTATCACTTGTATAATTAAGCTAGTAGTAAGCTCAACCTATAGTATTGTAAGCCGTAGTTTTGAGTATTGGAAATACTGAAGTTGTGTGAGAATTTGTATATGATGATGCTGGATTTAGAATGTTGAATTAGTAGTAATTCTTGTAATATTTTCTCTCCATAGATTTGGTCCAGTTCCATAGCTGAATGGTTAGCGTGCCGCCCTTTGGTCACAGGGGTCCCGGGTTCGATTCCCGGCAGGGTCGGGAATTTTAACCATCATTGGTTAATTTCTCACGGGGGCTGCGTGTATGTGGTGTCTTCATCATAATTTCATCCTCATCATGACGCGCAGGTCGCCTAAGAGAGTCAAATCGAAAGACCTGCACATGGCGAGCCGAAAATGTCCTCTGACACACTCGGCATTTTCCATTAATTTGCTTGTTGTACTCTTGTTGTTTGCTTGTTTGTTTGTTTGTTTGTTGGGTAATTATGTTAACTTTATTTTATTATTACATTACTGTAAGTGACCATTGCCATCGGGTTATTTCCCATTTGCAATGTATTTGTTAATAATAATAATAATAATAATAATAATAATAATAATAATAATAACATGTTCCCATCGGACGGACGATCCACCATCAACAGCGTCATATGCCCTCACTGCAGAGAGGTTTGGAATTTAATCCAGGCTTTGGTACACAATATAGTGATTAGAAATTGTATACCACCACCTCCCTTACCCTGCCGGCCAACATTGTGATGGAGAAATATTTTCGACCAGCAGGATTCGAACCGGCTAACCACGGTGCCAAGATCACATAGACTTCACGCATTAACGATCATGGCCACCAGGCGGACGTAATAAACACGGATCATAAGCCCATATTTGTTACTTTGTTACTTTGAAACAAGGGAACGCCGTCTTTTTTGTTGGTTTGTTGAGAGCAAGTACACGAGAGTCCCAGGGCAAAAACTGTACCCTTCTACTCATGTTTCCGCGACGTGCCGATGAGTCGGAAAATCTCCATCAAGTTCACTGGCGGGAGAAAAGCGAGCTGTCATGGAAAGGAAAAAATACCCCCATGTTAGGGATGAAACCCTCTATTCGCTAAGCTGTTAAAAATTCTAATTTTTGGGCTCAGAGTAGAATAAGTGTTTACGGTGGAAGAAAGACTCGCTTCTTAACAAATGGGCTTCTTCAGGGGGGGAATTAATTTAGATTTTTAATGATTTAATTTAGAATAAGCCGAAAAATGGAGGAGCTAACCAGTTGAAACGGTCGTAAGTTAGCTAGGGGCCGCGATGTTTGAAACGAGTATTACGAATAGGAATAGGTTGGAACCTCTCTCGTACTTTTCGAGAAATGGTCACAAGCATAAAGTTAGGGCCAGAAACTTGCCTACGGATGTGGGCAAGTTTTCCTTCGTAAACAGGTCCATAAGGGATTGGAATAATTTACCTGCGGCAGTAGTTGATATATTCCCTTCCGGTATCAGGTCATTTAAGATCATTAGTGCTAGTGTAAAGTGGAAAGTAAAAGTTGTAAATTACGGACAATGAATTTGCGATATTCTGCCTGATTTAGAATGTTGAACTAGTTGTATTTCTTGTAATATTTTCTTTCCTTTGCCTGCTGCCATTTCTTGATGGATGCAGTACTTTTGTATCCATCTCTTGGCACAGGCCAGAGTAAAGTGTAGCTTTCACCGAAGTCCCAGTCTCATCCATGGCTGTGACAATATGGAAGCTGCTGGGGTATGGGTGGTGCTGAGTAATCATCAGAGCACGACTAGTGCATCTGAGTGTTCTGAAAGGTGCTGCTCACAGGGTCAGTCGTGCTGCAATAGTAATTTCTGACACAGTGAGGAAAGCAATGGCAAACTACCTCACTCTTCGTCTTGCCTAGTACGCCTCATTTTGGTGCTGTCATTGGTTTTTGCGGTTTCCTGATAACCGCATAACCTTTGGTGGTGCTATTTGAGGATCCAACTAGCCTCTGGGCTGATGACCTAACAGATTTTCTTTTCACGGAGTTGCTCGTTTTAATTTTGTTTTGTTTTGTTGTTGTTGTTGTTGGGTGATTATTACCTTATTATCACACTACTGTAAGTGACCACTGCCACCGGGATATTTTCCAATTGCGATGTATTTGAAAATAATAATAATAATAATAATAATAATAATAATAATAATCAGAAGAAGAAGGAGAAGTGTCCGGCTTCTTGGTTCTTATGGCCTGTTTTAGAGTAGGATGCCTGGGTTGGTAGATCGACTAAGGAAGATTCTAGACTTGGCCATCTTGACTCTTTTATTTACCTGAGATCTAATAAGCGGAATACGAAGTTCGATTAGTATCTTTTTATTTGATCTCAGAGGTGGGGCTTTTGTCATTTTCCGAAGGGCTCGATGTTCAGTTTCAAGTAATGTATTGTTGATTCCTAACCAACGTACGATAAGTACTGGGATACTGAGCCTGGACATAGTTGTTACCATTCTTAGACTTCACAATAGTATCGTATGCAGTACATGCTTGCATAATACAGATCTGAGTCTCCGCAGCGGGGAGTTACAACAGAGTCACGATATTTCCGTCTAACGTAAGAGGTAACCTGAGGTGACCCTTCAGGTTCTCAGACCTTCAGCCTACATACAATACGAACTCTCAACAGGCATTCAACTTTCTTTCAGTCGAGAGTTCGTCTTTATAACATGTTCCATGTAATAAACTTTTCTCATTCCTAGACCATTCGTGTCTATAACCCGGGTCCTTTCACATGTCCCTTCTATTACTAACTAACTAACCAACTAACTAAAAATAAACTGAGCAGTTTAGGCGCTAACCAATCCGCTTATGGTTTATTTTATTTACATATTTCGTTTTGTTAGGCTAAATAAATAAAAATCACGTCAAACAAACGTTAACGGGATGTAACGTCAAAAACCAGCCTGTAATATAATATCTATGTTAGGCATTCAACCCTGCAGTGCATAGTGTAGCGTTTTCGCTACATAATATTCTTCTTCTTATAGTACAGAAACATGCTAAAAAATGGCAAACTTAACTATGTACATAATATCTAACGTCTGTACTTCCAGAAATTATGATACAGGGGGCTATGTGTTATATTATCTTTGTCTGTGACAGGTGGACATGAGTCACGGTGGCTGTACATGCATGATTAGCTCTGAAATATAATTCTAGGTAACTCGCTGATGATTGAAATTGAACAAAAATACTGTCCTATCCACAATATACACAGTTCAAAAAAATTAGGGGAATATGTAACGTCTTGTATGTGAACGTTAATTTGGTAGATGGGGTTCCAATGGTCGTACAGCATACCTTGAGATGTTAGTTACTCAGGGTATGTCAAATCAAAGTTATACTCTATCTGTAGGCGTAATAAATAATAATAATAATAATAATAATAATAATAATAATAATAATAATAATAATAATAATAATAATAATATTATTTGCTTTACGTCCCACTAACTACTCTTTTACGGTTTTCGGAGACGCCGAGGTGCCGAAATTTAGTCCCGCAGGAGTTCTTTTACGTGCCAGTAAATCTACCGACACGAGGCTGTCGTATTTGAGCATCTTCAAATACCACCGGACTGAGCCAGGATCGAACCTGCCAAGTTGGGGTCAGAAGGCCAGCGCCTTAACCGTCTGAGCCACTCAGCCCGGCATCTGTAGGCGTAGTCATGCATTTAACTATCAGGTGACCCCTCAAAACAAAGTGAATAGCAGTGCGTCCGTGTGTCGTTGTGAGGTACACAGACTACTGCGGTCACTTGAGCACGTTGCACGTAAACCAGCACATCCCACGAGACATCTTAACGAGGTTCAAGTCGCAAGGGCGTCACTTTGATCCAGGAAGGATTAACTTTTCGTCGTGTTGCTGTGGGTCTCAATGTTTCTCCGTCAGTTATTCAACACTTGTGGAATCGCTACAGTGAGACAGGCCAGTTCACAAGGAGGGTTGGACAAGGTCGTGGACGCATGACAACCCCACAGGATGACCGATATCTGACCATCTGTGCGTTGCGGCGTCGTTCAGCAACTGCCAGAGAACTGCAACAAGACCTCAGGAGGGTCATTGGAGTCACGGTGTCTGACCAGACAGTAAGGAACAAGTTAAGAGAAGTGTCCCTACGACCCAGACGTCCTGTTCGAGTACCCCGTTTAACGCAGCAACATCTCGCAGCTCGCCTTCTGTCTGCCCGTACCCACGTCAACTGGCAACTTCGCCAGTGGAGACCTGTGTTGTTCACAGACGAGTCCAGATTTCCCCTGACACAGCGTGATGGACGTCAACGTATATGGAGACGCCGTGGTGAGCAGTACATGCCAAATGTTGTCCAGGAAGGCGACCGATTCGGACAAGGTTCTGTGATGGCGTGGGGTGGCATCAGAATTGATGGCCGTACGGATCTTGTCGTCGTCCGTGGTAATCTTACCGCTGCGGGGTACACCGTGCAGATACTGCTACAGCATGTGTTGGTTGCTGCATACGGCGTTGGCCCTAAATTCGTACTCATGCACGACAATGCCAGGGCTCATGTAGCGCGCTTCACCAGAGCTGTCTTACGAGAACTGGACATTCAAGAGATGGAATGGCTAGCGATGCCTCCCGACCTTAATCCCTTCGAGCATGTGTGGGATAGGATTGACAGTAGTGTTCGTGGGCGTCCTGTTCCACCGCAGACTCTCCAAGACCTCGAACAGGCTCTCACTGAAGAATGGGACCTGATACCGCAACGTGACCTCCGTCGACTTATACGGAGCATGCCACGTAGGTGCCAAACTGTGATAAATGCTCGCGGAGGACATACACCATACTGAAGCTCTCCAACTGTGATAAAAATCCACTCTGGAGGACTTATCACTTTGTTTTCGTCGCTATTTAGACATTTCGTTTGTGTTCTGAAAATGAACGCGAATCCATCGATGTTCTTGTGTATATTTCAACGATAAAGAATAAAGGTTTAGTTGGTAATGTACCTGGGTGTGAGGTATTGTTTTGTGGAGCATGGCATACGTTCAAAAACATGTTCCGTTAATTTTTTTGAACTGTGTATTTATATTTTAGCACAAATGTCTAATACAGTTCAATTTACAATATTTGTTACTAAAAAGTCATGAAATATGGATGCACTGTAGCACTTTTGCTACATCATTCAGCTAAGGCATGTCTTTTCAGATGCATGTTTGAAGGTCAGGGGCAGCAATGACTTGAAGTACTTCTTGGTAGTGTTCTATCTGACGATTATTTTATTAATGCCGCAAGACTTAGATAATAATAATAATAATAATAATAATAATAATAATAATAATAATAATAATATGTATTGTGTTTTCTCAAGATGGAGTTGTTTTCCTTTGTTGTATTTGTAATTCCTCTTGACATGAACGTCTTATGGCTGGGAATCATCTGAAAATATATGTTACAGAAATTAACTTGACAGAAGTGTGACCTAGCACCTGTGCAGGCTGTGATGGCCAAATAATGTTACCTAGCAACCGTTCAATCTATGTCTTATGGCTTGTGGTCCTGTGAAATTAGCACTGGCCACGACCGAGCAGCACTGTGTTTCAAAGAGAATGCAGATTGTTTCAAAGGCTATCACATCAGTTGAACTATGAACATGACCTATCCATTTGAGCAAGCTATTATTTTCCAATTCCATGAGTGTAATACATCTCCTTTAATTGTTTAAAATCACTTTTCTTCTATGTTGTTACGGGTACTACTTCTCATACACTGTACTCGGTAACATTTGTACATAAGTAGCCTTCAATGCATGATGTAGCGCTTTTGCACACTCCTGAGTTTTCCCCTTTTTGCTCACCAGTATGATCAAATACCCCAAGAATCTGTTGTCAATGTGTTGTTACATATCTAATCTCCCTGCAATAACAATAATAATGTTATAATGTATCGGGTCGGCTCCGTAATTCGCCTGGAATGGAATTCCAGGCTCGCGTTGCACCTAATGTGAAGGTGCGGATGTATCGTTTGGTGGAGTGTGTGGAGATGGTCAAGAGATTCTATTTTTAAATGTTATTGATTTACTTTCCACTAACTGCATTTTTAATGGTTTTTCAGGGACGCCAAGCTACCGGAATTTTGCCCCACATGAGTTCTTTCACATGGGCTCAAAAGGCCAGAGCTCATAAGGCACCGTTCTTCTTCTTCTTCTTCTTCTTCTTCTTCTTCTTAACCTAATGACACTTAATGCTAATAAACTGGCCTGGTACATACAGAAATATACATTTAAACTTGCCCTTCAGGTACGGATATACAATTACTTAATCTAAATTTTACCTTTACTGCACAATAGTATATTATTGCGGTGGAATTTGAAGATGCTCAAATACGTTAGACTCGTGTCGATAGATTTACCAATACGTAAACCAATTTCTGAGGGACAACATTCTACCACCTCGCCGTTTCCGGAAAGCGTGAAAGTTGTTATTCATTGTATTAACACCATATAATGCGGAATTATCAGCATGAGACTTTGTGCACATGGTCTCACGGCATGGACTTCCGTAATAAAATATGCCTCGTCTTACTCTTTACTGTTCAATGCGCACTGTCAACAGACATTTTTTTCCTATCGGACTTATTATTATTATTATTATTATTATTATTATTATTATTAATAACATTTATTATCCCCTTCTTCAAGAAGAGTTGAAACCGTGATATTTCTCCATATAAGTTCATTCGGCATAATTAGCATCTCGTACTAACATGATCAAGATCATTTCTGTACTCTTATTCCCAAAACTCTTGCTACTTAAATAAGCCTGTATTACTCATGAACTTCTCACCGCCTAACTACCAGTGAAGTGCTTGACTTTACGGGAGGTTAGATATGTTTCAAATAATGAGCTTTACATTTGTCAATTATAACATTCTTTCTAGATAATTTTCGTCCATATTCAATTGAAAATGAAAACCTACAACCTGTTTTCCAGTCTTTGACCGGGTCAGGGATGTAATGAATGAATCAGATATAGGCTATTAGTACGATGGGGTCACCACTCCCAAAGTGATTATTAATGACTGATAGATACTATGAAATGATAATGGAGAGTGTTGCTGGAATGAAAGACGACAGGGAAAAAGCGGAGTACCCGGAGAAAAACCTGTCCCGCCTCCGCTTTGTCCAGCACAAATCTCACTTGGAGTGACCGGGATTTGAACCACAGTATCCAGCAGTGAGAGACCGACGCGCTGCCGTCTGAGCCTCGGAGGCTTAACTCCATATTCAATTATACTAGTAATATCTAATAATCATGTTTCTTAACTTCCACTCTAGTACCAGTAATTATTGCCAACATTCAGATACATAGTTAAAATTGTACTCGGTTCAGCACCACGAAACATACCGCTTAATCGAGCAGCTCGTCTCCTCATTTGTCGGAAATGAACCAGAACAAATAGAGCTACTTTCCTGCTTATCTTTTCCTGTTCTCGAATCAAGTAATCCTGGTGGAGGTTCCACACACTGCAACCATATTCATCTGTAACTGGGGATAAGTACTCGTTTCCTGTACTCATGATCGAATCCCGACACAGTCGGTTGGCTTTAAAGAGTGTTTAAACGAGAGATCCCTATGTCAGTAGAGCTACTGGCACGATTACACCTTTTTCTTATTCTTTTATTCATACCAAACCAAACCCCATAGCACTACAGCCCTTGAAGAGCCTTGGCCTACCAAGCGACCGCTGTTCAGCCCGAAGGCCTGCAGATTACGCGGTGTCGTGTGGTCAGCACGAGGAATCCTCTCGGCCGTTATTCTTGGCTTTTTAGACCGTGGCTGCTATCTCACCGTCAGATAGCTGCTCAATTTTAATCATGTAAGCTGATTGGACCTCGAACCAGCCCTCAGGTCCAGGTAAAAATCCCTGACCTGGCCGGGAATCGAACCCGGGGCCTCCGGGTAAGAGGCAGGCACGCTACCCCTACACCACGTGGCCGGAATTCTTCTTCTTCTTCGTAACTTCATGGGGCCTCTAAATATTAGCTCCTAATTAGCGTCGACCTCCAAGATCTTTTGCTACCATGATTTTCCTTCATTCCCACCTAGATATACCTGCTCCCATCACAAAGCTGCAGGTTGTTCTTATTGGGTCTTCTTGGATTTTTTCTCTCTCTTCAGCTGGTAGTCCTAGAGTGGAGCGTCTGATTCTACCCAGCGCTTCACATTCGAAAAGTATGTGTTCAGCTGGTTCCTCTGGTTCATTGCATTTCCTACAATTATTGTCTCTTATTACTCCAATTCTATGTAATGGCAGTGTCCTGTCAACATTCCTACCACCCATCTGCTGTGTTTCAACAGTTCTTCATAAAGTCCTTTTATCAGTTCCTTTGCAAGCCTGTATCCTGGAGTATTTTTCCAGTTCTTCATTTTGTTTCTTTTGTACCCATTTTCCTATGTAGTGTCGGGCTTGTCCATAAGAAATGTCACAATGTCACAGGTTAGTCAGATTTCAAATTTAGAACAAAGTTTTTAAACTTTCGAACACTACAAATAGTGATATTATTTTAATAAGACGACGTAATCGATAATGTTTTATATTCAAAATAATTTTAATAGTTATTATGATTAAGTCTGTTAGCAGTTAAACAATAAGTTGCAAATTATTAGAATAATGTTACCGATTTTAACCTTGTTAAAAATGTGTATAGCTGAAGATGTTCAATAATTGAACGAAACATGTCCTATGTTTTTAATAATTTAGCAATAAAATAAGGATGAGATCCTAATTTTATAATTGCTTTTAAAGTATTGAATAGGTGGAAATCAAAGTTTTATTGTTCTACTTTAACTGACTTTCAATACGGAAAAATGAGGATAGTATCCTGCAACTTCCCGTCAATACCACGCAGCCGAGATTCGTAAATGGAGCTTGTCACTGCGACTTCGGGGGTTGCTTTCGTACGTGACCGGTAATTGATTCACACCTGAGAAACAGCGAGGCTTCACCGATTTTCCGATCATTAGAAGTTTTAGTTTTTCGGTCCTCGTCATATTAGGTCCCAGCATCACTGAAACCCTTTCTTTACTTGTTAACTGTTCCTCACAAACCACAAATGACGTATTGCACAATTCATGTTGCATAAAATTCGAGTTATGAAGTATTTTTTTGTTTCAAGGGAGGAAATGTTTGCTTCGAGAGATTCGTGTAACCGAATTTCGCGTAATGGAGAAATAAATACACGTGAAGAATAGGACAAATGGCCGGGAAATTTAAGTTAGTTCGAGATACTGAAAATTAGAATAATGGAGGCTCGAGATATCAAGGTTCGACTGTAAAGCAGTAAATAAATAAATTAGTTAATCCGAGATTGATGTATGGCCTAACTGAAGAAGAATAAAAACAATTACCTGTGTCATTTCTAATACCCTGGGAGTCTGTTGTTAATTAGATCCTGTATTAGGGCAGACTTAATTCGTGGTAACAAGATGAAGATCTAATCGCGCAGCAAACCTCGTGCGCTGGTCGACAGCAAGGCGCCACGCCGGAGAGAACAACAGTCTGCCGTTTCAAACACTGGTGGAATCACAGCACTACGTTGAGTCTGACATCACTCACACCAACACACATACACACGACCTGCAACCACTCAAGCGCAGCGCGTCTCTGCACCAGACTGAAAGTGAGAGGTTGGGGCTGCATGTCTACAGCTGCTGGTAGGTCGATTGGTGGTGGGGAGAACTTGTGTGATGTCACAACCTTGACAGCACAGAAACAAGGTTCTTCACTTCTTACTTCAATATTCACCTGCCGCCGGCTAATTCGACCTTGCCTTGCCTTGCAGATGACACCAACAGCAAGAGAAACAACTAGCAAAGAGGATTTTCTTTTTGTTTCTTTCAAGAAAGCCAGCTATAACCGGACAAACGCTCGCAGCTTGCTGACAGGTCTATAGCCAATAGAAAGAAGTGTTAAAATTTTGCATCATTATTTTTATCTTATTCTCCATATTACTAGTAGCTGAAGTACCCGTCGCTGACGAGACAATCATAATATAGTATGTGCAAAGCTCCCCAGGTACATTCCTCCACAACTCAGGCAACCTGTTTTACTCGGGACGCATCCCGTCTATCGGAGATGAGTGGCAGCTGAAGAGACAAATCACATTACACCAATGGTCAATGCAACTTAATGCTATTGTTGATACTGTTAATTCATTAAAATATATTTCAATATTATGGGCCTTCACAATTAGTTTTCTCCCAACTCGGGGATATTAGAATATCTGATGATGATGCTTGTTGTTTAAAGGGGCCTAACATCTACGTCATCGGCCCCTAATGGTACGAAGTGAGACGAATTGGAATGACAAATTAAAAGTCCAAAATCCTTCACTGACCAGAATTCGTCTCGTGGGGACGAAGAATGAATGGATGGATATAAATTAAAACAATCAGTGGATCCGACCCGCAATGTCTCGCATTCACAGAAACTGACGTGAAATAATAGTATTACTGACTAAGGATTTGCGTCTATAGCATAATAATGAATCGATGATGCTTTTAGTCTAAAGGAGTCCAAAATCAATGTCATCGGTCCCTTATAATGGTACTTATCGCTAGGAAAGTAGAACCATGGTATTTGTCATGGTGCAGTACTATTCAAAAGTAGCGTAGACTCGCGGTATTCCACACAGTATGGTACTACTCACAGGTAATGAAATTCGCACATGTAACACAGACCTATGGTGTTTCACACATTGCGGCACCATTTACAGGCAACGCAAACCTATGGTGTTCATCACATAAGTGTACTAACCACAGGGACTCTCACTATCCCGTGGTGTTCCTCATATAGTGGGTACTTATCATAGGCAAGCCAGAACCATGGTGTCGCTCATCCCATGGTATCGCTCATATAGTGCTACCAATCACAGGTACTGTAAAAGCCGGCAACACACTCTTTTGCTACTAATCACAAACCTATTTTGTACCTGACATAGTGGTACTACGCGCAAGTAAAAGCGACCCATGGTGTTCCCCGCGTGGTGGTATTAATCACAAGTAGTTTCATGGTTCTAATTCAATCATCCCTTGGCCGCCCCTTTTAGTCGCCTCTTACGACAGGCAGGGGATACCGTGAGTGTATTCTTCGTCTGCGTCCCCCACCCACAAGGGGTTACGTGTCTGGTCCGCGAGAGGTATTTTATTTCCCTCAAGTCCGCCGGCAGCCGGTTAGGAGCCCCCTATCCGCCACCTGGGACGCGCCACGTGGGAGTATCATCTCTCCCCCTGCTACGCCAGCGTAGTAGGTTCGTGGATTAGAACATCTAATTTCCTTCCTTCTTTCATGACTCCCTCCTGCCTTATTATTCCAGATATTGTTCCTTTGCTGTTTTTATCTCATTTTTTTGTAATCTTCACTGTTTCCCTTGTCGACACGCACCAATAGCAATGCTGTTTTACACCTTAACATAATCATGATAAAAAACATCGCTAATTAACACGACTAAACAATATTTCCATGTTAGCAATCCTAGGCGTTGATATGGACTAAGCAACAAAGGTTTGAATTTATTTATGTTATTATCATAGTCGGTATGTTAAAACTGTGTAAGATATACTTGTTTGGAAATCATATTCTCTATAACTTTGTTAAATAATAGTTGTCGATAGTACCAATAATATAGGTATTTCAAAAATTAAATTTTAGGCGCATTCCTCTAAACTACCACTTCATTCTGCATGCAGTAGACTGTATTACCATATTCCCAGACTTAAAATTCCGATTTTCATTAAATTCTGTTCATCCATTTTCTCCTGGTACGGTCATGATATGGACTTCCCAAGAAAAATCGAAATTCATTAATTATATTATCATAGCCGGTACGGTAAAACATGCATAAGACATAAATGATCGGAAATTTAATTCTATATAACTTTAGTTATATAATATTTGTCGATAAGACCATTAATAACTAATATCTGAGAACTAAATTTTAGGCCTTCCCCTCAACTACAAGTTCACTCAGTGCGAATACAATTATTTATAGCTTAAATTATAATGCCTCATTCTCTGACTTTACGTATCAATTTTCATTAAATTCTCTTCGGCCATTTTGTCGCGATGCCCTTGCATACATACATACATACATACATACATGAGAGGACGGAAAATTAAAAACAGCCTTTCCTTGTTACAGTGCACACGACCGATACTGAAATACCATTCTTTTTAAAGTCTGAGCAATCTGTAGACAACGCTCTTACTTTATATATACAGATTTTTGACATTTTCATATGATTGGAAGTAAAAATGAAATGGCGTATGGCTTTTAGTGCCGGAATGTGTCCGAGGACTTTGGCTCGCCAGGAGCAGGTATTTTGATTTGACGTCCATAAGCGACCAGGGGAATTAACCAATTATGGTTAAAATTCCCGACCCTGCCTGGAATCGAACCTGGGACCTCTGTGACCAAAAGCCAGAACGCTAACCATTTAGCCGCGGAGCCGGACAATGATTGGAAGTAGTAATGTTGAATTGACGAAGACCAAAGACAAGTAAGTAGAAAAATAAACTCTCTTCACAGTTGAAGAATTATGGGCTTAGGCTTGAAAAAGGACAGGGACAAGATCACAGATATGCAACGCACAACAGGCACGGTCCACTTCAACGTCACTGCAGGATGAAAAACTAGGCTAAAATCCACCACCAGTGAAACTCTGAGCAATATTGTCTATTATCTACCGTCCGGTTCCATGGCTAAATGGTTAGCCTGCTGGCCTTTGGTCAGAGGGGTCCCGGGTTCGATTCCTAGCAGGGTCGGGAATTTTAACCATCACTGGCACGGGGGGCAGGGTGAATCTGTCGTCTTCATCATCATTTCATCCTCATCACGACTCGCAGGTCGCCTACGGGAGTCAAATCAAAAGACCTGCAGCTGGCAGTCGAACATGTCCTCGGACACTCCCGGCACTAAAAGCCATAATCCATACGTCTACCGGATGTACATTATGAGGTGGTTACACATATCCTGTCCTGGCGACATTGGCAATACGAAAGGAATTCTAGCAGGGATAGAGAAAAGACGAACACGCTTTCACTACAGGAGATAAACAAGATTAGGGCACGTAAGAAATAAATATCATTCGAAGGTGATGATTCCAGTAAACTAGCTGGTCAAATTCTACGATCTTTCAGATCTTCATTGACATTCGACTGACACCCCATCCGAGATTGAAACGAAGTATTAGTAGAAAATTCGGAACAAAAATACCATTTTATTATAATGCAATTATCTAAATCATTCATAGCTTAGGGACATCTGAACAACTGAAACGAATGTGATATGAACAAACAAATAGACGTTTAATACAAGAAATACATTTCATAATTAATCCGTATTGTCAGCCTGAACAAGACAAAGTCTTAATGATTGAGTGACTCCACCTTTACAATACAGAAACAATATTATTCCTTTTACTTTATTTTTTTTTAAAGGAGATGTTTCGTCTCCTCCTTGTGAGACATCTTCAGCGTGAAATATTATGATGAACACATGATATTCTTACTAAAAACAATGACATATCCTTAAAATGTTAAAGAGTTAAAATGATTCAATCTTTCACATGTAAACAGTTTTAAACAAGTTCGTGTTGTTAAAAATTGTCTTAAGACCAATTATTAAATGGTGAAAGTCCCCTTGGGTTTTGAAACTCAAAATAAAATTAATACGATAATCACAGCGTTCTAAAATCCTAATTTAATCTTAAAAACAGATCGATGTCATATCAAGTTGGAAGATTGAATACGTATATGTCTGGTTGAAAAGGGCGGCTTTTTTTTTTTTAGGTGGAATTACTCAATATGTTGGTTTATGTAGCCGGACAATTCGTGCAATTCATATATTTACTGGTGTATGAAAAATTTCTCCGCCCTGTTTATCTCTCTTTTGTCCAGCCGGCTCGTGTGTGGCTCTCTGTAGGAACGCTGTGATAATCATATTAATTTTATTTTGAGTATCAAAACTCATGCCGGCCCGATGGTGTAAGGGTAGCGTGCGTGCTTCTTACCCGGAGGTCCGGAGTTCGATTCCCGGCCAGGTCAGGGATTTTAACCTGGACCTAAGGGCTGGTTCGAGGTCCACTCAGCCTACGTGATTAGAATTGAGGAGCTATAGGACGGTGAGATAGCGGCTCTGGTCTCGGAAACCAAGAATAACGGCCGAGAGGATTCGTCGTACTGACCGCACGACACCTCGTAATCTGCAGGCCTTCGGGCTGAGCAGCGGTCGCTTGGTAGGCCAAGGCCCTTGAAGGGCTGTAGTGCCATGGGGTTTGGTTGGTTTGATCAAAACTCATGGGGACTTTCACCATTTATTAATTGGTCTTAAGACAATTTTTAACAACACGAACTGTTTTAAAACTGTGAAATGAAATGAAATGGCGTATGGTATTTTAGTGCCGGAAGTGTCCGAGGGAATATTCGGCTCGCCAGGTGCAGATATTTTGATTTGACTCCCGTAGGTGACCTGCATGTCGTGATGAGGGTGAAATAATGATGAGGACGACACATACACCCAGTCCCCGATCAAACGAAATTAACCATTGATGATTAAAATTCCCGACCCTGCCGGGAATCGAACCCGGGACCCCTGTAACCAAAGGCCAGCACGCTAACCATTTAGCCACGGAACCGGACTTTAAAACTGTGTTTACATGTGACTGACTGAATCATCTTGATTCTAATATTTTAAGGATATGTCATTGCTTTTTAATGTTAAGAATATTATGTGTTTGTCATAATATTTTAGGATGAAGATGTCTCACAAGGGAGAGACGAAACATGTCCCTTTAAAAAAGGGGAAAGAGAGGACTAATATTGTATTGTATTGTATAGGTGGAGTCATTCAATAAGTAAGACCTTCTATCTTGCAGAAGTTTAATGTCACCAGACCAAGACCTCAATAGCTCTCGCTTTCTTGTAACAACAAATTTCAACACCTCTCAACGGAAGCAAAAGTGATTCAGTACATTTCAAGCTAGGGATGGAAAGAGATCATGACGACAGGTTTGCCCTACCTGAGGGAACGTTTACAGACAATGTATGGATGAAACATGGGTGGAATGTTAAACGCAAGGCGGAAATACCAAGAGATGAACCGGTCAGAGGTTGCTTTCCTCAGCTTCCAAGTCTGGTGCTCTAATAGTTTAGACTACAGATTTTACTTCTGACTGAAGGATTATATTTGTAATTCATAGCAGCAATGCTTTTTTTCACGATTCCTAACATCATTATAGGTAGTTATGGTTCATTTAGGTGTCAGACACATCGTGGTTAAGTAACACGTATTACACCTATTACGTTATGCTTTGCCGAGCAGTCTTTTTGAGCCTATGTTAACGGGTTCGATCCCAGCTCAGTTAGGTTGTATTTGAAGGTCCCAAAAAACACCAAGCTCTTGTCGGTGGATTTGTTTGCATTTAAGAGACGTTCGGTTGGGCAACATTCCGGCACCTCGGTGTCCCCGAAAACCGCAGAAGTAGTTAGTGAGACGTAAACAAAATAACATTATTGTTATTATTGTTGTACCAAGGGTACACCTTCCCTTCCTGTTGGTTTTGTGCACCTTCTCTACTATGGCCATCACTGATTGCAACTAAGAACTTTTGAAATGTTGTAAAAGTTTTTCCTTCGATCGTTAGATGGCTCTAACGTATATTTTGGAATGAACTCCGGAGGGTAAAGCTCAAAACAAATTTGTGAGGAAGTTTGAATGTTGAAGTTGGTAAACCTAGAGTTATGCTTGTATTATATTTTGTGTTTCAAAAGTTGTCAAAAGCATCTCCGACATCTCCTCTAATTCTACCAGCCTATTGCAAGCTAGACAGTTAAATTATTCACCAACTATGGTCCTGTTTTGTAACTTGTGGCCGCCTAATCATATTCTTGGATTGTAAAGGTATAGATGTTTCTCCCATTTTCCTTTTATAAGAGGAGCGGTTCATGGGCTCCGGGTGTTACCTGGATGGTGCGGTAGTGTGTGCATCGTGAAGGATTGAGAGAGGCTACTTCGGGAATTAAGGAGGCGGCGTGTCAGCCTGAGGGATGTTCAAACTAAGAAAGTATGACAGAATAAATTTAAATAAGTGACTGTTCCGGCGTGTGAAGTGCGGGGAAGACTTCAGCGGGTTTTCATTTAGAATGTTATAGTTAGGCCTTTCATTTTCTAGCAATGTAGGACCTTCCGCACCGTCTTAGGACTAAAATTGTATTCCTTACTGGAAGTTAATCAAATGTAAGGGAGCACGAGTGTTTACCCTCGCAATCGCTCCTTGTATTCGAACTGGATGACTAAAATTTCTTACCTACCTTCTAAATTTAAAATTCGTTCTCAGCCTGTAACTTTATCCCTGTTCGTCACCCGGTAGCGTGGGATAAGACCCCTGTTTTTTGGGCCTTAATCCTTCCATTTTGTTTCGGAGTGCTTGTTTTCCGTCTCCATTCAATTTTTGGCTTCCGGCCTTTAGGCTATTAAACGTTTCCTTTTTCACATTTTTCGTGGCCGCATAGTGTGGGTCATATGCCTCTGCACGTACTTAGGGTAACCTTGACGTTAAATAATTTGTGTCAATATGTTATTTTCTCAGGTCAAATTATATTATACAAAATGGGCATATTACACTGGTTGCAAAAGGGACATGAATAAGGGCCAGTGTTTCATATAAAACACATTGTGCCTGTCGATATTTACTGCAACCGAGAATGATGTGGTTAAGATCAGCAATTTCCTCTTGGTCCTTTTCGCACATGGGAGAATCCACTACTCTAATTGGCAGCCATGGCCGAGACGGATGCGTATGATGGACGTAAGGTGCTTTCTACTAAGACGTAATTTTTCAAATCAAGGTCTTGTTGTAATGTGAGGCTAATGAGCAGCGTAGTGCCGTTCTTTAATCTCCTGCGTCATGTTCCAGTTATTGGACTAGTCATTGTGAGATTTGCTGCGCAGTAGTATGGAATTGCCATAGCGTTATAGGTTCTATCTGAGAAGTTCTGCTTTGCTAGTTGATCAGGGACCGATGGCCTTATATGTTAGGCCCCTTTAAACAGCAAGCATCATCATCATCAAGCTACTTGACCAGCTATTTCGTTATGTCCTTTCAGCCAAAGGAAATTTATGTCGATGCCGATGATTTTTGCTCTTTATGCCATTTGCAAAATGTCAATAAGTATTGAAGACTTTAGAGTGCAGATACCCCAGTTAACGATTATTTTGTTCCGTACACCTAAGTGTCTCACCATTGTGAGTAGCAGTTTGGGTCTAGTTCCCCTCGATCCCAGCACAGCCCGTATTCCTCGACAGGTTCTAACCTGTACTTGTCCATGTTGTAACGGTTGGTTGGCACATATTTTCCTAACTAGCGAGCAAGTGACCACGTGGTTTGAGTCGCGTATCTGATGATGATGATCTTGTTGTTTAAAGGGGCCTAACATAGAGGTCATCGGCCCCTAACGGTACGAAATGAAATAACAGAAAATTCAAATTAATCCACTGACCAAAATAAAATAAATAAAAATGTCATGAAGAATGAATGGATGGACATAAACCCTACAAAAAACAAACAAACAAACAAGCAAACAAACAAACAAAAACAGTGGATCAGACTCAAAAAGAAGGTAGTTAATTAGAGTATTACTGACCAAGGGACCATTTATAAAGCACAATTATGCTTGATGTCTGAAGGGGTGCTAAATTCACGTCTAAGGCCCCACAGAATAGTACATGTCGCGAGTAAAGTAGAACCATGGTATTTGTCATTTTGGGGTACTGATCAAAAGTAGCGAAGACTCACGGTATTCCACACAAAATGGTACTACTCACAAGTATTGCAATTCGTACAGGGAACGCAGACCTATGGTGTTTCTCACACAATGGCGCCACTCATAGCCAACGCAAACCGGTAAGGTTCCTCACCTAGGTGTACTAGTCACGGGCGCCGGTATTCCCGTGGTGTTCCTCACATAGTGGGTACCAATCACAGGCAACGCTTACCCACGGTGCCGCTCATATAGCGGTACAACTCACAGGCTACGCCCAGACCCGCGGTGTTGCTCACATGGGTACAACGCACGGGTACTGGAATCCACCAGGCCAGGCTTTTTACTGCAACTAATCACAAACCTATTTCGTAGCAATTTAGTGATACTACTCGCAAGTACATGCAACCCATGGTGTTCCCCGCATGATGGTACGAATCAAGAGTAGTTTCATGGTTCTAATTCAATCATCCCTTGGTCGCCCCTTGTAGTCGCCTCTTACAACAGGCAGGGGATACCGCGGGTGTATTCTACATGTGCGTCCCCCACCCGCGGGGGGTGAGTCGCGTATCTATCAGATTGCATCGGGAGATAGATTAAAGACTAAAGCGAATCTAATTCGGATATTTTCTTTTGTTTTTAGACCTCACACGTTTGTAAGTGTTACATGCGGTTGACGTTAGCAAGATCTCAAAAAAAAAAAAAAAAAAAAAAAAAAAAAAAAAAAAAAGTTTAATGGTTCCCTGTTGAAGTTCACTACAGCATACAATAGACTGCTCCACGCTGCAGGAGGATGTTTGCAGCTAATCTGAACGTTTTTTATGCATTTTGTTACATGTGACACGTAATTTGGTTTCTTACTGCATCAAGACTTTGCGTATCAACATATCAAAGAACAATTTTAAGACTTTCATGTGATTTGAGTGCCAGTAATATGTGTTGTGTTTTACGACTTGATAGTTGTACTTTCTATTCATATTTTAATTCGGCGTTTCTTTTCATATTTTAACAAGTCATGCAATAGTTTCCCCAGGGATTTTAATTCCAATGCAAATGTAATAATGGTTTGGCACTTACGGTATTTAGCTCAAGATGTCCACCAAGTAGACGAAACATGTACTAAAATTTGCTTTGAGGTGATCTTTCATTAAATAGTGTATTGAATTGGTGGATCTGTTACATATGCATAAGTATTTATTACACAGGAAAATACCAGTGACTGTAAACTGTATTAGAGAATCCACAGTACATATTGCTCTGTATTACTTACATGATAGGATATAAATTACTCTGTTCTTTTTTACTTGCACACATTTTGTGAAAACTTTTGTTCAGACTTTATCGCACATAAGCCAGCCCTGCCAGTCAAAACAATAACGTCAAATCGAACAAGTGAGGTTTTTCCCCCGCCCAGAACTGCATCAATGCTTCAATTATGTTTACACGCATTTACAGTGTCAGCATCTCTAATTCCATAGTCAGTATCCAGTATTCGGGAGATAGTGGGTTCGAACCCCCACTGTCGGCAGCCCTGAAAATGGTTTTCCGTGGTTTCCCATTTCCACACCAAGCAAATGGGTGAATGAATGGGTTGCTATATTTATAGAAAATAGATCTCAGAGAATTAGAGTAGGTGAAGCTTTATCTGACCCTGTAATAATTAAGAGGGGAATTCCTCAAGGCAGTATTATCGGACCTTTGTTTTCTTATATATATATATATATAAATGATATGAGTAAAGGAGTGGAATCGGAGATAAAGCTTTTTGCGGATGATATTCTCTATAGAGTGATAAATAAGTTACAAGGTTGTGAGCA
This sequence comes from Anabrus simplex, assembly GCF_040414725.1. NCBI lineage: Eukaryota > Metazoa > Arthropoda > Insecta > Orthoptera > Tettigoniidae > Anabrus > Anabrus simplex. The sequence goes on from NC_090268.1 coordinate 37,983,357, forward strand.
ACTGCAACGTGACCTCGAAAATGTTGTGAGATGGATAGCAGGCAATAGTATGTTGATAAACGGGGTTAAAAGTCAGGTTGTGAGTTTCACAAATAGGAAAAGTCCTCTCAGTTTGAATTACTGCGTTGATGGGGTGAAAGTTCCTTTTGGGGATCATTGTAAGTATCTAGGTGTTAACATAGGAAAGATCTTCATTGGGGTAATCTCATAAATGGGATTGTAAATAAAGGGTACAGATCTCTGCACATGGTTATGGGGGTGTTTAGGGGTTGTAGTAAGGATGTAAAGGAGAGTGCATATAAGTCTCTGGTAAGACCCCAACTAGAGTATGGTTCCAGTGCATGGGACCCTCACCAGGATTACCTGATTCAAGAACTGGAAAAAATCCAAAGAAAAGCAGCTCGATTTGTTCTGGGTGATTTCCGACAAAAGAGTACCGTTACAAAAATGTTGCAATGTTTGGGTTAGGAAGAACTGAGAGAAAGAAGAAGAGCTGCTCGTCTAAGCGGTATGTTCCGAGCTGTCAGCGGAGAGGTGGCGTGGAATGACATTAGTAGGCGAATAAGTTTGAATGGCGTTTATAAAAGTAGGAAAGATCACAATATGAAGATAAAGTTGGAATTCAAGAGGACAAACTGGGGCAAATATTCATTTATAGGAAGGGAAGTTAGGGATTGGAATAACTTACCAAGGGAGATGTTCAATAAATTTCCAATTTCTTTGAAACCATTTCGGAAAAGGCTAGGAAAGCAACAGATAGGGAATCTGCCACCTGGGCGACTGCCCTAAATGCAGATCAGTATTAATTGATTGATTGATTGATTGATTGATTGATTGAATGATGGGGCTGTACCTTAATTAAGTAAGGCCACGGCCGCTTCCTTCCCACTCCTAGCCCTTCCCTGTCCCATCGTCGCCATAAGACCTATCTGTGTCGGTGCGACGTAAAGCAACTAGCAACAAAAAAAATCCATAGTCATGTCCACAGTTGTGCATAGTGTAAGTGAAAAGGGCGCAGATTTAATCATTACACGTATTTAAAATTTTTATTACGATAGTGAACTGAAAAAAGGTGGAGTGAAACGGAAGTATATACGATATTTAGAAAAAAGAACTATGTCAGAATAAACAGCCCGGGAAATCGGTAGACGGCAAATCATTCTTATACGTTAAATCATTTCCTATGAGCGAGGCCAAACTGAACGCTTCGCATTTGTTAAAACCCTTGCTATATTCTTCAAAGGAAGAAAGAAAGAAAGAAAGAAAGAAAGAAAGAAAACATTGAGCACGAATTTTATTTATTGAACAATTTTCACCTGGATGATTTTAAATAATATGATATTGATGTGAAATGAAACGGAGGTTGTTAGGCCTACTGTATGTTTGAAGGGGTAATGCAACATGTTTCCTGAGTGCAAAGTACATTTGCGACTCTTCGCTTCCTATGGTAGTTTACATGTTCAATTAACTACCTGCTTTTGCAGTGCAACTTCCCATTTTTTGGTGAAATTTACTATTAGACACACACACACAATGGAATGACTAGTTTGATTCAAAGCATTGAAGGAAAGGTCAAAATTTGGCCATGAGAAGAGGGTAATATAGACAACTTCGAGTCACACTATAGGTAAGTAGCATTGTAGTTGAAACTGTTGGAGGTAAGTTAGGCATGACTTCAGGAAAGTGGTAGGCTGCAATAAGGTTTGTATTCTCACGCCCAGTGAGTCACATAATGTGCAATGTTCATTAATATTTCACATCTCATCATATGGTTCTTAAGTATTAAAGAGGCTATAGTGAGTCGCTGCTTGTTTCACTAACAAACTGGAACAAGGTAACCTTTGTTCAAAAACTACATGCAATTCAGTCCGGTGGCTTCACCATGATCTCTCCACCTGTCTCTTGTAATAAATATTATCCGAATGCTTATAAATGGATACATCAACGAAATACTCTAACACTTTCCACTCCGAAACACCAGACATCACAACATCAGGTCGTCCATAGCACAGACGCTCTGTGAGGAAGAATTTCAAGTGTATGAGGAAGTCCATGGCATCGGAATAAATGGCAGCACGAGAAGGACAGAAATGGTCGCCATTAAAGGGAAGAAAGGATATGCCGGGTGGTCCACCAGCCCCTTGCGATCCAGTTTTATGCATCCCTTCACATTTACTACAGTTCTGAAAGACATCGGTTCCTCTCCCTAAACCGGGGTAATACACTGACTGACAGTGACAATGCAACACCAAGGAGGAGTGGTTCGAAAGGGATGAAAGTTGGGGAAAAAACAGAGACGGCACGGACGAATAATTGATGTTTATTTCAAACCGATATGCAGGTTACACAATGCGCACGGCATCGACTCAGTAGGATGTAGGACCACCGCGAGCGGCGATGCACGCAGAAACACGTCGAGGTACAGAGTCAAGAGTGCGGATGGTGTCCTGAAGGATGGTTCTCCATTCTCTGTCAACTATTTGCCACAGTTGGTCGTCCGTACGAGGCTGGGGCAGAGTTTGCAAACGGCGTCCAGTGAGATCCCACACGTGTTCGATTGGTGAGAGATCCGGAGAGTACGCTGGCCACGGAAGCAGCTGTACACCTCGTAGAGCCTGTTGGGAGATGCGAGCAGTGTGTGGGCGGGCATTATCCTGCTGAAACAGAGCATTGGGCAGCCCCTGAAGGTACGGGAGTGCCACCGGCCGCAGCACATGCTGCACGTAGCGGTGGGCATTTAACGTGCCTTGAATACGCACTAGAGGTGACGTGGAATCATACGCAATAGCGCCCCAAACCATGATGCCGCGTTGTCTAGCGGTAGGGCGCTCCACAGTTACTGCCGGATTTGACCTTTCTCCACGCCGACGCCACACCCGTCTGCGGTGACTATCACTGACAGAACAGAAGCGTGACTCATCGGAGAACACGACGTTCCGCCATTCCCTCATCCAAGTCGCTCTAGCCCGGCACCATGCCAGGCGTGCACGTCTATGCTGTGGAGTCAATGGTAGTCTTCTGAGCGGACGCCGGGAGTGCAGGCCTCCTTCAACCAATCGACGGGAAATTGTTCTGGTCGATATTGGAACAGCCAGGGTGTCTTGCACATGCTGAAGAATGGCGGTTGACGTGGCGTGCGGGGCTGCCACCGCTTGGCGGCGGATGCGCCGATCCTCACGTGCTGACGTCACTCGGGCTGCGCCTGGACCCCTCGCACGTGCCACATGTCCCTGCGCCAACCATCTTCGCCACAGGCGCTGCACCGTGGACACATCTCTATGGGTATCGGCTGCGATTTGACGAAGCGACCAACCTGCCCTTCTCAGCCCGATCACCATACCCCTCGTAAAATCGTCTGTCTGCTGGAAATGCCTCCGTTGACGGCGGCCTGGCATTCTTAGCTATACACGTGTCCTGTGGCACACGACAACACGTTCTACAATGACTGTCGGCTGAGAAATCACGGTACGAAGTGGGCCATTCGCCAACGCCGTGTCCCATTTATCGTTCGCTACGTGCGCAGCACAGCGGCGCATTTCACATCATGAGCATACCTCAGTGACGTCAGTCTACCCTGCAATTGGCATAAAGTTCTGACCACTCCTTCTTGGTGTTGCATTTGCTCTGTCAGTCAGTGTATAACGAGATGTGTGTTTACGGGCTGAGAGACAGCAGCAATCGTGAGCGCCACTATTAATTCATTATGAGTACCTCGAATAAACCCAACCCGGCACCATTCCCAATGCAATGATACATACGGTATTTTACAGGGTCAAATAAACAAATCAGTCCTTGGAATCTATCAAGTATGCAACCTTACCACATCCCAGGTAGCTGGCTGTTAAAAAATTCTAATGTGGGATTAGAACCTCTTACCTCCAGTACTGTCGACTACCACATATCTCCCCGCCCGCTTGCCATGTGAGCTACTGCGACACTTGACCTACGGCGCCCACTTCCCAGCCTATACAGCACCGTGCTCCAGGTCTGTGCGTCCACCTCCTGTTTTGAAGTACGTGTTCTGCGCATCTGTACTCGTTTTACGGTGATGCCCTAGTTTCTCAAAATTGAGTTCAGAAAGACTCAACATCAAATCCATTTCTCGACGAGATTCAATCACGAAAGTTTACCGCATCAATGTAGCGGATGCACCCTACTGCATATGTGATGGGACAGTCAGTTCAGGGTGTTAATAATCTATTTTCAAATGCAAGCATTAACACTCACAATAACAATATGTGATAATCTCTTGTTTTTGCCAAGCAGCTGTTACTAAGGAGCAGTATTTCACTCGTTTCGTATAGCCCTTTCAGCCCTGAGATAATTATTTCTGAATTTTTCTGTGCAGTGCATGTTAATACCCATTGTTTGACATGCAGAATCATGGAAAAATATTTTTAAAAATCCAAAATTGATACTTTTTCAAAACTTGACTAGCACGTTTGTGCTGGTTAGGCTTTATTTAATACTACTTAACCTGGTTAGCCTAGTTAGGTGTTACATCATATTTACAAACTTTACAGTCAAAATACAAGCAATAACATTACTCACAAGTATAGAAATGATTAAAAATCAAAACTTACATTAAAAATATGTAGCACCCCTATCCACTTATACACAAAGTCACACACAAAATCTTTTCAACATCCTTCAACGTTTTACCTTATGTTTATCATTTGAAATGCACAAATATAAATCACATTTAATGCAACGGGTTCTGGTTCTACTTTTACAAGCTTCGTCCTGACAAGAGCGTGATAAAGCTATTTTATCAACATTGGGCCAGTGGTCGTACCCGTCATCTCTTTTCGTAGACAGGCTTAGGAGATGGCGTGTAGATCTTCGTCTCCCTCTTGCAGGTTTGTCTTCAACTTCATCATCCTCATCCTATTTTCTTCTCTCTCTGTCTGGAGTTGCAACCAATGCTTGCCCCACTATCATTCGAAAATGAGAAGATCGAGAATCTTACTTTTGGGAATTTTGTTTGCTCGGCAGTCCTCCTGGTACTGTAGCCAACTATTAACAATGCTTGTATCCAGAAAGTGGAGAATCATTTCAAGGTCCATTTCTTTGTCCTGAACCATGCTCGGTAGCATTCTAATTCATCATCATCATCATCATCATCATCATCATCATCATCATCATCATCTATGTCCCACTCCAGTCGCCCGGGTGTGGTTAACAAGCCTCCTCCACTCCTTTCTGTCCTTTCACTTTTTCTGCTCCATTACTTCTGCCACATCCAATCCAGCTTCTCTAATGTCATTCCAAATCTGATCCATTCACCTTCTTCTCGGTCTTCCAACTGGTCTCTTTCCCTTAACTTCTCTTTCCAATTCCCTTCTTGTTACCCGTTCTTTTCCCATTCGTTTTACATGTTCGAACCATCTCAATCCTGCTTTCTGTAAGTTCTGTACAAACGGTTCTATATTTAGCTCTTCTCTGATTTTAATATTTTGAATTCTATCTCGTTGATTGCAAATATCTACTCTCCACATGTGCTCATTGTAATACTTAATCAAAAAAGGGCAGTCGACTTCAATATATTTGTCTTAATTTTTGGACCACCTTCTTACCTTGGCTAGGGGTTCAATCCTGGCACAAGTAGAAGCAACAACAACTCTTAGGGTGTCTTTCCATTCCACAACTACAATGGTATTGTCAGAACGCACATATTCATGAACACGTGTTGATCCCGTGGCTGCCCAGTCATCTTCATCACTTGACAAATCACTAATATCAGAGTTGTCCAAACAATGTAATATCTGGTCCTCAGATACACCTGTAAGCGTAAATAATATGGAATTGGGCATAAATATTGTACAGTTATTCTATAAATGTGAATTAATTAAAAATACTGCTTACAAAGTAATATTTCAATTTGAGGTTAGAATTCCCACCGACCTGAAGCAAAGCCTGACTGCCACAATTGTGCTACTTGAACTTTGATGCAAGTATAATTATTAATATTATTGTATTTACAACTAACTAATGGTCATAAAATCAATAACTGTAATGTCTACAAGTGACACATTCCCAAACATAGCCCAACAACGTCGTATTTTTAAAAATATAAAGCACTTATCTTGAGAGCACATGGTCAGTTTTTAACACCATTGTTTACCAGTCGCTGCTGCTTCCTGGAGACAGGTAGACAAACGAAAAACAGTTGAACGATGTAGCGCAGAACCCGCACAATCGTTGTAGTCCGGTTCGAAGCACAGAAGTAACTTAGTTTAGCAGTTAGAAAAATAAAACTGAACTCGCACAAACGTGCGACCTGGGGCTAAAGCCCACCTTCAAATTTGAAGGAAACCATTTGTGTTTTACTGCTATGTAATATATAAAAGTCCCTGTTTCTCTGTTAGATATTTGCTCTCCTCAAGATATACTAGGTGTATGCATAAGTCTTTACCGCTTTCACTAAGAGATAGCGCCAGCGAACAGTAAGCAGCGTATGAATTTAACATATACGTCAGTTTGTTCGTCTGACATTAACCTACCAACACATACAAGTTGAGTCCGCCAAACACTAGCGTCTGTATTGTATCATTCAGTGAACATGTCGACTTCGTGCCCGAAAAAGGAACATTTGCGGTACGCATTACTTTTTTTTATTTAATCAAAAGAAAAAGGCAGTGGAAAGTCATCGCTTGATGGTAGAAACATGTGGTGAACCCGCTCCATCGATTAGAACATGTGAGACATGGTTTCGACAATTTAAACGTGGTGATTTCAATGTGAAAGACAGTGCGCGCTCTCGTATGGTATTGTGCGCTAATGCACAACGCTATCTCCAACAACTGATTAATTTAAATCATGCACTGATCGAAAGACGACCGGAATAGGCCAGAAGACATGGGAAAGTGATTTTGTTACACGACAATGAGCCGTCTCACACAGTAAAACCAGTAAAAGACACCTTGAAATTGCTTGGATGGGACATCCTTCCACACCCGCCGTACTCTCCCGATCTGGTGCCATATATCACCTATTAGCACCAATGGGGCACGCGCTCGCAGAGCAGCCTTCAGCAATTTCAAGGAGGTTGGAAAATGGCTCGACGAATAGTTTGCCGCAAAAGACAAGCAGTTTTTCTGGCATGGTATTTATAACTTACCTGAAAGATGGGCGAAGTGTGAAAATTTTGAATAAACAAAAAATGAATTTCCCTTGAAAATTACGTGTTTTCTTTACCACAAAACCGGCAAGAACTTATGCATACACCTGGTAAGGTAAATTTTTGAAAGAGTCGATTACGAGAGTTCCATTTATCTCACCACAACTGTTTCCGTTATATTAGTCGTCTTGGCCAACGCAACAGCAACCAAGTCCATTTTACAAAGTGAACTAGCCATTTATAAGAGGTTAGCTATTTAAATTACTTTGTGTATTTGTTAACATGCCATTCAGCTTTAAATTTGTTTTATTGTATAAAATATTTTCTACTACTTGTTGAACGTCTCACTAACTCATCGAAGGTTTCCAGCGACGGAAGGATGGGAAGGTAGCGGCCATGGCCTTACTTAAGGCACTTAACCACTTGCCTGGTGGTGAAAAAGGGAAACCCCGGAAAACAATCTTCAGGGCTGCCGACGGTGGGATTTGAACCCACTATCTCCCAGATGCAGGTTCACAGCTGCGCGCCCCTAACCGCACGGCCAACTCGCCCAGTATTATATCCTAATAAGCCCATTAGGACTACGCAAAGTACTTAGAAGCGTTCATTTACCTTCCTTTGTGCCCACATTTCTTTCGTTCTTTTACTCTGGGCTTCCTTTTTGTCTTCAGACCAGGTTGTTTCAGTCTTTTTTTTTAGGGGCTTTACGTCGCACCGACACAGATAGGTCTTATGGCGACGATGTTTCAGTCTTCTTCCTTGGTCTATCCTCTTGGTCAACTTGCCATTTATGAATTTTGGATCTGAAGATACCCTGTTTTGGACATCTGCTGGTAAAATTCCTGCCCGTTTCAAATCGGTTTTAATTTCACCCAATCCATTTCATTGTGTTTGTTTTAGCCTTACTTATATTTTCACAGAATTCGACTATTTGTTTGGTAAGTCTGTCTGGATGCAGTCTTTTAATATGACCATAGAATATTAGCCTGCGTTTTCTATTGTCACTGAATATTTGTGTATTATTTGATTTCCTGTCTGTCTCTAAGTTGTATTGTCCGTTGGTGAGTTTCGGGCCTAGAATTTTTCTTATGATTTGGCGTTCCTTTTTCTCAATGTTTTCAGTGTCTACTTTCCTGCTCAAAATTAGCGTCTCTGATCCATAAAGACATTCTGGTCTCAGTTTTGAATGCTTGGAAATACATTTTTTTGTTATAGATATTTTGGGTTTTTCGATGTGGAGTTTCCATCTTTTGCATCTAATTTCATTGGCTTTTGTTTTGAGTCCATTTTCCTGAATTGTTCACCAAGGTACTTAAATTGTGATACGTTTAATGTTGCCATATTTTGTTTCCAAGAAGTTTGGTGCATGTTTTTTGGAGGTCATGTATTCCATATTTTCAAAAGATATCTGAAGGCCGACTTTTTCCGCAATTTCTGTCAGGAGTTCAATCTGATTTTGGGGGTGTTGAAATGTCTCGGGTTGGTATTGCTAGGGCATCCGCAAATGCTAAGCAATCTGTCGCTAGTTTTCCTCTGCATTATTATGCCGCTGAAACAGTTTCGAATATCACAATCAACAGTTCTATGCAATTGTTTTCTGTGAATTCTATGAAAACCTACCCACGTGCTACGTGTCATTCCATATTCCATTCATTTTTAAATTGAGATGGAAGTAGAGTTGCAGTGGAACACAATTTCATGGATAGTTTATGGCTAGATTCACACTAGCTTATTTCCCGGGTCAACGAGCACTCTCCACACTGGTTGGAATGCTTGAATCCGAGAGAGAACCTTGCCGTAGGTCAGTGACTTGACGACATTCTATCCGCGACATACGAAAGGGAAACGTAAGTTGGGAGAATTGAGTAGCCACTGTAGCAAGCAGTGTGAGAGTGAAAACCTCTCAGAAATATTCTTATTCTTACTTGCTTTGTCACTGATGAAGTTTTCACCGATGACGTCCTTCAATGTTACAGAATAGGTCAAACACCGTAGAAGGACAAATAAAACGTGCAGCAGACTGTGTTTATATGATCGGTCACAACCACCGATGCCAACCTTTGAAAATTGAAAAACCGCACATAAATTCAAAACGAAACGTATTCTTTATCGTAAAACCGTTAAGTATTAATATTCACCCAAATAACCAACACTGAAAGAATGCGTGCAATAGTAGCAAGTAGAAATAATATTAAATGGGAATACTTAACTGAAACGTATTACTAGAAGTAAGGAAATGCAACGTAACACTTTGCTTTTTTTTTCACATGTTGGATCAGGACGCAGCCACTTCTTATACTGTCTGTAGTCTCCCACGACTGACTGTACTTTTGTAAATAATGTTATTTGCTTTACGTCCCACCAACTACTTTTACTGTTTTTGGAGACGCTGAGGTGTCGGAATTTAGTCCCACATAAGTTCTTTTACGTGTACTGACACGAGGCTGACGTATTTGAGCACCTTCAAGTACCACCGGAGTGAGGCAGGATCGAACCTGCCAAGTTGGGGTCAGAAGGCCAACGCTTCAACCGTCTGAGCCACTCAGCCCGGCTGTACTTTTGTTTCATTCTGGGTGTTTCAACAGAAAGTTGAAGTTTTTTTGGGTATCAAAGGACCTGCTTTCTTTTGGAATCAGAAGTTCATCACATGTTTACTAATAATTTCACATTCAAAATAAACGCGAAAGAATAATATATACTTTAGTAAGCTAAACAAAAACAAAATTGAAACACTGCACTGTCACGCAGAAGAACTTGTAAGTACATTACAATATTATTCATAAATTTGACGAAATCAGGTTATCCATAAGATTTACTACCAGACGCTGCAATGTTACGTGTTTGATGTTACGCAACACTTCACTGCTTAAGAAACGATTGACGGAGTTCAGTATGGGCTGATTCCACAGTATGACTGAATAAAAATATTCGACTGCGAGATCCACATTTGATAAAGTTTGAAGTAGGGCAATCCCGGCCACAGAGTGAGACAGAAAAATCCCACGTGCCAAGGTATTCAGACGCTTGAATGGGTGATATGAAACCGGCTCAGAGGTGAATCACAACATTCAAAGGTTCGGAGTCCCCTGGAGAAATGGAGGCCACGTTCAGGAAATAGTGTATATTCAAACAGGAGAAAAAGTAATTTTGCATACAAAATCTGAATATTTTCAATAATAAAAATGTTCATTTAAAAATTTCGTAGAACTGTATATAAAACGCGACATTCGAAACGTATAACGTAAACAGAGGATTGAAAACCGTAAATATGCGGTTGGCAACGCTGGGCACAACTATAAAGTGGGCGCGTAATACAACCTGTGACAAAGTTCGGTGAATAGTCCTGTACTATCAACACAGATGAACAATGCACGACAGTGATCTTACTGTCCTTCGAAATAGTCCCCTCCCATAACTATGCACTGCTGAGATCGGCGATACATGTCCTGGAAACTTTGCAAGAAGGCTTCCTTTGGGATGGTGTTCAAAATCTTCGTCACGTTTCGTTGGATGTCAGAAATATCGTCAAATCTCTTTCCTTTCAAAGCGAGTTTGATGAGTGACTTTTCGGCTCTGACTTTTTTTCCGACAAGGGGATCCGGGAGAACGCCATTCCATGCTTTGCGTTTCGTTTCAGGGTCGTGACTGAGACACCAGGTTTCATCTTCAGTGACAATACAGTTCAAGAAATTTGGTGTCGCATCCGCCGTTTCGACAAAATCCTCTGAAGCCTCTAAACGTGCCTGCTTCTGATCGTCAGTGAAGTGATGTGGCACAAGACGAGAACACGTTTTCCTCTTCCCTAATTTCTGGGTAACTATTTGTCGCACGGATTCACGGTCAATCTGCAGTTCATCCGCTATCATGCGTACAGTTAATAGTCGATCGTTCGTGATTAATGTAATCACCTTCTCAATGTTTTCGTACTGATGGCGGTCGCCGATCTTCCGCTACGGGGTTTGCAAGAAACACTTTCCCGGCCTCCTCGAAAGCGGACGAACCACTCGTACACACACTTCAAGGACAGTGCTTGATCTTCATAAACACACATACCAGTATCGCATGCGTTTCTTTCGGTGTCTTACCAAGCTTAAAACAAAACTGTACATTGATCTTTTGGTCGTTCATGTTCCTGTTCGCAGTTCAGAACCAATGCACTAAACGCGCACTGTGTCAAACAGGTCTTACACGGCACACACACGATGCTCAACTGAACAACGTTGGGAGCAGGTGGTCAAAACCTGCTGTTACGCAGGTGCAAAGCTGCCGGATCGACCGTTCTGACTTCATTCTCTGAACATCATTGTCACAGGTTGTATGTCGTTTTAGAGTAATCGAAGACGTAGATTCCTGAAAGAGAAGCGGGGGAAAAAGATGTCTCACATGCCCCAAAATACTTTTGTACGTTTGCACATTAAACATCCGTACCCCATGCCGCAACAGTCTCGAAGGGCCATGGTCTGTCTAGTGACCGCTGCTCAATCCGAAGGCTTGCGAGGTGTTATGTGGTCAGTACGACGAATCCTTCCGACCATTCTCCTTCGCTTTCTAGACCGGCCCCTCTATCTCACCGTCAGATAGCTCCTCAATTGTTATCACGTAGGCTGAGTGAACCTCAAACCAGCCCTCAGATTCAGGTAAACATTCCTGACATAGCCGCGAATCGAACCCGGGGTCATCGGGTAAGAGGCAGGAATGCTACCCCTTCACCTCAGACCGGCTTTAAAGTCTCATACAAATGAGTTTACTTGTTTTTCTGGTGTCAATGGGACAATCAACGCTGAAATATCGGCCCCCGTAGCGTAACGGTTAGTGTTATTAGCTACCGTCCTCGTGGGCCCGGGTTTGATTCCCGGTACTGCCAGAAATTTAAGAATGGCAAGAGGGCTGGTATGTGTTTGAAATGGTATATGCAGCTCACCTCTAATGGGGGTGTGCCTGAAAAGAGCTGCACCAGCTCAGGATGAGGGCACGAGTGTTTTAACGCTGAAATAAAAATATGGTTATCCTTTGTAAAGCTATGATAGCCTTTTGTGCAAGTGTTATTCCTTCAATGTTCTTCGGTCAGCCTGGTGAGATGTCAAATCTTTCAGGTTTGGTGGTTCGAGTTCCGTTGCTGGAATAATATATTCACCATCAGAATATTGGCCGGTAAGGTAGGAGAGGTGACAATTTATAATCACTAGATTGCGTGCCAAAAGCCTGGATTAAATTACAAACCTTTCCACAGGGTCCATATGGAGTGAGGGCATATGACGATGTTGATGGTGATTCGCACGTCAGATGGAGACGTTAAGGTGACAGTCCGGAGATAAAAATCGTTATTTTGTTATTTTGGCAAAAATAATTTTATGGCTGATATTGAAAGAATTGGCTTCCTCCTTTCTTGTCACGAAGTTAATCCGTTGAATTTAAACATCTTATCACTTAAATAATGCTTTGTTTGCCAGCCAGCAAAGAGAGAGAGAGAGATGCATAATATTTGTTTAGCGTACCTTCAATTATTATGGATTATAAAAGAATCACCGGGGTGTCTCCTCGGGAGCTCTTCAGCACACTGGAATCCCATGACCGAAAGTTGCCACATTGAAACACAGTCAACCCACTATACCCACTATCTGGGTATAGAAGGACGACGACTGTCTCCATAGCTGAATTCGGAAGAAACATGTGAATGGCATCTAAGTCACGAAAATGGATTAATACAAGAATTTTTCGGAATTATTCAAACAATTTATTTCAATATTATTGGTTTTATATAGTGCTAAATACTTTCAATGTTTTAGGGGACGAAGCGGGTTACGATCTTTTATTTTTTCCTGCCAGTAAATCTACCGACACGAGGCTGGCGTTTTTGAAAACCTGTATGTAACACCGGACTGAGCCAGCATCGAACCTACCTACTTATGCTCAGAAGGCCAGTCCTCTCCCGCCTGAATTACTCAGCCCTAAAAAAAATTTTTTTGCTAGTTGCTTTACGTCGCACCGACACAGACAGTTATGGCGACGATGGGACAGGAAAGGCCTAGGAATGGGAAGGAAGCGGACGTGGCCTCAATTAACGTTCAGCCCCGGCATTTGCCTGGTGTGAAATTGGGAAACCACGGAAAACCATATTCAGGGCTGCCGACAGTGGGGTTCGAACGCACTAACTCCCGGATGCGATCTCACAGCTGCGCGCTCCTAACCGCACGGCTAACTCGCCCGGTAAACTGGTTATATTTGCATAGATTAAATTTTTACTTCTGACACACTTTTCGCACTATTAGAAGAGAAATTGTTAGAATATAGCCACAGTATCTACCATTCCTCAAAAGAGATAAGCAAAATAGACATAACATTGTTCGTGGGATTAAGTGAATGGCTTACAACCAAAGTAATATAGGCCTACTATCCACTCCGTCGCTTTTCCAGGAGATACCTTTCTTGTCTTCGTATTTTTAAAATCGGTCTTCCTAATTCTGTTCGTGTAAAAGAAAGCTGAGCAATTTGGGAAGAAAATTAAGTTTGTTCTCCGGCCCATCCCTTGGGTGGCGAGCTGACATCATAACCGTGATGCTCGTATATGACAGAGTATAAAGTAACTAATTAATGTCTCTTTTGTGCTTTAATAACCTATTATCTCTGTTGAAATTGTGTTGTCCATAAATTTCCTTACTAAGTACTCTGATTTAGATAACCTGATAAGAAACCTTTAAATTTTTGAGATCTTGCTAACGTTTGTCTGTAAGTTGGTATTGTCCGTTGGTGAGTTTCGGGCCTAGAATTTTTCTTATGAATTTGCGTTCCTTTTTCTCAGTGTCTTCAGTGTCTGCTTTCCTGTTCGAAATCAGCGTCTCTGATCCATAAAAACATTCTGGTTTAATGACTGCATTGTAATGTCTCAGTTTTGTATGCTTGGAGATACATTTCTTGTCTATACTAATATTATAAAGAGGAAAAAAGTGTTTGTAACGAATAGACTCAAAAACTACTGGACCGATTTTAAAAAATTACTTCACCTATAGAAAGCTACATTACCAGTGAGTAACATGGCCTGTATTTTATTTTCAAAACAATTCGAGGTGGGGGGCACGGGGGGGGGGAATCTAAAAATAATAGGCTAATATGGGTAAAATATCGAATTTGTCGTATAAGGACGAGACAAAGCTCAATTTAATCCTTTTGACGCAAAGAACAAAACTCAGTAAGCCGTATGGGCATGTTTTAAGGCCCCAAAACCAACCGTTACAGAGATATTGGCACCACACTACCCCTGCTCTAGGAATCGGATAAAAGAAATGAACTGCCGTAACCATGGCAACGTCAGCTCCAGGATTCTAGAGCAGCGAGATTATGCATGTACGTTTGAGCACAGCTGCCAACCAAAATTCGTACACATGACTTACTATCTGTAAAAAGTAAACTGTTGTGTAAGTCACTCATAGGACTCCTTGGGAGGGGGATGGAAAGGGGGTGAAGTATAAAATTCTTACTATATATAAAAATGGATGTGTGTGTGTGTGTGTGTGTGTGTGTGTAAATGACACGTCTCCTCCTAAACCACTGGAGAAATTTCAACCAAACTTGGTACACATATTACTTACTATCGGGAGACGAGCACTGTGGGGGTAAGCCATCCCTAGCGCCCTTAAGAGAGGGAAGTCAGGGGGTTTAGTTAAAAAAATAATCGAGAATAGTGTCGAATTCATAGTTTTCGGGGTCGCTGAGTTGAAAATAATACTCCAGAATTTTTAAAGTCCAAGTTCAGCCCCCTTTTAGGTGGGGAGCGAGGGAGGGGTGATATATAGAAAAATTAAAAACAGTTTCGGATCCATATATTTCAGGGTCTCTGGGATGAACAGTAATACTCCGGATTTTTTACAAGTCCAAGTGGGTGGTGGAGGGGGTGAGATATAAAAATGATCGAAAAACTATATATGGAAATCTTATCTTCTTCTTCTTACTATATATAAAAATGGATGTATGTGTGTGTGGGTGTGTAAATGACAAATTTCCTCTTAAACTACTGGAGCAATTTCACCAAACTTGGTACACTTATCAATTAGTATTAGGAGACAAACTGCGTGGGGGTAAGACACCCCTAACACCCTTATGGGCAAAGGGCGAGGGGCGAGGGTGTTGGTATAAAATTATGAAGAATAGTATCGAATCCATAGTTTTCGTCGTCACTGAAATGAATAGTGACACTCTGAATTTTTTAAAGTTCATGTTCAGCCCCCTTTGGGGTGAGGGGGGGAGTGAGATATAAAAATAATTGAAAACGGTGTCGAATCTACAGTTTTTGGGGTCACTGAGATGAATGGTGACAATCCAGATTTTTTTATCTCTTAGAGATGGGGGACGAGAGGGGGCAGTCTCATTGACAGTTGAAATCTGGCTAAAAACATTTAGTTATCACTTATCAATTTTTGACAGGATCAAATACTTCCCAGGCGATTCGAGCTTCCATAAGGACGAAGTTTTACTTGAAAATTAAATAATAAAAAACTTGAAATCAAACACACCTCAATAATTCTAAAACTAGATAATAGATCGTAACATATCAATCTGCAAGTCAAAAAGGAATTCTATAAAAAAATCACTTCACATATAACTGACTGGTAATGCAAATCTTAAAGGCAAATATTCAGAAACTATCCGAGCAACGCCGGGTACTACAGCTAGTTATAGATATTTTGGGTTTTTCGATATGGAGTTTCCATCTTTTGCATCTAATTTCATTGGCTTTTGTTTTGAGTCAATTTTCCTGAATTGTTCACCAAGGTACTTAAATTGTGATACTCATTTAATGTTGCCTTATTTTGTTTCCATGAAGTTTGGTGCATGATTTTTGCAGGTCATGTATTCCATCTTTTCAAAAGATATCTGAAGGCCAATTTTTTCCGCAACTTCTATCAGGAGTTGAATCTGATTTAGGGCTGTTGAAATGTCTCGGGTTGGTATTGCCAGGGCATCCGCAAATGCTAAGCAATCTATCGCTAGTTTTCCTCTGCATTATTATGTCGTTGAAACAGTTTCGAATATCGCAATCAACAGTTCTATGCAATTGTTTTCTGTGAATTCTATGAAAACCTACCCACGTGCTACGTGTGTTTCCAAATTCCATTCCTTATTAAATTGAGACGGAAGTGAAGTTGCAGTGGAAACAATTTTATGGATAGTTTATGGTTAGATTCACATTGGCTTATGTCCCGTGTCAACGAGCACTCACCACACTGGTTGGAATGCTTGAATCCGAGAGAGAACCTTACCGTAGGTCAGTGACATGACGACATCCTATCCGCGACATACGAAAGGGAAACGTAAGTTGGGAGAATTGAGTAGCCACTGTAGCAAGCAGTGTGAGAGTGAAAACCTCTCAGAAATATTCTTATTCTTACTTGCTTTGTCACTGATGAAGTTTTCACCGTTTTCAATGTTACAGAATACGTAGTGAAAAGTGTGAACTCACGACTTGACGTCAAACATCGTGGAAGGACAAATAAAGCGTGCAACAGACTACCTTTATATGATCGGTCACAACTAGCGTTGCCAACCTCCGAAAATTGAAAAACCGTACATAAATTCAAAATGAACCGTATTCTTTATCATAATACCGTTAGGTATTAGAACTCACCCAAATAACAAACACTGATAGAATGCGTGCAATAGTAGCAAGTAGAAATAATATCAAATGGGAATACTTAACTATTATGCTATTTGCTTTACGTCGCACCGACACAGATAGGTCTTATGGCGACGATGGGATAGGAAAGGCCTAGGAATCGGAAGGAAGTGGCCGTGGCCTTAATTAAGGTACAGCTCCAGCATTTGCCTGGTGTGAAAATGGGAAACTACGGAAAACCATCTTCAGAGCTGCCGACAGTGGGGTTCGAACCCACTAGCTCCTGGATGCAAGCTCACAGCTGAAACTTATTACTAGAAGTAAGAAAATGCAACATAATATACACTTTGCCTTTCTTTTCACACGTTGGATCAGGACGCAGCTACTTCCTATACTGTCTAATACTCTACCACGACTGACTGTACTTTTGTAAATAATGTTATTTGCTTTACTCCCACTAACTACTTTCACGGTTTTCGGAGACGCCGATGTGCCGGAATTTAGTCCCGTAGGAGTTCTTTTACGTGTACCGACACGAGGCTGACATATTTGAGCACCTTCAAATACCAGCGGAGTGAGGCAGGAACGAACCTGTCACGTTGGGGTCAGAAGGCCAGAGCCTCAACCGTCTTAGCCACTCAGCCCGGCTGTACTTTTTTTTCCTTCTGGGTGTTTTAATAGAAAGTTTTAGTTTTTTTTTGGTATTGAAGGAGCTGCTTTATTTTTGGAATCAGAAATTCACCGCATCTTTTCTAACAATTTAACATTCAAAATAAACGTCTAAGAATAATATCTAGTTAATGCATAGTAAGCTAAACAAAAACAAAATTGAAACACTGCACTGTCACGCAGAAGAACGTGTAAGTACATCACAATATTATTCATAATTCTTTTTTTTTTTTTGCTATGGGCTTTACGTCGCACCGACACAGATAGGTCTTATGGCGACGATGGGATAGGAAAGGCCTAGGAGTTGGAAGGAAGCGGCCGTGGCCTTAATTAAGGTACAGCCCCAGCATTTGCCTGGTGTGAAAATGGGAACCCACGGAAAACCATTTTCAGGGCTGCCGATAGTGGGATTCGAACCTACTATCTCCCGGATGCAAGCTCACAGCCGCGCGCCTCTACGCGCACGGCCAACTCGCCCGGTAAGCCTTTTATTGGATAATGGCAAAAACTACTACACTAGACGAAGAAGAAACACATTATTGGTGGAAAATTAATTACAGAAATTCCTTATTGGTCAAATTCAAAACTGGCGGAAAGAAAGGGTTAATATTGCCAACTTAAACAATGACTGAAAGAAATTTAACAAAGAACAAACTTATGAACCCAAAATTTCTCCAAAAACACAGTTCTTTCACTTCGCACTAGGGTGCATAATTGTAGTCATTCAGTAGTGCCATCTAGAAGAGAATGTCCACACTTCTTACTACAGGCAAAACAAAAATACATCGAAAACGACCCAGTTCAGAAACTTCAAAATTTACAAGTAGGGACATCTTCTGAGAAACTTGAGAATTAACACTGTAGATAAAGTTCAGGCTTCCTCCAGTAGAGGAGTTTCAACTGGCGCAAAGTTTGAATTAGCGGCGTGGAGGTGTACCACCTGGTACAATTATTAATAAATTTCACGAAATCAGGTTATCCATAAGATTTACTACTAGACGCTGCAATGTTACGTGTTTGATGTTACACGACAGTTCACTGCTTAAGTAACGATTGACGGAGTTCGGTATGGGCTCATTCCACAGTATGAACGAACAAAAATATTCGACAGCGAGATCCACATTAGATACAGTTTGAAGTAGGGCAATCCCGGCCGCAGAGTGAGACGGAAAAATCCCACGTGCCAAGGTATTCAGGCGCTTGATTGGTTGATATGGAACCGGCTCAGAGGTGAATCACAACATTCAAAGGTTCGGAGTCCCCTGGATAAATGAGGACCACGTTCAGGAAATGAGGTAAGTTCAAACAGGAGAAAAAGTAATTTTGCATACAAAATATGGATATTTTCAATAATAAAATTGTGCATTTAAAAATTTCGCAGAACCGTATATAAAGCGTACGGTTTGACATTCGTACCGTGCATCGTAAAACCGTGAAAACCGTAAATATACGGTTCAACGCGTACGGTTGGCAACGCTGGTCACAACTACAAAGTTTTAGAGTAATCGAAAACTTAGATTCCAAAAAGAGAAGCGGGAAAAATCAGGTGTCTATCATGCCACAGAATACTTTTGGACGTTTGCACATTAAAATATCCCCACCCCATGCCCCAACCGTCCCGAAGGGCCATCCATGGTCTGCCAAGTGACCACTGCTCAATCCGAAGGCTTGCAAGGTGCACTATCTCACCGTCAGATAGCTCCTCAATTGTTACCAAGTAGGCTGAGTGGACCTCGAACGAGCCCTCAGATCCAGATAAAAATTCCTGACCTGGCCACGAATCGAACCCGGGGTCTTCGGGTAAGAGGCAGGAATGCTACTCCTTCAACTTGGACGGGCTTTAAAGTCTCATACAAATGGTTTTACCCGGTTTTCTGGTGGTGAGGGATGCAACTGACAATCAACGCTGAATTAAGAATATGGTAATAATAATTATAATTTCGTGTGGCTATTTCTAGCCGAGTGCAGCTCTTGTAAGGCAGACCCTCCGATGAGGGTGGGCGGCATCTGCCATGTGTAGGTAAGTGCGTGTTATTGTGGTAGAGGATAGTGTTGTGTGTGGTGTGTGAGTTGCCGGGATGTTGGAGACAACACAAACACCCAGTCCCCGAGCCAAGGAAATTAACCATTTAAAGTTAAAATCTCCGACCCGGCTGGGAATCGAGCAAGGGATCCCTGTGACCAAAGGCCAGCACACTAACCATTTAGCCATGGAGCCTGACAAGAATATGGTTATCCTCTGTAAAGCTGTGATAGCCTGTTATGCAAGTGATATTCTTTCAATGTCCTTTGGTGAGCCTGGTGATGATGATCGTTAAGGTGTCAAATCTTTCAGGTCTGACACCGTGGTTAGGTGGTTCGAGTTCTGTTGGTGGAAAAACATATTCATCATCAGAATGTTGGTCGGCAGGGTAGGGTAGGGTAGGTGGTGGTATACAATTTCTAATCACTAGATTGCGTGCCAAAAGCCTGGGTTGAATTCCAAACTTCTCCGCTATGTTCATGTAGAGTGAAGGCATAAGACGCTGTTGATGGTGATTCGTCCGTCGGATGGCGACGTTAAGGGAACAGTCTGGAGATAAAAATCGATATTTTGGTCATTTTTTTCAAAAACAATTTTATGGCTGAAATTGAAAGGATTGAGTTCGTCCTTTCTTGTCATGAAGTTATTCCGTCGAATTAAAAAAAATTATCACTTTAATAATGCTTTGTTTGCTAGTCTGCAGAGAGAGATGCATAATATTTGTTGAATGTCCCTTCAATTGTTATGGATTATAAAAGAAACACCGGGGTGTCCCCTCACACTGGAATCCCATGACCGAAGTTGCCACATTTAAACACACTCAAAATGCCACCATCATCCAAACCCACTATCTGGGTATAGAAGGAAGACCACTGACTCCATAGCTGAGGTCGGAAGAAACATTTGAATAGCATCTTCTAAGTCACAAAAATGGATTTAATACAAGAATATTTCGGAATTATTCAAACAATTTTTTTTCAATATTATTGGTTTTATGTCGCGCTAAATACTGTCAGTGTTTTCGGGGACGAAACTAGTTACGATATTTTATTTTTTCCTGCCAGTAAATCTTTCGACACGAGGCTAGCGTATTTGAAAACCTGCATATAACACCGGACTGAGCCAAGCTCGAACCTGCCTACTTATGCTCAGAAGGCCAGTCCTCTCCCGCCTGAATTACTCAGCCCTAAAAAAATTGGTTATTAAAAGCACAAACTGCATAGATTAAATTTTTTCTTCTGACACACTTTTCTCAGTATTAGAAGAAAAATTGTTACAATATAGCTACAGTATCTACCATTCCTGAAAAGAGATAAGCAAAATGGACATAATATTGTACGGGGATTAAATGAATGGCTTACAACCAAAGTAATTTACTATCCACTCTGTCGCTTTTCCACAGGATACCTTTCTTGTATTCGTATTTAAAAAAACGGTCTTCCTAGTTCTGTTCGTGTAGAAAAAGCTAAACAATTTGGGAAGCAAATTAAGTTTGTTCTCCGGCCCATCCCTTGGGTCGCGAGCTGACCTCATAACAGTGATGCTCGTATATGACAGAGTATAAAGTAACTAATTAATGTCTCTTTTGCGCTTTAATAACCTATTATCTCTGCTGAAATTGTGTTGTCCATAAATTTCCTTACTAAGTACTCTGATTTAGATAACCTGATAAGGAGGGAAAGAGGACTGCACTGTAGGGTTTGAATAACTTTTTGTGGCTGTAGGATCCATTGTCCTTTATGTTATGCTTGTTGTGATATTCTCAGCAAGGGTCTCAGAATTAGTAACCCACGTTTACTGTGGTGGCAAGGATTACGCAAATCATATATATATATATATATATATATATATATATATATATATATTGTGCCAGGAAATGAAATGGCATATAGTGCCGGGAGTGTCCGAGGACAAGTTCGGCTGGCCAGGTGCAGGTTTTTTGATTTGACTCCCGTAGGCGACCTGCGCGTCATGATGAGAATGGAATGATGATGAAGAGGACACACACACCCAGACTCCGTGCCAGCGAAATTAACCCCTAAGGGTAAAATTCCCGACCTTACCGGGAATCGAACCCGGGACCCCTGTGACTAAAGGCCAGCACGCTAACCATTTAGCTATGGAGCCAGGAATGCCCGTTCTTGACTAGCTTGAAGAGAATGGGTTTTACGCAGGGCGTGTACGGTACATTGGAGTGGACTGAGTACAGAACAGGACATTGTTTGAATACGTGTTCGTTTGAAACCTGTATTCATTCGATAAGAACAAGTTAATATCACCCCCTTACACATTTGACATTGGAGAATGGTCCAATAGTCCCCAATCTTGCGGCTGGCGATTATTAATATTTCGTATGGCGTATAGAGGGTACAGAGAAACTATGTATAATGTACACTTAAAGTAAATAGAATAACAATTGGACAAACGATCAGTGGATGGTAACATGACTTAAAATTTAATGTCCAGATAATTTAGCCAATTCACTGCCTCTTCACTTGCTGCATGAAGTTCGTGGTATCCTCCCTGGAAGCTCCGAAGAGGGCACATCATTACAACATGGTAGACTGTCTGAGCCACGTCACGGCAGTCGCAATGAGTGCTGGGGGTCGCTCAGGAGCGAGTCATTTCTGATGAACGACTCTTTTTGCGGAGAGACTCCCCGCTCGCTCCTTTCAAGAGAGCGGACCGTTCAAACATAACACTCGCTCATACTGAGAGCGTCAAGAGAGAGAGAGAGAGAGTGAAGAGAACTTACCTCACTTTCAACCAGCTCATCCTCCAAGCTCGCTCCGCTCCTCGTCATAGCGCTCTTCCCTCTCCAACTTCCGCTCCTTCGACACGTACACGTAACCAGTCTGTGTTTACCGCCACTTTTGAAACTACGCCCTTGGCAACACACTGCCGCCTGTCCAAATTTGCTATTCAACATTTGTTTCGTGCCAGTAAATTATCACTTTAAATGGAATGAAATAGTATTTCATCATCATCATCATCATCTGTTTACCCTCCAGGTTCGGTTTTTCCCTCGGACTTCGCGAGGGATCCCACCTCTACCGCCTCAAGGGCAGTGTCCTGGAGCTTCAGACTCTTGGTCGGGGGATACAACTGGGGAGTATGACCAGTACCTCGCCCAGCGGCCTCACCTGCTATGCTGAACAGGGGCCTTGTGGAGGGATGGGAAGATTGGAAGGGATAGGCAAGGAAGAGGGAAGGAAGCGGCCGTGGCCTTAAGTTAGGTACCATCCCGGCATTCGCCTGGAGGAGAAGTGGGAAACCACGGAAAACCACTTCCAGGATGGCTGAGGTGGGAATCGAACCCACCTCTACTCAGTTGACCTCCCGAGGCTGAGTGGACCCCGTTCCAGCCCTCGTACCACTTTTCAAATTTCGTGGCAGAGCCGGGAATCGAACCCGGACCTCCGGGGGTGGCAGCTAATCACGCTAACCACTACACCACAGAGGCGGCTTTATGAAATAGTATTTAATACGGTAAACTAACGCGGCTGCATTCCTTATTCTTAGGCATATAACACTAGAAGCTAAAGTTTATGTACAAACTATTTACACAGACAAAGTACATCACCCGAAATACATCACTCACTTAAATTAGAATTTAAAAATAAAATCTGGGACACTCGCTTTCCTGTGAGTCGGCTCCTTCTCTCAGTTATAGACTGTCCTGGTATTGAAAAATATTCTCTCACAAGGCGTTGAAGTACCGACTACACACGAACGCTTCAATGCCAGTTTACGGAGAGAAGGGTACACATGTTGTCTTTCTGACCACCAAACAAGTGGATTTCCTTTCAGAGGCAACAATGGCTCTTGAAAGAATTTATCCACTTGAATTATCGCAGCTGATTTTGGGTGTGGACTCCGGACAAAACTCGAAATTATAGCTGTGAAGGCTAATACGGACTTCTTTTCAGAGAGGGCAATAGGAGAAACATCATCTGAGCTAACGGGAAGTTGGTGACTTTCACAGAAGCGGATAAGTCCTTGTTTGCAGAAGTTATAACAACTCTCATCCGCGAAGCCATGTAATTTAAAGCACGGATCTACTGCTGTTGCCTCTGAAAATATGGAATTCTCTTCAATATTTCTAAACCTTACTGTGAGAGCTTCCAGTATTTTGAGCCATCGCCTGCACTTCCGTACACATTGCAGAGTTATTTACAAACTGGGTACACCATTGTTTAAGTGGCTGGCTCAACAGAAACATTTTAGAAGCTGTCACTTGTTTCTCACTGCTCATTTCTTCAGTGACCGGTTTGAAAGCTCTGAGCACTTTACAAACTTGCTTAATCTTTTGGATGTCATCGCTAGTTAGCTGCGGCAGATTAGGGCAGTTTAAGGCAATTGTTGAAATTAGAGCTCGTTGGACCTCAATAATACTCTCGAGCATAACGAAGGTGAAATTCCACCTCGTTACCACATCTTGTTTAATAGGCCTACTCAAGACTGGTTCACTCATCTGCTCCTGTATTTGTAGCAGTTTGCCTTCGGCTTGTGAGCTGCGTTTGAAAAAGTTCACAATTTTTTTCACTTTCGCAGTGATGTCTTTAACACAGTGGAGTCCACACTTCACAACTAAATTTAAATTATGGGCAAAACATGGGATATTCCTCCAGACTGTCTGATGTATTGCCGCCACAATATTTACAGCGTTATCGCTAACAATACACGCGATTTTAGTCTCCACTTTCCACTCACGAGCAATTCTTGAGTTCTCCAGCCAAGTTTTGAGACGTGTGCTTCTCGTCGTACTTGAAACATTCCAGTAAAAGAGATACCAACTCGACTCCTTTGATGAAATGAGCCGTCACGGACAAGTAGGAATCGTTCATAGAAGTCCAACCATCAGTAGTTAATGTCACATAGATTGCGGACTCCAATTGTTCTTTGACACATTCTTTCGTCATATTATACAATTGTGGAAGAATTACTTGCGATAGAGTTTTTCTTGTAGGCAAGTTATAAGCGTTATTGAGTTTATAATCAGTGGCCTAAATTTTTAAATTTCAGCGATGCGGAATGGCAAGTAATTTTCCACAATTGTCTCCAAAACGAAATAATCAATTTCTCTATTCCTTTTGTTGGAAATAGGTCGGTGCATGTAGGAATTAATGGACATCTGACATGAATTCCGGTGCGACGTTTCGCTTTGCTCAAGTGTAACACAGGCTGATGCTGATGTGACTGCACAATCATCCTCATTAGAAGTTGCAATCGGAGCCACTCCTGACCTACGATCATCCGAAATTTCTTCTCAAGAGGGAAGAGCGGGCCTAAGCCGTTCTGTAGATAACGCCATAGTAGGATGTAAATTTCGAACGTGGCCTGCGAGATTAAACGAATTGCCACTTTTATACGAAATCTGTTTTGAGCAAAAATTGCACTTTGCTTTCCCATCGCTTAAATCTTTAAAAAAACTTCCAAATGTCACTCTTTCTTTTGCCTTAAAGCCATGATTCCCACTGAGCACTGTAGACAAAACTGACCATAGACCTATATTCGACAAACTCCAGTTCCCAATGGATCATTGGTGCCGATGAATAAAAAGAAAAGAAACAGATAATATTGTCTACTCGAAATTTTAACGCATTCGTTTTAGTATTAAATAATTAAAGAAAGACAGGAATTTGCCGCGTTATGGAATTATCACATCTGCGTAAGAGAAATGACGAATTTTCTCAATGTACACTGGAATTATGAGATTTAATTTTTTAATAAATGATTTACGGGTTGAGTTGGTTATAATGTCTTTATGGCAGGGGCAGGTACACTGAGAGTGACGCATCTGGTTAACAGATGTTGATACCCTGTCTCTTCCTGTGTAATGTGTTTCTCACAATTTTTTGGGTTTCCAAGAAATATATTCTTCGAGAAGAAACGTATTGCAAATGCTATCTATTGCCTATTTGATAAACTACGTCCTAAACACAGTTTGTTGTAAAGGGTGGGGGTGAAGAAGAGTACAGCTTACCAAAAGAGATTGTTTGTCGTCGTTATTTTTAAACTATTTAACAGGAAAAAATATTCTTCTTCTCGGAATTATGTCATTCTGATATTCCATGCAAGGACATACATCAGAATGTATTTCTTAATAATATAGATTTTCAACCATTCCCTTCCTTTCCTTCTCACAGTGTCGTTGGCAGCAGTGGCAGAGACGCACACATCTTTGAATGAGAGAAGGAAGAGCGATACAGTGCTTGGAGCGTGTCAAAGGAGCGAATGGATGTGGTGTGTGGGGTGGGGGTGGAAGAGGCTAGGCTCTTCGAGCCGTGCGATGCTTGGAATAAACCGCTCCTTCCAACGACTCCCCGGAGCTGACTCCATCTGGAGAGCGGAGCGAAAGAGCGCGCTCCTTTCTTTGAAAGACTCCGACCCAACTCTAGGCTGGACATTATTCCCCGTTTGTGGAGGCAGAAGTTGCATCTTCCAAGACCGGTCCGCACTCTCTGTTCAACGAAGCCCAGATTCTTCTTGGCAAGTTGAACCCAGCAAGTTTCCTACAAGGGTCAGATATCAACCCTAACTGGTCAGGGTTTGAAGCAGCCCACTCTTCCCTCCAGGCATTATTCATGTTGT
Source organism: Anabrus simplex (assembly GCF_040414725.1). Taxonomy (NCBI): domain Eukaryota; kingdom Metazoa; phylum Arthropoda; class Insecta; order Orthoptera; family Tettigoniidae; genus Anabrus; species Anabrus simplex. The sequence goes on from NC_090268.1 coordinate 38,009,370, forward strand.
ACTGTGATTCAACCAGCCTCTTTCCTAGTTGCCATGATGGATGTCGAGATTTTAATCTTCCATGCTTCTGAGGGTTGCAGTCCTGATGAATCGGCAAGAGTGCATTTGCAATACATTTTAACCCGCTGAAGCCATTTTCGCACAAGATCTCCTAAAAGTGGATAGATATTTCAACACCTGGCGATTAAGATCCTGTCTTTGGAAACTACCTGCAAGGAATGCCTGTCTTTACCTGCAAGGAATGCCTGTCTTTGGTAGCTACCTGCAAGGAATGCCTGTCTTTGGTAGCTACCTGCAAGAAATGCCTATCTTTGGTAGCTACCTGCAAGAAATGCCTGTCTTTGGTAGCTACCTGCAAGAAATGCCTGTCTTTGGTAGCTACCTGCAAGGAATGCCTGCTTTCAGCCCTTATTTGGTAAATAAAACTAAGCAGAAATAGGTGAAAAATACATTTTTTAATTTTTAGGCACTTTACTTGCAAATATCTTCAAAATAGGCATTTATTGGCATTATAAAACCCATGTATTTCCTTCGTAAATCGACTGAAACAGATTTTACACTTATGAGCCTACAATTTTGAGTTGAGGATAAAAACAGATATTTATGGCAAAATCCTCGCCTTGGTCACGACAAGTTGAAACGGGAATGTGTAATTGGAGCCTTCCATGAGCCACTAGTTAGTGACCATCACTGGTTCACGGTAGACTAGTGCTATATGTATATATTGTCGTATATCTTGCTGCAGGAGATCATGTGTATCTATCTGTTACCTATGATTAGCAATAACTAGAGATTCATAATCTATGGGGCACGGTTCCAAAGCAAAGATATGTAGTGTGTGTTTGTTCAAGTGAAAGTATAATTCAACCAACTGATAAGGCCAGTGAGGTACAGTATTAAGTGAATAATTCAACTCAAGAGACCATGCGTCGTCGGTGACGTTTCCAAACATGTGTTCATACACAAAACTAGTAAAGGGCAGTAAAGGGCACTATACAGTGTGCAACACAAACTTTCAGGACGTATTCTTCACACTTGGAAGAAATATGTTACATGGATATGGGTCAGGAAACGTTTTATTTTATTGTTAGAATACGTTTTCTACAGCTCTACATAGTACAGTAGTTATGGGAAACACACCTCAATAGAGCATACCAGGATGACACGATTCTGCAGTCTTCTAGCTCGTGACCACATATCTCGTTATATGATGATGCTTGTTGTTTAAAGGGACCTAACAGTTAGGTCATCGGCCCCTAATGGTATGAGGTGTAACGAAATGAAACGGTAATTAAAACTTCGAAATGTATCCCTTGATTAGAATCTAAAACGAATGGTGATAAAATGATCGTGAAACAAGAATAATCAGTGGATACATCTCACAATACCTTAATTACTGGTATGGTGCTTATTATCTAAAGGAGTCCAAAATCTAGGTCACCGGCCCCTCAAAATGGTACTAATCACTAGTAAAACAAAACCACGGTGTTCCTCCTACAGTGGTACTAATCACAGGTAACGTAGACTCATGGTGTTCCTCCTACAGTGGTACTAATCACAGGTAACGTAGACTCATGGTGTTCCTCCTACAGTGGTACTATTTACAGGTAACGTAGACTCATGGTGTTTCTCGCATGGTGCTACTAATCACAGGTAATGTAAACCCATGGTATGTCACACACAATGGTACCACCCGCAGGTAGCACAAACCCATGGCGTTTCGAAACATAAGGGCACTCCTCGCAAGCAACGCAGACCCATGGTGCTCCTCACCTAGGTGTACTAATCACAAGCCACGTATACTCATGGGATCGCTCATGAAGTGGTACTAATCATAAGCAATGTAGACCCACGGTGCAACACTGTCGTGACCTACCTGTCCTGAGAGACGTTCTCGTAGGTTGGTCACCAGGCAGTTGGATGTTGAAGTATTACCTGACCTGCCGAGCGGAAAGTAGGGAGGTAATTTGTAGGTATGACTCGTCCCGCAACTCCCGAAAAAAAGATAAAATTATTTCCCTGTCCTTTATTACTGAGGACAACTAAAACTATTATGTACAGTATATTTACAAGTCTGAATGTAATGATCTATAGAGAGAACGAGCTTGTTCCACGCGCCTACTGTTCTATTACGCGTCTATCTTAATCTTGCCCTACGGCACTTGGGCTTATGCCCGAACAGAATCTCGTCCTGACAAGTACGAACTACTGGCTGGAAGAAGGCCCCGCGCCATCTTGGCCAGGGATTATATCTCCGCTCCTGAACTCAAAGTTCTATCCCTACCTCCTACCAAGGGGTTGGGTCTTACGGGCATTGCCAAACTGATCATCTTGTCAGTGGCTCCCTCAAGTGGCTATTGTCAATAATTGTCACAGTAAGTGCTGCTACCTAGGCACTACTGTCTTCTGTCTTACTTTGTCCTCATCTTACTTGTTTCCTAAGTGCATCTGTACTGACCCTGACTGGCCTTGCACTCGGCTTTGTTCCTTTGTCGGTTATCGGGCGGGCCGCCTGGCCCGCTGGCATACTAGCTCTGTTTGTCGATACACAGTAAATACCTTGTTGTGATCAACAAGTCCCCGCTCTTAGTCAACAACTTTTGTAAGCGAGCGCGTTTCACAAACTGCTCTCCAATGCATGTAGCTTCTTGAAAGTTACTTTTGCCTTCTAAAATATTATATCTAACTATAATTATTATTCCATCACTACAAGGTGTCTCATGTCGATGACTATCATTATTCTAACACTAATTAATCTCCTCTGACACCTTGAGCTCTAGACTCGGCTGCGAATCCCGGCTGCCTTCCACCTGGCAGTCCGCCGGTTCGATTCCGTGGGAGGTCGGTACACGACAACACTACCTTATGGTAACGTCCACAGGCAACACAATCCCATGGTGTTCCTCACATAATAATAATACTCTCTGGCAACACAGACCAATGGTTTTCCACAAATAGTGGTACTACTCACGGACGCATATATTCCCGTGGTTTTTTTCACAAAGTAGGACTAACCGCAGGCAACGTAGATCCATGTTGATGCACATAAAGTCGTACTACTCATAGGTAACGCGGACTGTACTGAACACAGTGGAATACACCCGACGGACTCTTTCACAAGCAACAATCAGACCCATAATGTTCAGCACAGAATGGTACTGCTCATATACAACGTAGACCCTCGCTAGGTGGTCCTAGTCGCAAGTAACGTTGACCCATGGTGTTCCGCACGTAATGGTACAAATCACAAGTAATCTCATGGTTCTAATGTCATCATACCTTCGTCGCCCCTTTTAGTCGTCTCTTACGACAGGCAGGGGATACCGTGGGTGTAGTCTACGTCTGCGTCCCCCCCACAGGGGGTAGAGAGAGAGGGAACATTGAAGGGATCCGGCACTTTGAAAAATGAAGTAACAGTTATAGAAGGACAAGGGCCACGAAGGGCGTGAAAATGAAAGACTCCCTAGGACTCGAGTGCTCTAATACCGTCGGGGTCGGAAAAGAACAATACCTGACCAAGGGAGGTCGAACAGGATAGATAAATGTGAGGAGCCTGGCACAAGTAAGTGAACGCAATGCCAGAACTCAGCTAAGGGTCCCGAGGTCGCCAACCCACGCTCTCAAGTTGAGAGCCCCTAGAGTCCCTTTTCGTCACCTCTTAAGACACAGAGGAAGAATAGACCCACGGTATCCCCTGTCTGATCATAGGGGCCCGAACTATCCCGTGGTGATCCTCCTACAGTGGTACTAACCGTATGAATGCCATTTTGCTTTACGTCGCACCGACACAGATAGGTCTTACGGCGACGATGGGACAGGAAAAGCCTAGGAATGGGAAGGAAGCGGCCGTGGCCTTAATTAAGGTAAGCCCCAGCATTTGCCTGGTGTCAAAATGGGAAACCACGGAAAACCGTCTTCAGGGCTGCCGACAGTGGGATTCGAACCCACTATATCCCGGATGCGAGCTCACAGCTGCGCGCCCCTAACCGCACGACCAACTCGCTCGGTGTGGTACTAATCACAAGTAGTTTCATGGTTCTAATTCAATCATCGCTTGGTCACCCCTTTTAGTCGTCTCTTACGGCGGGAAGGAGATACCAAAGGTTGTATTTTTTGTCTGCGTCCTCCATTCGGGTAAGAGGCAGGAATGTTATCAACACCACGGGGTCGGCGATTTTTAAACTTAAACATATATGTTTACGTTTAAAAAGTTTTCCAGTTTCTTCAATGGCACAAGGGATCTCTAAAATATATCGTTTTATCTGTCCTTTAATACTCACAACGTAAGCTTAAGCCGTCCATTATGAAGGTGAAGTTGTAGCCTCCAACCTCCACCTCGCAGTTGAAATGATATGCAAGAAATTAAGCTGCACCAAAGATGATTTGTGTGCGTAGTGTAGGCAAGTTATACCGGCGATAACTGCGCGAGCCAAGCAAGGACAATTACTATCGTGTATGATAGCGACAGCATTCCTCCGAGTCCACTTTCTAATATGGGAAGAAATCAAGACGATACATTCCTCAAGGAGATCAACTTGTTATCGTGTAATGTACATTTCTGTCGCAACAGCGGAGAACGACCGCATTGTTCGAGGTTCTGTTATGTTTCTTAGAAAATGTCACCTCTCTTATGAAATTCACTGGCTTTCAGCATACAAAGAGATATAAGTATTACGTTGTATACAGAAAATAAGAGTTCTTTGGAACTGGTACAGACTGGCACAGGACTGGACAGCAGCATGCCAGATGTTCAGTTTTTTAGGAATGTTTCGGTAAATAAAGACTCTCTCGCCGTTAAGATTTTTTCCTTCACAGCAGCCTTCTACTCATCCGATTGACGTGCCATTCCTGTACACTTAGTTCATAATAATAATGGCCTTACGTCCCACTATGGCCTTACGTCCCACTAACTACTTTTTACGGTTTTCGGAGACGCCCAGGTGCCGAAATTCAGTCCCGCAGGAGTTCCTTAACGTGCCAGTAAATCTACCGACACGAGGGTGTCGTATTTGAGCATCTTCAAATATAACCAGACTGAACCAGGATCGAACCTGCCAAGTTGGGTTTAGGAGGCCAGTGCCTCAACTGTCCGAGCCACTCAGCCCGTCACTCTTAGTTCCAGGCACTAATACTCGCTGTTGTATATTACTAGTTATGCAGTTTTCTCATGATTTATGTACAGTAAGTGATAGTAAGGAGAAGTTGGCAAGGGAGAGCTGTACATTCCCGGAAGAGGAGGGGGTAGGACGGGCCTACCCCTTAGAAATAAAAGAGATATATGCTGAACGAGGAGGAGAGAGGCGGGATACAAAAGGATAGCGGTTACAGCCTCACAAAGTCGGCCGCAAATGGAATGGTTAGAAAGCTGCGCAGTCATCTGGTAGGGATTGTAGGGGGCTTCTTACGGGCCCCACGGATAGGGCCGGTCGTGTCATCAATGGAAGGGCGGTCTTTTTCTCACCAGGGATGATGACATGGCCGGACAGCAGTAGTAGTAGTAGTAGGACGCCAGTTTTTTATTTATTATATATCCAGCGGGGTCGATGGACGTGGCATGTAGGGACTGAGGATGGCTGCTGTGGTGATCCTCCCTAGGGAGTGTCACTTGTCCGGAGTATCTGATGGACCCTAAAAGTCTCGTGTTGTTGTTTTTCTTTGTTCCTTTTTCCTGTTTTTGTATGTTGTTTTTTATTGGGAACAAGTACAGTATTTGGGGCTGAACGCCTGTAATGTTCAAGAAAAAATACAATACTAGATTCGCGATGAATGATTTGTGTTCAGCCGTTAATCGGTGACGTTTATGTACCTAATACATGACTACGATCTAATTGTCTGAAAATATTTTTTGTGTGCCGTTAAACAATACTGTACTTTGTTATAAATCAAGGAATATAGTGCGTTCACCCACTGTATCACAGTTAATTACGTCAAACAGTTACGCATCTGTAATGTTAGTATAAATCGCTTACCGATAATTCCCGTTTGTGTATCGTTTGACACCGTACATGTATGCATACTTATTTTACCCACTGTAGTCCCTGTTATTACTACTACAATTGTAACGTCTCTGTCTAGCAGTAGGCAACATTTTAAATGCCCGAGGACGGTGTGAAGTATTTCGGAAATTAGCTGAACTTTCAGAAGAACGCGTAATTGTCTTGTGTATTAACACTCATTACGTATGGTATTTAGTGGCACCTAGGGACTTGATATGTTAATGTTTTAGGAGAATACTGCTCCTGTTAGTTTAACTTCGTGTGGCTATTTCTAGCCGAGTGCAGCCCTTGTAAGGCAGACCCTCCGATGAGGGTGGGCGGCATCTGCCATGTGTAGGTAACTGCGTGTTATTGTGGTGGAGGATAGTGTTATGTGTGGTGTGTGATTTGCAGGGATGTTGGGGACAGCACAAACACCCAGCCCCCGAGCCGTTGGAATTAACCAATGAAGGTTAAAATCCCCGACCCGGCCGGGAATCGAACACGGGACCCTCTGAACCGAAGGCCAGTACGCTGACCATTCAGCCAACGAGTCGCTCCTGCTAGTGTGATGGCACTAAATATTTATGCTACTGTTTCTAAGTTGCCACTACTGCTTGTGCAATTAAACCGACCAATTAGCGCCCAGCTCGTCCCTATAAATACTGGTAATCTTGACCAGAGCATCTTCTGATCGAACTTTATCTGTGCGACGGAGAGTGAGGTTCTCTTCACCAAACGCTGCGGTGAGCTGGGGGTTGGATGTAAGATAATAGGGAAATTTGCAAGATTTTAATTGTTGTCACATGTAATCTGGGGGTGCAAGAATTCTCTTCCATGGGTCATACGAAGATGTTTTCTTTAAATTCTGACAATTTTGAGTCGCCATGTAGGTGAACATGACACTTCCGAAGTCCATACTGACCCATGCCTTTAATGTCTAGCAAGATAAGACATTATGGGTCATAACTCGGAAATAAAGCATTTTCAGAAAAAAATTGTATTTAACATTTTAGTCCGCTATATTACACCTGCGCAGTTTGTACAGTGACTTACGAATCACTCTGTACGAATAACACTAATTCCTGTTACTTATTAAATTTTGAGCATTTCTATCGATGTTAGGAGACGTCGAAGTGATGGACTCTTACTCTGAAAAGGACTTCTTTAAGGTGCCAGTTTATTTCTTGAAGGGGAGTGTCGAAGTCCTATCCTGATAATGTTAAATAACAGATTTTTATTCCGATTTCTTTCGAACTCTCCAAGGTAATACAACTAAATTTTGCTAGGATGTACATTCATATCTTGCTTCTAGCTTTATTAAATACTAAGAGGTGCCCGCGGCTTCGCCCGCGTTTATTCATTCAACCGCGTTAGATTTTTCTAAATCGTTTAATTAAATGCGAAAGAAAAACTATATTTAATAACATACATCGTTTTCACTTTTAATATTGGTCGTTTTCTATTATTTTAGTATTTTATCCCCTTTCCACCCCGCCCGTAGGGGTGTCGTACCCCACAGTTTTCCTTCCCAAACAGTAAGTCATATGAGTATCATGTTTTATTGAGAGCTATGCTGGAATATACACACGTACATCCATGAACTCGGTCATTTTGAACATTCCCTTCAGCCCTTCTAACCCCCATCCAGATTGGGAATGAACTTTGGCTCAAACGGCATCCAGAGTGTCACGACTCATCTCAGCTACCCGAAAGACTATGAACTCGCCACTAATATTGGTCATTTTTCGGATTTTTACATTTCACCCCTTCCTTTAGGGGTTTTAGGGGTTTCTTGTCCCTACAGTAATTTTTCCAGATATTAAGTTACATGTGTATCTAGTTTGGTTGAGAACTATGCTGAAACAAACACACACATTCACCCGTAATCTCTGTCATTCTCGATATTTTCTTTCTTCACTCCTTCTCACCCCCTATGCCATGGCGACTGAACTCGGACTTTCCATTTTTATATACCGTTTATAGAAGAAGAAGAAGAAGAAGAAGAAGCAGAAAAATGTGAAATTTAAGAAACAAATCATAATCTGTACATACTGTTGGTTATGCAACCCGCTGATCAGACTTGTCACGCGGTTTACTTTCCTTTCCCTATTTTCTTTTTTCACCCTTCCCAGTTCTCACCTTCTATGCCGAACTTCCCATCAGATTTCGTTCAAACCACTTCCTAAACCTTCCCAGGGGTAATGAGAACAAATTGAGGAATTTTTGAGCGAAATCGGTCCAGTAGTCTTTGAGTCCATTTGAGACATACATACAAACATTCATATATATATATATATATTAGGTACCGATTTTCAATTAAAGTTCATACATTTTAAAATTCATTTTCAAAAATATGTATCAACAAACTATGTATTGTATCTCTACCATTGCAGATCCATTAAAAATAATGCTGTTAATGACAGAAAATTTTAAAGCTCTATTTTGTCAAAAAATTAGTTTATCATAAATGGCACTTGGAAGTGTAATGTCACTTAGAAGACGTAGATGCGAACATGTTTCTTACCACATATACACCACATAGGAAGCGATATGATAGCAACAAATGTAGCCAACTTATGCAGCAGTATGTTTACTATAAATCAACATTAATTACCGCCCTCTAGAGCAAATACTTGTGTAGTAATTTTTTTATTTATAAAATCAATGAAACATACATTAAATTAAAGAAGAAACTCCAAATAATAATTTTCCATAAAAAATCAAAAACACACTATTTTACCAATACCACCCTTTGTAATCCAGTTAAACACTTTTCGATGTTAACCGACTGTGACATCCTTGAGGACTAAAGACAAGCACCTAACAACTACGCCACTAAGTTAAATAAATAAATAAATAAATAAATAAATAAATAAATAAATAAATAAATAAATAAATAAATAAAAACAAACAAACAAATTAACAAACGGGTTAAGAGTAAACTCACCAGTGTTTTAGAATATTAACCAACGGGTGACAAGTGATCTAGCACGTACCTGAAAGCAAACGAACACACAAATAAACTCAGTCTGTCATGCAGTTTATTACATTGAAATTAAATCAATTAACAATAATTTCCAACAAATTATGTTGAGCGGACATCAAGAAAATAAATGAAGTTAATGAGTAATAAATAATAACATTATTTCAAATGACGCTGCAGTACTTTGCGTGAATATCAATAGATTGTGCATATTTTGTAGCATTGGTAGTTTCAGTGGAAGCACAAGCATAAGGGATCTCTTTTTCATGTGTGACACCCAAGGTTGTGGCAGTCCGATATTTTAAAGACATGAAAATCCACGCCTCTTCATGCAGAACCAATGCATAAGAATTCCAGTAGCTTGTAGGATGACCGTTCGCAAAAGTTAAATGTCAGATTGCATTATTCACATGATCTGAAGCTGAATCTTAACCATAGACTGTGGCACAAGAACACATTAACAAATTTGCTCGACTGTTTATTTAAATCTACAGGGAACTTCGCAATCCACAGGGTAAAATGATCACCAGGTTATTTCTATTCACTTGTTCTCGATGCGCAATTACATGAACAGAGAGCGGCAAGATTAATAACTAGACAGGCAAATGTTATTTGCTTTACGTCGCTCCGACACAGGTAGGTCTTATGGCGACGATGAGATAGGAAAGGCCTAGAAATGGGAAGGAAACGGCCGTGGCCTTAATTAAGGTGCAGCCCCAGCATTTGCCTGGTGTGATAATGGGAAACCACGGAAAACCCTCTTCAGGGCTGCCGACAGTGGGGTTCGAACCCACTATCTCCCGGATGCAAGCTCACGGCTGCGCGCTCCTAACCGCACGGCCAACTCGCCCGGTATGCAAGCAAATGGAGCAACTGAAAAGCTGACATACATGTAACAGACGTGGAATTAAAGGAGGCCGAACAACTCGTTGGAAACAGAGGATTCTCGAGATGAATAGTTAATTCAGAGAAGCTTGCAGACTGAATGATGAAAGACAACAATCTCTAACGAAGACGTATATATATGTATAGGGTCTCTCATATAAACTCAGACCGAACGTAGAGTGTTTGTACTCTGCGCTACGGCAGCTGCCTGAGCCGAACTTACGTCGCGAGCGGCCGCCCCGCTTTAAGCGTGTATACAACCTTATATGAAATCTTACCTTATAAAAGATGCTGGAAGTGTCCTTCTGGGTTATAGGCATTTTATCTGGTAACCATATTCTGGCTGATGCGAGTGAGTTCTGCCATTGTAATGCTTCTGATTTCATTCGTAATGTTTCCTTTCAGTTAATCCAATGTGTGAGGATTCGTTCGAGACTCTTTCTTACAGTTTACCCCACAAGTAAAACTCACACACTGTCAGATCTGGATAACGAGGGTGAAAGAGACCAGCACTGATCACACTGTCTGCAAATACTTCCTAGATTGTAAGAAGCGAATCTTCTGCTGTATGAGCAGGGGATGGATCTTATTGAAACCACCTACGCGATTTTTCTTCCTCCGTTAACTGATGGGAGAACGGCGTCAAAATGTCATCTTAGCACCTCCCTGCATTTAGTGTTGTCTCGAAAAAATAGGCCCAATTATTCGTCTTGCACTAACAACACACATCTTACTATCATAATGAGGGACTTCATAAACACCATTAGGATTTTCTGTACACTAATAGTGAGAGTTATGACTGTTCACACGTCCATTAAACAAGAACTGTTATATACGAAAATACGGTGTTGCAATGGTAACTGCCTCACCATGTTAACAGCTGAGATTCAGACTGGCGACTGATGGTTGCCAGGTCGAACACGTGCAGGCTGCTTGCACGCGCGCCTCCCATACTGTAGCTGCCGTAGCGCCAAATAAAGTAGAGACAATACGCGACACTTACGGATTTAGCCTTGACAAATGGGAGACAATTCGACGGTGGCGCTCCTAGTGACTTGACCTGAAAAGTCGCGCTAAATTCAAATATCAATGCAAATGCATATATAAAAATGGATAAATGAATTACGTCTAGAAAGAAAGTGTTATTGAGATATTAACTTCGAAGTTGCTAAAGCAATTCTGGATAAATGAATGAAGAATTATTTAAAAGGTTATTATTTAAAGACTGAAATTAGACATATAAACAAGAAGTGAAATGGACTGCTGTAAAATGGGTTGATCTTTCATTTATGCATACTTTTTTTGCTTTAGCATTCCTTCCTGAACTTTTATGGTTAGATTTTTCTTTTTTCACATTTAAGAGACATTCTATCATCACACTAAGACACTTGTCAATAATAATATCGGCACATTCCTTACACACATAATGCAATGAATTAACACTTAAAAGCTGGACAATTTTCCTCTCAACATGAAGCCTACTAACAGAAATAAAATCTATAAAATCCCGGCTTTAATCTGAGAAGAGGGATAAAAGAAAGAAAAGTATGAAAATGTTGTCAATAGTGATGCTTTGAGGAATATTTACGTACAGTTAGAGTAAAAATGTAACATACCCTTGGCTGTATAGTCGAGGATTTTTAAATTCGCTGGCTTGGAAATGATCTGAACAGATCTTATAATTCTTATACAAGCGTAACGTCACTTCTTTCTCGTACACCTTATACAAATCACTTCTGTGACATTTCAAAACCCACAGATCACACCTACAACACCACATCGGTATGGAAGGTTAACTGCTGCACTATACAATAAAATATGCGTATTATATTTTAAGCCAGTTAAAATATGGGTCGAGCAGGTCAAAAGATTATGAAGTACTATAAAAATCTCTTTGTCACTCGGAGAATATATATGCAAACACAATATTACTTACATTTTCTTGTCACGAGGGTAGGGAAAGAAAGACAGCGCATTCTTCTCTACTTCATAGTTACTGCAGCCAAACACAGCACATACCTTTCCCCTCATGTTGAGAGGAGATATCAAGGAATGACACACGCTACTATTTAATTATGTCAACTCACTGAAAACGTATAAATAACACCAAAAACTTCACACATAAATACACGTGCTCTTATGACAGAATCAGTAGTTTTCAGGTCTACTCGCTAGAGAGTGCTCCAATAGCTGTCCCTCGATATCTCGCTCAGTGCCACTTACTGTCTCTACTGTATTTGGTAGCGCTGAGTACAAACACCGCGCGTTCAGTCTGGGTATATACGAGAGATCCTGTACGTACATACGAGTGCTGTGTTTTTACTACTGGCAAAACAGTTGTATGTATGCCAGGAAACGGAACTAGTGCTTCTTGCTTAGGCTGGTTCACAACCTACCTCACGGTGCATGGAATCATCCATCCAATGTTCCGCACATCACTGTGCTGCAAAGAATTTAACTAATCAACTCAAACTTTGTATGGAGCTACATCTTATTAATACGTACTTGTGCCTTAAATTTGGTTTTGATAAGTGGTAAACTGTTGAAGTTGGTACTATCAGACTTGACTCTCCTTAAAGAACTGAACAACAGCAGGCACAGTATGGAGAAATCACATCCCTTTCAATGAATATTTCATCTGCTTGTTAACAGGACTGAAATGTTCCTGGGGTGGTGTAGGCGAGTAATAACAGTATGGGACGCACTGTTGAGCGAAGCAGCAGCAAAATTCAATAAACAATCCGTATTTTATTCAGTTCTTCGAAAATTTTGTTTGATGCGTTAGCGGTAACTTCATGAATAAAAGAATATGAAGTAAACTAGGAGTTTCCCGCTGGCTGCACCCGCAATGTACAAAGTATGGTGGTGTTCGTTACTATCCTCACGGATGTATTTGCAAAGCTTCGAGTTAATGAAATAAAGCACATGATCTGCTGTGGTAATAGAGTGTAATATTATGTCAACAAAACACTTGAAAATACATCACACAAAGAAATTGAATTAAACGTTCCTTGGAACAACACTATGCGCCGAACTGTTAAAAAGTCCTTCAAATATCTTCGTCATGGAGACAAATGTACTCTTTTTTTTTTTTTCCTATTTGCTTTACGTCACACCGACACAGATCTGTCTTACGGCGACGATGGGATAGGAACGGCCTAGGAATTGGAAGGAAGCGGCCGTGGCCTTAATTAAGGTACAGCCCCGGCATTTGCCTGGTGTGAAAATGGGAAACCACGGAAAACCATCTTCAGGACTGCCGACAGTGGGGATCGAACCCACTATCTCCCGATTACTGGATACTGGCCGCACTTAACTCATAACTTTTCTCAGAATCTACCAATTTAAGTAGTTATTAGCTCAAAAGAAGGCGCTCGATCCTCTTAGTGTTTTTAGACCAAGACGAACTCCGTACCTCAATTACAACCAAAGATATGATTGCTTCAAAGAAACAAAAAATTGAAAAAATCAAATAATTTGAGGAAGGCGGAAGTTAACTTATTTATAGTACCTGATGAAAAATCTGTGCATGAATACCTTTCAGTTAAAAAAATGAGGGAAATCGACCAGATAGAATGGCTGGACTGACTGACTTTAGTTTTAATATATAGATATTACGTTGGATACAAGGGCTAAAACTGATTGAGAAATGGCCAGCTCATGCGTAAGAAAATGTAATCTTCATCAATGTGTAGCTCTTTGTATGAGCTCCCTCTATAGCAGGGCCTCTCAAACGCCCAAAATCTCACGCGTGCAAATGGAGGCGCAAGATCTCCGTGCACTGTGCATCGCTCCCGCTCGGCTCGACTCGGACCAACGCTTCGTCTCTGGGCTACTCGGTTAAGCTCGGCTCAACTCGTCTCAACTCGGCTCGGATTTGGAACGCTACGGAGCAAGTGAGGAAGAGGGAGACAGGGAGAGCGAGCGAGGCAGGCGTGGGGAAAGAGAGAGACAGCGCTATTGCTCCAAATCGAGGAGTGGGGTCTGCACTCTGGTCAACCAAGCGCAGTCGTCTTTTGCACCGTGCACAGTGCATGCACCAAGCGCATGCACCCTGAGAGGCCCTGCTCTATGGACCAGTGGTAGAACGTCCGCCTCAGTAGCGTAACGGTTAGTTTTATTACCTGCCGTCCTCGGGGGCCCGGGTACGATTCCCGGTACTGCCCGAAATTAAAGAATGGCAGAAGGGCTGGTATGTGGTTCCAATGGTACACGCAGCTCACCTTCATTGAGGTGTGCCTCCAAAGAGCTGCACCACCTCAGGATGAGGACACGAGTTTATATTGGTAGAATGTACGTTTCCGAATCACGGATTTAATTATAATGATGATGCTTGTTGTTTAAAGGGGACTAACATCTAGGTCATCGGCCCTTAATGGTATGAGGTGAGATGAAATGTAATGGCAATTAAAATTCTACAGTTCCTCCACTGACCAGATTTCAATACATGATGATGAAGAATGAATGGATATGTTTTTAAAAATAATCAGCGGATCCAATTCACAATATTGAAAGTTAAAATAATTCCAAAATCCAACCACTGACGAATTCAAAAAGACGGCGATGAGCAATGATTATGAACTTGAATCAATCAGTGGATCCGACCCTCAATGCCCCACCTTCCCATAAAATAACTTAAAATAACGGTATAAACTGAACATGGGACTGCTTCCAAGCAAAATACTAAATTGATGATGTTAGTTGACTAAAGGGGCCCAAAATCCAGATCATCGTTGGTAAAGTAGAACCATGGTGTTTTTCATGTAGCGGTACTGAAAAATGAAATGGCGTATGGCTTTTAGTGCCGGCAGTATCAGAGGACATGTTCGGCTCGCCAGGTGTAGATCTTTTGATTTGACTCCCATAAGCGACCTGCGTGTCGTGATGAGGATGCAATGATGATTAAGACGACACATACACCTACCCCTCGTGCCAGCGAAATTAACCAATGATGGTTAAAATTCCCGACTCTGCCGGGAATCGAACCCGGGACTCCTGTGAACAAATGCCAGCACGCTAAACATTCAGCCATGGAGTCGGACGTAGTGGTACTAATCGCAAGTAACGTAGACTCACGGTGTTCCTCACATACTGGTACTAATCATAGACAATGTACTACTCACAGGTAACGCAGACCTATAGCGTTCCTCACATAATGGCACCACTCATAGGTTAACGCAGAACCATGGTTTTCCTCTCATAGTGGTACTAATCATAGGCAACGTACACCCATGGTGTCGCTCATATAGTGCCAGGGAAGGCCCAAACTTGTTGTGTTCCTCACATACTGGTACTAATTACTGGTAATGCAGACCCATGGTGTTCCTCATATAGTGGTACTAATCACGGGCACTCAGTGAAATAATGAGGTTACAGGTACAATGACAATTTCAAAAACTGGAAGATCCAAGATTCAGAACTTTAAAAATTTTGGGCTTCAAGCCCCTAGTTCACACAGTTACAATTTCAAAGTGGTATTATTTAGACAAGGATAGAAATCTCCCAAATTCAAGAGCACTTTGCTCCCACCAATTACAGCACTCCTCAATATCACAGAAATTTAGGAAAGAGCTTACATGCTCTCTAACATGGACCAAATTTCTTCCAGCCCGCTTAGGGCAACATTACAAAACCTTACAATCTCTGACCTCTCTAGGTGCAATTTACACTTAACAAAAGCCAGTACACAGGGGTATCTAGTACCCAACCCACTGGGCCTTTGTGGAAAAATAATAACAGATTAAATTAATGGCCCGAATACAATATGAAAGGAGGCGTATGCATGCACTCCTAGATAATGAAGAATAAAATTCTAACGGGGCTAATCCCAAGCTACTGAAGTGACTCGAACGAAGGTAAAGGAAAGAAAAACAGTTACAAAATTGTAGTCACCTCAAACCAAGTTGAAGGGGAACACGAGAGGGTAACGCACTCTCTATCCCCGATTTACCGCTTTAAGAATTTATGAAATGTTACATTAGCCGAAAGAAGGTTTACATTTTAGAAAACATGTTACATAATTAGAAATTAGGACCTTCCCCTCGTGTAAATCTGCGGAGGTAGCTACAGAAAAATAAGTCTGGTGGACATTACCTTGGCTGCTGGTCTGCCTGTCTTAACACACACACACTCACTCACTCAGAAGTACGGCGATCAAGAGACAAGGTAGCCAGAGCAGCTGAAGTTTATATACCCGAAGGGAAGGTTCGAGAGGATTCTGGACTGATCCGGACACCCCCTCTCAATTTAATTGGCAAATGTAAAAGTTACACCAAAAGAACCAAAAAGAAGCCTGTTATAGGCTGAAAGATAATTACAGAAAATTCTCACTGGCCAGATTCAAAACTGGCGGAATGAGAAAGAAGTGTTGCAAACTTTGAAATATATAATAACAAATGAAAGTTGATTTAGTAGAGAAAACCCATGAACACCAAATTTCTTTCAATAACAGCTTCTTCTACCTTGCACCAGAGTGCATGACCATAGTTTTTGGTAGTGACATCTATGGAGAAATGTCATAAGTTCTTGAAGTAAGCAAACACAAAGCAAATAAATCCAGTCAGTTTAGGCAACTTCACAACAACAAAATTACTTAATACTTCAGTAGTACATCTTCTGATTAAAGTCCCAACTATTTGTAATAGCAGTTTCACATTTTGTTGGATACATAGAGTTCATAAGGCGCTTCTTTTGAATACGCGGAGTTGACGTGTACTTCCCGGTACAATTATTATTATTATTATTATTATTATTGTTAATTCTCTGTTTTGCAGAGTCGCATGCCCGACGTCTTCATTTATGATTATTTTCTGTTAATTTGCATTATCATATTTCAATTCCGTGTCTGCATGAAAGACTAATAGAGAGCTGATGGTAACATCTTATAACCTAACGGCATTTCGGATCTGCAACTCTCCACCATACAAAATAATAATATTATATACGTCTGGGTAGGCGCCTGATTGAGGGAATGAAAAACTGACTCTCTCGGCGTCCGATACCTTAATATTACTAACCCACATGAGTATATCTTAAGTATCAAATTAACATTACGCTGACAGTTGTCAGCTGACTGTCTGCAGCGCCTTATCTCTTCTAGACGTCAGTTCTGCTGTAACTGTGCAAAAGCTAACCCATCAACGACTGATACAGCAGCTAATTTGTCATAAGAATATACACACACACACACACACACACACACACACACACACACACACACACACACACACACACACACACACACACACACACACACACACACACACACACCAGGTGGCTCTCGAACGCCGTACTTTCTACTTATAAATGCCCCGCATGCACAAGTGATGAATGGGATGTCTACCAACTGATTTTCACAGGGGAACTACTGTCAGAGGGCAGGTTACGTCAGAATATGAAGAGATAAGAAACGGAGTGTCGCTCGCAGCATGTTACTCACCGCTACCAGTCTACTGCACCCCTTGCATTAGTAAACATAGTTTTCGATCGCATAGTTCTAGGCTGGTGTATGGTACAGCCGCACTATATTTGCTGTCCGCATATCAATAATGGCTAGTGTGACCAGCAGCGACGAATACACGGACATTATCTTAATCTGGACAATCTGGTCGGAATGCAACAGAAGTTTCAAACAGACGTATGCATTCTACACACGTACTTCACCGAACAGTATTAGTTTTTGTTTCATTCAAGCAACTCTTCAATCGAGCGGAATGTCTACACGTGTATAAATGAATAAGTTATTAGATTTACTTTTCTTTATCTTTGGCGTGTCTACAAACAGTAGTGACGATTAGGGGGTGGGGCGAGGTGGGTCAGTCCCCCCCCCCCACTTTGTGGAGTAATCATTACATTTTTATTCCACTTTAGCCAGCTGGAACTAGGAATTATTTTAAACAAGGTGTTTGTACAAACCTTGTTATCTTGCTAACACGGCGGGACCATGCGCTTGGACTGCCACTGCTAAGCAGAGTCCTGGAGGGGCGTACCAATCCAGCTGATGAGCCCAAATGGCATGTCTGGGCGAAACTCTGCAAAATGCACACGGCCTAACCACCCAAAAGCTGGTTCTATTCCTGTGATTATATATATTTAATTTGAAAGGGACTATGCCTGTCCGAAAAATTATGACGGTCACTGTATTTTTTTTTTGCCGAGGTCGTGGCCACTGAGCTATAATTCACCCACTTACCGCGCGCATTCATCAGTCTGGCAGTCACTTTAGTGTCCGTTAGTTTCTTAGTGAGTATTCAAATACTAAATTATTGTTAATTGCATAACCATGCTGTACTTCTATTTAATTATACCGGGCGAGGTGGCCGTGGGGTTACGGGCGCGCGGCTCTGAGCTTGCACTCGGGAGATAGAAGTTTCGAATCCCACTGTCAGCAGTCTTGAAGATGGTTCTCCGTGGTTTCCCATTTTTACACCAGGCAAGCGCTGGGGCTGTACCTTATTTAAGGCCACGGTCGCTTCCTTTCCACGCGTAGCCCTTTCCTGTCTTATCGACGCCTTAAATCCTATCTATGTCGGTGCGACGTAAAGCACATTGTAAAAAAATTAAAAAATCAGTTGTAATCGTATTTCAGCGGGAGCTAATACTAACGTTCCTAAATTATTTATTTGTGTTATGTTATTTATTAAGTAAATTCCTCGTAGTATGTTTATGAGACCTGGTGAAAATTTTATTATACAGCATTGGATCAAAATATGAAGTAAACTATTATTACGAATAATCCACGGGACAGATTAATTACATTTACCTATAGAATAACATAATAAAAACTAAATAATTTGTTCCGGTGAAAGTATAATTGGTGTCCGCCTCTGTGGTGTAGTGGTTAGTGTGATTAGCTGCCACCCCCGGAGGCCCGGATTCGATTCCCGGCTCTGCCACGGAATTTGAAAAGTGTTGCGAGGGTTGGAACTGGGTCCACTCAGCCTCAGGAGATCAACTGAGTAGAGGTGGGTTCGATTCCCACCTCAGCCATCCTACAAGTGGTTTTTCGTGGTTTCCCACTTCTCCTCCAGGCAAATGCCTGGATGGTACCTAACTTAAGACCACGGCCGCTTCCTTCCCTCCTCCTCTCTCCCTTCCAATCCTCCCATCCCTCAGAAAGGCCCCTGTTCAGCATGGCAGGTGAGGCCGCCTGGGCGCGGTACTGTTCATCCTCCCCAGTTGTATCCCCCGACCCAATGTCTCACACACCAGGACACTGCCCTTGAGGTAGTAGAGGTGGGATCCCTTGCTGAGTCCGAGGGAAAAGCCAACCCTGGAGGGTAAGCAGATTAAGAAAGAAGAAGAAGAAAAAATTAAAGTTGGTATTCTCTCGCGTTGAAATTACAATTACAGTTAAATATATATTTTTTTACAACTGACTTTTCGTCGTACCGATACAGAACTTATAGGAAGGAAGCGGCCGTGGCTTTAATTAAGGTACAGCCTCAGCATTTGCCTGGTATGAAAATGGGAAACTACGGAAAGCCATCTTCAGGGCTGTCGACATTGGGATTCGAAACCAGTGTTTCCCGAGTGCAAGCTCACAGCTGCGCGCCCGTAACCCCACGGCCAGCTCGCCCGGTACAAGTACATAGATGTACGGCATGATTATGCGATTAAAATCATTTAGTATTTGAATACACACTAAGAAAAAAACAGAAAATAAAGAGACTGCTAGACTGAAGAATGCGCGCGGCAAGCGGGTGACCTATAACTCAGTGGCCACGACCTCGACAAAAAATATGTACCCCTACTACCTTTCCTCACAGAACATGCAAAGTCTCCACTACTTGCCGTAGTGCTATACAATAAAGAAAAGATTTAGCATATAAGACAACAAGGCTTGTACAAATAGCCTTTTTTTTAAATAATGCCTAGTTCCAGCTGGCTAAAGTGGAATAAAATGTAATATTTACTCTACAAAGTGGGGGTGGGGGCGACTGTCCCTCCTCACCCCATCCCCTAACCGCCGCTACTGTTTGTAGACACGCCAAAGATGCAGTAAATGAAATCTAATAACTTATTAATTTATACACGCGTAGACATTCAACTCAATAAAAAAGTTGATTGTAGGCAACAAAACTAATACTGTTCGGTGAAATATGTGTGTAGAAGGCATACGTCTGTTTGGAGCTTCTGTTGCACTCCGACCAGGTTGTCCAGCTCAAAATAATGTTTGTGTATTCACCGCTGCTGATCACACTAGCCAGCAAATGTAGTGCGGCCGTACCATACACCAGCCTAGAACTATGTGGTCGAAAACGATGTTTACTAATGCAACGGGTGCATTCGACTAGTAGCGCTGAGACACATGCTGCGAGCGACACTCTGTTTCTTATCTCTTCATATTCTGACGTAAGCTGCCCTGTGGCAGTAGTTCTGTGAAAATCAGTTGGTAGAAATTCCATTCATTTATAAGTAGAAAGTACGATGTTCGAGAGCCACCTGGTATATACAGTACATAAATGATTGTTTGTATGTATGTCTCGGATGGACTCTAAAACCACTGGACCGATTTTGATGAAAATTTCACAATTTGTTCTTATTACCCCTGGGAGGGTTTAGGAAGTGGTTTGAATGAAATCTGATGGGCAGTTCGGCATAGGGAGTGAGAAGGAGGAAAAAAATAAAATTGGGGAAGTTAAGTATGCCGCATGACAAGTCTTATCAGCGGGATGCCTAACCAACAGTATGTAAACATTACGATGTGTTTAAAACGTATTTTCTTCTTCTTCTATGAACGGTATATAAAAATGGGTATATAAAAATGGGAAGTCCAAGTTCAGTCCCCATGGCAGAGGGTGTGAGAAGGAGTGAAGAAAGAAAATGTGGCGAGTTCATGGTCTTTGGTGTAGCTGAGATGAACCGTGACACTCTGGATGCCGTTTGAGCCAAAGTTCATTCCCAATCGGAATGGGGGTTAGAAAGGGTGAAATGAATGTGCAAAATGACCGTGATCATGGATGGACGTGTGCATGTTCCAGCATAGCTCTCAACCAAACATGATACTCATATGACTTACTGTTTGGGAAAGAAAACTGTGGGCTACGACACCACTACGGGCGGGGGTTGAAAGGGGGTGAAATACTAAAATAGTAGAAAACAACCAATATTAATAGTGCAAACGATGTTTAATTAATGTGTTATTTTGGTTTTAATTAAACGGTTTAGAAAAATCTAACGCGGTTGAATTAATAAACGCGGGCAAAGCCGCAGGTACCTGCTAGTTATAAATAAATAAATGCTGATAAGTTAAAGACAAACAGAAACAGGAGAGGAAAATATTGAGAAAAAACTTTGGTCCCGTCTGCTCAGAGGGAACCTTGATGAAACGGCAGTCTCAGGAGCTTTAACAGCATTCCGAAAAGATCACCGACACCATAAATAAATAAATAAATAAATAAATAAATAAATAAATAAATAAATAAATAAATAAATAAATAAATAAATAAATAAATAAATAAATAAATAAATAAATAAATAAATAAATAAATGGCGTATGGCTTTTAGTGCCGGGAGTGCCCGAAGACATGTTCGGCTCACCAGGTGCAGGTCTTTCGAGTTGACTCCCGTAGGCGACCTGCGCGTCGTGATGAGGATGAAATGATGATGAAGACAACACACACACCCAGCCCCCCGTGCCATTGGAATTAACCAATTAAGGTTAAAATCCCCGACCCGGCCGGGAATCGAACCCGGGACCCTCTGAACCGGAGGCCAGTACGCTGACCGTTCAGCCAAGGAGTCGGACACCGACACCATAAGGAAAAGGCGATTGAAGTTCTATGGCGACATTCTCAGAATGAATAATGACAGGCCCATATAAAAGATTCTCAACCTTGCTCTCTCAATGAAAGTAAAGAACAAATGGCTTAGTAAAATAGAAAAAGACCTTCAGGAAATTGGCATCCCATAGGAAGTTGTTCAAGACCGACTCCAATTAAAAAAGCAGTCAAAAACCATGTCTTTGCAGAGAAAATGAATACCAGGACCAGGACTGAAGAACGTAGGAAAATATTCAGTGCCCAGATGAAGAAATTCTGGGAGAAGAAAAATAACATCAGCTTAATATGTTCTATCGCGCTCCAGAGATGGGCATAACGCTATAAAGAATAAAAAAAAATGTAGATCTTTATTCCCTCCTCCCGTGAAATTATGTTCATAATCGTACACTCATAGACCAAATGAACGTATTCGGAATAATGTAACCTTGAGGCGCGTGGTCTCATCTATTTTGCAGTATCCTTAATACAGGTAAGTTTCAGGATCACTTCCGCGGCTGGAGCCGCTCAAAGTGGTGATGTCCCGGGGGAGCAGGTATTTCACGGCTCGCTACACCAGAATATCTGGAGCAAGCAGATCGATGAGAACATTCTTACAAGACACACGACTGACTTAAAACACTGCTTTCTAACTGAAGGCTGTCCAGCAGTTACATGGAGTTCGAAATTCAATTGTACGATGGTATTTGTTCTTCGCTGATCCGTCGATGATATCCGAGTATTTCGGTTGTATTTGGTGATTAACTATTTCGGCTAGATTTTATAGGTTGGTATTTTTGCTTCATATGGTGCATGCAGGAGTGTACGTACGCTATATTGTCCAAAATGTGTTGTCGCAGGGATCACTCCCAGTTGATTTATTATTAATATTAATGTTACTATTATTATTAGCGAATTCTCTCAATATTGGAAGAGGTTAATCAAATAACTCAATTCTTTTCTGGGTTGTTATTGTTGTTCCGATATGTTTTCATTTTTACGGAGAAGGCTTGTTTACGTTCTGCCGACCACTTTGGTCTGTACTGTTTTTGTTGTGGTTACTGTGATGTTGCTTCTCAACTGTTTACTTTCGGCCTAAGGATGTCTCTTTCTAGGATGTCTGTTGATCATATGTTTGCGTTTTTGATGTCATTTCGAAGTTCGTTAAGGCAGGGTGTTGAGTTTTTAAGCGAGATTACATAATAACAATTATATAACAATTTATAACAATTGATTTTCTGGTAATCTAGTCAGATGGCCGAAGAATTTCCATTCGTCTTTTCCTAATGTCAATTTCGATGTTTAAGAACTTTCCTGTTGTTTTGATTGAATGTAACCTGCATCTTGCTCCTAAGATTTTCCTAATAATCTTCCTCTCTCTCTTCCTTTTTGATTTCTTCAAGTTCTTGCTTTCTGTTGAGTGCCAGTTTTTTAATTGCGTAAAGGACAGTTGATTTTATGACTGCGTTGTAATGCCAAATGTTTGTATGTCTTGAGATGCATTTTTCGTTGTAGATGTTGTGGACTAACCCTAATGCATTTTTAATTTTTTGGAGGCGAGTTTGTTGCGAGATTTTTCAAAACCTGTCGGTTAGAAAACTTCTACGAATTATTTGAAGTAAGGAACTCTGTCAGTTGTATCATATTTTGTTCTCAGGCTCTTGATATATGTTTTTGAACATAAGAATTTAGTTTTCTCCGAAGATATTTGTAGTCCCACCCTTTTCTGCACTTTCTTTAAGTATCTCGAGTTGTTTAACGGCAGTCTCGTCATCCTCTGTTAGTATGGCCAGATCATCTGCAAAAACGAGGTACGGTATGTGGAGGTTATCTTTGGGAAATCCCAGTCGGATTGGCTTCCAAAACTCACAATTCTTAAGTTCTTTCTCCCATAACCTTGTCTAGGACGACGTCGAACAGAGTAGGAGAGAGTCCATCACTTTGTCTCACGCCTGTTTGAATGTCGAAGGGTTCTGAGAATTCCCCCATATATTTCACTTTAGATTTCATGCCAGTCAGTGTTTCTTTTATGAGTTCTGGAGTTCTAGGGTCCAGTCCTTCTCTTCTATAAACTATTATTATTATTATTATTATTATTATTATTATTATTATTATTATTATTATTATTATTATTATTTCTTTGTTCGTATCCTCCTACTAAGGACCTCTTCTCTGGGCTTTGATCAATGCCCAGTGCTGCTTCATTCGTTGCTGGTGTTGTTCTTCTTTTCTTTCCTGCTTCCACGTTTTTCCAGTCTTCAACGTTGGCCATTTTTTAAAACCCTGGTGGTCTTTTAGCTTCCTCCTGAGTGAGTTGCGTTCTTGTATATATTCATAAGTGATCCTCATCGCCTGTAGGTCCCTTTCAACCTCCTTGAACCAAGTTGGCTGGGTCTTCCTATCTTTAAAATAGATAAAGATCTGATTCGATAATGGTGTGGGTTCTATTCTTAGCAAGTGGCCATAAAATACAAATCTCTTTCTCCGCATGACATCAGAGATCTTTTGGGCATGAGTATAAACCTCATGGTTATGCCGATTCTATATTAGTCTTTTTTTAATTGGGCCCCAAGAATTTTCTTTTAGATCTTTCTTTCTTTCTTTCTTTCTTTCTTTCTTTCTTTCTTTCTTTCTTTCTTTCTTTCTTTCTTTCTTTTCTTTTCCAATTTTTCTATCAGGCCTTTCTTGTTCATAGCAAGGCACTCCGCTGCATACAAAGCCTCTGGTCTTATGACAGTGCAATAATGTCTGAGTTTGCGTTCAAGGATATGGAATTTTGTTGCAAACGTTTTTGGTCAGTTGATAAGCCAATTACATTTTATTCATGCGCGACGCGAAAGCTTCTTTCTCAGAGATGTGTGGTTCTATCCACTCACCGAGATATTTAAACATCTGTTTGATTGATCCCTGGTTTACTTTTAGCTCTCTTGGTCCAGGGTTTATATTAGTTATGAGTTGCGTTTTCTCCAAAGAGATCTGGAGGCCTGATTTTTTCGCCTGTGTCTTGAGGTGATTCATTTTCTTTGTATTATTATTATTATTGTCATATTTTCAGTTATTTCTGTTTTAAAGATTTTATACGTAGCTTTATGCGTCATTGTATCATTCTGGAGATACAGCCGTACTGCCATGGTGAGAATCAGGTGTATACGAAAAATGATGGAATACATTGAACAGCTCCCGGTAAAATAAACATTTGTTCAAGAATGTCATTTGAAAGGCATGTTTAACTAAGATAAATTAAAATTATTAGATATCTGTAGTGATTGTACATGTTTAAAAGTAATGTCCAAATACTTTGGCTTAACAGCCCCGAAGGGCCCTGGTCTTCCAAGCGACCGCTGCTCAGCCCGAAAGTCTACAAATTATGAGGTGTCGTGTAGGCAGCACGACGAATCCTCACGATCGTTATTCTTGGCTTCCTAGAACGGGGCCGACATCTCACCGTCAGATAGCTCCTCAATTGTAATCACGTAGGCTGAGTGGATCTCGAGCCAGCCCTCAGATCCAGGTAAAAATCCCTGACCTGGCCGGGAATCAAACCCAAGGCCTAAGGGTAAGAGGCAGGCACGCTACTCCTACACCGAGGAGTAAGCTCACTTGCTTCTTACCGTGTTCAAATGCAAGACACGAACGAACTCTCCTGATAGCGATGAAAGGTAGTAACTCCCACGTATCTTCCATCTCAAATTTTGAAACACAAATTTGCTTTGGCTGACTTACATTTTATTTTACGTCAGACGTACTTTATCAATGACTTCTGATGCTAGAAAGGACGCGGTTGGAGACAGAAGTACCGAGAGATCTTCGGTATTTTGGAGTTAACACGTCTGAACTAATATTCCAACTTGCCTGAATATAGAGCGATAGGGTTTGGTTTTATGTCCCACAAACTACTTTTACGACTTTTGGAGACGCCGAGGTGCCGAAATCAATCCATCCATCCATCCATCCATCCATCCATCCATCCATCCATCCATCCATCCATCCATCCATCCATCCATCCATCCATCCATCCATCCATCCATCCATCCATCCATCCATCCATCCATCCATCCATCCATCCATCCATCCATCCATCCATCCATCCATCCATCCATCCATCCATCCATCCATCCATCCATCCATCCATCCATCCATCCATCCATCCATCCATCCATCCATCCATCCATCCATCCATCCATCCATCCATCCATCCATCCATCCATCCATCCATCCATCCATCCATCCATCCATCCATCCATCCATCCATCCATCCATCCATCCATCCATCCATCCATCCATCCATCCATCCATCCATCCATCCATCCATCCATCCATCCATCCATCCATCCATCCATCCATCCATCCATCCATCCATCCATCCATCCATCCATCCATCCATCCATCCATCCATCCATCCATCCATCCATCCATCCATCCATCCATCCATCCATCCATCCATCCATCCATCCATCCATCCATCCATCCATCCATCCATCCATCCATCCATCCATCCATCCATCCATCCATCCATCCATCCATCCATCCATCCATCCATCCATCCATCCATCCATCCATCCATCCATCCATCCATCCATCCATCCATCCATCCATCCATCCATCCATCCATCCATCCATCCATCCATCCATCCATCCATCCATCCATCCATCCATCCATCCATCCATCCATCCATCCATCCATCCATCCATCCATCCATCCATCCATCCATCCATCCATCCATCCATCCATCCATCCATCCATCCATCCATCCATCCATCCATCCATCCATCCATCCATCCATCCATCCATCCATCCATCCATCCATCCATCCATCCATCCATCCATCCATCCATCCATCCATCCATCCATCCATCCATCCATCCATCCATCCATCCATCCATCCATCCATCCATCCATCCATCCATCCATCCATCCATCCATCCATCCATCCATCCATCCATCCATCCATCCATCCATCCATCCATCCATCCATCCATCCATCCATCCATCCATCCATCCATCCATCCATCCATCCATCCATCCATCCATCCATCCATCCATCCATCCATCCATCCATCCATCCATCCATCCATCCATCCATCCATCCATCCATCCATCCATCCATCCATCCATCCATCCATCCATCCATCCATCCATCCATCCATCCATCCATCCATCCATCCATCCATCCATCCATCCATCCATCCATCCATCCATCCATCCATCCATCCATCCATCCATCCATCCATCCATCCATCCATCCATCCATCCATCCATCCATCCATCCATCCATCCATCCATCCATCCATCCATCCATCCATCCATCCATCCATCCATCCATCCATCCATCCATCCATCCATCCATCCATCCATCCATCCATCCATCCATCCATCCATCCATCCATCCATCCATCCATCCATCCATCCATCCATCCATCCATCCATCCATCCATCCATCCATCCATCCATCCATCCATCCATCCATCCATCCATCCATCCATCCATCCATCCATCCATCCATCCATCCATCCATCCATCCATCCATCCATCCATCCATCCATCCATCCATCCATCCATCCATCCATCCATCCATCCATCCATCCATCCATCCATCCATCCATCCATCCATCCATCCATCCATCCATCCATCCATCCATCCATCCATCCATCCATCCATCCATCCATCCATCCATCCATCCATCCATCCATCCATCCATCCATCCATCCATCCATCCATCCATCCATCCATCCATCCATCCATCCATCCATCCATCCATCCATCCATCCATCCATCCATCCATCCATCCATCCATCCATCCATCCATCCATCCATCCATCCATCCATCCATCCATCCATCCATCCATCCATCCATCCATCCATCCATCCATCCATCCATCCATCCATCCATCCATCCATCCATCCATCCATCCATCCATCCATCCATCCATCCATCCATCCATCCATCCATCCATCCATCCATCCATCCATCCATCCATCCATCCATCCATCCATCCATCCATCCATCCATCCATCCATCCATCCATCCATCCATCCATCCATCCATCCATCCATCCATCCATCCATCCATCCATCCATCCATCCATCCATCCATCCATCCATCACGATTACTCACACATTTCACAACTTTTGTAAGAAATTTAATTTGGATAACCAATTTATTAAGGCCATTGGGTTAACAGCCCAATGAAGGAGTTCCTAATGGGTTTCCAAATTACTAATTACGATTTTTATTGAGTAATAATTAGGCTATAATATGGTAAACTAATCATTTATAGACATATTATTCACGACCCTTGTAGTTGTAAATCCACTTTTTATGTAAGCTTTGCCTTTCTGGCTGTCTCCAAATGGGGAAAGCAGAAATACATGCATTTCTCTCTCTCTCTATGTATGACCATCTTCTACAACGTACCTTTTGTAGGTAATGGCATATCTCAGCGCAACTTATAGGAGAACGGGAATATATATTATAATTGAAGTAATTTAAAATATCTTTATTTTCTGTTCTTTCAGAAGAGTAATTTTTTGAAGTATCTCTTCCATGACAACATTTCAGGTTCCAAATGTCTAAAAGTGTGTTTACGTTTCTTAATTCCCGGATTCAAAACGTTGTCAACATGTTAGTAATTCGATCCAAAGTTATTAATGGTTATGAGCCAAGGCAAATGAAATATACCCGCTTGGTGACGTCACTACGGCGAGTGCCACCCGTATCAATTAACAAGGAAAAGTGATGCCCAGGTCATTGCTCTCGGGGGACTATAGACAAGTTGACGACTTTTCCCAGTCTCCCCAGACGCCGCTTAACGACCAAATAAAGGCAGCTTGCGGCGTGATTCTGAAACGACCGCCATAAACTGCTTGCTTTCCCCTCTGACTACGGTCTGGGTGTCAAATAAAGAGAACAAAAAAGTTGTTCAAAAGCAGGAAAACAGCGAAGTGGCGTATTATTTTGTCATCAGTAAAGCCTGCATCACAAGAATGTACATACGTTCCAGAGGATGAACGTAGGGTCCAGCACACATTGAAAGGACTGCTGTAACGATAAAATAAATTCCTCCGGAAGGAATTACACCACAATTCTTACGTTATGCCAGCTGTAATGTAGGAATAATGGTTGAGAATAGTACAGAGGGGTGAAAATTATTAGACTCAACACTATATTTTCTTAACCGAACTTAAGCTGCAGTTGCTTAAGCGCTGCCAATATCCAGTATTTGGGAGATAGTGGGTTCGAACCCCGCTGTCGGCAGCCCTGAAGATGGTATTCCGTGGTTTCAGATTTTCACACCAAGCTGTACCTTAATTTCTTATTTCCTCTGTCGCATTACCTATTACTTGTCTGCCCATAAGAACCATTTTGTGCTTCAGTGGAGCTCCTTTATGAGTTCAAAGTAAATTATAGAAGACAATTACATCAGATGCAATATTATAGTAAATAGACTCCTCTATCAATATTAAATTCCAGTGTTGGGGTTTTTAATTTCTCTTTTGAGTGTAATTAGATAAAATGGAATTACATGAAGTGGTTCTGTGATATTTTGATTTACTTAAGCGCTGGTAATTCACTGCTCTTTGTGCTATTTACAATCCGAACACTTGGAAACTGATGATGCAGGATTAGCACCAGACCAAACAGAAATATTTAATCTCAATATAATATTTCAAACATACGAATAGTACAGTATTTCACAAAGTTTAGTAAGTCGGATGAATATTTGAATGAAAGATAGGGATTTCAAGGGACTAATTAGAAAGACGAGTGAGGGTAAAACCTAAAACTAAAGCAATTTAATTTTTGTCTTCTCCTTTGAGTCTAATAATTTTCACACCTCTGTAGTATCATAAATGTAAGTGCGGCCAGTATCCAGTATTCGGGAGATAGTAGGTTCGAACCCCACTATCGGCAGCCCTGAAGGTGGTTTTCCGTGGTTTCCCCATTTTCACACCAGGCGAATGCTGGGGCTGTACCTTAGTTAAGGCCAAGGCCGCTTCCTTCCCACTCCTAGCCCTTTCCTGTCCCATCGTCGCCATAAGACCTATCTGTGTCGGTGCGACGTAAAACAACTACCAAAAAAAACCAGTATCATACATGAATGAACCTACAGTTTATATGACAATGGGGAAGGTCACTACGTACAACACTTGTAGATAAAGAACACAGGGTATAAATGTGTTTCGTCGTTTTCCCTCAGCACAATGAACGAATGAAAATCCGCAGCCTGTTTCCAGTCATCTGCCCAGGTCAGGAATGGAATGAATGAAGCCCCATCTAGCGGCGAGGATAGGAAATGTGCCGGCTGCAGAAGCCTGTCGCACTCCTCTTCCCCTCAGCACTATGATGAGCTTTATTTTCTTTTATTTCATTCCTTAAACCTCCGTAAAGTGAAGAGCTTTTTCGTTTCTAGTCATTCTTCACTGAACGCTGTGTTCATATCTCGATACGACCATGTGACATGTATGTTGGACAGTGCTTGACAGACCACGCAGTAACACACATTTTCAAACATTCTTTCTCACCAGGGCTGGTTATCGAAATGGTTTTGGCCTTCAGAACAACAACAACAACAACAACAACAACAACAACAACGATAATCATAATAATAATAATAATAATCAATGACTTCTCCATTTACTATGTAGGTTACACAGTACTATCGGTCTAAATATCGCAATCCTTGATGTGAGGTTGTAATAACAACAGCAATTTGTTTACGTAGGGATTTTACAAGACGGACACCGCTATTCACTTATCAGCTGACATACTCTCCTCCTCACTGCTTCCAACAGGCAGTCATGCTTTGATAATGGATATATATATATTTTTTTTACAAGTTGCTTTTCGTCACACCGACACCGATAGGTCGTAGGGAAGGAAGCAGCCGTGGCCTTAATTACAGTCCCAACATTTGCCTGTTGTGAAAGTGGGAAACCACGGAAAACCATCTTCAGGGCTGCCGACAGTGGGGTTTGAATGCACTATGCCCTGAATGCAAGCTCACTGCTGCGTGCCCCTAACCGCACGGCCAACTCTCTTTGTGCAAAAGACCGTGCCTCGTCACAACCCCTTCCAGCTACAGTAGACTTACATTGTCAGCGCTGTCTGAAGAGTTACTGAAAACCTAAAAGCATTCAATTTTCCATGTTTAATTTTAAATTTAAAGAGAGCTGACAATTTCTTCGTGTAAGTTACTTAGAATAGTGTCTCATATCAGCCGTTAGACGGACGAACCTTATTTCAAGAACACCTTCTTTATGTTTACCGCACAAGTAAATAAGGCTTCGGCCACAGTGCAGGCGGCGAGCGGAGCGTTGCGTTGTGTGGCGGCAAAGATGAGACTCAAACCTGCGTTAGCAAATGCATGTGGCCATAGTGTCAGCGGCGCGTCATTTTGGAGGGGAAGTTGGCTCAAGGACAACGCTGCATGCCGCTAGCCGCTCACTCCTGTTTGAGATTTCAGCTGCGCCGCTCGCAATGACTGTTCGTGAGTTAACAGGAGAGGAGATGAAAGTGTTAATTTCTGAAGTTCAAACCTGAACTTTCCTATGGAACGACAGAGAGAACAACTTCGAAAACATAACAGCGACAAGGGAAGCCTGGAAAGAGATTGGAACGATCTTAAATGTACCAGATAAATTCAGTTAAAAATTAATCACGGTTATGGACATAAACAATATTGTCTTTAATGCATCATATTATTATTATTATTATTATTATTATTATTATTATTATTATTATTATTATTATTATTATTATTATTATACGTCCTATTGTTATTGTTTAATTAATATTATTATCCTTTGTAATATATTGCCGATATGAAAACTTGTGTTCGTCATTACATCTGACTTTTATGGGTCTCTGGAAGTTGGTGACTTCCTTCTGCAATCGCGCTTTAAGTTTTACACAGAAGTCAAAAGTTTGAATGGACATAGAAGTTATATATTTGAAAAATCTTAGCAGGAAATCAATTCAGTTCTCCATATAAATGATAAAATTCCCCACGCATTTCACGTTATTTATTTACCTACTGGATGATTACGAAATTCTCTCTTAGTCCTGCGTCGAATTCTTCAGTTTCGATTTTAAAAATTCTAAAAGCAGAGACAAACGAGAAACCTTTGAAACTGCCATTATTTAATCATCTCGTGCAGGGGAGACACCGCGCCGCTTACTGACTCTCGCTAGATGTCCACACAGGCGCTCTCTCCTCCCCACTCTTCAACTTTTCGACAGCGGCAACGCTCCGCTCGCCGCCTGCACTGTGGCCGAAGCCTAACTCGTTCCGTTTTGCAAGCCATGCTGTGTGTGTGTATGATTGAGAGAAGTGCGTTTGTGTACCTTTTCCTCGTTCCGTAGTAAACTTTTGAGCGCTTATGAACTCTCAAGTCATATTCCCAGGAGACATTCTCGCATGCTACGGCCCGTGTTGCATGTCTGCCAGAGAGACTTTTCATTTGACAACTGTCGCTTAGAAAGCATCACACAGTATTTAACACGACAGCTTTGTGCCTCCCATCAAAGTGGTTGAATCTAGTGCAGCATTTATATTATAATAATAATAATAATAATAATAATAATAATAATAATAATAATAATAATAATAATTACAACCCGCAAATTAGGAAAAATGCCTTTTTTTGTCTGGGTGGATATATTGAAGTGTCACATAGAGACAAACATGTTTCCGTACGTTTGGGAACGGTAGGACCAGTTTTTATTTTGCCTTTTATGCCTATTATAGATTCCGTAGCCTATTTGATAGTTTAATGCCTCCTTTGTATTTCTTTTTAAAGTTATTGTGGAAATTTTCTGCTGTTATTTATGTATTAAAATTAATCAATGGGAGAAATGATTAATGTACTGTATTAATAATAAAGAAAAATACATTTTAAGTTAATAGATAAAAAACATTTACACGAACGATATTTTCATATTATACAAATTTCTACTGAAAACACCACAAGTCAAATGGTAGAGAGGGTTGCAAAGTCTCATCCTTGCTACGTGAAATTAACTGCTGGTGGTGATTATTGTTTTAAGAGGAAGAACAACTTGATAACCATATTTTTTACGAACTACTCCACTACAGGTAGTGTACCACAATCATTGCTACAAAGCAATCAGATTTACATTTAAAGAGATGTCGGAATGTTGAATTCTCTCTCTTTATTGTCCCATAGGAGATGTTTAATGTGGGGAAAAAGGGACGACCGATAGTTCGAAAAATGAAGGCCTCCCAAAGGAAGAGCGCAAAAATGAAAGACTCCCATAGGCCTCGCAAATTTAATACCATCGGGTTCAGAAAAAAACACGAGTTGATCAACGGATGTCATACCGGAAATGTAACAGTGAGGAACCTTTTAGAAGGAAGCAATGCTTATTTTAATTACTTTTCTGTCTATTTACTAAATTTTAAGTGCTTATTTGCCTGCCTATTTTAGCAAAAAGAAGTGCCTGAACTTCCAGGCTCTAATAATAATAATAATAATAATAATAATAATAATACTAATAATAATAATAATAATAATAATAATAATAATAATAATAATAATAATGTTTAACATCCTGCCAATTGCTAGGAATTATATAATATGATGGGCTATCGGAACTTAGTCCCGCACGGCACTGAGTTCTTGCCATTTAAACACCCTCAAGTGGCACCGACCTAGGCTATCTTGTGACCAAGAGGAAAACTAATAACTTACTACGAACACTGCGATCGAGCGCCGTACTTGAATCCAATTCATTTCGAAATTTTGGTATGTAAATTCATCCTTCCATGGTTCAGATTCATCGCAAACCAGGAAGTCACCACGCTAATTTTATCACAAAATTATTAGTCACATACAAAAGGAAGCTCTTGGCTTTTCCCACATTAAACATCTCCTCTGGGACAAAAGAGAGAGAGAATTCAATATTCCGACATCTCTTTAAATGTAAATCTGATTGCTTTGTAACAATGATTGTGGTACACTACTTGTAGTGGAATAGTTTGTAAATTTTTGAGGAATTTATTTGTATTTGCATCGTAATAATGTTAAACTATTCGTAAGTGAATATTTTACGTTATTTTCCATAAATTTCGTTTTTGTTTACGATCGCTTTTAATTATTATTCTATACCACACATATGGAATTTTGAATTGTAAGGTTTTTTGTTTCTTGTTTTAATCTAACTTACCTTTTATTCTGCCTCTATTATCGTGAAATTTTAAGTTTAGATATAATTTCTTGTAACTTTGGTTTTCACGGGACTGTCTGTTGCATTGTTGTTATGTAATTTAAGTTTTCATTTGTTTATACAATTTGTTTTACGTCGCACCGATACAGATAGGTCTTATGGTGACGATGGAATGGGAATAGCCTAGGAGTGTGAAGGAAGCTGCCGCGGCCTTAAGACACAAGCCCAGCACTTTCCCGGTTTGAAAATTGGAAACCACGGAAAACCATCTTCAGGGCTGCCGACAGTGTGTTCTAACCACTATGTCCCGCATGCAAACTCATAGCTGCGCGCCCCTAACCGTACGGTCAACTCGCCCGGTGTTTTCATTTTACTCCGTTCTAACACTACATCAATCAATCAATAGTTCAATATCACTTCGAAAGATAACACCGACGGAGGGATGGGGAACGGCTAGGATTGAGAAGGTACCTAGCGGCCGTGGCTTTAATTAAGGTACAGCCCCCAGGCATTTGCGTGGTGTGAAAATGGGAAGCTACGGAAGACCATCTTCAGGGCTGCCGACGGTGGGATTAGAACCCACTAATCTCTCAAATGCAAGCTCACAGCGGTGCAACCCTAATCGCATGGTCAATTCGTTCGGAAATGAACGCTTAACAGCTGGCTTATCACATGGGTATTAAAGTGTACTTATAAAAATCCTGTGTCCTAGACGATCGCATGCTGTATTATAGTGGCAACATCTGGATGGACAACACACAGGTGCGAGATGTATATGAAATGTTTCAATTCCACACGCGCTTGGCATAACCTTTCCATTCGTACGACACGATACACTATTTTACGACTTATCAAAAATTAATTTTCCAACAGGAATCCGTAATTTAATGTCATCGATGAGTAAAGTAAGTATTCAGGCTGTTTGGGCTTTTTACAATCGTGAAATTACAAGCGTTTCGCTCCAGTTTTCATTCGATGAAATTACATTACGACTTCCTGCTGGATATATTTAATTTAAAAAAGCCAAAGGATAAGGATGATGATGATGATGATGATGATGCTTGTTGCTTAACCCTCCACTGCCCAAATTATTTTGTTGTGTTTAAAAAAATTTTCTCTGCCATATACTAAGTAAATATGTTGTAAACTACACAAAAATGCAGTTTTTATTGAATTTTCATTTTTGATTTTCAAAAATTAGGTTTGTGACTTCCAGGTCACACTGGGCAGTAACGTTCTGATATGTGAAAATTGACTAATTTATAAAATAACAGTCTCATAAAATATTCAAGATGCTTACCTTTGGTTTCCATATTTTTTATGCATATAATTTGTTAGTAATAACACAAAACATAATTGTAAAACTAGCTATCCGCCATGTGCCTGGGCAATGCTCCCAACCATACATTTGGCGCTTCCTGGTGGCTTATGCATATAACTATTAAACTATAAACAGTTGAAAATCACACAGCCATACAGTAACTTGAAAGTTACACTGGGAAGTAGTGGCTATATTGCATTCTAACAGTAGAAAATGTGTACAGAATGATGTGTGACTTCAAAGTCACATTGGGCAGTAGAGGGTTAAAGGGGCTTAAGGTGATCTATAAAGACTAGGTCATCGGTCCCTAAAAGCCCAAATCAGGAGGTACATACCTCCTCCAGTGTTTCGACACTGTGAAAGTGGCTTGCAGTTATGTTTCAACGGTCGGCGAATGCAGAGTCCGTTTCACCCGTAACGGTGGCCACGCCGCTGGAATCCGAAGACAAGGAGTGGCTGGTGCACACCGTCGGCTTTCCCGAGAATAGTTTTCCGTAGTTTTCCATTCTCCTGCACTAAGGCGAATGCCGGGACAGCTCCTAGTGTAGGCCACGGCCGCCAAACCCCTCACCTTCTCCATACATGACCTTTACCCGTCTGATCTCCTTGATCTGAGAGGAGTTATCTTCTCAGAGGCAGGGTACGGATTGAAAATTGTAGTAGTAGTAGTAGTAGTAGTAGTAGTAGTAGTAGTAGTAGTAGTAGTAGTAGGCCTAGTCACAAACATTGCTATAACTTCTAAACGACTTGTCTGATTTTCTTCAAAATAAGTGGATACGCAGCTCACATCATGCAGATGTTGTATCTGCATACGAAAAGGTGGCATGCAAAGTGATAAAATGCCTAATCACCTTCTTGTTGGTATAAAATTCGAATCAACAGGTGTCCATGACCACTCGGGTGAGCATTCACTTATATTACTACCGAGCTCGATAGGTTCAGTCGTTTAAGTGCGGCCCATATCCAGTATTCGGGAGATAGTAGGTTCGAACTCCACTGTCGGCAGCCCTGAAGATGGTTTTCCGTGGTTTCCCATTTTCACACCAGGCAAATGCTGGGGCTGTACCTTAATTAAGGCCACGGCCGCTTCATTCCCACTCCTAGCCCTTCCCTGTCCCATCGTCGCCATAAGACCTATCTGTGTCGGTGCGACGTAAAGCAAAATCAGATTACTATCATTATGTACATCACATAATTTCCTGCTGTGAATAATCATCATCACTGACACATTCATTATCAGTCGGATTATTGTCATCACTACTTTCACCTAATATGCGATCGAGAGCTGCATTAGATAAATACAGACCATGCGAGTACGCCGCCATATTGTTTACAACAATTGACGTTGATGAAGTAAATCCTTTTTACGCCCACACAATGCCGCATTACGGTAGAAGATACTCCCCTGCATAGAATGATACCCTGTGCTGCGAGCCATGCTAAATGTTCACGTTAACAACCAACAGATGGCACGCAGATGTACATCTAAATCATCGCTAGCCTAGTCCGTACAGGTATACGTCAAACCGCTCCTGGCTTATGTTTTGTACGTCCGTACACGTACACGTTGAGCCGGCTTGAGCAGTTAAGGTTTGGGTTTCACCGATAGCTTTGGTAACCCTCAGTACACGCCACTGGTGAAAAGGTAAGGACGGATGAAGATTAATAATAATAATGTTATTTGACTTACGTCCCTCTAACTACTTTTACGGTCTTCGGAGACGCCGAGGTGCCGGAAATTAGTCCCGCAGGAGTTCTTTTACGTGCCAGTAAATCTACCGACACGAGGCTGACGTATTTGAGCACCTTCAAATACCACCGGACTGAGCCAGGATCGAACCTGCCAAGTTGGGGTCAGAAGGCCAGCGCCTCAACCGTCTGAGCCACTCAGCCTGGCAGGATGAAGATTAAAAGCACTCTTATTTCATCATTACTCCTGCACTTTTCGACTTAAGGACTCACAACATTCGCATTGGTGACGAAACTTCCGCTCCACTAAGTTGACGCCGACTCGACGCACGTTCTGGGATACGAGAATGGCTACACTGGAGCGAACTGCCGCCAAAGCATCAGCGGAATTGCAGCGTTTGAATTTAGGTTTGCCCTGGTGCACGGAGTTTTCGTTGCTTAGCAAAATTTATGTGTCTGAACGGCGTTAACTGACAATTGACAATGTAAGAAAATATTCAATTGTATATGATTTATATCTGACGAGAATTATACTTCACTAGGAGAATATGAACAAATTCTACCCGCAAGATAATGAAGCGGAGATTAAGCCCTGAAAACCACAGTATTCATTCCTACGAAATCGTTCACCGTATCAAGTTGAAGGTTCACGTAACGATTGTTCATTTGTGTCCTGGTTGTTAAATAAGATGAGGTTTGAAGAAATTACATCCCTTTGAAGTTTAAATGAAGTGAAGGTCCAAGAACAAAAATATTTATTATTTCAAAAGAATTTGACAAACATTCATTTCTCAAAATATATTTATTGTACGAACATGAAATTCCATACGATGGTTGGCCATTTCTGTCCTAGAATTTAATTAATAAATATGTTTAAGTATTCCACCTCTAACTGGTTAAAGAGGGGGTTAGTTCTGATAACAAAACTATTGATGATTATGCTTGCTGTTTAAAGGGGCCTAACATCTACGTCATCGGCCCCTAATGGTACGCAATGAGACGAAATGCATGACAATTTAAAAATACAAAATTCATCCACTGACCAGAATTCAAAACGTGATGAAGAATGAATGGATGGATATGAATTTAAAACAATCAGTGGATCCGACCCGCAATACCTCACCTTCCCAAAAACTGTATTACTGGCCAAGGGACTGCTTCCAAAGCACAATCCTGAATTGATGATGCTTGTTGTCTAAAGGGTTTCAATATCCAGATCAACAGTCCCCCATAATGGCACTTATCGCTACTAGAGTAGAACCATGGTATTTCGGAAGTTGCGTTACTAATCAAAGGTAGCGTAAACTCACGGTGTTCCAAATATTGTGGTATTACTCACAAGTATTGTACGTTGTACAGGTAACGCATATGCAACTCATAGGCAACGCAAACATATGGTGCACCTCACATAGGTGTACTAATCACAGGGACTCGTGCTATCCCGCGGTATTCCACACATAGTGGGT
Source organism: Anabrus simplex (assembly GCF_040414725.1). NCBI lineage: Eukaryota > Metazoa > Arthropoda > Insecta > Orthoptera > Tettigoniidae > Anabrus > Anabrus simplex. Next base: position 38,047,640 of record NC_090268.1, read on the forward strand.
ACTAATCACAGGAAACACCCAGACCCGTGGTGTTTCTCACACAATGGTATAAATCACAAGCAACAAAAGATCGCGATGTTCCACAAATCGTGGTACAAACCATAGGCAACGTAAGCCCGTGATGTTTAGTGATACTAATCACAATATAGTTTCATGGTTCTAATTCAATCATCCCTTGGTCGCCCGTTTTAATCACCTATTACGACAGGCAGGGGAAACCGTTGGTGTATTCTTCATCTGCGTCTCCGACACACAGGGGCTAACAAAACTATTGTCTCTCCGAAACTACACCCACGGTATCCGCCACCTGTCGTAAGGGGCGACTGAAAGGGGCCTCAGGGACCCTTAACTTGGGAGCGTGTGTTGGTGATCACGGGGTCCTCAGATGAGACCGTGGCATTGCTTCACTTACTTGTGCCAGGTTCCTCACTTTCATGTATCATGTCTGGCCTCCCCTGGTCAACTCTTGTTCTTTTCCGACGCCGGCGGTATTCGAGCACCCGAGGCCTAGGGAGTCTTTGATGTTCACGCCTTTCGTGGCCCTTGTCTTTCTTTGGCCGACAGCGTATCTTCATTTTTCGAAGTGACTGATCCCTTCCATTAGTGCTATATAGAGGATGGTTGCCTGGTTCTACTTCCTCTTAAAACAATAATCGCCACCACCACAAGCCGAAAATATTTGACATTCGCAGCTGAAATTTCACATTACGATTATTTTAAAACGTTTCGCCGTGATAAAATAACTTATCCTTATCTCTGAAAGCGTTTGACGCAAGAAGTTATTTCACATGACGGTGCTTTCTATGACCTATAGGTTAAATAAAAAAGTCAAAAAACATGTCACCACTCAGGGTGTTAAAAGTTTGTTAAGACCCGAAGAAAGAAATACTCACTCCTTCAAAACCGCTTGACTTATGAAGTCGAAATTTCACATAATAATAATAATAATAATAATAATAATAATAATAATAATAATAATAATAATAATAATAATAATTGTACCGGGCGGTACACCTCCACACCGCTAATTTAAAATGTGCGCCTGTTGAAACTCCTCTGCTGGAGGAAGTCTGAACTTTATGGACAGTATTAATTTTCAAGTTTCTCAGAAGATGTCTCTAGCTGGAAATTTTGGAGTTTTTGAACTGTGTCATTTTCGACGTATTTTTGTTTTGCTTGTAGTAAGAAGTGTGAACTTTCTCTTCTAGAGGACACTACTGAAGATCAACAATAGTGCACCCTAGTGCGGAGTGAAAGAACTATTTTTTTGGAGAAGTTCTTATTTCAAAAGTTTGTTTCTTGTTAAATTTCTTTCTGTTATTGTTTAAGTTGGCGGTATACCCCTCTTTTTCCCCTTGTTTTAGATTTATCCAATCCCGAATTTCTTTTAGTAATTTCCGACCAATCCGATGTATCTTCCCCCAACTTGGATATGTTTCTGTACCCTAGCCAATAAAGTGATTGTGGGCGGGTGTTCTTTTCCCTAAAACGCCTAGAACCTTCCGCGAGAGTATTTAAACTGCTGATTTTTGGGTCTCCGGGCCACTTCTGTTCCATCTTTCAGTGTGTAAGGTACATAGCAGGGGGCGGGAAGCGCCTCTTTCTTCTCCAGCTGTTCAACACCAGGTAATGGCCTCTTAATAACTTCTTTTCTTGCTGGGTTGGCAGTTTAACTCTCGGAGCGGGTTCGAAGCGTTTCCACCATGTAACCTTTTCCTAAAAAGTAACCAATCTTTTCATCTATTCTCTTTTAAAGCTGCATATTGGGATAGAGAGTGCTAACCCTCTCGAGCTCCCACTCACATTGTTTTGAGGTGAACTTATTTTCTCAACCTATTCTTCGTTAACGTAAAACAAATTGCTCTTTTCTAAAGTCACCTCTGTAGTATGGGATTAGCCCTTGCATTAGTGGCCTAGAGCCAGATTAGGTTTTAAAAACAAGTGTATTAGGAGTGCAGATCGCCTCCTCTCAAATTGTTATTTTAGAGGTCATGTAATTGCCCCTTTTCATTTAATAGACCTCAGTAGGTTGGGTATTTTACCCCTGTGTCTATGTCCTGTGAGGACAACTCGAAGGTGGAGTTTGGTGTGGCCTTTGAGAGGCTTAAAGTTGAGAGCGTGTGGCTCTTTTGAAAATTGAGTGTTGTATGCCTCGTGGAGGCTCTCCAGTGTAATTTGGAGCAAGGACTCCTAGGCATGAATGGGGTTTTCTGCCCCTCTGTTGAAACTTGTGTTTGGGGTAAAACTGAGGTGATTGCCCAAGCATTGTGAAGTCAGGGCGCGAAGCCCAAATCCTGTAAATATTGTAACTACCCTTTGGACTTGCTACTTTGTACCTGCCATGCTTGTTATTTCTTTGTTTTTGAAAAGAAAATATAACCTTGTTAAATTTTACATTAACTGTGATTCCGTAGTTTGAGACCCGTTCACACCCGCACCTTCTTTCACCTCTACCTACCACTAAAACACGGTAACAATAATAATAATAATAATAATAATAATAATAATAATAATAATAATAATAATAATAATAATAATAATAATATTGGCTTTAGATTCGCTAACTACTTTTACGGATTTCGGAGACGCCGAGGTGCCGGAATTTAGTCCCGCAGGAGTATATTTACTGCTAGTAAATCTAGCGAGGGGCTGACCTATTTGAACACCTTCAAATAGCACCAGACTGAGCCAGGATCGAACCTGCCATGTTAGGGTCAGAAGGCAAGCATTTCACACGATTGGGTCTAGTTTATGTCATAGATTTCTTTCTTCCTCCCTTCATTTCTTAATCAGTTTACCCTCCACTGAGCGAAGGATCCCACCTCTACCGCCTCAAGGGCAGTGTCCTGGAGCGTGAGACTTTGGGTGGTGGGGATACCACTGGAGAGAAGGACCAGTATCTCGCCCAGGTGGCCTCAATTGCTATGCTAGGGGGATAGGAAGATTGGAAGGGATAGGCAAGGAAGAGGGAAGGATGCGGCCGTGTCCTTAAGTTAGGTACCATCCCGCCATTTGCCTGGAGGAAAATTGGGAAACCACGGAAAACCAATTCAAGGACGGCTGAGATGGGAATCGAACCCGACCCCCCGGGGATGGCAGCTAATCATACTAACCACTATAGCACAGAGGCGGACTGTAATAGATTTCTTTATGGAAAACTTGTAAACATTTTACCCCTAAGGGTTCTAAATGGGGATAGTCTCAGAAAATATAATTGCTACGTAAACATTTGAAGTGCGAAGGGGAAAATTCACGTGATTGTTGGTGTCTTGTGTCCTAAATGTGAATTATAACCCATTTTGAATCATCCCAACCCCTTAAAGGGTTCAAGAGGAGATTAGTTTCAAAACCAACATATTTGTTCCACCGAAACGTTTGACGTACGAAGTTAAAATTTCCATTGAAAGTCGCTTCTTTGACGTTAAATATGGCGAGCTTTGAAATAATTTCACCCACTGCCATAATGAAGTACGGGCCTGTCTCGCCGCAAATTCTCCGGAAATGTAAACTGGACGAAGAGGCAGTGTCGAATACCTCCTGCGTTCGTCCGACTTGACGCCGATGGGGGTACGTCAAGGATAAGGTTTATGTCACAAAACCAGCAACAGTCCGTGCATTGCAACAGGAAATTGAAAGACAATGTCTCCAAATCTCCAAATGAATTGCTTCAAACAGTCTGATTCCATTCCTGCATATTAACAGTACTGTCTGGATAATGATGGCGGTCAGTTTGAACATTTGCGAAGAAGAACGGCGCAGTGAATTTATTTTCTTCAATTGAAAACATCCCATATAACCTAAAGGACATTGTACTTGTTGTCAGTAAGAAGTGAGTACATGAGTTACAGTCGAAGAGTGAATACATTTTTAGGACACCCTGTATTTTACTTGGATTCCGGAGGCACACTAGTCCGCAGAGGGAGTTCCGCTAAATGATAATGATGATGATGATGATGATGATGATGATATTTGTTGTTTAGAGGGGCCTAACAGCTAGGTCATGGGCACCTAATGGTACAAGGTGTAACGAAATGAAACGATAATTAAAACCTCAAAATGTATCCACTGACTATAATATAAAATGAATTATGAAAAATGATCGTTAAACAAAAACAATCAGTGGATCCAATTCACAATGTCTTAATTACTGGGGTCTAAAATCAGTAGCGGCGCTAAGAAGCTCGTGGGCCCCCCCTCGCAATAATTGAAATGGGCGCTTAGTACAGGATTGTGTATCATTACTAAAGCCCGGATTTTCATGCGGTAATAGGTTAGATTGCAAACTAATTTGGTTAGTAGGAAATGTAGGCCACCCGCTCTTCCATAATGTAGAAAGAGTAACAAATTATAGGGGTTCTGATGGGCAGTACCCCTAATGTTTATGCAAACCCCATAGCATAGTCGTTGTGAAGGTAGACTATACTTGCTTCTCGCTTCAATAAGTTTGCATTCTAACCTATTAATGCATAAAATTCCGGGCTCTAATCATTACAATGAACAGCAATAATTATAATATTAATTTACACAATTTAGTTTTTAAATCCGAAGGAATTAAAATAATACACTTATATGGTACGAAACACACATACACGCACAATGCGCGCGCGCGCAAAGAAATGCATATTCCAATTATAGTAACCAAAACACGCTGACCGTCACAGTATTAATAAGTAATCTCGTTCCTAGGAGCAAATAATTCAGTACAGTTTACAACCCAACCGTCCTTCGTAGGCCTCCTTAGTGCATTGACTTCCGAGAGTTATAAACAAGCTCGAAACTTCAGTACTTAAGAGTTTAGATAAAGGAGGGTGCCTTTGTTATCGCATCCTCGCTAACTGCAGGGTTCTCAGAACTGGCTAATTATTTCAAAAGTCTTGTTGATTGTTGTGAGTGGCAGCAAAGTTTGGTTATTATTGGAACAGATTGGGAAACCCACATTCTTTCAGAAATAAGTACCGTACTCCTGCTGACTAAAGAAGCTCTCCACTATGACGGCCTAAGTCTGGAATAACCCTCTGTAATACAAATAATAATGTTGGATGTAACTGCTTACACCAAAGAATTGAAAAATCCAAAATATGAGGGTTCGAGGTCTTCAATTGTTACTCTCTGTTCGACAAGGGACACACCAGCTTAGCACACTGTTGTTAGAGGAACCCTCTAGCTCCAGGTTTTTCGACCAGGGGTATGTTAGGTGGTTGTCGGCATCCCGATATGATAAGGGAGGAGGACGTGCCACCAGGTTCATAGTGGCTGTCCGCATGTCCAGATGGAATCTCGTTTCGCGGAAGTACTCGTAGGTTCTCTCTTCAGCTACTGGTCCTCCGTGGAGGTTAAGGGGAAGGGAGAAGGAAGGAGTTGTCCGTCCGAGTCTCTGGAGAGTCGCAGAGGTGGGGTAAAGGGAGATGACACCCAGGCAAGCGTAAGCACAGTAGAACAAGACTTTTAAACAAATTTGTTTTACGTAGCACCGACCAGATAGTCTTATGGTGACGATGGTATAGGAAAGGCCTAGGACTGGGAAGGAAGTGACCGTGGCCTTAATTAAGGTACAGCTCCAGCATTTGCCTGGTGTGAAAATAGGAAAACACGGGAAACCATCCTGAGGGCTGCCGACAGTGGGACTTGAACGCACTATCTCCAGAATGCAAGTTCACAGCTGTGAGCCTCTAATCGCACGGCCAACTCGCCCGGTAGAACAAGACTAAAGTAAGCATATTTCCCTTTTATAGGGTGTGGTTTGTGTGTATTTTTGGAAGTAGTCTAATCTATAAGGAGGGAGCTCTGTAAGATTATGGGTCATAAATTCAAATTCAGTTATTACTCTCTATTCATCTCAATCTAGTCCTGACAGCCGCTATTCTTTTTCTACCACTTTTCCCACTCCTTGGTGGGGTCGCGGGTGCGAACTATGCCGCCCATGAGGATTTGGCCCATTTTTGCGGCTGGATGTCCTTTCTGACGCCAGCCGTATGTGGGGCGGGGGGGGGGGGGGGAGATGTAGCTCTACCCCTTAGTTCCGTTTTCTGGTACCAGATCGGGATTATTATTATTATTATTATTATTATTATTATTATTATTATTATTATTATTATTATTATTGCTTAAAATGACCTAGCATCTAAGTCTTCGGCCCCTATAATTACGACGTGATGGTAAAAAAATAGAACGAAATGAAATATTTTAAAACTAGCATACAAAAATTAAAATTAATCCAATATATAAGGCGTGATAAAAAGTTTCCATGACCGAGCTCAATAATTGCAGTCACTTAAATGCGGCCAGTATCCAGGATTCGGGAGATAATGGGTTCGAACCCCACTGACGGCAGCCCTGAAGATGGTTTTCCGTGGTTTCCCATTTTCACACCAGGCAAATGCTGGGGCTGTACCTTATTAACGCTACGGCCGCTTCCTTCCCAATACAAGCCATTTCCTGTTCTATCGTCGCCATAAGACCTATCTTTATCGGTGCGACGTAAAACAACTTGAAATAAGTTTCCGTTTGAGGGCGTTGCTGCAACGGACATGCAACGTAGCGTGACTCCGATGCGAGTGTACAAGCACGGACATGTCGACAAAGGCATTTAAGTGACAGTTATGTCGTACCGAGGTGAATGCGTTAAATGCGGCCACGTGAACTATGGCGACGTTATTACCAAATGCGTCCAAACAGGACCAATGTGCTGTTACTCTGTTCTTGGCTGCCGTAGGACAAACACCGGTGGACATCCATCGGAGAATGAAGACTGCGTATGGGGCACCATGTCTGTCGAAAACCACTGTTGTGGAATGGCGCACCAAGTTCCGTGCGGCTCGCGTTTCGACACAACACGCCGGTTGATCTGAGAGGCCAGCCTCACCCCTTACGTCAACTCAAGTGGGAGACACTCGAGCACCCGCCCTATAATCCTGATCTCTCCCCATGCGATTATCACGCCTTCGGTCCCCTCAAAAAGGCCTAAAAGGATCGACGCTTCCTGTCGGACGAGGATGCGCAGCAGGCGGTTACGGATTTCTTTACGCAGCACGTCACGTTCTTTCAATCTGGTGCGTCGGTGGGATGCGTGCCTAAATGCTCAGGGCGATTTTGTCTGATTGGCATCCCGATTCAGGACTGTTCGGCCGTCTCGAAACATTTTGATCGCCTCTTATAGATTATTATTTATCGAGTACGGTATAGGTTAAGTTTTTAAAAGTACAGAAAATAGGTCTATTTTAGTTTCAATTAATTACAAATGCTAGAGGCTTTTAGGTGAGTAACATCGTCTTTGGTATCTCAGCAGGCAACCAGCAGTCAATTCTAAGCAACATACTGTATGTGGGATTTTCTTGAACCGAACAGTCACATCCCTGCTCTTTACATTCCATTTGAAAGTGCAAACACCGTATCAACAAAAACATATAAATACTAGGTAGATTACTTAATTACAAATGTTAAGGCACTGGGGAGGAATTATTTTTAGTTTCCACGGAAACAGTTCTTATTCTTTGAATACTACTTCTTTCTTGCGAACCGGCCAAACTTAGGACCACGCCAATACCACTTCACTTCCTTCTAATCATCCCTTCTTCCTTCCTCTTTCTCTACAGTGCCTTCATTCTTTCAGAATGTTGCGCTCTTCTCTCTTCAGTCCATTCTTTGAATACTATTGTTATTGATATCGTGTTTAGTGTTAGACTATGATAGGTGCCGGGCTGAGTGGCTCAGACGGTTAAGGCACTGGCTTTCTAACCCCAACTTGGCAGGTTCGATCCTGGCTCAGTCCCGGTGGTATTTGAAGGTGCTCAAATACGACAGCCTTGTGTCGGTAGATTTACTGGCACGTAAAAGAACTCCTTCGGGACTAAATTCCGGAACCTCGGCGTCTCTGAAGACCGTAAAAGTAGTTAGTGGGACGTAAAGCAAAACATTATTATTATTAGACTGTGAAGATTCTGAACTAACTAAATTTGCTTAGCCCTTCGTGAGACTTAATAATGTATGATTATATGACAAGTATTGATAAATTGTAACATAAGAAAAATGATACTTAAAAGTAAAATGCAAATAAATGCCGAATAGATTTACATTCATTTTTCAATTAAAATCTACCATGTTCTGCATTTATTTATAGTATTTACTGCATAGTGGCATATATTTGTTTAGAAATAGAATAAATGACACACAAAATGAAGGAACCCCTGAAATAATTTCTTCTCAGGGAACATTTAACGCCCAAATAAATAATAAACTTATTACTGCTGTTCAGAGTACGGTCCACACCTTGGCTACATAAGGAGTATGATTTCAAAAACGCATGCCAATAATGTCACACGAAGTGTTATACCTACATTGAGTGCTTAGGGGCCTTATCCATGTCGGAACCTACACTGCTGTTAGGAGAAGAGCCATGTCAGGGAGGTAGTTTCATTTCTATAACCGAACTTCTTCGGTAGCAGGATTGCTGTATGCATCCAACGTCCTCTCAAGTTGTTACCAAGATGGACGTGAAGTTGACTGACGGTGGACATCATCAGAAGATTTTGAAGTCGCCAGCTTATCATCAGAAGATTTTGGAGTCACCAGATGATCATCAGAAGATTTTGAAGTCGCCAGCTTATCATCAGAAGATTTGGGAGTCACCAGCCGGCCATCAAAAGATTCTGGAGTCGCCAGCTTATCATCAGAAGATTTTGGAGTCACCAGATGATCATCAGAATATTTTGAAGTCGCCAGCTTATCATAAGAAGATTTTGGAGTCACCAGCCGGCCATCAAAAGATTCTGGAGTCGCCAGCTTATCATCAGAAGATTTTGGAGTCACCAGCCGACCATCAGAAGATTTTGGAGTCACCAGACGATCATCAGAAGATTTTGGAGTCGCCAGCCGAACTTCAGAAGATTTTGGAGTCGCCAGCCGAACTTCAGAAGATTTTGGAGTCGCCAGCCGAACTTCAGAAGATTTTGGAGTCGCCAGCCGAACTTCAGAAGATTTTGGAGTCGCCAGCCGAACTTCAGAAGATTTTGGAGTCGCGAGCCGAACTTCAGAAGATGTGAATTAGGCTAAGATGTGTATGTGGGTTTGTGTGGGTGTGGGTGCTGAGTTTTACCGGATGTAATGTAGGAATGTCACTATGTAACATTTCATACTGTAGGATATTATTGGGTAAGGGGGAATTTATTAATCGGTTAGTGTGTCTGGCTGTTGTATGGGTGGTACTGAGTTCAGTTACGAGCCCTTTAAGGGGTTCTTCTCGGCTAAGGTGGTGCCTGATGTGCAGGACTAGCACAGCCCAGAATGAAATAATTGAGGTACCACCTGATACAATCGGTACAGAGCTCCAAGGGCGAACAGTGTAGAAGGGTCTATCACCAATCAATAAATTTATCTGGGGCTGATGACCTAGATGTCAGGCCCCTTTAAACAATCATCATAATCATCATCATCATGAAAATACCGGCGAAGGATAGCTGCAGTACAGCGGAGAACAGCTTTAAGAATACAGAAGCTAGCTTTCGGCAAACGAATGGAAGGATGGCAGCAAACATGGCAGGAAGATCCACGAGGGAAATGGACTAAGCGGCTGATACCATGTTTAGCGAACTGGGTAGCTCGAGCATACGGTGAAGTTGATTAGTACCTTATGCAACTCTTGACAGGTCACGGATACTTTACAAAATTTCTACACAGAACAGGCAGAGCGAGCAACCCATTGTGTGTTTATTGTAATGATGCTGACGATGTACTTCACACCTTTTTTATGTGAGTATTGGTCTACACGAAGATGATGTTTAGAAGTTGAGCAAGGGGAACTGACACCAGAATCTACTGTCCTAGTGATATTACGGAACAAGAAATGTTGGGATCAGATAGCTGTGTATGCAAGAAGTATCCTATGAGAGAAAGAGAGTGATTTGGGTGCTCGTGAACGTCAGTAAAGGAGAAAATAAAAAGGAAGAAGGAAATCTGTTGCTATTTAAAAAGTACGCCAATCTACTGTTGTACTGAACTATGGAGGTGTCACACAGATCTCAGAAGACTGAAACCAAATGCAATATTCTCAATAAATCTTATGTAGTATTTAAATGTTTTACATTGTGACAATAAAATTGATTTTATAATTTTAACAAAATGTATTTCTATTTTGTGCGTAACGTATTTGTGTGTAATTCGTACAGAGAAGATCACATTTACAGTCTAAATAAGGTGATTGCTGACACAGAATATAGATGCAAACGTTGATACGTTGAACGAATATCGATGACCTACTTCTAACAACACGTACCTGAGAATGCACTTCCTATCCAGTAATTTCCTTAAAACTCTTCACGCTTCCCAGCCATATATGGCTATGCGATCTACCAGAACAATTTCTGTTGTGTTCCTTTTTCTCCTCACACATGTAAATCGTTGAAGTCTTACAAGTTGAAAACTAAAAATCTAATGCATTCAAAGTAGAAACAGGCGTAGTTCAGGGTTCCGTTATAGGACATTTTCTCTTCCTCGTGTATATACATGATATTGTGAGTAATTTAACCTGCAGGTCAGCACTATATGCAGATGATATCGCTGTCATAACAAGGGGTGGAAACAAATGTGGAAAATAAAAGATTACAGATACTATAAAAATCATCCAATTGGTTGCAGGCTGATAAACTATTTTTAAATAGTAACAAGACATAAGACATTTCTTTTCACTTAATTAAATGAACTTTGAACATAGTTCTATCAAGTTATTGGAAATATATTTGGATTCTAAGTTAACTTGGTATACTAAAAAATTTTATGTAAAAGACTGTCTCAAGGGTTATTTTTATTTCGAAGACTGAAAGAGTCAGTTAACAGAAATCAGATATTGTGTGCATACTACGCTTTCTTCCATTCACATTTATCATACGGTACCATATTATGTGGAAATTAGACACACGCACAAGATCTGTTCAAGTGGTAAAATAAGGCAATAAGATGTATAAAAGGAAAGGCCAATAGGGAGTTATGCAGGCCTATGTTTCAAGAACTTGCTATTATGACTCTCCCATCACTATACATATTTCATTGCATTATTAATTTCGAAGAAAATCTCGATGATCGGATATCTCGTAGAAATATTAACTCATACTATACACGGAGAAGGAATGATTTAGATTTACCACATGTTAGATTGATAAAGACAAGGATTTGGTAACCCCGCCTCGCAAAGCCCATCTGAAATCTCCCGCGAAGCGATCTGACTGGCAAACTTCAGCAGCCGATAAAGTGATAACGGTGAGGGATATCTAATTTTTTCAATTATTCATCAGTATGGCCAACCCTCTAACGCTTATATAGCCGGTTCATGTTGTTTCCGACCACCCTGTATAATAATAATAATAATAATAATAATAATAATAATAATAATAATAATAATAATGGAAACGAACCTTACCGTGCTGCAGGAATGTATCTCTGCGTGACGTATTTACGCAGTCCTAAAATATAATGCATTTAAAGGCTATCATTTGTACCCGTTCTTCGTGCGTTATTCACATATAGTCTACAGATTTTACATATAATCAATAGCGTATGAGAAAACTGAAAAAAATTCTTCTGGTGTCCCTATTAACCCGCAGTCTATTCAGTGATTTTTACATGATATGCATATACCTATCTGATCCTAGATGGGTAGACTAAGAATGAAGTTTGGTCGAGATCTATTCATCCGTTTGGCGAGTTGGCCGTGCGCGTAGAGGCGCGCGGCTGTGAGCTTGCATCCGGGAGATAGTAGGTTCGAATCCCACTATCGGCAGCCCTGAAGATGGTTTTCCGTGGTTTCCCATTTTCACACCAGGCAAATGCTGGGGCTGTACCTTAATTAAGGCCACGGCCGCTTCCTTCCAACTCCTAGGCCTTTCCTATCCCATCGTCGCCATAAGACCTATCTGTGTCGGTGCGACGTAAAGCCGCTTGCAAAAAAATATTCATCCGTTTACCCGTGATGTTGGAAAAAGCAAACAAACACGAAAGCTAAAAACTACTGATACGATCTGGAGTTGAATTAAAACTGAAAAATATATCAAAATATGACGAAATAAATGGCATTACAGACAGCGGACCCCGACAACTTTATAAGACTAGCAAATCGCTACGGTACTCTACATTGAATACGAATTTATCCGTAAATTACTGTAAAGGCCGTGAGTATTATATTAAATTGCATCTCTTAGCGCAATCCGAGAAACAAAACGGGAGGACGCCATACGTTGTTTCCGAGGTAAGGTAGACTTTAGGGAAGTTTTGAGGATAATGGCAGACCACAATTCCTACTGCCAATCACAATAGAGTTCGGGTGCTTCTATTATAACGGAATGCTCACTTGACAACTGCTATTCACGATAGAGATGGACAGTTTTCATTATAAAGACAGACCCCTTTTCCTAATGCCAGTCACATTCGAGTTGGATAGATTTTTGATTATAATTGAGAAATGCAGCGCTATCTAACGTATCAACAAACGAGACACGACGAAAGTCATAACACCAAAGTTGTAGATCTCTCCAAATTGAACGGCGATTGTGTTATCTGTTTTGTGATAAGACTTACCGTTTAGCCACCAATTAACCCGAAACGAAGGTCTGAACCGCCATTAAAATGCATCCATATTTCGATATTTACCGGGGCCAAAAGTTGTACATTTGAACAGCATGGAATTATTCCTCACAGAAAAGAGTGTCCAGGTTTCGGGATTAGCACACTCATACATACGGAGTAATAAAGGATGAAAGTAATACTGTTAAGAAAGTTGAAATTAATAGAAAATGGGATTATAACTGAGAGCAGCCGGATAGGACAAATGTGTAAATACCAAGTGGATGTATTGGAAAATAAAATGTTAAATGAAAACCTATAACCTGTTTTCGAGTCATTGACCGGGTCAGAGATGTAATGAATGAATCATATATAGGCCATTATTACGATGGGGTCGCCACTCCCAAAGTGATGTATATTAATGACTGATAAATGCTATGAAATGAGAATGGAGAGTGTTGCTGGAATGAAAGATGACAGGAAAAACCGGAATACCTGGAGAAAAACCTGTCCCGCCTCCGCTTTGTCCAGCACAAATCTAACATGGAGTGACCGGGATTGAACCACGGTATCCAACGGAGAGAGGCCGACGCGATGCCGTCTGAGCCACGGAGGCTCAAGGAAAATAAAATGTTCCCTCACTAAATTGTGATGGTATGAGTTCCGTATATACAGTAAGAAGGCGGTAACAGAGGAGAAATTTAGGCGCAGTGTAAACAGATAAGAAGATGACTTATGGTGTTACAATAGAAATACAGTACAAATTATAGCAAATGCCATAAAACACCTTACGGTGTGAAAAATTGGGCTACACTCCGCGGTACTGTTCAAATATTAACAGCGCCCCTTAGTGCTATTCGAAGTCCGGCTCCATGGCTAAATGGTTAGCGTGCTGGCGGGTTCGATTCCCGGCAGGGTCGGGAATTTTAACCATAATTGGTTAATTCCTCTGGCACAGGGGCTGAGTGTATATGTCGTCTTCATCGTCATTTCATCCTCATCAAGACGCGCAGGTCAAATACGGGTGTCAAATAAAAAGACCTGCATTTGGCGAGCCGAACTTGTCCTCGGACACTCCCGGCACTAAAAGCCATACGCCATTTCAGTGCTATTCGAAGACGATTGCATCCTCCAACGGTATTCCGACAGTATTCTGCTGTCTACCCAAGGAACAACCACGAGTTTACAAGAATGATAACAAAAATGGCAATACGTTAGTTACCTGCTGACAAGCAGCCAGAGACGTTGCCATGGTAACCTGTAGGTTCGTTTTCGGTCTCTCGGTCACTCAATGCAGAGCACGAGACTCTCAGAGTATAGTAATTTTCTCTGTCATTTGAAGAGTAAGCGAAATTATGAACATAACAAAAGTTGCTTATAATGAAGGGAAACAGTCGACGTATTTTACAAAAAATCCATAGTACAAGAGAAAATGGAAGAAAACTGTCCTGGTTTTCCTATAAACCCCGTCTATTCATAACCTTTTAAATAATATGCAAATTAAAACCTTCCCCGGAATGAGTATACTTAAATGTGAAGTTTGGTCGAGATCTATCCAGCCGTTTCGCCGTGATGGTGGAACAGACAGACAGACACGAATAAATAGAAACCACTGATACGATCTTGAGTTGACCTAAAACGGATAAATATCTGAAAAATTGGCAAAACAAAGGAAATTACAGACAGTGAACCCCCTACAACTTTATTTATATAGATTTACCCACTGACTAGGATTTAGAAATGATGAAAATGATTATGAATTTAAAATAGTCATTGAATGTAATTCGTAGTGTCTTATTTTTCTACAACATTGTTAAAACCTTTATTCAAATGTAAAAATAAATAAATAAAGGAATTGACTTAAAAGTAACGTTATACGTGGTAGTCATTAAGGTCTGAGACTTGACGCCTGGAGGACAGACACGCACACGACTCTGTGTGTTGCACACGATGCCGCATTTCACGGCGTACACCTACACAGAACCACATTCACCCTCAAAATAGTCGCCGTTGGCCTTTTTTATCCACGTTTGCCAACGTTGGTATAGCTGCTGCAAGCACCGCTGAAAGGAAACACCATGTTTCGTCTCCAGTTATTATCCAGTTGAGAAACGTCGGATCATCGTCAGCACTACTGCTGAGGTCACCACAAATCGTCATGCGATAATCACAATGGTCTTGCGACAGGATTCGTGGCACACATTGCAGGGTAACATGAGGCATGTTGAGGTCATCTATCAGTATTTTGTGGCAAGTACCATGGCTGAGCCATATTGCTACTGCGAGATCGTCTACAGATCGGGAGCGGTTAGCACGCACCAACGTTGCAACTTCTTGGATCTTGCGTTCCGTTCGAACTGTTTGTGGCCGACAAGTACGCACATCTTTTTCCAAACTTTCCCGTCCTTACACAAAATGTCGGTGCCACCTGAACACAACACTGCGACTCAATGCGTCCTCACCGTAAAGCTGCTCCATCATTTGAAACGTTTCGGCAGCGGTTTTGCCTAATTTCTGGCAGAACTTGATGTTTGCCCGTTGCTCAGACTGTGACATGTCAAGGTCCGACTGGCGCATTCAAATCACCGTCACAACAATGACCGTACGTCTGCTTCCAGTGCATGCACACAACTGTCTCTTGCAGGGACGAGAGACTAACTGACATGGTACCATACCACGGCGCACCTATGCACTATAGTGCACCACAGCCCCATCATGCGGTCAATCTCAGAACTTAATGACTGTAGTACGTATTATTCAAGTTAAATTAAAAACGCATTAAAACACTGAAAATAGATAAAACGCAGTGAAAGTGTAAAAAACTTTGATTAAAATAAAAGACACGCCTAAAGCAAATAACTACCATAAAAAACACCCTTAAAACGATAAAACAGGCCATTATCCTTCATAAAACCAGGGCGAATGAAGTATAATGTGCTGGAACTCGTGTAGTTCAGCGTTACCGCCACAAGGTGGTGCTAATGTCATTGGTCTTTAACGCGACTTCAAAGCGCAATATGAAACAGTTGGACCTGGAACTTGTCGGCGCTGTACTGCTAGAGTTCTGCACACAAATTACATACAGATTAATGCGCCTGTCATTGGGTGTTCTATATAACGCACTGCAGTAATTTTTGCAGACAGAAATGGTAAAAAATATGTGATGCAGAATATACACAGTTATTGAAAATGATCACCTACAGTTGGAAAGAAATGTAAAATACTTTCCTTGCTGCTTTAAAAGATGACCTGGACTTCGCCTCTCTTGGTATTTCCATCATCCGAAAAATAAATCTGGAATTAATGTAACGGAATACCATTTTGTGTATATGTTATACCAGATGATCCTCTGAAGAGTCCGGCTCCATGGCTAAATGGTTAGCGTGCCGGCCTTTGGTCACAGGGGTCTCGAGTTCGATTCCCGACAGGGTCGGGAATTTTAACCATCATTGGTTAATTTCCTTGGCACAGGGGCTGGGTGTGTGTGTCGTCTTCATCAGCATTTGATCCTGCGCAGGTCGCCTAGGGTGTCAAGTCAAAAGACCTGCAACTGGCGAGCCGAACCCGTCCTGGAATTTCCCGGCACTAAAAGCCATACGCCATTTCATTTTCATCCTCTGAGAAGTAATTCGAAACACTTGAAGTTTTACGTCATACCAACACAGTATGAAAATATATCGGGTCTTCCCCTTTTTAACTTTTCTTCCATTGTAACGTGTACAAGTTTCAACTCGTCATAGAAGGCATTGAGACATTTAGAGTCACTACCGCCAAAAACCCGTAATTCGGAAGGAAAGCTAAGGACGCAGTGAGTTTCAGAATCATATTCTAACGATTTCACACACACACATCACTCGGTACTATTTGATTTGCTGTTCTGTGAATCAAGCATCCACACAAATAATACACTAGATTATCGCCTGCTTTAGCTGAACTTATTTACCGACCGATCCATTGGATCGAACCTGGTTTAATCTCTCTCAGTGAATTAGTGTCCTCTATCTGTTCATGAATATTTCCCTTTACCTCACTCTTTCACCGTCTTTCATCCCGTGCCACTGATCTTTTCTCGCGAAGGCAGCTTGTGGTCAATTAAAGTGAATGAGCGAATTCCTTTCATGGTACGTACAGCCTAGCGTACAGCCCATACAGGCCAACGCTAAAGGAGGTGAGAAAAATAAACAGCATCGGAAATCTTGCTCTTATCTCGTGTAAATATTTCAAGTACTTCTTTGTTTTCGAAGCCATGCACACTAAGTGCTCTATCGCAATTGATCCCCTAAAAGCTGCATCGCCAACTTTGTATTCATCTTTAGAAAAATGTTAGTATTGATATACCTTAAGATTTACATTCTGACAGAAAACAGCCTGGCATGATGCTGACTACATTTAATAACAAGACTCAATTCACACGCAAACTATATTATACTGTGCGTCGAGCTTACACAATATTGCTTTCAACTGCTAATCGTTCAGACTAAACGATCTGTCCGGCGCGTGGTGTTGAAATATGGAATTAATTTCTCTGGACTACGTAGCCTTATGGAAGTTTCAACACTTGATTATCTACTCACCCTGGACCGGTGGAATAGACACGATGACCATTATCACAAACAACGCCCAGACCTGTAGTGTTTCGCGCATAATGGTACTGCTCCTATGTAACGTAGACTCTCGGTTTTTCTCCCAAGGTGTACAAGTTGCAAGTAACGTCGACTAATGGTGTTCCTCACGTAATGGTACTAATCACAAGCAGTGTCATGGTTCTAATCATCCCTTTTAGTCGATGGAACTTGAATTAAAGAATGAAAAAATCGGGGAAGAGTTCTATGCCACTAACGCCATGATCATACAAGATTGGAAACAACCAAACTACGACCTCAGACATGTGACGACTCGGTTTGCAATATATGGTTTTTCATGGTTTTCACCACCTATTTTCCCAGAAAGTAGGTTTCCATTCTCCAGGACAAGGATGTGTGTGCAAGCGCTGTGGTGGGCTATGTGACAGATACATGCGATGTTTTGCAAGCAAAGGACCGAATCGCTATGTTCTCTACCTATGTTTTGTCTGTACCATGTATGCACATTGTGCGAACTTCTCTAATTAACATGAGTCACCTCTTACGACAGGTAGGGGATGATTTACCATAATAAACAAGGAGCTAATAAACTTTCTGATACAATGAGACAGCGGACATAGCTGCAGACAGATGTTTATCTTAGTTGTAGACGAAGCCAGTTTTTTTAAGCTTTTGCTAGTTGCAGGATGCACGATGTTTGATAATAACACATGCAATGACACGAAGTGCCTCCAATTTGATGTTATCTCAGCAAACTTTTCCTGCATTCAAAGTTCTTTAATGTCAAGTTCAGTTCTTCCCCCAAGGCTGCTTTCTTGAGACACGCGAGCTAAGCCGAGGTAGGCCAAGCTTCCGCTACTGTAAGGGTGTCATAACTAGTGCTCCAAGAAGTTCTGATGCACGTTGTGTCGGTATACACTCCCTGAGAGGAAAATCCCACCATAATATTTGTTAGTGGGATAGCACAAACTTAACTGCCACCTAATAATAATAATAATAATAATAATAATAATAATAATAATAATAATAATAGGATAGAATCAATTATTGACAGTAATTTGGGTGAATATCAGACTGGATATACAAAGGGCAGATCTTGCTCATTACAGATATTTGACCTGAAGTCTATGATTCTTCACAGTTTAATGAACTCCAAAGACATAGTAGTAACATTTACAGGTTTAAAAATTGATTTTTGCTCCAAGAGTTCGGAGTTAAAACCAAATTGGCAAAGTTAATCCGCGAAACCCTCACAGACACCGTATCAAAATTAAAATTCATGGGTGAAATATCTAAATAATTAAGAATAAATACAGGTGTAAGGCAATGTGATGGTTTATCTCCACGCCTATTCAATTGTGTCCTGAAGAAAATAGTAAGAGTTTGGAATGAAAAACTAAAAAAAAACACACTGGGAAGAAAGAGTAGAGGTGTCGAAATAAACTGTCTAGAATTTGCAGATGATTTTGCATTACTTTAAGAAAACCTGAGAAATGCAGCAATACAAGTCAATCTCTTGGAAGAAATAGCTAACAGAACAGGTTTAAGAATTTCTGTAGAAAACAAAACACAAATTTCTAGTAACAGACATTGGTCGCATATAGGAGGTAAAAAATTCAAATATTTGGGAGAAACAATTCGAGAACATGGTTTGAAAAAATCCGCTGTAGAAGAAAGGATACACAAGATGGAAAGAGCCTACGGTGTAACTAGGAATATCTACAACAAAAAGTGTTTATGTAAAAACCTCAAAATACAACACTACAACACAGTAGTCAAACCGGAATGCCTATCCGCGAGTGAATTTCTATTACTTAATTACAAGCTGAATAAATTAGAAGTACTGGAAAGAAAAATATATCGGAAAATACTTGGTCCTCTAAGAACTACAGAACTCTGGAAATCAAGAAGTAATGATGAAATATATCAGAACATAGAAAACATAGGCCTAAGAGATGCAATGCGGAAGAGGCGATTGATAAGTTTCGGACATTTATACAGAATGGATGCAATAGGTTAACCGAACAGATGTTCAATTATCTTTGGAACAAGAAGTCAACAACAACATGGATTCATGAAGCAAAGGGAGATTTGAAAAAAAAACATAAGGGAAGAAGAAGCAACAGAGAGATAGAGATATTTTTAGAAAGAAGGTGTTATTGAAGCTATTATTATTTACATATTTAAAACATTAGGCTGATTTTTCTAAACGTGAGTTTTTTGCTAGTTGCTTTACGTCGCACCGACACAGATAGGTTTTATGACGAATATGGGATAGGAAAGGCCTAGGAGTTGGAAGGAAGTGGCCGTGACCTTAATTAAGGTACAGACCCAGCATTTGCCTGATGTGAAAATGGGAAACCACGGAAAACTATCTTCAAGGCTGCCGACAATGGGATTCAAATCCACTATCTCCCGGATGCAAGCTCGCAGCCTCGTGCCCCTGACCGCACGGCCAACTCGCCCGGTAAAAGCGAATTTGTGACAGCGGCTGACCGATTGACATCATAAAGTGATCTGACGAAAGCCCTTGGATAGTAGATTTGCAGAGTGTCTTTAAAAGCATAAACATTTTTTTGCCATATGATTTTAAAATGATTAAGGAATTATTAAGGAAAAATGTAGCATTCTGATTCCCCAATGCGTTCGCGAATACTTCAATGCTTCAAGGCCACCTGGACTGTGGGAACGCTGAGTCATTCGATGCGTGAGGGGAGGTGGAAGAGGGCAAGTACGCATGCGTATTCGGTCAGCTGTTCCAGTCTGTGTTGTGTTGCAGAGTTGCATAGTTGAGAAGAAGTTATTCAGCGCAATGTTACTGTCCCTTTGTAGCTCTCTCTATAATTGCTAGCTTGAAATGAATCGAAGAAATGTAACAGTCCTTTTCTCCATGTCATAATTTTAACACTAAGGCTGTGAACTTCTTCCACACCCGTAGTTAGAAAAGCGAGTCGATTCTCTACGTCGTAATTTGTCATGGAAACCCGAATGTTTGTACCTTACTATGAGCTAATGTGCCAATTTTCAATTCTGATTTAGCCGACATTGTGTTATTAGTAAACCAGGACCAACTTTCAATTATATTAATGAATATTGTAAAAACAAAAATACAGTACAAGGAATGTCATACAGTATATAACTAAATCATTAAATACATATTTACCACATTCATCATCATGAGTTGACAGGTTTCAGCTAATTATTCATTCAACTTCGCTAATCGGCCAACTAGGGGTCACAATAAGCCTCACTTTACATTCTGGCATTTGTTCATTTTTCGCTTGATCCACGTCGTCTTCATTAGCTCACTGTGTTTAGCACGACGTTCTTCTGTCCATTTCGCACCAGATGACCGTTTTTCATCCCGGAAAATCCCAAAAGTCTTGATGGCTGTTCTGAAAAGATTTATGTCTTGTACATCTTCTGCTCGTATGCCCAGTTCTTTCAGATCTTTCTTGACATTAACGTAGCATGGCATTGTCGTTTTTGGTTTTGAATCAAATATACTGAAGATACGTTTCGTCCATCGAGTGTCGATCATCCGTCGTATATGACCGTAGAAGCAAACTCTGCCCTTATGCACTGTGTCCGTGATCTTCTCTATCTTAGAGTATACTTCTTGCCTGGATTTTCTAATATACAAATAGATGCTATTCTTGTAGTTTCTTTCCTCTCTAAATCCGCGAGCAAACATTTCTCGGACAGGATAAGGCATTCAGATGCATACAGGCGATACTGGTTTGATGACAGTGTCTGTCTGTTGTCTGTTAGGTCATCAGCCCAGAGGCTGGTTGGATCCTCAAATAGCATCACCAAAGGCTATGCAGTTATAGGGAAACCACAAAAACCAATGGCAGTACCAAAATGAGGCGTACTAGCCAAGATGAGGAGTGAAGTAGTTTGCCATTGCTTTCCTCACTGGGCCAGACAATGCTATTGTAGCTCAACTAACCCTATGAGCAACACCTTTCATGACACTCAGACACACTGGTTGTGCTCTGAATGTCATTAATCAGCACCACCCATACCCCAGCAGCTTCCATATTGTCACAGCCATGGATGAGACTGGGACTTCAGTGGAAGCTACACTTAACTCTGGCCTGTGCCAAGAGATGGATGCAAAAGTACTGTAACCATCAAGAAATGACAGCAGGCAGGATGACAGTGTAGTAGTGACGAATTTTTGTGCTCACAGAAAAGCACTTTTTGTTGTATATGTTGCGGGTGGTTTGGAAAGTGACTTGATATTTTAAAAAAAATTCTTAGTGCTATAGCCTCTTTGTCAAGTCGGTTTAGCTGGATCCATTCCCCAAGGTATTTAAATTTATTAACACGGTTTATCATCCATATTTGATGTTAAATGTGCCGTATCATATTTGACGTTCGACATTACTTCTGTATTTTGAAAGGAAATTTGAAATCCTGTTTGTTCTGCTACTACTTTCAGCTAATTATTATTATTATTATTATTATTATTATTATTATTATTAACAACAACTAGAACATAGAATTAGGATTGGGCCTTCAAATAGTGTGAAAACATCCTATTAAATTGTACAATAGCAGCGGACTAATTTCTCACCTAGGTAGCCTCAGACTTTATTTAACTCAAAAACGTGAGAGATTAGTTTTTAGAAAAAAGAAGTCCCTGTGGTTCTGATTCCACGTAAACCTAGAATAATAAATTAAATTTTTTAATAATGTTATTTGCTTTAAGTCCAACTAACTACTTTTACGTCCGGCCCTGCGGTGTAGGGGGCAACACGTCCGCCTGTCATCCGGCGGCCCCGGGTTCGATTCCCGGCTGGAGCAGGGTTTTTAAATTGTAAATAATTACTATCCCTGGCCTGGGGACTGGGTGTTTGTGTCGTCCTTAACGTTCCTTTCCTCACATTCAACACCCTACACTTCCGCAATTCCAATTACACGCAGTTTCATATCATATGGTGCAAATAGGGGTAGAGGTCTCTATAGGTCGACGCCCTGAACAAATAGCACTTAAAAAACTACTTTTACGGTTTTCGGAGACGCCGAGGTGCCGGAATTTAGTCCCGTAGGAATTCTACCGACACGAGGCTGACGTATTTGAGCACCTTCAAATACCGCCGGACTGAGCCAGGACCGAACCTGCCAAGTAGTGGTCAGAAGGCCAGCGCCTCAACCGTCTGAGCCACTCAGCCCGGCCGTAAAGCTAGAGATTAAGTGTCTGTGATCACTGATCACACGATATCAACGGCCACTTTTGCTTAATATCAGATAACGGAACTTTGGGTTCCGTTTTGTCGTGATGTGTGTCGGTTCGCTGGACTACGAAGGCGAGTTTATAAATCTGATTTCCAGTTTCTTGTCAACATTAGGTTTGCCATTCGGATTTCAGTAGGAAGCATAATGCAGTTTTCTAGTTGAATGATTCGATACATATTTATGAGATAACAGTCTATAGCTGGTTATACGGGCGTTACCTGATTGCTAACCCTCATCTCCATAATAGAGGAACGTATTAAGCTGTCTAATAATTTAACACACGACAGTCAACAGCAATTTATAATGTCAAACATTAATATCACAATATATTGTAGCGACAAAAAGTAATGCATTCAGCGGTAGGAATAAATTCTCATTAGTTTATGAAATACTCGGGGAATTAAAGAATTATTATACATATATACATTATCATTATAGACTGTTATGCCTTTCAGCGTTCAGTCTGCAAGCCTCTGTTTATTTACTAAACGTCGCCACAATCCTCGATTTGCAACTAGTGTTGTGGCCTCATTTAGTTCTATAACTCTTATCTTTAAATAGTTAGAAACTGAGTCTAACCATCGTCGTCCTGGTCTACCTCTACTTCTCTTACCGTCCATAACAGAGTCCCTCATTCTCCTAGGTAACCTATCCTCCTCCATTCGCCTCACGTGGCCCCACCACCGGAGCCGGTTTATGCGTACAGCTTCATCCATCGAGGTCATTTCTAAATTAGCCTTTATCTCCTCATTCCGAGTACCCTCTCTACATTGTTCCCACCTGTTTGTACCAGCAATAATTCTCGCTACATTCATATCTGTTACTTCTAACTTATGAATAAGATATACTGAGTCCACCCAGCCTTCTCTCCCGTAAAGCAAAGTTGGTCTGAAAACAGACCGATGTAAAGATAGTTTCGTCCGGGAGCTGACTTCCTTCTTACAGAATACTGCTGATCGCAACTGCGAGCTCACTGCATTAGCTTTACGACACCTTGATTCAATCTCACTTACTACATTACCATCCTGGGAGAACACACAACCTAAATACTTGAAATTATCGACCTGTTCTAGCTTTGTATCACCAATCTGACATTCAGTTCTGTTGAATTTCTTACCTACTGACATCAATTTAGTCTTCGAGAGGCTAATTTTCATACCATGCTCATTGCACCTATTTTCAAGTTCCAGGATATTAGACTTCAGGCTTTCGGCACAATCTGCCATTAAGACCATGTCGTCAGCATAGGCCAGACTGGTTACTACATTTCCACATAATAATAATAATAATAATAATAATAATAATAATAATAATAATAATTATTATTATTATTATTAATACCACTTATTGTTAATATTCGTTTCACCCAAGTATGGGCTACTGTTACCGAACTTCCTTCATTTTCTCTTTCGCCAGTATTCTTTCATTCTCTGCTTGTTTTACTCCGAGCATACCATTATTGTTTTCTTGGATTCTCTCCGGACAGTTCTTTCCCATCCGTAATTTTAATACTCGACACTTCTCTTTTGTAGACTTATTCTTGATCCTGTATGTCCGGCTCCTTCACTGAAAGGTCAGTTTACTGGCCTTCGGTGGAGAGGGCCCCGACTTCGATTCCTGGCCAGTACACTTGTTTTAGTACACTTCTGCAAGGGTGAGCAGCTCAGGCGATCAAGCGCTACCCCTCTAACTCAAAGTTTGCAGATTCGATTCTGGCTCAGTCCGGTGGTATTTTAAGGTGCTCTAACACGTCAACCTCGCGTCGAGAAAAATTTCGGCACCTCGGTGTTTTTGAAAAAAAATACTTAGTGGGACTCAAAACCAACAACACTATTATTTTTGTTTATCTTTTTTATTCATGGAGCTTTCGTCTTCCGGATCTATAGATATTACGGCCCTAGTATTTTGTCCCGCAGGTGCAAGTTCAACATAATTTACTGGAAGCAAAGGATATGGTTTTATGTATAAATGTTTTCAAATCTAACCACCTTCAGCCGGGATCGGACCCGCCATCTAGGGAATAAAAGATTAGGCCAAACGACTAATGGACTACGCCACTAGGATTTGAGGGGAGATACAGTGCGGTCGCTTTACAGCGTCAATTAATATAACTGTTTTCTTTTACAAGTACCGACACAGATATGTCTTATGGCGACGATGGGACAGGAAAGGGCTAGGAGTAGGAAGGAAGCGGCCATTGCCTTAATTAAGGTACATCCACAGCATTTGCCTGGTGTGAAAATGGGAAACCATAGAAAACCATCTTCAGGGTTGCCGACAATGGGGCTCGGGCCCACTATCTCCTGAATGCAAGCTCACAGCTGCGGCCTGATTGCTATCATAAATGGCCTTGATTGCTTGTAACAACCTACCCCTAATCTCATAATTCCCAGTACCGCGCTCGATAGCTGCAGTCGCTTAAGTGCGGTCAGTATCCAGTATTCGGGAGATAATAGGTTCGAACCCCACTGTCGGCTGCCCTGAAAATGGTTTTCAGTGGTTTCCCATTTTCACACCAGGCAAATGCTGGGCTCTACCTTAATTAAGGCCACGGCCGCTTCCTTCCCACTCCTAGCCCTTTCCTGTCCCATCGTCGCCATAAGACCTATCTGTGTTGGTGCGACGTAAAACAACTAGCAAAAAAACATAATTCCCAGTACAGATAGCATATTTTCATTTTATACTCTGTCGTATCAAAATGTAAGAGAGTCATATATGAAACTTATTACGTACCAATCCTGACCTATGGTTGCGAAACATGGACCATGAGAAACAAAAATGTTAGTAGAATCCAGGCAGCAGAAATGAAATTTGTCCGTAGCATGATCGGCAAAACACGGAGGGACAGAGTCCGTAATGAGGAAATCCGCAAGCAGGCTCAAGTTGTGAGACTGCAGGACAAAATAACAGTGCAGCGACTGAGATGGTATGGACATATGCGATGCATGGGTGACAACGGATTACCCCCCCCCCAAAAAAAAATGTACGATCTAAAACTTGAAGACAAAAGACCAAGAGGGCGACCAAGACTCAGGTACAAGGACATGGTGAAGATTGACATTCAACAGAGAGGACATACTTTGGAAAGCATTGAAGAAGGAGAGAAGTTCAGGGACCGCAACTGGTGGAGAAGCCTCGTTTGCCGACCCATCGCTTAAGATGGAACGACGTGGGATATGAATGAATGAAAGAAAAACTCTGTCGTATGACTACTTTAGGTCTACGAAACGTAAACAGTCTTTTTCAATTACTCGATGCATGCTGAAAATTTGGTCCTGACGTCACCTCTTTGGTCTCAAACCACACTGGATTTCATCCACCTTAGTAGTACATGAATAGAGTCGACGATTGGGGCTTCCGGGTTTTTGGGATATGAAGAGCGGCGGAGGGGGGAGGGGATTATACAACGAAATTGGAAAGAAAAAGAAAAAACTACAAAATGGTAAGTTTTTGATGCTCTGAGCGAATTTCCACAGAGGGGTAAAGGTTGACAGTTTACCCACGTAAGTGCGGTAATAATAGTTTTTTTTTTTACATTTTGATTCAACACTATAAAACAAAATTTTCACCAAAGGAACAATCTTACACACGTATTACAATTAAATAGAAGTACATTATTACACAACTAAAAATCATTCAGTATTTGACTACACTCTGAGAAACTGACACGAAAGAGACTGCCAAACTGACGAATGCGAACGGCCAGGGGGTGAATCATCCTTTCTCAGTGCCCATGAGCTTGGCAAAAAGCCCTGCTACCCTTCCTCACAATACATGCAAAGTCTCCACTACTTGCTGTGGCGATAAACAAATCGGTTAGCCGCGACGAACGACATTTTGTGCGCATTTACGGTAATAATTTTGTTAATAAGAAAATAAAGGCTTATACAAATGGCTTTTTTGAATATTTTATATAATTACTCGTTTCAGGCGGCTAAAGTGGAATAGAAATGTAACGTTTTCTCTACAAATTGGCCGCTACTGAATGAATAAACAAACAATACAAAACGGAGAAGCTTGCTTTGCTGCAAGACACAAGCTACGAAGAGTTTGTAAGTGGAATACAAAGCACAGAGACGCGACTTATTACTTCGAAAATATCCCCTACATTAACATGGATTCGAACTCAAGCATGAATTAACTAATCACTTCGGCTACACGTTCTTTTCTTAGTGATCTCAGTGGGGTGGACTAATACATCCGTGACCTTGCCCTTGCTTGCGGTGGTGCGATGGCAGCTGTAAGCCGGGACTCAACTGGGCATGGAACGGGGGGTCAATACGGTTGTGCCTGACCTAGATCCTACCTTGAGCTGGGCTCCCCGCGGGCACAGAAGCAGCTCTCCTCCCGTCACTCCGCAAAGCAGAAGTAATGCAAGACAGATCCTATTTGTCAGCTCACTAACATGAGAAAATATGAGATCTATTGCCTTCTAGCATTTACTTTCATCAGTATCATCACATTAATCATGGTTAAAAACGTTATATGAATTGTTCTGATCTGTTTATATATTACGGACGAAGTCAATAATAATAATAATAATAATTAATAATAATAATAATAATAATAATAATAATAATAATAATAATAATACTGGAGGTACACACTTAAACTTAGCGCCTTTTATAAGGCCATCTGCAATACGTACAGTGAACTGTCTAGCACAAAAAGTTTCCAACTTTATCATCAGGTGTCTCTACTGTCGATTTATGTGCCCCCCCCCCCCCCTCTGGTGGGAGGATGGACAGTTAATTTTCAAGAGAATTTTGGTACTTTTAAGTTTTATAAACTGAATTGTTTGTAGATTGTTTTTTGGTGTTGTAAGGTTACTAGCACCTCTATCTCTTCCCTACTTCTTAAAATTTTAGCCAATCAGAAAATTTGGATATTTATTAAATTAACCAATAGGAATGGTAGGTGGGTACAGGGCTTCGGCCCAGAGAGTTCTGGAATCTTCGCTATAAAAGCTGGGGCCTTTTGGGACATGGTGTCGTTACATCGCTCCTGTCAAGAGGTTTAGAATGTGTTCGTAGAGGAGGCAGGGGGAAAGCCTTGCCCATCTCCGTAAGGCCCACCAGCTCAAGGTAATGGCAGACATATTTTAATCATGTAATAGTTTCAGAAAGCTAACTTGAGGGGAAGGTTTCAAACTTCTTTCTTAATGTAAAACTCAATGTTTCAATGTAAACTTTCAGACAAGTCTCAAGACTTTGTTCTAACTTGGGTAATAAACAGTGTGAACCCTCTTTTAATTCCCACTCAATTTTGGTATCGGGGTGACTATGATTTCGTAAACTTGAAAATGTATCTTTTTTGGATTTTACATTTTTCCCTCATCTAGTCAGTCACCTCTGTAGAACAGGCTTAGCCTCTGTAACTTCGGGCCATAAGCCCACATAGGGTTTTCAAGAATTTTCAAGTGTATTTCACAGGAGTGCAAGAGTTCGCCTCCTAGCATTTTGGTTTACGGCCGATAACTTTTACCTTTTTTGTTGATCACTAAGGCCATGTAGAATGGGCACTTATTGCCTCTGTTAAAGTTTAACTTCCTATTTAAATGTAACTTAGGCTGTCGAGCGAGTAAGACTGTGAAAACTGCTTATGTTTTGTCTAATGTAAAAATATAGATTGCGCCTTGGAGATTCTTAATTGTAATAAGTCTTGGAGAATAGTCTCCTATGCTCCACGGAAAGTCCGTAATAATAATAATAATAATAATAATAATAATAATAGTAATCATATATTTCGCAGGTGTCCTCGTTCAAAGACCTTGGAGAAATCATACTACCATCGGGACTAGGCAGTAGGGCCAACACAAAAAGAGCCACTACACACTAACGTGGAATTACTACAAACAGAGAGTCATATTGCGTAATGCAAAATTACGACATTGCAAGGCAGTTGTTTTGCCGGAAGCGTTATACGCCTCAGAAACCATAACCGTTGGAAGTCACTCTAAAATTATGCAAATTGAAAAGCAAGAAAGGAAAATTCCCCGGAAAATTTATGATCCCACGAGAGAAAATGGAATGTGGATTAAGAGAACAGTGGACCTCTACTCATTAACTGACAGGTTTACTGTTGTCGTACGCAAGAGACGCATGAAATTTTATGGCCATATCTATATAGTGTACAGCAACAGACTCACCAACCTATTATTTAAAGTAATCAACTCAAAGAAGGTCAAAATAAACTGGCTAGAAGGAACTAAGTCGGACCTCTAAGAAATAAATATCACGGAGGACATCATAGGAGATCATGGAGCTTTTAGTACAATAGTAGCCAGGCGCAAATTCGTGGAGAAACCTAAAAAGAAAACTGGTAGGAACTGGCCCACTGAACACAAGCTGCAACACAGTGCGTTCATGAAGAGATTTTGAGAGAATAAGAAGGCGAAAACAATGAGGCCAATGAACTAGTTCAAACGCGCTATATGAATAGGCATAACCAAGAAGGAGGAGAAGAAGAAGAAGAAGAATATTTTACAAATCGCGCCCACATCAACGGTTTCATTCTCGCTTGTCTTCTTTGATCAGTTGTATCAGTGTGCGTCATTTCGGAAGGTGTGTCCGAAACAGGCTGATTTCCGGCTTTTTTTTTGCCAAGGTGAAGACGATGTATGGTTTTCCGGCTCGACAGAGTACCACCTCGTGGGATCTTGAACATTCTGCGATATATCCACCTTTCAAAGGCCTGAGGGTGGTTCAATAACCACCTGTCACCACTAAAGACACCAAGATACCAGAATGAAATCAGCGGGGTTGTGGATATACATTCTAGTCGTCTGTTAATTCATCAGCCTAAAGGCTGGTTGGATCCTCAGATAGAACCACCAAAGGTTATGCAGTTAAAAGGAAACATGTTATTTCTCGTAGTAGTTATAAGAGCATAACGGAAAGGTTCATCTGATTCCATGTTCTCACTTAACTCTCAATCACGTGGTACGAACGAATAATTTTGATGAATACTTCCAAATGAATCGATTCTTCTAACTGAATCGGATTCCCCATCACTCTCTGATTGAGTAATGTTCCATATACAAGACTTCAAATAGAATAATGTAATCTGCAAGTCTGACTACGACACACTTAATACTGTAACGGTTCAAATCCCGTTACAGGATGATATCTGTATTATTATTATTATTATTATTATTATTATTATTATTATTATTATTATTATTATTATTATTATTATTATTATTATTATTATTATTATTATGTCCGTATTATTATTTTATCTGTGAGATTACTATTATTGTATTATCATTCTTATTCAATTCAATTCTGCAATGCTTGTCGCTTGCATGATTGTAGTTAAATGTATGCATATATACGTATGTGTAGAATAACACTCAAGACATGTACAGTGAGAATTGTTATATATCAGATGTGGATGTGACATTGTTACATTGTGCAGTACTGCTGGAGTAAATGCAGTGTCATCGCCACGTCATGGCTACGTCATCGTGCTCATTTGGCGGTGCGCTAACGGTCATGGAGTTTCTTAGGGAGCTCCGGGGGATTTCACCATTACATGTAATATTTGTCGCGAGGTGGAAGTATATTATTACTATTTCTGGAGATTACGTAGGTGCGTCAACCAACGTCTATAAAAGGTGGCTGCATATTGTAGTGTCGGTCATTATTCAACTGGAAGGAGAGGCGACAGTTGGTCGGAGTGTGAACGAGATGCAGAGGCCTCAGTCGGTCATTAAGTCATTATTCTACTGGAAGGAGAGGCCACGGTTGGCCATTAACTGAGCGAGATGGAGAGGCCTCAGTCAGTCAACGGGAGTCAATAGTTAAACGGAAGGTGAAGAGAGAAGAAGTGCCTGGTGAACTGATGGAGTCATTATAAGGACAAACTTGCAAAGACGTCATACCATACAGACTCACAAAGAGGTCATATGATATGGAGAAGAAGCAGTCACATGGATATATCACCAAATTAGGCGTGACACATCTACAGTAAACACCAGATTTAAGGAATACGTCGTAATTACACTCAAAGTGTTGAAGGTACAGTCAAGTGAAACAGTGAGGGATATATTTTGTATAAATTGTTAAATGTCCGGTCAAGAAGAATTCAAATTCATGCCTAGTTTCTTACAGTTGCAATGTCATAATTTCATATTCTCATCTGTTTTAATCGCAGCAGTTCTCACTATTTTATATATTGTTTCAAGAATATATTTTGTTCTATCAAAGTAATTTAGCGTTTCATTTCTACAGTAAAATTACTTGAGCTCAAATTTAATGGGCGAACCGAACGCCAATCTCCTTTTCCCAGAACTTATACGGTATGTTGTCAGAAGTAAGCTTATTACCCCACACCCTAGAGATAGTCAAGATTCTCATTCTATTATTGCTGCACTGAGTGGTAGCTGGCGTCTTTCAAATAACGTATGTGTATGTAAGCAGGTAAGAAGTAAGAGTGAGTACAAGGTCCGACGAATGTATATTTTATTTAATGAACATTAATTTTCATAATTTCCAATATAAATGCAGATATTGCATATTTCCAATTTTAATTCAGATTTAAATGTTTGTAAAGCTAGGCTGTTAGTTAGGAATGTCTCAATACGACGTGCCGAAATATCAAACTGCCCGTGTCTACCTACCACACAGGTTCATTTGGCAAGTAGCCTAATAGCCAATACAAGTACTGTCAAATAAATATAGAAACGCAGTTCCCTAAGTTGATCATAACTATTCGCTGAGATAAACAGAATGACTGCTTGCAGGTATGATTTATTGTATTCATAAACCGTACTTTGTAACGGTAAAGTATCACTTGTATTTAGTCTCATTTATCTCATTGATTAGTGTACCAGGCAAAGTATTCACTGGCGTCTGGAAGGGAGGGTGCGATCAGTAGTTGAGAGGAAGTTTGATGAAAACCAGAGTGGTTTCAGACCACAGAGAGGCTGTCAGGATCAGATTTTCAGTATGCGCCAGGTAACTGGAAAATTCTATGAGAGGAATAGGCAGTTGTGTTTATGTTTCGAAGATCTAGAGAAACCATATGACAGGGTACTGGGGGAAATGATGTTCGCCATACTGGGGGACTATGGAATTAAAGGTAGATTATTAAAATCAAATTCATTTATGTTGACAATTTGGCTTCAGTGAGAATAGATAGTAGAATGAGTTCTTGGTTCAGAGTACTTACAGAGGTTAGACAAGGCTGTAATCTTTCACCTTTGATGTTCGTAGTTTACATAGATCATCTGCTGAGAGCTACAAAATGGCAGGGAGGGATTCAGTTAGGTGGAAATGTAGTAAGCACTCTGCCCTATGCTGACGACTTGGTCTTAATGTCAGATTGTGCTAAAAGCGTGCACTCTAATATCTTTGGAACTGGAAAGTTTGTGCAATGAGCATGGTATGAAAATTAGCCTTTCAAAGACTAAATTGATGCCAGTAGGTAAGAAATTCAACAGAACTGAATGTCAGATTGGTGATACAAAGCTAGAACAGGTCGATAATTTCAAGTATTTAGCTTGTGTGTTCTCTCAGGATGGTAATATAGTGAGAGAGATTGAATCAAAGTGTAGTAAAGCCAATGAAGTGAGCTCGCAGTTGCGATCAACAGTATTCTGTAAGAAGGAAGTCGCTCTCAGACGAAACTATCTTTACATCGGTCTGTTTTTAGACCAACTTTGCTTTACGGGAGCGAAAGCTGGGTGGACTCAGGATATCTTATTCATAAGTTAGAAGTAACAGACATGAAAGTAGCGAGAATGATTGCTGGTAAAAACAGGTGGGAACAATGGCAGGTGGGTACTCGGAATGACGAGATAAAGACTAATTTAGGAATGAACTCGATGGATGAAGCTGTACGCATAAACCGGCTTCGGTGGTGGGGTCATGTGAGGCGAGTGGAGAAGGATAGGTTACCTAGGAGAATAATGGACTCTGCTATGGAGGGTAAGAGAAGTAGAGGTAGACCTCCGTGGCTCAGGCGGCCTCTCGCCGCTGGATACCGTGGTTCAAATTCCGGTCACTCCATGTGAGATTTTGTGCTGGACAAAGCGGAGGTGGGGCAGGTTTTTCTCCCGGCACTCCGGTTTTCCCTGTCATCTTCCATTCCAGCAACACACTCTATTATCATTTCATTTGATCTCTCAATCAATCATTGCTCCAGAGGAGTGTGACAGGCTTCGGCAGCCGGCACATTTCATATCCTCGCCCCTAGATGGGGGCTTCATTCATTCCATTCCTAACCCGGTCGAATGACTGGAAACAGGCTGTGGATTTTCATTCTTTTCATTGCACGGAAATGATGAAGAATTAAAAACTTTCATCTAAATCGGCACCAGTTTCATGAACTTTCCTCTATTACTGAGGATAATATAAAGAAATATGAAGTAACGAAATTATAGAATGTAGGGTAAAAATGTATGTAAAAGCAATAAACGATACGTATACATTTTCATAGTTCCATTTATATCTTGCCAACAGTTGTCTTTTATGGTTATCTTTATACATTTGACAGACAAGTGTATTTGTGAACCTCTTCAATCAGTCTTTCTTCCTTTCGTCTGCTTTTCATGATGATTAACAAACACAACAACAACAACACGGTGAAATTAAATGCCGTATGGCTTTTAGTGCCGGGAAATCCCAGGACGGTTTCGGCTCGCCAGGTGCAGGTCTTTTGATATGATGCCCGTAGGCGACCTGCACGTCGTGATGAGGATGAAATGATGATGAAGACAACACATACATCCAGCCCCCGTGCCAGGGAAATTAACCAATGACAGTTAAAATTCCCGACCCTGCCAGGAATCTGTGATCAAGGTCAGCACGCTAACCATTTAGCCATGGATCCGGACAGCAGTACACGGTAATAGCTACTTTATTGAGGCAATTCACGAAAGCCATACACATGGAATGTCTGTGTGCTAGATCCAGGGCAAAAAAAAGTGATTGTGCGCATGCGCAAAGCCAGCTACAGCTGCCTGCAAAATTCAGCTTCGCCTTGCTTAGGTTAGCGCAGCTTAGCATAGCAGTCAGTGTGTGCCATTCCATGTAGCACAACTTCAATGGAGCGATATTTTCGTTGGGTTGCGTAACATAGCGTAGCTTTGCTTCTTGTGTGTGGAGGCCTTAACTCCGTTTAGTTATGTATTTTTATGCTGTTGGTACTCATGCGTACAATTTTGGGTAACCTGTATGTTGGATAATGTGTCATTAACTAATGCCATGAAATACAGTGTATGAGACCCTCACCAAGATTACTTGATTGGAGAAGTAAAAAAACATTCCAAGGAAAAGCACTATGATTTGTTCTGGGTGCAAACAAATAGTATTACGAAAATGTTGCATAGTATGGGCTGGGAAGACTTGGGAGAAAGGAAACGAGCTGCTCGACTAAGTGGTACGTTCAAAGCTGTCAGATAGCGCGGAATGACATTTGTAGACGAATAAGTTTGAGTGGTGTCTTCAAAAGTAAGAAAGATCAAAATTTGAAGATACAGTTGCAATTCAAGAGGACAAATTGGGGCAAATAGTTGCGGATTGGAATAACTTACCAAGGAGATGTTCAATAAATTTTCAATCTCTTTGAAATCGTTTAAGAAAAGGTTAGGAAAACTAGAGATAGAGAATCTGCCACCTGGACGACGGCCCTAAATGCAGATCTGTATTGATTGATTGATTGATATTTAGTTCTTCTGAACCTGCATACTTCTTTTCCCTACAGGTCCCAACTCGCAAAGCCAGGATAAATCCACCCCTACATATTCCCGCCTCTCTCTTGTTCAATGAACTTTAATTATCCGCATTCCAACCCTCCTTAACTCCCTATCGTCTGAGGGGAAGTTGGACGTTTTTTCTTCGTATGCCTCCTTTAATCGATTATTCCTTAACCTATCTCATTTCCTTCATATTCTTTTTTTTTTATTTTCTCATTGCTGTCCCTCTATTGTACATAATGTAATATTTATTTATTTTTTACTGTACTATACCGTTACTTATGTGTTTTATCTGTATTTATTTACTGTACCTAGCTATAGTAATCGCCACGTAAGGTAATACCCCAGAAAGTAAATATCGCCGCCCGATGCTCTTCCTTTCTCTTTTTTGTAATGGCTGATCACTGCTGCCAACCTGCCTGGTTACATATTAAAATCACCAGACATAACCATAACAAACTAACCTCAATGTAAACACCGATAATGAATGTTTCCCTACCCTAGTAAATGATAAATGCTAAGATAAAATAAATCAAGATATTCATAATTAAGTCGATTTCCACGCTCAATGAGCTCAATTAAGGAAATAAACACACTTGCACACTCAAATTAATGTCACATATATCTGTCTTTATTTTGATATACAGTAGGCGAACTTCAACCATATTCTTGAAAAGAGGGGCGTGTTAAACGATGTAATTTATTTAATAAGTCTTTGCAGTGTGATTTCCGAAAGTTCCAGACATCCAATGACTTACCTTTCTTTTGCGCGAACATTTCCTTCTCTCTTCAATACGGTACCGGTAACCAGTAAGGAGAGAGATTATTGGGCATATTTTCAGCCTGCAGGCTGGTTATATCTTCAAGCTTATCAGGAAACATATAGGTATACTAATGTGCCAAGCTCCGTAAACGGAAATTAGGTCAGCTTTCAAGTTCACTGCGGATTTGAAAATAATAATGTTATAAGTTCTACTGCCAAAATTTCGTCCCGCAAGAGTTACTCGTATTTAGATCTAGACATGAGACTGGCGTATTTGAACACTTTCATCATTGCACACAAACTATGTTATTAAATGCATTATCCGAACATGCCACAATTTTACTTACCTGGTATTAGCCAAATAGATTTACAATCACACAGAAAAAGAAAATATGCTTTAAATATTCTCGCAAATGTATCACTAGTGACTTTAACGGCAATGCGGTGGCAACACGCAATTCACGCTAGAACAGTGATTGAACGTTGCCAACGTGCCAGATTAACGGTAAATGTAAGACGTCGTATCGGCAAGTAGGGTCCCTAAAGTGTATGGTTACCAACACTGAAAAACACCCAACAGCAAGAAAAGTAACTATAAATCGATACCTTAATATTACAGGGGAGAAAGGGTAAGGTTGCACCCTTAGGGTACGTCCTTACACGGAGAGGACTATAGTTCTTCTCTTCCTTTTACATTCAATCTTTAATTTTCCTCCTTTTCTTTTGCCTTCATGTTTTATTGTTAATTGTTGTTTCTATACAGTTATTCTGTTAATTTTAATTTTCTTCCGCTACTTTTCTCAATAGATGATTTTTCTTCATTGCATTTTGCTTCTCCATTGTAAATATATATTTCATTGCGGAACTCGGTAACCTAATTCGGCTCCTCGCTGTTTTAAATAAATAAATAAATAAATAAATAAATAAATAAATAAATAAATAAATAAATAAATAAATAAATAAATAAATAAATAAATTTGGTGTCAGGAAGGGCAACCGGTCGTGAAACATGAGCAAATATACATGTGCAACGCAGTTCGCATCCGCAACCACACCGAGATGTGGGAAAAGCTCCGGAAGACGACTCATTTTAGCTGTATTTCCGAGTTCAAGCGCCTTACTCCCCGAGCTTTCATAGCACTTGGCACGACAGCCAAAGCAAACAAATGGAATGAGAGAAATTTAGTTTCGCTTTCCAAGAGTACACACTGCCTGAAATGAAGAGGGTGAAATTTTATTTCAAGTACCGGTAATATGTGAGAGCAAACGAGTCAGCGTTATTTAATTCTTGCCTATTCACAACGCATCTCGAGTTGAGGACTCGTCCTTGAGCGCGCTCGCTGAAGAGAAAGTGAGCTGTTCACAGGCTACTTCCTACCGCTCTCAGGATAAACAGATTATAGAATAAGCAACGTCCAGTGAAACATCATGCTGGCTTTAAGTACGACTGTGAGAGTTATCAGATCTGTTTAAAAAAAAGAAAAAAAAAGCATTGGCGTATGGTTGGATCAAGACGTGGGCTACCAATAGACTTGGATTACCCCTTTTCGATGGTTGGTTTAGTGAATGTCAAGCCCTAAGCGTTATGAGCTGCACGACGGAGTAGCCTGCTGTGTTGGCAAGACTGTTTCACAAGCTACTGCCAGTAATCAACACCTGATCAGTGGAGATAGTAGCCTAAGGTTCAGCAAAATTAAAGTCCGGCTTTGTGGCTAAATGTACAGGATGTTTGCCTTTGGTGCGATGGCCCAGTTCAATTCTCAGAATCAACCCCCTCATATTGTTAATTCCCATAGCTTGGGGACTGGGCGTTTATGACGTCTTTGCCATTCATTTCATTCCTATTAGGTCCCCACCAAGCTTCTATAAATGCCATGCACTATATTATTATTATTATTATTATTATTATTATTATTATTATTATTGTCCGGCTTCATGGCTAAATTGTTAGCGACCTGGCCTTTGGCCACAGGGGTGCCGGGTTCGATCACCGGTAGGGTCGGGAATTTTAACCATCATTGGTTAATTTCGCTGGCACGAGGGCTGGGTGTTTGTGTCGTCTTCATCATCATTTCATCTTCATCATGATGCGCAGGTCGCCTACGGGAGTAAAATCAAACGACCTGCACCTGACCAAGCCGAAAAGTCCTCTCACACTCCCGGCACTAAAAGCCATACGCCATTTCTTTTTATTATTGTTGTTATTATAATTATTCCGTCATGCTCTTCTAAAACCACGAGACTATTGCAATGCTTCATCCTTTGTTGTTCCTTCTTCCTCCAATACTCCATCTGCTCACTATGCCTCCCTTTTCCTCTCCTCGGAACAATATGAGCCTTTTTCTTTCCCTCCCGACCTTGGAATCCTTCCATTTTTAACTTTCTAAAAAATCTCCCCCACTCTCTCTCTCGCTTTTTCTTCACTTATGTTGTTACTTTCCAAATCTTCGACTCCATGAATCCAGGTTGTTGTTGACTTCTTGTTGAAAGATATTTGAAGATCTGTTTGGTCCTTCTTCTTCTCCTCCTCCTCATTTTCTCAGTTTTACGGCAGGATGCTCTTCATAACCCTGTCTAGAGCGATGTATTTACTATTGCATGTTTCCATGGTGGTTTGTAGTATGATAAGGCAATCACAAACACCCAGGCGTGAGCTAAAGGAATAAACGAAACGTGATTCAAATTTCAGTCCGGCCGGGAATCGAACCCAGGGCCTTATGAACCCAAGACCGCTACGCTGACCTTTCAGCCAATCAGCTAGAATTGTGTGTTAAAATCACTAATCTATTCATACATACTGAAGACTTAGCGAAACTCGTACAAACCAGCTTATAAATTGTCTTCCTAGTTGCTGAACAAGTCATTCCTACTGTCTTCTAGACAGTCATTCGTTAGCAGAAAAGCAAATTTCTCTCTCATTCACAAGATCGCTTTCGAATAGCCATAGCTCAAGATCTTTGCACACATTTATCCTACAATGGACCTTGATCTTTATGTATATACGGGAGTCGTGCAGTATATTGCGATACCGCTGCAGCGCAGCAAGTACACGAATCTTGGAATCTGCGTCTCATTATCAGAATCAAATGGGTCGGGAATAGAAACTAATGGCATGGGAGCAATCGAAACGTACGTACATGGAACACAGTGTTTTATTTTATTTTTCGAGCGAATTGGCCGTGGGGTTAGGGGCACGCAGTTGTGAGGTTGCATTCGAGAGATAATGGGTTCCAACCCCACTGCCGACAGCCCTGAAGATAGTTTTCCGTAGTTTGCTATTTTCACACCAGGAAAATGCTGGGGCTGTAACTTGATTACGGCCACGGACGCTTTATTCCACTCCTAGTCCTTTTCTATCCCATTGTCGCCATAATACCTACCTGCGTCGGTGCGACGTAAAACCAATTGTGAAAAATGTAACAACATCTGAGGGCCGGTTTCATCAACGTGGGTTAAGCCTTAACCCCGAGTTATACAGTTTTAACTCTGAATTTGACTACTAAATCTGTTTCATCAAGGAGGGTTAATTTAAAACTAGGTTAAGGCCAGAGTTAAGTTAACCCCTCCTTTCACATGGGTTAAACTGTTGACTAGAGGTTAAAAGCAAAATGGCCGCCGTAAGTCGTGTGTCCGATGCAGAGTCGTTTTATTTAGAACTGTTAAATGGTGTTCCTGACAGAAATAGGCCTATGATAAGAAGGAACGACTTTCAAAATCCATCGGAGGAACAATTTCTGAAGACTGTCAAAAGCCGTCGTTAATAAAAGCCCAAGAGAGATCCGGTTTACTCTGTCTGCCATCTAGCGGACCTAGAGTAAAACGGAACGTCGAAATTGACGAGCAGACAGCCAGATGGCGTCAAATCGAAATGTCTGCACACGGTAGCTGAGGCCATACGATTATTATTATTATTATTATTATTATTATTATTATTATTCTGTCAATTGTCAAGAAATCAGTGATTCTACCCTCAAAATTCGTTATATAGTTGCAAGATAGCGTGTAACGTGGGCAATGATATTACAATCCCCTGCTATTTTTTCCCATGTGTCCTCCTTTTCTTTTAATTTTACACTGTTCGTATTTTTGCATTCTATAATGCTTTGGTACTTGGTGGCTAATTCAATAAGTAATGTTTTTTTTAAGCAGAAAAATTCGTGTCACTATTTCTCTTCTGATGTTCTATTTTTCGATCACTCCAGTCAGTTCTTGTTGTTTAAAGGGGCCTAACATGTAGGTCATCGGCCCACAGTCAGTTCTATCACCATCTCCAAGACTAATATCTAGCATGGAAATGAAGAAGAAAACGAAATACCGCGGAAGAAATAAACAAAAGAACCACGCCAGAAGTGTGTTCATAATCTCTGATTTTTAGTCACTGCCTCAATGATTTTTTTTTTTTTTGCTAGGGGCTTTACGTCGCACCGACACAGATAGGTCTTATGGCGACGATAGGAAAGGCTTAGGAGTTGGAAGGAAGCGGCCGTGGCCTTAATTAAGGTACAGCCTCAGCATTTGCCTGGTGTGGAAATAGGAAACCACGGAAAACCATTTTCAGGGCTGCCGATAGTGGGATTCGAACGTACTATCTCCCGGATGCAAGCTCACAGCCGCGCGCCTCTACGCGCACGGCCAACACGCCCGGTGCCTCCGTGATCAGTACGGCAGCTGTTTCCGGCGACGGTTAATACGGTGTTAGTTAACCCTCTGCCGAAATAGCTTGGGGAAACGCGTGACGAGTAAGAATGTGTTAAAATATTAACCTTAAGTTAACAAACCGAAGGTTAGAGTACATTTAACCCACGTCGATGGCAACATTTTGAGAAGCACAATAGTACCTCGCCTCCTGCGCCCACAGACGTGATGTGTTTGTTACCTTCGGTCCCGTGTGCCACAAGGTTTCCAAAGTAAAATTGGCCGTGCCGTGCTGACACATTTTCGAACGATGTAACACTGTTGCCGTTAAATGAAACAACCTACAGTATATATTTATCGACAATACACAATGTTCTCGGCAAAGGACCAAGATCTTTAAATACATTACGGTAATAGGAAAACCATGTGACATAACCCATTTTTTTCTGGAACATCATGTCGTATAGTGCACTTTACAACGTGACGATTAGTAGATTTTTGATTTCCGGATCTTAAGCTTGTACTCTCAAACTGGAAAATAAAACAAAGAGAATGCAATTTATTTGATAGTAGCCTCCATGGCTCAGGCGGCAGCAATCCCAGCCTCTCATTACTGCGTTCCGTGGTTCAAATCCCGGTCACTCTATGTGAGATTTGTGCTGGACAGAGCTGAGGTGTGACAGGTTTTCCTCCGGATACTTCGTTTTTCCCCTGGTTTTTTTTTTCATTCCAGCAACACTCTCCATTATCATTTCATTTCGTCTGTCAGTCATTAAGCATTGCCCCAGAGGAGTGCGACAGGCTTCGGTAGTCGGCACAATTCGTACTCTCGTCGCTAGACGGGGCCTCATTCATTCCATTCGTGACCCGGTCAAATGACTGGAAACAGGCTGTGGATTTTCATTTTCCATTTTTAATTTATTTGATCTATTCGGCGTGTATTTAACCGGACTGGGACTGGGAAGAAAATGGTTGTGAACCGCATGTTACGTACTATTCCGGTATTCGAATAGAGTCGAAGTGGGAAGCCATGGAGAAATATTTCTAGGAATGCCGGGTGTGGGATTTCACTGCACTACTTCTTTCATGTGTGAGACATCGTAACAGCGCGACGTCCTCTGTGGCTTGTCATCAAAGCGGCCGCCGTTCGAAATGAAAGTCACGTCCCTGAGGTTTGGATTCCGCGTAAAACTGGGGACCTGGTGGCTATGATCACAACATTAACAGTCATGGAAGATTGAAAGCTTACTTTCACTGACATTCCATACATGCTCCGTTGAAGTCCTTCAACGCACTTCAATTTCGTAGCAGGTCCGAGACTCGAATCCAGCACAGTATGATTGCAGCGCAATATGCTAAACCCTAGATCATGATGCGGACCCTGAACACATACTGTATATGTTGCATTTTAATACATCTATAACAAAAACAGGTGGACGTTGCCAAAGTTCTACAGTATTTATGAATTTATTATTAGACATACTAAAATACGTAACACATAAATAATAAAATTATAATATTCAAGTCCAGCTTCACAGTTGAATGGTCAGCGTAACAGGTTTTGGTTCAGAGGGTCTCAGATTTCATTCCTGGACGTGTCAGTGATTTCAACCATGCCAAATTAATTTCTCTTGTTGTTAATACACATTTATTCATTTAGATACAGCACACCACAAAAATCAATCATCACAGAAATTGAAATGACGTATGGCTTTTAGTGTCGGGAGTGTCCGAGGACAGTTTCGGCTCGCCAGACGCAGGACTTTTGATTTGACTCCCGTAGGTGACCTACGTTTCGTGATGAGGATGAAATGATGAAGACGACACATACACCCAGACCCCGTGCCAGCGAAATTAACCAATTATGATTAAAATTCCCGACCCTGTCGGGAATCGAACCCGGGATCCCTGCAACCAAGGCCAGCACGTTAACCATTTAGCTATGGAGCCGGACTTAATTATCACAGATGTGTCGGGAAGGGCTGCTGAACAATTGCGCTAAATCCATGTGTGCGAAGCAGATCGCACGTGCAGTCCCAGTAGGATGTGGAAAAAGCGGGAAAATAATTTCAACAACTGAATAAATGGGAGTGGTCTTTGTTTCAGATGGATCCAGGTTTGATTCTAGGCTGGGTCGGGGATTTTAGCCGCCTTTGATTAGTCCTTCTAGCTCTTTTTTTTTTTTTTTTTTTTTTACAAGTTGCTTTACGTTGCACCGACAGAGATAGGTCTTATGGCGATGATGGGATAGGAAAGAGCTAGAAGTAGGAAGGAAGCAGCCGTGGCGTTACTTAAGGTACAGCCCCAGCATTTGCCTGGTGTGAAAATGGGAAACCACGGAAAACCATCTTCAGGGCTGCCGACAGTGGGGTTCTAACCCACTATCTCCCGAATACTGGATACTCGCCGCACTTAAGCGCCGTCAGCTATCGAGCTCAGTATCCTTCTAGCTCTAAGACAGGCTGTATGTGTTCGAGCCGGGCTGAGTGGCTCAGATGGTTGAGGCGCTGGCCTTCTGACCCCAACTTGGCAGGTTCGATCCTGGCTCAGTCCGGTGGTATCTGAAGGTGCTCAAATACGGCAGCCTCGTGTCGGTAGATTTACTGGCACGTAAAAGAACTCCTGCGGAACTAAATTCCGGCACCTCGGCGTCTCCGAAAACCGTAAAAGTAGTTAGTGGGACGTAAAGCCAGTAACATTATTATTATTATTATTATTATTATTATTATTATTATTATTATTATTATTATTATTATTATTAGTATGTGTTCGATGTAATACACGAGTTCATGGTACCATACATCACACCATTAGCCAGCGTAGAAACTCGCAAAACTGAATACATCCCTCCAGTAGCGGCGATTAAGGGAGTGAGGGGTTTTCAGTCGCCCCTCCCTCCACTTTGTGGAAAATACATTAAGTTACATTTTAAATCCTTTTTAGTCGGCTGAAACTATGAATTATTAAAACAAGCCTTGTTGTCTTATCAGCTAATTATTTCATATATTTAGTAACAAAATTAGCGGAAATATGCATTAAAAATATCGTTCGTTTGTATAGCGCCACAACAAGCAGTGGACACTTTGCATGTGCTGTGAGGAAGGGTAAAAGGGGTACATTTTTTTTCTCAAGGTCATGTTCACTGAGGTATGATTCACCCACTTTCCTTGCGCATTCGTCAGTCTGTTAGTTTCTTAGTTTATAGTCGAATACGAAATTATTTTTAAAAGTGTAATCACGCCATACTTCCATTTAATTGTCATACATGTGTAATATATTTCCTCTGGTGAAAGTTTTATTGTATAGTATTGGATCAAATTCTTAAAAAACTATTATTACCGTACTTAAGTTGCTAAACTGTCAACCTCTCTGTCGAACTTACCATTTTGTAGCTTTGTTTTCAGTTTTGATGTATGTGAACCCCCCCCCCCCCCCAATCGCCCGCTATATCCCACAGACCCGGGTACTTTTTGTTGTCTGTACACTAATAATAATGTTATTGGCTGTTTACGTCTCGCCTAACTACGGTTTTACGCTTTACCGAGACGCCAAGGTGCCGAAATTTAGTCCCATACGGGTTCTTTTACGTGCCAGTAAATCTACCGACACGAGGCTGACGTATTTGAGGACCTTCAAATACCACCAGACTGAGCCAGGATTGAACCTGCCAAGTTGGGGTCAGAAGGTCTGCTGAGCCACTCAGCCCGGCTCTGTACATTTTTGTCCCCCTATCCCCCATTTCTAATACCCAATGGCCGCGCCTACATCGCTCCACATTGAGCCTGTTTAAGGAAACAATCTGCAAGTAGTGCCGATCAAAGTAAGTGGGAAAAGGTCAGGATGGAGAGAAGAAGAAGAAGAAGCTAAAGCATTAAAAGGCAAGAACTAAAAAAAAAATGGAACTTAACTTCAAAAATCGTTCTCTCTTTACTTGTGTCGCCACTCACAGATTTTCGGTGACGACGGAATAGGAAAGAATAGGTCGTACATTAATTAACGCACAGCCTTTGCATTTGTCTGCTCTGAAAATAGGAAACTACGACAAACCATCTTCCGAAAGAGAGCTTACAGCTACATGGCACGTACCAAGTAGCCAGATCACTCGGTAAATTCGCCCTTACTTCTGTAACTAATTCATTTTCTTACCGAATAACCTATACTGCGAGACACTACAACTTATGGACGTTACTTGCTTTAGTAATAGAGAATGTTATTTTAAAGGAACCGGGAAGTGTGATAGGCTCAAAAATGTCAATTTTCCTTTTTTTAAGCATGAAAAGTCTTCAGTTTTTCCTGAAGAATTTGGTGTATCAATTATTGTGCTGAAGTTATATTTGAGGCAATAAAATTATATTTAAACATAT
This sequence comes from Anabrus simplex, assembly GCF_040414725.1. Lineage (NCBI taxonomy): Eukaryota > Metazoa > Arthropoda > Insecta > Orthoptera > Tettigoniidae > Anabrus > Anabrus simplex. The sequence continues at coordinate 38,091,476 of NC_090268.1, forward strand.
CTCTGCACAACGGATATCATTAGTTGCCAGCTACCAGTCATCATTTTTGGATTTTTCGCAACTCATATTTTTTTAAACTTCGTGTACCTTTTCCTCAGAAACTATTACAGCAATGTACTTGAAACTTAATAGTCTCTTAGACACTATATAACTCTGATTGTGGAAGTAAATTTAATCAGATATCTTGATTAATTCATGGAGGCCAGCTTGAACAATAATGAAAATTTTACAGAAAATTTCATTTTTCAACTAAGATATAAACAAACAATTTCTCAACTACTATAAATACTAAGAAAATAATTTTACTTCATCAGCTCAAAAAAGGTTTAAATATTATGCGTGCAAAGTTCCTTGGGTCTGGGTTGATTTTTTAAGGGAATTTTTAACAATATTTAAAAATATTTTTATCGCGTTCTTTCCGACACAAAACATTAAAGAAACTTCATATTCTACTCAAATAATTAAGAATGCATTCTGAATGTATCGAAAGAACATTCATGGTAATACCTCTTTTAGTTTCTGAGATATACAACTAAACATCGGAAATTACATTCTTCTATAGTTTCATACTTCTCGGTTCCCTTGATGCTTTGCGTTGCTAGGTTATTCGTACTTAAAACCAAGTGATGTTTCAGGGAAAAAGAACAAGCGTTGCCTCCTACATATTTATGAGGGGCGTGTCAGTAGGAAGCCTGTGAACAGCTGATGTAAGACCGACTTTCTCCGAGAGAACTCTATGAAAGACGTTATGTTACGACGTTATTTAACCCAAGTAAGGTTGTGTGATAGCCTCTTGTGAACGTTGGGTGGCGACCATGGGCTTCAGATTAGCTCGGTAATGCATCCAGTTACTTATGATAGATTTCTCTCTCATCTTTTCCATCAAGCCCTCCTTGCCAACATTATTAGTTTTGCGAGATCTACAGTATTTCGTTTCCCTCGCCATTCAAAGTATGTCCCTAGCTGATGTTCACGATGTCTCTACCATGATTAGTATCAAGACGGGCCAGTGACTCTGCTAAGTGTGCACTACGTGTGCAGTGCAGGTCATCGCTTACCTGCACAGATTTTACGAATCGAATCTCAAAGCATTTGGTTGATTTAAAAGCGAATATTAATGAAAAATTCATTTCAGATCAGAATTCCCTCACCTTGGTGCCCATTACGGTTATATGTTGTGATGGTACATATATCACAGCCCCTCACTGCATTTATGTAAATGCATTATTATTATTATTATTATTATTATTATTATTATTATTATTATTATTATTATCATCGTCGAAGCATCCGTGGCTCAGACGGCAGCGCGTCGGCCTCTCACCGCTGGATACCGTGGTTCAAATCCCGGTCCCTCCATGTGAGATTTGTGCTTGACAAAGCGGATGCGGGACAGGTTTCCCTCCGGCTACTCCGGTTTTCCCTGTCATCTTTCATTCCAGCAACACTCTCCATTATCATTTATCAGTCAGTAATAATCACCTTGGGAGTGGCGACCCCATTGTAATAACAGCCTATATATGCTTTATTCGTTACATCCCTGACCCGGTCAAAGACTGGACAAACAGGTTGTAGGTTTTCATTTTCATTATTATTATTTATTATTATTATTATTATTATTATTATTACTATTATTATTATTATTATATATTTCACAATTTTACAATTGTTTTATGTGCTTCTTCGGCACAATGTACATGGAGGAAGTACTATTTCGTACATATGCACATATACTCCATACATACCGCTATATACTTACAATGTTAACAAATAAATTTGACAGATATTTGTAGAATATTTACTATACATAAACAATCAAAATTATTAGTGGACGATTTCCATTAGTCCTTTGTATATTGTAACCGTACAACGGGGTTACAGATTCCATTCATTATTTATTATTATTATTATCATTATTATTATTATTATTATTATTATTATTATTATTATTATTATTATTATTATTATTATTATTATTATTAACCCGATTCGTTTGATTTTTTATATTCTGTTTCTCATCATTTAGACTGTAATAATTAGGTATCACGTATATTATTGTATTTAAGCATAGGTTAAGTGAATATGTTTGTAATTATTCTGTATTGTAGTAAGTGAGATTTGTTGGTTTCATATTGTCATGCTGTGGCTTGTAACTTTGGCTAGATGAGCTGGCATAGTATTTTGCAATCGAGGCTATGTTTAACTGGGAATGTTGTGTACAAGGAGATTTCCCGGTGACTCATTCGGTACAGTCATTCTCGGACCGCTTGGGTAAGCTTAGACAACGCTTGACTGATGACATCAGTGCGTGGACACGTGATTGCGACCAAGTGTCAGTATTCGCCAGCTACTGTATGTGGAAGTGGAAGGGATGAACAGGAGTAGGGAGAGGAGTCGTCATCGCGAGGTTATATAAAGTCAAGGCGACGGTGGGGAGAGGTATTCTGTTCTTACTCAGTTCATAAGCAGTTGATATCGTGGAGATCATATGTAACAGTCAGATGTATCAAATGGAAGAAGTGGTCTTAGTGTGATGGTCAGAGCTAAGAGTTGTGTTTGAAGAAGTAATCATCGAGGAAGTCTACAAGTGGTGCTTGTATCCGAGCAGAGACGGGTACTATGCTGATAAAGAAACATCATCTTCTTGTGAGGATGGACTTCACAAGATGTTTCAATAATATTTTCCAATTATTTAAAATATATTGAGTGGACGTAATTACATTGGAGCTCCCTACACGCGTACATGGTATGTAGGCCAACTCCTTGTTACATAAGAAGATACCAGCAGACGGCTCCCGACTTCAGCTCACAGGTTTTCCCAAGAATTTCAAGTTCAACAGCGGTGTATGCAGACAACAGGTAATTAAAGCATCAGACATGTTATGCATTCATAACATGAAGAAGAGTATAATCAGCGGCGATATCACATCTCACTTCAAGTTCATGCCAATAGCTTTTTTTGTTTAGATTAAATTTTTCTTTTCTTTGTACCGCAAATCTCACGATATATTTCTTTTGTTAAATTAAAAGACGTAAATGATTGTTCATTGTGACGTAAATTTAGTCATAAACTCAGTTTTATTTTTAATTATAATAAGTGATTCCAGTTCCATGTACAATCCTCAATTGTGGAAATGCAACAGTAATTTAATATTGTCCTGATCCATATCCCTGTATATTGCCAGATATGTGAGTTTATCACCTCACGCCTTGAGATAATTGATATAAGAGGTATGCTCTACCGAATTTTGTTGTTTTTCTTAAAAAAAGCAACTGGCGCTCAAACAAATGTTATGTATATTGTGTGAAGGAGATGTAAGTATAAGAGTAGTGGTCGGAGTAGCCACAATATGGTGGACGATTCATACCAATAAACTTCCTTACTATATGGCAAGTGACCTGGATTGCTGCTTTTTGTAATTCTCTTTAAGTGAGAGGGTGGAGATTAAGTGTTTCAGTACTCCTGTGTAGAATGTTTGGTATTATACGATTACATCCAATCACTACTGGTATGATAACATTGTTGAGTTTCCACATGGTTTTTATTTCTGTGGCCAGAGCGGTGTACTTGGATATCTTCTCTGTGTGTGTTGATTGGAATTTGTGAGGATTAGGGCAGGCTATGTCAATTATGAAGCAGATTTTCTTGTTTTTATCTACGTAAGTTATACCTGGTCTATTGCAGGTAATAGTTTTATCAAAGATGGTACTTCTATCCCAGTAAAGTTTGTCATTTTCACTTTCCAAGACTGATTAGCGTTTGCATTTCCAATATGCAGCAGTACAATAGGTTAGGTTATTTTGTCGGGCTAGTTTCTGATGGATAATTTTTGCAATTTGGTTATGTCTGTACTTGTTGTCCGTATTTGCCATTAATCGACAACCTGAGGTTTCTGGAGATATATTACATCGGCGGCTCTGGTCTGAATAGACCGGTGGATCATACAGTATATGCTTTCTGTAGTTCCTTGTGGCAATGACTTGATGTATGGCGGACATGAAGCCTTCTGTTTCTGGGTATATATCCGAGTGCGACAGCCACTCATGCAACACTTGTTTGTCGATTTATGGCTGATCTAACTCATTTGGATACCGTCAATGAAGAGGTTTTTCCATGGGACCATGGGTACGAACTGTATCGAACATGTGCATCTGGGCCGATCGAACCGAGGCCATCTTGTTGAGAAGCCGGTAACGATGCCAGTCGGCTATCTAATGCATCTAATACTACTACTGTTTACACCTCTTCAATTATTATGCGTCTTTAGTGTAACTGTTTAATTACTTGGTTACGGAAATAAAATATTAATAATAATAAATTTATGAACGCAGTAGTTCAACAGAAGCCATGCACTACAAAACGTAAACGACAGGTTGGGAAACATAACCACTACAGAATGGATGTGAAAAGCGGCGAGGTAAATGGAGCGTAGCCTTTGTGAAGGTAAAAGAAACGTAGAGGTTAATTGCCCTTGAATAACATACATTTGTTTTAAAAAGGAAACAAAGCAAAACTCATAATATAAAGGACAAATAAAAAACTCAAAGACATTTAAATTTAGGTGATAACTGCGTCTGCAGACATGCACCAAAGAAATTTTAATATCAACTTTAAAAGAAGGAACGATATATGCCGATTTAAAAGAGGGCTAATCCCAATCTACACAAGGTAGAAAAAAAAAAGATCCTAACAAGGAGGCACAGAACACTTGCTTCCAGTAATGAACATAGATTTTCAGCGCATGTGTTCGGTGACACAGAACTAGGGAAGGCGAACCCGAGGAATAGGGTAATTATATTAATAGTCAATAACGATCAATATACTTTCGGGGTTGTTTAGCCATGGTGGATAAACATATTAGAGTGTTATAATGGGAAGAGACCTGAGACTGTGACTAAATGATAAGAACCTTGTGGCCTTCGCTTGAGAGGACACCGGGGTCAATTCCCTGTCGGTCTGGGAATTTTGCTATTTTGGTTAAATCCACTATTTTGTCTTAATAGATACCGTATCTGCATGTGTATACAGAAAATTACACTGCCAACCACCACAGAAACACGCAATAAGTTAATACATTGCTCCACGTGGGGTTGGAACAGGAAGGTCATCCGGTCGTCTAACTGGACTTAATCTACATTAATAGCGAACCAAGACAGCAGTGAAAAAACCAATGAATAAATAAGAAGTCCACAGTTCTAGTCCTTCAGGCAAGCAACTCAATGTTGAAAACATCCTAAGGATATAAGGTACGAATTTTAAATAAATATAAAAAGTTATGACAATATATTTTTTATTTATTCCTAAAAATTATAATATTTTCCTTAATCATCGTTATCCAGTCGATTAGATTATCAGTTTGCGTTTTTCTACCACTACGAGTGCTAATGTGAGTCAATGCAGAGTTTCACTTAAGACCTTAAAACTACATACGGTGTGGTCATTTAAAATTGAACCTTGGAACACATTACAGAAATAATTGTGTAAATTAATCTGGCTAGGATTTGAATAAAAAAGAAAACTAGTAAAGAAATAATCGAATGTAGCCAGTTTTTAGGAACTGCATTTAGGCCGCAATTGATTTTTCATTTTTCAAAATTTGTTTGTTTAATTTGTTAGAGCTATCCAAGACTCACATTTTGAATTGAGGTAATTGCTTCATTTTACGTTTTTCGTCGTATGAGGATCCCTACATTGCCTGCTAAGAAATATTTTCAACATTAAAAAGTCCGACTCCTTGGCTGAATGGTCAGCGTACTGGCCTTCGGTTCAGAGGGTTCCGGGTTCGATTCCCGGCCGGGTCGGTGATTTTAACCTTCATTGGTTAATTCCAGTGCCCCGGGGGCTGAGTGTTTGTGCTGTCCCCAACATGCCTGCAACTCACACACCACAGATATCACTATCCTCCCCCACAATAACACTCAGTTGCCAACACATGGCAGATGACGCCCACCGCCAACGGAGGGTCTGCCTTACAAGGGCTGCACTCGGCTAGAAATAGCCACACGAAATTATTATAACTATTGTTATTATTAACATTAAAACACACTATAATATGGCAGTTACAGTACCAGATACGCGTGACAGGGAGAGAAAAACGACCTGTCCTTATTTAATCAATTCCTTAAGGATGACATGTCGGGAGCGAGCTGTGTGCCCGCGCTCTTGAAAGCAAGGCCAGACTGTGTCACATCTTGTCCATGTGCCACTTCTGCCCACGGTATGTTACCTGGGTTGATCGAAGGACGACACAACAATTGACAAGTACATGCTTAATAGTCGTGAGGTACATGCCCTTCCTGCATTGCATGAGCATATGTATTATCGCTATGGATGCTGAACTACAAAGTATTAAAATCCCGACCCAGTCTGGCAGCGTTTGTTTTCATATAAAATACAGAGTTCGTGTACTTAGTATAGGCCTATTTGATTAAGCCATATGAACATGGTGAACAAGGCCTTTTGCGGATGATGTTATTCTGTATAGAGTAATAAATAAGTTACAAGATTGTGAGCAACTGCAAAATGACCTCGATAATGTTGTGCGATGGACAGTAGCCAATGGTATGATGATAAACGGGGTTAAAAGTCAGGTTGTGAGTTTCACAAATAGGAAAAATCCTCTGAGTTTTAATTACTGCGTTGATGGGGTGAAAGTTCCTTTTGGGGATCATTGTAAGTATCTGGGTGTTAATATAAGGAAAGATCTTCATTGGGGTAATCACATAAATGGGATTGTAAATAAAGGATACAGATCTCTGCACATGGTTTAAGGGTTGTAGTAAGGATGTAAAGGAGAGGGCGTATAAGTCTCTGGTAAGGCTCCAACTTGAGTATTGTTACCGTGTATGGGACCCTCACCAGGATTACTTGATTCAAGAACTGGAAAAAAATCCAAAGACAAGCTGCTCGATTTGTTCTGGCTGATTTCCCACAAAAGAGTAGCGTTACAAAAATGTTGCAAAGTTTGGGCTGGGAAAAACTGGGAGAAAGAAGACGGGCTGCTCGACTGAGTGGTATGTTCCGAGCTGTCAGCGGAGAAATGGCGTGGAATGACATCAGTAGACGAATAAGTTTGAGTGGCGTCTTTAAAAGTAGGAAAGATCACAATATGAAGATAAAGTTGGAATACAAGAGGACAAATTGGGGCAAATTTTCATTTATAATAAGGGGAGTTAGGGGTTGGAATAACTTACCAAGGGAGAAGTTCATTAAACTTCCAATGCCATTGAAATCATTGAAGAAAAGGCTAGGGAAACAACAGATAGGGAACCTGCCACCTGGGCGACTGCCCTAAATTCAGTTCAGTATAAACTGATTGGGTGTGTCTTTCGTAACTAGGGCAGGATTGTACAGTATGTAAATGTATCCTTGCTGGAGAGCCTAGTGTATGTATTTTGGTATAGGCTAGTACAGGGGTATTGAAAGTGTGGTACACGAGGTCATCTGAAGGGGTACGCAAATTTATCGTAGCTTCTATTTTCGGTGACCACTTCAGAAAATATTTCAACCTGTTCATTTTCAATAATCTCTTGTTTTGATTTAGTGTTTTTGTGTACCAGTAAGCAGAGTTCCGTTTCGGAACTATTCCTTCTAAAATATGTGTCAGTTTGTACGTCTCATTGACTTCGTATGTAAAAATGATTACTTGTGCGGCACTGCTCTTGTTTCTCTTTTTCTTTTTGTTTCGAAATCAACGCATTCACTTCAGCTTTTACAGTAGCAGTGTATACAGTGTAGTAGTAATTGCTGCATTAACAATACTCGCATAAATCGTTGCTAGGCAATGAAAACCTCGCAAGAGACGTAAAGCCAATAGTATTATTATTAAAATCTCGTAATTTTCGTTTCTTTATCTATCAGATGAAGGCTTGCCGCGTTGCCCGAAAAGGGAACAGAAGACTCCAATGGTCGAATAATTAGGCTATCATTAAGCAATGAAAATGCCAGGAACAGTTTTGGACTTCTTCTGTAAATTTTACTCGGAAGGAGTTCCGAGGTTTACTTTGCCTTTGTTTAGAGGGGCCTAATATCTAGGTCATCGACCCCTAATGGTACTAAATGAGACGAAATGCACTGACAATTTGAAAGTACAAAATTCATCCACTGACCAGAATTCAGAACGTGATGATGAAGAATGAAGTTGGTGGTGGTGGTGGTGGTGATTATTGTTTTAAGAGGAAGTACAACTTGGCAACCATCCTCTATATAACACTAATCAGAGAGAGAAAATGGAAGCGGTCCGACACTTCGAAAAATGAAGGTATCGGCCAAAGGAAGACAAGGGCCACGAAGGGCGTGAAAATGAAGGACTCCCTAGGCCTCCATGCGTAATACCGTCGGGGTCGGATGAGAAGAAGAGTTGACCAAAGAAGATCGTATAGGATAGATGAAAGTGAGGAGCCTGGCACAAGTAAGTGCTAAGGGCTCCGTGATTGCCAACCCACGCTCCAAAGTTCAGAGCCCCTGAGGCCCCTTCTAGTCGCCTCTTACGACAGGCAGGGGATACCGTGGGTGTTACTCTATCGCCCTCACCCACAGGTGGGTGAAGAATGAAGGAATGGGTATGAATTTAAAACAGTCTTTGGATCCGACCCGCAATGCCTCACCTGACCAGAAACAATGTTACGGACCAAGGGACTGTTTCCAAAGCACAATCCTGAATCTAAAGGAGTTAAATATCCATGTCAACGGTCCCTCATAATGGTAATTATCGCTAGTAAAGGAGAACCGTGATATTGATCAGGTTGCGATACTAATAAAAGGTAGCGTAAACTCACGGTGTTCCAAACATTATGGTACTACTCACAAGTATTGTACATCGTACAGGCAACGCAGACCTCTGATGTTTCTCACATAATGGTGATTATCATAGGTGTACTAATCATGGCGCCGGTATTCCTGTGGTGTTCCGCATATAGTGGGTACTACTCGTAGACAACGAAGACCCACGGTGTCGCTCATATTGTGTTACTAACCACAGGCAACGCCCAAACCCGTGGTGTTTCGCACTTAGTGGTACTAATCACGGGCAACGTAAGACCGTGGTGTTCCGCATTTATTGGTACTAATCACAGGTACAGGAAACCCACAGTGAACCCGTCTCTACTGCTACGAATCACAAAACTATTGAGTACCTAATAGTGGTTCTACTCGCAAGTAAAGGCGACCCATGGTGTACCCGCATTATGGTACTAATCGCAAGTAGTTTCATGGTTCTGATGCAATCATCCCTTGGTCGCCCCTTTTAGTCTCCTCTTACAACAGGCAGGGGACAACGCGGGTGTACTCTTCGTCTGCGCCCCACACCTACAGGGGGTAGACTAAGAGAAAAAGGAAAAAAGTAGGAATCCGTCACTTTGAAAAATGAAGTAACAGACGAAGAAAGGCAAGGGCCACGAAGGGAGTGAAAATAAAAGACTCCCTAGGCCTCGAATGCTCTGATACCATCGGGGTAGGAAAAGAAGAAGAGTTGACCAAGAGAGGTCGGACAAGATAGATGAAAGTGAGGAGCCTGGCACAAGTAAGTGGCACCAATGCCAGGACTCAGCTAAGGGCCCTGTGGTCGCCAACCCACGCTCCCAAGTTGAGAGTCCCTGGGGCCCCTTTTAGTCGCCTCTTACGACAGCCAGAGCGACGATTATATCCAAAGTACATTTTTTTTATTCTTGGGGAACAGGGTCGTGTAGCGACTTTCTTGTCAGAAAGGCATGCGGCCTTAAATTCTCGGGCACAAGTCCTTCATGCCTCAGCATGCAAGCGGGATAAGTTGCGGATGGTGATGATATTAGAGATGGGAATTATAGGCACGGTAGCTTAGAATGCAGATGTATTTTAACAAGACGCGCTTATCATCTAGCCGCTCTGCACTCTTGTAAGGTGAATTGCATAAATTTCAGGGGTTCTCATAGTTCAGATCGCTGCAAATCTCAATGCAGAACCGTCGTGCGGGTAGAAAACATTTGCGCCTTGTTCGAACACTTTTGCATTCGAACTATTCGTGTCTATATTTCCCATCTCTAATGATGATGATGATGATGATGATGATGACGATTATTATAGTTAATATTATCTGGCATCCAGCAACAATTGTTTGTTTCTTTCTTTCTTTCTGAGTTAATCGCAATATCTTCGGTGGTACGAAGGTAAAACAAAGGTTACGGATACGCCAACCTAAATATTCAATACCACTGGGCTAGGCCAAATTTGTCACTTTCATTGACGTGCCTCACACTCATCCATGGCTTTGGCAATATGAAAGTGACTGACGTATGAGCGACGCTAGTAATGCAATTCCTTATCCAGGCAGTCCCTGTGATAAATGCTGTGACAACGTCGCTTATAGGGTCGGCTGCGGCGAGCATTTCATTGGTCTTGACAGACTGATTTGCAATAGGAACTTCTGGGAATAAACGGTTCTACGCTGGCTTACATGAAATCAAAATACGGAGCACGGCTAGATGTTGAAAGTGATCTAAGGTGTACACTGTCACAGTTGGAACCAGACATTAAAAACTTGCGAATGTAAAACAGATATTATTCATTAATTCTATTCTTATAAAATAAAATCAAGTAATGTAGTTGGACATGCTAATTGCAGTGAGTGTAGAATCCTCCGTAATATATTTGCTGTCCTTTGTTATATTATCTTGTTGGTCTTATGGCGACGATGGGATAGGAAAGGCTTAGGAATGGGAAGGAAGCGGCCTTGGCCTTACGGTACAGCCCCAGCATTTGCCTGGTGTGAAAATTGGAAAACACGCAAAACCATCTTCAGGGCTGCCGACAGTGGGGTTCGAGGCTATATTTCTAAAAAAAACTTCGAGAGTTAGAGTAGGTGAAGCTTTATCTCGATCCTGTAATCATTATAATAATGTTATTGGCTTTACGTCCCACTAACTACTTTTACGGATTTTAGAGACGCCCAGATGCCGGGATTTAGTACCGCAGGAGTTCTTTTACATGCCAGTAAATATACTGACACGTAGCTGACTTATTTGAGCACCTTCAAATATCACCGGACAGAGCCAGGATCGAGTCTGCCAAGTTGGGGTCAGAAAGCCAGCGCCTCAACCGTCTGAGCCACTCAGCCCGGCTGATCCTGTAATCATAAGAGGGAATTCCTCAAGGCAGTATTATTCGACATCTATGTTTTCTTATATTTAGGAGTAAAGAAGTGGAATCAGAGATGATGCTTTTTGCGGATGATGTTATTCTGTATAGAGTAAAAAATAAGTTACAAGATTGTGAGCAATTGCAACATGACCTCCACAATGTTGTGAGATGTACAGCAGGCAATGGTATGATGGTAAACGGGGTTAAAAGTCAGGTTGTGAGTTTCACAAATAGGAAAAGTCCTCTCAGTTTTAATTACTGCGTTGATGGGGTGAAAGTTCCTTTTGGGGATCATTGTAAGTATCTAGGTGTTAATATAAGGAAAGATCTTCATTGGGGTAATCACATAAATGGGATTGTGAATAAAGGGTACAGATCTCTGCACATGGTTATGAGGGTGTTTAGGGGTTGTAGTAAGGATGTAAAGGAGAGGGCATATAAGTCTCTGGTAAGACCCCAACTAGAGTATGGTTCCAGTGTATGGGACCCTCACCAGGATTACTTGATTCAAGAACTGGAAAAACAAAACAAACGAAAAGCACCTCGATTTGTTCTGGGTGATTTCCGACAAAAGAGTAGCGTTATGAAAATGTTGCAAAGTTTAGGTTGGGAAGACTTGGCAGAAAAAAGACGAGCTGCTAGACTAAGTGGTATGTTCCGAGCTATCAGTGGAGAGATGGCGTGGAAAGACATTAGTAAACGAATAAGTTTGAGTGGTGTCTTTAAGAGTAGGAAAGATCACTATATGAAAATAAAGTTGGAATTCAAGAGGACAAATTGGGACAAATATTTGTTTATACAGTAGGTAGGGGAGTTTGGGATTGGAATAATTTATCAAGGAAGATGTTTAATAAATTTCCAAATTCTTTGCAATTATTTAACAAAAGGCTAGAAAAACATCAGATAGGGAATCTGCTGCCTCGGAGACTGCCCTAAATGCAGATCAATATTGATTGATTGATTGATTGATTGATTGATTGATTGATTGATTGAAAGTCAACGACTTTGAGGCAAAGTCGACTAAGTATCCATCCAAGTGACTATTTTCCCATTCACAGTTGAGACTTTGCGGAAAGTACTGTAGACTTTCGCCGAGACATTGCTTCAAAGTCGCCAATGGCCCGTACTTTGACTTTACAAAGTCGACTGTAGAGGATAGATATTACAGTGGCGGACGTTCTAAACATAATCCAGTTTGTTGAAGATCTTGAATATGCCCTGAAGATTATCCAAGGCGCACCTACTCCTCGTCGTGTTATACGAGATGCGCAAAACCCGATGAGTTCTTCCGTTGCCTACGAGATACACAAGGCCGGGAAATCAGCACTCTAAACTTGTCCTCGAGATACTTCCGACAAGCGCCGCTAGAGTTCTCTTTACTATTCTGTCTCGCCCAAGGTCTGTCTAGGGAGGTCAAGTCACGAATGCTTCTTATGGAGCCGCCATATTGGGTCTTTAAGCGAGCGTAACCAAAGGCAAGTGTATTTGAATTTAGAGGATTTCCGTCCCGTACATTGAAATAAAAACAGATCAACAACTATTTTTCGTAAAGAATCTAATTGGGCATGTACTGTGCATGTATATATAACTGTATAACACTTAAATGATATTAATACATTCACAGCTATTTGAATAGGAAGATAATTAGCAGAGCCTGAAATTCTTTTTTTTTTTCTTGAGAAACAAGAATCAACAGAAAAGTTCATGTTCTTCTCTTTTACTTCCTTACAACTTGGTCTTACTGTGTTTCTTATTAATATCATCTGTCAAATACGTAATCTTATTGCCAGAAACATAGAAATCTCTACAGTACCTGTGTCATATTATGATTAACGGTACATGAAATACTGAACTTGAAGTACTATACTTACAAGTACTAAGAGGCAGTTGTAATAAATTACCTTCAGCGTTTTCTTTATTAAGAAAGTAATTACCGATACTGCGTTTCTAAGGGGTTACCCCAGTGTGTTGACAAGCACTGAATGCCTCTTGAGTTGAGTGCATTAAATGATGTATGGTAACTGTTGTTATCCATTCATATGGTATTTCTTTGGGTTCTAAGGCAAAAATACTCTGTACATGTGCAACAAGAGTGATGTTCTTAGCTACTCTTAACTAGTTTATTGATAACCCATGCAGCTTATATAGTACCAAGTGGTGGTGGTGATTGTTGTTTTAAGAGGAAGTACAACTGGGCAACCATCGTCTATAAACACTGATCAGAAGAAAACAAATGGAAGGGGTCCAACACTTCGAAAAATGGAGATATCGGCAAAAGAAAGATGAAGGCCACAAAGTGCGTGGAAATGAAAAACTTCTTAGGCTTCGAATGCGCTAATGCCGTCGCGGTCGAAAAAAAACAAGTGTTGACCAGGGGAAGTCGGATGGGATAGAATAGGTGAGAGCCTAACATAAGTGAAAGCAATGTCAAGACTCAGCTAAGGGCCTCGTAGTCACAACCCAAATTGATTTCCCCCTGTGGGCGGGGGCAATAGAATAACACCCACGGTATCCCCTGCCCGTCATGAGGTGACTGAAAGGGGCGTCAGGAGCTCCTAACTAGGGAGCGTGGGTTGGCGACCACGGGGCTCTCAACTGAGTCCTAACGTTCATGCATATAATAATAATAATAATAATAATAATAATAATAATAATAATAATAATAATACCGAGCTCGATAGCTGCAGTCGCTTAAGTGCGGCCAGTATCCAGTATTCGGGAGATAGTGGGTTCGAACCCCACTGTCGGCAGCCCTGGTTTTCCGTGGTTTCCCATTTTCACACCAGGCAAATGCTGGGACTGTACCTTAATTAAGGCCACGGCCGCTTCCTTTCCTATCCATTCGTCGCCATAAGACCTATCTGTGTCGGTACGACGTAAAGCAAATAGCAATAATAATAATAATAATAATAATAATAATAATAATAATAATAGTTAAGAAAATTACAGCCATTGGTAGACACAATTCCTTAAGAAATAGAAATTCAGTCACTATTAAGTTGAGTTAACCTAGGTCAGGCTATTTTAGGGATTACATTAGCATATTATGTTAGGCTACGGTAGGTTAAATTACAGTAGTTGGTTAGTGCGAGTGTTGTGATCTTTAAGTATTTGTCCAGCCAGATAATGTACTCAATAGAGCATTAAAGGTAAATGAAATATAGCTGTAAATAATAACTACAGTTCCGTAAAAGACTGCTATTAACAATTATTGTTGTAATGATGACAAGCTGGACACAAATTGTTGGTTTGATGAAATAGGCCAGCGAAATTAACCAATTACGGTTAAAATTCCTGACCTTGCCGGGAATCGAACCCGGAACCGCTATGACAAAAAGGCAAGCACGCTAATCATTTAGCCATGGAGCCGGACGCATGAAAAGGAAACTTTCGTAAACAACAATACTACTATTACACATTTCCTGTTACTTTCCTTGCTTGTTTTGAAAGACAGTTCCCTTTCTTTGGGAGGTTTCCTATCATATGTCAAAGACTTGGGTGGATTAGGGACGTTGAAAATTGTTGGGATGGAATTCCGCTTGAGTAGTTTCCGTCCATCTGCCCTCTTTAGCTCAAATAGCGATTCTTCAAAATTATGCTAGAAGAAAATACATAATAAGACCTATAAATATAAAACATCGTTCATACAAACATATTACTGTACTATTCAGGAATAATACGAGTGTATAAGTTCACAAAACCGCGCACAAGACGGAATAATCTGTAGATTACCATTTCTCATGCCTACAGTTTTGTACACACTGAGCTCTCCTTTGCTTAACTTTCGAGAAGCGAAACACTCTAATTCCGTCAGTTGTCTTATTTTGACAATTTGGAGCGGCACAGTATCCAATTTTGTTTCAAAATACAAGTAATAACTCACATCATTACATCGTGCACGCCCACATAACAACGATATTTGAGACCCAATATGGCCGCCACCGCAAAGGATTGTGGTAGCGTGACCAGACCTCCCTAGACAGACCTTGGTCTCGCCCGCTGATTGCAACACGTTGGTTTGCGAAAAACTATAACATTTAATTAAAACTAGTAATTTCAGAGGACACCAAACTGATATAAGATAAAAAAAATAGACTAAGAGCAATTGTATGACTTATTTTCTAGAATGTAGGCCTTTGTCTCACACTATGTTAAGACGAAATAAGTAATTCACGAAAACTTCGTGATCAATGAAGACAAATACATATCAGCAGCATTAATATTAAAATGATCACAAGGAACAATTCATTTATTCTCATAGAATATTATCTATAATGTATGACGTACCGATACATAAGATTAGCTTACCTGAGATGCAGGAAGTTATCACAATTTCAGCACTTTGCGGTTCAGGGGTTTCCTTCTGAAATTTTTGAACTCATCATCCTGATCGAAATTTTTTGGTGAAGTTCAGATATCTTAAAACGTTTTTCTGATTTCATTGCCCGTATCCTACTTCTCAATTTAAATATTGTTTCCCTTAACCTGGTATTTGACTTTCTCGTCAATAAATATTTCGATTTAAAAGAGCTACTCGCAGCCTTTCCCTTACATAGAAACGAGACTTGTACCCCTTTTTCGTTCGTGACTGGTGTAGAACCGTTTTTTGTTGAAGATATATCATTATCTGAATCAGAAATTCCACCAAATGTTGATGGTACGTCATTTCTGGGAGCTGGATCCTTCCTGCGCTTGTTACTTTTCTGTTTATGAACAGGGTACACACAAAAAACAGAAGGAACTTTGTTGGGAAGAATTCGCTTGATTGATGTGCTTAAACTAAAATCTGACGTATTAAAATGCAAGCTACACACTCGAGAAGAATTGTTAGGTACCCAAAGAGATCCTACTTTATCACCTTGCCTGGAAATAGCTTGTCTCCACTTCTCTCTTAAACCGCGCTCCGAAGGGAAACTATGAAACATCACATTTTCTTGCTTTTTAGCAGTATCGGAAATTCAGAGGTACACAACAGTTTTTTTTTCTTATTTTTTTTCTTTTTTTTGTTTTTTTTTGTTTTTGTATTTTTTAGTTCTTGTTTTTTTGTTTCTTTTTTTGGTTTGTTTATTGTTTTCTATTTTCTTTTTTTGTCTCTCTTTTTTTTATTTTTTCTTTGTTTTGCGTTTTTATATTTTCTTCTTTTTTTCTTTTTTCTATTTTTTTTGTTTTCTTTTTTTATATTTTTTTTGTTTTTTTAGTTTTTTGTTGTTTTTTTGATTTATTTTTTGTTTTTTATTATGTTGTTTTTTACTCCTATTGTTTTTTGTTTTTATTTTTTATCTTTTTGTTTTTTTTATTTTTTTCGGTTTTTTTATTTTCCTTTTACTCTTATTTTTTTACTTTCCTTATTTCTTTTTTTATTTTTTATTTTTTATATTGTAATTATTTTTTTCTTTGTTTCGTTAGTCGTTTTTCCTACTTTTTTTTCTTTTTTATATTTTTGATCTCCTTTTGTGTTTTTCTTGTTTTTGTTTCTTTTTTTATTCTTTTATCTTCTTTTTTTATTTGGTTTTTTATTCGTTTTCTTATTTTGTTGCTTTTTTTTGTGTTTCAATTTTTTTGTCCTTAGACCTAGTATTATTTTTTTATTTTTTTATTGGTTTTTTAATTCTTTTTTATTTCTTTTTTTGTTTTTTTGTTTTTTTATTTTTTTGTACTTTTTTGTGTTTTACTTTTGTGTTGTTTTTTCTTTTTTTATTTTTTTTCATTATTTTTTTGTCTTTTTGTTTTTCTCCTTTTTTTGCCTGATTTAGTTTTTTTTATATTTCAACATTTGTTCACTTTGTTTTTTTCCTTATTTTATTTTTTTTACCTCTCTTTTCTCTTTGTCGTACTTTTTTAATATTTGTTTTTTGTTACTCTTGCTCGTTTATTAGTTTATCTAATTTTACTTTTTATCTATTTTTTTTATATCTTCTTTCTTTCGCACTTTTTTATTTGCGTATTATTTGTTTTTACTTTTTTATTCACATTGTTCTTATTTTTTTTTCGGGCTATTTTCTTATATTATCTTTATTGTGTTTTTATATATTATTTTTCTAGTCGTGATTACATTTTACTCTTTTTTTATCTTATCTATTTTATATCCATTTTGTCTTGGTTTCTACTGTCTTTTTATTTTTTTAAATCTCTTTTTACTCTACTATGTATTTTCTTTTCATCCTTTCTTTATGATTTTCGTCTTATTTTTCTGTTTTTTTTGTATTTTCTTTATTTGTTTTTTTTCTTTTTTTCTTTTTTTTTCTTCTTTTCTTTTTTTCTTTTTTTCTTCTTTTTTTTCTTTCTTTTTTCTTTTTTCTTTTTTTTCTTTTTCTTTTTTTCCAGTTCACCATCTTCTCAACCTCACATACACACACCGACAGAAAAAATACTGACAATAAATTGCACAAAATCAACACAACATCACTATTAGTCCGCACATCACAATGTTAAAAGTCCGTCAAGAACAGAACGGATACCTGACATCTAGCGGCCAAGCCGTGAACACGGTCGGGCCGCTTTTTCAGCGGCAAATTGCTTCCTATTTCCCGGCCTTGTGTATCTCGTAGGCAACGGTTCTACAGGGATAGCGAATTCAAATGAAAATCCACAGCCTGTTTCCAGTCATTCGATCGGATCAGGAATGGAATGAATGAAGCCCCCATCTAGCGGCGAAGATAGGAATTGTGCCGGCTACCGAAGCCTGTCGCACTCCTCTGGGGAAAACATTAATGCATGACAGATGGAATGAAATGATATTGGAGAGTGTGCTGGAATGAAATATGGCAGGGAAAATCGGAGTACGCGGAGAAAAACCTGTCCCGCCTCCGGCTTGTCCAGCACAAATCTCACATGGAGTGACCGGGATTTGAACCAAGGAACCCAGTAGTGAGAGGCCGGCGCGCTGTCCTCAGAGCCACGGAGGTGGGTAGCGAATTCAATATTAGGTACAAATTCGGTAAACGCACTGTATCAGATCCCTTCGCGATGTTCGAAAATCCAACAGTCATCAGAATAATTAGAGGTACCTGTATTGATTGCCAGGAAAAGACCTCAGCTTGTGAAATTTTCACAAGTTGAAAATCTTTTTCTTCTATTCCATGGACTGTCAGGGAAAGACCTTAGTTTGTCAAATTGTCACAAGTTGAAAATCTTTTCCTTCTATTCCATGGTTGAGCATAACAAAAAATAAACAAAAAAGCATACCCTAGACCTGATCAGAAATGTTTGACGGAAGCCGCTCTTATCTTGTTTTCTGTTATTACAGAAATTATCATTTTCCAACCTCAAATACAGTTCATAAAAGCTCAGCTTTGCAAAGTCTACTTCAGACAAACTCGACTTTGAAGGAAATAGCGTCTATGAAACAGATTTTGAACAACTTTAGACTTTCCTAGGAAAGAAGGTTTTTGTAAAGTATCCGTCAAAGAGTTGTTCTTGAATACGACCCTAAGCCACGGAGCCGTACGATATCAGAGCTAAGGATTTTAGGTGAAACATTTTGGTTAAAAAGGTGCAAAAAAGTTGCAAATTTTAAATGTAAATATTCATACAGACATCACCAAAAGCAGTTTTACATCATAAAAATGTACACAAAATTCACAATTCCCAGAACACAATGTTACTAAATTCACATGTCCAGAAAACTGTCAAAACAGATAACATTTCATTTTTATTTTCAGTGAGGTTGCATCTCTGGTCACTAAGTAAATGCTTACACATAGAAAAGGAATGTCCAGCGTCAACAGACACAAGTGGTGTATATTTTATTTGCAGTCGATATTATATGCTTGTTTGTAGCAACATCCTTATCAGGCTTTTTGGCTAAGTTCTGTTCTAGTATTTCCTTTGCAAGAACATCCAGTGCTTCCTTCACATCCATCACAACATCCCATTTAAGAAATGTTCTATAGCCTCCTTATTCTTCACATGTTTTGCCCTAGCTATGTACTGCATAACATGATTACGTTTTTTTGTATCACTTATTATTAATATATCACAAACAGTGCTCCTCAGAACTGACCTGTCGCTCTGAATGTCGTCAGCACGTATTTTCTCGGCGTTCATTTTCTGTTTCAGCATACTTGTTACTGATACTATAGTAATAGTAAATAGCGTAATATTAAACTATTATGAACCGTCACCTACGTAAAACTAACAAGTCAGGCAGACGAAGGGCGGGGAGCTAATACTGTAGTTAAACAATCACCAGGTTCGTGCTTAAGCTCCCGATTAGCGCTGTCTAGGGAGCCTACGATTCTAGCGAATTGAAGAACTACATAGAACCAAGCTGTACATACGAAATATTCGGCTTTTCTTATTTAATTTCTCTAGGAATAAAATGTTGCAAAGGAGCCAAAAAGGTATTGAACAAGTGGAAAAAGATGCTGGCATTAAGAAAAGGTGCAACAATATATACTAAAACACAGTTAGTGGTGTTCATTTTATGTTTTCTTTGCAAAACAAGCTAATTTGGGAATTTTAATAGCGAAAAAGAGTTAATGTACAACACCTAAAATTCATAGCTCTAGTGTAAATATTACCTGTGACTGGGTGTTACCAAGTAACAATCATTACTAGCTCCTTCCACATAGCCTTGACTGGAAATTCCTCGGGGTGAGAGAGCGGTCATGGGAACGTCTTCTGCCTTGTGGGAACTCAAGTCACGTGTGCACGGTCTATTAGGTCAGCACCCCTTGCAGGGAGAATGGTCTCATTACGTGTTGTGTTCGCAGGACTCTTTCCGCTCGATGAACACACAGCCGGTGGCTGTGGAGCTCCCGCCAGCTTACCTTGATTCCCGTCCGCACAACTGCTACATTTTTACGTCAGTATCGCTTTCCCTTTGACAGGGCGAAAATGTGGACAACAGGGATGAAGCAAATATATATTTACGAGATTCCAAATGCCAGTCTTCACGCCTGTGACCTTCAGTTCTTGAGATATCAGAATGCTAATAAAAAGAATTCAACCCCTTTTTCAGTCCTTTTCACCCCTTAAGTGGTTTCACCGAAAGCGAAAAAGTACGTGTTCGTTTATTTAAAGATTCTAAATACCAATTTTCACGACTGTAACATGTTAAATTTCTCTAGATATACTCTCCATATACCGGTACTCATTTTAAAAATTCACCCATTTTTCACTCTTGTTCACCCCCTGTTAAGTGGATTTTCCGGAAAAAATACGTGTCTTTACTTTTAGAAGAGCTTCCAAATACTTTCCATGTCTGTAACATCCTCAGTTTTTGAGATATTCAACCCTTTTTTCACCATTTTTACCCCCCTTAAGGGAATTTTCCGAAAACAAAAAAAATACGCGTTTATTTATTTTTAAAGGAGATTCCAAATACCAATGTTTATGCCTGTAAACTGTTAAGTTTTTGAAATATAGATTTACTCATTTGAACAATTCACCCCCTTAGCGACGGAATATCCATAAATTCCTCCCTTAGTGACCACCTACACTGTGATATAAATATATACCCAAAATTTCATTTCTTTATGTGGAGTAGTTTGGGCTGGGTGTTGATTAAAGTCAGTCGGACTTAGCCTTTTATATGTAGACTTTGTGTTTGTTTTAGTCTGTAGCGAAGCGTGGGAATTTTCTTTTGAAAAGCTGAGCAGATCACAACATTTAATGAAAAGCAAATAATAATAATAATAATAATAATAATAATAATAATAATAATAATAATAATAATAATAATAATAATAATAATAATAATCATAATAATCTACCGTGCCTGTCCATGACCTACAAGCTGGAGAAGCTAAAAGTCTTGTTGGAAAGAAGAATCCTTAGAAAAACTATGGGAGCTGTGCAAACGAAGTGGATGGAAACTTCCGAGCAACAAAGAAGTTAACCAGAAGGTGGAAAGAATCTTGGAAACTATGAAGATAAGGAAACTGGCGTTTCACGAACATCTGTACAGAATGAATGCAAACCGACTTACCAGGCAGATTTTTGATTACTTGTGTTGGAAAAATACCACTACAGCATTGATTAAGGAAACGAAACAGGATATGGTAATGTTAAACTTCTCTGAGGTCCAAGTGTTAGATAATAATACATTTAAGAACACAGTGAAAGATTTGGAAGGGGTTCAAGCAGAGCCTGGACAGGTGAACGGAAGCAGGCGAGGGAATGCATGAAGGAGTATTGGACACAGAGAAAACTCCACAAGAAGAACAATTAAGTTGTAGCGTGATTGTAAGTGGTCAATTCGCTTGTAAAAAGTTTGAAAATTTAAAAATGAGTGCTTGTCGTTCTTAAGCTATGCCACATGCCCACTATGCTTCTTCAAGTTATTTCACCAGATGCGCTAGAAATTTATACTGTTACGTATCAGCCCTGTCATAGCCCCCTTTGGTGTTTCCTGAAAGGGATTAATGAGATATACCGGAGAGCTCCCAGCTGACCTGGAGGGCATGGCCGGCCTCTCCTTGCATTGTGCTTTCATCTGGTTTTCCCGTGGGCCTCCTGGAAGGGTGAACCTTGCCGCACCGCGAAGGTTCTAGTACTCCATCATGAATATATAAAACCGAGGTTAACCGTGACAAGGCAGCTGACTGGGACGGTAGAAGTACTGACTGTCGGCAGTGTCCCACAGTGTCCCACATCTTGCGACGTAGTACCGTTCTAACCAATCTGCTGGAGAGGAAAATCACGGGAAAGAAAGGCCGAGGACGACTGAGGGAAAAAATCCGTCAAGGATGGCATTACGGTGTCTACTATGAAATGAACGAGGAGCTGAGGTTGAGGTGGTGATTATTATTTTAGGAGGAAGTACAACTAGACAACCATCCTCTATATAACACTAATCAGAGAGAAACAAGTCAAGTAGTCCGACATTTCGAAAAATGAAGGTGTCGACCAAAGAAAAACAAGGACCACAAAGGGTGTGAAAATGAAAGACTCCCTAGCCCTCAAATGTTCTAATAGCGTCAGGGTCGGGAAAGAACAAGTGTTGATCAAGGGAGGAAGGATAGAATAGATGAAAGTGAGGAGCCTGACAAAAGTAGAAGCAATCCAGGGCTCAGTTAAAGGCCCCGTGGTCACCAACTCACGCTCCCAATTTGAAAGCCCCTGGCGCCCCAGTTAGTCACCACTTACGACAGGCAGAAGACACGATGGGTGTTATTCTAAAACTGCCATTCACAGGGGGGAGAGAAGCTAAAGATGGAGAAGAATGGTTGCACACACAGGTCATTGCCATTAGAAATTGATGATGATGATGATGATGATGATGATGATTTGCTAAACAGTCAAAGTAAATACAATTTAAGCTCCAGATTATTTCTAGACAAATATCAGACTTTTTGGTTGAATGGTCGGCGTTGAGGCCTTTGGTTCAGAGGGTCCCGGGTCCGATTTCAAACCGGTTTGGGGATTCTAATCGCGCCTGATTAATTCTTCTGGCTCGGGAACTGGGTATTTGTGTTTGCCCCAACACTTTCCTCTTCATATTCAGACAATATGCTACACTACCAACCGCCACAGAAACACGTAATAGTGATTAAATCCCTCCATATAACGCTGGCGTCAAGAAGGGCATCCGGCCGTAAAAGAGGGCCAAATTCACACATGAGACAGTTCGCACCCGCGACCCCACAAATGTGGGAAAAGCGGTAGAAGAAGAAGAAATATGAATTGTAAATTTTCATGCCGTAAGGATAGAAATGTATAAAAATCATCATCTCTGAGACATATGAACTATGAATACAAAAGAATTTTGCTGTCTGTCGAAGTATTATTTTGGAGTATCCCTACTGACACTCACTCGATAAGCCATTTGCATAACGCTGCACCGTGAGAGATTGATTTTCTCCTTACTCGTGTTTGCCTCGGGCTATGAGGTTTTGCGCCAGGAAGACATCTGTATTCTGCTTAGCCATTGCTTTTTCACAGGTCTATTTCTAGTGTCTTGATACATCGGAAATGAGATATCGAGAGCATGACATCCTCTTCTTTATAGTAGCTACTCATGTTTCCTGATCTGCAATTCGACAAGAGTAGAAAGTAATTAATCATATTAAATGGGCGAGTGCTATGTTGGAGCTACGATCGCAGATCATCTGGGCGTACAACATATCCTGTGGGTGTTAGAAATAAGTGAATGTGCTGAGTTTATGTTAGCTATGCTTTTCCCCAGCAATGTTTTCCTCTTGCTATTGTCAGGAAATCACACTGCTTCCATTTTCCATCCACTGATCACATCTTCAGTATCTTACGGCGTATGAGTTAGGCTGCGTGCACACCGAGCGCGCTTTGCATAGTGTATCGCGTGTTGCTCAACGCCAAGCGTCACGCTAAGCGTAACCAGTGCTTTGTTCCTAAGCCAGGTGTTCACACAGTCCGTGTGCTCTGCTGCGCTGAACGCCTACCTTACAGCTAAGCGAAGCGCCAGACAACGCGCAGTGTTGGTTAATTGATTAGCGTTACTTAACTGGTTCTGAAGCTATGGAAGAAGTAATTATTCATGCAGTGTTTCAGAGAGAAGAAATATGGAACCCAAGAGACAAAAACGATAAAAATGTAACTGTTTTGAAAATAAGTGGACTTAAGTACCTACAACAGTTTTATCGCATTGCTACAGTAAACATATACAGTAATATTACTTCTACTGTCACACTTTACTGGGCTTAACATTGTGACAGGATGAAATTGTGCAAGGATTTTAGTGTCGGAAGTGTCCGAGGAGAAGTTCGGCTTGTCAGGTGGAGGTCTTTGAATTGGCGCCCGTAGGTGACCTGTGTCGTGATGAGGATGAAATGATTATGAATACACACATTCACCCAGCCCCCGTGCCAATGGAATTTACTAATTATGATTACAGTTCCCGACTCTGCCGGGAATCGAAACCGGGACTCCTTTGACCAAAGGCCAGTACGGTAACCGTTTAGCTATGTAGCCGGACACTTTGTGACAAAGTGCATAGAATCTCCCAGACTCTGTCATATCGGTTTATAATTTTGCCAATGGAGGGTGGTAACATGAAGAATATCACTTTGCGGGCTAGTAGTGGGCTTGGAAGTAAATATTTCTGTTTATTAATTATATTTGTCTCACATTTACTCCACTTTTGTTACAATGAAAAATTGTGTATGCTAATTGTAACAATATTACAAAATACTATTTATGATTATTATATAAATATCGGGATTTAGCCGTAAATCTAATTTCTACGTGTTTGCTGCCCGGTGCTCCTAGACAATTGGGTTTGAAAGGTCAAAGGTATTTTTTGTCATTCTTAAGTAATCATAATATTTATCGCGATAAAGTCTTGCATCTCCATACAAACGATTGAATTCTCCGAAAGTAATTTGTTCTTCATTAAATTTATAAACCCACTTTCGATTCTTCTTTCTAATGTTCAAATTTAGGTAACTGCTATCCATCTGCAAACTGCTTCTAGTGTACTTGGATAACGGCATTAGTTTGTGACCACCCTAAAACGCCTCGCGCCAAACTAAGCTGAGAGCACGGCGTATAGTTTTCGGTGTGAACAGCAAGCAAGCATTTCACGCTACAGGAGACACACTATGCGAAGCGCGCTCGGGGTGCACGCGGCCTTAGACGGGAGCAATAGACATACCCGTGGCCGCCTTGGGTATCGTACCGTACTGGTGTGCAGCCAGCCTAATTATGTCCAGCCTAGAATATTATGAGTTTGTTCAGTTCTCCTTGGGTCATTAGTTCTTGACGACGATGATGATGATGATTATGATGATGGTTGTTGTTTAAAGGGACCTAACATGTAGGTAATGGGCCCCTATTGGTACGAAATGTAATAATTTAAAATTCCAAAATTCATCCACTGAGCAGAATTCAAAAAGATGACGATGAACAATGATTATGAACGTAAAACTATCAGTGGATCCGACCCGCAATACCCACCTTCCCAGAAAGCAACAACAACAATGGCATATTGACCAAGTGGCTGCTTCCAAAAGCAGAACCCTAAATCTATGACGCTTGTTGTCTAAAGGGCTCCAAAATTGAGGTCAACGGCCCCTCAGAATGGTACTTATCGCAGGCAAAGTAGAACCAAGACATTTCTCATATAATGATTGGTACTCATCACAAGTAACGCAGACTCACGGCGTTCCTCACATTGTGGTACTACACAGAGGTAAGAAAGGCCTATGGTGTTTCTCACGTTGTAGTACTAATCACTGAGACTCATATTATCCCATGCTGTTCCTCACATAGTGGGTACTAAACACACGCAACGCCCAGACACGTAGTGTTCCTTGAAACGCAGTAACGTGATATCGACAACCAGATGCTGAAACACCCCAACGAGTGTAGCCTCATTTTTTCTCCTTGGTGTGCTCCAACCGAACCAGGACAGAGGGAGCCTCCGTCATAGTGCCGGATACTATTCATGGGTACGGTAAACCCATAGTGATCCACCCACATACCCATGGTGTTCCTCACTAATCGCAAGAAAAGTCGACTCATGATGTTCTTCGTGTGACGGTACTAATCTCGGGTTATCTCATGGTTCAAAATGCAGCATCCCTTGGTCGCCCCTTTTAGTCGCTTCTTACGACAGGCAGGGGATACCGTGGGTGTATTTTTCTTCTGTGTCTCCCACCCACAGGTGTCAATATTATTTTCGTTTGCAGTAGTCTACGCCATCTTTAAATAAAGATATTGAGACATCAAACTCTGAACTATTTCAACAATTTTCACACGTTTAGTCAATTCTTCTGGCAAGTGCTCTTACAGTCATTGATAGATGTGCAGAGATGAAACGAATGACACTTCCTATGATCACACAGCAGTCGTGGTTATATGTACACTCGACAACTTTAGTATCTTCAGTTTCTTCAGTACCTGGACAGAAATATTCATTTCAGGCAAGAAATCAGTACAGCCCTCAGAACCAACCAGTAACTGCTTACAGACTCTTTCTTATTGATCACATCTATCAGACGCGTTAACACATCTGAAGAGTGAGGGAAGGTGGAGAAAACGGAAGTACGAGGATATCTAGCATGAACGAAACACATGCGGAGGGGAAGGTACTTCCTTCCCCGCCTGCCCACACGTCCCACTGGCTCGACAATGAAGGGAGAGGGGAATGAAGGGAGGAACCACACGCCTCCTTCATGGTACCAGACGTAATGTGTATGTCAACTCATTGAGGCTCAAATTCTCCAATTTCTTTGTAATTCTTGTGTGCGAAGTCTGGCTGAAATGTTATCAAAAGGTATCGCGCTCAAACATTGGAAGAAAGAATGACCCATATTTTCGTCAATATAGGCCCTGTTAAATACTACTACTACTACTACTACTAATAATAACAATATTAACAATAATAAAAATAATAATTGTTATCGTCAAAGCCAAACTAAAATAACCTGGCATTAAATAATTATAATTACACTAGTCAACAGCCATTTTGCATCTGGAATGTGATACATCAACTAGTATGTATTTTGGTGTGTAGAATCCGAATATACCTTTCAAAATGTTCTAGCACGTACCGTTTTTGAGTTTTTAAAGGTTTTTTATTTATTTTTGTATTCAGTATTTCCCTTTTTGCTGTTCTGTTTTGATGTCTAATTGTTTCTTATTGATTTGCAGAGGAGATCTAGAAGATCTACAAATCGTCAGTAAATGGTTGGTGTGGTAATCCAGTGGTGTGAAAGAGATCCTCAGTGAGTGTTTCCTGTAAAAGATAGTGCAAACTTTTTGTGTTTAAAACTTACACTAAGAAAAATGGCAACTAGTAAATCTCGTTGCTGTCTAAACCACCCCGACAACTTTTGTTATGTGTGTGGGAAATTCACTCCAAAAGCCCAAAGAAAACCAATCACTGATTTGGTTAAGAAGGCATATAAATTGTATTTTGATTGTCCTGTTGGTGATCAAGATAAAAATTTTGCACCTCATATTGCCTGCATAACCTGTACTACAACCTTAACCGAGTGGTTGAAAGGAAAACGCCGAGCCATGCCATTCGCTGTTCCGATGGTGTGGTGTGAGCCTAAAGACCATTATTCAGACTGTTACTTCTGTCTTACAAATATTTCGGGACATTCAAGCAAAACTAGACATAAAATAAAGTATCCAAATGTATCTTCAGTGCATTTGCCTGTGCCCCATGATGAGGGGTTGCCTGTTCCTGTCTGTAACTTGAAAGCCACGGAACCAGACACCATGTCAAGTGAATCAGAAAGTACTGAACATATAGAAGAGTACTGCCCTAAATATCATGACACTTCACCTCAGCTCTTTAATCAAGAGGAATTGAACGATTTAGTTCGCGATCTAAAACTTTCGAAACAGCAAGCTGAACTCTTGGGGTCGAGACTGCAGCAACGGAACCTTCTAGCTTCAGGGACAAAAATTTCCTGTTTCAGATCAAGAGGTGCTTCCTTCGCTCAATATTTCGATATGCAGAATTCAATGTGTGTATGTAGAGATGTCAATGGTCTGATGATGCAGCTAGGTGTACAACATAATCCACAGGAGTGGCGACTATTTATTGACTCCAGTAAAACCAGCTTGAAAGCAGTACTACTGCATAATGGCAATGCATTTCCATCGGTACCTTTGGCTTATGCAGTAGACATGAAAGAAACTTATGAAGCCATGGCTTTGCTGCTAGAGGCAATCAAATATAAGGATCATGAATGGCAGCTTTGCTGTGATTTAAAAGTTGTTGCACTTCTTACAGGTTTACAGGCTGGATTCACGAAATACTGCTGCTTTTTGTGCCTTTGGGACAGCCGTGACACCAAGAACCACTATACAGTCAAGGAGTGGCCTATAAGGAAGTCATATGTTCCTGGAAACGTAAATGTGAACAATACCCCATTGGTTGAGCCCGATAAAATCATTTTGCCTCCCCTTCATATCAAGTTGGGCCTTATTAAGAACTTTGTAAAAGCTCTGGATAAAGAAGGTGAGGCCTTCAAACACTTAAAAGAAAAGTTTCCCAAATTAAGTGAGGCAAAGCTGAAAGAGGGTATATTTGTTGGACCACAAATAAGAAAATTGCTGAAAGACCCAACCTTTGATACCAAACTCACAGATATCCAATTAGCTGCTTGGTCTTCTTTTAAAGCAATTGTGAAGGGCTTTTTGGGTAACAGGAAAGACAAAAACTATGTAATCATTGTGAATGATCTGTTGGACAACTATAAGAACATGGGGTGTAGAATGTCGCTTAAAATTCACTTTTTACATTCTCACCTTGATTTCTTCCCGGAAAATTTGGGAGCCGTAAGCGATGAGCATGGTGAACGCTTTCACCAAGACATTCTTACCATGGAACACCGTTACCAAGGCCATTGGAACCCTTCGATGATGGGTGACTACTGCTGGGGTCTTGTTAGGGAGAGTGATGAAACGGCAAACAAAAGAAGAGCTCCGTCGTCGCATTTTTCAAAAACCAAAGACGATTAAAGGTGAAAATATCTTCTGAACTAATTTGGACCTTTTATTGGCATCATGCCCATATATACATACAAAACAGTATTGATTTCAAACGTTCTGAATGTGTATTTTTGTTTGACTTAATTGTGTCAATTTTCGCTATTGCCGTTTTTTATTCTGCTGCATATCTAGGAAATGTGACGTCATAGAGAAAAACTGATTTTACCAGTGTATTCAGCACCCCAAAATTAGGTAAATCCACCCATTTACAAACCAGATGCAGAAAAAAAGTTTAAATTTGTTAACTAGTGTTATCAGAGACGCAAGGGCGTTTGAAAAACCGTTCCTGTGAAGTTATATTCAGCGCTGATAAAACAAGTAAATGTCATACATTGGGGTGGCATTACATCGTGCACACTTCATCGCAATTAAATTACAGTTAATTGTTTTCCTTGATTAGGAATAGCTAGTACAGCCAGAATGTTCAACCACGGAAACATGTTGATCAGTTCCAGAAAAAGTAAGAGTTGACACACGCACCTAAAATCGATGTTCTTTACCGGAAGCGTTTTAGGTACTGATACTAGTTTTCGGTGCCTCTGTCTTAAGATTTTATTTCTATCCTTTTCTCAATGTGTGTAATGGGGATTAGTCCTCATTTAAATTAGCATACATTATTGTACCTTTTGAGTGCAACTTAAAAATTTTGTTTGTACGTAGCGCATACTTGCAGACGCAGTTAAAACTTCAATCATGTAAATGAGTCTGTTTAGTTCTTTCGTTAATGTTTTCTTTGGTTCGTTCTTCTATTTATTTGTTTACTTCAATAAAATGTCAAGGGAAATTACCATATTTTAATTCTTTACCCACAACGAATACGATCCATTACCTCGTAGGTCTATGCCGTTTTCCACATCCTTTTTGTAGTTGTCATGTTTCCCAAAGTGTTGTTTAAGTTTTATGCTACTTCGAGTCTATGAACCTTCAGTTTTTTCTAATATTTTTACTGTGTTTTTGAATTCATACATTTTACCACAAACTTCTTATTATTTTATCTTTATTATTATGGTTGTGTAACCGGAGAGGTAAGAGTCTATAAGACTGTAATGGAAGGGTTGACTTTTCCCTCGGACTCAGCGAGGGATCCCACCTCTACCGCCTGGAGCATGAAACGTTGGGTCGGGGGATACAACCGGGAAGGAGGACCAGCACATCACTCAGGAAGCATCACTCGCAATGCTGAACAGGGGCCTTGTGAGGGCGGGGGGGGCGGGGGTTTGGAAATTGGAAGGGATAGACAAGGAAGGGTGAAGGCTCTAAAATTATACGATAGGGAAATAGTATATACAAAAAAATGTGCAATTCTACAAATTAGCAAATTCATTGGCTAAAGCAAATAAACCTACATTAGACCTAGGTATACATACAGTTGCAGATTACAGGACAAAGTACTTGAGTGTCCAAATTTTATTTATATGAACGATTCATTTTTTCAAAGGTACTGTCACTTAAAATGATAAGCATACACCTATATTTATTAAAAACTCGATAAGAATTGAAGTAATTAATTGTGCTGAATGTTAACACCATATTTGGCTTCACAAAGGTTACTTATTTTTAAAGTTCCCTAGAAAGGAACTATGGCACTTGTCTGTGAAATATAGTTTATAAGCCGAGAACGAGCGTTCTACACCAGCAGACGTGACAAGGGCATACGTCACTTTTGGTACATGTTGAACTGGAATGTTGCAATCAACTATACCGCGTGTTTTTTGGGACACTGACTCTCGTGGGCCGAACCATTGTGCTCAGAGTCTCACATTTGAGCGGCGAAAGCAGTAACTACGAAGTACGCTGCGTTGTCATAGTTACCTCCATCTGCAATATGTCAACCTTTATACAGGCTGAGTGTTTAATAAAACATGTTGGGCTAATGCAATTCAATAAAGTATGGCCCGTTCCTAAGTTCGTGCTAATAATTCCAGTATTTAAGACGGAACACGTCATTGCCAGTAAATATGACATTTCATAATCACCAACTGAATAATCAGTTTCTGACAACAAATGCACTTGTTGAATACCGAATAGAACTGCAGACATATTTTTTGTAAGTTAATCAATGGCTAACAATGAAAATAATATTGAGAAAACGAACATGTAATTGCATAAAACAGACACAGCTAACACAGTACCAGCCCGAATAATATCACAAAAAGACAGAGCAAGCCAACCCATGTAGCGATAGCTTCCTTAAATGTGGCATCGCTGTTGTTGCTATAGCAACAGAACATTTTCGAGTAGCGTTAGTCAACTTCTTCTCGCCGGTGGCGCTAAACGTCAGAGTTTAACTCTCGTTTAAATAAGGGAAAATGGCCAAAATATTCGGCCACATATCTGTTTAATTTTGAGGCAGATCTAGGTCCACCGAACTCGATAGCTGCAGTCGCTTAAGTGCGGCCAGTATCCAGTATTCGGGAGATACTGGGTTCGAACCCCACTGTCGGCAGCCCTGAAGATGGTTTTCCATGGTATCCCATTTTCACGCCAGGCAAATGCTGGGGATGTACTTTAATTAAGGCCACAGACGCTTCCTTCCATTCCGAACCTTTTCATGCCCCATCGTCGCCGTGAGACCTATCCGTATCGGTGCGACGTAAAGCAACTTGCAGAAAAAAATCTAGTTCTTAAAGTTTGAACGATATCGGTGGCTTCATAGTTGATAATTCCCCTTGTGTGACAAAATTTTTCACATTCTAGCGTGTATTGTCATACAGTGTTGTCAATTTGGCTAACCCGCTAGACAATTTCAACACTTCGAAGAGCGCTACAATCATTTTTAATTCGTGATATTTGTGTTTTATTGTTCAAAATAGGCACAGTTTAGGCTTTTTAACTTAAAATAGAAAAATATAGACAGTAACGTTAACACAAGTTGTTTTACGTCGCTCTGATACAGATAAGTCTTATGACGACGATGGGATAGGAAATGGAAGGAAGCGATTGTGGCCTTAATGAAGGTACAGCCCCAGCACATGCCTGGTGTGAAAATGGGAAACCACAGAAAAGCATCTTTAGGGCTGCCAACAATGGGACTCGAACCCACTACCTCCCAAATGCAAGCTCACAGCTCTGCACCCCTAACCGCACGGCCATCTCGCTCGGTCAGTGACGTTAAAATGGTATTTTTTAAGGCTCTATGAAAATCACCAGTTTCGAATTTAATTACCCACGAAATGTATGAAAAACACATGCCTTTAAAACTATATAATAATTAGGTTTTTACTTAGATATCCGCGGTCTAGTCATTACTCACCACCACCCATACCCCAGCAGCTTCCATATTGTCACAGAAACGAAGTATGAGGCAAGAATTTGAAGTGTACCGGCTAACTCACAATTTTATTTATACAGATGACGCACAAGATGAGTCAGGCTCCTTGGCAGAATGAGGTCTGTGTCGAGGCCTAAGGTTCAGGGGTTAGATTCCCGGCCGGATTGGGGATTTTAATTGCAACTGGTTCGTTATTCTGACTCGAAACCTGCATGTTCGTCTTTATTCCAGCTCTCCTCTTCTTACACGAACTGTTCAATACATCACAGGATATTGCAATAGCGAAAATATCCCTCTACGTAGGGTTGGCGTCCAGGTACAAAAGAACACCGGTCCAGATGTGCGACATTATTATTATTATTATTATTATTATTATTATTATTATTATTATTATTATTATTATTATTATTAACAAATACATAGCAATTGGGAGGCGAGGATAGGAATTGTGCCGGCTGCCGAAGCCTGTCGCACTCCTCTGAGTCAATGATTAATGACTGATAGATGAAATTAAATGATAGTGGAGTGTTGCTGGGATGAAAAATGGGAAGGAAAACCGGAGTACCCGGAGAAAAACCTGTCCCGCCTCCGCTTTGTCCAGCACAAATCTTACATGGAGTGACCGGGATTTGAACCACGCAACCCAGCGGTGAGAGGCCGACGCGCTGCCGCCTGAGCCACGGAGGCTTCACTTACAATACTAGAGTTAAAACTTAATTACCCAATAACAACAACAACAACAACAACAACAGTGCAACAAGCAATTCCATGGAAAGAAAATCTTATAAGAAATACTACTAGTTTAACATTCTAAGCCGGCCCCGCGTTGTAGGGGTAACGTGATTGCCTCATACCCGGAGACACCGGGTTCGAATATTATTTTTCTATGTTTATACAGACGCACTGACCACTTTTGCAGACATTTCTCCATGTTAAATAAATACGGGTATTACTGTTATATTTAAAGACCTAATTTGACTCGCGTGTAAAATCACTTGTAGAGTTCATCGCACAAGACTGCAATGAGACAGTTATATCATCGCATTTATTGTCTCGATCACATATTTCACTGGAATAAGTTTGAACTAATTGTTACTTTTAACTTACAAGGTACAGGAAACGCTATAAACACAAGGGCATAGTCTCAGTTGAAACGTAATTACATTGTATCTAACAGAGTTTGAGAGTCGAAGAAAGCAATCGCAAGCACCTGTATTCTGAAGTACTACCGGTTTCAAAATATTTATTTTTCGTTCGTTAGACTGTTTCGCTTGAGCAAACAGTTTTCATTTCCTATGTGGAAAACAATAAGCCGTTTACCTTGCCGAAGGGAGATTTCAATCCACTCGATAATTCCCTAAGAAATCCATCTTCACTAGATCATATAATTTCATCTTTCCAAATTTTCGTAATAGTGCGCCCTGCATTTACTCATGTTTCATCCAGAAAAATAAATAGATCAACCCTTTTCACGAAACTTTTTAAACTAACGTAAATAATTTTTTCTTCACAATACTATTTCATTTTTCAATAAGTGCCCACTGGCGATTTCGGGATCCGTAAGTGAAGTTCATAATTTTCAAAAGCCTGTGAAGAGTTAATAAATACATTATTTTCAAGAATATCAAGTCGAAAATAGTTGGGAAATCGAGTGTTATCTTCCTATGTTTATACAGACGGTCTGGCCACTTTTACAGACATTTATCCATGTTAAATAAATACCGGTATTACTGTTATATTTGAAGACGTAATTTATGTTTATGCTAGGCTTCACGAAGAAAGACAGGAAGAGAGAAGATTACGTCAGCTCAGTCACAAAGGTCAGTGACATTTTAGAAAGGGTGTTTACCCTAAAATGGCAATGGGCAGGCCATGTTGCTCGGAGAACTTATGGTAGGTGGACAAAGCTTGTGCTTGAGTGGAGTCCGAAATCATCTGAGACCTAAGGGAAGACCACCGGACAGATGGGATAAAGACATCCGGAAGATTACTGGGATCAATTGGCAGAACATCGCTCAAGACCTCATGAAAACCTACCTTGCTTCGGACTTAAAGAGGCCGCATGGTAAAAACGATTGAATATGGCTGACAGTGAAAAAGAGTTACGCGAGAAACTAAGGCAATGTATCGCCACTATTAACTGAAGCTAATATTTTAGTAAGAGATGGTATTTCATTTCTTAACACGAAGTCTGGATTTTTTTTTACGGATAACTTATTTTGTAAAAATGAAGTATTTTTCACTCAGCTTCGTCGCTTTACGTCTTTTCTTAGGAGTAACCAGTTTCCTATGAAACGAAATGTCGTATGGCTTTTAGTGCCGGGATATCCCAGGACGGGTTCGGCTCGCCAGGTGCAGGTCTTTCTATTTGACTCCCGTAGGCGACCTGCGCGTCTTGAAGAGGATGAAATGATGATGAAGACAACACATACACCCGTGCCATTGGAATTAACCAATTAAGGTTAAAATCCCCGACCCGGCCGGGAATCGAACCCGGGACCCTCTGAACCGAAGGCCAGTACGCTGACCGTTCAGCCAACGAGTCGGACACCAGTTTCCTATTAACCTTAAGTTCTTTCATTTAGAGTACTTCCAGGATTTTCTTCACGAAATTTGAAAGAAAAAAATCATTTTAACACACACGTCTTTTCGTTATTCGTTAGCGTTTTTCCTTTTTTAATGTTTAATCACAGACTGGTCTGATTTTCTCTCTCTCTCTCTCTCTCTCTCTCTCTCACTCTGCACGGACGCTTGCATTTCCAACTAATTAAACCAGTGACGTGCTGTGAACATATTCATTACCCCAGCTGCAAATTAAAAAAAATATATAAACAATCATAGCCCCACTACACTCTCTAAAGTCGACATTACCCTTTTATAAGGCTGCGTTTTTCTTGCAAAAGTCTACCTGAGAAGATTTTTCAAGAATATTTTCAACCACACGCTCGCACATACTTCCAAACTGACATCCACGGAAGTGACGACACCATCATAACTTAATCTACAGCAGATTTTAAACAATGTACTACCGGGCGAGTTGGCCGTGCGCGTAGAGGCGCGCGGCTGTGTGCTTGCATCCGGGAGATAGTAGGTTCGAATCCCACTATCGGCAGCCCTGAAGATGGTTTTCCGTGGTTTCCCATTTTCACACCAGACAAATGCTGGGGCTGTACCTTAATTAAGGCCACGGCCGCTTCCTTCCAACTCCTAGGCCTTTCCTATCCCATCGTCGCCATAAGACCAATCTGTGTCGGTGCGACGTAAAGCCCCTAGCAAAAAAAAAAAAAAAAAAAAAAAAAAAAAAAAAACAATGTACTTACAGTTTCATTTGTGATAGTGCAGTCATGGTTTCCACAAAAATACACTGGGACTATTTGTTTTTTACTTAAAAAGCCTAATCTAAACTAATAAGCAAAATTTAACTGATATTTTACCGTCGCTGGATTTTTATAGTTTCACTCGCGTAACGAGTGTACGTGCACCAATGACAAACGAGGGAAAATATTTGTCACGACGTATAACGCACGTTATATTCATGAAGAATGCCACAGAACTCGCGAAACCTTCACCTATAATCCAAAAGGTTTTTGCTAGTTGCTTTACGTCGCACCGACACAGATAGGTCTTATGGCGACGATGGGGCAGGGAAGGGCTAGGAGCGGGAAGGAAGTGGCCGTGGCCTTAATTAAGGTACAGCCCCAGCATTTGCCTGGTGTGAAAATGAGAAACCATGGAAAACCATTTTCAGGGCTGTCGACAGTGGGGTTCGAATCTACTATCTCCCGAATACTGGACACTGGCCGCACTTAAGCGACTGCAGCTATCGAGCTCGGTCTAATCCAAAAGGAACACTACAAAAATTCACTATATGCCACCATCACAAACAACGAAATACAAAATTCTTTTACGTCGCGCTTAACTCTGTGTTCATGCTGGGCAACCTAAATATTTTTTGCGGCTATCGGAACTCATACTCTACACCTGTCATCAATGAATTGCTCGAAGAAACTATATTCTTCGATATTACGATTCATTTCATATACTGGGTCTATTTTTATTAGCAAGACGGTGTGCAAGTTGCTATACTGTTACAATGTTTATATTTTTCTTGCAGTATCTAGTGTGTGGCGCTGAAGACTTCGAGTGTTAAGTATTAAAACTAAAATTAGCTTACCTAAGCTAGCTGGCCTATCGCCGTAAATTGCTGTCGGGGGAGGGCCTACAGCTCCGCCCATTTCCTAGGACAAGGAAGCTTCAAGTGCATGCGTCACCCAAGTGACCTTAAATTCCGCTGGGGTAGCTCTGTTTTGCGGCTGCAAGGAAACTCAGCTCACTGGAGAAGCTGAACTGCGGTAGTACGAGCGGATTGTCGAGACAGCTGTACTTGGCTTGGATTAGATGTTCGCAATTTTTTAAACATTATAAAAAGCGTTCTAAGGAATAATTAGAAAATGTTAATACAAATAGATGGGGTTCAGTGCACGCCAATTAATTAAACAAACATAAATGATAAACGTTGTGTATTGTTTTTCTTCAGAATAAACTTAGAACAAGCAAACAAGGAAACTGGACACACGTGCTTCGGATCAGCAAACATCGAGCTACTGGGCTCAAAGAACAATCTTTGTGAAACGGATCGTCGTTTCAGTCAACTGACTTGCCTGTGTGTCTGGGAGATGTAAAATACTTGTATATGCATGTGGGAAGAATAGGGAGTACTCAAATTATATTGCTAATAATGAGCAAAAAACATCAACTGTTAGGCTCGTTACATTTCCTGCAAACTTTCTAAGTTGAGGAATGTTAATTTTTGTGCAGATGTTCATTTTAGGGAGTGTGTCACTAAAACCAAACCTTGCGCAGAGGTCCGAGTCTCAAACATGATGAGACGGAGTGTGGTAGTTAACTACTTCGATGAAATATCTTGTGTAGTTAGTTCATTTCTTTTGTTATTCTAGGTCGATTATACATTGTCCGACTCGTTGGATGAATGGTCAGCGTAGGGGTTTTCGGTTCAGAGGGTTCTGGTTCGATTCCCGGCGGGTCGGGGATTTTGACCTTCATTGGTTAATTCCGGTGGCTCGGAGGCTGGATGTTTGTGCTGTCCCCAACATCCCTGCAACTCACACACCACACATAACACTATCCTCCACCATAATGGCACGCAGTTACTTACACATGGCAGATGCCACCCACCCTCATCGGAGGATCAGCCTTATAAGGGCTGCACCCGGCTAGAAATAGCCACACGAAATTATTATTAGTTATACATTTTAATTGCTATACGCGATCTAAAGCTACTTATCTTCTTGATTCTAGGACATTTCGTACCACCGGACATTTCGTAACAAATGACGGGCTGATCACCTGCGAAGTGTCAGCTGATGACTTTGAAACATTTAGGAGAGGACATTCCGTACCACTTGAAAGAATGGGAAGTATTGCGAAGTAAAAACGATATCCTAATTAATGTATTCATTTGTGTGTCCATTGTCCATTAGTAGCGCGGAAGCCTCCGCACGGAGTGACTGATCTGATCTTATCTTGTATTCGTCATTCGCGAGGACCTAGCTACTTCCTTCCACCTTTCAGTAGTTTCTTGTTTCTGCGTGACCTTCAAAGCCCATATCGGCCAGTTCATCAAAATCTTTTATTTTACTTACTTCATAATGAAATAATGCAGTAGTTTATAAATATTCACAATAATAGTAATATTAACCACCCTGATGCTCGTCAGGCACATTGCGCCATAACAGGATGTATATTTCTATTGTATTATTTTGTTTCAGGATCCATACTTCAAGAAAATCGACTTTATGATAATATTTACGTAAACATAAGTGACAAATTTGGTTTAAAGGGCAATAATTATAATAATATACTGGCGTGGATATGGAATTCCAATTTGACATCAAGTGGTACGGATTGTCCTGGCTTAAATATTTGGGCATTACGGGAAAATAGTTCGCTGGTAGATAACGGCCTAGGTGGTATGAATTGTCCTCAAAAAATCAATTGGTACGGAATGTCCGAACACCAGTTTTCTTCGTCTTCTCCTTATCGAGCGAGCTGTCTATGCGGTTCAAGCCGCGATTCAGTGAACTTCCGTTCGGGACATGACAGGTTCGAATCCCGCCGTTAGCAGCCCTGAAGATGATTTTCTATGGTTTCCCATTTTCACACCAGGCAAATGAACTTTAAGCTACTTCGTTACCAATCCTAGATCGCCGAAAACCTTCGAGGTGTTGGGGAAAAATTACACCACTAACAAGAAAATTAAAATTATTATTTTAACATTATCCTTAAAATACCATTACTCTCATTACTGCTATCATCACTATCTCCATACTTATCGTATGACTTTTAGTGCCGGGAGTGTCCGAAGTCATGTTCGGCTCGCCTAGTGCAGGTCTTTATATTTGACAGCCATGGGCAACCTGCGCGTCTTGATGGGGATGATAATGATATAGGGAGAAGGTGAAACCCGGTTAAACTAGGCTAGATCCATTTAAAGTGCCGATCGCAGGTAATTGGGAAAACACCAGGAAGAGAAAGGCGAAGAAGATGATGATTCTGTAGTGTTAAGCACACCCTACACGGTCAATAAAACTGTCAGTACCGACAAATACTGACAGTAATACTGATCGCGTGTGGACTGGAATGATGGAATGAAGGCCAGTACTGAAGCAGATCCGGATTTCCTAATCTGCGAGCGTCAGTACTGTAGAGTGGTGGGGATACTGACAGTTATACTGACCGTGTGAGTGCGTTTGTCATTATTTCTGTCAGTATCAACGGAGCAGCGGTGGACGACAAATGCGTTTCTCAGCAAGGCCAAGTAGAGGTGCTTGTGGAACCGTCAAGTAGGCCTATTGCAAAAGTTTATCGAGCTATATGAAACGCTGTCAGAATAAACGTAACACAATACTTTACATGTTTCCACAACTGCTGTACTGATGGAAACTGGTGACATTATAGAGGAAAACTTTAAATCTTCAACATTTATACCAGTTGCAAGATACCTCACTGTCACGCTAATCTCTCTGCCACCGATAAACAGCACCGCATGTTTGTATTTTACCTTATTACAAAACTCTCTGAAGCCTCCGTGGCTCAGACGGCAGCGCGTCGGCCTCTCACCGCTGGATACCGTGGTTCAAATCCCGGGCACTCAATGTGAGATTTGTGCTGGACAAGGCGGAAGCGGGACAGGTTTTTCTCCGGGTACTCCGGTTTTCCCTGTCATATTTCATTCCACCAAAACTCTCCATTCTCATTTCATAGCATATATCATTCATTAATAAATCACTTTGGGAGTAGCGACCCCATCGTACCAACAGCCTATATCTGCTTCATTCATTACATCCCTGACCCGGTCAGTGACTGGAAAACTGGTTGTAGGTTTTCATTTTCACAAAACTCTCTACCATTCGTAGTAGTTTCGCAAAAGTACCCTCACGCATTCGGAGATAGTTCTGATAATCTTCCGCTTCGGTATATTGTGTTTCCCTCAACACTTCATATGAGAATACTCTTCTCTTTTCCTAAGCCAATCTTTAACCCATCGTTTACGTTTAAACTGCGTTTCGTGCAGTACTAATATGATAGCTATAAAATGCCCGTCTTTTACGATCCATTTTGATAGAATACCACAATTGCCTGTTATAAATCTCATTCCGTAGTGACGGTTATTGACTTTATTTGTAAAGTGAGAATGCCGCAATGGTAAGCTAGTGCACTGGTACTGACCAAAATATTGACAGTAATAATGATCGTGTAAGGTCGCTACAATATTGATGCGTACTGTCAGTATTATTGACTCAGTATTACTGATCAGTATTACTGACCGTGTAGGGTCTGCCTTACTCCAGCGATTCTTTTCTCTGTCGCCGGTGTGTTCTGAACATTGTTCGTAGAATGCTTCGTTATTTCCAGTTACCGTGTGTTCACTGACCTTTTCAGCGTGCCTTCCATTATACGCTCTGAGCTTAAAATGTCAACCGTTTATTTCGAATTAATGACGTAAAATATGAACAACAGAAGTTACTAAAATGATGCTGAAAAAATACAAAACCGTATGTAACAAATACAAAGTATCAAGTAGTTTCGAGGACAAATTTTACTAGTCACGAGTATTTTCGTCTCCTTTGGACGATCCTCCTCTTTCCTAGTTTTCTCCAATTGGTTTGGGGTCGGCTATAACGTGTTGATTAATCCAAGTTTTACGGCCAGGTGCCCTTTCTAACGCCAAAGCACTGTCTCCTAGAAGCTACACAACCCGCCGCACGCAGCCAACTCGCTTGGTCTTGAAATATTTTTTTGCTAGTGGCCTTACGTCGCACCGACACAGATAGGTGTTATGGCGACGATGGGATAGGAAAGGCCTAGGAGTTGGAAGGAATTAAGGTACAGCCCCAGCATTTCCCTGGTGTGAAAATGGGAAACCACGGAAAACCATCTTCAGGACTCCCGACAGTGGGGTTCGAACCCACTATCTCTCGGATGCAAGCTCACAGCCGCGCGCCTCTAACCACTCGGCGGTCTTGAAATATTAGAACAGTAATTCGACTATTCATGCCTTCCATGTCAACACTTGCAGGGTATGCGCTCCCCAAATTTGACTCTCAATACGATTTTCATTTTAAAGGATAACAAAGGCTACTTCTCAGTATTTGTTGAAACGTTATAGGCAGAGCCCGGATGTTTATGCAGTAATAGGTTAGAATGAAAACTTACTGAAGCAAGTAGCAAGTATAGTCTACCATCACAACGAATATGCTATAGGGTTTGCATAAACATTAGGGGTACGGCCCCATCAGAACCCCTACAATTTATGCTACTCTTGCTACATTATGGAAGAGCGGGTGGCAGACACTTCCTACTAACCAAATTAGTTTGCAATCTAACCTATTACTGCATAAAAATCCGGGCTTTAGTTATAGGACTGTTTCTAAATACAGAACTTGAATTTGTGTACAATGGTTTTTCGGAAGAAGACTCATGTGCGGAATTAATTTTTTACAAACTACATTGTTTTAGAAATTACCGAGAAGAATATATATGTATCAAACATTAAAGGAAAGAAAACATTTTATATCTATGTACGCAGGCATTTTACCAAAATCTTACCTTGATGACTTGACTTAAATCGCAACGTAATACTTAAGCAATAAGTACACATGTCTTCTCTGTAACACTGTACGCTACGTGAGAAGCACAATGTCTCTAAGTGATGGTAACATGAAAAATGTCTTTTCTCAGTTGGAATAGCAAAAAATGAAAGGCTGTTTCCGATCCAGTGAGGAAGCGAGCTTCTGGTTGTGACGAAACATATTTAAATGTGCCCTCTGATACTGGCAATGGGTGAATCAACACTATAGACCTTGACGTTACAAAATTCACTGACACCCCTTCCTTAATTTCTAACAGTATTACGAGGAGTATTAAATAAATAAATAAATAAATAAATAAATAAATTAAATAAATAAATAAATAAATAAATAAATAAATGTTATATATATTGAGTACATGACTTGCCTTTGGTTACAGTTCCAGGACACGCGCGACTTTGCTTAATCTGAACGTGGACTGACCTAATAGCTACTCGACTTCGCAGGTTTACTTAGTATAGTTGAATCTCGTACAGCATTATCTGAATGTGACAACTTCAACAGAGGCTGAAGCAAGGGATAGGAGAGGAGAGATGTTTTGCAATCAGGTCAGAACAATATCCGTGGACACGTGTTGTTGACTTACGATAAGAGAATTCTCAGCTTCTGAATTCACTGGTATGGTATCAGCTTCTACACATAACTGTTTTCACTCACAGCTCATTAAAGTGATCCTACTGTAGAACATTATGAAAAGCCATTAAGGAAAGGTGAATGGAAATTAACTTCTTTCTACCGTCCTCATTTAAGTCTGATAGATCTAGCTAGAGGACTTCGTGAATTATTTCAATACTAGCGAATGTGCCCATGCTTCGCTACGGTTTTTACATCGCATACGAATTTCTAAATAAATTACTTTACACGTCGTAATTGAGTGCAGACCTCCACTTCGAGATTCACTTCTCCTACACGGTACATGATATTAACAATCGATTAGACGCCCCTTTTATCCTTCTACATGTTTGGTACAAAAACATTTTCTCGTATCTCCCATATTTATGGGTTAAATTGAGCTCGAAACTTTGAACAGGGTGAAATTTGAGTACATTTTTAACAATTTACATTATTTTTTGCATACTTATGTATAAGCAAGAATCATGAAAGTTGGTTCACATATGGCCTTCGATCGTGCCAATGTGCGCACCTTGATGACTATCTTTTGTATAAGTGTAAATAATGAAATATAGTGTAAAAATTACCAAATTTACGAACAATACAGAAATACAGCCAAATCTAACGTGTAACGTGTCGTAGGACCAAAGTTGTAGATTACTCCAAATTGAACGGAGATTGTGCCATCCGTTTTGTGATACGACTTATCCTTAAGCCAACAAATAGCTCAAAAGGAATGTCTGCACAGTCATTAAAATTGCCTCCGTATTTAGATATTTTTGGGGGTAAAAAGTCAAAAATGTGAACATCTTGCAATTTTTCCGTCGGTTGTAGCCTGAAAGCTAGAATTTCGGCAAATTTCAATTTTCTAGCTCACCTGGCAGAATGTGCCGCCATCTTGATTTGGGGGAAGGGAGATAAAAATTAGGAAATTCACGTGGATAAATTATACGACTGCGTTCTTATGATAAGCCCAAAATTTGAAACCTCCCAGCGTTCCCCCTTCGGGCAATTTTGAGAATTATCGATTTTTCTAGGAATGCTGGGATCATTAGCTTCTCCGGTACCAAATTTCAAATTTCGGGGATTTCTGGAAGTGCCTCATTAAGTCACGTTTATTTTCATTTTTATACCTTATATATATATATATATATATAGATCGCTCCAGACCGACTTGCTTATATAGACAATAATACACTTGAGTGCATAAGTTCTGGAGAAATTTCTAGATGGCATGGGCACAGTCTTGGAGAAGGAGAACAAGATGAAACTAAATAAGTCCAAAACAAAAGTAATGGAGTGCAGTCGAACGAAGTCAGGGGATGTAGGAAATATTACATTAGGAAACGAAGTCTTAAAGGAAGTAGATTAATACTGTTACTTGGGTAGCAAAATAACTAACGATGCCAAAAGTAAGGAGGATATAAAATGCACACTAACATAATCAAGGAAGGCCTTGTCTTAAGAATATAAATTTGCTCACTCCGAACATAGATATAGCAATTAGAAATATGTTTTTGAAGACTTTCATCTGGAGCGTGGCATTCTATGAAAGTGAAACATGGACGATAACTAGCTCAAAAAGAAAAAAAAATGTAATGTCGTATTACAGAAGAATGCTGAACGTGAGATTGCTAGATTTAATCACGAATTAAGAGGTAC
Source organism: Anabrus simplex (assembly GCF_040414725.1). Lineage (NCBI taxonomy): Eukaryota > Metazoa > Arthropoda > Insecta > Orthoptera > Tettigoniidae > Anabrus > Anabrus simplex. Next base: position 38,134,734 of record NC_090268.1, read on the forward strand.
TGAATCGGTGAGAGAAGATCGATTTGGCTCAATTTCACAAGAAGAGATAGAATGATAGAACACATCTTAAGACACCCAAGACTTATTCAGTTGCCTTTTGAGGGAAGCGTAGGCTGTAATAACAGAAGAGGTAGACCAAGGTACGAATATGGGAAGCAGGTTAATGCATATGTAATATGTAGTAGGTACGTAGAAATTAAAAGTTTACCACAAGACAGGGTGGCACGGAGATCTGCATCAAACCAGTTTATGGACTGATGACTCAGAAAACGACAACACCTAACATTAGACAATTAGAAGAGCTGGTAATTATGGTTTAGGGAGCCAAAGTTGGGGAAATCGTTTTATGGGGCCTGACTTTGGGGACAACTAGGAGAGAAATTAAAAATGGTTCTCATTTTAAAGTGAACATCCTGATGGTTGGGGACTGTCGTAAAAGGCGACTAAAAGGGGAGACCAAGGGATGATCGAATTAGGACCATGAGACTATTTGTTTAGCACCATCACGCGGGGAACACCATGGGTCGCCTTTACTTGCGAGTAGTACCACTATGTTAGGCACACAATAGGTTTGTGATTAGTAGCAACAGTGTGTGAATCAGGATGGGTTTTACAGTACCTGTGATTAGTACCACTACATGCGGAACACCACGGGCTTACGTTGCATGTAATTAGTAACATTATGTGAGAAACACCACGGGTCTGGCCGTTCCCTGTGATTAGTACCACTATATGAGCGACACCGTGAGTCTGCCCTACCTATGATTAGTACCCACTTTGTGAGGAACACAAGGGGGTAGTAAGTAGTATAATTGGACAGTTCGGCGGCCACCACCACCACCGGGCTCCCAGAGGCCTCCTCCACCACCACCACCACAGCCAGAGGCCTCCCAGAGGCCTCCTCCACCACCACCACAGCCAGAGGCCTCCCTGAGGTCTCCTCCACCACCCGCGGGAAATTTGAATTTGTAAACAAATCCACGTGCTTTTTGACAGCTGTCATCGACAACAACGCATCGCTAACCTCAGTACTGTCATCTTGACGGGTCTAAACCTCAGTAGTACCAACTTAACCTAACTAGCGCGAGGTAAACAAAGCCACGTGTTTTTTGACAGCCACGTGCTTTTTGATAGACAACAACGCATCGCTAACCTCAGTACTGCCATCTTGACGGGCCTAAACCTCAGTAGTACCAACTTAATCTAACTAGCGTGAGATAAACAAATCCACGTGCTTTTTTGACAGCTGTCATCCGCCATCTTTAAACCACAGAGCACCGTGCTGCCCTCTTTATCGCAGTAGCTGCAAATTCGTCACCTGTCACCCGCAGTGCTGCCATCTTAACGGGCCTAAACCTTAGTGCTACCAACTTAACCTCAGTAGCGCGAGATTAGAATCGGTAAACAAAACCACGTGCTTTTTTGACAGCTGTCATCCGCCATCTTTAATCTATAGAGCACAGTGGCGCTCTCTTTAGCTACTTACCTTTGAAATGTGGTGGCGGATAATTTGAAAAATGCTCTTTGACAGCAGCCATCTTTAATCTAGAGAGCACCGTGCTGCCCTCTTTAGCTAGATACCTTTGAAATGTGGTGGCAGGCAATTCCACATGACAGCAGCCATCTTTAATCAAGAGAGCACCGTGCTGCCCTCTATGTGGTGGCGGCAATTTGAAAAGTTCTACATGCTCTTGTTTGGAAACAAACTCACGCGCTTTTTTGACAGCCGTCATCCACCATCTTTAATCAACAGAGCACAGTGCTGCCCTCTTTAGCTAGATACCTTTGAAATGTGGTGGCGGCAAATTCCACGTGCTCTTGTTTGGAAACAAAGCTATGTGCTTTTTTGACAGCTGACATCCGCCATCTTTAATCTATAGAGCACAGTGCTGCCCTCTTTAGCTACTTACCTTTGAAATGTGGTACGTCACAGCTGTCATCCGCAGTGCTGCCATCTTAACGGACCTAAACCTTAGTGCTACCAACTTAACCTTACTAGCGAGAGATTTGAATCGGTAAACAAATCCACGTGCTTTTTTGACAGCTGTCATCCACCATCTTTAATCCATAGAGCACAGTGGTGCCCTCTTTAGCTACTTACCTTTGAAATGTGGTGGCGGATAATTTGAAAAATGCTTTTTGATAGCAGCCATCTTTAATCCAGAGAGCACCGTGCTGCCCTCTTTAGCTAGATACCTGTGGTGGCAGGCAATTCCACGTGACAGCAGCCATCTTTAATCAAGAGGGCACCGTGCTGCCCTCTTTGTGGCGGTGGCAAATTCCACGTGCTTTACAAACTCACGTGCTTTTTTCTGTCAGCTGTCATCCACCATCTTGCATCACAAACCTCAGTGCTGCGCTCTTTAGCTAGTTACCTTTGAAATGTGGTGACGGCAATTTGAAAAATTCTATGTGCTCTTGTTTGGAAACCAAGCCACGTGCTTTTTGACAGCTGTCATCCACCATCTTTAATCAATAGAGCACTGTGCTGCTATCATGCGGGCAATTTCGTCAGCTGTCATCCGCCATCTTTAATCTACAGAGCACCGTGCTGCCCTCTATGTAGTAGCGGGCAATTTGAAAAGATCTGTTAGCTGTCATCCGCCATCTTTAATCAAGAGAGCACCGTGCTGCCATCTTTAGCTAGATACCTTTGAAATGTGGTGGCGGCAAATTGAAAAATTCCACGTGCTCTTGTTTAGTAAACAAACTCACGCGCTTTTTGTCAGCTGTCATCCACCATCCTTAATCTATAGAGCTCAGTGCTACACTCTTTAGGTACATACCTTTGAAATATGGTGGCGGATAATTTAAAAAGAAAAATTCTACATCAGCCATCTCTCGACGCTAATTGCACAAGATGGTGGCTATACATGACTCCTTAAAGGTGTTTATGCAAGATGGCCGCTATACATAGGTTCTTATGAGATGCCCTTGGGATGCTTGCGCAAGATGGCGGTTATACAAGGCTCCTTATGAGACGCCCTAAAGGTACTTGCGCAAGATGGCGGTTGCTCTTATGAGGCGGCTTAAGGGACCTTGCACAAGATGGCTAGAGATGCCCTAAGGGTGCTTGCGCAAGATGGCGGACGCAAGATGGCGGCTATACACGACTCCTTATGAGACGCCTTAAGGGTGCTTGCGCAAGATGGCTGCTGCTCTTATGAAGAAAGCTAGCTTAGAGGCTAACGTGTCGTGCTAGTTCGATTCATTAAATTTGGGGCTTAAATGCATAATGTTAAATATCTCGAAAACGGTGCATCGTAGAGCAAAACGGAAATTTTTCTACCCAATACCTCGGTTCGCAGTATGGGGAACATGATATCATAAGAAAAACATAGTCTAATGATGAGATCAACGGTTCGGTTCTAACTTAGGCCCTTTGGCATTAGCTCTGTTTCAGCTTGTAATAAAGCAAGTCTTCGTAACATGATCAGGTCTAGCTATGGTAGAGAGTATAACGTACCGTGCAGGTTCGATTCATTACATTTGGGGCTTAAATGCAAAATGTTAAATATCTCGAAAACGGACAAAATTTTTCTACCTGATACCTAGGTTTGCAGTATCAGGAACATGATAGCATAAGAAAAACATAGTCTAATGATGAGATCGACTGTTCGATTCCTACTTAGGCCCTTTGGCATTGGCAGCTATCTATTTCTACAAGATGGCGGCTATACATAGCTTCTTATGAGACAGCTTAAGAACGCTTGCACAAGATGACTGCTGCTCTTATGAGACGCCCTAGGGGTGCTTGCGGGAGGTAGCAGCGACAAGACGATGACTATACACAGCTGCTTATATACGGCCTAGAGGTGCTTACACAAGATGGTGGCTGCTCTGATGAAGAAAGCTAGCTTTCCATCGTGCAGGTATTTTTACAGCACTAAACCTCATACCTTTGAAATATGGTGGCGGGTAATTTGAAAAATTCGACGTGCTTTTTCATAAGCTGTTAAGGCCTCCTCTTATGTCAAGGCATAGCTCTATCGAACAAGTTTAAACCTGCATCGGAATAGCTAGAGTAAGCACGTGCTGCAGTGATGACGTCATTAAGCATGTTTAGACTTGCAAATCACAGAAGAAACGTAACAAGGCTGGAATCGAAAACTGCACTCTATGCCGTTAACTTTATCATGTGATCGGAACATTGATTGAAGTGTTTAGAACACTAAATAAGTAGAACCGAACACTGTACTCGATACAACATGTGTTTAGAACATGTCAGGGGATACCTTTGTTCTAAGAAGATTAGTTTACCGCACATTCCTTGTAGGGCTAATAGGCTAAGGGCCTAATGGGCAAAAGGGCTAATTGGCAAAAGGGCTAAAGGGCTAAAGGAGCAACAACCTCATCGATCGCTATCAGCAAGAACGCTTGTACTTTAAGTGCAGAAAATTATTCTTTATTTGTATATGGTTTCATGTTCAGAACAAGGAATGGAACCTAGGGGTTACGTCTTACCTAATAAAATCCCCGAGGTGCGATGAGTTACGTTTTTCGAACTAGTGTTTGGAACACTGAACTTTTCAAGATGATAGCAGAGAGTTTAGCAATGTTCTGTTGTTGGATTATAAATTCCGCGCTACAACATGCATAAGGTGGCAGCCTTGAGGTTTACTGCCGTAAAGATGACAAGAGTGAGGTTAGCGACGCTCTATTGTCCTTCAAAGTGAGGTTAGGGTTCGTCAAGAAGACAGCTGTCAAAAAAGCACGTGGCTATGTTTACCAAACAAGAGCACGTGGTCGTGACGTCACGGTCACGTAGTATGCTGCCTCAGCATGCAAAGTTCAATGTCTACACCTACGTAGTAAACATTCTGCTATGTTCACAAGATTTTTTACACATAACTATTCTTTATGCTTTAGGTTCATGCACATAGGCTATGCTAAGATAGCAGCACAAACACATGCGAACTTTTTAAATTCTAATGGAATAAGTTTAGTACTGCGTGCATCATGGATACATGATGTGTACACGCGTTTAAACATAGCTATACTTAATGCTGCTGCTTTGTTTACAAGATTTTTATACATTGCTATTCTTTATGCTTTAAGTTCGTGCACACACAAGCGATAGTCGTACGCTCTGGCAGGAGAAGTTTAGTACGATATTCGATACATACATTATCGATAGGTGATGTGTACACGCTTTGGAACATAGCTCTTCTTTGTGCTTCAAGTTCGTGCACATGGGTTAGGGATACACAAATGCGATTGCTACATGCTCTAGCGGAAGAAGTCTAGTACGATAGTCGATGCATGTAAAATCGATAGGTTATGCTAAGATAGCAGCACACTTACACGATTTTAGCACAATCTAATTGAAAAAGTTTAGTATGATAGTCGTTTCATGCAAAATCATTAGGTAATGTGTAGACGCTTTGAAACAAGGCTATTCTTTGTACTTTAAATTCATGCGTACAGGTTATGCTAAGATAACAGCACAATCTAGCGCAAGAAGTTTAGTACGATATTTGATGCATGCAAAATCAATAAGTAATGTGTACACACTTTGAAACATGGCTATTCTTCGTACTTTAAGTTCATGCGTCTTAGTTATGCTAAGATAGCAGCACAATCTACCTGCAGAAGTTTAGTACGAGAGTCGATACATGCAAATTCGATAGTTGATGTGTACACGCTTTGAAACATGACTATTCATTGTACTTTAAGTTCATGGGTATAGGTTATGCAAAGATAGCAGCACAATCTAGCGGAAGAAGTTCAGTACGAGATTCGATGAATGCAAAATCAATAAGTAATGTGTACACGCTTTGAAACATGGCTATTATTTGTACTTTAAGTTCATGTGTATAAGTTATGCTAAGATAGCAGCACAATCTAGCGGAAGAAGTTTAGTACGAGAGTCGATGCATGCAAAATCGGTAGGTAATTTGTACACGCTTTGAAACATGGCTATTCATTGTACTTTAATTTTATGGGTATAGGTTATGCTAAGATAGCAGCACGATCTAGCGGATGAAGTTTAGTTCGATGGTCGATGCATGTAAAATCGATAGGTGATGTGTACACGCTTTGAAACATGGCAATTCATACTGCTGCTCTGTTCCCAAGACTTTTAAGCATAGCTAATCCTATTGCTGCTCTTAACGACGTCGAGCTAAGGATTGATTACGTGACCGTGACGTCAGTACAACGTGCTCTTGTTTGGTAAACATAGCCACGTGCTTTTTTGACAGCTGTCTTCTTGACGAACCATAACCTCACTTTGAAGGACAATAGAGCGTCGCTAACCTCACTGCTGCCATCTTTACGGCGGTAAAGCTCAAGGCTGCCACCTTATGTATGTTATAGCGCGGAATTTAAAATCCAACAACGGAACATTGTTAACCTCACTCTTGTCATCTTTACGGCAGTAAACCTCAAGGCTGCCACCTTATGCATGTTGTAGCGCGGAATTTATAATCCAACAACAGAACATTGCTAAACTCTCTGCTATCATCTTGAAAAGTTCAGTGTTCCAAACACTAGTTCGAAAAACGTAACTCATCGCACCTCGGGGATTTTATTAGGTAAGACGTAACCCCTAGGTTCCATTCCTTGTTCTGAACATGAAACCATTTACAAATAAAGATTAATTTTCTACACTTAACAAAGTACAAGCGTTCTTGCTGATAGCGATCGATGAGGTTGCTGCTCCTTTAGCACTTTAGCCCTTTTGCCCATTAGCCCTTTTGCCCATTAGGCCCTTAGCCTATTAGCCCTACAAGGAATGTGCGGTAAACTAATCTTCTTAGAACAAAGGTATTCCCTGACATGTTCTAAACACATGTTGTATCGAGTACAGTGTTCGGTTCTACTTATTTAGTGTTCTAAACACTTCAATCAATGTTCTGATCACATGATAAAGTTAACGGCATAGAGTGCAGTTTTCGATTCCAGCCTTGTTACGTTTCTTCTGTGATTTGCAAGTCTAAACATGCTTAATGACGTCATCACTGCAGCACGTGCTTACTCTAGCTATTCCGATGCAGGTTTAAACTTGTTCGATAGAGCTATGCCTTGACATAAGAGGAGGCCTTAACAGCTTATGAAAAAGCACGTCGAATTTTTCAAATTACCCGCCACCACATTTCAAAGATATGAGGTTTAGTGCTGTAAAAATACCTGCACGATGCAAAGCTAGCTTTCTTTTTCAGAGCAGCCACCATCTTGTGTAAGCACCTCTAGGCCGTATCATAAGCAGCTGTGTATAGTCATCGTCTTGTCGCTGCTACCTCCCGCGAGCACCCCTAGGGCGTCTCATAAGAGCAGCAGTCATCTTGTGCAAGCGTTCTGAAGCTGTCTCATAAGAAGCTATGTATAGCCGCCATCTTGTAGAAATAGATAGCTGCCAATGCCAAAGGGCCTAAGTAGGAATCGAACAGTCGATCTCATCATTAGACTATGTTTTTCTTATGCTATCATGTTCCTGATACTGCAAACCTAGGTATCAGGTAGAAAAATTTTGTCCGTTTTCGAGATATTTAACATTTTGCATTTAAGCCCCAAATGTAATGAATCGAACCTGCACGGTACGATATACTCTCTACCATAGCTAGACCTGATCATGTTACGAAGACTTGCTTCATTACAAGCTGAAACAGAGCTAATGCCAAAGGGCCTAAGTTAGAACCGAACCGTTGATCTCATCATTAGACTATGTTTTTCTTATGATATCATGTTCCCCATACTGCGAACCGAGGTATTGGGTAGAAAAATTTCCGTTTTGCTCTACGATGCACCGTTTTCGAGATATTTAACATTATGCATTTAAGCCCCAAATTTAATGAATCGAACTAGCACGACACGTTAGCCTCTAAGCTAGCTTTCTTCATAAGAGCAGCAGCCATCTTGCGCAAGCACCCTTAAGGCGTCTCCTAAGGAGTCGTGTATAGCCGCCATCTTGCGCAAGCATCCTTAGGGCATCTCTAGCCATCTTGTGCAAGGACCCTTAAGCCGCCTCATAAGAGCAACCGTCATCTTGCGCAAGCATCTCTAGGGCATCCCATAAGGAGCCTTGTATAACCGCCATCTTGCGCAAGCATCCCAAGGGCATCTCATAAGAACCTATGTATAGCGGCCATCTTGCATAAACACCTTTAAGGAGTCATGTATAGCCACCATCTTGTGCAATTAGCGTCGAGAGATGGCTGATGTAGAATTTTTCTTTTTAAATTATCCGCCACCATATTTCAAAGGTATGTACCTAAAGAGTGTAGCACTGAGCTCTATAGATTAAGAATGGCGGATGACAGCTGACAAAAAGCGCGTGAGTTTGTTTACTAAACAAGAGCACGTGGAATTTTTCAATTTGCCGCCACCACATTTCAAAGGTATCTAGCTAAAGATGGCAGCACGGTGCTCTGTAGATTAAAGATGGCGGATGACAGCTGACGAAATTGCCCGCATGATAGCAGCACAGTGCTCTATTGATTAAAGATGGTGGATGACAGCTGTCAAAAAGCACGTGGCTTTGTTTCCAAACAAGAGCATGTAGAATTTTTCAAATATCCGCCACCACATAGAGGGCAGCACGGTGCTCTCTTGATTAAAGATGGCTGCTGTCATGGAATTGCCTGCCACCACATTTCAAAGGTATCTAGCTAAAGAGAGCACCACTGTGCTCTATAGATTAAAGATGGCGGATGACAGCTGTCAAAAAAGCACGTGGATTTGTTTACCGATTCTAATCTCGCGCTAGTGAGGTTAAGTTGGTAGCACTAAGGTTTAGGCCCGTTAAGATGGCAGCACTGCGGATGACAGTTGACGAATTTGCAGCTACTGCGATAAAGAGGGCAGCACGGTGCTCTGTGGTTTAAAGATGGCGGATGACAGCTGTCAAAAAAGCACGTGGATTTGTTTATCTCCGCTAGTTAGGTTAAGTTGGTACTACTGAGGTTTAGGCCCGTCAAGATGGCAGTACTGAGGTTAGTGATGCGTTGTTGTCTGTCAAAAAGCACGTGGCTGTCAAAAAACACGTGGCTTTGTTTACCTCGCACTAGTTAGGTTAAGTTGGTACTACTGAGGTTTAGGCCCGTCAAGATGGCAGTACTGAGGTTAGCGATGCTTTGTTGTCGATGACAGCTGTCAAAAAGCACGTGGCTTTGTTTACAAATTCAAATTTCCCGCGGGTGGTGGCGGAGACCTTTGGGAGGCCTCTGGCTGTGGTGGTGGTGGAGGAGGCCTCTGGGAGCCCGGTGGTAGCGGTAGCCGCCGAACTGTCCAATTATACTACTGTGGTATGAGTCCCTGCGATTAGTACACCTACTGTATGTGAGGAACACCCACCGAGCACAGAATAACATAGAGATGGCAATGCCTACCACAATGCATTGGCCCGCTGAAGCCGAGTTTTGCGCGCATCGCCATGTTGGTATTACCCGCAGTGTTAGTTAATTCTTATCCGAGTCACGTTAATTCCTATCAGAGTCTGTCATTTTAAAATATTTCTGTAACATTATTTCATTGGTTAACATATCTAACGCAGTAGAAAAGCGCCTTAGTCATAATTATAAGCACGGGACCCTCCAGAACACTGTTTTAATCGCAGTAACGGTAGTTAAAAATTCGGAAATATGAGCACAAATAGCCTGTTATTATATCAGATTGTATTTAGCTCAAACGAATGCCGATTTGCAAGGTGCAGCTAAAAATAATGGATCATTTTCATAAAAACCTATTTTAGAGATACCATATACAGTACACATCCACACATAATATCATACCCAATAAAAATATACACAGTCTGTAGGCCTATAAACAAAATAATACACGGTCAATAATAAAGATATCCTGGAAGACCAGTATGAGGTAAATAGGCTTAGATCTACTTGAGCACTAAAACACGTTTCTGCACTTTTATTACAGATAGATTTTTCCACAACAGGTACTTCCTGGACTGCTGTAGAGGAGTCTAATGAAGTCATCTCCATAGTCTTTATGTTTTTAAGGACCCTCCTTTCCTGTAAAATAAATTTAAGAAATAGCAGGCTTACTCTATAAATATGTATTTCAACATTTCTCAATCAAATGCTAAAATGAAGAGAAACTAACCTTTGATTGTATTTGTAGGTACTTTGGGAAAGCAGCAAACACAGATGGCACAGTCCATTCCCTCAGACTTACGACACACAATGAAGTACGATCACAATCACGTTCAGTAAAGTGAGCTGAACATATAGTGCTGAAAGGTGTGGGGGACCAATTTTCCCTTCGTAATGCTCTTATCCATTTCTTCCGCCGTTCATTATCTTTAGAAAAACTGTAAATGATAAAGGGGCTTCTTAACCTATAAGTGGAAAACAATTCGGCACTGAATATTCGCAAAAACATATTGCTTACCTGTGAAAAGTTATCCCTGGTATTTTCTTTGAAGCTCTGTTTGCACATCCATACGCTACACAAGTCGGCATTTTAAAATCATAACACAAACTTCCTTTATTTACTTCACACGTGGTGCACTGTTCACTTACTTACACTAACTGGTCTCCAATGTTTTGGTACAAACAACATGGCGGCCGCTGGTGTCCACTGACTTCAACTCAGACGGCACATTGCCTTCTCTATGTTATTCTGTGCTCGGTGGGAACACCATATGTTTGCGTTGCCTGTGAGTAGCGCCATACTTGTAGGTGTGCGTTACATGTGCGCATTACATTACCCGTGAGTAGTACAATAATGTGTGGAATTCCGCGAGTCTACGCTACTTTTGATTAGTACCGCAACATGATAAATACCATGATTCTACTTGACTAGCGATAAGTACCATTATGAGGGACCGATGACCTGGAAATTGGCCGCCTTTAGACTACACACATCATCGATTCAGGATTGTGTTTTAGAAGCAGTCCCTTGGTCAGAAAAAGTATTGTTTTACGCTAGTTTCTGGGAATGGAAGGCATCGCGGGTCGGATCCACTGATTGTTTTAAACTCATATTCATCTATTCATTCTTCGCCATCACGTTTTGAATTCTTGTCACTGGATGATTTTGGACTTTTAAATTTTGATTACATTTCGACTCATTTCGTACCATTAGGAGCCGTGACCTAGATGTTAAGCACCTTTAAACAACGAGCATTATCATCATTTAAATGGACCCGGCATCTGGAAGAGATTCTCTCTTTAAGAGGTTGTACTGATTGCCTTACAATATTGCTTCACACAATTACTTGTGGAGCGCAAGCGCGCCAACACAGGCACGTATGTACAAGACCTACAACTATTCCCTCCCTCCTTTGCCTCTGGACAAATCAGTGTCAAAATTGCTCTAAAGTAGCTGTAGTGCCCGTCGCTGACCGGACAAGCACACAGCATGTGCACAGTTGTCTACCGGGCGAGGTGGCCGTGCGGTTAGGGGCGCGCAGCTGTGAGATTGCATCCGGGAGATAGTGGATTCGAACCCCTCTGTCGGCAGCGCTGAAGATGGTTTTCCGTGGTTTCCTATTTTCACACTAGGCAAATTCTTAATTACGGCCACGGTTGCTTCCTTCCCACTCTTAGGCCTTTTACTCGCGACACACCAGTAAACACGTCTATCGGAGATGAATGGCAGCAGAAAAAACTATCACATCACAACAATGGTCAATGTAATGTTATTGTTGATCATTTTTATGAGCTTTCGATACGGTAGGCCTTCATATTTAGTTTTCTTCCGACTCTGTTTGATCGTTCCTTTACTTTTTATTTTATTTTATTTTATTTTATTTTATTTTATTTTATTTTATTTTATTTTATTTTATTTTTTCGGTACGGTAAACACTGTGTGAAACATAAATGATCGGAATTTAATTCTACTTAACGTTAGTTATGTACTATGATCGATAGAACCAGTAGTAAATATTTGAGAATTACATTTTAGGCCTCCCCCTAAACTACCATTTCATTTAGCGCGAAATAAAATTATTTCTATCCTAGATTGTTGTGCCTTATTCCCCGACTTTACATACCGATTTTCATTAAATTCTCTTTAGCCGTTTTCTTGTGATGTGCGTACGTACATACATACATACATACATACATACATAGATGCCGCAAAATTAAAAAGTACATTTCCTTGTTCTGTGGACACGATCGATACAGAAAATCCATTCTTTTAAAATTCTGAGCTATGTAAAAGTTTGTAAAATGTGGGCATTGTGCTTATTAGCAACAATTAATACATTATTACGAGAGAATACTAGAAGAGAGATACTAAACGCGTACAATACAATGAAATACCCGATGGGCACGGCTCAACCGGACAAGTTACAAACGTAATTTACCCGGAAAAGGATTAATGACTTCGTTTCAATCCGCAGGTGAATAACAGATAAGAGACTATGAGGGGAGGAGACGATAATATTAATAATAATAACATTGGTTTTACGTCCACCGATCGAGTTGTCGTGCGGTTAGGGTCGCACAGCTGTGAGCTTACATTCGGGAGATAGTGGGTTCGAATCCCACCGTCGGCAGCACTGAAAATGGTTTTCCGTGGTTTCTCATTTTCACACCAGGCAAATATTGGGTCTGTACCTTAATTAAGGCCACGGCCACTACCTATCTCTTCCACATCCTTACATTGCCGAAATCCTTGGATGTGTTGGTGCGACGTTAAACAAATAAAAACTAGGTTTTACGTCCCACTAACTACTATTACGGTTTTCGGAGATGCCGAGGTGCTGGAATTTTGTCCGCGGGAGTTCTTTTAGGTGCCGGAAAATCTACCAACACGGGGCTGCCGAATTTCAGCACCTTCCTAATGCCACCGGACCGAGCCAGGAAAGGACCTAACAACTTGGGGCTCAGAAAGCCAGCGCCTTAACCGTCTGAGCCATTCAGCCCAGCATAGTAATCGAATAATGATGTTCATATTTATCAGCTTTTGTAAGTATTCTAAAGGGCATGCGGCTGTTAAAAACAGGGCCAAATGCACATGTGCGGTACAGGCGCACCAGCGACCCCACAGATATGGTAAAAGCGGAAGAGAAGAAGAAGAAGAAGAAGAAAAGTATTCTAATGATTGACACTCTTCTCTGTCAATGCAGTTCATCGCCTGGCAGAACACAAGGTCAAGTGAAAGTAAAGAAGAATGGGTAATAAGAAGTGTTTTTTTGAAGAGGATATCCGCATCAAATAGAACAATAGTCCAGACAGCGGATGCCAGAAGGCTAAGTTCAAGGGCAATTTAAAATAGTCAGGATTTTAAAGTCTTGAGAAAGACATCCATTATGACGAAGTCGATGCCACTCAGAGTCCTTCATTCGGCGATCATCGTACGTAACGAAAGGTCATGGGATCGGAAGTAGGAACCATGACTTGCCTGTGCTTTTCTTGTATGAAAACAGAGCCAACGCGTATTGTTAGTCAAGAAGCGCAAATCCCAAGGCGAACATTTATAAATAGGGCTCGCAAATTGAGGAAAAATCGTTTTATTTTTCCCCTCAAGTATTCTGGATCACTGCGTATTGGTTCTTTTCTAACCTTTTGTGCGTCTTAGCGGTCTTCTTTTGCAACTTCTTCTTCTTCTTCTTCTTCTTCTTCTTCTTCTTCTTCTTCTTCTTCTTCTTCTCAATTCGAATCATCATAATAGTTGGGCCCACGAGAGTTGGAGTCTGACGTTTAGCGCCACCGTCGAGAAAAGTTGAATAACGCTGCTCAAAAATGGTCTGTTGCTATAGTAACGATAACAGCGATGCCACATTTAAGGAAGCTATCGCCACGTGGGTTGGCTTGCTTTCAGTCGCTTTTGTGATGATATTCGGAGTGGTACTGTGTTAGCTGTGTTAGTTGTTGCTGGTTAATGTAATTATTTACGTGTTTTTTTCCTGAATATTATTTTCTTTGTTAGTTTTACTTTTTGGTGAGTTAATCAGTGGCTAGTTGTACTGTTCTATTCTCTATTTTAACACGTGCATTTGTTGAGGTTATTGCCAGTTTAGTGATTATGAAAGCTCATATTTATCGGCAATGATGTGTTCTGTCTTAAAAGCTGAAATTATTAGCACGAGCTTAGGAACGGGTCAAAGTTCAATGAATTGTATTGAGCCTACTTATTTGATGAAGTATTCAGCCTGTATGAAAGGGTGATATGCCACAGATGGAGGTAACTATGACAACGCAGCGTACTTCGTAGTTACTGCTTTCACCGCTCACACGCCAGACTCCAAATCTCGTGGGTCCAACTGTAGTTCATTAACAGGACCCGGATGTTTAGGGAAAGTCATATTTTTTCTTTGTCTCTATCTTTTACCTGATTGGATTTTGATGCCAATCAGGTGATTATGGTCACAACAAAGTGATCTTTATTTGTCATATAAATGCATATTTGGCTATTTTTGTCATAGGGTCATACTTGAGCTGTTTTCGTAGAAACGTCATATTTTTGTCATATGTCGGCAGTTTGACGACAGTTGTAGCTGTGCAAAATCATATTCCACTTACCGAATCGAACAAGAGTTCACAAAACATGAATCTTGCAACACACTTCAAGTCCATCCGCGGAGAAGAAAGAAAAACGTATGTGAGTAATGTACTGAAAGCTACTTAATTCGTTTCGTGGCACTCATTTTAAACTTTAACGCATTTGAATAATATGAATGAAACCTGAGCTAAACGTACCAAAATATTTAAAGGAATAGATTAATTTCTAGTTTCCTCGTTTTTTCAAACCATCAATACATGGTGCAAACATGTTCTGACTTAGTGAAATTAGTACTTTACAGGTATGTATTCACAAATGTGAGATGAGTGAATCAAGGACAATAGACTGAATAACTATTAAAGATGTATATTTAGGAAATCAATATGAAAGTAAGAATAAATACAAATGTGTATCAAAGGAATTGCCGTTTCGATTTATAATTTATTTTAAAATGGTCATATTTAGATTAATCATTTTCGGGCCACATTTTAATTTTTGCGAAATATTTCGTCACACTTGAGGTTATATTTCGTCACATTTAAGGTCATATTTGCTTGCTTATTTGCGCTACTTCTAGGTCTTAAAACATCTGAGCGCTATTCATTAAACGTCTTTTCTCTAGTATATACGTATATTTGAACCATATCTGAAAACAGAGAAAATGAAATAAAAATGAAATGAAGAAATGAAACTAGTGCTTGAAAAAATACAGGGGTATCAAAATACCAGCAACGTAGATGAAATAGTGAAAAGAGAAAAAATTGATGTGACTGTTTCTGAAGAGGAAGATCTCACTTAATTCAGGTACGAACCCTTAACACACGTTGGTGTGGAGATAAGTTTCTCTATGTTTCACAACGTGCTAGATGAAAACAGATGATCCTTTACACCTAAGAACCTGGAGATGACTATTGCGATATACTCCAAAGCAAACCGAGGTAAGATTTCCGAATTCCAATTTCTGTAACCCGAGTGTGGTTAAGCCAGATATGATTCCAGTTATACTAATTTAAATTTCTTTCTCCAGGATGTCCATTGCGGGTTCGCTGAATTAAGTATAAGCGGAAAAAATGTTCTATATTATGCAAGTACATTTTTAACGAACATGGAATTCCTTTATTTTCAATTATGTATGTTTAAAAATACACACTGTCTGGTAGAAGTATTTCACTCACACTTTTGCACTGTATGAAGCATATCCCAGAATTTTGCATTTTTAAATATTATATTCTTTCATTAAATATGTAATTAAAATAATTAAAACTAACATTATGAATTAATTTGGATCGCATTTTTAGGTCCCTTTTGCCAGTACACAGGCCCTTCTTTTTTATTTTTTTATTTAGGCAATTTATAGCTCTTCATCTTCCGTGCCCTATCTATAAACATACCAAACGCTATTTAGCTTACGACCTCTAAGGCAGAGCCTCCGTGGCTCAGGCGACTGCGCGACGGCCTCTCGCCGTTGGGTTCCGTGGTTCAAATCCCGGTCACTCCATATGAGTTTTGTGCTGAACAAAGCGGAGACGGGGCAGGGTTTTCTCCGGGTACTCTGGTTTTTCCTGTCATCTTTCATTCCAGCAACACTCTCCAATATAATTTTATTTCATCTGTCATTCACTAATCAGTGCCCCAGAGGACCGCGACAGACTTCGGCAGCCGGCAAAATTCTTATCCTCGCCGCTAGATGGGGCTTCATTCATTATATTCTTGACCCGGTCATTGACTGAAAACAGATTGTGGATTTTCATTTTTACCTCAAACGTCATGATTTCTATGACAAACAATTCAGGTTGACAGTCAACACATGGTTATTACTACAGAAAATACATTGCAGCCTCAGAATTTTTGAACTATGGTTAATATTCGAAATAATCTTTCAACGTATTAGTTCGTGTTCAGCACATATTGAAGAGATGTTAAGTACAGAAAAAATTGTCAACTGGACACCAGTGGGATCCGAACCCATAACCTCCCAATTTCGCGTCGGTTGTTCTATGCAGTTGAGCGCTTCAATATCCTCAGCAGTGGATCGCACATGCGCAGGCATATTGTTTCTCCCACCGTGATCTATTCTGACAATGAGTCATGCACAAGCTCCTAAGTTAATGAATGAGTCAGTGCCCAACGGGATACAAGTGAAAAGGAAACTCTTGAAATTGAGTTACAATGTGAGCACTTAACGAAATTTAAAGTAAGTCTACAGGTTCGACACATTTTTGCAGATCATAGACATTATTTACGTCTATTTTCCTTTCATCCGCTTGAAACACTGTGTTTTATAATCGATACCAATATTTAATTACCTTTGGCGTAACATAATAGAACACCCTGAAAAATTTGAATCTTGTTTGATAACCAGTTAGGGGGTGCGTGGGATTTTTTACCCATGGCAAAATGATGTATTAATAATAAATCCTTGCTCTGGCGGGTATTTTGTATTCTATCCCCTTGCTACTTTCCTAATGGACTCTCCCAAACAATGTTTATTGCTTGATATTTTACTAGCATCCGTGGTATTCGAGCTGGTGACAAGTGTAGTTTAGACGTTAGTCTGGTTGTGTAGTGCAGTTCAGTTACAAGCAGATAGCAAGAACATTGACAACTTTCAGATGTGGGTGCATGGGCGCATTCCCCTTATCTCTAATAATAAACAATTTAAGTCCTACTAACTACTTTTACGGTTTTCGGAGACGCCGAGGTGCGGAATTTAGTCCCGCAGGATTTATTTTATGAGCCATTTGAGCACTTTCAAATACCACCGGACTGAGCTAGGATCGAACCTGCCAAGTTGAGGTCAGAAGGCCAGCGCCTCAATCGTTTGAGCCACTCAGCCCGGTCTCGTATCTGTAGGACTAAATAATATCTGTACTGGAAGAAATGTGCATCCGGACGGGACTCCTCCAGCGATCGGTCAGTCCTACATCCGATACTTCAGACATGTCACCACAAGAACTGGTACCAAAGAAAATATTGTAGTAGATGGAAAAGTTAACGGCAAAGACCTGGAGGGAGGCATTCCAATTCGATGGGTGGTCCAGCTACGGCCTCTGATAAGGATATCTCCCGATGAGGCTACCCACGCGGTGCAAGATCGGTAGACCTGGCATAATCAAATTAGAAATGTCAACGCATGAGACAACACGCCCTTAAAGGGGATAAGGATTAAGGAATAAACTAATAAGCTCCTGACGAAGCCATATTGAAGCCATATTCTCTAGCAGATATCTCAACCTTTCCCTTAAGCCGCTTATTATACTGTTCAGCTCAGAGTTCGCCGTTTGCCCGAACCTCTGCACGGCAGGAGGGCTTCTTTGTAGTGATGGGATATTCGATTCATTTTAATGAATCGATTCATTTTATTCCGATCACGTTCTGAATCTATACAGTGAGCTGATTCACGGTTCATTAGAGTCATTATCGATCCTATTGCATCTGGTGTAGTGTGTTCTGATAAGACAGCAGCAACAACATTCAATGCTTGCTGCTGTCATCTGGTCTTCATTCTATGAACTGCTTTCCTATGCGTCATCTAACTTTCAGATTCAGTACTATACTTGCTTATTATATTACAGCACAAGACTTACGTAGTTAATAATAATAATAATAATAATAATAATAATAATAATAATAATAATAATAATAATAATAATAATAATTACTGACATAACTCAAATTTTATACACTACCTAATTGTTTACACGGTTCTCTGAAAGTCACAACTCATATATATAGAATTAAATGTAGAAATACCTGTGTCCACAATAAGTAGCCACATATTAAATATAAATCAAATAAGTTTCTTTACGTCGCACCGACACAGGTAGGTCTTATGGCGACGAAGAGATAGGAAAGGGCTAGAAGTGGGAAGGAAGCGGCCGTGGCCTTAATTAAGGTACAGCACCAGCATGTGCCTGATTTGAAAATGGGAAACCACGAAAAATCATGTTAACGGCTGCCGACGGTGGGATTCGAACCCGGCATCCCCCGAATGCAAGCTCATAGCTACGCGACCCTAAACGCACGATCAACTAGCTTGGTCATTTTTTTAAAATGCATTTTTCTATTAGCAGAAGATTTTTTAAATCGTCATATTTTGTATAGGCTACACGAGATGTGCAGTAGCCCACTGGTTTTCTGATTAAACATCTTTTTATTTAAGCTATTGCATCAGTCTGCTCACTTACCCACTGTCCACGTACACCGGTGATCAATAATAGAATCACGAGAAGTATTGTGCAGTCGGGCGACATACGAACTAAGAGAATAACGAGCGGTTCTTCCGAATATAAAACAGACAATTTAGAGTGGCCATGAGCATGACTCATAGTCATAGGGTAGGCTAGATAAAAATGGTATTGGCTTTACGTCCCACTAACAACTTTTATGGTTTTTGGAGACGCCGAGGTGCCGGAATTTAGTCCCGCAGGAGCTCTCTTTACGTGCCGGTAAATCTACCGATAAGAGACTGAGCACCTTCAAATACCACCGCACTGAGCCAGGATCGAACCTGCCAAGTTGGGTACAGAAGGCCAGCGCCTCAACCATCTGTGCCACTCAGCCATCCGGGGAGGCTAGAGAGCTGAGTTTAATTAATTGTCGAACGTCAACTAGATATAAAAACACTGACTGATTAAACTAATACGGTAAATAGAATAACCTAATAGCCTGCCTACTTACAAAGCTAAGTACTTTAGATTTATGTTTTGACTACCTTTTTAACACTGCAAATAAATCCATCTATTATTTAAAACTCCCTGTAAGAAGAGGGCGGTCAATGCAATTGGGTATTATTTTCAAATGAGCTCAGCTCGAGAGGTCCATTTAGCGTACGATTCTTTCAGTGTACCATGGCTCTGTATGTATTGCTTCAGAGGAAATTCGGCTCCCCACCAATGTCCAGTGTACCGATAAGGAGCCGTGTGTGTCTTATGTCTCACTGAGCCGTGATTACACACGATACATTCAGTGTGCCATGATTCACTGTGTCTCGCTGGAGCGGAAGCTCGGCTCCCCGCCAATGTCCAGCGTCCCGCTGGTGAGCCGTGAGTGCGCCACTCAGCACTGTCCGCTGCGAGTTATCTGAATCGTGTGCCGTGAGCTCCCCGTTCCTGTGAATCGATTCACTCGGACACTTGAATCTATACACTGCTTCGAATCATGCACTCAGTAGCCAACACTACTTCTTTGGTGCTCCGCAAAACTATAGAACTCGCCGTCAGATAATACCAAGAGATTGTCTTCTTCCAAATCTTAAAAATACTCCATGTTTTGGCCAACGAACTTTAGGGGATATCTTCCAGATGGTTTAAAGAAACTTCAATTTTCATACTACGAAAAACGAAAATTCTTCTGTGGAACTACGCAGCTGTTTCGCACGTGTTTTTTACCAGCTGTTGTAATCTAAATTCCTAGATCATAAATTGATGAACCGACGACGTTCAGCGTCGACGAATTTTCCTTGGTTCCCTCTTTTCCCGAATAAATTGCCTCTTTGGTCCGCCATGAAGTCGGAAGAATGACTCCCGTGTGCATTTGAAATCTAACGAACATTAGATCGTATCCCGTTCGTTTCAATATAAATTGCCAGCAGCATGTTTTAGCTCAGCCTGACAGCCGTGTATCAGGGGGCCATGAATTATTTGTTAGTGGCCAGTGGTGAGCTGCGGTCGAGCCAGTAATTGTGAAACATGACACTAGGAGCGCATACTGCTGTGAATTATGGGCTGGACATCTCGCACGTTGCGGGCACATCCCCAGCAGTAAGAGCGATACACCGGGGACAGTTGATAGTTGTTCTTGTTCGCTCCTGATTTCAATTGAAATGTTGAAAATATTTCTTAGCATATAAAGTAGGGGTCGCCATCCTACGAAAAACGTAAAATTAAGTTATTTCCTGAATTGTGCCGAAAGTTAAAGGACTAAAGGCTTGGAAAGGTCTTGGATAGCTCTGTCTGTCTGTTAGGTCATCAGACCAGAGGCTGGTTGGATCCTCAAATAGCACCATCAAAAGTTATGCGGTTATAAGGAAACCGCAAAAACCAATGACAGCACCAAAATGAGGCGTACTAGGCAAGACGAGGAGTGAGGTAGTTTGCCATTGCTTTCCTCACTGAGTCAGAAAGTGCTATTGCAGCACGACTGACCCTATGAGCAACACCTTTCATAACACTCAGATGCACTAGTCGTGCTCTGAATGTCATTACTCAGCACCACCCATACCCCAGCAGCTTCCATATTGTCACAGCCATGGATGAGGCTGGGACTTCGGTGGAAGCTACTCTTTACTCTGGCCTGTGCTAAGAGATGGATACAAAAATACTATATCCATCAAGAAATGGCATCAAACTAATAAACAAATTTTGAAAATGACTTCCGGCCTAAAAGCAGTTCCGAAAAAAACCAGCATAAAATCTGTTGTTTCTTTGCTAGTTTACTTTTTGATTGAAATCCTAGCCAAATTAACTTATTTACATAATTATTTCTATAATGTGTTCCAACAGTATCAAGCTTTCTTTTTTTGGTTTTTGAAAAATATTCACACCGAATGTAGTTATAAGGGGCTAAGTGAAACTCGGCATTGACTCACATTAGCGCTCGTAGTGATGCTTATAGTAAGTGAAACAATACATTGCACGGCCGACTACCGGATAACGATGATAAAGGAAATAATTGTAACTTTTAGAAATAGATAAGGAATATATTGTCATAATTGATTATATTTTATTTACCTAAAATTCGTAGCTCATATCCCTAGGGTGTTTCCTTGCTTGTCTGATGGGCTAGAACTGTGGATCTTTTGCTATTGGTTTTACGTTGCACCGACTCAGACAGCACTTATGGTGGCGGTGGAATAAGACTGAGTTAGGATTGGGAAGGAAGCCACCGTAGCGGTTAGTAAGGTACAGCCTGAGCATTTGCCTGGTGTGAAAATGGGAAACCACAGAAAAAAAATTCAGTACTGCCGATAATGGGGTTCGAACCGACCATTTCCCGAGCACAAGCTCACAGATACATGAGTCAAACTGCACAGCCAACTCGCAAGGTTAAGTCTTAAAGTGTTCCAATCATCTATAAATTAAAAAAATTGATGAAAATAAAAGTCAGTCAGTACGACCATTCTATCGGGTCGATTTCCTTCATTTTTTTAAAAATGAAAGGTATTCATGCACAGATTTGTCATCAGGCACTATAAATCACTTAACTTTCGCCTTCCTCAAATTATTTGATTTTTTCAATTTTATGTCTCTTTGAAGCTTTTTGGCTCGAATTGAGGTACGGAGTTCGTTTTGACCTAAGAACACTCAGTGTATCAAGATATTTCATTCCAGCTCTTAAATATTCAAATTATTTGATTCTGAGGAAAGTTATGAGTGCACATTCAAGTTGACGTCCCATTTCTTTAACATTTTTTTCTCACTGAAGCAATTAAATCTTTCGTTCTAATTGAGGTACGCAGTTCGTTTTGGTCTAAAAACACTCAGTGGATCAAGCGCTTTCTTTTGAGGAAATAACTACTTAAATTGCTAGATTAGAAAAGTTATGAGTACATTTTTCTCCATGACGAAGATCTTTCAAGGACTTCTCAACAATTCAGCGCGTAGTGTTCCAAGGAACGTTTAATTCAATTTCTTTGTGTAATGTATTTTCAAGTGTTTTCTTGACACAATATTACATTCTATTACCGCAGCAGATCATGTCCTTTATTTCATTAAGTCGGAACTTTGCAAATACATCCGTGAGGATAGTAACGAGCACCATACATTGTACATTGCGGGCGGAGCCAGCGGGAAACTGCTAGTTAAACTTATTTGTTTTGTTAGAAAACTCTTAACTAGAACCAAGGAAAATTTCATATAATGACTCAATAGTTAACATATTTCTGCTCAGTTTTTTTATTTCGGTCAATATTTTCTTGTGATATTTATTTTGTGGGATATATTCATTATAAACGGAAGACACTCCTGACAATCGCGAGCCAAAATGAATGGCTCTCATTTTCGAAGTAGTTGCTTTACGTTATAAAGGACCCTCCTGAATGATTTGTTAACACATTTCTATTTTCATAAACGTGCCCACCGATGATGTTAAGGCTCACATTCACCTAACAAAAGACATGGCTTAACAAGCCTGAAGGGCCATGGCCTACCAAGCGACCGCTGCTCAGTCCGAAGGCCTGCGGATTACGAGGTGTCGTGTGGTCAGCACGACGAATCCTCTCGGGCGTTATTCTTGGCTTTCTAGATCGGGGCTATCTCACAGTCAGATAGTTCCTCAATTGTATTCACGTAGGCTGAGTGGACTTCGAACCAGCCCTCCAATCCAGGTAAAAATCCTTGTTCTGACTGGGAATCGAACTCCGTGCCTTGGAGTAGGAGGCAGGCAGGCTACCCCTACACCGCGACGTCGGATGACGTTCATCTAGTTATATAAAAATGAATGTGACATTCATGTATCACGATACCAAACAGCGATGTCCGGCACCTTCTTACATTGTCTTTATATTTTGCCGATTCAAGTTTCGCAGGTGTTCAGACATATATAATAATAATAATAATAATAATAATAATAATAATAATAATAATAATAATAATTATTATTATTATTATTTTACGCACCCGAAACTTGGATAATTTATGGCAGACCACAAGTAAGGTACATGGAACAAGACAGAAAAATCTTCACAAAATTTTTTAGACCAAAATACGATTTACGGAAACTGGATGGAAAAAATCACAAGAAACCTACGAAATCACAGAAAAATTCACAGATACAATCGGATAAAAGGGCCAGGAAAGATTTAAGGTCCTCCACATACAATGGATAACATTAGACTAACAAAGAACGTCCGAAACCTAGCACTATCCCTGAAAAATTGCACACTGTTGTCAAATAGAAATAAAGTAAGGCATACAAGAAATTAGTATTAGCGAAAAAACTAGTTAAGACAAAACACAATTCGGAACATTAATAAACAAACAAAAACTTGCTGAAAAACGGAGATTCGGCATGGATGAGGAGAAGAACGCAAGGAAAAACTCAGCGAGTGAAGAAACTTGAGCAAGAGAAGAAACAGTGTGCAAAATAAGTTCAAACAAGGTCCCTAGTTGGGATAAATACATAAAAAAATACCTCCCACAGACTAATTTTACTGTATATAGCTGTGTGTAATATGAGAGTAATCATCACTTTTACCTATGGTATAATGGAGTTCAAATGGCATGAAATTTTGTAATTACTTGTTTGACCAGAATTCACTGTGCGTGGTGTGCCTTCTAGTGTAATGCAAAATGTTAATCACATAGCCTAACGTTTGATTTACTTTGCATGCATAATATAGTTCAATTACAAATCGAAATCCTCTCTAACAAAACAGACACTCAGTTGACACGTTGCTAGACGTAGACATTACAATAATGAAGAAGAAGAAGGTGCTGAAGTTTTCTGTGAGTTAAAAAAAGTCTGATAAAATATGAAATGGGAGGAATATACAAAGTTTGTCCAATCCTTGTCCCGTTTCCCTACGGGGTCGGGTATGAAGCGAGATAAATCTGTCGCGGCGGGCTTTTATGACCGGATGGCCTTCCTGACATCAACCTCCACAGAGGAGTTAAAGGGATGAAATGAATGACGTGATATATGACAGTAGGAACAGAGAAGGTGAGCTCCGGTGCCAGCACATAGCCTACTCCTGTCGAATAGCACCAAGGGGTCTGCTCAAGGCTTAACGTCCCCATCCAACGAACGAATCACCATCAATAGCGTCATATGCCCTCACTCCATATGAGCACTGCGCAGAGGTTTGGAATTTAATCCAGGCTTTTGGCACGCAATCTAGTGATTAGAAATTGTACACCACCACCTCCCCTACCCTGCCGGCCAACATTCTGATAAACATTTTTCGGCCAATGGGACTCGAACCGGCAAACCACGGCGTCAGATCGTTTAGAATTCAGCGCCTTAACGATCATGGCCACCAGGCGGACATGTGTGAGGAACATACAACACCAGACCTAACTCTTTATCAAGCAACTGTACATGCAGCAGGCTGCTGTACTGTGGTTGAAATATATATTATTTTACTTCATTTCATGTTGTTTTTACTTCCGTTTTTCACTTTAATGTCAGGCTTAAAACTACAGTAGAACTCGGTTATAACAACATCCAAGGGACCTGGAATCTTGTGCGTTATAAACGAGTGTCATAATAATCCTGACTCGTATTATCAATGTAGTGAGGTGGAAAATGAAAAATATTGTAACAAACTTAGTAAGACTTTTTTTAGATTGATGTATTCACTTTAAAGCATTCCATCAACATAAAATACACGTACAATTAAAACTGGGTTGCTTCGGCATTCACACTATTCACTTCGCTGCTCAATTTGCCGAAACTAATGTTTGAATCTGCTAAACCAGCCACTGTTGCACACACATTCTTCATCTTGTAATTCCTTGGCAGATTCTTCTGATTTTACCATAAGAATAGGTCCTCTAATGTAGCTTCTCCGTTGCTTAAACCACTTAAGCAGCGCTCCATCCACGTCGCTCCGTTCCACAGAAATAATAATAATAATAATAATAATAATAATAATAATAATAATAATAATAATAATAATAATTTTTTGCATCCGAAACTCTGATAATTGACGGCAGATCACAAATAAAATTATAGAGCCAAAGAGAAAAATCATCAGAAAAATTCTAGGACCAAAATACAAAACACGGAAATTGGATGGAAAAGAACCACCAGAAATCTACGAAATCACAGAAAACTACACTGATATAATCGGAAAAAAGGGCGAATAGCGTTTTACAGTACCCCATATACAATAGATAACATTAGACTAACAAAGAACATCCAAAACTCTGTCGGTTATTTCGTTAGTGAACATTTTGACAGCATGAAACTATTATTGATAAAAGTAGACTTCATTACTTGTGAGAAACTACAACGAAATCATAGATCTCTCTCCAGCAAAATTAATATTTGTCGAAAACCAAACACACAGAACATTGTTGCACCAGTGGTCGCTATATTCTAGAAAGGTGATAATGTGTTAAGGTGGTGTCGAAGCTAATAATTGCAGTTGAACACCGAGTGTCCATGGATTGACTTGTGGTATGTGTAAGATGTATTCAATAAGAGACATATATTTTCCGAAAGCTCATCATTCCATCAGCCAGAATACAACTGTAACTACTGTATACTGGACTATATGAGCTAGGTATGGACAGTACACAGTGAAAAAGCTAAGAGGATGTCTTTGAAATCCAACACCAGAACTGAGCTTTATGATTCACCAGACTTGCTTGGTAGTTCAGTAATTTAACAGCCTGTAGGCTGTGTTAAGGAGGTTGAGGCGGAGGTGCAAGTGAAGGTTAGGCACAGGCAGAGGCCGCTGAAGCCATGCAATGATTAACTCTCGAGACTGCTACACAAGAGTCGCTATCATTGAATGGAGATTGACAAAACCAACAACTAAAATCCTTAGAAATTTTGTGGATTCAAAATCAATACGATTAATAATAATAATAATGCCTGGATTAGAGGCTCAGATGATTGAGCCGCCGGCCTTCGGACCCCAACTTGGCAGGTTCGATCCTGGCTCAGACCAGTGGTATTTTAAGACGCTCAAATAAGTCAACCTCGTGCCGGTAGATTTATTGACATGTAAAAGGACTTCTGCGACATTAAATTCCGGCATCCTGGTGTCTTCGAAACCGTAAAAGTAGTTATTGTTATTAATTATTAAATTAATAACAATAACAATAACAACTTAACGATCCTCTTACTGTTGAGAGTATTAAGAGACGTCAGACCGGGTGAGTTGGCCGTGCGGTTAGGGGAGTGCGGCTGTGAGCTCATATCCCGGAAATAGTGGGTTCGAATCCCACTGTCGGTAGCCCAAAAGATGGTTTTCCGTGGTTTCCCATTTTCACACCAGGCAAATGCTGGGGCTGTACCTTAATTAAGGCCACGGTCGCTTTCTTCCAACTCGTAGGCCTTTCGTATCCCATCATCGCCATAAGACCTATCCGTGTCGGTGCGACGTAAAGCCACTAGCAACAGAAAAGAGACGTCAGATCACCGTATTATAGCCCAGTCAGAATTAAACTTCCTTCCTATCGACACAGACCCCAGTACCTAATCAATTCCTTCTCACTGTCCGTCTCATTGTGTGAAGTCTTCTCAAGATAGGGATGAATGAAAAAGTTGCAAAAAGTGCAGTACATTATTACATTTATTTTCAGTTTATCATCGTACAGTTTTCATTGATAGTCTTTACACTTAGCACTTATGCTCTTACCCCCTGCATCATCATTCCCTCGTGTAGTCTCAGCCTTGTTTACAGCCTTGTCCAACTCCTGTAAGTACCCTGAACGAAGAACTCATTCTACCATCAATTCTCACTGCAGCCCAATTGTCAACATAAATGCCTTTGATTGATTTTAAAATCTACCCTTAATCCCATAGTCTCCCACTATGGCGAATATATTTTCCCTCCGTACCCTATCATTTGCTTTCTCTAGATCTACGAAACACAAGTATAACTGTCTATTCCTCTCGTAGCATTTTCCAATTACCTGGCGCATACTGAAAGTCTGATCCTGACAGCCCGTCTGTGGTCTGAAACCACACATGTTTTCATCCAACTTCCTCTCAACCACTGATCGCATCCTCACTTCCACGATGCCAGTGAATACTTTGCCTGGTATACTAATCAATGGGATACTTCGATAGTTGTTGAAATCCTTCCTGTTTCCTTGCTTACATGCTGCTTATACTGCCTTTGTCCAATCTTGAAGTTACCTTACCAACCCTCCATGCTAATGTTATTACTCTATGAAGCCATTACATCCCTGCCTTCCCATTGTACTTCACCATTTCAGGTCTAATTTCATCTATTCCTGTTGCTGTATTCTATATTGTTTTCTATATTATTATTATTATTATTATTATTATTATTATTATTATTATTATTATTATTATTATTATTATTATTATTATTATTATTAGCCCAGCTATTTTGCTGAATGGTCAGCGTATTGACCGTCGGATCATAAGGCCCCGGGTTCTATTCCCGGCCAAATTGGGAATTTTAAGGAAACTGGGAAGCGTGATAGGCTCAAAAATACCAATTTTCGTTTTTAACCGTAAAAAAATTTGTCTTTCCTGAAGAATATCGTGTGTCAATTATTGTGCTGAAGTTATATTTGAGGCGATAAAATTGGGTTTAAAGATAACTCTGCACGCTGAAGATCATTAGTTGCCAGCTACCAGTCAAATATTCTTTTTTGACTTTCCCCAAGTCATGTTTTTTGAAAGTTTTGTACCTATTTATCAGAAAATATCACATAAATGTATTTAAAACTTGGTAATCTCTTTGTGTGTAGAATTAAATTTAATCATATATCTTGATTATTTAATGGAGGCCAGTTTGAAGGGTACTGAAAATAATAATTTCTCAACTCCTGTAAACAATAGAACAATTTTACTTCAGCAGTTAGAAGAAGGTTTATATATTAACCATGCTAAGTTTCTTTGGTCTGGTTTGAGTAATTCCTCAGAAAAAGGTACCTCAGTTAAGGGAAGTTTTAACAAGATTTTAAACATTTTATTTTTTTGTTATTTGCTTTACGTCGCACCGACACAGATAGGTCTTATGGCGACGACAGGACAGGAAAGGGCTAGGAGTGGGAAGGAAGCGGCCGTGGACTTAATTAAGGTACAGCCCCAGCATTTGCCTGGTGTGAAAATGGGAGAACACGGAAAACCATTTTCAGGGCTGCCGACAGTGGGGTTCGAACCTACTATCTCCCGAATACTGGATACTGGCCGCACTTAAGCGACTGCAGCTATCGAGCTCGGTAACATATTTTTGAATGTGTTTTCTAACACAATATATATTAAACATACAAGCTTATTATTCTACCCGAATAATGAGTATATTATGAATACTGTATAACAAAAGAACTTTAAGGGAAATATCTCTTTCATTTTATGAGATATATGTAACTAAACATCGGAAGTTACGTTTTTATATCGTTTCGCACTTCTCGGTTCCCTTAATCGTGTCTGATTAACTGATCTGACTCGGAGACTGGGTGCTCATATTTGTCCCAATACATTCTTCTCCATCTACACAGAGCACTGAACACCATTCTACCAACCGCCACAGAAATACGTAAAAGTGAGCCATCCATGAACATAAGGCCGTCTGCCGTGAAACTGGGTCAAATCCTCACAGAGAGCCTAGTCCAAGAATTGGGAATAGGTCAGGAAGAAGAATAAGAATATCATTAATATTAAAAATAAATATAATATATTTTTCAAAAAAATTGAATAGCAGAGGTTCTGTGTACAGGGTTGTGACACTGTGCACTGCTGATATACAGTACCTCTCAGAGCCAATATAGCGAGTAGCAAGGAGCAATAGGCCTACGGCTGTGGCAGAACTGTTCATTATTCACGATGTTTACTTAGGCTAGCGCACGATAATTGTTCTCTACGTAAACACTGACTCGTCCCTGCAGGCGATAACGACCTGGTGCGTCTTGCATGACAGGAACATCCAATTACGACTCCTCTTTATCTCAGGAGATTGGGACGCCACACGGATCCGCCTAAAACTTCTCAACTTTTAACAATTCCATTATGGGAGAATACTGATTTAATTTCAGCCAGACTCATCCCAAACATCTTCTTGTCCTTACGCTCTGCCAAGAAATCAATATAAGAAAAGATAGACTTCTAAAGAAAAATATATTAGTTTTATGAGCAGACGGGGGGGAGGGGGTGCGATATTGAAGAAGATTAATGAGAACTATCTGTATGGAAAGGAAAACAAAAACAGATAAAAGAGCAAGGAAGTCTGATAGCCACATTTTGAAGAAGAAAAAAACAAGAACAAGATTTCTGGGCACATACAGTTTCAGTGAACACTAGCACATAACCGCAGAATGCATCGAGTAGTTTATGTTGCAAAGTTACTAATTTTCGAGGTAACGGAATGATACGTATGATCTGTTGTGGTAACAGAATATAATAAGATCCAATAAACACACACAAACACACACAATTCTAATCAAGAATGAATGGCCACACTTACTAATTGCTGTCTATTTACAAGTCCCTCTTCCTTACGGCACAGCAGGCGGTCCGGCCTGTTGCTAAACCTGCGAACGGCTAACCCTTACTTTCACTTCCCCAAGTCCAGTCAACTCATACAGCAGCTGTACGAAAACCACTGGATTCGAACACAGGGCTACGGGCTACACAACACACTATGACTGTTCCTTGGTTCGACTCCAGACAGTCCAGTAATTCACAGAGTCACAGGCAGC
This sequence comes from Anabrus simplex, assembly GCF_040414725.1. Classification (NCBI taxonomy): domain Eukaryota; kingdom Metazoa; phylum Arthropoda; class Insecta; order Orthoptera; family Tettigoniidae; genus Anabrus; species Anabrus simplex. The sequence continues at coordinate 38,164,490 of NC_090268.1, forward strand.
GAACAACTGAACAACAACTTCTCAACAGTATTCAACAGCAGGACGATACTCACAACAGCGAACATTAACACAGGTCTATTTACCTTCACACTCACGATAACGGTTTCCCTCGCCGACTCACGGCGATCCTCAGTCCACAGAAATACACAACACAGTACTCTCAGGTAGTACAGTGTCTTCCGTTCCGCACCTCGTCTGTATTCCAACTACTGGCTACTCGCTTGACACTCCTACACACCAACAACAGCTCGTCGATCAGACCTCAGTGGGACACTAGCGACAGCCAACACCTCTGTCGCACTCAGCCCAGCCACGGAACCCCAGCAAATAGTCTCACCCAGACTCCTCAACGGAGCCAAACTCTCCTCGACTGTCGCGGCTAGCCTTTCCTTTTATAGCTCGGATGGTAGGAACCAGAAGTTTCGCGAAGTAGCTAGAGGCGGTGAATTATCGCTTAATCTCCAAGAAAGTCATAGGTAAGCCAGCGGAAGAGAACAAAACAAGGCCGGCTGGGATCTCCCCGATTGGCTGATACACTAGTCCTTTCCAGGAAGCACCGAAATGAGCTATCACAGTTCTGGTACAAAACAATATGATATCAACAAAACCAAACTCCACAGCGCAATAGCCACGAAGGTCCTTGGCCTACCAACCGACCGCTGCTCAGCTCGAAGGCCTGCAGATTATGAGGTGTCATGTGGTCAGCACAACGAATCCTCTCGGCTATTATTCTTGGCTTTCAAGACCTTGGCCGCCATCTCACCCACAGATAGCCCCTCAATTGTAATCCCGCAGGCTGAGCGGACCTCGAACCACCCCTTAGATCCAGGTAAAAATCCTGTCCTGGCCGGGAATCGGATCCGGTACCTCCGAGAAAGAGGCAGGCACGCTACCCCTACACCACGGGGCCGGCTCGTTATACCGACAAACACTTGAAAATATATTTTAAAAACTGAAAATGGATTAATGTTTTTTGGTAGTTGCTTTACGTCGCAACGACACAGATAGGTCATGTGGCGACGATGCGACAGGAAAGGGCTAGGAGTGGGAAGGAAGCGGCCGTAGCCTTAATTAAGGTACAACCCCAGCATTTGCCTGGTGTGAAAATGGGAAACCACGGAAAACCATTTTCAGGGCTGCCGACAGTGGGGTTCGAACCTACTATCTCCCGAATACTGGATACTGGCCGCACTTAAGCGACTGCAGCTATCGAGCTCGGTGAAAATGGAATTACAGTTGAGGAGTTTGTTCAAAAGATGCTATTTCGAATTCTATTCTTTTTTTAAGTATTTCGTCTACATGCATAGGAGTACTTTAATACTATCTAATGCCATGAGCAATCTAGACCAGAAAGATGTAATTCCTTTAAAGTAGTATTATACCCGATCTGGGTACGTTCCATGTGCCTTTTATTATACGTTTCCTTGAGGTTTTCCACTACTTTCTTTAGGTGGAAATAGTGCCTTTTCAACAGACACTCATTTGTTTCTCTGCAGTTTGGTGCTTTTTTATTTATTTACAAGTTGCTTTACGTCGCACCGACACAGTTAGTTCTTATGGCGACGACGGGACAGGATAGCGCTAAGAGTTGGAAGGAAGTGGACGTGGTTACAGGCACAGACAGCATTTGCCTGGTGTGAAAATGGAAACGACGGAAAACCATATTCAGGACTGCCGACAGTGGGGTTAGAACCCACCATCTCCCGAATGAAAGCTCACAGGCGCGCTCCTAACCGCAGGACCAACTTGCTCGGTTTTGATTTTGTAGAATTATAGAATCAAGCAACACCTCACATGACGTGTTACCATGCTGGAATCCACAGCTACACTAATTGTTCACCGCGTGCCACCATGTTTTTAGTTACTGCTAGATGGCAGCACTGTTGCATCGCCGTATGACGTCATACCTCGGCCAGACTCTTGCTTCCGGATACACCGTTCTTCCTCTTTACAGTGAGATACTGAATACTGTCGTTGCACACTTGTCTAGAAATTATTTCGATTTAAAAAAATCAAGTTTGTATCGCTCACCGGCGCAAGCACGGTTCCAAAACTATTAACGTCTATGTCAAAATGAAAATTACGAAAAATGAGCAACAAACAACTGAATAAGATGCATAAAGTGACTTTCATGAACATTCACGAACACACGTTCTGAAGTAGCGGGATAATTTTTTATGTTGAAAATATTTCTTAACCGACAACGTAAAGGTCCCCATGCTACGAAAAACGTAAAATTAAGCAATTTCCCCAATGTATATATTTAAAAAATTGATGAAAACTAAAGTCAGTCAGTACGGCCATTCTATCCTGTCGATTTCCTTCATTTTGTTTTAACTGAAAGGTATTCATGCACAGATTTGTCATTAGGCACTATAAATCACTTAACTTTCGCCTTCCTCAAATTATTTGACTTTTTCAATTTTTTGTCTCTTTGAAGCTATCATATCTTTGGCTCTAATTGAGGTGCGGAGTTCGTTTTGACCTACGAACACTCAGTGGATCAAACTCTTTCATTTCAGCTCTTAACTATTCAAATTGGTTTTCTGAGGAAAGTTATGAGTGCACATTCAATATAACGTCCCATTTCTTCAACATTTTTTTCCTCATTGAAGCAATTAAATCTTTCGTTCTAATTGAGGTACGCGGTTCATCTTGGTCTAAAAACACTCAGTGGATCAAGTGCTTTCTTTTGAGGTAATAACTACTTAAATTGCTAGATTCTGAGAAAAGTTATGAGTACATTTGTCTCCATGACGAAGATCTTTCAAGGACTTTTCAACAATTCAGCGCGTAGTATTGTTCCAAGGAACGTTTAATTCAATTTATTTGTGTGATGTATTTTCAAGTGTTTTATTGACACAATATTACATTCTATTACCGCAGCAGATCATGTGCTTTATTTCATTAAGTCGGAACTTTGCAAATACATCCGTGAGGAGGGTAACGAACAACACCATACTTTGCACATTGCGGGCGGAGCCAGCGGGAAACTGCTAGTTGTGCTGAAAGTTGAAGGGATAAAGGGCCCAGAAAGGTTTCAAATTGTGAGCCTCGGATAGCTCTATCAAAATGTAAATATAAATAAATTTCTAAAATCACTTGCGGCCTAAATGCAGTTCCGGAAAACAGCCTAAAATGGCTCGTTTTCTTTTTGAATCTAATCCAAGCCAAATTAACTTATTTACATAATGCTTTCTGTAATGCGTACCTTTGGTCAATACCCTCAGGAGTTTTTTAAAAATTTTTGAAAAATGTCCACACCGAATATAGTTATATAAGGGCTTAAGTGAAACTCGGCATTCAATCACATTAGCGCTCGTAGTGGTAGACAAAGCCAAACTGCTACTCTAATCGACTCGATAACGTAGATTAAGAAAATTATTTTAACTTTTACGAATAAATAAATAAATAACATATTCTTATACTTTATTATATTTTATTTACCTAAAATTCGTAGCTCATATCCCTAGGATTTTGCTTGCCTGAAGAGCTGGAACTGTGGATCCTTTCTCACCAGATTAAAAAGTAAAATATATTCTACAACGACAATTAATATCAATATAAATTAATATAAATGGAAAACGATTGCACCCGTGATCGAACTCGCGACATTCAGAACCAAACACGAATAATAACCACTTATTTACTAAGGAGAGTTAACACTGAATTTAATGACACATATTTAGGAAGATCTCAGTAACTAATTTCTGCCATGATAATCATGACATAGAAGTCGTGGTATATTTGAGAGTTTATAACTCGAGTCTTGAGTAAGGGCATAAAATCTACTAGGTATGGCTTGAAAGAATATTTTAACAACTCAAAATGTAGAGAGCGCCACGTCAGTATGAGCGTATCCGGAGTTTATTGAAGCTTTTAAGTGCTTTCCAGTGTACGTGTTCTTAGCTCCTTTCATAAGTACGAACCTTGTTAATGCGCTCCTTCGTCATATGAAGACGTTCTTCTCCTTACATTATTAGAAATGACTCTAGCTTGTCAGCAGAGCTTCAATTTCTTATCCCTGAACTGCACTAAAATACAATATTCTCCATGTATTGCTATTCAGTATTTTTGTACTGGTAAAGAGTTGAAGGAACATTTCGAGAATCTCAGTTTATTACCTACGTAAGTGATCCCATAATGATTTATTAATTATTATTAATTAATCCTTTAACTCAGCCATTCCCAAATTTGGTCGACGGAACCCTCGGGGGAGGGGGCCGCGAGGATAATCCAAGAGTCCGCAATAATAATAATGCAAGTTGTAAGTATTTGATGAGCGAAATTTTATTGTATACACACACTTCATAGACTATTTACTATCTTTAAGAACTATGTCTTCACTGAACTTACATACGGTATGTGTAACTCTTAATTTGGCCGATAGATAGTACAACTTAGCAGCGCAAAGGGAATAAATACTCCAAGGGAGTGTAAGTGATGTAATTGTGAGACACTAGACATTCCTAGTTTCCACACTCAGACCACATTTTCCGCCTCTGGTGGAGAAAATCTCGTGGATCAGAATTTACTTCTTTGAAACTGAACATGAACTGCCTTCCCTTGAGGAAAATCATCTAGCCGAAGTACCTCGGCACACAGAAAGTGAAAAATAAATCGAAGTATGATGCGGGTGGAGAATCAGATGGAGTGGCATGTTTAGCTCCAGGAAGTTCCATGAATGCATCACAACTCCATGTCTCTGATAGACTTTTGTGTCCATGACGTCTCTTATACCCTAAAATTTCTAGAAAGAAGATACTGCGTTTAATGGCTTTCATGGCAACATACCTCTGTGTGTGTGTGTGTGTGTGTGTGTGTACCTTCCTGCTCTCACGCAAATGAAAAAGTAGTACGACTTTAGTACCACTAGATGCCAGCACTGTTTCATCACCGGATGACGTCATACCTCGACCAGACTATTAGTCTACTTCTGGATACATCGTTCTTCCTCTTTATAGTGAGATTCTGTCCGACTCGTTGGCTGAGTGGTCAGCGTACTGGCATTCGGTTCAGGGGGTCCAGGGTTCGAGTCCCGGCCGGGTCGGGGATTTTAGCCTTCATTGGTTAATTCCAGTGGCCCGGGGGCTGAGCGTTTGTGCTGTCCCCAACATCCCTACAACTCACACACCACACATAACACTATCCTCCACCACAATAACACGCAGTTACCTACACATGGCAGACGCCGCCCACCCTCATTCGAGGGTCTACCTTAAAAGGGCTGCACTCGGCTAGAAATAGCCACAAGAAATTATTATTATTATAGTGAGATTATGAATACTTGTCTAGAAATTATTTCGATTTGAAAAAATCATGTTTCTGTACCGCACGTCGGCTGAATTCTTCGCTTAGAATGACTTCGCTTGTTTAATGCTGAAAGCATTTGTTAGCAGGGGTCCTCATCCTCCGAAAAGCGTAAAATAAGCAATTTCCTCAATTGTGCCAAAAGTTCAAGGGCTAAAGGGCTCGGAAAGGTTTTAAATTGCGAGTCATGGATACCTCTATCAAACTAAAAAAAAAAAATCGTAAATCACTTGCGGCCTAAATGCAGTTCCGGAAAAACAGCCTGAAACAGCACCATCCGTTCCATTGATCCAACACCCACAACAAGTGAATTTTTTCAAGTAAGTTTTCAGATCCAGACGGTTGTAATTAAATCAGCCAAGTGCCATACTGTTTTATAATATCTGTGTATGTATTAAGTATCTTTATGTAAATTAATTTAAAATACACTTTCAAAGAAAGTATATAATTCGTGATAATAGACTGCTTCTGGCCCAGGGGCTAATGAGCAAGATGGCCGCTATACATGGGCTCTTATGGGGCTAACCCACCGAGAGCTGGACCAGGAGTCATACATAAATTATACGAATAAAATCCAACCTGGTAGCATTGCAAAATTCTGTTTTTTGTTTACTGAATGCATCATTATGTTCTGTAGCTCAGAGCTGCCTGGACATGCTCAGGGGGCCTTAGAGACAAAAAGTCAGGAAAAACCTGCTCTAACTTATTTTCATCCAGAGTAAACAGGGGAAAAGTCAGTTAATATACAAGATGGTCGGAAACAATATAAACGGGTATTTGAGCGTTAGAGAGTTGGTCATACTGATAAATAATTTGAAAAATAATTGGATATCTCGCACCATTGTCATTTTTATCACCTGCTGAAGTTAGCCAATTAGATCGCTCCGTAGGCGAATTCAAATGGGCTTTGCGAGGCGGTGTTCCTAAATCTGTACGTGGCTTAAGATCGGCTTTAGAGCAGCCATCGAAGAAAAAGAACTTCTCCAGGGGAGTGATTTGAACAGGGACCTCCGAGCTGACAGGATCGCGCAATGGCAAGTACGCTACTGTGACACCTGCTGATATCCACGATGTGTGTGGCTGACGCTAATTTCTTGATATTGCTCTCAAGCCGGACCGAGCTACTTGCAAATTTAGCAACACCGCCTCTCAAAGCCCATTTCAATTCGCGCGCGGAGTGATATGATTGGCTGACTTGAACAACTGATAAAATGAGAACGGCACGAGATACCGAATTATTTTCTTACAAATTGTGTCTCAGTATGACCAACCCTCTAACACTCATATACCTGGTTCACGTTGTTTCCGACCACACTGTCGATCAGGGCCTCTCAAACACCCACATTTTCACGCGTGCAAACCGAGGCGCAGAGGTTCTCTGCACCGTGCATCGGTCCGACTCCGCTCGGTTCGGACCAGCGTTTTGTCTCGGGGCGACTCGATTAAGCTCGATTCAACTCGACTCGTATGGTGGAACGCTCTAGAGCGAGCAAGGAAGGGGGAAACAAGCGGAGGAAGCCGGGCATGCGTAGGGAAAGAGAGAGACAGAGCTATTGCTCAAAATCGAGGAGTGGGGAATCCGCACTCTCGTCAACCTAGCGAAGCCGTTTTATGCACCTTGCGCCGCGCAATGCACTGGTGGATGCACGCGAAGAGGCCCTGTTGTAGATTTTCAACTATAATACTGGATGTATCTAAGCTCAACGTAAAATATTTCGGGATGGATTCCTCATATAAGGGGAAGGAAATACGGTATGACAACATGCGTATGGAGATGCATAATTGCAGAGTTATCCGACATTCTAGTTGGTGCATAACTAACAGCAATGGAATATATGACAGGCTTTACGTGTCCCCAAAGGTAAAATTACGGAGGGTTTAAGTCAAGCGAGCGTGGTGGCCAAGCAGTTCTTCCACCTTTACCTGTCCAGCGTCCAAGATAATAGGCAATAAGTTACCCGCGGGCAAAAGACTGAAATGTGTGGGATCACCATCAAGCGTCAAGTAAAAAGGCAAAGGCATGTTAGTGGTATGTCTTCCATGTAATTAAGTAATGTAGTACCCAAGAAATCTGTGTAGTTCTGTCCAGTAAGCCTGTCCAGAGGAACACAGGGCCCTAACGGCAATGACAATGAACTGGAGGGGACAGGATATCGTGCGTGTGGGGAGAGAGACTAAAGGTAGGTAAGGGCCACATAAAATTTACTCGCAACCTGATAATTGTATTTTTTTATTTCTTAGAATGTGTGTTACGTCACACCGACACACATAGGTGTTATGGTGACGATGGGATAGGAAAGGGATAGGGCCGGGAAAGAAGCGGCCGTGGTCTTAATTAAGGAACAGCATGGTGTGGAAATGGGAAAGCATGGAAACCATCTTCACCACTGCCGACAGTGGGATTCGAATCCACTATCTACCGAATGGAAGCTGACAGCTACGTGCCTCAAACCACGCAGCCCCTTGTTCGGCCTGCAACAATTGGGAACATGCATCATTTTCAAAAATTTTTTTTTTGAAAAGTACACCAATGAAATAGTACGTAAACGTATTACATTGTGGTATGTTGCCTTGTTTTCTACCATTAAAAAAATATTTAATAGTGCCTTTCCGCAAGGCGAGTGAAATGGCCTCTGACGTAAGCGGCGCGCTGTGACGTCACGATCCAGTACCGCATGCAGCTCTACCAGCCGTTGTGCATCAGCCGTTGCTAAAAGCCGATTGTTTATTATTCATGATCGCGAATAACTTCAAAATGACAGAAGAAAGGTTCAAAACAACACAATCAGACAATCTATCATGTGTAAATGTCATCATTCTTGAAAAACAGTGACTTTTGTGGCCGCAGAAATTCGCGGATAACAAGCAAGTTTGTAAGTGGCGTCTTTTATATACGTGCAATGTACTGTAACCCATAGTATTAGGATAACAACGAACCTGGATAGATATCACATCACTTTCAACATTTCCTTCTAGACTGATTCCCCTATTAAAGAATAACATTACATTTTCGGGCTTTCAGCATTAGTAAAGTAAGAAATCGGATTTCAGCACTAACATAAACATATAGGTAGCATTATAGTACTAGTCCGCTTCTGTGGTGTAGTGGTTAATGTGTGCCACTCCCGGAGGCCCGGTTTCGATTCCCGGCTCTGCCATGAAAGTTGAAAACAAATAGTACGAGGGCTGGAACGGGGTCTACTCAGCCTCGGGAGGTCAACTGAGTAGAAGGGTTTCGAATCCCACCTCAGCCATCCTCGAAGTAGTTTTTCGTATTTTCCTACTTCTCCTCCAGGCACCTAAGGCCACGGCCGTTTCCTTCCCTCTTTCTTGTCTATCCCTTCCGATCCTCCCATCCTCCAACAAGGCCCCTGTTGAGCATAAGAGGTGAGGCCGCCTGGGCGAGGTAATGGCCCTCCTCACCAGTTTCATCACCATACTCAAAGTCTCACGTTCCAGGACACTGCCCTTGAAGTGGCAGAGGTGAAATTCCTCGCTGAGTCCGAGAGAAAACCAACCCTGAAGGATAAAGTGATTAAGAAAGAAAGAAAGAAAGAAAGAAAGAAAGAAAGAAAGAAAGAAAGAAAGATCATAGTACTATAGGTCTATAATCTATCATTCCCAAAAAATATATATATTTATGGTTGGGACAACTGGTCTACCCACTTCCGGGGCCCATGAAAGAGAATTAAATATCTTTGTGGAGGGAAAAAGTTAAACATGATAAAGATAAATATGACTTCATCTAGTTTTCACAAGTCGGGCTGAGTGGTTCAGACTGTTGAGGTGCTGGCCTTCTGACCCCAACTTGGCAGGTTCGATCCTGGTTCAGTCCGGTGGTAGTTGAAGGTGCTCAAATACGCCAGCCTCGTGTCGGTAGATTTACTGGCACGTAAAATAACTCCTGCAGGACTAAATTCCTGCACATCGGCGTCTCCGAAAATCGTAGAATCGTAGTTAGCGGGGCGTGAAGCCAGTAACATTAATTACATTTGGCTTTTAACAAGCTGAGCATATCAGGAAAGAAAAGTGTCCTGGTGACATTTTAGTCGCTCAATACAGGAATGTCTTTGGGTGCTGTGACTTTTACTTTTTTTTTTCTTTTTTTTTTTTTTGCTGTTTGCTTTACGTCACACCGTCACATATAGGTCTTATGGCGACGATGGGACAGGAAAGGCCTAGGAATGGGAACAAAGCGGCCGTGGCCTTAGGTAGAGCCTCAGCATTTGCCTGATGTGAAAATGGGAAACCACGGAAAACCATATTCAGGGCTGCCGGAAGTGGGGTTCAAAACCCACTATCTCCCGGATGCGAGCTCACAGCTGCGCGCTCCTAACCGCACGGCCAACTCGCGCGGTATTTTTACCCTTCGGTTTATTGACTTGGCTTGTATAACCTAAAACTTAGGCTAAGTTGGATAATATTTTAAACACCTACATCACTATTTTCACCTTGTGCAATTATGTTATTTATTTCATTAATATTATGATAATTATTATAATTGAGCATTGTTAACTTATAAGACCCCAACAGACAAGCATTGGTTTTGTGTAGAGTTATACATTTGTTAAATTCACGTTGTTTCCTTTCATGATGTACACGCCTATTCTTTGTTACATTATGGAGTATTTAGATATAGCCTAAATTTCTTTACCAATTAAGCTCTTCAATAAAGACATACATAACTGTCCCATGCCAAGATATATTGGTAGAATTAGAGCTGTCAAAATGGTTCATAACCCCTTTGATTTATTATCTTGACATGGATCATCCAAAACATAGGTTAGGTTGGGAGAATACTTTAATAATCAGCATTATTTAATGCACTGTTTATTACTTTCATATTCCAAGATGTAATTGAATCATTTAAATAAAGCATCATACATTAAAATTTAAAGTTTTACCACTAGAACAGCTGACATGGAAAAGTGATTTGAAAATTCAAACAAATTCATCTTACGTTAAAATCTTCAAAAAAATAAACTGTAGACTTTTCCGATATATCACCAGCATTTCTCCAGCTCGCCAAAATCCATTTCTCCCTAGTTTTAGCGTCTTTGGAACGTTTATAAACAATTTGTTTGGTATGGTATGCGATGTGCTATTGCACATCGGAACTCTACACCATTTATAAGTTTTCTGCCTCATTGTCTGCGCAGGATTCATTTTAAGTCTAAAATATACCACTCAGATTATTATCCAATGTATAGACCTCGAATTTAACCATACCAGACACTAACATAAAGTAGAAATACGCTAAGTGTATCCTGCTTCTCACAGCACACTATGTGTTATTTCGTCTGCTAATTCAGTCAACCTGTACGATGACGTCAGGCCAATGAGATCGCGTACTTGCGTGACGTGACATTTTCGTAGATTTTTTTTATCATGTTTGGAGTTATTTGTACATTCCGATCACATTTTTGAATTCTGCATGCAATTTTGAATCAGATTAGCATATTTTTAATTAAAACCCCGGATCATGCATGTTCCCTATTGTAACCGGTGTCTCGCATTTTATTGTGACAATCGGGACGTGTCGGCGTGTACTAAGTAAATACAGGCTCCGCCTACTCTGTAATTATCTATCCGAAACCACGTTGTCATACTCTTTCTTTCTGTTCTCTATACGAGAAATTCACTCGCGAAATTTTCCCTTTGAGTTTTCATACTCCCTGTATAGCCGATGCGACTCCAGAAGACTGCTTGGTCTCGGGGAAGTACCATATTCGTACAACAATTCGACATTCGGTTGTCGATGGATCTTGATGTTTCATGAATCCTAGACACCGAAAAATGATTTTCGATACATTACTATGATTTAAAACTATTGCTTGGAATCGAGGAGTGGGGGTTCTGCATTCTTGTCAACCTGGCGAAGTAGTCTTTTGCACCTTGCGCCGCGCAATGCACCATCAGAGGCACTGTTGTAAGTACACAACATTTTTCATTATCTTCTCGCGTAATGGATGCTAGTTTCGAGGCATTAGGTCCACATAAAATATTACTTCGCTTGTCCCTTTTAAATTTGCGAGTTAGAGGATTGCTTCATATCCTCATTTTAATTTTCCCGATTCCCTTTATCATGGCCTGTTATTCTTGCACGGCATTTTTCCTATGATCTGTATATTTGAAACACTACCACTAAAGTCTTCTCTTACCTTAGAACGACTCTGATTCTATGTTATGATCGGTCAAGTAGCCAGGACTCACCTAGAACAAACGAAATAAAATATTAATATCAGAATGAGATACAACCAGCAACTGCATTTAAGAGGAATCTATGAAACGGTCCTGTAATGATAAGAGTATTAATTGCCCTTATGGGTGACTATAGTCTAAATACTTAGTAAACGTCCTTGTTAGTGATCGGCGGGGCGTGGTCATGTAGGTAGTGTGGGAGGTTGATTAACGCGCTCTCTCTTCCCGGTGCGCTATATCTTAACTCGCTTGTAGACAGCCACTGCGTACATTGCTTAGCACGATGTGTAGACGAAGAATGGGCAGCAAGAGGAGTGGTGGACGAGGCAGCTTCCTTCGTTTGCTCCTCCCTACATGCGCGGCCGATTCCCGCGCAGGACGTTTACAAAGTATTTGGACTATAGTTCTTCGTCGTATAATTGTACCGTATGCAGCAAAACAAATAACACTGATGTGTTATTTAATTTTGTTGATACAGCATGTGTTCCTAATGTGTATCATCACGTGCATAACGTTTCTAAAGGAGAGCATGTTGCTGAAGACAGGTTGCTGCAAGTCAGGGCCTCAAAAAACGCCAAAAATCTCACGCGTACACACCGAGGCGCAGAGGTTCTGTGCACCGTGCATCGGTCCGATTTGGCTCAGTTCGGACCAACATTCTCTTTCGGGGTGACTCGGCTAAGCTCGGCTCAACACTGCGCGGATGGTGGAGAGCTGCAGAGCAAGAGAGGAAGGGGGAGACAGGTGGAGCAAGCGGGACAGGCGAAAGGGAAGAGAGATACAGCGCTATTGCTTAGAATCGAGGAGTGGGAGTTCTGCACTCTCGTCAACCTGGCGAAGTCGTCCTTTGCACCTTGCGCCGCGCAACGCACCCGTGCATGCACCATCAGAGGCCCTTCTGTAAGTACACAACATTTTTCATTATCTTCTCGCGTAATTAGGGAAAATTTGTAGGTCTTGTCTTGTAAACTGATTTTTTTTCATAATGGCCCCAATGTAGGCATCTGGAGCCGTGAGATGTGGTTAGCAGGAAGTGTACTGGAATTGAGTTCCATGACAAATCAGGCGATCTCCTAAGGGTCATTGTAGAGGGGCAAGTTACTTCGCCGAGGCGTGGCGTGGGCTGAAGCTCCATTTTGCTGCATCCATTGCCGTCGGAGGGGTAAGCACCTCGCACGATAAAAACGGCGCAAATCCCGCACGAATGGGTCAAAAATGAATTCTTTGTAGAATACCTGGTCCACCGTTTTTACATTCTGTGCAGCATCCTCGACGAAATGACTGTTCTTCAACGTGACGCTATTTCTGCCCAATATGACACCCCACTCCATACGACCGGAAATTATGTTCCACGATGAACACATTCTGTATTTAAAAATTTGCAGAACTCAACACAACACTGAGTTCACAATACACAGCCGAAATCGGTTATAAGGACTCCGCAAATAAACGGCCATATACTCCGGTTAGGTCAATGACACCCTGAACTGTACTTAGGTTTTATTACCAATATTCCTGCTCCCACCACTTTTATTATTATTGTAATTTAATTGTTTTGCAAATTACGTAGGTATTCTTTAAAGAGCATTTATTGGGCTGGCTAGTTTACCGTTATATCGTTTTTATTGATGTCAACGCCTTTTCTGGAATAAGGGGAAGTAAAAGCAACTATTCCCTCTGAATTTAAACCAGAACTGAATAAGGTAGAGGTTCAGCATTTCGAGGAATGAATGTATTAGTGAAAGAGAAAGAAGGGGCACGAAGGATTTGAAAATAAGTTTCCCTGGGTCTTGAAATGTAATACTGTTGAGGTCGTAAGATAACAAGAGTTGACCATATAAACATATTTGAGACTCGGCTTGACGCTACTTAAACCGTTAAAGATATCCCCCCAAACTGTGTCGAGTGTAATATATTCCTTGAAAAGGTGTGTAAATAACACCTCAATTAAATAGCTACATCTTTCCACGTCTTCGCTTGTGTGAACAAAATAATTTTGCAAATACACGCATGTTCATAAAAAATGACACCTTTAAAGACTAGAGATAGGAGGTTCATATTTGCGGACATGTTCAATAGCATGTTCTGCAGAAACGATTATCATTACAGTCACCTAGGTTCAACATGTGTCCTGTTTCCCAGTAGGAACTGCTTCCTCCATGGTCACTGATAATTTGTTTCATGCGTGCGACGCGTATAACACGCGAATAGCGTCCTGGGGTATAGCCATCCATGCTGCATTCACCTGGTTCCACAGTTCATCTTTGATGGTTGGCACTGGGTCACAACGCCGCACCCGTCGTTTCACCATCTCTCACATATTTTCGATTGGCGGCAAGTCCGGTGACCGGGGTGGTCCAGGGCAACAGTCTGACATCCTGTGCACGTGTTCGTGCAGCAACATGTGGTCGCGCATTGTCCTGCTTAAATATGGCGTCTGGGGTGTCGTGCACAGAGGGTATGGCTACGGGTCGCAGGATGTCATTCACGTAGGTCAAAATGGTCACAGTGCCCTGCACACACTCCAACTGTGATTTGTGGTTGTACCCAATAGCACCCCACACCATAAGGCCTTGAGTCGACGCTGTATGTCTTATGCTAATGCAGTCAATGTTGATGACAATGATGCTTGTTATTTAAAGGGGCCTACCATCTAGGTCATCAGCTCATAATGGTACGAAATAAGATGAAATGTAATTACAATTTAAAGGTTCAAAATCCTCCACTGACCAGAATTCAAAAGGTGAGGACGAAGTATGAATGGATGGATGGATATGGATCCGACCCGCAATGCCCCACATTCCCAGAAACTAGCGTTAAACAATTGTATTACTGACCGAGGGACTGCTTCTAAAGTATAATACTGGATGGATTATTCTTGTAGTCTAAAGGGGTCCAAAATCCAGGTAATCCGCCAGTCATAATGGTACTTATCGCTAGGAAAGTAGAAGCATGGTATTAGTCATGCTGCGGTACTAATCAAAAGTAGCGTAGACTCACGGTGTTCCACACATTATGGTACTACTCACAGGTGATGTAATGCACACATGTAACACAGACCTATGGTGTTTCTCACATTGCGGCGGCATTTACAGGCAACGCAAACCAAGGGTGTTCCTCACGTAAGTGTACTAACCACAGGAACTGGACTATCCCGTGGTGTTTCTCACATAGTGGGTACTAATTATATGCAAGGCAGAACCGTTGTGTCACTCATATAGTGGTACTAATCACAGGTACTGTAAAACCCAGCCGGAAGCACACACTGTCGCTACTAAACTCAAACCTATAGTGTACCTAACATAGTGGTACACGCGCAAGTAAAAGCGACCCGTGGTGTTCCCTGCATGATGGTACTAATCACAAGTAGTCTTATGGTTCTAATTCAATCATCCCTTTGTCGCCCCTTTTAGTCGCCTCTTACGATAGGCAGGGGATACCGTGGGTGTATTCCTCGTCTGCGTCCCCCACCCACAGGCTTCTTACACCATTGCAATCTCGCGTGTTTATGCACATCAGTCAAAGATAGGCGGAGAAGTGGATGTCGCGTCGGTAACCCAGACCGTAATAGACGGTAACGGGCTGTCACTCATTGTGTTACACCGTTCCACTGTTGCGCCAGACCCGAGGAGGACGCAGATCTGTCCAGTAATGCCATTCGGATGAGGTGTCGATCTTCTCGGGGAGTGGTCTTGGTAGTGCGAACAGACTCATCTCGTCGTGTTCTATTGCCTTCTGTGAACCATTCTGTACACATCCGTCGCACTGCCAACACATTTCGTCCCAAACGAGCAGCAATTTCTCGGATGGATGCATCATGTTCTCTCATGCCAATAATGCGTCCTCTTTCAAACTCATCAAGCATTTAACGGTACGGTTTTCGCATATGTCTGCGAGGCATCCTGCACGTCTGCTGAAGTCACAATGATCCATTATGAGAGCCGCAAGCACATTTTACCAGTCGGTGGAGGTGCGCCGAGATATCGGTGTGAACCTTGAACCTAAGGGCCGACATGGTTCAAATGCTAATCATTTCTTCAGAACATACTAATGCACAAATCCTGTGAACATGAACTTCATATCTCTAATCTTTCAAGGTGTTTTAGTTTTTATGAACATGGGTGTATCTGTTTTAGAACAGTGGCTGAGAAAGAATTAATCCATGCAAGTGGTGACGAGGACAGAAGGTACTATTAGTAATCTGCAATTCCAACTCTGCATTTTCAAAAAAAAAGAAAATCATCAGTGAGAAACAAACACAAACAAACAAAAACTACTGCATATATTTACTCCAAAATTAGTGAGAATTGCAATTCTCCCCCACAAGGTGGCACATAATCTGTGACAGTCGTGGTTGCGTGTTGATTGCGAACAGTCTCGATTGCGGACACACAATATTTGGGTAGAGTACCAGCTCGCTCCAGGGTTTCCCATTCCACCCGTCTTACCAATCCAGTTCTGCTCTGGTTGTCATACAGAACGTTAGCTCTACCGTATTGCTGAGTTTTCAGTTTAGTTTAGTTTATTTCTGTTCTTAATCGTTTACGTGCTATTATGGTATAATGATATATATATGGTACATATTTATCGAGACGGAGGAAGTTTAAGCCATGTGCTTTATTGCATGGTTATGGTTATGGACAATTTAGAATTAGTAAAAATGATGTTACTACATGGGTTTGTTTGAAGGAGAAAACGAGAAAGTGCAAAGTAAAAATATTTAGTAAAGGTATGTAAGATACCGTAATTTTAAGTTCGAAACAGTTCCACACGGTTCATGACACGCGCAGAGAGACTAAGTTTGTCAATTTGTAAAAAAATGAAATTGGCTCACAAATAGTAAATTTAGTGTATTTTAACACATTTGCACGTACAAATTTAAATGCATCAGAGTTGAAACTTAACAGAGAGGTTAATTTATTAAAAGCATTAAAATCTGTTAATTTGGCTGTATTTATTAACAACCGAAGGAAATGTTTTTTATTAAATAATTATTATATATTTGTTTAATAATTTACTTTATTTCACGAAGGCTTATTTATCTGTAGGAAATAGTGTCTGCAATCGAGGCACATCGAGACTGTTAATGGGGAGTCCGCAATCGAGGCCGTTAATGGAATATTCACAGTCGAGACTGTTCGCAATGGGGACGATACCGGTTTACTGTGGAGCGAGCTTTTTGCTGCTTTCCTCATTAATCCAGACGTTTAGTTTAGTTTAGTTTAGTTTAGTTTAGTTATGTTTTATTTTACGTGGAAATATTTAGGCCTTCAGGCCTTCTCTTTCATCTAACCAGGCGCTGAAATATACTGTACTACTTTACACTAATTAGATTAAATACAGTTTAAGTACTTATTAAGTTCTTATTGCTTATAAGCCTTGCAAGCGTAGCGAAACATTCACACTGTTCAAATCCATTTCACTGCAATAGCTAAATCTCGTACACTTTTCTCTTAAACGCACTGATGTTTTCGCGTAACTCAACGGAGACAATCGCTTGGATTCGCAAGACTGGGTCAATGTGGGCGGAGCCGGCGAGAAAGAGCTAGTTTGTGTAATAAATACCACGAAAGACGTGCAGTACAAGTCCATCTGGAGCCTCCTTCGACATGATCGTAAGTGATTTTAATAGCACACACTGATATTTTTTCTCAACTACAGCACTGCTTCTCACACATTGACAATTTTTGTGGTTGGAGAGTCTGGCGTGCCGGCGTCATGTGTGAGCGATCAATACGGCCATTAGATGTTTTCTCTAGCCTGTCTGCAATTTCTAGAGTACGTGCGCAAATTTGTATTTTATTCCTCAGTCCAAAGACTGGATGTATCTCCAGCAGTTCACCATCAGTCAAAGAAAATATTCACACGTCACCGAAGAGATATACTAAGGGAATGGGGAGCCAATTTTTCCTTGCCTTCCTCACTGAGTCAGAACTTATTACTTCATATCAATCTTGCAAGCTTCCAGAAAAAATTGCACCAATTGACACTACAAGTCCCGTGCCTGGTCTAGTCCCGTTTGGGGACTGGCTCTGAATTGAGTAGGAGCCAGTCAGTACTCTTCAGGGAACAGACTGGAATGGGGGGCCCCTCAACCCCGACATGGCGCGTCCCAATGGCTGATAGGGGAAGTTCCTGTAGATATGCAGGGCAGGTGCGAATAAAGTTATACCAAACAAGCGCCCGCAGATCAACTGAGGCAATCCACTGCCTTGTGGATAGAGTTTTGACCCAAAAACTATGGGAGTAAATCCAGAAAGAAAATCAAGCAAGGGCAGAGGATTTAAGGGAGCAGCCCTCTCACAGGGTTAATTACCCGTATGGAGTGAATTTCAAAGCAATTCAGAGAAACAACAGATTTGAAGCCGGACGGATCACAAGACGACAAATTGGCGAGAAACGGAATATGAAAATCGGAATCGGAATATTACCTCTCTGACAGGCAAGGAAGTGGTAGAGGGGATGAAGAAGTACAAACTCGAAATTCTCGGGATCAGTGAAGTGAAGAAATCGGCAACAGGGGAGATGGAACTGGGCCAAGGATATGTTCAGAGATATTCAGGTGTAGATAAGAGAAGTAGAGCTAAAGAAGGAGTCGGAATTATCACAAGTGAATGAGTGGTGGATTGGAAGGCAGTAAGACAAAGGATAACGAGATTAGATCTGGATCTGGAAAATAAACGAAAAGTTGCTCTCATACAAATATATGCTCCTACCGAAGATAGTGACGAGATATAAAATGAGATAGTTTACTCTGCCATCCAGAGGGCATTGGAAAAGGCTAGAGATACCATAGAATCGAAGATAATAATGGGGAACTGGAATGTTAGAGTTGGGAATAAGATGAGTTCTGGTCATGGAAGTTTGGGAAGGTATAGGGCAGTGAGAAGTCTGAACAGCGATGGGAAGAGAATGTTTGAGTTATGCACAGATACTGAAATGCGAATAGGGAATTCTTTCTTCCCTCATAAACAGATCCACCAAATTACCTTGGAGGCAATAAGCAGAAATTTACGAAGTACAATAGACTACTATGCGCACACAAAGAATACCCACTATGATGTAATGGATGTGAGGGTATTCCGCAATGCAGAACTCAACACTGAACATCGTTTATTGGTAATGGAACCCCGGCTCAGATTCGTATATACCAGGATCAACAAGAATGAATTATGTCAAAGTGAAAGTATCTACCTTAGAGGATATCTCCAAGCGACGGGAGTATGAGAATAAGTTGAGCGAAAAACTCATACAGAAAGAGCAAAATCACAGAGGTATGTGGAATGTGGAAGACAAATGGAAGGCTACAGAGGTGTGCGGGATCAGCAGAGTCAAAGGCAATGGGAGACAGACAAGATGGTGGAGCGAAACAGTAAAGGAAGCGGTTGCAGCCAAGAAAAAAGCATAGAAAAGTATATGAAATCCAAAAGTGAGGAAGACAAAGGAACATATACAAAACTAAGAAATGCAGCAGGGAGATCAGTCAAGGAAGCTAAAAAGGAATCCTGGAAACAGCTTGGAACGGAAATAGAAGAAGTTATAAGGAAAATCAAAGAAATTTATGGCATGTGGTGAAAAGCTTTAAGGGAAAAGGGAGAAAGAAAAATCAGAAACATTAAAGATGAAAATAGCAGGCTGAAAACCAACATAAATGACATCCTGGAAGTGTGGAGCGAACATTACTCAGAAACCTGCAAGGAAAGCAATAGAATGGTGGGTATGTTACCACTGGAAGAGTATAACAGTGGAGAGAGGGAAAAGGAAGATGGTATTAGATTGAAGGAAGCGTATGAGGCAATTAAGTCAACCAAGACTGGTAAAGCAGCAGGCTGGAATAATATTCACCCGGAGTTTGTGAAATTCGGAGGAAGAGAACTAGAGAAATGGATCTGGGATCTCTTCAAGTTACTTTGGGACTCTGAGAAAATACCAGAAGACCGAGCGGAACATCATAGTTCCCATTCACAAGAAGGGAAGCTCAGCTGACTGTCATAATTACAGAGCGATATGCCTAGCATCAGTTCTCGAGAAGTTATATTAAACTATAATAGATAAGAGATTTAGAGAGCAAGAGGAGGAAGAACTGGAAGAAGAACAGGCTGGATTTAGATCCCATCATCTAACACAAATCCGACTCGTTGGCTGAATGGTCAGCGTACTGGCTTTCGGTTCAGAGGGTCCCGGGTTCGATTCCCGGCCGGGTCGGGGAATTTAACCTTAAATGGTTAATTCCAATGACACGGGGGCTGGGTGTATGTGTTGTCTTCATCCTCATTTCATCCTCATCACGACGCACAGGTCGCCAACGGGAGTCAAATAGAAAGACCTGCACTTGGCGAGCCGAACCCGTCCTGGGATATCCCGGCACTAAAAGCCATACGACATTTAATTTCATCTAACACAAGATTGGATCTTCTGTTTGAGAAATGCAGCAGGAAAGACAGTAAGCCGGGAAGGAGAACTATTTGCAGCATTTATCGATTTTAAGTCGGCATTTGACAGAGTACCGAGAGAAGAGCTATGGATGGCTTTACAGAAGGCACATATTACTCCCAAACTGACTAGGGTGATTAAATGTAGGCTATATACAGGAGGGTTATAGGTATAGTGAGGATAAATGGTCAAACCTCAAAGGAATTTACAATGGAAAGAGATATCAAGCAAGGTGACGGGCTTAGTCCTGCACTCTTTATAATATTCATGGAACAAGTTATTAAACAATGTAAGAGGCGAACAAGTAAATGCAAAGTTGGAAATTTCAAGATGAGACCAATGTGAATACAGACACTGGTATATTACACTATTGGCAACAGATAGAGATACATTACAGAGGTCAGTAATGGAATGGGGATACGCACTCCAGGACAGGGGTATGGATGTTAATGTTAGTAAAAGTAAAATTATGTACCTTACTAGGAAAGAACAAAAATACTTTAACATCGAGTGGCAGAATGAGATTTTAGAACAGGTACAGCAGTTTGAATATTTAGGCAGCATCATAAAAACAGATGGGAAAGTGGATTCTGAAATAAATCAGAGAATCCATAAAGCTAACAATCTATAATATTAATAATACCATCATAGGAAAGAGAGAAGTTACCAGGAAAAAAGTAAGAAAATACAAATCAGTATATCATCCAGTGCTGACGTACGGATCCGAAAGATGGACACTGCAGAGTAATTTAGAGAGCAGAATCACTGCTACTGAAATGAATTATTTGCGTAAAGCAATATTGGAAGGACAAGAAGAGATATAAGAAGTTATTATACTAATAAAACCACCTTTCCAATAGACAATAGTCCTTTATATTTAGGATATAACCATTTAATTACAAGTAGGACATATTTCGCTCAATCTTAGTGAGCATCATCAGCTATAAATAACATAATCCATGGTGGGTCAGGGCCCTGATCCTGGTATATATAACAAAAAAAACGTCTAATATACATTGATAAAATACGAATTTTAACAATTTTAAAATAATCAATAAGATTATATTATGTCTATTAAAACAAATATTGATCATTAAAATTGGTTAAAATGTAAGTGGAATGAATGACATGAAATGTTACTATAGTATGCAGTGATTAAATGTTCGTATAAATCAATGACCATAATAATCTTCGCTCAATTGCATAGAAAATTAAGCCTAAACAAATATTCCAAGCACGACCAGAGGGAAAAAGAAGGAGGGGACGACCGAGGCTGGAGTGGGACACCTATGTCTTCGACCTGGCACGAAAGAGGGGAAAGACTCCAGCAGAATTGAGAAGATTGGCACTGGACCGGACTTCATACGGGAAGTGGCTGAAGGATCCAACGCCTGCGAGGGCATACATGAAAACGAGAAAGAAGAAGAAGACACTAAAAGCGATACTTTCACAAGGACGTTACAGCAGGGATGGCGAACCTATGACACTCGAGCCACTCGGTGACACGCGAACACGACTTCTGCGACAGGTCAGACAACATACGAACATATTTTAATGTTTTTAACGTGTAATAAATCGGTCGAAAATCTAGTAACATAGCATATTTTAACATTATGCTTTAATAAAGAAGTATGTGTCAATTCATTTTATGGACATATTTAAAAAATGTATTAGGTTAAAACAAAAACACATCTTATTCTTAAAATGTACCCGTTTAAAAAATGTGATTTAAGGTGGTGTTTTCTTTCATTCTTAATCTGCTTACCCTCCAGGATTGGTTTTTCCCTCAATCTCAGCGATGGATCGCACCTCTACCGCGTCAAGGGAAGTGTCCTGGAGCGTGAGACATTGGGTCGTGGTATACAACTGGGGAAGGAGGACCAGTACCTCCCCCAGGCGGCCTCACCTGCTATGCTGAACAGGGGCTTTGTGGGGGGGGATAGGAAGGAAGGAAGGAAGGAAGGAAGGAAGGAAGGAAGGAAGGAAGGAAGGAAGGAAGGAAGGAAGGAAGGAAGGAAGGAAGGAAGGAAGCGGCCGTAGCCTTAAGCAAGGTACCATCCAGCCATTTGCCTGGAGGAGACGTGGGAAACCCCGGAAAACAACTTCGAGGATGGCTGAGGTGGCAATCGAAACCATCCCCTCCCCACTCTACTCAGTTGACCTCCCGAGGCTGAGTGGACCCCGTTCCAGCCCTCCGACCACTACTCAAATTTTGTGGCAGAGCCGGGAATCGAACCCACCACTGCACCACAGAGGCGGACTTCAGTGATGTTTGCAAAATAAAAACATGAAATATTTACCGAATTAATTTATATGTAATGCAATCTAATACCTAACTGATGTCAAATGAGGGGTTTCATGATGATTTTGTAAGAAAGTAACTGGTGGCACACTAGACAGTAAATGAAATTAACACGACTTCTGTGGCAGGTCTTTTGATTTGGGGCCCGTAGCTGACCTGCGCGTTATGATGAGGATGAAATGGATTATGAAGACGACACATACATCCAGCCAATATGACAGCGAAATTAACCAATGATAGTTAAAATTCCCGAGTAGCCTCCGTGGCTCAGACAGCAGTGCGTCGGCTTCTCACCGCCGGATACCGTGGTTCAAATCCCGGTCGCTCCATGTTATTTGTGCTGGACAAAGCGGAGGCGGGACAGGTTTTTCTCCGGTTACTCCGGTTTTCCCTGTCATCTTTCATTCCAGAAACACTCTCCATTCTCATTTCATAGCATCTATCAGTCATTAATATATCACTTTGGGAGTGGCGATCCCATCGTACTAATAGCCTATATGTGATTCATTCATTACATCCCTGACCCGATCAATGACTGGAAAACAGGTTGTAGGTATTTATTTTCATTTTCAGTTAATATTCCCGATCCAACCAGGAATCGAACCCGGAACGGCCAGCACGCTAAACATTTAGCCATGGAGCCGGTCACTAGACTGTAAAAAGTAATAAACAACACCTTAATTGACACGCTTGTCGGCAAAGGTTTGCCTTCCCTGATCTACTGTATCGCGCTTTCCCAGTTCGTCTCATTAGATCCACTTGCATTGACATACAGGGTGATTCAAAACAACACCTGCTGTGCACGACAACAAACTGAACAGTTTTGAAGAGGGAAAACATGGTTACGTCGCGCATTCCTATGTACAAAATGTCACTGTAAAATTTGTCACAAACGGAACATAATAATTGGTTTTACTTAAATGAAGTGAAAAATCTGCGGTAAATTAAGAAATGCCGTCGTTATTAGAGAAATATGAATACATACTTAAGCCCTGTAGACAGGACTCCTTTATGTCGTATTCCGCTGCTGGTGCCGTCTTTTGTTAATTTCTTGAGGTCCAGGGCTAGCACCGAGGAATGGGAGTGCTATGTCTGTGGAATCTCATTATCTTTGTCCATATGACTAGAGCGGCCAGTTGAAACAGCAAAATGGAGGTCAACAGCATTCACGATGTTATAGTGATGTGGCTCGAACTCTACGGAAAAACAACTAAGGACGCATTCAACAACTTGGTGCTGCACATTACAGAAAAACATCCTAAGTACCACAAAAATGATTTTTGTTGAAAGAAGAATCGCATGATCTCTGGACCAATGAATATTTTTAATTTTTGTTCGAACGAAAATAGCATGATCCCTGGACCAATAAATCACTAGTCCACATAATTCTTCTTATGTACATTGGCCATAACTTTTTGTCGGCTATTAAATCTTGCATATCGCGATACAATTCAGGAAATGATGTCATTGACAACTGAAGCAAAGAACTTCAGTGAACACAGACATTACACACGAAATTGTTGAAAGTGTAAGACAAACCAAAGACATGTGTGTGTTACTGTGAGCGTAGCACCAAAAGTACTTGTAAAGTAGTAAAGTAGATATACATAATATTCTCCAAAAATAAGATATTTCTTAATTCACCGTAGATTTTAGACTTCAACTGTGTAAAAGCAATTATGTTCCATTTGTGACAAATTTTACAGTAACATTTAGTAGATAGGAATGCGCGACCTACCCGGAAACCATGTTCAAAAATGCATGACTTGAGCGCTGTGCAGCGTCGAATTTTGACAACTCCTCGGATTTCTCGGATTTTTCAAGAAACCCCAATTAGCCCAGCAACAGGATTATGCTGTGCATTAAATTACAAAATAGGTTCGAACTGCCGATCACGTACTTCGAATACGTACTGTATAGTATTGGACGTCCGGCACCATAGCTAAATTTTAAGCGTCCTGGCCTTTGGTCACAGGAATCCCGGGTTCGATTCCAGGTCGGGTTGGGGATTTTAATCGCGTCTGATTAATTCTTCTGTCACGGGGACTTGTTAGTGCTTGTCCCAACACTCCCCTCTTCAAACTCAGACAACACACCACACTACCAACGACCACAGAAACATGCAATAGTAATTACATCCCTCACATAGGGTAGGCGTCAGCAAGGGCATCCGGACGTAAAACAGCGCCAAATGCACATGTGCGACACAGCTCGCACCCGCGACCCCACATCTGTGGGAAAAGCGGTGGAAGAAGAATATAGTATTTGACGAATGTCAAACTCTGCACCGTCGATGTAGGCTCTGTAATCAATTAGAAGGTCGACAATTCAAACGCCTTTTTGTAATTTAACGAACGCTGAGATGTTCTTGGTCGGTTGGTGGAGGTTTCTTGACAAAATGTGGAATGCACGTTCATCACTACACTGGAGGTATTACCAAAATTTGGTGCACCACTGCGCCCAAACCATGCATCTCCAGACATGGGTTTCCTGTTGAAAATTTATCAGTTTGCGAACCCGCACAACATACTGTTACGTGCCAGCCCCGTGGTAGCTCTTTTCGGTACTTCCAGGAAGGGGCTAGTGACTCACACGACCTGGGATCTCCCAGCCGGCTTGTGGTGTGGGCTCGGCCTTTCCGTGTATTGTTCTCGTCGGCCGGCTTACCTGTGAGTTTCTTGGAGATTCAACAGGAATGTTCTGCCTCTAGTCACCTCGCGAAATTTCTGGCTCAAATCAGCCGAGCTATAAAAAGGGAGGCTAGCCGCGGACAGTCAGTCAGTGCTGGACTCCGAGGTGGAGTCTGTATGGGACTCAGTGAGTTGGGATTCGGTGGATGGGCTGAGGGCGACAGAGGTGTTGGCTGTCGCTAGTGTCCCATCAAAGTCTGAACCAGGAGCTGTCGTTGTGGGGACTGAGAGACCAGTGAGTAGGTGGAGACGAAAGAACGGAACACTGTACTTTGAGTTCGTGTATTTATGTGAACTGAGGCTCAGCGAGGGACGCCGCTATCGCGAGTGTGAAGATAAATGGACCTGTGTTAATACTCGCTGTTGTGAGTATCGTGCTGCTGTTGAATACTGTGGAGCTATCACTGCATTTGACTGTAAATGACTGGACTGTCTGTGGAGTCGAACCAACAAACAGTCATCGTGTGTTGTGTAGCTAGTGGCACTGTGTTCAAATCCGGCGGTCTGCACACAGCTGCTGTCACAGTTGACTGGACTTGCGGGAGTGGAAGTAAGCATTAGTCGTCCCCAGAAAACAACAGGCTGGACCACCTACGGTGCCATACGGAAGAGGGGCTTGTGAATAGACTTGTAGTTAGTAAATGTGACTAGAATTGTGTGTGTATGTGCCTGTGTGCATATATTAGGTCATCCTGAAATAAATTAGAGTAATGAAGCAGATGGAGTTTTATTCTTAACAGTACTGTAACTTGTAGGGGATGGTAAATAAACGCGCAACTGGTAGCGTTTAATTCTATGCAAGGTTTTATTTAACTGTTGTTATTTATACAATGCCTTTGCTGGCTAGACACAGTGTTAACAGTGTACTTTGTAGTTCTTAACTGAGGATGAGGGCGCTCCGTTTCAGTTACTAACAGTCTCGTGACAGAGCCACGAATCGAACCTCACCCACCCGCACTGAGGGATGAATAGTATGAGACTCTTCTTTCTTTTACAAGTTGGCTGGCCGTGCAGTGTATTCGATTATGTGCTTGTTACATTTAAGATATGCTAGATTCCCATGTCAATGCTGCTATAATTCCTACACAATGGGGTCCCTTAAATACCTGTGGTAAGTGAAGAGATATTAAACATACAGGATTATTATTATTATTATTATTATTATTATTATTATTATTATTATTAACCACAAGTTTAATAGGAAAATAAATTAGAACGTTAAGCTACGTCTTCATTAATTCACTCACCGACATGCCATTCCTGCCTTCGTGATTACAGGGAGCCCAATGAAAATAGTCGCCACTTAGCCAATGAGTTCCGTTCCGGAATGCCCTCCCATTGATTGGATTACTCTGAGAATGGATCTGCACAAATTGCCTCTTTCCTTGCATCGAGAGCCCATAGCCCAGATAGAAACGTGCATGTCTCCAGAATTAAAAGTGAAGTGATTATTTTATGGAATTCTAGGTTTCAAAAAGGTTCAGATTTCAGGACTTAAAATTCCAAAGTGGGTGAAGTAGGGGTTATGTCCACTTCATTATTCGCGAAAGAATGAAGCAACTGTCATATTTCACGGCGTAAATAAAACTTTATTTAGTTTATCCTATTTATTTCTTCTTCATAACAGGTGACGGACCACGAAAGTTCTTAAGACTGTGATCTGTCCGCAGTACTTGGGCTCCGCAGATTTGTTTTTAACTCTGATCCTGTGCCCAAAGCTCTGGAGCCACCCGGACTCATTTTGGATGCCCATTCTTACACCACGTGATTTCTCAGGTGGAAATTTCAACCAGGGACCTACGGGAATTCGAACCTTGTCCTCCATGCAGAAAGGCAGTAGTTAAGCTACTGCACTAATCATGCTTCCTTCTCACAGCCTAAAGAAAGAATAAATATATAATGACCTGATTGATTAATCACCATTCCATCAGATCTAGCAACCTAGTTCGATGATAATCAATCAATCAATCAAACAATCAAACAATCAATCAATCAATCAATCAATCAATCAATCAATCAATCAATCAATCAATGTATACACATACATAAATAAACAGCACGTTATTTTTATTTATTCACTCACTTCAGCATTTGGCATTCGAAGAGGCCCTGGTTAAGGACTTTGGAGTTGACGCCCCAAGGCAGAGGAATTCACCCAATGAAGACCCAGTGGGTCTTGACATTAAGACTGACAATAGGCTGAAAATGCCCCAAAACAGGGTGAAACATATACCTATGAGTGTATACAAATCACTTAGATTTTAATCACCACAAACGGTGAATTGTATTGAATAGGTGGCTACAAAAAATTATTCTAGTAGAATCTCATTTACAACGTCTTTAGCCGGAATATAAACAGCGCCCGACTATACTGAACAAGTGGAAAGCGAGCTTGTTTACACAGGTATTGATCACAGGCGAGTGAGAATTTTTACGTGGGTAGAGGCAGCAGAGTAGAGATACTTTGTCACGTGTTGCTAGTGACTCGATAATGTCAGGTACTATCCACTCTACTGGGCATTTTTATCGGGTTTATACGGGTAGTTACTCTACCCGTGTAAACCAGCCTTAGAAGCGAGGCGAGTAGAGTAGCTAAGTTACTCTACCTTACCACTGTCTGGTAGAGTTGACACTCGTATCCTTCATACAGGAGTAGACTCATACATTAGAGAGGTTATTTTTTTGCGGCCCTGGCCTTAATTAAGGTACAGCCCGAGCATTTGCTTGGTGTGAAAATGGGAAACCACGGAAAACCAACTTCAGGGCTGCCGACAGTGGGGTTCGAACCCACTATCTCCCAGATGCAAGCTCATAACTGCGCGCTCCTAACGGCACGGCCAACTCGCCCGGTCATTAGAATAGTAGCACCATGTCAAGGCGTATGCATATCGTAACGAAGTGTTTACCGAGCTCGATAGGTGGAGTCGGTTAAGTGCGACCAGTATCCAGTATTCGGGAGATAGTGGGGTCGAACCCCACTGTCGGCAGCCCTGAAGATTGTTTTCCGTGGTTTCCCATTTCTTACCAGGCAAATGCTGGCGCTG
This sequence comes from Anabrus simplex, assembly GCF_040414725.1. Taxonomy (NCBI): domain Eukaryota; kingdom Metazoa; phylum Arthropoda; class Insecta; order Orthoptera; family Tettigoniidae; genus Anabrus; species Anabrus simplex. The sequence continues at coordinate 38,192,470 of NC_090268.1, forward strand.
TACCTGAATTAAAGCCACGACCGCTTCCTTCCCATTCCCTTTCCAGTCCTACCGTCGCCATAAGACCCATCTGTAACAATAAATAGGAAGTGTTCAGTAGCGGCGCTAAGAAGCTCGAGACCCCCCCCCAGCAATAATTAAAAAGGGGCACCTCGTTTCCTGACAAGGAAAGTTACCAGTTTATTTTTTAGTACAAGGTTGTATATTGTAACAATGAACAGCAATGAACGACGGTAATAATAATAATAATAATAATAATATTACACAATTCAGTTCTGAAATCAGAAGGAATTAAAATGCTTATACAGGGTGAAGCGAAATTCGCGCACTCGGGGGTCGCAGGATTGAACCCTCGACCTCCTGCATGCTAACCCAAATCTCTATCCACTGCACTAACTATACAGCACAGCTAACACGTGCTGACAGAGGTAGTTACCGTACATATGGTTACAGTGTTGCCAGATTGCTACTCTTCAACGTTCTTTATCTGCCGGATATACTCGGACGAATTTTTGTGAGAGACATTTTTTTATTGCTGGCATGTGAGGAGTCGTGCTGCGACGCCCGAGTGCGCGAATTTCGCTTCACCCTATATACTACGAGAACACACACACACACACACACACACACACACACACACACACACACACACACACACACACACACACACACACACGCGCACACACACCCCCAATAAATGCATATTCCAATATTATACTATCAAAACGCTCTTTACCCATATTCTTAACCAAGTCCTTTTCCGCCGCCCGTCCTATATTCTTGTTTCTATAAATAATGGTGTTTATATCCCATAAACATTTTTCACGGTAAAGTTTTCCAAATGTGCATGTTTCTTCTTCCGTCCATTTCATATTGCCGCCAGACAAACACACAAATGCTCAATTTACTCAACGGAATGCCGTGCGTACATTAATGGAAATTACGTAGTGGAATGACAACTGAAAAATCGAGCGTCCTCTGCCTCTCCACCAGTTCTCGGAGCTCGGTTCCTGTGGAGCGGGAAGAAGAGTGGTAGTTACTTTACCACAGCGGAAAGCCACTCTGCTCACCTTGCTATTCTACCCTTGTAAACCAGCCTTTAGTGCCATCTATAATGTTCACAAGAAATGACCTAATGTGTTCCATTTGGTTTGATCTGTATCGTTTACCACGTGTGTTTTCAAAGTGGTTGCTAATCACTCCGTTTAAGCGCCAAGAAGAGAGACCATTGTGGTTGTGTTCGTTCGTAGTGGTGAAACTGTAATTAATCACGTGCAGTAGGCCTACACTGTAACCCGAGAAATGTCATCAGTAAGAATAGCCACCAGTCGTCGCTGAGATTCCAACCTCGAACGGCGTAGTTACTCAATTTATCTCCTTTTCTACCTGAGGTACTGAAGATGGTCAAATATTGGAAAGTCATTCTGTGCTAAATACACTTACAAAGCACACACCTATTCATCACCTCTAAAAGTTTTTCATGTTTTTATAGTAATATTTCTAGGCTAAGAACATTCACTCAGTTCGCTTCATTTCGTTCATTCAATCACTCACTCATTCATTCATTCTTCCCAGTTCGTGGTTATCCGTGAATGGGCGAGATTGTTTATGCATTCATGCATGAACACAATTCAATCATTAATTTATGAAGTCGTTCATTCATAATGTAGGGTAACTCCGACTTGTCACACTGTTCGTTTGCCCACCCATTGCCCCGTTTCTCTACGGGTCCGGTATGAGTTGAGATGAATCTGTCGTGGCGTGTTTTTATGACCGGATGCCTTTCATGACGTCAACCTCATCGGAGGAGTTAATGAGATGAAATGAATGATGCGATATAAAATAGTAGGAAGGGAGAGGGTGAACCTGGTGCCGGCACATAGCCTACTCCTGTCGAATACCGTAGCAGTAGGGGGTCTGCTCAAGGCTTAACGTCTCCATTCGACGGACGAATCCCCTCGTATGCCCTCACTTCATATGAGTACTACGAAGAGGTTTTTGGCACGCAATCTAGTGATTAGAAATCGCATGCCATCACCTCCCCTACCCTGCCGGCCAACATTCTAATGGTGTAAACATTTTCGACCAACGAGATTCGAATCGGCTAACCATGGTGTCAGACCATATAGACTTCAACGCCTTAGCGACCATGGTCACCAGGCGTGCTTTCAATTATGAAGGGTAGGATACATTATAGCGTAGATATTTACCATAATTAAAATGACAACTGGAAATTGGTCAACACGTGATATTGTCTTAACTTACTTTCGGTAAAGGAGGCTGAAAGTCGAGAGACATTTTTGCTACCTCCAAACCTAGGTGGTTGTGTTTCGAATCTGGACCATGTATGTGGACATTTTTGAAATGGAGATTTACGTCTCTCTGGTTCGAAGCCCACGTGAAACTGGAATAGTCACCTTTATGGTCAGGGTATCAACAGACATATAAAACTACATGCTTAAGCTTTCATTTAACTTAGGAGTGAGTGATCCAATTGAAGAAAAAGAATATACTCAAAGAGGAAGAAATGAAGTCCTGTAAAAGTAACTGAAATGATAAAAAAATGAAAGATAGTGTTGTAAACATTAAAGGCTACATAGTAAAACAGTAAATGCGTGGTCGTTTTACCTGGAAGGACATCGATTCGATTCCTCATCAAAAATTTATAGAAGAGATTTTCACTCCTGGAGAGGCACATGCCCAGGTTACTTCCAGACATAGGGCTGATCACTATCCCAGTTAGTGTCGAGGTTGCGGATAGTGAGACCGCTTATCGTTTATCATTCTGTTCAGAGGGGCTAGGGTTCGATTCCCGGACGAGTCGGGGATTTTAACTCTGTGTGGTTAGTTCCAAAACTAAAGTAATGGAGTGAAGTCAAACGATGTGAGAAGAGGCGGATAATATTACAGCGAGTTTCTCTCATGGGTTGGCCGCCAGGCGCACCCAGCTTATCTGCCTCCCTTTGACTCATCACTACCCGCTCCGCCGCATAGCAACACGGACAACACTTCGCTCACTTTACCCGTGAGATAACAATTACAATTAAGAACACAAGAATTAAGAAAATAGGATTTTGTTTTGCTATTGGCTTAACGTCGCACCGACACATATGTCTTATGGCGACGATGGGACAGGAAAGGGCTAGGACTGGGAAGGAAGCGGCCGTGGCCTTAATTAAGGTACAGCCAGAGCATTTGCCTTGTGTGAAAAGTAATAGAGAATGAAGAAAATATGACACAAGAGGTTGGAAATGTTCTCCTGCATCCACAGATTTCTGGCTTCGTGTTTGGAAATGGTTTCAATGTTAACATTTTCGTACTCGGCCATGCTGAGCTCTTCGAAACCCTGGCTTCTTGTCAAAGTCGTCTTAGGGATTTTGTGGGCGTATGTTGTAATCTTTTTGCGATTTCATCGTTAAGTAAACGTTTTCTAACACCTCGCTTCGTATCGAGTAAATAACCAGTTCCTTTCAATTTGTTTAAGAGTTTCCGTACGGACTCTGTATATAGAGGGCGTTCACTTGGAAATTGTGTTACACTCTTCTTTTCACATAATTATCGTACATAAATACCCTTTCCTCTACCGTGTACACATGTGGAGGCATTATGAGAATTATACCCCGAAGTAACACTTGACAACTCGAGAACTATTGGAGCGACAGACCAACACTTAATGCATGTTCTAAGCACGGACCTGAACTGCGAAGTGCGAGCATTCCCGCATGCTGTCGCTGCGCTGTGTAACGGGAAGTGAGACTGATGCGTCAACGGTAGGCAGATAAGATGGCCGCGCCTGCCAGAAACTCACTGTAGATTACGAAATGAAGTCTTAAAGAAAGTAGATGAATATTGTTACTTCGGTAGCAAAATAAGTAACGATAGCAGAAGTAAGGAGGACATAAAATGCAGACTAGCACAAGCAAGGAAGACCTTTCTTAAGAAAAGAAATGTGCTCTATTCGAACATTGATATAGGAATTAGAAAGACGTTTTTGAAGACTCGTCTGGAGCGTGGCATTGTATGGAAGTGAAACATGGACGATAACTAGCTCAGAAAGAAAGATAATATACGAGTTTGAAATGTGGTGTTACAGAAGAATACTGAAGGTGAGATGGATAGATCGAATCACGTATGAAGAGATTCTGACTCGAATTGGTGAGAGGAGATCGACTGGGCTAAATATGAGAAGGATAGGTAGAATTATAGGACATCTTAAAACAACCAGGACTCGTTCAGTTCGTTTTTGAGGGAAGTGTTGGCGGTAATAACGGCAAATGGAATTTTGACCGTAAAACTGGCCTCAAGAAATCGGGGAAATTTCCAGGAAAAAGAATAATAACTGAAAGTTACAAATGAGATATATCATGGAAGGCCTTGGAACTGAATATGGAAAGTGATGATGCTTCCTATATTTGAGATGATATAAGGTTAAAGTTGGGTTTTTTAAATATTTTGTCATTTAAGGCGTGGAAGTCATCTGAAGAAAGTTCGTGAGTGTTATCTACATTTTTCTTACCGTGAAACAGAAATTTACATCATAATTTCATATTGAAGATTTATCGATTCGACAATTTTTTGTTACCCTGTATATATTTTTGCATATCCCATTTTCTCATGGAATGATAAAGCTCAGCTAGGTATAGATCGATACAGAAGAATCGGAAATATATCTGGCGAGGAAGTTATACACGTATTTTATATTCTTTTTCTCCAATAGCTGCTAGAACGGTACGGAAGTAACATTCAACATAAGATCAGTACATAATTTATATACACATTTTTTAGGTCTTCCTTCATTTCGCATCAACTCCAGTGAGCTTAGGAACGAATATTTGATATATAAATGACAACTAACCATAAAGCAACACATAACCTCTCATTACCCACAATGACACATCATTAGTTCCCAGACGTTTAATTTCATCCTGAGTTTTCCGTTATATATAACCATATTACTTGTGACAGTTATAAAGATCAGAAAATTCCTTGTCAGTATTGTGGTAAACAGTACAAAAGACTTAAAATTCATATTATCAAAGCTCATCCAGAAGAATATCGTGATTCACTTGTAAATACGACCTCTTTGACTCCTACACCTGACTCAAATGTAGGGTTGGAAGATGTCGACTCATCTTTATCATCGCCCCATTTACAAGAACCGGATAAACGCGGAGACGTAAATAATACATATGAAGGGGAAATAAAGATTGACATTTCTGTACATTTAAGGTGCGCACATCCCGATCACAGCGTGACATCAAGCACGCACATCGTGTCTTACGCAACGGAAGATCATTCGATATTAACACCTAACGAACGCCATGATACCCAGGAAACCGGGAACGCAAATTCGTACGAAAACAAAAACAATTCACAAGAGCCTCGGCAAGTCAAATGTCAATACTGTAGCCAGTATTTTCGTGGTGAGAGTGGCGTATCCATCCATATTACTCGCTCTCATCCCGACCGACATCGCGAAAGATTGCTTCAGAATCACACAGCCAAAGTATCTCAAACAGATACATCCGGTCCAGTCCCTAGCAAAGATCCCAATCCTAACGACGACGGGGGTGTATCAGATAATTCATCTGTAAAGTACAAACAAGAAATTCGCGTTTGGAAATAAAAATTTGAACAATTCAACGACGATCATGGCTATAATAAATTGGTTCAAGATTTCGCAACATTCCTCTTCACATCGATTAACCTCCTGCCTGGCCCTAAACACCCAGCAATCAAATTTTATGAGGCTAGGAAGAAACGCCGTCTAGCTCTTAACGAAAAACACCACAGTCACTCGTCAAATCCACAGCGTGCCGACAAACGTGCCCGCGAAAAAAGGCGAAACAAATATAACTACGAACTGACCCAATACCAGTTCTACAATCAGAGACGGAAGGCAGTGAGGCGGGTGTTGGAAAACAAGTCCGAGGTAAAATCGACCTTGGAAGCATCCATAGCTCCTTTTCCGATACATTTTCCAATGAAAATTTACACGAAAGGAAACTTACCCTTCAAAAATCACTGAAGCGGAGCGTGTGGAAATTAATGAAACGTTCGTGCCCACCGTGTCGACTGCTGCCGTCCATCATATCGCAGTGGATACTGCACCCGGCCCGGATCGTGTTTTGATGAGAGCCCTTAAAGACGACGACGTACAGGCTATCATCGCAAAAATAGCAACCGGAATGGTACAAACGGGCGAAATTCCCGAATGTCTGCGGAAGGCACGAACAATTTTGCTATATAAGAAAGGGGATTCGAAGGCCGTATCGAACTGGCGACCCATCACTATCTGTTCAGTCATTAGGAGGCTAATAGAAAGAGTACTTGACAGTCGCCTACGTGAGTACATCCACTATAATGAACACCAGCGAGGATTCTGTTCAACTCCAGGCACCATTATAAATACTTCCATTCTCGGCGCATTGTTAAAATCTGCTAAACAGAGGAAAGAAGACATCACGGTAATTTTCTTGGACATTCGAAAGGCATTTGACAATATCGGTCACAGCCACCTTCTAAAAACTCTACAGTCCGAAGGAATACCTTCAAAACTCAAGAGACATAATTTTCAACCTTCAGACCGGGAACGTCACTCAAATCGAAACGCAGAAGGGTAGAACAAAACCTATCCCGATAAAGAGAGGTGTGATGCAGGGATCTCCATTATCACCAGCCCTCTATAACTTAGCCGTAGATCATATATTAGACGAGCTAAGCGAAGATAGTCTCTCTCGGCATTACGGGGCATCTCTGTCACCCGAACTACCATCCATAACCGTAATGGGCTTTGCCGATGACACCGTCATCATCGGGAAGAACAAAGAAGCCTCCTTAGATCTTACTCGACTAGCCCGCAGGAGGTTCGAAGAAATTGGTCTTGATATCAATCCACAGAAGTGTACAGGGATATGTGTAATCCGAGGTGAGTTGAAGCAAGGGTCGCTATCCGTGACTTAATCGGAGACGGCGAACAAATTCGTTACCTTGGAACTACCTTCAGGGATACTCTAGTGTTCGACGAGACTGCTGTAATGAAAGACCTTCACAATAAGCTCCAACTTCTAACAACGTCGCCACTACTTAAGGAAGACCAAAAGCTCATAGTACAGTACTAAATTCCTCAATCTGTCCCACCCTGATGTACCCTTTCCTGACACGCAGTTTCAAGAAAATTGCACAAAATTTTTTATCCGATAGCGATAAAATGATTAAAAGTGCAACAAAGGAGGTATTGCAGTTGCCGACGGATACCCCAGATGGCATGATGTACACCGAAAAGGACTCGCTCTGTTTAAAACCTCGTGGGTAGTTTACCTACAATGCATTAATGCCTGCAATATCTTGATGAAGACTAAACATCCACTTGGTGTCGCTTCGAGGGATTGTCACGCGGAGAATCGGGAATGTATAGAACGCCTAAAACTAACAAACGCTGATACCCAGAAAATAACCGCCAAGAACGGCCTGTACGATACTAAGAAGATCCGTCAAGAGCTACGAGAACGTGAATTCACCTCCTGGTGTTCACTACCTCAAAAGAGACTCGGAGTACAACTTTACAAAGAGTATACACCAGCAAACTCTTGGGTGCGAGATCATACCGGACTGTCTTGTAATAAGTGGAGAGAGGCTATAAAGATGACTGCTAATGTTTCTGCGGTGCGCGCGGTGCCAGGCAGATCCCTGGACAACCACCTCTGTCGGCATTGCCACGGAGAGAAAGAAACTCTTGGTCATGTCCTGGGATTCTGCACACGCGGGGAGCTCCTTAGAAACACGCGGCACCACCAGATCAGATCCTTCATTGCCGCAGAACTGAGAAAGAAGGGATTCAGTGTACATGAGGAGGTACACGGACTGCCCATGAATGGTAGTTCGCAAAGAATTGACATCATAGCCTTTAAAGACAACAGCTCCCAAGGATTCATATTAGATCCGACGGTCAGGTTCGAGCACCATAGCGGTCAGCCAGAGGAGGTTAATCTAGAAAAGATTAACAAATACAAACCCACTATCCCTTACTACAAATCTAAATACCACCTTCAGGAAATTGAAATAATAGGGATAATGGTCGGAGCTCGCGGTACCATACCTCGTCACTTCGTCGCCACATGGAAGCGCTTCCAACTCCCAATGAAGCTCATCCCGGAAATCGTGACCCTCGTCCTCCGAGCCTCCATCAAGATCATGAGGCACCACCTCTACAGCTAATTTTGAATTTTCTTTTATTAATAAAAATGTACATAAAATTGATATGTTTTACCTTGTTCTTAGCGTCAGCCTGTAAATACAGGAGGTCTTTCCAAAATAAATGGGCATTATATGACCCATCAAGAGCGTGTATTCCAAAACTTACCAAATCTGAATGTATTAATATTTTCTCCGAATACCTCATATTAGATTACACCGAGTGAGGGTGTTTTTCTCGGTTCGCTCTTGCGACTGACGAAGACAAAGATATGTTGGATTCCGTAGACATTGTAATATGAATGCCGCTTTATAATATGAAAAGCAGGAAGACCAGAAAAACGTGAATGTCATTTTGCAGATAAACACAAGGGGTAGACATATTTGTTCTTGGTGTTGTCTTGTCGTGCAAGAGAGACATGCATAATAAGTTACCAGCTGCGACTTGTGTTTTGATCGACGTGTGTGCCTCTGGGAGAGCTTTATTGCTTTTCCTCACGTAGCTTGAACCACTTCCTACCAACACGTTTCTCCACAAATCCAGCAAAATAGTCTCTCAAGCTTCTTACCATCAATAATTCCAGAGCAACAAGACATGTTTCGCAATCTGATAAGGATTGTAGAAAGAAAGTAAAAGAGCGTTAGAAGCAACATCACGTGGAGAAAACAAACCTGTCTTCATAACATGACCTCCCTGAAAGCTGTTGATACAGAAGATACCGAGCTCGATAGCTGCAGTCGCTTAAGTGCGGCCAGTATCCAGTAATCGGGAGATAGTGGGTTCGAGCCCCACTGTCGGCAGCCCTGAAGATGGTTTTCCGTGGTTTCCCATTTTCACACCAGGCAAATGCTGGGGCTGTACCTTAATTAAGGCCACGGTCGCTTCCTTACCATTCCTAGGCCTTTCCTATCACATCGTCGCCATAAGACATATCTGTGTCGGTGCGACGTAAAGCAAAATAACAAAAAAAAAAAGATACAGAAGATATAGCTTCAGTGGACGAATTATCTCAAAGCGTTCACTGTACGAGGTGAAAAATTGAAAGTGATTTTAATACTCTCCGGGAGGGGAAATAAACTATCTGCAGTCTGCTGAGGCATCTTATATCGCGTGCTTAAAATCGTTATAAGTTCCCCTCATTCGGTTAACACGTTAACGATAGCCCACTTAGCCTATTTGTACTGTCAATAATATTATAATGCGTTTGCAGTTTTTACAGTGCACTATGTCTTCTGGTATGGGCTAGAATAAATTTGTTACTCTCATTGACCAGTCTCAGTATCATCCTTGGCTTTGACAATATGAAAGTGACCGAGGTATGAGTGATGCTATTAATACCGTTCCACCGGACGAGTTGGCCATGCGGTTAGTGTCGCGCAGATGTGAACTTGCATCCAGGAGATAGCGGGTTCCAACCCCACTGTCGGCAGCACGGAAGATGGTTTTACGTGGTTTCCCATTTTCACACCAGGCAAATGCTTGGGCTGTACCTTAAGGCCACGGCCGCTTCCTTCCCACTCCTAGGTCCGTCCTATCCCATTGTCGCCATAACACCTGCGTCTGTCGGTGCGGCGTTAAACAAATTGTAAAAAAAAACAACCGGTAATATTATGCCTTATGCAGCCAGTCCCTGTTATGATGATGATGATGATGATGATAATGATGATGATGTTTGTTGTTTAAAGGAGCCTAACATCGAGGTTATCGGTCCCTAATGGTACGCAATGAGACGAAATGGAATTGGCAAAAAGTCCAAAATCCTCCACTGACCAGAATTCGAAACGTGAGGACGAAGAATGAATGGATATAAATTTAAAATATCAGTGTATCGCATTCACAGAAACTGACGTGAAAGAACACTATTACTGACCAAGGGACTGTGTCTATAGCATAATACTGAATGGATGATGCTTTTAGTCTAAAGGGGTCCAAAATCCAAGTCATCGGCCTCGCATAAAGTTACTTATCGTTAGGAAAGTAGAACCATAGTATTTTTCATGTTGCGGTACTAATCAAAAGGAGCGTAAACTCGCGGTATTTCACATATAATGGTACTACTCAAGGGTAATGTAATACGCACATGTAACACAGTGTTTCGCACACTGCGACGCTATTTACAGGCAACACAAACATATGACGTTCGTCACAAAAGTGGGCGAACCACAGGAACCCGCACTATCCGGGGGTGTGCCTCACACAGTGGGTACCAAGCATAGGCAAGGCAGAACTATGGTGTTGCTCATATAGGGGTACGAATCACAGGCACTGTAAAAGCCGGCACCGTACTCTATTGCTACTAATCACAAACCTATTTTGTACCTAACATAGTGGTACTACGCGCAAGTAAAAGCGACCCATGGTGTTCCCCGCGTGGTGGTACTAATCACAAGTAGTCTCATGGTTCTAATTTGATCATCCGTTGGTCGCCCCTTTTAGTCGCCTCTTACGACAGGCAGGGGATACCGAGGGTGTGTTTCGTCTGCGTCCCTCACCCACAGGGGGTTGTGTGTTTGGTCCGCGAAAGGTATTTTATTTTCCTCAAGTCCGCCGGCAAGCCGGTTAGTACCCCCCCTATCAGCCACCTGGGACGCGCCACGTGGGAGTATTACCTCTCTCCCTGCTACGCCAGCGTAGTAGGTTCGTGGAGTCCCTGTTATGAATGGTGTGAAAATATCGCTCATAGGGTGGGCTGGTGCATGCATTTCAGTGGGCTTGGCAGACTAATATGTAATAGCAACTTCTGGCTCAGTGAGGAAAGGAACGGGAAACTAGCTCACTCTTCATTTCCCTAGTATGCCTCTTCATTGACACGTAGGCAATCTATGACAGCTGTAGGCGGAGCTGTGGAAGATCAAACCAGCCTTCGGGCTGAATACCCAACATACATAATATTATAGAATAAACGGGCATGAATACGAATTTGAAATGAACACTCGAAATTTAAAAATAACTTACATACCGGTAATATTACTGTAAAATAAATCTTCCCCTCCACTTCAAGCAATATATGGTTCTATACTATTCAAGGGTTGCCAACATAGTTGTAGGAATTGTAATTAATTTATTAAAAATCTTCCGGGCTATTATGCCGTGGTCCACTCCTTCCGCTTCTCCCAGACGTTTCGACTACTGTTGCGGTAGTCATCTTCTGTGGAGTCGTGTAGCTACGCTCTCCTGTATCCCGCTGGCGTCTGGAATAGCCTTCATACTTTAATTGTAATTAATATTTTCAACTATACAATTTGAAAGAACAGTTATTATGCTACATGTGTGACTGACAGTTAACCACTTGGTAGCAGACCTTGCCCTGTGCCTAAAAAACCCACTGCCACGGACTGCGCGAAACATGCTGCCATCTTTATTCGTAGGATTTGAAAAGAAGCGGAAGCGGACCAGCTGACAGTGATCATACAGGAAATTGTGCTCATATTCGCCACACCCACAGCATTCCCCCTCCAAGCTCTAGCGGTGTAATACGCCCAACTTTGTAGTTCAAAATGGAGTTGTGATTAGCTGGCGTGGCGGGTGATTCAAACGGAAACGGAAAGTGAATCGGCACTTACAACTTCGTAAATACGTTCTCAACGTAAAACAAACCTTGTTATCATACAATAACGTGTAAATTACAAATGTTTGAGATTACCAGGGTGTTCACGTGTTCGTGTGATCCCTAACACGAGAATCCCCACGTTATATGGTTTCAAAACAAGAAAAATATGCAAGTAAATGTAGAAACATACAAAATGAGGGTTTTGTGCCATATGCTCTGGATTTTACACCAAAAGGGGCTTTATTCAGATAAAAATTAGATGTTGTAAGGCATTTACAACTTTTCTATTCCTTCTTCCCTTCTCTGCGCGAAGAACTTGTAGTAAATCAGATGGTAACTCATCCATATTCTGGTCACTTCCGATGTTGATTAACCGTGTGGATTTATGAAATTCCCAGGATGAGCGGGTCAGACGGTTGAGTGTTGGGCTTCCGAGCCCAAATTGGTGGGTTCGATCCTGACACAGTCTAACTTAGTAGTATTTGAAGGTGCTCCAACACGTCAGCACCAGCACGTTAAAGAACTCCTGACAGACAAAATTCCGGCATCTGGGCGACTTCGGAAATTGTAAAAGTAGTTAGTGGGACGGAAAACTGAAATGATTTAGCGATTCTTTCTAGAAACACTGATAACGCTGTAGAACACAAATATTTTGAAACAACAAGCTGAAAAGGCTGGACTAAGGATCTCCTTTGAAAAAACGTACTTGACTTACAGTATATCCCCACAGCTCCCGAATAACTAAAGACAAGATATGGTAAGACTGAAAGAGTTATCAGCTTCAAACATCTCGGTGATATTGTGCAGATGGGATCTAATGAAAGGGAAGCTGACAACAGTAGGCGAGATAGGATAGCCGCAGCGTTTCGCAGAATACACGACCAGTACAAAAAAAAAGTATTATCATTTAGACTTTCACGGCCCGTGTAACTATTCATGAGTTATATTTTTGGGCATATGCCGTGTAAATAATTGTTAAACACACTCAACGTTTCAGAAGGAACCTTGCCTTTCTTCATCAGGAGACAAAAGAGAAAAGAAACGACGTATTGATGGTTGCTAGGAGAAAGCAAAAGGAAGCTTCAAATGGTGCCCAAAGATGAAAAGGAGACGCCATTTTAGCCCAATGCTAGAGACAATGAATAGTAACAGCAAAGCATTACTCTCTAATGGTTCTGATTATAGGTAGCCATGATTCACTGAGGTTGTAACCTGTATCGCGGTTGAAATTATCTGGGTGTTTACGTATTTCAACCGCCTCCCTGATAATTCTTGGGCGATATTGCTTTATACGGGCAAGTACGTCCACTTCTTGGAACAAGACATCATGACCAGGTGTTAAGGCATGATCAGCAACAGCTGATTTATCAGGTTGGTTGCGTCTGATACATCTGGTATGTTCTTAGATGCGAGTTCATACCTTTCTCGAAGTCTGTCCAATATATACCTTGCCACAAGTACAGGGAACTCTGTAGATACCAGGTTGTTGCAATTTAGGCAAACTATCCTTAGTTGGTCGCAGGAGTTGCCTAATCTTAATTGATGTTTCAAAAACAGTTCGTACATGGTACCTACGAAAGATTCTAGCAATACGATCCGTCGTGTTATGTATGTAAGATAGGTAAGCAGTTCCTTTTACATCTTTTTCCTTAACAGACGTCCGATTTCCTTTTACATATTTTTCATTAAAATACGTCCGATTTCCTTTTGAAACGTTGAGTGTGTTTACAATTATTTACACGGCAGAAACCCAAAAATATAACTCATGGAGAAAAGGTAATTTCAAATTCAGACATTACAACACGCTGACTTACCGGAATGTCTCAATGGAAGTGAATGCCTCATAGTTACTGGAAAGGCTGGTCTGAGAAATGCTGAGATGTTTGAGAGGAAGACCCTTCGGAAAATAATGGGCCCAAAGATCGCGGCTAGACAATACAAGATGCAAGAACGAAAGGAACTTTATCAGAAAACCGAACGACAGATGGAATCTATCAAGAAGCTACGAATCAAATTCTGTGGCCACCTATTTAGAATAGAAGACAAGCGCTTGACTACGAACATTTTTACCACACTCCATAGTAGACCTAATATATGTGATAAGTGGTTCAGGGAATTCAGGAAGTTTCTGAAAAAAGTGGACTAAATCGTGAAGACATTGTTAACAGAACCAAGCACCGACACCAGATTAATAAATTTAAGAGCTTTCGTGAAGAAGAAAAAGAAGAAAAGCAGAACAGCGCGTGGACAGCAGAAAGGGGACAGGCTGCCAGAGAGAAAGAATGCAACGATACTGGGCTGCAAAGAATGCTTCTAAAAATGTGTAAATGGTGCTTATTATGGTCTCTAATGGCCGTAAACATATAACAATAATAATAATACTAATAATAAATAAAAATAACAATAACAACAATAATAAACATAAATGACAGAAAAGGAAGAACTTGTCTCTAAAAATGAGAAGTGGAGGAGAAGAAAAGTAATAAAAAGAAGAGGAGGAAGTTGAAGAATATGAAGACTGAGGCGGAAGAGGATAGGTAATGCATTAGAAAAATATGTCGTGTAGTGAGGTAACGACAGGATAGGTGTGTTTTTGCACGGTCCTAATACAGAAAGTCAGTTGCACGCTTCTTTAGAAAGGCTATAAATAAATCAGATGGACTGTGTGAACCACAGCTGCTGAGGACATAGCAATGTGATTCAGTGTCGAGGTCGGAAGGTGAACTAGATTGTACGCGTCTAGTTTTTCAAATGAACGGAAAATTTATAGCGGAAGAGAAAAACAAAGAAGTAAATGTCTGCTGCAAGCTTGCTATTGATCAAATTGTCACTTGCTGTGTCGCAAAATGCTCCTCGGGCAGAGAAAGGCTATGAGGAAGGATTCTACTATGCTATAGGAGCATGAGCTAGGCATCACTTTTCAATGAAGAGACAAGAGATCTCAGAGCTGTGTTAAGATTAGAACCGATAATAATAATAATAATAATAATAATAATAATAATAATAATATGTGGTCCAAATACTGATCCCTGTGGTACTCCTGAATATTTCGTTACCCGCTCAGATCGAATTATTATTATTATTAGTATTATTTATTAAATTTTCCTTCTTTCAGAGTGGACAAGTCAGAACTCATGGTCTCCTCTTACGCTTAAACCTAACTTCTTTAACAGTGAACATATGAGAAAAATATTCTTAATCTTTGAAACTACGGTTACAAACTGGAAACTGAAAACAACATGATACGAAATAGCACAACATAAGCGCAATAGAAAAACACACACATGGCGCATCAGCCCCGAAGGGCCATGGCCTACCAAGCAACCGCTGCCCAGCGCGGAGACATGCAGATTACGAGGTGCCGTGTGGTCAGCACGACGAATCCTCTCGGCCGTTATTCTTGGCTTTCTAGGCTGACATCCCACAGTCAGATAGCTCTTCAGTTGTAATTGTGTAGGCTGAATGGACCTTGAACCAGCCCTCAGAGCCAGGTAAAAATCCCTGAACTGGCCGGGAATACATACAAACACACATTTATTTTTACACGTCAAGATTCAATCAACCTGGCGACACACATCGAGAAGATGTTCACGGCAAGATGACTTAAAGGAATTGAAGCTATTTATGGCTCTAATGTTTTCGGAGAGTGTGTTCCAAATTCTTGCTCCATTCGCAATATGTTGCTGACCTGCTGAGGGGGATATCAATAGTGTTGCCGAAGCGTGTATTATCTTGGTGGAAAGAGGATGAAAAATTTACTAGTGAAGGTAGTAATAGGGGGTACTCCTGTTTAATATTCCAAAGATTAATATTGCCACGTGGAAGATTTTATTTTGTTCCAATTTTAGAGGGGAAAGTTGACGATAATAAGGAGAAACAAACATCATAGCGTAAGAAGATAAATCTAATACATTGGTTCACTGCACGTTGTAATCAGTTTAGGTGTTCTCTCGTGGCATCAATTAACACTACGTCACACTAGGAAAATACAGGGAGGGTAGGAGTAATTATAAATCTAATTTTCATGTTTAATGAGAGCATATTTTGAAGATATTTTATGGGGTGGAGGGAGGCGTGTACTTTCCTACATACACTGATAATGTGCTCTCTCCAATTAAGACTCGTGGATATTTACACCAAGATACAGAGTTTTCATACAGAGTTTATTTAATCACATAAAGTGAGAGGACAAATGTTTTCGTTCATTACCGCACTAACTTATTTCATCCGTCTAACAACAATAGCTTTGGATTTTGATAGGTTTATTAAAAATGTAGTTTTCATGGGCGTACGCGTAGATATCACGTAAGTCGTTCACCTAACCTATTTTTATTGCAAAGTGTAGTGCAGTGTAGTGATTGTGTAGTGATAGCAGATTAGTAGATAGCCAGCATACAAATAGTATTCACAGTGTATTATTCGTGGCGATATATCATTAATACATATAACAAAGAGAAGTGGTCCAAATACTCATCCCTGTGGCACTCCTGAATATTTCGTTACTCACTCAGATCGGTTTTGAAGAATTACTCGGTGCCCACTATCGGTAATATAAGAGAGAAGGCACCTTAGACTGTGTCTAAGGCGAAGTAATTTCAATTTAGCCAACATTATTTCTACATTAACTGCGCCAAAGTGGCTGCTGAAATCAAGACGTGCATTAAACGGCATCTGTCGCTCCTCTCACAGAAGTAATGGAAACAAAAATAAAATAAACCATCAGGCACGTTCACTTAGACCGGGTTATGAAGGTACAGAGAAAACTCGCAGGAATTCAGAAAGGAAATTGTTTGCCGTTAAAAAAATGGGTTAATCAAATGTTAATTTTTCAAATAAGAAATGTAATTCCAAAGGCGACATCTACTGAAGTAACGAAGGAAATAAAAATGGAGTCACAATGGCGGAGAATAAAAGAGAATTAAGCAGCACCCTGAATGTTACGAGAAAGCTGAAAGAAGAGAAAGGAAGAGCACCACAGGAGGAAAGCACAGGCAAAATATGGACTATTTCTCAAATGTCAGATGTGGATAAGAATGCTTTGTTAAAGAAATGGAGAGAACGACCGAGTCGAAAACGTAAATGAAATGCAGAAGAACTTGTAGGTTACACGCTTGACAGCATCCCAACTCGATTGGATAAAGGTGAGCAAGACGCCTGTAGTGTTCACAGCAACGTAGCTTTTATTGCGAGAGCTGAGATGAGTCGGGAACACTGAGTAAAGATCAGAGCATACACAAAAATCAATAACGAAGAGAAGATCTTAGAGCAATAAGGCGAGAAGGAAGTAAATATAAGTATAGAAAAAGTGTTAAGCGCTTAAGGAAAAAAAAAAAAAAAAAAAACAATGAGTCTTACACCTGAGTCTGAAGCTGAACAGCTGAAAACCCTCGATGTGTTAGCATGACAGAGCAAAATAAAACACAAATGTTATTTATTTTACGTTCCAAGGATTCCTTTTATATTTTACCGAGACGTCGAGGTGCCGGAATTTTGTCCTGTAGAAAATCTTTTAATTGGGGATAAATCTACCGACACGAGTTGTTGTTTTAGTCATCACTTCATAGACTGGTTTGATGCAGATATTCCCGCCACCCTATCCTGAGCTAACCTTTTCATTTTCACATAACTGCTACATCCTACATCTGTTCTAATCTGCTTGTCATATTCATACTTTGCTCTACCCGCCTACACTTCCCTCAAATGCCTAGGTGTCGAGATGTGTCCTATCATTCTATCTCTTCTTCTGTCCGGCTCCATGGCTAAATGGTTAACGTGCTGGCCTTTGGTCACAGGGGTCCCGGGTTCGATTCCCGGCAGGGTCGGGAATTTTAACCATCATTCTTTAGTTTCGCTGGCATGGGGGCTGCGTGTATATGTCGTCTTCATCATTTCATCCTCATCACGACGTGCAGGTCGCCTACGGGCATCAGATCAAAAGACCTGCATCTGGCGAGTCGAACTTGTCCCGGCACTAAAAGCCATACGCCATTTCCATTTTTATCTCTTCTTCTGGCCAAATTTAGCCAAATCGATGTCCTCTCACCAATAGGGAACATGCATGATCCGGGGTTTTAATTAAAAATATGCTAATCTGATTCAAAATTTCATGAAGAATTCAAAAATGTGATCAGAATGTACAAATAATAACTCCAAACATGATAAAAATCTACGAAAATGTCACGTCACGCAAGTACGCGATCTCATTGGTCTGACGTCATCGTACAGGTTGACTGAATTAGCAGACGAAATAACACATAGTGTGCTGTGAGAAGCAGGATACACTTCGCGTATTTCTACTTTATGTTAGTGTCTGGTATGGTTAAATTCGAGGTCTATACATTGGATAATAATCTGAGTGGTATATTTTAGACTTAAAATGAATCCTGCACAGACAGTGAGGCTGAAAACTTATAAATGGTGTATAGTTCCGATGTGCAATAGCACATCGCATACCATCCCAAACAAATTGTTTATAAATGTTCCAAAGAAGCTAAAACTAGGGAGAAATGGATTTTGGCGAGCCGGAGAAATGCTGGTGATATATCGGAAAAGTCTATACTTTATTTTTTTGAAGATTTTAACGTAAGATGAATTTGTTTGAATTTTCAAATCACTTTTCCATGTCAGCTGTTCTAGTGGTAAAACTTTAAATTTTAATGTATGATGCTTTATTTAAATGCTTCAATTACATCTTGGAATATGAAAGTAATAAACAGTGCATTAAATAATGCTGATTATTAAAGTATTCTCCAAACCTAACCTATGTTTTGGGTGATCCATGTCAAGATAATAAATCAAAGGGGTTATGAACCATTTTGACAGCTCTAATTCTACCAATATATCTTGGCATGGGACAGTTATGTATGTCTTTATTGAAGAGCTTAATTGGTAAAGAAATTTAGGCTATATCTAAATACTCTATAATGTAACAAAGAATAGGCGTGTACATTATGAAAGGAAACAACGTGCATTTAACAAATGTATAACTCTACACAAAACCAATGCTTGTCTGTTGGGGTCTTATAAGTTAACAATGCTCAATTATAATAATTATCATAATATTAATGAAATAAATAACATAATTGCACACAGGTGGAAATAGTGATGTAGGTGTTTAAAATATTATCCAACTTAGCCTAAGTTTTAGGTTATACAAGCCAAGTCAATAAACCGAAAGGTAAAATTACCGCGCGAGTTGGCCGTGCGGTTAGGAGCGCGCAGCTGTGAGCTCGTATCCGGGAGATAGTGGGTTTTGAACCCCACTGCCGGCAGCCCTGAAGATGGTTTTCCGTGGTTTCCCATTTTCACACCAGGCAAATGCTGAGGCTGTACCTAAGGCCACGGCCGCTTTGTTCCTATTCCTAAGCCTTTCCTGTCCCATTGTCGCCATAAGACCTATATGTGACGGTGTGACGTAAAGCAAACAGAAAAAAAAAAAAAAAAAAAAAAAAAAGTAAAAGTCACAGCACCCAAAGACATTCCTGTATTGAGCGACTAAAATGTCACCAGGACACTTTTCTTTCTTGATATGCTCAGCTTGTTAAAAGCCAAATGTAATTAATGTTATTGGCTTCACGCCCCGCTAACTACTTCTACGATTTTTGGGAGACGCCGATGTGCAGGAATTTAGTCCTGCAGGAGTTCTTTTTACGTGCCAGTAAATCTACCGACACGAGACTGACGTATTTGAGCACCTTCAACTACCACCGGACTGAACCAGGATCGAACCTGCCAAGTTGGGGTCAGAAGGCCAGCACCTCAACCGTCTGAACCACTCAGCCCGACTTGTGAAAACTAGATGAAGTCATATTTATCTTTATCATGTTTAATTTTTTCCCTCCACAAAGATATTTAATTCTCTTTCATGGGCCCCGGAAGTGGGTAGGCCAGTTGTCCCAACCATAATCATTATTTTTTTTTTTTTTGGAATGATAGATTATAGCCCTATAGTACCATGATCTTTCTTTCTTTCCTTCTTTCTTTCTTTCTTAATCAGTTTATCCTTCAGGGTTGGTTTTCTCTCGGACTCAGCGAGGGATTTCACCTCTACCACTTCAAGGGCAGTGTCCTGGAACGTGAGACTTTGAGTATGGTGATGAAACTGATGAGGAGGGCCATTACCTCGCCCAGGCGGCCTCACTTATTATGCTCAACAGGGGCCTTGTTGGAGGATGGGAGGATCGGAAGGGATAGACAAGGAAGAGGGAAGGAAACGGCCGTGGCCTTAGGTGCCTGGAGGAGAAGTAGGAAAATACGAAAAACCACTTCGAGGATGGCTGAGGTGGGATTCGAAACCGTTCTACTCAGTTGACCTCCCGAGGCTGAGTAGAGCCCGTTCCAGCCCTCGTACTATTTGTTTTCAACTTTCATGGCAGAGCCGGGAATCGAAACCGGGCCTCCGGGAGTGGCACACATTAACCACTACACCACAGAAGCGGACTAGTACTATAATGCTACCTATATGTTTATGTTAGTGCTGAAATCCGATTTCTTACTTTACTAATGCTGAAAGCCCGAAAATGTAATGTTATTCTTTAATAGGGGAATCAGTCTAGAAGGAAATGTTGAAAGTGATGTGATATCTATCCAGGTTCGTTGTTATCCTAATACTATGGGTTACAGTATATTGCACGTATATAAAAGACGCCACTTACAAACTTGCTTGTTATCCGCGAATTTCTGCGGCCACAAAAGTCACATTTTTCAAGAATGATGACATCTACACATGGTAGATTGTCTGACTGTGCTGTTTTGAACGTTTCTTCTGTCATTTCGAAGTTATTCGCGATCATGAATAATAAACAATCGGCTTTTAGCAACGGCTGATGCACAACGACTGGCAGAGCTCCATGCGGTACTGGATCGTGACGTCACAGCGCGCCGCTTACGTCAGAGGCCGTTTCACTCGCCTTGCGGAAAGGCACTATTAAATATTTTTTTAATGGTAGAAAACAAGGCAACATACCACAATGTAATACGTTTACGTACTATTTCATTGGTGTACTTTTCAAAAAAAATATTTTTGAAAATGATGCATGTTCCCAATTCGATTCAGTATATCTTCATGCGTGATTCGATCTATCATTTCACCTTCAGCATTCTTCTGTAACACCATTTCAAAAACTTATATTCTCCATGTTTCACTTCCATACAATGCCACGCTCCAGACGAAAGTCTACAAAAACATCTTTCTAATTCCTAAATCAATGTTTGAAGTGATCAAATTTCTTTTCTTAAGAAAGGCCTTCTTTGCTTGTGCTAGTCTGCAATTTATGTTGTCCTTACTTCTGCCATCGTTAGTTATTTTATTACCTAAGTAACAATATTCATCTACTTTCTTTAAGACCTCATTTCCTAATCTAATATTTTTTTTGCTAGTGGCTTTACGTCACACCGACACAGATAGGTCTTATGGTGACGATGGGATAGGAAAGGCCTAGGAGTTGGAAGGAAGCGGCCGCGGCCTTAATTAAGGTACAGCCCCAGCATTTGCATAGTGTGAAAATGGGAAACCACGGAAAACCATCTTCAGGGCTGCCGACAGTGGGATTCGAACCCACTATCTCCCGGATTCAAGCTCACAGCCGCGTGACCCTGACCGCACTACCAACTCGCCCGGTAATGTAATATTTCCTGCATCGAAACTGGCGTATTTGAGCACCTTCAAATACTACCGGTTTGAGCCTGGATCGAACCCGCCATCCTGAGCTTAGAAGGCCAGCGCCGTACTAAGCTACTCGGCCCGGCAGGGACAGTCTCTCCCTTCGTTACTAGTTCCATTATCTTATGGATATACGAAGTTTAGAAATAATGGTGGCGTACATATTGGAACAAATTTAAGGTTAAACAAAAAACAAATCTGAAAATGCCAGCTTGAACAATGCAAACATTCGTTCAACCGTGTGTGAAGAGAAGATAGGGAGGAGGCATCTTATCAGCCCCAGGTCACGCAGTGACTGTGGTTCATTTCGCTATCGCTAGGCAGCACGGTGAGGAATGTACACAGGCGAATGATGGAACTCGCACAGGAGCCACCCTAGTAGATAAGGAAGCGTCAATAAATGTCCAACCAGACTGAAAAGAGAAGTGGAAGAAATTCTGAAATTCAATTATTATTAATTCAGTCGTTGTGAGACAGGATCAAACCACAGAAAGTGGAACGCCAAACTGAGTAACTAGCATTTGTACCCGTTCTTCTCACGGCAATTTGCAATGAATTACATGTTTCCTTCCGAAATTTATGCGAAGTAACATGGCTCCACTCGCACGTTTAATATGACAAATTAAAGTGATATTTTCCTACGACAGCGCGTGGCAGTAACGTGAAAAGCTGAACAAATTCGAGAGAGAATGAAAATTTCCGAATTGATTGTACAGTCGAGTTCCTGGTCCGAAGCTGTGTGAAATTCTCTGTTTCATATTGTATCTCTGACTTTGATGATAGGTGAACCCGAGGTAATTAGAACGTTATCATATAAATACCAAAAATTAACTAATGATATTTCTGCATTCTCACACGTTATAGATTGCTACTCTACTTGTGCAAGAGATTTTTATAATTCCTTATCAATTTTGTGTTTTATTTTCCTACATATGGTATTTATATTATAATGTTCTAATTACCCCGGATTCCCCTACCTGCATTAATATCTGCCCTATCGAAAAGAGTAAAATAGCTCTTTAGTTTTTCCGTTTCCCACCTTGAAGTGAAATGAACGACATGTCCCACGGGACTTGGACTAAAAATCAAATCTTTCGTAATCATTTGCGTTATTATCCGCTGTACGATAAATCCGTACATAGCATAAAGCAGGGCCTCTCAGGGTGCATGCGCGTGGTGTATGCACTGTGCACGGTGCAAGAGACGACTTGGCTTGGTCGAACAGAGTGCAGACCCCCCACTCCTCGATTTGGAGCAATAGCGCTTACTCTCTCTTTACTCACGCCTGTCTCGCTCGCTCCGCCTGTCTCCCTCTGCCCCACTTGCGCCGTAGCGCTCCAAATCCAGGCTGACTTGAGCCGAGCAGAGGCGAGTTGAGCCGAGCCTAGCCGAGTAGCCCAGAGACGAAGCGTTGATCCGAGCCATGCCGAGCGGCAGCGATGCACAGTGCACGGAGCTCTTGCGCCTCTATCTGCACGCGTGAGATTTTGGGCGTTTGAGAGGCCCTGGCATAAAGGAATATAAATAACATATTCTTAAAAGTTTGTCATTTATAGTCTTTTGATACACCTAATGTTAACGAAAATATTTGAGAATAATCTTCCTATAAATACGAACTCCATGTGAGTACCGTGACATCATATGCACCTGATAACACAATCCTGAGTGGGTAGATTCCAAATAAATAGTTTGGTTGAAATAAGTCCAGCAGTTTTCCACTTTTAGGAACAGACAGACAGATGGACAGACATTAAGTGGGGTCAACTTTAAAGCCTAGAGAAATATTACACATCTTCTGATTTTCTCCTGTTATGGATTCTTCAAAAAACTGCAGGTCTGCGAGGGAGTCCGTCACTGGTCGCAGAGCATGAAGCCCGTAGTAATGGTATTTTTCTCCGTCATTTGAAGAGTAAGAGAAATTATGTGCATAACAAAATTATTTAAAATGAAGAGGCGTTTCACATATAGTCCTTACATTTTACATATAATCGATAGTGTAAGAGAAAGTATGGTCTTCGTAAAAAAACCAGTCTGTTCAGTGATTTTTAAATGATATGCATACCGAAACCTGTTCCTGGACGAGTAGACTCTAAATATGTAGTTTGGTCGAAATATTGTCAATAGTGTAAAATAAAATTGAAAAATCTCTTCTCGTCTCTCTATAAACACCCAGTCAATTCAGTTATTTTAAAAGACATGTATATCAAATCTGCTCCTATATGAGTTGACTCTCAGCACGTTTGGTCGAGATCCATCCAGCCGTTTCCCCGCGATGGTGGAACAAACAAACAAGCAAACAAACAAACAAACAAACAAACAAACAAACAAACAAACAAACAAACAAATAAATAAACAAAACACGAAGGCTAAAAACTACTGATACGGTCTTGAGATGCCTTAAAACGGATAAATACTGTATATCAAAATAAGGCAAAATAAATTAAATTACAACGAATTCTGTAGAATTTTATTCATAAGATATATAACAGGCTGATATTATTGACTCAGCTACCGTTTGTAGTCAATTTTACTTGACAGATTTTACATTAATACCAATATAAATGGTCCGTTATTGGACATTATATATTTTCCAGCTAACTCATTCCTGGTTGCCAGCGTTTCGCCCTCGTGAGCTAGGCTGGGCTCATCAGTTGGTACCTAGCACACCTACCAAGACGCTGGTTAGTGCATACCGTGGAGGCCACTGCGTAGGCTAATTGTAGCCACCGGCAGTGCCAATGCACTATGAGAGACTTTGTCTCATTATATATCATCGTCGCCGTAAGACCTATCTGTGTCGGTGCGACGTAAAACAACTAGCAAAAATGTCTCATTATAAAAAAATGATGCCTGCTTGGCCATCAGATGATATAGATATTGATTCCCATAGGGAATCTGAAATATTTGTTCCGAATGAGTAAATTTATAATACCAATATAAATGGTCCGTTATTGGACATTATAAATTTTCCAGCTAACTCATTCCTGGTTGCCAGCGTTTTGCCTTCGTGTGCTGTAGACATGATATAGGCTTTGGGCTTATGCCGTGTTAAGAAAACGAGGTGAAGCTCTTTACGTTTCGCAGAGAACTTTGCCCCGCGTCTTCAGAAGGAAATCTCGACTGTCCACGAGAAAGACTTCTACAATAATGAGGATTTGAATTTAAGATTGCTTTACCGTTGGAGCTGTAGTGGTACGCTCGTTCGTCACCAGATGGCTCGCTGTATGCTGGCACAGCGCTCCAAGCGGGAGCTGATGACAACATTAAGCTTCAATCACGGCTGACTGGATCCCTCTAGGCTAGAGCGACGCATCAAGTCGGCCGTGCTTCAATGGAGATGTTCTATCACACAGCGTGTGCGTGAGAAATATCAGATGACATCAAACGAATTAGGGACGAACGTGGTAGAAGAAATTTGTATCCCATGTAACGACCTAACCTGTACAGTGTAAATATTTTGGTAACATATGGTTTTTGTAACAACTAGATTTCATTTCTATATTTACTGGAACTGTCCAGAAAGGTGATATGAATTTTGGAACAGGGTGTGTTGGCCTTTGTTAGTTGGGTATTCTAGAAAGTATGTTCTGACTGTTCTGGAAATGGAACATTCGCAATCGTGCGTATTCGAGAAAGTTATTTCAACATCGCGACTAAAGTAAGAGTTGTGATTGGTGAAGCTGGGTGGCGATAGGCGGGCTCCTGCGTTCTGATTGGCTACTCCAAGACCATTGTTCCCCTTTTTAAAGAGAGCGAGGCAGCATTTCGTGGTCTGTCTGTCTGTCTGTCTGTCTGTCCGAAGTTTTGACGTGGTCAGCGACGCCTCGCTACCGGGATGGGCCATTTTGGGGTAAGCACTCTTGATTTCTGTTCCCCCTTAAATTGCATTTAATATTCGCTCTCCTTTTCATTTAGGAGTTTGCGCTAACCTCACCCAGACTCGCCACTCTATTATTTCAGATGCCTTAGCTTTTCAGCTGGGCTTGGCTGTTAGCTTTCGAGGCATTCGCCCTTCCTTGTTTCGCTAAACATGTAAACTGTAGTTACCTTGGGGTTTTGTCTCTAGTAGTTCCGTGTCACTTGATGCACGCTAGTTTTTGCTCTGCCCCGCATCAGAAGTGTTTTTGGTGTGGGACCAAGTTGAAATGGCCCTTGCGCCAAGATTAGATTTTACCCTTTTTCAATTATGTTGTTCAGAGATTTTGAAAGGTACGTTTAACTTCACTCTAAATTGTAATAACATATTACGACTTGGGCTGTAATTAAATGTATGGTATTTGCTTGATTCTTTGAACTTATAGGAAGCTATTGTCAAGGAACGTCTAATTTGTGTGTCTCAAAGAACACCTGATTGTATTTACAAACTGTGTACCGGTACATTCCGCATGGCTGAATTTGTTCGGAATCCATTTGTGAAGTCCATTTGTAAATAATATATTTTTGAACATCAACGATCACGGTTGACTTTTTCCGGAAACTGCAACTTAAGCCATCTCCATGCCCTTGGGAAGTTCCCAGCCCCTTTCCACGTTCCTGGTTTATTATCTTCAAGTTGGCCCTACTGATATTTACCAGTGTTGTCATCGGTGGAGTTCCACGTAATACATCAGACGTTTTATCGTGTGTGTATAGTGGTCTTTGGTACTGTGTAATTGCACTTACTTTCCTCCCTTTACTGTGTTTGGTGTAGCCGCTGAAGTAACTGTTACATAAAACAATCATTGGATCTGACCCGCAATGCCCCACCTTCCCAGAAACTATCATAAACACTAGTATTACTGACCAAGGGACTGTTTCTAAAGCACAATTCTGAATCGAAGATGCTTGTTGTCTAAAGGGGTCCAAAATCCAAGTCAACGGCCCCTCATAATGGTACTTATCGCTAGTAAAGTAGAAGCATAGTATTTGTCATGTTGTGGTACTAATCAAAAGTGGTGTATACTCACGGTGTTCCACACATTATGGTACTACTAACAAGTATTGTACGTCGCATAGGTAACCTATGGTGTTTCTCTCATAATGGCGCCACTCATAGGCAAAGCAAATCCATGGTGTTACTCACATAGTGGGTACTAATCACAGGCAACGCAGACCCACGGTATCGCTCATATAATGGTACTAATCACAGGCAACGCCCAGAGCCGTGGTGTTTTTCACAGTGGTACTAATCACGGGTACTGGAAATCCCATACTGATTCACCCTCTGTTGTTATTAATCAGAAACCTATTGTGTACATAATGGTACTACTCGCATGTAAAGGCGACCCATGATGTTCCCCGCGTGATGGTACTAATCAAAAGTAGTTTCATGGCTCTATAACAATCATCCCTTGGTCGCCCCTTTTAGTCGCCTCATGCGATAGGCAGGGTATACCGTGGGTGTATTCTACGTCTGCGTCCTCCACCCACAGAGGGGTATTTGCATAGTGAACCTGGCTGAATTGTTCGTCAACAAAGTGGATGTATGACATAGATTAATGACAGATTTATAGCGCGGCATAAGCGCTATTCTCTTACAACTGGTGTGAAGAGTCTTCTCTCTCAATAACATGCAAGTGTCCTCATTAGCAGTCCACATGCATCTTCATTACTTCGAATAACTGAGATCAACTGAATGTCGCGTTCCAACCTTAATTCGAGCATGGTTTTGACGTACTAGGCACTAGTGCTATGTACAAAAGTAATTCAGAAGTGTCTAAAGTAGTATGCATCAACCAAAATTCTCGTTCGCTTTTATATACTAAGCCAAGTAATATCCAGTTTAATGAGCTATGTGGTTCAAAGGAACATGACAATCTAATTAGAAAATATTGCAGCATTTATTGAGATTCGAACCACGAAGATGACTCCTTGACTAAATGGTTAGCGTGCTGGTCTTTGGTCACAGGGATTCCGGGTTCGATTCCCGGCAGGATCGGGTTAAATCCTGGACTCCCACAGGGGTAAGATGTTACACCTGTCTTAGATTCGAGGTTCAAATACTGCTTTGCGAGAATTGAAAATGCTTGGCCCCAGTACTCGTCACTAAACTTTACCTTTAAAAATAATTTGCTCATGCTGAATATTCAGTACTTGTATACCGACTGTTCTTACATTGGTACTAGGACTTACAAGGGGAGGTCACGATGTCCGCATCACCGATTTTGTTCAAACTTTGTATATTGGAAGTACTTTATCTCAAAAACACCCTGGCAAAGTAGTAGCGCGCAACTCTCAATTTTTTTTCGAAAAAAGCGGAATTGAAAATGTCGAAAGAGTTAAGAAAGGTTTAGCATGCCAGGCACCATCAAGCGAGATACTGTGGCGCTGTGGTCGAGCGGTTAAGGTCCTCCACTTAAATTACGAAGATGGCGAGTGTGAGTCACGCTCGTTTCAACTATTTTTCTATGACATTTCCTGATCCCCTTTTCCCTCGTGTTGCGAATGAGAGCAGCAGTTAGTCACTGTCTGACCGCGTTGTGTCGTAACGGTTGTGTGCGATGTAGCCAGACGTGCTCATTGTAAGTTTGATCGGCATGGAGATCTCGCATGTTGAATTATGTTCGAACGGAAGGGTTTTTGAATGTGAAGCTACGCAAAGTGCAAACGAGTTCCCGGGAGAGCAAACAACTAATAAACAGTAAAAAAGGGCAATGGCTTATGTCGAGCACCATCTTTATATAAAACGCTTACTGGATCTCGGCGACTCTGTAGAGATTACAGAAGTGGTAATTATTGAGAAAGAACATTTTAAAATCTATTTTGACAGTAATAGAAGAAAATAAATTTTTAATATATAAAAAAAGGGGAAAAGTGGGGTTAAAAGCTGGTAGCAGCGTAACTCGAACTCACCATCTTCATAACTGAAATGGAGAACCTTAACCACTTGACCACCGCGCCACAGTGTCTCCCTTGATGGTGCCTGGCAAGCTAAACCTCTCGAAACTTTTTTCGACATTTTCAAAATCACTTTATTCGAAAAAATTTTAGAGTTGCGCGCTACTACTTTTCCAGTGTGTTTTTGTGATTAGGTACTACCAACATACGAATTTTGAACAAAATCGGTGATGCGGACATCGTGACCTCCGTTGTTCGTTTATTTGTCTACGTGTTTCTTAGAGACCGAGTGTTAGCCACAGAAGAATGGAATTAAGTTCGTTGGACCTTTCTCTGAAAGATCGTATGAGAAATAATGAAATAAGCCTGAAGACCGGAGTAAAGGACGTTGGAACATGGAAGTGGCTTTAAAAGTGGAGGGGAAGTTTCGTTCCATAAAGCGATCCTATGACTTCGACAAGTGTTGCAAGCGAGTCGTATCTCAGAGACGGACAACCAGGCGGTGGACACCTTTCAACTAGATGGTTTTATGTCTTGAAACGGGCTGTGGAACCGCTTTGGATGCACCCTGCAAATGACAAAAGAAAAAAGGATAAGAAGAAGAAGAAGCCGCTTTTAGAAGCAGTTTTTTTTTTTTTTACAATTTGCTTTACGTCGCACCGACACAGGTAAGTCTTATGGCGACGATGGCCTTAAGGCATAGACCCAGTATTTGCCCGGAATGAAAATGAAAAACCACGGAAAACCATCTCCAGTTCCGCCGGCAGTGGGGTTTGAACCCACTATCTCCCGAGTGCAGGAAGTGCTTCAAGGTAATTTATTTTTTATTTCTTTCTTAATCCGTTAACCGTCCAGGGTTGGCTCTTCCCTCGGACTTAGCGAGGGATCTCACCTCTACCGCCTCAAGAGCAGTGTACTGGAGCGTGAACATTCGGGTCAGGATACAACAGGGAAGGAGGACCAGTACCTCTCCCAGGCAGCGGGGCCTTCAAGTGGAATGGGAAGATTGGAAGGGATAGATAAGGAAGAGGAAAAGAAGCGGCCGTCGTCTTAAGTTAGGTGCCACCCCAGCATTTGCCTGGAGGAGAAGTGGGAAACCACGGAAAGCCACTTCGAGGACGGCTGCGAAGGAATCGAATCCACCACTACTTAGCTGAGCTCCCGAGACTGAGTGTAACCCGTTCCAGTCCACTTTTCAAATTTCGTGGTAGAGCCGGGAATCGAACCCGGGCCTGCGAGGGATGGCAGCTAATCACACCATCTACTAACCACTACACCACAGAGGCGTACCGGTAATTTATTTACCGTTAGAAAGCGGGCCGGTTCCATAGCTTAGGGATAGCATGTCTGCCTCTCACTCGGAGGCCCCGGGTTCTATTCGCGGTCAGTTAGGGAATTTTTACGTGGACCTGACGGTTGGTTCGAGGTTTACACAGCCTACGTGATTACAACTCAGGAGCTATTTACCGGTGGGATGGCGATCCCGATCTAGAAAACCACGGATGACGGTCCGGACGATTCGTCGTTGTGACCACGCATCAGCTCGTAATAAGCAGGACTTCGGGCTGAGCAGCGGTCACTTGGTAGCCCAAGGCCCGTCAGGGTTGTAGTGCCATTGGTTTTATTATTAAAAAGTGTGCTGTAGTCGGCTTAAAATCTGTAACAAAAATAATATCTTGACATAATATTTGAAATCTAGATTCAGTTCGTTGAAATGTGATGTCTCTCATACAAACTTCTTATTATGTAAACCGTAATTACCAAACTCAGCTACGGGAAGACAAACACCAAGTTTAACAACAAACACCACTTGTGAAGTGCATTCCCGGAAAGTGAGTCGCCGCCTATTGAGCACGTCTGTCGTAGGAGTTAGAATATGAGAAATACTGTTGATACTGCCGTATTGATACGTGAACGCAGGAGTGCAGAGATGGTCTAGGAATAGCTAGGATCAATACAAATGCCTGCCTAGCTCACCAGTGGTTGTTGTACACTCTTTGTGCCGCAGGCTGCTTGCTCCAACTAGTCTCTTTAGTTCAGTGTTGTTACATCATCGGGCTCTATCTGTTTAAAACATTACACGGTCCGATTGATCGTCCTTAAATGGATGAACAGGTAAAGTAGAGCTTTAACGTGCGTTTATAAACTAAGGACCGACTATTTCACCCCCCCTGTGAGTGGGGGCGGTCGAATGACACCCACGGTATCCCTTGCCTGTTGTAAGAGCGACTAAAAGGGGCCTCAGGTGCTCTGAACTTCGGAGTGTGGGTTGGTGACCATGGGGCCCTCGGCTGAGTCCTAGCATTGCTTCCCCTCACTTGTGCCAGGCTCCTCAATTTCATCTATCATATCCGACCTCCCTTGGTCAACTCTTGTTCTTTTCCGGCCTCAACGGTATTAGGTTTCCGAATCCTAGGGCGAATTTAATTTTCACGCCCTTTGTGGCCCTTGTCTTTCACTGGCCGATATCTTCATTTTTCGAAGTGTCGGATCCCTTCCTTTTTTTTTCCTCTCTGATTGGCGATATATAGAGGATGGTTGCCTAGCTGTATTTTCTCTTTAAACAATAATCACCACCACCACCACATCTAAGTCATGGGATGTCATTTTCCACCCCGAAATTCTCACATTCACTTTGAGATTGGACTAGCAGCCACTTTCGAAAGCTTTCGACTATGGAACTCGTCCAACAGACTATGTACAAATTCCAATTTTGTTGTTATAGTTGTTAGTTTTAGTAGCCCTCAGCATGTTGAAATTTGGGTCCATGAACCAAGCGTGTAAGTTACATTTGTATATTGTTAGCTAGAAAGGTTTAATATTTTCTTTAACAAAGGAAGTCGTGTACATTCACTGCCAATAATCCATTTACAAGAAAATAATCTCCACGTCCACCACAACCACAGAAAATGTATTGCGCGTAAGACAAACTGACTTATCTTGTTATGACCACTTTTTTGTTTACAATATTCAGATTATTAACAAGATAACTCAACTTGTCTTGTTCTTATCGGTGACTATTTTCTGTTCTTGAATAATCCGGCGGTAGAATATGGTTATTTATTAAGTATTATGACGAAATGGCTTATTTTGTTAGTGTCAAAAGATAGAGAACTCCCGAAAATCTTGGACTGAATCGTTCTTCTTAATGTCGATAGTAATAATCTAGATCCTAATAACAAATCATATTGCAGACACATTATTAACAAAAAAACCTCATGCAACATTCATAGACAGCCGGGGTGAGTGGACTGCTGGGTTTCTGAGCCCTAGGTGGCAGGTTCGATCCTGGCTCAGTCCAATTGTATTTAAAAGTCATAGTTAGTAACTTATATATTAATTCGTATTGAAGAGCAATATAGTGTAGTGTAAAACAAAAGCTAAAGGTTTCCACCTATTCAACACTGTTTGTTGTAACCCTTTATAAATTTGTATATAATTGTTGAAACTTGTTTGGGTCTTACCAGAGACCCCTCATTAGTCAAAATCAAAGAAAAGGCAAGACATAAATTAAATATATATATGAAGCAAGCATGAAATTGAAGGCTAGTAAAGATTTTAAAAACACTCATTGCTATCACATGTCCTGTGCAATCTCTCACCTTTCCTCCAATTGGAAGACTGCGCCTCACAGAAGACCAGGTGAAACACTGAAATATCAGAACTAGAGAAATCTTCTAGAACTCAGCTCAGCTGAAACAAGTGTGAACACAATGAAATTGATGGGAAAGTGTTGAGATGTTCATATGTTTCCAATATGGATCATTGAAGAAGCACTTAAAATACCAGCACTTGAAGATTTCTCTAGTTCTGATATTTCAGTGTTTTACCTGGTCTTCTCTGAGCTGCAGTCTTCCAATTGGAGGAAAGCTGAGAGATTGCACAGGACATGCGATTGTGATGAGTGTTATTAAAATATTTACTTGTCTTGAATTTCATGCTTGCTTCATATATATTTAATTCATGTCTTGCCTTTACTTTGATTTTGACTGATGAGGGTCTCTGGTAAGACCAAAATTATTTTCAACAAATATATGTAATATATTTAAGGTTACAACAAGCAGTACTGAATAGGTGGAAACCTCTTGCTTTTGTTTTACACTCTATTTGAAAGTGCTGGAATAAATTACTCATTCCGGGGAAAAACCAGATTTCATATTTTCAGTTTTTAATTTTTACAGTGACCTATTAAGGAAAATGTTCTCTATCTTTTGACACCAACAAAATAAGCCATTTCGTCAGAATACTGAATAAATAACCATATTCTACCACTGGATTATTCAAGAACAGAAAATAGTCACCGATAAAAACAAGGTAATTTGACCAGAATTCAAAACGTGATGACGAAGACTGAATGGTTGAATATTAACTTAATCAGTGGATGCGACCCGCCATGCCCCACATTCTCAGAAAGTATCATAATACAGTAGTATTACTGACCACGCTCTGCTTCTAAAGCACAGTCCTGAATCGATGATGCTTGTTGTCTAGAGGGGTCCAAAATCCACGTAAACGGCCCCTCATAATGGTACATAACGCTGTTAAAGTAGAGCTATGGTATTTGTCATGTTGAGGTACTAATCAAAAGTAGCGCAGACTCGCGGTATTCCACACATTATGGTACTACGCAGGGGTAATGTAATACGCACTTGTAACGCAGACCTATGGTGTAACTCCCATTGCGGCGCCAGTCACTGGCAACGCAAACCCATGGTGCTCCTCACATAGTGGATACTAAACAATCGCAACGCTGTCCCACGGTGTCGCTCATATAGTGATACTAATCATGGGTGCTGTAAAACCCCACCCTGATTCACACTCCGTTGCTACTAATCACAAACCTATTGAGTACCTAACATAGTGGTACTACTTGCCAGTAAAAGCGACCCATGTTGTTTCCCGCGTGATGGTACTAATTACAAGTAGTCTTATGGTTCTAATTCGATTATCCCTTGGTCGCCCCTTTTAGTCCCCTCTTACAACAGGCAGGGGATACCGTGGGTATATTCTTCGTCTGCGTCCCCACCCACAGGAGCTATACCGATTGTGGAAAATCTTGCACATAAAAAGCATATTCAGCTCTTCGTAATAAATTCCCTTTTCAAATAATGGATATATTGTAACACTTTATTATTATTAATATTGCCCATGGGCTCATGTACCATTGCACAGTACCATTTCAATTACTGATTTTCCATTCTACTGTTGAAAAGATAACTGTTAGATAGGTTATGAGGATTATTGTGTGGTAGTCTCGTATTCTGGTGTTAGTAACGAAACATAATACTACCACATGGAGTTTTGTGCAATATTTCGGTTTAGAACATGCGTGAAGAGTGTTTATGAATACTTTTTTTCTGTCTGACTACAAAAACAAATGTGTTTTACTAGATTAAGTGTGGCTACATAAACTCACAAATGCACTCTACCGCGGGGTGGGTCATAGCGCGCGATATACGTATGCAGGATGAGCCACATGGGGCTAGGAGTTCTCTCCTCGTAGGAATTACAGATGTCACCCAGTTGACAAGGTAAGAGGCTAATTACACTGCGGGTCAGGTCGAGGTGACATTCAACTACAGGGCGTCCATTATATACAATGAACACCGTCAAAATATGCATTAAGGAGAAGTAAATTTATGCGATGGTGATTATTTGTTTTCGTGCGGAATATCATAATGCATGTTATTAGACTTGAATTGAGATGTACAAAACCTCCGAGTTAGAAGTCCAGAAAATTTCGCGACTTAGACCTCATGAAAGCCAAATGAGAGGATTGCATACAGCACTTCAATATTTGTAAAGTATCAAATATGCTCAGCTTCATTCCACTCGCAATCTGGAATGTGAGAAGCGAGCATCAAGGCGACACTTCGGAGATAGAAGTCGACATTTTGGTCATCTTGGTGAAATTTTGTTAATGACTGAAATTGAAAGGATTGAGTTTCTTTTTTCTTATCACGAAGTTATTCCACTGAATTCAATCAATTTATCACTGTAATATTGCTTTGTTTGCCAATTGTAATTGTACATTTAAATCCCATTTTTCTCCCACAATATTCTGCCAAATTTAACAAAATTTGTATGGTGTATGCATCACAGCTATATTAAGAAACATGTGTATGGAATTTTTTATTGCAGAATTTTTTCAAGTAGTAGGGACTTTTAAGTCCAAAATTTTACAACGTAAAAATTACACAAACTTTAGTACGATATATATCCTGATATAAATTATGTACAGAAAAATAGATACGTAGTGCTTTTCAAAGAAATATTATCTACCTAATTACGAATTTACATTAACATATTAATTAAATTTCATGAAAAAATGGAATTACAAACTTAAAATACTTGAAAATGAAAATCCACAGCCTGATTCCAGTCATTCAATCAGGTCAGGGATGCAATGAATGAAGCCTCCAAAACCTGTCGCACTCCTCTGGGGCAATGATTAATGAATAACAGATGAAAAGAAATGATAATGGAGAGTGTTACTGGAATGAAATATGACAGGGATAACCGGAGTACCCGGAGAAAAACCTGTCCCGCCTACGCTTTGTCCGGTACAAGTCTCACATTGAGTGACCGGGATTTTAACCACGCAACCCAGCTGTGAGAGGCTGGCGCGCTGCCGCCTGAGCCACGGAGGCTCTCTCCAAAAAAAATATTTTGGGAAATCTATTAATTGTATATGAAAGAAATGTTCGTGGTAATTATCTCTACTTTTATGTAGGTGACATTCCTACAAAGTTTCGTGAAAATCCATGCAATAGATAAAAATATATTTCATCTCCAGAGTGTCGCCTTAAAAGAGAAATTCAACCTCGGTAAGTCAGATAACCAATGGACGGGTAGGTGAATAAGGAAAGTCCTAAGAGAACGAGCCTTTCACACCTGGTCCTCTCACTAATTCAGGGAGAAAGACATTGCATGATACGCAGACCATCCCAAACCTAAATTCTGGGTGAGCAACCGAACTGGAATATCAGACTGTGAATAGACAAATGCCCTGAAAATGACCTGCAACATTTCGGCGGTCCGAGCGGAATCCTTTGCCGTCAGCGAGAGAGTGGTGAGATCGGAACTATACGACCACAAATTGAGAACAGCTTTGGGCTCTACAATGCGGGAATCAGGTTGGCAATTCTATGAAGAAGTTCACCGTCTACTTGTCACTGGATATGTAAGAAGATCAGACATCGTTGCGATCCACTGTCAATCGCATTGAGTCGTGGTGGTCAATAAAACTGTTTCTTTTGAGATAAATGTTGAACAAGCCAGTGAGTTCAATTCTGAAATTAAGAATATCTACGAACCGTGAATTCCATACTCAGTAAACACCACAACATCCGTTTAGACAACTTAATTGTTATTTGGTTGCAGAGGCAGTGTAACTAGGAACACATGGAGTCTCTTGCAGGGATTGGGTATTTATCACTCTACGTTGAACAACTTCATAGTCAATACCCTATCTCTATTGTACGTAGATCACAACTTTTTTTACAGATTCTGACATGTGCTATTCACAATATTGCTGTGGATCATTTTGTTCTGTAGACTAGTACGTTTCTAATAATTTGGCTTTCATTTAAGATTCAGAATCGTCAAGGTCACTCACAATTTGTGAACCGATGTCATATTGGAAAATACTTAATGCAACCTCTGCTACACAAGTGTTTCACGCGTTGCATACTTCAAAGGCATTGTACAATATTACCGGTAAATGAACAGTCAACGGTAGCCTACTATACTGCATATAGTTTCCTAGTCACTGCACACCAAAATGCCATTCCCCTCAAAAAGGTATGATATGAGACCCTTAAAATAACTACGTAATTATTATTATTACTAAAAATCGGCTCATGCATTTATTACCATTTATGAAGTTTAATTCACTGTACAGTGCAGAAAATACAATTTACAATTACTACTAAAATAAATTATTCCTATTTGATTTACGTCGCACCGACACAGATTAGTCTCATGGCGACGATGGGACAGGAAAGGCCTAGGAATGGGAAGGAAGCGGCCGTGGCTTTAATTAAGGTACAGCCCAGCATTTTTCTGGTGTGGAAATGGGAAACAACGGAAAACATCTTCAGGGCTGCCTACAGTGGGATTCGGACCCACTATCTCCCGGATGCAAGGTCACAGCTGAGCGCTCCATAAATTATTCTATTCAAAACTTTTCAATGCTATGCGGTAAGATAATACTCATCTCCTACAACCTCGGATACGATAGATCCTGAAGAGGGTATTGTTTATTGTAATCTTTCTTTGCGACGCATGCAGTTTACGAAAGTTAATATTCTATAGCATAATTAAAAACATGCAGTAAAAGCACGAATAAAGGATACGGTATCTGGAAAACATCATTAATCAAAATTTAACATTTGTATGTGATTTAGAAATTAATCAGAGTCAATGCTATACTTGCGCCTGCTTAGCTGCACACAGGGGGCTGATCCGTGATGGAATTTTTGACAATGTAAGTCAACAAAGAACCGTAAGAGTTTTGCAAATCCCAGTAGTTTTGAGGGAAACACGTGCACAAAACATGTGACAAGCATAACGGTGTACATAGTTCACAGGTAGATGCGAGAAATACAAATATACCGACAAGCAAAGCTTCGACATAACAGTGAAGAAAATTTATATTTTACTCCTTATAATAAATAAAAATTCGCAGCACGATATAAATAATAAACAAATATCATTTTGTTTCATCAGTGCTGCGTCAGAGAATGAAATACACGCATATGAAGCATAATCAACTGTGATAACAGGCAATTTGTTGGATATCGTTCTGGAAGTGTCTAGAAACTGGTGATCGGGTATAATATGTTTCAAATTTAAGTAAATAAATGTTTAAAAATATTTAACAAGGTTACTACAAACATTTACCGAGTGGAGTGGCAAAGCCTGTTAACAAGCTACGACTACGGAGTCTAGCTCTGCATTCACATGGTTTCGAACCGGTCGGCTGTCCAGAATGGTTTTCCGTGGTTTACCACTTTCACTTTCACGCAAACGCAGAGACAGTTCCTATTCCTTGATCTTACTTATCCAGTTTCATTCGCGATCATTCATTTCATCTTCATTAGCTCCTCAACTGAAGTAGGCGATATGAAGGGCACCTGGCCGTAAAAACATGGCATACATTAATTTCATCTCATCCCGGACCCCATATCCAGAAACGGGGCTAAGGGGTAGACATATATACTAATGCTGTAAGTATGTCACCTATCAAGTTGCAGTTTTGCTTTGGAAATCACAACTTGTCAGTTAACATGAGCACACGCATGTAAAATGAGGAACAATTACATATTAATGAAACATTCTTATATAATAACAATATTCCACGAACCTTCTACGCTGGCGTAGCAGGCGGAGAGGTGATACTCCCACGTGGCGCGTCCCAGGTGGTGGATAGGGGGGTCCTCACCGACTTGCCGGCGGACTTGAGGGAAATAAAATACCTCTCGCGGACCAAACACACAACCGCCTGTGGGTGGGGGGACGCAGACGAAGAATACACCCACGGTATTCCCTGCCTGTCGTAAGAGGCGACTAAAAGGGGCGACCAAGGGATGATTGCCTTGCAACCATGAAACTACTTGTGATTAGTGCCACCACGCGGAGAACATCATGGGTCGCTTTTACTTGCGCGTAGTACCACTATATTAGGCAACCAAATAGGTTTGTGATTAGTAGGACACCGGAGCACCGTGCGGTCGGCTTTTGCAGTACTTGTGATTAGTACCACCATATGAGCGGGACCCTGGGATGATAGCTACCATGGTTCTGCCTTGCCTATGATTAGCACCCACTATATGAAGAACACCACGGGATAGGGGAAGGTCCCTGTGGTTAGTACTCTTATGTGCTGAACACCATAGGGTTGCGTTGCCTGTAAATGGCGCCGCAATGTGAGAAAAACCGTAGGTCTGTAGTATATGTCGAATTGTATAACCTGTGAGTAGTACCATAATGTGTGGAATACCGCGAGTCTCTGCTACTTTTGATTAGTGCCGCAGCATGACAAATACCATGGTTCTACATTCCTAACGATAAGTACCGTTATAAGGGGCCGATAACTTGGATTTTGGGCCCCCTTTAGACTGCAAGCATCATCGATTCAATGTTATGCTATAGCAGCAGTCCCTTTGTCAGTAATCATATTGTTTTGCGTCAGAATCTGTGAATGTAAGGCATTGCGGGTCGCATCCACTGATTGTTTTAAATTCATCTCCATCCATTCATTCTTTGTCCTCACGTTTTGAATTCTGGTCAGTGGAAAATTTTGGACTTTTAATTTGTCATTCCATTTCGTCTCTTTTCGTACCATTAGGAGTCGATGACCTCGATGTTAGGCCCCTTTAAACAGCAAGCATCATCATCATCATCAATAACAATATTCACAATCAAACAAAAAACAGAACAGTAATAGTGCTTGTTTCTCAAATACATTTTTGAACGAATCGTATGTGCGGAGTTTTCAATAATATTCACAAGTAAATAGAAAAATTGAACGTTATTCATAGGTAAATAGTTTTTAGGAATGTTTTATGTACGAGGCTATAAAAATAATCACATGTAAAAATTGCAACTTGCTTCATAAATACATTTGCTTAATAAATGTCTTATTACAGTACATTGAGCATTTCATTATACGAAATTCGCCTGAACAGTCTCCATGAGAAAATTTAGTTCTCTGAAGGAATGCCCGCTTGCTAATCTCATTTCTTGATATAAAACCATCTACCACCTTCTCCAGAATTAACGCCTTAGCAGCCCCCGAAGACTACCAACCAAACTCCATGTTTTAAGGGTACTTAACATCTAGGAGGAGAATTTTTTTGGGGGGTCAAAATGGCACTCTTTCCCCCTAACATCATTTTTGAGGGGGCAGAAAACGCCTGCCCCCCCCCCCCAAAGTTGGCACCACTGACACCGGCTGTTATTATCTATTCCATTCAATATTTCACTATATCTAAATGTATGCAAACCATTAAATGTACTTTTTTGACCCGTTTTTCCAATTCATTTAGGTCGGCTCTGGGTGCGGGTTTGGTTCTTATTCGAGGAAATATATTCAATGTTCAATTTTTATGGTGGTTGGTAGCGTGATGAAAATTAAATATAAATTAAAATGCGTGTTAAGACTAACATAGCCTCCGAGCTAGAAAAATAAACCACATGAGGCTAAAAATCCCCGAACACACCGAGAATCGAAGTCGGGCCCTCTGAACGGATGTACTTCTTTGCCCTGACCAAGGTACAGTGACTTTTATCCCACTCTGTATACAGAGTTCGGAATCTTAGTGCTGATTACTCCCAGTCCTTTAGAAAACAGATCTCTTCTTCACTACAGAGATCGTCGGAAAGCCAGGGAGTGGAAAACTTGAATTAAAACCACGGAAAATGGAAAAAGAGCAAAGTTTATATTTATCTCTTTCAGACATCAGCGCGTTTATCAGAATATCGGTACATGCTGTACTAATTTATGATCATATCCGTGGACCTCGCAGTAGCTCTGTTAACCTCCGATACCAGCTATTCATTCTTCGGTCACGTTCACGCACTCTGTGACGAATGGAAAAGACATAAAAGCCAGATTCGCTCCATTACACTTGTGTAGCCAGCGGGCCGTCGAATAAATATGAGTGAGTTCTCGTGGCAGCCAACTGGCTCTAGGTTTACTTTACCTGAAGCTGTGGCACGCTGTGATCTTACTCATAAAACAAACGATTCAAACGTTTGTGCTACAAGAATCAATGATGGTAATGCTTGTTGTTTAAAGGGGCCTAACACCTAGGTCATCGGTCCTTAATTGTACGAAAAGAGACGAAATGTAATGACGTTTTAAAAATTCCAAAATTCATCCAATGACCAGAACTCAATACTTGATAATGAAGAATGAATGGATGGAAACTAATTTAAAATAATCAGCGGATCCAACTCTCAATACTGAAAGTTAAGAATAATTCCAAAATCAATCCACTGACTAGAATTTGAAAAATGATTATGAACTTAAAACAATTAGTGGATCCGACCCGCAATGCTCCGCCTTCGCAGAAACTAACTTAAAACAATGGTATATACTGACCAAGGGGCTGCTTCCAAAGCACAGTCCTGGATCGATGATGCTTGCTGTCTAAAGTGGTACAAAATATAAGTCAACGGCCCCTCGTAATAGTACTTATCTCTTGTAAAGTAGAACCAGGGTATTTCTCATGCAGCGGTACTATTCACAAGTAACGTAGACTCACGGTGTTCCTCACATTGTCGTACTACTCACAGGTAATGTACTATGCACAGATAATGCAGACTTATGGTGTTTCTCACGTAATGGCGCCACTGATAGGCAACGCAAATCCATGGTGTTCCTCACATAGTGGGTACTAATAACAGACAATGCAGACCCACGGTGTCGCTCATAGTGGTACTAATTACAGGCAACGCCCAGACCCGTGGTGTTCCTCGAAACGCAGACACATGATGTCCACAACTAGATGCTGAAAGACTTCAGCGAGTGTAGCCTCTTTTTCCCCCCTTGGTGTGTCCCAACCGAATCTTGACAGACGGGAG
The DNA here is from genome assembly GCF_040414725.1 of Anabrus simplex. NCBI lineage: Eukaryota > Metazoa > Arthropoda > Insecta > Orthoptera > Tettigoniidae > Anabrus > Anabrus simplex. Next base: position 38,233,282 of record NC_090268.1, read on the forward strand.
CTTCGGTCATAGTGGTGGAAACTATACGCGAATACTGTAAACCCATACTGATCCACCCACACACAAGGGTATTCTTCGCATACGGGTACTATTTGCAAGAAACTCATGGTGTCCCTCGTGTGATGACACTAATCACAGGTAATCTCATGGTTTAAAGTTTTTTATTTATTTAATTGACCTTTGTTGATACAACGTTTGGTCATCCTCTATGTACAAGGAACATTCACTGCACTCATATAAAAAATAAATTGTCAGTGTAAAGGACATAAGAGAATGAAAATCAGATTGCCACAGTCTTCAAGTAAAGAACACTACACTGAATCTCTCTTCCGGAAGAAGAGGGGAAGAACAAACAAAAGACAAAACAAAACACAACACAAAACACTACACAACACTGGCACCAATGCGAAGAGCACAAAGTCAAATTCTTATTTCCGCGGTTCTCAAAAACGTCATCGAAGCATTGAGAACTGAATGGTTTAAAGTTCAGCATCTCTTTGTCGCCCGTTTCAGTCACCTCTTACGACAGGCAGGGGATACCATGGATGTATTCTTCGTCTGCGTCCCCCACCCACAGGGGGTTATACAAGAGTCGGATTTTCTGTTATTAATAGAGGAAACAACCTTTATCAACCCCCTGGCAGGGTAATTGACACACAAATACAATGATGATTCCGATGCCGTCATGATGACCTCGTAACACTCCAATCTTCAGGCCATCTGCCTGAGAAACAATCGTTTCTGAGGGCCTTAATGGCCTATATGCGCAGAAAAATCGTTAGTTATAATATTACGAGTTAGAAATAACAGCTATGAGACACTTGCGAAAGCCTTAACTGGCATTAAACTGCATGGAGGATACATTTTTTGATAACACATTAACAGTTGTAGAGAATAAAGTAACAATACAATTTCCGACCATTTATGTTTTCTTCAGCTTTACCGTACTGACTATGATAAGAGTGGTGTTGCAGAGTCGGAAGAAAAGTAAATGTGAAGGCCTACGATATTGAAAGTGCATAACTTTGATCAACAATAACATTACATTGACCATTGTTTGTCGTGATGTTCTTTGTCTCTTATGCTGCCGCTCAACTCCGATAGATGGGATTACTGCTGCGTACCGAGTATAAAAGCCTGATTGAATATTGGCGGGAAATAGCTGGGGAGTTATAAACCTTTCTTCTTTAGCATGCCAATCCTCTGGTTCATACATTTTCTGATACCGTACAGCTGGTACGTAACTCACTGGTTCATCATAGTATTCCAGCTATTCGATCCCTACTCTGACGCGCTGTTTTGAATGAGCAGTGTGCACTTAGTAGTAGTAGTAGTAGTAGTAGTAGTAGTAGTAGTAGTAGTAATATGACCTGGTCTAGAATTACAATTACCGAGCTCGATAGCTGCAGTCGCTTAAGTGCGGCCAGTATCCAGTATTCGGGAGATAGTAGGTTCGAACCCCACTGTCGGCAGCCCTGAAAATGGTTTTCCGTGGTTTCCCATTTTCACACCAGGCAAATGCTGGAGCTGTACCTTAATTAAGGCCACGACCGCTTCCTTCCCACTCCCAGCCCTTCCCTATCCCATCGTCGCCATAAGACCTATCTGTGTCGGCGCGACGTAAAGCAACTAGAAAAAAAAAAGAATTACAATTTAGGCATATTCCAAATTATAGCACCACAATTCACTAGATAACTCAAAATTCAACCCTGAAAAGAGGAGCCGTTTCTCAAAAAGAGCTTCCTGCTCTTCACTTTTATTCTACATTTATTCTACATTTATTTTATTCAAAATTAGCAGTGAAGAGGGGGGTTTCTCCTCTGGCTTGGAGAAAAAAAATGCCTCCAAGTCAGATAGATTTTTCCGCCGCCAGTGTAGTGAATTGAGATACTCCTAGGGAACCGATTAGTAAAAGGGCATAGTTTTTGCCCTGTCACTCTCCACTATTCGACCCCCTCCGAAAAAAGACTAAGTGTGTTCACGGATCACGGCTGTCTGCGGCCTGGTCATTCCAGGAACTTTGGACTGTTAGATCGGCAGCGTAGTACTGTTCGGTAAAAGTGAGAAAATGTGTAGTTTTTCATTTGATCAAGTATTTCATGTGAAATCATTGATTTTACTCGCGCCATTCCTACTGACGATATTATAATGACCTATGTTCATTTCTGTCGGGACAAACACTAAGATAGGCTTTCTGAGGATGTAAAAAGGCAGGTGGAGAGTGAGTGTCTGCCATTATAATGCAATTCCCCAACCTGATAGTGACTGATGGTAGGCAAGCGGGCCTACCATCACAATGAAAATCACCTAACGCAGTCTTCATATGAGAAAAGGGAGGATGACCTAGATGTTAGGCCCCTTGAAACAAGCACAAGCATATGAGAAAACACGTTTGGTGATTTCTGCGTCGCGTTTCCCGTGTAACGTTAGGAGTTATGCAATTTAATACAGTCTTGCTCACGTGTACTCTACCTAACCTACAATTCTGTATACAATGTAGAATTCCGTAGCGAAACAGGGGTACATTATCTAGTTATATATATATAATTATCATTATTATTATTATTATTATTATTATTATTATTATTATTATTATTATTATTATTATCAGCATACACACCCGTTTTTCGCACTGGAATTGGTAATCTATTTCACTATTCCTTCATGAATTTATGCGAAGTTACATGCCTGTATTCGAACGTTCAGTGCTGCATGTTAAACTGATATTCATTTACGAAAGCACGTGGCAATAATGTGAAGTACGATAAAGCAGTACGAAGTGGAGACAGAATTGAAGGACGATCGCAGAGTTTATTGAACGATACAGTTCCAAGTTGTGCGTAATTCTTCCTACTTCTCGGTTACATATTGTTGTTCATGTGCAACCGGGAGTCACATTGTGGCTGAGGACTCAGTCGTTGACGATAACCTCTCTTATTATCTGTTCTATAGAAGAGAGTAAAATGGCTCTTTAGTTCAAGACTTGAACCCACCTTGAAATGACATGACAGCCTGCAAAACACACTCCGTCAATAATATGTCTCTTGTTATCCTCCTATCGAAAAGGTTCAATAATGTTATCTGCTTTACGTCTCACTAACTACTTTACGGTCTTTGGAGACGCCGGCTCGAAAAGGTTCACATGACAAAGATTTTAGAAATTGACTTCCTCTAAGGCTGATTGAGATTGGTCGTAACTACTTTGCGGGAGGGTAACAATCACTGTTTCGGTTTCGTCGGTTCAGCGATTTAGAAACCCAAGGGCACGTGGCTTCTAAATGTGAAGTTTGGTAGAAATATATCCAGTAGTTTTAAAGTTATAAGAACTCAGACACACACCAAAGCTTGAAAAAAAAAAAAAAATATATATATATATATATATGCAGATGGTCATTACTACACATGAAACGGTAACTGAACGAAAATTTCGCAAAACAGTTAATGTACAGACACATTATCGTTACGATTTTACTTATATAGATTATTATTATTATTTTCAGTTTCTAATAATGTTCTTGGTTTTATATTCCATTAACTTCTTTAACGATTTTCGGAGACGCCGAGGTGCTGAAATTTTGTCACTGAGTTATTTTCATACCAATAAATCTACCATCACTGAGCGAGTTGGCTACGTGGTTCAAGTCAAATAGCTGTTAGCTTTCATTCGGGAAATTGCAGGTTCGAACCCCATTGTCGGTGGTTCAGAAGATGGTTTTCTGTGTTTCCCACTTTTAAACGAGCCAAATTCTGGGACTCTACCTTAATTAAAGCCATGGTCGCTTTCTTCCTATCTTAGCCTTCGTCGCTGTAAGACTTGACTCGACTCACTAATTTACAAATATAAAAATATTCATGAAATATTCATTAAATATGAAGGGAATATTAAAATATTTCTGAAATAAAATACTCAATCGTCGGACCTTGTACTCAGACTTGGTTTTTACCTGATTACTTACATATACAATATTTGATGGGCGCCAGCTACAACTCAATGCAGCAATAAGAGAATGAGAGTCTTGAATATCTCTACGGTGTGGGGTAATAAGCTTACTTAGGCAACAAACAATATAGGTTCTAGGAAAAGGAGCCTAATTTGGTAATGTATCCTTTTTGTTCACTGACGAGATATAGCATGGCTTGAAATTAGATTCACACTCCGAACATTTAATCCATATGGCGACTGGCGACTAAGTATCCATGTGACTACTACCATCTCAGTAGTACTCCATATAGAAAGGCTCGGTCTCCCACTGACTTCATGGCAAGTCTCTCCATACATATGACTGACCGACCAACTGTGGCCTCACTCTCCCAATGACTCCTCACTACCATCTCAATACAACACTTCATGGTAAGCCTTTCCCTTGAACTGAACTGACCGACTTAGGTCTCACCTTCCAATTGCCTGACGCTATAAGACCCTGGTCGTAGTATTTATAGCCATTAGCTGACACACCTACGTAGTCTCCAAAAATAACTATACTGTTACTCCCATCCAAATCCAAATGTTACATACTATGGTGAAATTGCCTAAGGCACTCTAGGTTTCTCCCAAAAAATGAGCTCATCGCTAAATGCACACAATGACAGAGCGATGACTCGGCAGTTACACTAGGGGTATTGCACAATGTTGCAATGTCAGAAGTTATTTCACACAATATATCTATATCCGATATTATGCAGCAACTCTTATTTTATATGGTTAAATGCTAATATCACACAGATATATATACACGATAAATTAAATACAATCACGCAAGCGATAATCATTACAGAATTGAACAATAATAATACCATACAATAAAAAAACAGTAACCTCCGTACAGGCCATGAAGGCCCTTGGAGGAGTGGAAGGTAAAGGCTTCCACCATTGTTAACCTCGGCACGTGATGGGGGTAGAGTGGTTAGCTCTACGCCCGGCCGCCTTTGCCCCCAGGAATTAACCTGGTACTCATTTTTGGGGTAGGCTGAGTGGATCTCATGGCCATATGCACCTCCGGATGTGGAAATCTCGTTTCTTAAATTTTACGACTTCCTGACGGGGATTCGAACCCACGTCCTTCCGGGCGAACCGAGCACACCTTTACCGCATCGTCCAGGCAGTCCCTAATACCATATAATAATAATAATAATAATAATAATAATAATAATAATAATAATAATAATAATAATAATAATAATAATAATAATAATACAGGTATCACCTTGTAACGGGAATATGGAATAAAAGTAAATGGTGGCATAATTAACAACATAAGATATGCGGATGATACAGTTATGTTGTGTGACAATTTTGAAGGTCTCCAACTCCAGCTCAATAATATTAGTGCAGTGAGTGAGGACTTGCGACTAAAAGTAAATGTAAACAAGACCAAGTTCATGATCTTCAGCAGACGTGCCAATGCTGAAACAATCTTACAACTAAACAACCGACAGATTGAGAGAGTAACCACTTTTTAATATCTGGGTGCCATTGTCACTGAACAACTTGATCCTGAGAAAGAAATGAAAAAGAGGATAGCAATAGCACGAAGAATATTTACAAAAATGAAATATTTCTTTTGCAATGACTACTGAAATGTAAAACTTAGACAGGGGATGGTCAAGTGCTATATATGGTCAGCCTTGCTATATGGTGTGGAAACATGGACTCTCAAGAATATATCAGTGAAACGCTTGGAAGCCTTTGAAATGTGGATGCACCGTAGGATGCTCAGGATTTCGTGGGTTGCACGACTAACGAACCAAGAAGTACTCAGAAGGGCAAAGCAAGTCGGGAACTCGTTCAAACATTAAAACACCGGAAGATCTCTTACCTTGGCCACATCCTTAAAAATGACCGTTACCTCATCTTACAGCGGATTATACATGGCAAAATACAGGGTTGAAGAGGTGTTGGGAGGAGGCGAACATCATGACTTGGAAACATCAAGGAATGGACTGGAATTCACAGTCTTGAAAGACTTTTCCACCTAGCAAGAGATCGTACTGCATTCGCCACAGTCATCGCCTAGGTTTTATGTGTTTACGGGCATGATTACGTAAATAACATCTATCGCGGCAGGCCAAGGCCCTCGTTCCACTGGATTATTTTGTTTGTTAATCTGTGTACTGAGTGAAAAAGTGGTTCCTCTTGGTGTAACTTGTTTCATTACCTAGTACAGCTCACACTGTATATGGAAGAATCAATTATTTTTATTGCCTTATTCTTACAGGTCATGGTAAAGGCAATTACTGAATTACCCGCAGCTTTTGCTGAGCAGGAAACGTCGTCACGAACTTTGAGATCTTTGTATCAGAGAATATGGCAGGCAATGCATTTCTTACTTAGTTAAGACGATGGAAAGAAAATGTGTTCCTGTGCCTCGGTAAGAAATTTCTACAAAATCAAGAGTGAATTTACGATATCGTAGGCACTCACTCGCTGGCTAGTGTAACTACTGTATATTTTCCGACTGCATCAAGGTCGCCGATTATACAGACTTACAAGAGGGTAGATCTGACATGATGTTTACTGTTTGTAGTGCAGTTTTTCATGCTGATTTCAAATTTGAAAAAAAAAAAAACATTTTGCTCTGTCACGTCAGGTTTTGAAGATGTTGACAACGTTTTATTGTTCATGCAACAGGCTTCTTAGAAAATTGTTTTCATTGGGTTTCGTTATTTTTTCATATAATGCCGAAAATGTTAATTCGCCAGTGGAATTTATGGCGTCCAGAAGTTGCATAAATTCACCAGATCTGTTTTGCTATGTGTGCGATGATGTTATGTGCTGCATTTGCACTCCATGTAGCAATCAGTGCTGTAGTGAAATTTCTGTCTGTAAGTTGTTTTCCTCGATGCAATGTTAAACGTATGCAAATGGTTGATGCTATATATCTCAAGAACGGTGAGTGACAGGGACAAATCATTTACACATTTTGAATCAACATTTTTCAGTTGTCTTAAAACGCATGTTCGATGCCAGGGTATCCTCAGAGAGGCCCCAGGGGCTCTTAACTTGGGAGCGTGGGTTGGCGACCACGGGGCACTTAGCTGAGTCCTGGCATTGCTTCAATTTACTTGTGCCAAGCTCCTCACTTTCATCTATCCTATCCAACCTCTCTTGGTCAACTCTTGTTCTTTTCCGACCCCGACGCTATTAGGTTTGCGAGAGCTAGGGATTCTTTCATTTTCACGCCCTTCGTGGCCTTTGCCTTCTTTTGGCCGATACCTTCTTTTTTTCGAAGTGTGGGTCCCTTCAATTTTTTCCCTCTGATTAGTGTTATATCTTAAAACAAAAATCACCACCACCACCACTATCCGCAGATTCTTTTGTTTTAATGGATTTCTAGATGGCTAAATAGACCAATTCTAGAACGACAAGCTCTGTCACAATGCTGACAGATCAAAATTAACTCCTCTTCTTTTTCTTATTCTTGGGCTTTTCCCAATTACTAGGAGTATGCAACTATTATGGATTTGATTATCTATGTTTGTTTGTGTTTGTTTAAAGGGGCCTAACAGCTAGGTCATAGGTATATTATGAATTTAGCCCAGTTTTACGAACGGATGCCCTTCCTGACGTCAATCCTGTCTGTCTGTGTGTGTGTGTGTGTGTGTGTGTGTGTGTGTGTGTGTGTGTGTGTGTGTGTGTGTGTGTGTGTAGAGATATATATTTACCATTGCATGTTTCTGTGCTCTTTTGCAGTGCGATGTGTTGCTTGTAGATGGAAATATACATTAGGACGAAAACAAACCCTCAGACCCTAAGCAGACCCTCAGACCGTAAGCAGTTAACATCCCCAGCCCGGCCTGGAATGGAACCCGGGGCTCTCTGAACCGTAGGTAACTATGCTCACTCTTCAGCTAAGGCTGTCAGAAAATTAAGTATACCCGAACATTACTTCTTTTCTCCTTTCTTTACGTTACTCGACGACGGGTACATGGAAAGAAACATTTTAAGACTCCTTTAGTGTTTGGGTATAACGCGTATGTCGCCGAGTCTATTCAACGATTATGTTGAGTGTCTCAATTGACAGATAAAGGAGGAGCCTACCTGTTGCAAAAACAATTAATGAAAATATGAAACGTAGCTTTCATGAAATATTGCCTCAAAGTAAGGCAAAATTTGTGCTAAATATGGGACTTAATACGCATTCTCTGTTGTGAATACATCGCGGTAAGTTCTAAGTAACAAATTTACTAATGTAAAAGAAAGATGACGTCACACGCCTGCTCTGTTTTAATATGGCGCTGTGTTGACTCGCGCGCTCATTTCTAGTAAGCTATGCAACTGACAAAACTGTGCAACGCTTCCAATAGCGACAGCCTACCGCCAATTTGTTTCAATTTAGGAGGCTTAGTTAAGACTTCCGCCATATTCACAAAGACGGTTTCTCAGTACAGAAATCGAGCCTTGTAAAAACATTAAGGTGATCTGGTGCTAGGGCTGTTTTTTTCAAACCTAATTCTCTCAGAAACTTTGAACGCAGAAGAGGAATGGTTCCTCTAGATCCTATCAGCATTCCTTTGATGGTGATTTAAGACAGTTAGTACTTTTTCGTGAAAAGTGAGAGCCTCAGTTGAGTTGCCGGTTATTACCTGTGTCGTATCTGGGCGAGTGGATGACGTAATAACTGCCTGGCCTATACAGTATAGCTCGCCCAGTGATGTCATGGTCTCAGCTAGTCTGCGATAAGCTTCCATACAGCCTGATTGCTTCTTATACAGGATGTATTCACGATGATGTTACAAACTTTCAGGGATGATGAAGGACAGCAAATGGATCAATTTCAGATAAAGAACCGTAGTCCGGAAACGTTCGAGTCCAATTAATACTCCAAGTTGTTTAACGTCCATCCGTTCTTAACAACAGCAGTGTACACGGTGGCGCTCCGAGATGTGCTTCCCATATTATTGGAACCCATCCCACTTGCCCTTCGTCCAACAGGAAGGAGCCTCATCTCACTTTGGACTGAGGGTTCGTGAACACCTCGATCAGAAATTCCCTACAAAGTGGATAGGAAAAGGGAGGACATGTTTCGTGGCCCACTGGTTCACCTGATCTCACTCCACTTGATTTCTTCTTGTGAGGCCATGTGAAAAGCCTTGTGTATGAGGCACCTGTCGAGACTGAAGAGGAACTCTTGGCAAAAATACTCGCTGCCTGCGACACTGTTCAAACGACAATGGGGATGTTCGAACGCGTACGACAGAGCTTTGTGTACCTTTGTTGTAAATGGAGCAGCTTGTGAAACTTGTGCAGGTAAACGGACTTGAATGAGTAGAATTTTGCTTAACTTTTGACTTGATCGTTTCCTTACTACGCTTCCTTATCTCAAATTTATCTATTTGCCTAAAACTTTGTAACATCATCACGGATACACCCCGTATAGGTATGTTCAGTCCTTAGCCCTAAGGCTGGTTGGATCCTCAGCAGCACCACCATCAGCTGCCATCACTGAAGAGGCGTTCTGGGCAAATGAGGAGGGAGGTAGTTTACCATTGCTTTCCTCACAGAGCCAGAAGTTATTACACATCAGTCTGCGAAGCCCACTGAAATGCATGCACTAACCGACACTATGAGCAACATTTTGACACCATTCATGACAGTGACTGGCTGCATAGGGAATGGCATTAGTAGCATCGCTCATACCTCAGTCACTTTCATATTGTCAAAACCAAGTATAAGACAGAGACAGATCAGCGAAAGTAACAAAATTGCTCTAGCCCATACCAGAAGACATAGTGCACCGTAAACACCAGGGTTCGCCAGTAAAGGCAGTATTTGATCAGTTTAGCGCGCTTCATGGCTTCGGAATTAAGTTCATCGGTGAAATTTTCTATCATCGTAGGTATGAAAGCTCTTCCGTATACTGATTTTGGTAATACTGATTCACTGCAGATGGTTCTTGTCCACTGCCAATTGGCTCTGGTTACTTTTAAGTTTAAATGATATCTTGATATTTTATTTAACGTTGTTTTTCACTTAAACTAAAGAAATGATTGAACTACAAGACAAATTTGCGGCAAAAGCAGGCAGTGGAAGTGATATTAATCAGTGCAGGGTACTCTGTAATGAAGGAGCACATAAAAAACTACATGGCACTACAGCCCTTGAAGGGCCTTGGCGTACCAAGCGACCACTGCTCAGCCCGAAGGCCTGCAGATTACGAGGTGTCGTGTGGTCAGCACGACGAATCCAATTGGCAGTTATTCTTGGTTTTCTAGACCGGGGCCACTATCTCACCGTCAGATAGCTCCTCAATTCTAATCACGTAGGCTGAGTGGACCTCGAACCAACCCTCAGGTCAAGGTAAAAATCCCTGACCTGGCCGGGGATCGAACCCGGGGCCTCCGCGTAAGAGGCAAGCACGCTACCCCTACACCACAGGGCCGGCGAAGGAGCAAATATAATGAGAAATTTCATTCTTCAAAGAATTATACACTTGCAGTTAAAAGTGTTAGATAAACGTCGCTATTTCGTGATTTTCGTTTCACGAGCTACAGAAGGCCTATTTTCTAACAGTGAGTCTCCAATGTACGGAACTATTTACTTCATTTTCGCCGGAGAAATAAATGCATTTGGATTTCGTGAAATCAGGAACAATCACCACCACTTTCTTTTTACAATCGGCTTTACGTCGCACGGATACAGATAGGTCCTTTGACGACGATGGGATAGGAAAGGCCTAGAAGTTGGAAGGCTGCGTCCTTGGCCTTAATTAATGAGAAATCAAGAAAAACCATCTTCACGGCTGCCGGCAGTGGGGTTCGAACCCACTATCTCCCGAATGCAAGCTCACACAGGTGCGCGCCCTTAATCACACAGTCTACTCTCTCGGTAGTACTGATTCCTTATAGCCGTAATATATGTGAGGAAACCTCAGAAACTAAAGAAAAACCTTATCGCTGTGCAAGCCAATATTTGCTATAACGTCTGAATATTTCAGCCGTAGGGTTACTGAAGAGCGTTGCTAATTGATGAAAGTTTTAACAAGAATGTTTACCTAGAAGCACATAATTGATAATCCAATAACTTGTTGATGGCTGTTATTGTAATATTTGTGTTGGGGGTCTTCCACATACAAATCCCCCCCGGATAACATAAGCTGGCACAATTAAAGAGATACACAAGGTAAATTCTCACGGGAGAAGACACTGGACTTGTACCATGAGATAGTTAAGTTATTATGATGTAAGGTACCTTGAGAATTACATTTTAAACTGTGACGTCTCCTGCGTTTTATAAATAGATGATGTCACCTAAATTCCCTTGAGATGCACGGCCTTGTAGTGTCCAAAACGATGTCTCACCAGACCGAGTGATGTGATATAAGAATTCCTAAAATTGTACAATAGAGCGCAATTTGTCTATTGATACTGGACATTGGTAAGTTTTATGAACAGAGTTAAATAATAATAATAATAATAATAATAATAATAATAATAATAATAATAATAATAATAATAATAATAATAATAATAATTGTACCGGGCGGTACACCCCTACGCCGCACTATTAAATCTTGCGCCAATAAAACCACCTCTACAGGAGAAACACCGAACTTGGAACTTGACTTAGTTAAACTTTTCCTCAGAAGATGTCACTACCGTAAGTTTTTTTTAATGGTGAAGTTTCCTTAACTGTGTGCATTTCAACTTGTTTTGTTTTCCGTTCTTCAAGAAGTGTGGACATTCTCTCATAGATGTCTCTGCTAAAAAACTATGATCATGCACCCTGGTGCGAAGTTAAGGAACTTTTTTGAAGAAATTTTGTAGTCATAACTTTGTCCTTTACTAAACTATGTTCATTCATTTTTGGGTTGGCAATATTGACCTTTTCTTTCCGCCAGTTTTGAATTCAGCTAATCCCTAATTTCTGTAACTAATTTTCAGCCTATCTCAGGTTTCTTCGATTTTGTGTGTAACTTTTTCATCTACCAATAAAGGTGAGAGGGTGTGGCTTGATTATTCATGAAAGGTCTCGAACTTTCCCCGAAGGTTTATAAACTATGGATTTTCACGTCTCTTGGCCATTGATCAACATCTATCTAAGTGTGTGGATGTGAAGCAGGAGGCGGGTGGTGCCTCTTTCGTCAGGCAGCAGGTCTTCGGCAAGGTAATGGCCATTTAACATTTTTATTTCTTGCCAGCTCAGCAGTTTAACCCGCGGGCAAGGCCCGAAACCTTAATATGTAACCAACGTCTCTAAAATGTAAGTTCTGCCGGCTAATGTGAAAATCTCATAAAATCTGTAACTGTAATTCGGGGATAGAGAGTGATTCACCCTCTCGAGCTTCCCTTCATTTTGGTTTGAGGTGACTACGTTTTGTAACTGATTTTCTCATTTCCGTAATGTTTTAAATTTCCTCATTATACGAGTCACCTCCATACTTTGGGAATAGCCCCTGCTTCATCGGCCTAGTGCCCGTTAGGTTTTAAGAAGTTACATCGAGGAGTGCTAGTATTCGCCTCTTTTCATTTTGTTTTCGGGCCATTTTTTTATCTGTTATTTCTTCTACACGAAGGCCCTGTAGGCTGGGTACGAGATACCCCTGTTTCATTTTTGTATGTTTTGCCCTGATGGCCAGTAATTGTAAGTTTCTGATATTGCCTTGAATAGGCTTGAAAAACTGAAAGCGTGTCAGCTCTTTTCTAGTGTTTTTGGAATGCCTCTGGGAGGCTTGACATTGTAAAGTGGGAGCAAGTGCTCCATGTTGTTAGGGGATTTCTGCCCTTGAACAAATTTGGGCGTGGAGCTAGGAGCTCGAAATTGTAAAACTAGAGGCTTGTAACCCAAGAGAGTTAAAATTCTTGGATCCTGTTAAATTTTGTTATTATTATTGATTGTTAAAACTCAGAGAATATAACCTTGTTAAAGTTTTAAATTAACTTTGATTTGGCAGTTAGACCCATTCACCCCGGCACCTTCTTTCACCTCTGCTGATCCACCAACCACGGTAATAATAATAATAATAATAATAATAATAATAATAATAATAATAATGGCTTTACGTCCTGCTAACTACATTTAAGGTTTTCGGAGACGCCGAATGGTCGGAATTTTGTCTCGCAGGAGTTCTTTTACGTGCCAGTAAATCTACCGACACGAGGCTGGCGTATTTTAATACCTTCAAATACCACCGGAGCGAGCCAGCTTCGAACCTGCCAAGTTGGGGTCAGAAGGCCAGCGCCTCAACCGTCTGAGTCCCTCAGCCCGGCGCAAAATTATATTATTGAGAATTTTCTTCCATTCTTTGGATCACATAAGAATTTAGCCCGTGGGGTAAGCCGGGATGAGTGGTAAAACAGCTGTTCTTTTCCGTTGCACCAACACACGTGTCTCTTTTGGCGACGATGGGATAGGAAAGGGCTAGAAACGGGTAGGAAACGCCGTGGCCTTAATTAAGTTACAGCCCCAACATTTGTCTGGTGTGAAAATGGGAAACCACGGAAAACCATTTTCAGGAATGCCGACAGTGGGATTCGAAACCACTCTCTCCCGAATGCAAGCGGACAGCAACAGCCGTTCTTTTGAGCCCAAGGTGGCGGGTTCAATCCCGACTCAGTCCAGTGTTATAAAATTCGCCAGCATCGTGATAGAATATTTACTAGCATCTGAAAGAACTGCGGTGCTAAATTCTGACACTATGGCATCTTTGAAAACCGTGACAGTAGTTAGTGGGACATATAACCAATAACGTTATTAATCCATCACTTAACAAGTTGCGCGCCAATCTCTGTAAGACAGGGCCTCTCATGATGCATGCACCGGCACAAGGTGCAAAAGACGACTTGTCTAGGTTGACCACAGTGCAAACCCTCACTCCTCGATTTTGAGCTGTCTGTCTCTTTCCCTACGTCTGTCTCGCTCGCACCTCCTGTCTCCCCTCCACCACCCGAGGAGACTCTTAGCCGAGCCGCCCCCAGACAAAACGCTGGTCCGAACCGAGCCGAGTCGGACCGATGCACGGTGCACAGAACCTCTGCGCCTCGGTTTGCATGCGTGATAATTTGGGCGTTTGAGAAGCCCTGCTGTAAGGCAATCGGTTTTCCCTCGTCCTCGTGTTCTGAAGGAACTGATGACCTCGAGTTGGGTCAATCAATCAATCAATCAATCAATCAATCAATCAATCAATCAATCAATCAATCAATCAATCAATCAATCAATCAATCAATCAATCAATCAATCAATCAATCAATCAATCAATCAATCAATCATCTGTTCCCAAGATAGTGTGTTCAGTTCCAAGAAACGTCGGTAACATTTGCGAGTTTTGAAGTGGAACAGCTTTGAGTCGTTCGCTACCGGCACGTCAACGAGCTCCGAGACCCCATCATCTTTCAAAATCTGTAAGACCAAGTGGGTTGGCCGTATGGTTAGGGGCGCACGTGCGAGTTGTATTCGGGAGATAATGGGTTCGAATCTCACTCTCAGCAGTTCGGAAGATGGTTTTCCGTGGTTTTCCATTTTTACACCAGGCTGTACCTTAAAGGCCTGTTTTCACATGTGGTACTGTGCTGAGACCAGGCGACGACTGTGTGGGCCGTAATCGCTCTGCTTGGCGATCCATGACAGCACGGTACCAACACGGTAGGGACACAGTCCTACATGTGAAAACAGGCCTTTAGGCTACGGCCACATCCTTCCCACTCCTTGCCCTTTCCTATCCCATCGTCGCCATACTACCTCTCTGTGTCGTTAAGACGTAAAGCACATTGCAAAAATAGTAAGAATCTGGGGCAAAATTCTCCATTTACAAATATAGTATTATCGGACCTCACACAGCAGACAGTGTTTACAATTGATGTGGTTTATATCTGTGTGCTAGTCTCTTTGAGCCTTTACAGGTGGAAGATTACGAATGAGCAGATGTATTAGTCATTATAACTTCTTCCCTGTGTAGTTGTATAGGTCTGCCGTGTAGACGAACGTAAGAGTTTGATAAGAAGTTGTTTCAGTTTGAACAGGTCATTCTGAACGGCTGCCACTGTATTAGGGCCGTTCTCCATAGAATACCAGGTTCAGAATCTCGAAATCCTCCTGGCTCAGGCGGGTGGTGTTTATGGTACATAAGTCAGCTTCGAGTCGATAGATTTACTGGCAAGTGAAAGGGCTCTTACTTTTTTTTTTTTACAACTTGCTTCTCGTTGCACCGACACAGATAGGCCTTATGACGATGATGGGCTAGGAAAGGCTTGGGAATGGGAAGGAAGCGGCCGTGGCCTTAAGGCACAGTCCCAGCGTTTGCCTGGTGTGAAAATGGGAAACCACGAAAACCACTTCTACCGTATAAAAATGTTGGACTCTCCCACGTGTGAGTAAGACTCTCCGTGTGTCGCAGATTTGAACCACGCTGTATCTAAAGTACAGTACTGCACGAACATTAATGCTCTCTAAATTGATTAATATTGGCACTCCATTTCCAACCAGTGTGTCAGTTCTTTTTCCTGCCAACCAGACAGTATATGCGATTTTTGCCGAATTTCTCAAAGATAGTGATCTAAAAATATAATGTGTGTCTTTTTTTATCCTCTCTTAGGGTATAGTGCGCATTCGTGTCCCTGAAATATCACTATAAAATTTGTCACAAATGGAACATAATAATTGCTTTTACACATTTCAAGTTAAAACTCTGCGGCAAATCAAGAAATATTTGATTTTTGGAGAATATTATGTATACGTACTTTACCACTTTACAAGTACATTTGGTGTTGCGCTCACAGTGACACACATATGTCTTTTGTCTTATACTTTCAACAATTTCGTGTGTGATGTCTGTGTTTACTGTAGTTCTTTGCTTTCGTTTCATTGCTTCAGTTGTCAATGACATCATTTCCTGAATTGTATCGCGATATGCAATATTTAATAAGCGACAAAAAGGTATGGCCAATGTACATATGAATAATTCTGTGGACTAGTGATTTATTGGTCCAGGGATCGAGCTATTTTTCTGCTGACCTCCATTTTGCTGTTTGAACTGGCCGCTTTAGTCATATGGACAAAGATAATGAGAATCCACAGACATAGCACTCCCATTCCACGGTGCTAGCCCTGGACCTGAAGTAAGTAACAAAAGACGGCACCAGCAGCGGTGTACGACATAAACCAGTCCTGTCTACAAGCCTTAAGTATGTTTTCATATTTCTCAAATAACGACGGTATTTCTTAATTTGCCGCAGATTTTATACTTGATATGTGCAAAAGCAATTATTATGTTCCATTTGTGACAAATTTTATAGTGATATTTCAGGGATACGAATGCGCATCGTACCCCCACTCTTATTTAACCAAACGTTTTTTAAATGCTATTTGTTTGGGGCGTCGACTCATGTGGATCTTTTGTCCCTACTGGCACCATATTGAATGAACTAGCGTGTAATTGGAATGGAGGTAGTGTGGAATGTTGTGTGTGAGGAAAGGAAGATTTAAAAGGCTCCTTTCATACGAGGCAACTAGTGGCGGAAGCCGATCGCCTGTACGGAAAACAGGTCTACTCCCCATTTCTAAAATGGTATCTGATTGAGGAACTGCTTCTGCTTGCTTTGCTAATCCAAAAGAAAAAGATAAATAAACGCAGGGCAAGAGCAATGAAGGTGCATCCTCCACCACAGAGCTCGTATACAGGATTTGATGAGTCAATGCCCTTTGTATTTATAGCTGATGAGGGATTTGGTCTTTCCCGTCATATACTGCGACCGTATGCGGGCACTCTTCTGGGTGTAAAGAAACGCGTCTTTTAATTACAGACTTTCAACGGCACGCAGGTACATTGAATGTACTTGCAAACAAATGGCGTATTTTCCAGAGACCAGTGAATGTTGACACCACACTAGTGTGTTGTGCTTTGCATAATTTTGTACGAGAGAGGTATGGTGTTCAAATCGAAGATACTTTGACAGTAGGTAGATTGTTTGAAATGGGCCCTGCTTCAGGACCTACATCAAGGCTTGCCAGAAATTTACTAGATAGGTTTGCCAATTACTTTATCAAAGAGGAAGGTGCAGTTTCATGGCTAATGGATCGTATTTAGAGACATAAGTATTGTGTCTAGAGTACTATACAGATCACAGTTGGACAGCAAAAACACAATAGTACTTTACATAAGTTTAGTAATTTTCAATTTGCCAATGGGCTTTTTTTGATAACATTAGTTAAGTAGTGATGATCGTTTATCTTTCATTATATTGCTATCTTGTTTACCATGAAAATCTACTGCATGACAACCTTTTCACTACAGTAAAAATAATTGAAGCAAATAATGAATGAAATACTCTTTTCTGAATATACCTGGTAATTTACAGAATTGTGTTGCTAAATTGAGTTTCCTTGTAACAAATTAACAAAAGGTGGTACGTAAAATATAAGGAAAACGCTTACTTATCTCGTTTCTCTCTGCTGGTGTTTTGTCATCAAACTCGGGAAGAACCTCAATATAATGCTATACTTTTCCATACTCATCGATTGAAGCGTTCCAAATCGTGGGATATTTTTCAACTCCATACATCAGGTCTTCCGTTTCACTTGTTTATCTGTTAATCTAATAAGGCTACTTCTTTCCACGTTTGCACTCGTATCTGACAATGAACGCAGTAAGCTCGTTATTCAGGACTTCCTAAATAACATGAACTGGATCAAACTGGAGTGGACAGTGAGAAGTAGCGGCAACTAGTGGCATCGTGTGAAAGGGCCCTAAGGACGTCACAAACACCCAGTCCCCAGGCGAGGGATATTAATAATTACAATGAAAAACCACTGACGCGGCCTGGAATGGAACCCGGGGCCGCCGAGTGACAGGCGGACACGTTGCCCCCTACACCGCGCGGCCAGACTAATCAAAAGTTTGTATTGATTTTCGTCACGTTAAAAAAAGCGCAAATCATGACTTGTGAATGTCAGAACATCCAGGAAGTTTTTGGAGTGAAAGAAGACTATTTTCTGTCTGCCATTTATGTCATTTCTTTCCGGTGTCTGTCATATGTATATATACATAATTGTGTGATTTGTAAAATTTAACGTTTTTATTGGCTGTAGGATTGATTAGTCCAAAAGCCAAATCAATTTTAAAAAAGAATGATAAGGTCCTGGAGAAGTGCGGCGTAATTCCAGCAGGTTTCCCTTCTGATCCTCAGCTCTGATAAGCCTATAATACAATACAAAGAATGCTGACCACTCAGCCACCAACCAACATGGTCAACATTATTGGCCATTACTGTCTTCCTTTCAGTCGCTAGAGGAAGTGTCAACTTGATATAGACACGGTGACCTTGAATATTTAATCAAGAGTCATTTCGTCACAGGGTTATACGCGGAAATGGCGCATGGCATCAGAATGCAACTCTGAACAACACGGACGTAATACGTGTGTTCGTCCGTCAATGATAGCGACACAGCGCACGTCTGAAGTACGTGTGGGAACTGCAAAAGAAGCAGCCGCACGCTGGCAGCAATCACCCAACTCATATCAACAATGAGGTTCGTGGGGAGAATGAAGAGGTCACCAAGAGCAAACATACTCCACACACTCACTTCATAACACCAGGTCGTGAAACCTGTGCCAGAACAAAAAAATCAATTGCTCGAGTTCTCTCCGAAGGTGAGAATATTTATATTTGTTATCGTAGAACTGCTTGGGTTCATGCCAGATAATAAATCTGTAGACGACGAACTTGGATAGGTATATATATAACAGGAAATGTTCCGCTTGCGTAGATCGCTGATATTCCTGGAATTTGGCACCGTAACTAAACAGGGAGTCCGCCTCTGTGGACCTCGGACCCGGGTTCGATTCCCGGCTCTACCACGAAATTTGAAAAATGGTTCTAGGGCTGGAAGGGGGCTCACTCAGCCTCCGGAGGTCAACTGAGTAGAGGAGTTCGATTCCCACCTCAGCCATCCTGGAAGTGGTTTTCTGCGGTTTCCCACCTCTTCTTCAGGCAAACGCCGGGATGGTACCTAACTCAAGGTCACGGTCGCTTCCTTCCCTACCGGGCGAGTTGGCCGTGCGCGTAGAGGCGCGCGGCTGTGAGCTTGCATCCGGGAGATAGTAGGTTCGAATCCCACTATCGGCAGCCCTGAAGATGGTTTTCCGTGGTTTCCCATTTTCACACCAGGCAAATGCTGGGACTGTACCTTAATTAAGGCCACGGCCGCTTCCTTCCAACTCCTAGGCCTTTCCTATTCCATCGTCGCCTTAAGACCTATCTGTGTCAGTGCGACGTAAAGCCTATAGCAAGAAGAAGCTTCCTTCCCTCTTTCTTGCCTGTCCCTTCCAATCTTCCCTTCCTCCAACAAGGCCCCTGTTCAGTATAGCATGTGAGGCCGCCTGGGCGAGGTACTGGTCATCCTTCCCAGTTGTATACCCCGGCCCAAAGTCTTACGCTCCAAGACACTGTCCTTGAGGTGGTAGAGGTGGGATCCCTCGCTGAGTCCGAGAGAAAACCGACCCCGGAGGGTAAACAGATTAAGAAAGAAAGAACTACACAAGGAGCGAGTACCGTGGGCTAGGTATTAGTACAGTAGTATGGGGCACACCCTGGTTGACAGAGTTCGATTCTATCCTCATAATGTATCTATCCTACATCGAGGTTGGGGAAGCATAACGTTGTTGATATCATTGAAAGCACCACACAGCATGCCGTTCGTGTGTACAATATTAGCTGCTAATATAAAACGATGTCCAAAGAAGACTGATAGAAACATAACCTTTGGACGGTGCTAAAAGCATCTTGTTGGAGTACAGCATACGATGGAGCTTACCTTGTAGGAAAACTATTTAATAATAATAATAATAATAATAATAATAATAATAATAATAATAATAATAATAATAATAATAATGGTAATAGTTTTGATTTATTCGTATCAGAAGCAATACATCATATGAATTATTATTTAAGAAAGAAAAATAATTAAATAGGCCTAACTGGTGAAAAACATACTACAGGTACATTCAAAGTAACAATTATATCATATCGGACCAGAATTTGGCGTGATCTCGACCATTTGGTGTGGCCTTCACTAAATCTTGCATGGTGCAAACGAGAGGGCAGGAGTTGCAATTAAGGAGGTGCGCCATAGTTTGTTGTTCTCCGCAGACACAGAGGGTTGACTCGTCAGATAGACCCCGCTTCCTCATATTATTCTTAGATCGACCGACCCCAGACCGCAGCCTGTTCAGACTCTTCCCATGTAGACCACGACTCTTCATAACCGGCTGGAAGAGTTTCAGATGGATTCATCCATCCATTGAGATGAAGGTTTCTGGATCTCCAGGAAGTTAGTCTTGATGATTCAGGTGACTCCGAAAGGCACTCAGTAGAATGAAGAAAATTTCTCCTCGATTTCAATCGTTGTTGAGCCGGTTGATAATCATGTAGTTGATGTGTTCGTGAAATGTCTACTTTAGATTTTTCATGTTTGGCAGCTACTTCACGTCTAATATCTGGGGTAGCAATGCCAGCCAAGCAATATACCTTATCACAAGGTGTAGATCTTAGGCAACCAGTTATAAGCCGGCAAGTTTCATTCAAAGCAACATCCACCTGTTTGGCATGACATGATCTATACCAAACAGGGCATGCATATTCTGCTGCAGAGTAGCCCAGCTGGTACCGCCTAACTTGCGAAGAATGGAATTTCGCGTAGATACTTTGTGTTCCGTTAATAATAATAATAAGAAGAAGGAGAAGAAGGGGAAGAAGAATTGCTTTACGTCCAACTAACTACTTTGCGGTTTTCGGAGACGCTGATGTACCAGAATTTCGCCCCGCAGGAGTTCTTTTAAGTGCCAGTAAATTTGTCGAAACGAGGCTGTTGTGTTTGAGCACCTTCGTATACCACCGGACCGAGCCAGGACCGAACCTGCCAGTAACATCATTACTATCCCCTCGTTGCCTAAGACCTATCTATATCTGTGAAAAAAAAAACCACAGTTCTAGCCCTTCAGACAAGCAACTCAGTGCTTAGAACATCCTACGAATTTTAGATAAACAAAATATTATAAAGTTTCATAATATATTCCTTATTTATACCTAATAATTACAACCCTTTCCTTAGTCATCGTTTTCCGGTCGATTAGATTAGCAGTTTGCCTTTTTCTACCACTAGGAGCGCTAATGTGAGCTACTACATTCGGTGTGGACATTTTCAAAAAATAAAAGAAACGCCTGAGGACATTGAACCAAGGACCACATTACAGAAAGAATCTAGATTTCTAATCAAAAAAGAAAACGAGTAAAGATTTTAGGCTGTTTTTCTGGAACTGCATTTAGGCCGAAACTTATTTTTGAAATTGTTTTAGATCTATCCAAGACTCACATTTTGACAACTTTTCCTAGCCCTTTAGCCCTTTAACTTTTGGCACAATTGAGGAAGATCCTTAATTTTAGGTTTTTCGTAGTATGGGGAACCATACTTTGTCTGTTAAGAAATGTTTTTCACATTAAAAAACAAAAAACACAGTCGTTATCGTTAAAGTTCACATTGTGATCAAAGCGGACTTTACGTTCTTCGGTTAACAGAGAATGAAGAGCGAGTGACAGAATATAACTAATAAAGAGTTGAGAACAACCATATTTCTACAACGTGGAAATTTGTTGTGTGTTAAACATTTGATTTTCATTAATGTATTAAAACACACCATGTAGGGATTAGTGGTAGATTGTCGGCCTCTGGGTCCCAAAATCGTGGGCTCAAACCAATCAGAGGATCTAGGAGTTTTGAACCGCGAAAAAAGTCCATTCGACACTTCATGTCGTTCGATAAAAAAAAAATGGCGTATGGCTTTTAGTGCCGGAAAGTGTCCGAGGACTTCGGCTCGCCATGTGCAGGTCTTTAGATTTGACTCCCGTAGGCGACCTGCCCGTCGTGATGAGGATCAAATGATGATGAAGACGACAGACAGACAGACAGACAGACAGACAGACAGACAGACAGACAGACAGACAGACAGACAGACAGACAGACAGTCCTCGTGCCAGGGGAATTAACCAATCATGGTTAAAAATCCCGACCCTGCAGGAATCGAACCCGAGACACCCGTGACCAAAGGCCAACACGGTAACCATTTAGCCATCGAGCCGGACATGTCGTTCGATGTCGGCATGTAAGAGATCTCTGGTGACACACTCAGCGTTCACCAGAAAAAATGCATGGAAACTCAATGCCCAGTAGAGATTCTGTCGTCTAACCACTGCCAGAGTAAAACGAAACGTCAAAATTGACATGAAAATGTTAATTATACATTAGTTAGTACCCCGTTTTGATTTCGTAATGAATTTGGCACCAGAGAGGCAATGCCAGGAGTGTAGGCTTTCGTGCAAAGATTCGTAGACATGTCCCGGGATGTATACGCTTGTTTTATCGATTATGAAAAAGGTTCCGACCATGTGAAACATGGAACACTGCTGCATATCCTACTTGATATTAGCCTGGATGTCAGACATGGATTTAAAATGTTAAACTAGTAGCATTTCTTGTAATACTTTTTCCGTGGAATTGCTTGTTGTACTCCAGTTGTTGTTGGGTAGTTATGCTTTAACTTTATTATCACTTGTATTGTTAAGCTACTTATAAGCCAAAGTGTTAAGTACAGGAAATACTTAAGTTGTGTAAGAAATTATAAATGATGATGCTGGATTTAGAATGTTAAACTAGTAGTATTTCCTGTAATATTTTCTTTCCATGCAATTGTTGTACTCTGTTAGTTAGTTTGTTTGTTTGTTGCTGGGTAATTATGTTAACTTTACTTTAGTATTACATTATTACACTACTGTAAGGGGCCATTGCCACCGAGATATTTCCCATTTGCGATGTATTTGTTAATAATAATAATAATAATAACAATAATAGTAATACTATCCTGATTATTGCTTACTTCTATTGGAATCAGACCGCATCACTTACGGTTGACCGAGCGAGTTGGACGCGCGATTAGGGTTGCGCAGCCGTGAGACTGAATTCGAGAGATAATGGGTTCGAACCCCACTGTCGGGAGCCATGATGATTTTCCCTTTTCACACCAGGCAACTACTGCGGTTGTACCTTAATTAAGGTCGCGGCCTCTTCCTTCCCACTACTAGCCCCTTCGTATGGCATCGTCGCCGAAAGATGTCGGCGCGACGTGAAGTAAATTGGAAAAGAAAAAAACACATTGTGATTATTGTCTACCTGTATTGGAATCAGATCGCGTCACTTTCGATTCATAAACACCTACGCATGCGCTATTGAAATCCAGCAAAGAGTGTGGCAAGATTATGTAGTATTTCCACTCCTTTTTAGTATGTACTGTGAAAGGGTAGTTTCTGAAGCACTGGAAGGGAAACAACACATTCACATTGTCAGGTCATTTTTGACGTTTTGTTTTACTCTGCCAGAGCATAAAGAATAGGATCTCTGCTGGGCGATCAGTACCAGAGTTTGAATTTTGTTGGTTGAACACCAAATGTGTCACTAGAGATCTTTTACATGCCAACGCCGTACAACATGGAGTGCCGAATGGACTGTTTTCAATCGTTGCAAAGTTCTAATACAGTACAGTACCTCTGCCAGTTTTGAACACACGATTTTGAGACTCAGAAGCCGGCAATCTACCACCGATCCATTCAGGCGGTGTGGTAATAAATTCATGGCAAATGTATAACCACTCTTGCAGAACACGCATCAATTTTCCACGCTGTACAAATATGGTCATTCTGAATAGTCTATTACTAATACGCTGTAGCTCTTCACTGCTTACCGTGGAAGATTAAAGTCCGCTTTGAACTGACGATGACCACTATGTTTCTTGGTGTTTTTTTTTTACATCGCATCGAAACAGGTAGGTCCCGTGGTGATCATAGGATAGGAAACGGCTGGCGTTAAGTAAGGCACAGCCCCGGCATTTGCCTGGTGTGGAAATAGGAAACCGGGCTCGGGTTCGATTTCCAGCCTGGTCAGAGATTTTTACCTGGATCTTTTTTTTTTTACAATTTGTTTTACGTCGTACCGACACAGAGAGGTCTTATGGCAATCATAGGATAGGAAAGGTCTAGGAGTGGGAAGGAAGCGGCCGTGGGCTTAATTAAGGTACAGCTCCAGCATTTGCCTAATTTAAAAATGGGAAACCAAAGAAAACCATGTTCAGGTCTGCCGATAATGGGGTTCGAACCCACTATCTCTCGGATGCAAGCTCACAGCTGCGCGCCGCTAACCGCATGGCCAACTCGCCCGGTTTTACTAGGATGTGAGGGCTGGTTCGAGGTCTCTCAGCTGACTTGATTACAACTGAGGAGCTATCGACTGTGATATAGCAGCCCCGGTACAAAAAGCTAGGAATAACGCCCGACAGGATTCATCGTGCTGACCACATGTCACCTCGTAATTTGCATGCCTTCGGACTGAGCAGCGGTCGCTTGGTAGGCCAAGACCCATCAGCGCTGTAGCACCATGTGGTTTGGTTGGGTTTCACCAATGGGAAATCACGGAAAACCATCTTCAGCGCTGCGACTTTGGGGTTCGAAAACACTGTGTCCAGAATACAAGGCGACAGCCACGTAACTCAAACGGAGTAGCCACTCGTTCGTTTGACTACTTCGTGAGATGCGACTTCTAATAATAATAATAATAATAATAATAATAATAATAATAATAATAATAATAATAATAATAATAATAATAATGTTACTTGCTTTACGTCCCACTAACTACTCTTTTACGGTTTTCGGAGACGCCGAGGTACCGAAATTTTGTTCCGCAGTAGTTCTTTTACGTGCCAGTAAATCTACCGATACGAGGCTGACGTATTTGAGCACTTTCAAATACCACAGGACTGAGCCAGGATCGAACCTGCCCAGTTAGGGTTAGAAGACCAGCGCTTCGACCATCTGAGCCACTCAGCCCGGCAAATGCAACTTTTACCTCTAATACATTACATTCGTATCTTGAAGGAGATGATTTTTGCACCGCCGCACCGAAGGGGAACTTCCCTGGGGACCAAGTTTCCTATTAGCAGCTAATACTGCGCACGCGAACTAGACGTCTTGTGACGCTTTCAATGTTAACAACAAAACTGTGTTTTCCGACCTTGAAGTGGCATAGTTTCCTAATTAATCTCTAATTTAAGACCGAAAAAGAATGTACTGAGCCTCAGGTAACACTTTGTTTTTGTTATTGGGTTCTCATCACACCGACTCAGGCAAGTTCTATTTTTTTTTTGATAGGGGCTTTACGTCGCACCGACACGGATAGGTCTTATGGCGACGATGTGATAGGAAAGGCCTAGGAGTTGGAAGGAAGCGGCCGTGGCCTTAATTAAGGTACAGCCCCAGCATTTGCCTGGTGTGAAAATGGGAAACCACGGAAAACCATCTTCAGGGCTGCCGATAGTGGGATTCGAACCTACTATCTCCCGGATGCAAGCTCACAGCCGCACGCCTCTACGCGCACGGCCAACTCGCCCGGTACAAGTTCTAATAACGTCGTCCCACTAACTACACTTCTGACGGTTGTTGGAGACGCCGAGGTGCCGGAATTTTGTCCCACAGGAGTTATTTTTGCGTGCCAGTAAATCTACCGACGCGAGGCTGACGTATTTGAGCACCTTCAAATACCACCAGACTGCGCCAGGTTCGAACCTGTCAAGCTGGGGTCAGAAGGCCAGTGCCTCAACCGTCTGAGCTACTCAGCCCGGTTCAGGCAAGTTCTATGGTGACGAAGGTATACGGCAGGACTAGGACTGGGATGGAATTGACCGTAGCCTAGTCCCGGCATTTGATGGTGTGAAAACACAGAAAACCATCTTTAGGACTGCCGATAGTTGGATTCGAACCGAACGACCTCTAAATGCAAGCTAACAGCTACATGGTGCAAAACGCTCAACAAACTCACTCATTGGTAGCATAATTGATGATAAAATGAATTAATTAGAATGCCACCCTCTCAAATCCTGCAAATTTTTGTGTGATTTCTCTCCTGAACTCTTCCAAATACCGTAATGATACCAAATATATACAGGGTGGTCGGAAATAACGTGCACCAAATATGTGAGTGTTAGAGAGTTGGTCACACTGATAGGCAATTTGAAAATATTACGTCGCTATCTCGCGCCGTTGTCATCCTATCTACTGTTGAAGTTAGCCAATCAGATCGCTTCGCGGGGGAATTCAAATGGGCTTCACGAGGCGGTGTTGCTAAATCTGCACGTGCTTGGTCGGGCTTGAGAGCCATGAGCTTCAAACACTAACACACCGTAGGTTTTAGCCAATGCCACTGTAGTGTGCTTGTTATGGGGCGGGTCTATCAGCAGGGAGGTTTTTGTTCAAGTCCCTCCCCTGGAGAAGTTTATTTCTTCTATTAGCGCTCTCAAGCTGGTCATTAGCCACGTGGAGATTTAGCAACACCGCCTGTCAAAGCTCATTTTAATTCGCCAGCGAAGCGATCTGATTGGTTAACTTCAGTTTCTGATAAAGTGACAACGACGCTGGGTTTCTAAATACATTTTTCCTATTTATCAGTATGACCAACCCTCTAACGCTCACACACCCGGTTCACATTTTCGCCGACCACCATGTATACAGTGCCATGGCTGATTCTGATGGTGATTATTATGATGACGATATTTGTTGTTTTCAGGAATCTGACCTCTAGATCATCGACTCCCACGGCCGCCCTAAGCTCCAATTAATTAAATGAATATTCACCAGCAAAGACCCACATCCACTTTGACTTCACACAAAAGTTCAAGAGGTTGATGACGATGGTGTCCTAGACTGCTAACATGAAACAACAGCATATTAAAGGTCTATCCAGGTATGAGATTGCATTCAGTGGATAGTGGATTCGAACCCCACTGTCGGCAGCTCTGAAGATGGTTTTCCGTGGTTTCCCATTTTCACACCAGGCAAATGTTGGGGCTGTGCCTTTTAAGGCTACGGCTGCTGATTTCCCACTCCTAGGCCTTTCCTATCCCATTGTCACTATAAGACCTATCTATGTCGGTGCGACGTAAAGCAAAATGGCAAGAAATTATCTATCCATGGCGGTCAGTAGTACGAACACACGCGGGCTCTCCTTGGATTCGTGGATGAACTAGATGGTGCGCTCGTTAGAACGACCATCATCATCATCATCATCATCATCTTGAATTAGCATTCCAACTCCGTACGTGTGTGGGGATGAAACTTTCCGTATGCCCTCGGGCGATTCTTTCCAAACTGTCACGATGGAGAACTGCTATAGGATAGCAAGTTTATACACATGAATAAAATACACTGGCTTAATGTTTGCTATTTCCTAGGCCCATGTGATGACGCGAGAAGAATGAAGCTTGCACATGTCAGGAAACAGAAGTATTCTGAAATATCAAGCAATTTTAAATATGGAATAGTTTTGTATAGTGAATCATGCAGTCAGAGCAAAGGGTTGCACTCATTATCAGAAAAGCAAATATTATTCTGTAGTAGATATTCTAGCTATCGATAAACAAAAAGATCGTTCTGTAATACTGGACCCAACAGTACCTCTAGAATCAGGCCAGCCGCACGATGTGCACTCTGAGAAGCAGGCAATTTACGTTTCAGTATCTAATTATATCATGGAGAAATATCATGTGCACTCTGTCACCGTTTAAGGATTGTTAGTGGGTGCAAGAGGTACCATACCGGGGATGATGGCCGAGATGTGGAAGAGGTTTGCCCTCAAGGAAAGCTTCCTAGCGGCTGTGCGTGGGCCCATGCTTCTTTTAAGGAACCATTTATATTCCAAGACATAAAAATCGTGCAGTGACTTATGGCAAACCCGTTGAGGGTTTAGTTTTCTGAGTAAAGCATTATATATGTATATATAACTAGCATATGTACCCGTCCTTCGCACTGGAATTGGTAATCGATTTCACGATTCCTTCATGGATTTATGCGAAGTTACATGCCTGTATTCAAACGTTTAATACGGCATGTTAAACTCATATTCTTCTGCGACAGGACGTGGCAGTAACGCGAAGTTCGATAAAGCTGAACGAAGTGGAGACAACAGTGAGGACAATCACAATTTATATAACGGTACAGTTCTTAGTCAGAAGTTGTGCGTAATTCTCCCTACTTCTCGGTTACATATTGTTGTTGATCTGAAATCAGCAGTGCCGCTGTGGGTGAAAACTAATGAAACCAATCGTTGATGATAACCTCTCTTATTATCAGTTCTATCGAAAAAGTAAATGGCTTTATATCCACCTTGATATGACATGACACGCTGTAAAACAGTCCATTAAAGATATATACCTTATTAATCCCCGTATCAAAATGATGCACATGAGAAAAAATGTTTTATAAATTGATTTCCATTAAGGCAGGTATATTTCCATTAAGTTTGGTTGTGTATATCTTATAGGAGTTCAAAATTACGTTTTCGGTTCCGCATAAACCCCCCAATCAGTTCACGGATTTAGAAACGACTTTGGTCCTAAAACCTACCCAAGGATAGGTGGATTCTAAATATGAAGTTCGATAGAAATATATCCAGTAACTTTCAAGTTATAAGAACTCAAACAAACAGACTGACACCAAAGCTAAAAATTATACACCTGAAACGGATAACTGAACGAAAATTTCGCCAAAATAATCAATGTACAGACACACGGTCGTAATGATTTTATTTATACAGAATATATATATTTAATTTTGTTGCCATTCGAAGAAAAAAGAAATACGGTTAAACGATCTGTGGTCAGAACAAAGGTTGCATTCAAGAGTTTTGTTTTCCGGTAACTCAACACAGAAAAGTCTTCTAGAAACGATGCTATAGGGCAGAGCTAAGATTGGCAAGGAAGCTGCTGTTGTTTGCTTTACGTCGCACCGACACGGATAGGTCTTATGGCGACGATGAGGGAGGAAGGAGCTAGGAGTGGGAAGGAAGCGGCCGTGGCCTTAATTAAGGTACAGCCCCAGCATTTGCCTTGTGTGAAAATGGGAAACCACGGAAAAAAACATCTTCGTGGTTGCCGACAGTCTGTTCGAACCCACAATCTCCCGAGTGCAAGCTAACTGCTACAGTTCAAGCTAACTGCTACAGTACGTGATCAAAACCACGCAGTCAATTGGCTCGGTACGCGCGCACTCAAGAGTCATGTGGTTAGAACAAAACATCGCGCTTATCAGCCATGTGATCAGAATATAAGTTTCCACTCGTTACCAGAAAACATTTTATTGTGTAATTTTTATCCATTTTTAAATTCATTAACTCAGAACATACATAAGTTTGCAGTCATTGTCGGGGAACAGAAAATTATTCTGAAATTTCTACTTATTTAAAACTATCTGGTGTATCCAGAATTCTAAATTGGATACAGCATTTTTGATAAGTGTACACGTTGTGAATAAGGTTTTGTTAAATTCCATAATAACATATGTATTTAAAAATGATATTTTAGGCGCCTTCCCATAAACTGCAATTTTATCCGGCACGAATAAAGTTATTTATAGCCTAGACTTTAGTGCTTTATTCCCCAAATTTAAATACCGATTTTCATTAAATTCTCTACAGCCATTTTCTCGTGACATAAACTTTGGTATTTGGAATCTCCTTTAAAACAAAATAACACAAATTTTTTGTTTTCAGAAATCCACTTAAGGGGGTGAAAATTGTTTTCAAAGCGGGTGATATTTTAAAATGAGTATCATCATCTTTTCTACCGGTTTTCCCACACCTGTGGGGGCGCGGTTGCGAACTGTGTCGCACATGTGGATTTGGCGCTGTTTTACGACTGGATGCTCTTCCTGACGCCAGCCCTATGTGTAGGGATGTAATTACTATTGCGTATTCCTGTTGTGGTTGGTAATGTGGTGTGTTGAGTGAATATGAAGAGGAGAGTGTTGGGACAAACACAAACAGCCTGTCCCCGAGCCAGAAGTATTAATCACAAAAGATTAAAATATCCGACTCAGCCTGGAATCGAAACCGGAACTCTGTGAACCGAAGGCCTCAAAGATGAACTCTCAGCCAAGGAGTGCGGCAGTCTTTAAAATAAGTATATCTACAGTATATCTCATAAACTTAATGTTACAGATGTGAAAATTGGTATTTGTAATCTCCTTTAGAAATAAAGAAACCCCCTTTTTTGACTGTCGCATGTTCCAGATTTAACTCTGCCAGTAGCTTGGTCATTTTAGCCCCAAAAGGCAATGCCACAAACGTGGTTTACAAAGAGGTTCTGGCGTAAATGAAATGACATTTTTCGGCGAGTTTTTATACTTTAGGGATTTTCAGATAATGTCTTAGTGCAGTACTGAGGAGCAATTAATTTTTATCAACTTACGAAATCCTTGCGAGCGAAGCCGTGGGTAACAATTAGTAGTATTAATAAGAGTAATCACACGTAAAATAACAAATCTTATCTATATAACACACATCGTACGTAAAGTACATTAAAGATATATGAATAATGAGTACTACAGACTTTCATTAAATTCTCTTCAGCAGCTTTTCGTGATGTGTCCCCATCCATACAAACGGACAGAGATGACGGAAAATTAAAAAGTGCATTTCCTTGTTGTGAAGACGAGCGATACAGAAATGCCATACTTTTTTAAATTCTGAGTAATGTACGTAGTGGAGCCTCCGTGGCTCAGACGGCAGCGCGTCGGTCTCTCACCGCTGGATACCGTGATTCAAATCCCGGTGACTCCGTCTGAGATTTGTGCTGGACAAAGCGGAGGCGGGACAGGTTTTTCTCCGGGTATTCCAGTTTTCCCTATCATCTTTCATTCCAGCAACACTCTCCATTATCATTTCATAGCATTTATCACTCATTAATAAATCACCTTGGGAGTGGCGACTCCATTGTAATTACAGCCTATATATGTTTCATTCATTACATCCTTGACCCGGTTAATGACTGGAAAACAGGTTGTAGGTTTTCATTTTCAGTAATGTACATACAAAACTTTCGTTATATATATATAAGTTTATGTATTCGCTTCCGATTAAAAGGCGTGTGGTCAGGAGGATAAAAGTTTAGATAAGTTACCAAGAAAACCGACTTCAAAGTTATTTCTCTTTATTTAAAAAAATATGAGTTTTCGATTAAAAGTCATGCAGTAAAGTCAGAATATAATATACAATAAGTAAAAAAAATGAATTAAATAATGAAATACGTGACAAAACTGGAACCAGTGAAATTTAAAAGAAACATATGAGTAACATTTTTCGTTGGTAGATATTTCGTACAGTTTGAGTTCATTAGAGCGAGCACAGCACAGTGAAGTACTATCCGCGCACTTTTTAGTGATAGATTTACACCCTAGTGCTGAAGCGGTCGACTTTGGTTATCTTCGAGATTCGTATTGGCAACCTTTGAAACACAAACTAAGAATCTCTTATCATCGCTGTGCGACATCTGGCGTACACTTTAAGTACTCGTACTGTTGTTGTTTACACAGCAAAGCCAAACTATAGAATTCATGCTAGGAACAAGTTTCGCAACGGGAAATGTTATATAGTATTAAATATTGTGTGTGTGACACAGTTGTTTGCTTAAAATAATAAAGGTTTATAAAATTCATATCGATCGATCATATTATCGATTCAATTCAGATTTCATTTCCGTTCAGTTGGCAGTATTGACGGAACCCTTCTTACTTCTCCAACGAGTACAAAAATCTATCACTAAAAAGTGCGCGGATAATACTGTATCTGTGTCTACTGCGAGTCAGTTCGAGTGTCAGGTTTGTGTCACAACAAATAAAGGTAAACAACTAAATTATTCATTTCGTGTGTTACACACAAAATAACTTTTGTGTGTGCGATTTAGTTCCTCAGATTAGTCATCTCTACAGCGCGAGGCCGCGAGACACATGTCGCGGAATAAATATACAATGCTTGCACAGAAAGGGACGTGGATGTGTGTGAGCTGTTCATATACAACAGTCTTTGAGCTTGGCAATGTTTCCCCACAACTCACAATCGTATGAATGAAATCGCGAGTTTCCTCTCAATATATTTATTTATGTATTTATTTTATGCTTCTGTGTGTGTCTCTTACATTTAACCACAGCATACAGTACATAGTCAAATAATTTGAAAGATAACACTGTATATAGTCTCTAGAAATTACCTCAATTCGTGGAATAAAATAATATTAAAAAAATAATTTATTTATCGCAGCCAATGACCATACACACAATAATACATGATGATTGGGTTACATAGGTAATTGAATTCCATAGGTAACAATGTACACAGTCAGATAGTGATTGTCAGGTACTCACTAGCACAATAAAGAAGGAAAAAAATAAGATCCACCTTTTCAATACTATATATTACGTGAAATTTTTTACATTTCTGTTAAATCATCACGTTTATGAACTTTTGGTACCGGTTTCGACAAAACTATGTCATCATCAGCCTAGGACAAATTATACAAAGACAATAAAATACATTGATCATGACTCTTAGAGTAATATCACAGTACTAATTTAGGAAATATGCGTTATAAAAACTAAAATAATATTTGACATGTCAAACATGGCTATAAAGCCTCCCCAAAAATGAACCAGACTGTTCAACAGATAAAAACACGATAATTCAAAAGCTTATAATTATATTTTACTACAAATATATAATATAAAATGTGAATTTTCTTTTAACAGGTCATCTTTTTAATTATAAATACAAAAAAACGACCACTATTATATTAATGACCATAAGCTTATATATGTTAATATTATTTTAGTTTTATCACGCATATTTCCTAAATTACTACTGTGATATTACTCTTAAGAGTCATGATCAATGTATTTTATTGTCTTTGTATAATTTGTCCTAGGCTGATGATGACATATAGTTTTGTCTAAACCGGTACCAAAAGTTCATAAACGTGATGATTTAACAGAAATGTAAACATTTTCACGTAATATATAGTATTGAAAAGGTGGATCTTATCTTTTTCTCTCTTTATTGTGAATCTTGATTCAATACGGAACCTGAAGAATGAAATTCTTAACGTTAAATACTCACTAGCAGTCATAGCGGGGATCGACATTCGTTCCGTTTGTGGGACCTCTTACCACACTCCTTTGGAGCTCCTTTAGGTTAAATCCTCTCTTGGATCGCGTAGCGTTACACATAGCGGGGGTAGGCCCATTGGTTGTTTTATTTGGGGGAGTGCGTTTAAGCGGTCGTTTTTCTTAGGGACATATTAATATTCATAATGATAGTAGGCTGTTCAATGTCTCGCTTTTAAGGGGCGAGAGACATAGATTGCTTTCAGCTTGTAAGCAGTGGTGTTCGTCTGTTAATGTGTTCCATCTGTGAGAGGACATTTAGGCTGATTTCTGCCTCAGACACATACTGTAACGCATAGTGGTGAGAGGCCATATGCCTGTCTAATTTGCAACACTGTATTGAGATCGCAAATAACAGGGCACAGTGATGTAGAGTAATATTATGTTGTTTTGTTTTTGCTATTTGCTTTAGTGGCACTAACACAGATAGAACTTATGGCGACGATGGGACAGGAAGGGCGTAGGAATGGGAAGGAAGCGGCCGTGCCCTTAATTAAGGTACAGCATTTGCCTGGTGTGAAAATGGGAAACTACGGAAAACCATATTTAGTGCTTCCGACAGTGAGGTTCGAACCCTCTATCTCCCAGATGCGAGCTCACAACTGCGCACTCCTAACCGCACGGCCGATTCGCCCGGTAGTTATTTTGTTAATGATTATCTATCTACATTTCCTAACAACAGCTATATTGTAAATCATACTTGCACTCATTCACTCTGACATTCATGCAAGCTAAAAACAGGACAATGCAGTGTTGGTGCACTAGGGGAAGCATGTGCCTCCATTTGTGCCTGTCCTACGTAAGAGACTTGCAGTGATGTCTCAACGGCGCGCTAGCGCCAGCGTCTTGGAAAGGAGTAGCATTCCAACTGATTAACCCACTGCTACACTGGGGCGAAACGCTAGTGATTTAACGATTGAAGAAGCCTAAATACTTAAAGAGCTCAATAGTAGTCTACATTATGCAACAAGCTTATAATGGCAATAATTCAGACACGAATATGTTTATAAAACGAGTGAAGCAAGTTTTATAATTTCCATACGAGTGTCTTACTTACCATTATAGGCGAGTTGCATACGACTGTTCATGCTCGACGATAATTATAACTATTTTTTAAATATTCATAAATTTCTGTCGAGACGTCGCTTGGCAGTTGAGTTTACTGAACAGAGCGCATGCGCTGGGTTATTGTTTCTCCGTGAGTGCATCATAGACCTTGACAATGTCATATTTTCCAAGTTCCAAGTTGCTTTACATCGCACTGACACAGATAGGCCTTACGGCGACGAGGGAAAAAAAAGGGCTAGGAGTGGGAAGGAAGCGGCCGTGGCCTTAAGTAAGGTACAGCCCCAGCATTTGCCTGGTGTGAAAATGGGAAACCACGGAAAACCATCTTCAGGGCTGCCGACAGTGGGATTCGAACCTACTATCTCCCGCACTTAAGCGACTGCAGCTATCGAGCTCGGTCATTGTTTGTTCTACAATTTTATTGCATCCGTTAATAGAATATCACATTAATAAATGATTAGAATTCACTACTCCAGTGCGAATGTTTTAAATGCTAACTTCTTTTACTCGTATTAAGAATTTGGGTTTTATTCCCCTCCAGGTTGGTGGAATTTTCGTGATGAGAAGTTCATAGTCTGCCATGTCGTTCATGCTGGCATGTGCTAGTGCTCTAGTGAACATATGAAGTGTTTGATATTCTAAACCAGGGCCTCTCAAACGCCCAAAATCTCATGCGTGTAAACAGCGGCGCAGAGTTCCTGTGCACAGTGCATCAGTTCCACTCGGCTCGGCTCGCCTCGGCTCGGTCCAACGCTTCGTCTCTGGGTTACTCGGCTAAGCTCGGCTCAACTCGGCTCAGATTTGGAGCGCTAGGGAGCAAGTGAGGAAGAGGGAGAGAGGGGGAGCGAGCGAGACAGGCGTGGGGAAAGAGAGAGACAGCGCTATTACTCCATATCCAGGAGTGGGGTCTGCACTATGGGCAACCAAGCGAAGTCGTCTTTTGCACCCTGCACAGTGCATGCACCGGGCGCATGCACCCTGAGAGGCCCTGTTCTAAACTGTGTGTATGAAGTTCTCATTTTGCCACCAGATGCGCCGACTCTCTTTCTTTCTTTCTTTCTTTATCTGTTTATCCTCCAGGGTAGGTTTTTCTCTCGGACTCAGCGAGGGATCCCACCTCTACCGCCTCAAGGGCAGTGTCCTGGAGCGTGAGATTCTGGGTCGGGGAATAGAACTGGGTAGGATGACAGTACCTCGCCCAGGCGGCCTCACCTGCTATGCTGAACAGGGTTCTTGTGGGTGTATTAGAAGTTTGGAAGGGATAGACAAGAAATAGGGAAGGAAGCGGCCGTGGCCTCAAGTTAGATACCATCCCGGCATTTGCTTGGAGGAGAAGTGGGAAACCATGGTAAACCACTTCGAGAATGGCTGAGGAGGGAATCGAACACCCCTCTACTCAATTGACCTCCCGAGGATGAGTGGACCCCGTTCCGGCCCTAGTACCACTTTTCAAATTTCCTGGCAGAGCCAGGAATCGAACCCGGGCCTCCGGGGATGGCAGCTAATCACACTAAGCAGAAGACCACAGAGGCGGACAACTTTGTCCGGCTCCATCACTGAGTGGTCAGCGTAATGGCCTTGGTTCAAAGGGCTCCAGGTTGGATTCCCGGCCGGGCTTGGGATTTTTAACCTGCATATGGCTTATTCCTTTGACTCTTTTGGAACACATTCCTCCGCAAGGCATCCGACAGTAAAACACCGACCGCAATGAATGGAGAAGAAACGCACTTTCTTCAGCATATGAAGCCAAAATACATAACACTTTCTGATCACTTGTGTTTTATAATTTTATTATTTTAATAATAATAATAATAATAATAATAATAATAATAATAATAATAATAATAATAATAATATAATAAATCTGTTTGTTCATCATGTTAATGAGCAAACTAGCAAAACTTCAAAGAGCAAACAAAATTACCTGGATCAGATACTAAAAAGAACTATCACAAAAAGCAAAATTACGGCATTATAACACAGTAGTTAAGACAGAAGCACTTTATGCATCTGAAACTATTATAACTGGTGGCAAATCTCGAATAAAGATGATGGAAAAACAAGAAAAAATATTCTCAGGAAAATCTTAGCATCAAAATACGAAAATTAAATTTGAATGAAAAAGAAATCACATGAAATATATCAAGTTACAGAAAAAAATCACAGATAAAAACAGGAAACGGCGATTAAAATTTTATGGACTTTAACATTTTATTTGTGAGTCTAATATATAACTTAGCCTTATCAAAGAAAATTAAAAAAGAACTGGCTAAAAGAAATCAGTGAAGACCTAAATGAAATTGGCATTAATGAAGAAACCACTCAAAGTTAGAATAAAATTCAGAATCTAATTCACAAACAGCAATTTTCTGCGCAGCCCACTCAACTAAATACAGAATGGACTGAACAACGTAAAAAGGAACACAGCCAGAGGATGAAGAGATATTGGGAAGGGAAGAAGAAAAACAAAAAAGAAAGTGCTAATAACTTCAAACGCACTTTATGGTTGGGCATAACGAATGAATCAATAATAATGACAAATCAAATGTAAACTACGTCATCTGATATGCATGAGATTGCAAGCACGAAGTTAAATGTAATCAGTCTGAATTATATCGTAGTTACAGCAGCTAATTTACTAATAAATACTGTAAGTAAGTCTCTTTAAATGCAGGACATGTAGAAGTCTCATTATTATTGTACCGGGAGGTACACGCGCCCGTTCATTTAAATCAAGCGCCTGGAAGAACGCTATCTGCTATCTTAAAGTTGCAAGAACTAATACAAGAAGTTTGGACTTTTCTCTACAGATGTCTCTACCAAAAAACTTATGTTATGTCCTCTAGTGTGAAGAGAGACTATTAGTATTGCAAAGTAATTTGTTATTTTAAGGTTTACTAAACTGAATTGTTTATTCTTTGTTTTGGTGTGTTAAAGTTTGCAACACTTCTATCCCTTCCCGCCAACTTTGGATGTTGGCCAATAGAAAATGTTGTATATTTTCAGCCAATAAGCTCTGTCTTGTATCTATTTAAATACCCAATGAAAATTGGGGGCGTGTCGGACCTTAGCCCAGAGCTTTCTAGAACCATCCTTTCGGGTATAAAAGCTGGCACATTTTTCGAACCAGGTGGTCTTATTCATCGCTCCAGTCTAGTGCGTGTGTGTGTTTAAAAACTGGGCGAGGTGCCTCGTCCATCATCGAGCAGTCCATGAGCTCAACGTAATGGCAGTCCGGATTTTATTAAGTGATAGTCTTTGAAATCTAGCTCGAGGGGAAGGTTTCTAGTCTTTACTAATATTCACTTTAATTTTCTAAACAAACAAGTCAAAAGTACTTAGCCGAAATTAGTGAATAGAGAGTGTGATACCCTCTCGCGTTCCCTCCCAACTAGGTTTTGAGGTGCCTATGATTTTGTAACCTTTTTCAGTTTGAAATCCTTGTAATTTAAATATTCCCTCCATCTAGTCACCTCGGTAGTACAGACTTAGCCTCTGTAACTTCGGGCCAGAAGCCCAAATAGAGTTTTAAGCTTTTAATTGCAAATTTCAAGGAGTGCAAGTGTCTGCCTCGACATCATTTTGATTTTTGGGCCAGTAACTTTAACCTGTTAGTTTCCCCAAGGGCCCGGTAGATCGGGTATTCGATACTCCTGTGACTTTCTGTTTCATTCCTTTTGTGTAAAGATGTTAGACTGTTACACATAGAAGACAGTGAATACTGTTGGGGTATGCAAAATGTAGGTTGAGCCTTTGACAGGCCTGGAAATTTCTGGACATAGTTTCCTAAGTGTAAATTTTATACAGCATAGATGCTCCTCCTATTCATGTAGGAGTGTTAGTGTAAATATTGAATCGTGTCGTTGGAAGGCTGTAACATTGTAATGTTTGGAGAGTGGTCTCCAAGATAATTTTATGGAGCAAAAAAGTGCTCTTGGAAGAGAGTGTATTTTGAATACTCTGTCTCCTGGTGATGTAAAAGAAATTGGGAGGTTCGTCTCCTTGACTGTTCTCAGGAGCCGCAGCACTCTTTGAGAATGTATAATTAGGGAGCTGCAAGCTCAGGGTTGCTAATGTGTTATTTTTGTTGATTGTTCTGATTTTCTAAACGTTATCACCTAACTTGTAAGCAAATTGGTACCTGAAATTGTAAAGTTTTAAATTAATCTTTTGACTGACTAGTATCGACCGAATTTTTTTTTTTGTGTCGCACCGACACAGATATGTCTTATGGCGACGATGGGATAGGAAAGGCCTAGGAAGTGGAAGGAAGCGGCCGTGGCCTTAAGGTACAACCCCGGCATTTGCCTGGTGTGAAAATGGCAAACCACGGAAAACCATCTTCAGGGCTGCCGACAGTGGGGTTCGAACCCACTATCTCCCGATTACTGGATACTGGCCGCACTTAAGCGACTGCAGCTATCGAGCTCAATATCGCCCCGTTCAGGCCCGCACATTGATTCAGCTCTGCCCACCACGGTATCCCGTAACAATATTATTATTATTATTATTATTATTATTATTATTATTAGAGGACCCTTTCTGCTCCACAGCGTTTGGTATAAATAGGTCAGATAACTCGTCTTGATATGCTTGTCATAGTCATATTGTTTTGTTTGTCCTTTTCAATGGTTTTATGAATATTTAACAAGAAGCGCGTTATGGTATGCCGCAATTCGTAGAATTTATCTACCATCATTTATTTATTTATTTATTTATTAATACATCCATAACAGGGTATATCCCCAATTACAATGGATGGTACAAAATACATTCAGTATGTAAATGGTACCTATATGTGCCGTCCGTTTGGTAAAAATCTATCCATAAATTCGCTTTTTTATCTTGCAGTTCTTGATGTAAAGCTTGATACTGTGTCATAGAAGGAAATTGTATTTTAAAGCTCAGTTCTTGTACATAGAATGGTTGTCTTGTGAGCTCATAGGTTAGTCTCGAAGGAGGGTTTTTAACCACGCAGAGAACTTTTGTAGATACATGGCCTTCACTCTTTCTAGTGTAGCAAGGTTATCCTTCGATAGGTGTTCCCGGATAATGTCTAAGGCGTATGCCACGACGGGATCTGTTTGTACGTAGACTATTTTTACTTAGCAGCATGTAAGTTATTAGGAACGCTCTGCCATCTGCTGAATACAATGGAAGCTGGGAAAAGTTAGAGAATCAAGGAGAATCTAGCAGGGAATTGTATTTTCCGTGATCAGAGAAAGTGTATACTCTCTGACTTGACTGGTAGTAATCAAACCTGGCTGCATGGAATGACATTACTAAGGATGAAAATCACATAAATCAGAATATATGAAAGTGTTAGTCGCTTAGCAACCTGCTAAGTACAGAATGTATTACGGATTTTAGGGTACGCCATCGCCTGCGATTATTGGAGTGATCATTTAATGATTTGATTTTATGATTACTGAAAGTTGGCTGAATTTTACGACGTATTCATGTCTCATGATTCACCGGCAGGTAATTCAGAAGAGAATATAACAAAAATTAAGCAAATCGGTCCAGTAGAACGGACGGACGAATTTGCCAAATCTGTTTTTAGTGAACTCTTAATATATAGATTATTATTATTATTATTATTATTATTATTATTATTATTATTATTATTTTCAGTGCGTGAAACCGAAATAACCAGCCATTATTCGCACAGTGTCAATCTCCACTCACTGCTGTCTTACAGCTAGCGAAAGGAGAGGAAAGATCTCGCACCTGCGGGCACAGGCTCGCGGCAAATGAGGGCGAAAGCAACCAGTGGCTACAGAACTTCAGACCACGGACGACAGAGAGCACTAATCCATTCTTTGTGGAACAAAAGTGTATGCCAGTAGTCGTTTAGTCGATTCCGACTCTTCGTGACCCTATAGACCAGCGGTGCTCAACTTAATCTGCGGACGGGCCGAATGGCAGATTCCTAAACGAACTGCGGACCACATTATTTTCAAAAAAACACCCTTCCCCGTCCTCCCCTAAGACATACAGTAAATACATCCACACACGAGATGGTCCCTTCTTGGATCACCAAACCATTAACCAACGACTCACACAAACATAACCTGACACGCAATACAAAAGAAATTGAGAAAATTAAACAGTTTTCTGTAACTTTGGATAAACTTATCAGAGAGGTGTGCGCCTCACAGCATGACACACACTCCGCTACGTCTGGAAAGGGACATTTTCGTTCACAAATAAATTAGTAAAATGACTTGAAATATCAGTAATTCGTAAGAATTTTCACACTAAAGTAATAAACCACAATGAACTCCCACAGCACTTTACGACTGTGTCCGGCTCCATGGCTAAATGGTTAGAGTTCTGGGTTTTGGTCGAGAGGGTCCCGGGTTCGAATCCCGGCCGGGTTGGACATTTTAACCTTAAAATGTCCCTGGCTCGGGGACTGGGTATTTGTGCAGTCCCCAACATCCCTGCAACTCACACACCACACATAACACTATCGTCCATCACAATAACACGCTGTTACCTACAAATCGCAGATGCCGCCCACCCTCATCGGAGGGTCTGCTTTACAAGGGCTGCACTCGTCTAGAAATAGCCACACGACATTATTATTATTATTATTATTATTATTATTATTATTATTATTATTACGGTTGTAAACTGGCCATATCTTCTGTATGTCCCAAAATAATTGTACCTAGAGAATCACCCGTGAAATACAGCAAGTCCTTCACTCTCCGGGGAAGTCTGCAGCTGTAATCCAAAGAAACGAATGGATAAAGTCTAATTCTTACCTCATTTTAAGGCGGGAGTAATTATACATCTTATAACTTTCTTACAGCCCAGTGAAAGGAACATCACGTCAAGAAGAAAATTACGAATAATTCAGAGATTTTCCTTTCCCCGTAAATTATAACTAAATTATAACTAAATTATAACTAACTAACAATATTTTTAGGTATCTACGAAAAACATGAACTGTAACTTAAACACATTTAAAAAAAACTCGGCGAAGGGGCCACATAAAATGCCTTCGCAGGCCCTTCCATAGACCAAAGTGCACCATTTCCTTCTCTCCCGCACTACTTCCCGGATTGAGATCCAAGACTTCCTTGATGCCGTGAATCCATCTCATATGTTGTCGGCCCTCTTCTTCTCTTACCATCAGTCTTTCCCCAGCAGTAAGAGGGCCCCGGATCCAATTCTCGGCTGTGCAGGGGATTTTTGATGATATGATGATGACGATGATGCTCGTTGTTTTAAAGGGACCTAACATCTAGATCTAGATCATTGGCCCCTAATGGCACAAAACGGGACGAAATGTAATAATTTAAAATTCCAAAATTCTTGCACTGACCAGAATTCAAACTTGATGAAGATTGAATGGATGAAATATGAATCTAAAATAATTAGCGGATCCATCTCACAATATTAAAAGTTAAAATTAATTTCAAAAT
This sequence comes from Anabrus simplex, assembly GCF_040414725.1. Classification (NCBI taxonomy): domain Eukaryota; kingdom Metazoa; phylum Arthropoda; class Insecta; order Orthoptera; family Tettigoniidae; genus Anabrus; species Anabrus simplex. The sequence continues at coordinate 38,274,804 of NC_090268.1, forward strand.
CAATCCATTGACTAGAATAAAAGATGACGATGAACAATTATTATTAACTTATAAAAAACAATCAGTGGATCCGACCCGCAATGCCTCACCTTCCCAGAAACTAACTTAAAACCAAGGGGCTGTTTTCAAAGCACAATCCTGAATCGATGATGCTTGTCTAAAGAGGCCCCTCATAATGGTACTTATCTCTAGTAAAATAGAACCACGGTATTTCTCATGTAGCGGTACTAATGACAAGTAACGTAGACTCACTGTATTCCTCACATTGTGGCACTACTCACAGGTAACGTACTGCGCACAGGTAACGGAGACCTATGGTGTTTCTTACATAATGGCGCCACTCATAGGCTACACAATCCCATGCTGTTCCTCATATAGTTGTACTAATCACAGGGACTCTTAGTATCCCGCGGTGTTCCTCACATTGTGTGTACTAATCGCGGGCAACGCACACCCACGGTATCGCCCATATAGTTGTACTAATGACAGGCAGCGCCCAGACCCATGGTGTTCCTCGAAACGCAGACCCATGATGTCCACAACCAGATGCTGAAACACCCCAGTGACGATATCCTCTTTTTCTCCCTGGGATGTTCTAATTGAACCTGGAGAGAGGGTAGCTTCCGTCATGGAGGCAGATACTGTAGACGGGTACTGTAAACCCATATTTATCCACCCACTGATCCATAGTGTTACTAATAGCAAGAAAAGTCGACTTATGGTGTTCCTCGCGTGATTGTGCTAACAACATGTAATCTCATTGTTCAAAATTCAACAATCTTTTTTTCGGCTATTTGTTTTACGTCGCGCCGACACAGATAGGTCTTATAGCGACGATGGGACAGGAAAGGCCTAGGAATGGGAAGGAAGCGGTCGTGGCCTTAGTTAAGGTACAACCCCAGCATTTGCCTGGAGTGAAAATGGGGAACCACGGAAAACCATCTTCAGGGCTGGCGATAGTGGGGTTCGAACCCACTATCTCCCGAATACTGGATACTGGCCGGCGGCCGCTCTTAAGCGACTGCATCTATCGAGCTCTGTTCAGCAACTCTTGGTCGCCCGTTTTAGTCACCTCTTACGAGAGGCAAGAGATACCGTGGGTGTATTATTCGCCTGCTTAGGGGTGAGAATTTGTAACTGCGTTCAATTGACTCTTGTTTTCTCAATACAAATTTGCATTTACATCTAACATATCACAGTAAAGACTACCACAGAAACATGCAATACTGAATACATTTATCTAGAAAGTGTTACCGTCAGGAAGGCCCTCCGTCCTTAAAACTGGGCCAACAAAATTTTATTTTTTTTATTACAATTGGCTTTATTTCGCACTGACACAGATAGGTCTTATGGCGACGATGGGATAGGAAAGACCTAGGGGGTGGGAAGGAAGCGGCCGTGACCTTAATTAAGGTACCGCCCTAGAATTTTCCTGGTGTAACAATGGGAAACCACGGAAAACACTTCAGGGCTGCCGACAATGGAATTCGAACCCACTATCTCTCGGATGTAAGCTCACAACTGCGCGGGCCTAATCGCACGACCAACTCACCCGGTCCAGAAAAATAACAAACGGATTTTCTTCAGCGTATGAGGTAGGCCCACTTCATTTTTGGCTTCAGTATTTGGCCTTTCAACAATCAGCCTATGTTATTATTTTTTGTAAAATGCGCTTATTAGATCTCTATGCAGTCTACGGAATTCTAAGGTGTTTTCTCCAGCACCGTAGTTCGAATGCGTGTGTTCGACACCAAGGAACAAGTGTATATTTAATTTCACGACTGCAGTCACCGTCAGGGGTTATCTTGTAGCTTAGGTAAATGAAACTGTGTACCACCTCCCTCTGTATGCCAGGAAGTGGATCAAGTGCTACTTACCTAATATCCTGTGAGTTGAAGTGCTACATTCCGAGAAGAAGGAAGAAGAATCTGGCGTGCTTGGAGACTGTATCACACTTCTGTTTGGAGTTCGCAGATTGCGGTTGGTGTACGTGGTTAACAACGAACTTCCCATGTTCACAACTCGGAAAATACTGCCAACAGACACAGAGTGCTATCTGTCACTGCGATAAACTGACGTAACTGCCAACATCTTGTTTATACATGAGGACACGTTTATTCCTCTAGTGTGAGTGTGGCTGCGCAGTTCCATTTAACGTTGTTTATGGACTATTAATCCATTTTATGTCAGAACATTACCTGTTATTAACAGACGATTAAGTTATACACATGTAAGCCTATTTATTTACATGTGCAACTGTAATTCCATTCTGTCGATAACAGTTTTACTATGCGCGCCACCGAAACATAATTCGTTTCACCAAGTTATAAAAAAGCATGGTGTAACAGTCCCGAAGGGCCATGGCCTACCAACTGACCGCTGCTAAGCCCAAAGGCCTGCAGATTCTGAGGTGTCGTGTGGTCAGCACGGCGAGACCGTTATTGTTGGCTCTCTAGAGCGGGGCCGCCCTCTCATCGTCAGGTAGCTCCTCAACTGTTATCATGTAGGCTGAGTAGACCTCAAACCAACCCTCAGATCCAGGTAAAAATAACTGACCTGGCGGGAATCGAACCCGGGGCTTCCGTGTAAGAGGCAGGCACGCTACCCCTTCACAAAGTGATGAGAATACACAAAAATGGCGAAACATCAAAGCTAGTAACGAAAAGCGGACAACACAACATTATAAAAAAATACATAATTCTTACACAGCTAGAGGCGCGCTCTTGATTTCCGCCGGTTCGGCAGAATAAAGACATTGGGTATTGGTAGTGTTACGGACTTTTCCGTGGTAGGTAGAGGTGAAAGAAGGTGCGGGTGTGAATGGGCTTCAAGCTACGAAATTATAGTGCAATGTAAAATTAATTTAAAATTTAACAAGGTTATATTTTCTTTTCGAAAACAAAGAAATAACAAGCATGGCAGGTACAAAGTAGCAATTCAAAAGGGGTTAGTTACAATATTTACAGAATTTGGGCTTCGCGCCCTGACTTCACAATGCTTGGGCAATCAGCTCAGTTTTACCCCAAACACAAGTTTTAACAGAGGGGGAGAAAACCCCATTCATACCTAGGAGCCCTTGCTCCAAATTACACTGAAAAACCTCCATGAGGCATACAACCCAGAATTTTCAAAAGAGCCACTCGCTCTCAAAATTTAAGCCTCTCCCAGGCCACACCAAACTCCACCTTCAAGTTGTCCTCAACGGACATAAACACAGGGGTAAAATACCCAATCTACTGAGGTCTATTAAAAGAAAAGCAGGTTAATTAAATGACCTCTAAAATAACAATTTGAGAGGAGGCGAACTTGCACTCCTAATACACTTTGATTAAGACCTACTTGGCACTAGGCCGTTAATACAAGGGCTAATCCCATGCTAAAGAGGTGACTGAAGAAAAGAACAATTTGTTTTACATTAACGAAAAATAGGTTGAGAAAATAAGTTCACCCCAAGACAATGTGAGTGGGAGCTCGAGAGGGTTAGCACTCTCTATCCCAATATGTCGTTTTAAAAGAGAATATATGAAAGGAGTAGTTACATTTTAGGAAAAGGTTACATGGCTGAACGCTTAGAACCCGCCCCGAAAGTTAAACTGCTGAGCTAGCAAAGAAAGAAGTTATTAATCGGCCATTACCTGGTGTTGAACGGCTGGAGAAGAAAGAGGCGCTTCCCGCCCCCTGCTATGTACTTAACACACTGAAAGATGGAACAGAAGTGGCCTAGAGACCCAAAAATCAGCAGTTTAAATACTCTCGCGGAAGTTTCTAGGCGTTAGGGGAAAGAAAACACCCTCCCACAAACTCTTTATTGGATAGGACCCCGCAACAGATTAAAGTTGGGGGAAGATACATCTGATTGGATAGAAATTAATTTAAGAAATTCGGGATTGGTTAGGTTCAACACAAGGGGAAGAAAGGGGTAAATATTGCCAACTTAAACAATGATAGAAAGAAATTTAACAAAGAACAAACTCTTGAAATTAAATTTTCTCCAAAAAAATAGTTCTTTGACTCCGCACTAGGTTGCACTATTGTAGATCTTCAGTAGTGTCCTCTAGAAGAGAAAGTTCACACTTCTTACTTCAAGCGAAACAAAAACACATCAAAAATGACACAGTTCAAAAACTCAAAATTTTCCACGTGGTGACATCTTCTGAGACGGTAGAAAATTAATACTGTCAATAAAGTTCAGACTTCCTCCAGCAGAGGAGTTTCAACAGGCGCACATTTTAAATTAGCGGAGTGGAGGTGTACCGCCCGGTACAGACCTCCCCCCCCAAAAGTTCCTCCAGGGACTACACATGAAATCAGTTTGAAACAAGGTCCAAGTTATGCTGTGGGTATGAAGATTGATTGCCAAAAAATTTATAAGATTTTCTTAATTTGGGTTGATTTGGTTTCAAAATTTGTTGTTGCAGATGAAGTAAAGTCTTTATATTTGTAGAAGTTGAATTTCTGAAGATAACTTTTTATACTTGAAAGTGAAGGAAAAAAAATTTCAAAGTCCACCAAATATTGCAGTTGAATTCCCAAGTGTAGTCATTACTTATGGTATCTGTTCATGTAGTAGATGGTGATGAAGTGGGATTGCCAGACCGGCCGTTGCGGCTTGCGTCCAAAGGAGGCCGCTCGGACCCCTCAAGTACCCTGAGATACCGCTCGCCCGCACTATGAGGGGAGCAGAGGTGTTGAAGCACGCCGCGCCCGCGGTGAACATATACAGGCTGCGGGCAAGTAGCAGGTCGTGCGCCGCACATCAGCCTTGGCCGGGAGGAGAGCTCCGGCTCGCCGTGCACACGTCTTCCTCGCTGGGGCCGAGGGGGCCCGTCCTCAGCTCCAGTTGCTGCACGGCGCCGCGCGGCTGCGGGGGCACTGAAACATTAAAGCTTGGCGGCAGAATTGTGTTGGACCATCATCTTATTGAGGGTACAGGCTTGTGGAGAGGTTGAGGGGCCAGCGGCGTGCAAATATCCATGGCCTGAGTTAAGCCACTGTGTGTGTTGGAGCAGGAGACGGGAGCGTGGTAATGGCCGTGGCAAGGACAGGATGGCAGTTTAACAATCAGGGAGGTTTACAAGAAATGCTTACATATAAAATAAAATAGAAGGAGCAGAATGCCTTAAAAGTTGAACTCAAAAAAAAATATAACCTTCATATTCCTTTCAAATTATATGAAGCAAGTTGACACAAAATTTACACTGGTTTCACCTGTGACAGGTGAACCCTAAATATCCTCTCGGTGGCTGGATTGGTTAATAACAACGTAACCGGGGTGAGGAAATCGAGAATTATACAAGGCCCATGAAATCTGGGGGCAAGCTTGCCCGCGGGAACAAAATTTTTGACCATAACCTGGTCACCTACCTTCAAAGGGGTGGGTCTCCGTCCACGATCATACCTTTCCCTAACCTTTTCATGAGACACTTTAAGATTGGCTTTAGCCTTCTTCCAAAGATCTTTAATGTTATCCGGATCTATTGTCTCGGGTAGAATGTCATTCAGAGACCAGAGGTTAGAGAGCGGCGAGTTGGGAACAAACTTGAACATCAAGGAAGCTGGAGTGAACTTATGAGATTCATGAACCGCCGAATTCAAAGCAAAAGCTAACCAATGCAGGGACGTGTCCCACCTGGAAGGATCTTCATGATGATAGGCGATAAGTGCGGACCTGAGATTACGATTAACCCGTTCAGCCAGAGATGGTTGAGGGTAATAAGCAGAAGTGGTTACATGAGAGATGGACAAGTCAAAACAGAATTTACGAAAAAGATTTGATGTGAACGCCTTAGCATTATCAGATACAATATATTGGCACGGACCAAAAGAAGCAAAAATAGAATTTAGACAGGTAATGGTGGACTGAGCGGTAGCCAGCTTAGTCGGAAATAACCAAGAAAATCTGGTAAAACCATCTACACATACAAGGATGAATTTGTTGGCATTTCCCTTCGACTGGGGGAAGGGTCCTACATAATCAATATACAGGCGTTCCATGGGGCGCGACGCTTGATGAGAAGACAAAAGGCCTACTTTAGTGGACATGGTGGGTTTACTGAGCAAACACGATTTACAAGCTTTTACAAGTTCCCGAATTTCACCGTCCATACCTTTCCAGATGAACCTTTCACGAATCTTTTCACGGGTTTTAAAGATTCCAAAATGCCCCCCCAATGGGGTCTCATGATAGTATTTGAAGATCATAGGCACCAGAACAGCTGGAACGACAACTTTCATCATCTTGTCATGCCTCGAAGGGCAACATAAAACACCATTCCTCAGAACATAAGGGACAACATGTTCCCCAGAAGAAAGGGTTTCCATTATCGGAGCCAGCGTCGGATCTTCACGTTGGTATTTCTCGATATCCCTAAAAAGCATGGGAGCATCTGTTAGGATGGCATTAACCTCAGATAGCATGGACTCGGGAGGTGATGAACTGTCGACCTGTTCATGGTTATCAACGTCGTCTGAAAACATACGGCTGAGTACATCAGCAACAACATTTTCAGTACCTCTGATATGCCTGACATCGAATTGGAAGGCAGAAATACGGATGGCCCAACGGGCTATACGACCAGTACGACGCGGCCTACCTAAGACCCAGCTTAAGGCTTGATTATCTGTCTCCAGGTCGAATTTGACGTGTTCCAGATAGAGACGGAACTTTTCTAAGGCGAATAAGACTGCCAAACCTTCGAGCTCATAGATGGAATACTTGGCTTCTTGAGCCGACAAGGTCCTAGAGGCATAGGCGATAGGTCGCCTCCCTAGTTCAGTCTCTTGAAGAAGGACTGCAGCTACTGCTGACGACGACGCGTCGGTTTGGACGATGAATTTCTTCGAGAAATCAGGCATAGCAAGTACAGGGGCATTACAAAGTGCTAATTTAAGGTCTTCAAAAGCGGCTTGTTGAGAAGGTCCCCACTCGAATTTGATGCCTTTCCTACGAAGAAGGTTTAAGGGCGCCGCTCTATTAGCAAAGTTAGGAATGAACTTCCTGAAGAAATTCACCATACCAATGAACCTGGCGATACCTTTAATGTCCTTGGGAGGTTTAAAATCACGGATGGCCTGTGTTCTAGAATGATCGACTGCTACACCATCGGGTGACACAATATGCCCTAGGAATGACATAGAGGGCTTAGCAAAGGCAACCTTGGACAACTTAACAGTTAACCCAGCCTTACGAAGGCGATCGAGAACTTCTCGCAAATGATCTAGATGTTCTTCAAAAGTCTCTGAAAATACGACGACATCATCTAAATAGTGATATAAGTACTCGAATTTGATGTCGGAGAAGACCCTATCTAGTAGCCTAGTGAGCACAGCTGCCCCCGTGGGGAGCCCGAAAGGCACGCGGTTGTATTCGTATAAATTCCAGTCCGTGGCAAACGCTGTAAGGTGTTTAGACTCTTCGGCAAGGGGAATTTGATTATAGGCCTGATTCAAGTCCAAGATAGTGAAGAACTTGGCCTTACGAAACCATGAAAAGCAAGAATGAAGGTCAGGAAGGGGCACAGATTGCAACACCACCTTCCGATTGAGAGCCCTGTAATCAATGACAGGCCTGAAGCCTCCTTGGGGTTTCGGGACTAGAAAAATAGGCGATGAATACGCCGACTTAGAGGGCCTAATAATACCATCCTTCAACATCTGATCGATAATTTCTTTCAGAGCCTTCATTTTAGGTGGAGATAGCCTATAAGGTGGAAAACGGACAGGAATCGAATCCGTGACCTCAATTTTGTATTCAATAAGGTCAGTAACACCAAGAGTATCAGAGAACACCTCTAGAAATGACTGACATAATTTACGAATACTATCAGCCTGCTCCTCAGGTAGATGTCTAAGGTCTAACAACATCTCATCCTGGGTAGGCGAAATAGATGAACACGACACAGAATTACACTTTAACAAGGGAATTTTACAATTGGACACAAATTTGAATGTGCACGACTTACTCTGAAGATCGAGCACAAGACCAGTGTGAGAAATAAAGTCCGCTCCCAGTATGATGGGGCAAGACAGGTGCTTAGCCACAAACAATTTAATTTTCCAAGTAAACTTAAAAATACGAATTTTGACCAGTACGGAACCTAGAATTTCTAATGGAGATGAATTAGCCGAAACATATTGAATAGAAGATGAGACGTAGTCAGGTAGTTTACAAACAGCTTTCAATTTAGAATACCATTCAGCCGAAATAATCGAACAAACACTGCCTGAATCTAAGAGAGCTGTTATAGGCTCGTTATTTAACTCAATCTTAAGTAAAGGAACAGGTGCGGGGGTATCCGCCGCGATCCTAAGGCACTCTTTGGGGCATTCAAAAGATGTATTCGAAGACTTATCGTTCCCTGAATTCTCGACCTTTTTGCCAGGGGCTGAGCCTTGGGAAGCAGAATTAGTTGACTCAGCCGCAGCCACTAGTCACTTTTGATTGTTGTTGGAAGTTACACCAGAAGTTGAGCAGGAGGGGGTGCTATTCGAATTGGGACAATTCTTTGCGATATGTGAGAAAGCCCCACATTTAAAACAGCCTTGTGATGAACCCGCTCCATTATTTGCCCTACTAGACTTGATCAGAGGACACTTATTGCGCAGATGGTCAGGCGACCCGCAAGCATAACATTTACGGGGGGTGACTGATCGGCGAGGTGGAGGCCGAGTATTACTAATGGAAGGCGGGGGTTCTTTCGCGACACGCAAAGAATCAGCGTATCTAACTCCTTCCGCTGAGACGGCCAATGCTTCAAGTTCCGAGAAAGTTTGCGGGCACGCCGCGAAACACAAATATGACCTATAGGGAGGTGAAATTCCCTCTACAATAGCCTGTACAATCTGATCTTCAGGAAAATGAAGGGCAAACACCCTAGTATAAAACTTAATGTCCTGTATGAAATCAGCCAAGTTTTCATCCAAGCGCTGTACACGATAATAGTACTTCTGAATAAGGGAGGACCTGGCCCTAGCAGGGATGAAGTTAGCTAGCAAATGGGCATGGAAATCCTCAATAGATGATTGCTCGGCAATGGCTCTTACGATTTTATCAGAGAGAATACCAATAGCATACGGATAGATAATTTGCAAGATTTGACATGGAGAAAGAGAAAAAACAAGGGCATGATCCTGAAATTCCACTAGAAATCTTAAAAATGAAATTACGTCACTGGTGGTATTAACGGAAAACTTAGATATACCTCTGAGCAACATTGCCAATGGATGAGGCAAGCTACTAAACCCGGGTGACATAGTAGGTAAAGGTTTCAATGGCAAGGAAGTTAATTCAGAACGGATGTTACTCAGCGATGCACGGCGTTCAGACTTGTTGTCCAGTGGGGCAGGGATAGTTTGAGCAGCAACGGTTATTCTATTAACTTCTCCCTTGGGAGGCGCTTCCTCACTACCTGCATTTACTATGGTGGGTTGATCAGATTTGGGAGGAACTTCCCCAGTTAACAATTGAGTGACCTTACTAGATAATTCGGAAATATTTTCCAGGAGCGTACTAGCTTCCTTCCTCTGAACGTCATTCAGTTTTAGAGACAACAGATCGTTAACCCTATTCGAAAAATGATATAGCCTGCCTTGCACACGCTTAATTTGATTAGGAGACGGATCATTTTCATCAAAAAAACTAACTACAGAAGCTAGCCCCGTAATATTCTCCGTGATCGTGGAAAGAGAGTCGTCAATTTCTTTCTCTCCCAAATTGGGGATAGAAATGGGCAAATCAAGGGACTCTCTAAGTTTGTTAGTGTCTATTGCAACCGTGCCTCCAGATTGCACATTTCTGATAGTTAATTCATAGATCAACTCCTCCTTACGCAAATAGTTAAGAAGGAGAACATCGCGAGGGCCGGGCATGATGACAGGCCAATTTAGAAAAACTCAAAAAATTCCAGCAACTGGGAAAATAGTTAGAGTTCGGAACAAACAATATTTAGCCGTCAAAAGGGGCTAAATTGAGACCCATTCAACCACGCTCTGCTACCACTTGTTACGGACTTTTCCGTGGTAGGTAGAGGTGAAAGAAGGTGCGGGTGTGAATGGGTTTCAAGCTACGAAATTATAGTGCAATGTAAAATTAATTTAAAATTTAACAAGGTTATATTTTCTTTTCGAAAACAAAGAAATAACAAGCATGGCAGGTACAAAGTAGCAATTCAAAAGGGGTTAGTTACAATATTTACAGAATTTGGGCTTCGCGCCCTGACTTCACAATGCTTGGGCAATCAGCTCAGTTTTACCCCAAACACAAGTTTTAACAGAGGGGGAGAAAACCCCATTCATACCTAGGAGCCCTTGCTCCAAATTACACTGAAAAACCTCCATGAGGCATACAACCCAGAATTTTCAAAAGAGCCACTCGCTCTCAAAATTTAAGCCTCTCCCAGGCCACACCAAACTCCACCTTCAAGTTGTCCTCAACGGACATAAACACAGGGGTAAAATACCCAATCTACTGAGGTCTATTAAAAGAAAAGCAGGTTAATTAATCGACCTCTAAAATAACAATTTGAGAGGAGGCGAACTTGCACTCCTAATACACTTTGATTAAGACCTACTTGGCACTAGGCCGTTAATACAAGGGCTAATCCCATGCTAAAGAGGTGACTGAAGAAAAGAACAATTTGTTTTACATTAACGAAAAATAGGTTGAGAAAATAAGTTCACCCCAAGACAATGTGAGTGGGAGCTCGAGAGGGTTAGCACTCTCTATCCCAATATGTCGTTTTAAAAGAGAATATATGAAAGGAGTAGTTACATTTTAGGAAAAGGTTACATGGCTGAACGCTTAGAACCCGCCCCGAAAGTTAAACTGCTGAGCTAGCAAAGAAAGAAGTTATTAATCGGCCATTACCTGGTGTTGAACGGCTGGAGAAGAAAGAGGCGCTTCCCGCCCCCTGCTATGTACTTAACACACTGAAAGATGGAACAGAAGTGGCCTAGAGACCCAAAAATCAGCAGTTTAAATACTCTCGCGGAAGTTTCTAGGCGTTAGGGGAAAGAAAACACCCTCCCACAAACTCTTTATTGGATAGGACCCCGCAACAGATTAAAGTTGGGGGAAGATACATCTGATTGGATAGAAATTAATTTAAGAAATTCGGGATTGGTTAGGCTCAACACAAGGGGAAGAAAGGGGTAAATATTGCCAACTTAAACAATGATAGAAAGAAATTTAACAAAGAACAAACTCTTGAAATTAAATTTTCTCCAAAAAAATAGTTCTTTGACTCCGCACTAGGTTGCACTATTGTAGATCTTCAGTAGTGTCCTCTAGAAGAGAAAGTTCACACTTCTTACTTCAAGCGAAACAAAAACACATCAAAAATGACACAGTTCAAAAACTCAAAATTTTCCACGTGGTGACATCTTCTGAGACGGTAGAAAATTAATACTGTCAATAAAGTTCAGACTTCCTCCAGCAGAGGAGTTTCAACAGGCGCACATTTTAAATTAGCGGAGTGGAGGTGTACCGCCCGGTACAGGTAGCATTGGTAGGAAAAAAATTAAATGAATATGTAAGATGGCAAGTAGGAGCTTGTTATATTTTTTCAAAATTATAGTGGGACTTCGACTCAGAACCAGCCTATTATGCGGTACTGTATTTCAACAGTATGCGTGTGGTAAGTTTTACATAGTTAAAAAGTATTCTCAACGAGACTTCTCTTTTTTACTTGATCAATTTAATTAATAATAATAATAATAATGCTATTTGTTTTACGTCCCACTAACTACTTTTACGGTCTTCGGAGACGCCTAGGTGCCGGAATTTAGTCCCGCAGGAGTTCTTTTACGTGCCAGTAAATCTACTGACACGAGGCTGTCGTATTTGAGAACCTTCAAATACCACCGGACTGAGCCAGGATCGAACCGCCAAGTTGGGGTTAGAAGGCCAGCGCCTTAACCGTCTGAGCCAGTCAGCCCGGCAGATATTGATTGTGATTAAAGATTATTTCACATGCACACATAGCATTTATTAATTTTTATATTATTATTATTATTATTATTATTATTATTATTATTATTATTATTATTATTATTATTAATGTTACCGGGCTGAGTAGTACAGACGGTATAGCGCTGGCTTTCTCCGTCCAACCTAGCAGGTTCGATTCTGGCTTAGTCCCGTGCTATTTGAAGGAGAGTAAGCAAACGGGATGCACCTTTATAAGTTAGGAAAAACATGAAATTAATGACGTATGGCTTTTAGTGCCGGAAGTGTCCGAGGACAATTCGTCTCGCCAGATACATGTCTTTTGATTTGACTCTCGTGGGCGACCTGCGCATCGTGATGAGGATGAAATGATTATGAAGACGACACATACACCCAGCCCCCGTGCCAGCGAAGTTAACCAGTTATCGTTCAAGTTCCCGACCCTGCCGGGAATCGAGCCCTGACCCCTGTGACCAAAGGCCAGCACGCTAACCGTTCAGGCAGAGAGCCAGACGATAAGTTAGGAGTTAATGATATAAGAGTGAGGAGGGATAATGAGCAATAGAGAGGAGATTATAACGTGTTCTTAAAAGGTGTTTAAAAGGGGAAGGCGGAGTGTGGGTTAGGACTGTTCATCAGGAATACTATTGCACGCAGCATAGTTTCTAATTGACACGAACATAAGCGAATGATGTGGGTGGACTTAGCAGTTGGACGAGAAATGTATCTGTCTATTCACCATGTCAGGGTAAAAGTGAAGAAGTTGACAAGTTTTATGAATCACTGCGTGACATCGTAGTGGGGGTCAACACCAAGGATGGGATAGTGCCAGTGAGCTATTTCAATGCGAGTGTTGGAATTAAAACTGAATAACAAGACACGGTGATGCGTTAATTTGGGGAAGATACGTTGCTGATACTAATGGGAAGCATTTACTGTACTTCTGTGCTAGTGTGACATTAGCAGTTACGAATATATTCTTCAAGCTTTTAGGCTATTCACCGCTAGATATGGAAGGGTAGGGGCACCAGGTTCAAAACAGGCTATATCATAACTAACTTTGAATTCAGCAAATCTGTTAGAAATGTGCGGGTATTCCGTGGATTTTTCCATGATACAGACCCCTATCTGATCTGTACTGAACTAAGTATCTCCAGGCGTAGGAGAGAGAAAGTGAAATCTGTCTGCAGACGAATAAGGTTAGAAAATCTCCAGGACGAAGAAATTAGAAGTACATGCATATGATTAGTGGAAAGTTTAAAACAATAGACAGTAAGCAGGGTCAGGATATAATAATAATAATAATAATAATAATAATAATAATAATAATAATAATAATAATAATAATAATAATAATAATAATAGTAGTAATAGTAATAATAATGTTACTTGCTTTACGTCCCACTAACTACTTTTACGGTTTTCGGAGACGCCCAGGTGTCGAAATTTAGTCCCACAGGAGTTCTTGTAGCCTACGTGCCAGTAAATCTACCGACACGACGCTGACGTATTTGAGCACCTTCAAATACCACCGAACTGAGCCAGGATCGAACCTGTCAAGTTGGGGTCAGAAGGCAAGCGCCTAAACCATTTGAGCCACTCAGCCCGGCGTTCAGGATATAGAAAGAAAATGGATACGGGGATGCTGTACTGAGTAGAAACAGCAAGAGAATACCGAAGAAGAACTGTGTGTAAAGATGGCAAAAAGCGAACATCTTGCTGGAATGATGAAGTGAAGGCACCTCATAAACGTAAAAGGAAGCCGTATCAGAAATGGCTCGAAGCAAGATGTGATGTAGACACGGAATTGTACAGAGAAGAAATAAACAGAACGAAGAAAATAACTGTTGAATCCAAGGAGAAGTTATTGGAATATTTCGGTATTAACCTGGAAAGGCTAAGTCTAGCGGAAAGTGAAACCTTTCTGGACAGTAATAAGGAATCTTAGAAAGGGAGGGGGCGGTAATGAATTGTTTTCTGGGAAAAATACAGTAGGTGAACACTTAGTAGATCTTAGGGAATCAGTGGACAAGTGGAAGGAATATTTTGAAAATAGGACATTGTTCTCGTGACGCCGTCAACAACAGGTCTAATGGGGAAGAGAACAATGATGTTAGTGAAATTACGCTTGAGGGAGTGGAAAGCTGGTAAACAAACTCCATTGTCATAAATCAGCAGTAGGCCTAAAATGATGAAATATAGTGGGAAGGCAGGGATGAAATGACATCATAGATTAATAAGATTAACATGGAGTGTTGTTAAAGTACTTTCAGATTGGACGGAAACAGTCATAGCACCTACCTATAAGCAAGGGAACACGAAGATCTGTAACAACTATCGAGGTATTTTTTTTAATTAGTATACCATTCAAGGTGTTCACTGGCATTTTATAAGGGAGAGTGCTATCAGTGGTTGAGAGTAAGTTGGATAAAAACAGGGTGGTTTCACACCACAGATGTGCTGTCAGAATCAGATATTCAGTACGTGCCGGGTAACTGAAAAATGCTACGAGAAGAATAGACAGTAGTAAAATTCATGTTTCATTGATGTAGAGAAGGCATATGACAAGAGTACCAAGAGAAATTATTTTAGCCGTAATGAGGGATTATGTGATTAAGAGTGGATTATTAAAAGCAATAAAAGGCATTTATGTTTACAATTTGGCAGTATTGAGGTTTGATGGTAGGATTCTCAGTACAAAGTATGAGTACTTACAAGGCTGTAATCTTTCACCTTTGTTGTTCATGGTTTACATGGATCATCTACTGAACGGTATAAAGTGGTACGGAGGGATTTATTTCGGTGGAAATGTAATCACATCAGCAGTTTGGCCTGTGCTGACTAATGGCAGACTACGCTGAAAACCTGCAACCTAATATCTTCGTACCTGTCAATACAACCTGAGACAAAATTCGGCGAATGAAGTCAGAACGGTCGATCCGGCAACACTGGCGACACACAAGTCTGCACCTGCGTAGCAGCAGGTTTTAGCCACCTGCTCCGAACGTTGTTCAGTTGAGCATCGTGTGTGTGCCGTGCAAGACCTGTTTGACACAGTGCGTGTTTAGTTCATTGGTTCTGAACTGCGAACAGGAACATGAACGACCAAAAGATCGATGATGATGATGCTTGGTGGTTAAAGGGGCCTAACATCGAAGGTCATCGGCCCACCAAAAGATCAATGTACAGTTTTGTTTTAAGCTTGGCAAGACACCGAAAGAAACGCATGCGATACTGGTACGTGTTTATGAAGATCAAGCACTGTCCTTGATGTCCGGTTCCATGGCTAAATGGTTAGCGTGCTGGCCTTTGGTAACAGGGGTCCCGGGTTCGATTCCTGGCATGGTCAGGAATTAGCCATTATTGGTTAATTTCGCTGGTACGGGGACTAGGTGTATGTCTTGTTTTTATCATCATTTCATCCTCATTACGACGCGCAGGTCGCCTAAGGGAGTCAAATCAAAAGACCTGCACCTGGCGAGCCGAACATGTCCTCGGACACTCCCGGCACTAAAAGCCACATGCCATTTCATTTCACTGTCCTTGAAGAGTGTGTACGAGAGGTTCGCCCGTTTTCGACGAGGCCAGGAAAGTATTTCTGACAACCCCCGTAGCGGAAGACCGGCGACCGCCGTCAGTGACGAAAACATTGAGAAGGTGAGGATATTAATCATGAACGATCGACGATTAACTGTGCGTATGATAGTGGATGAACTGCAGATTAACCATGAATCCGTGCGACAAATCGTTACTCAGAAGTTAGGGAAGAGGAAAAAGTGTTCTCCTCTTGTGCCAAATCACTTGACTGACGATCAGAAGCAGGCACGTTTAGAGACTTCACAGGATTTTGTCGAAACGGCGGATGCGACACAAATTTCTTGAACTGTATCGTTACTGAGGATGAAACCTGGTGTCTCAAGTACGACCCTGCAACGAAACGGCAAAGCATGGAATGACATTCTCCGGGACCCCCTCGTCGGAAAAAGGTCAGGGCCGAAAACTCGCTTTGGAAGGAAATAGATTTGACGATATTCCTGACATCCAACGAAACGTGACGAGGCTTTTGAACACCATCCCAAACGAAGCCTTCTTGCAAAGTTTCCAGGACATGTTATCGCCGATTTCAGCAGTGCATATTAATGGGAGGGGACTATTTCGAAGGACAGTAAGGTCACTGTCGTGCATTGTTCATGTATGTTGATAGTACAGGAATATTCACCGAACTTTATTGTCACAGGTTGTATGTTCAATGTTTATGTTATGAAAATTAGTCTTTCCAAGACTATAGTGATGTCAGCCGGGAAGAAACTTACGAGAACTGAACGCCAGGTTGGGAATACAACACCGGAACAGGCAGATAATTTCAAGTATTTGGGAGGTGTATTCTCCCAGATTGGTGCAGTGAGCTCGCAATTGTGATCAAGAGTATTCTTTAAGAAAGAAATAGTCTCCCGGACGAAACTGTCTTCACATCATGCTGTTTTCAGACCAACTTTGCTTTACAGGAGTGAAACCTGAGTTGACCCAGGATATCTTATTCTAAGTTAGAAGTAATAGACATGAAGGTAGCGAGAATCATTGCTGGTACAAATAAGTGGGAACAATGACTGGAGGGTTCTCGGAATAAGGAGATGAAGGCTAAGTTAAGAATAAACTCGATTAAGGAAGCTGCATGCATAAACCGACTTCGGTGATACAGTTATGTGAGGCGAATGGAGGAGGATTTATTACTTAAGAGAATACTTTTCTTTTTTTACAATTGGCTTAACGTCCCACCGACACAGATATGTCTTATGGTGACGACAGGATAGGAAATGGGTAGGAGTGGGAATGAAGCGGCCGTGGACTTAATTAAGGTACATCCCCAGCATTTGCCTGGTGTGAAAATGGGAAACCACAGAAAACCATCTTCAGGGCTGCCGATAGTGGGGCTCGAACCCATTATCTCCCGTATGCAAGCTCACAGCTGCGCGTCCTAACCGCATGGCCAGCTCAACCGGTAGGAGAATAATCTATTTGGTCATGTACGCTAAGAGAAGTAGAGGGATACCAACACAAAGAAGGTTCGTCTCCGTTTCTAATAAGAGGTATGGAGCTAAGCGAGCAGTTACGAATAATACAGGATTTTGGAGGCGTTTAGTAAATTCACAGATGCTTGCAGACTGAATGATGAAAGGTACAACAGTTATAATGGTGATGGTGGTAGTGGTTGTTATTGTTGTTGCCGAGTGGGTAGCTGTGCGGTTTGTGTCACGTAGCTGTCAACTTGCATTCGGGAGATAGTGTATTCAAACCCCTCCGTCGGCAGCCCTGTAGATGGTTCTCTTTCGTTTCACATTTGCACACCGGGCACATGATGGGGCTGTATCTTAATCAATTCCAAGGTCGATTCCTTACCACTCCTAGCCTTTTCCTATTCCATCGTTATCATAAGTCCTATCTGTGTCGGTGAGACGTAAAGCAAAATGTTAAAACGATTTTAATTAGGATTATTGTTATTATTGGACGGCTATGCTAAATAGTTGATGGGAAAGTACATTCGAAGATCAACAATAGAATTAAGAAAGCAAACTACTTTTATTATATCAGCAATACCATAAAAGACAATGTACAAAACTGTTAACTTCCTCAGACTGCTGTATAAATGAGCAAGCTGAACTATACAGAATACTCTAGAGGGCAGACTTATATGTACAGACATGTTTTCCAGAGAAGAAATACAAGAAGAGATACGATGATGATGATGATGATGATGATTGTTTAAATGGGCCTAACAGCTATGCCATCGGCCCTTAATGGTACAAGATGCAAAGGAATGATAATTAAAACTTCAAAAAGTATCCACTGGCTAGAATCTAAAAGGAATTATGATAAAAAAAACGATCAGTGGATCAAATTCACAATGACTAAATTACTGAAATTATGCTTATTATCTAAAGGGGTCCAAAATCCTTGTCACCAGCTTCTCGTGATATAACAGTACAAATCACTGGTAAAGCAGAACCACCGAGCTCCATAGATGCAGTCGCTTAAGTGCGGCCAGTATCCAGTATTCGGGAGATAGTAGGTTCGAACCCCACTGTCGGCAGCCTTGAAAATGGTTTTCCGTGGTTTCCCATTTTCACACCAGGCAAATGCTGGGGCTGTACCTTAATTAAGGCTACGACCGTTTCTTTCCAACTCCTAGCCCTTCCCTGTCCCATCGTCGCCACTAGAGCTATCTGTGTCGGTGCGACGTAAACGACTGAAAAAAAAAGCAGAACCATGGTGTTCCTGCTATAGTGGTACTAATTACAGCTAACGTGTACTCATAGTGCTTCTCTCGTGGTTGTACTAATCACAGGTAATGTATACCTGTGGTATATCGTACATAAACGTACTACTCATAAGCAACGCATACTCATGGTGTTCCTCACACAGTGGTACTAAATATAGGCACTCTAGACCCACGGTGTATGACACATTATGGTAACGCCCACAGGTAACAAATCCCATAGTGTTCTTCACATGATGGAACTACTCTCAGTTAACTCAGACCAATGGTTTTCTTCACATAGTGGTACTAATCACGGGAAACCCATGCTGTTTATCACAGGCAACGTAGACCCGTGCAGTATCTCAGAAAGTGGGAAAACATCGAAGAAGGGGGTGCAGAGGTGGCTGCACTTGCCTGAAAGCAGGACTCAGATGTTCTGTGATGTGTGCTACCTGCTCTGGGGAAACGTGCCAGAACGCTGCCCTTATCATCATTGAAGAGAGCAACGAAAGTGACGGCCCAAGGCCATCAAAAATAAGGTGACGAGTTTGATTGTGTGTCTAATTTGATTGATTAAGTTACTGCACTTTTGATTACTTATGTTTTTTTTTTAATTCGTTAGGGCCATCTATGGACCACGGTGCTTGTGTTTTAGCTGTTTCTTGAAGTCATCGTCGTTGTTTGCCACAATTGGTGTTCTTAGCGGCTGGTTTGGCAGCTGTTTTCTTGTTGGTACCTCGAGCTTTCCTGATGGCCCAGTAGTCCTTCATTTTCCGGCTAAATTCAATCTTACGTTCCTCAGACCATTTCCTGGTCTCGTCTTTTGGTCTGTGGGTAACTTCTGTGAGGGATGTTACAAAGGATTTAGTTTTAAAAGTTGTATGATAGTTACTCCGATCAGCTATGTCGTTTTGATTTATGTGGAGTTCCGAAAGGTCCTTCTCCACTTGCTTCATCCACACGAACCCAGTAGCTTTGCCCTTGTTAGCAGCCTTGAAGATCCTATGAGATAATCTATTTGAGTCCATTCTGGATAGGTGTCCGTAAAAAGCCAGTCGCCTTCTTCTGTTTATTACTTATATCTATATTAAAATACATTTCACCCTTTTTAAATGATTGCATGCCTTCTTTTCCTTTACCAAACCAAAAAAAACAAAAGATAGGAAAGGTTATGGAACATTTCCGGAAAAATGCGATTTTACCTTTTATGTTTTTTTTTTTTTTTTTTTTAGATTTTGAGTGAACTAGGAGGCTTACACACCCCGCTCTGCACTTAAAGCTAATTAAATTGCCTACAAATTACATTATACACGCTCTAATCGAAAGATAAATGATTTTGACGCAATTTAGGTCCAAAGAATGTCTAAAACTAAAATTTTCAATTTTTGAAAAAACTGGCCTATTTTCAATGTGCCGTAATTCGGTAACCAATTGACCTACAGAGCTCCGGTTAGGCTTAATTTGCCACAAATTTAATGCTCTTAAAAATGGAATAGCTTTCGACCAAAATGCATGGATTAGGATATATATGGTAGAATCTGAAACAAGTCCAAAAATTTCGCGGTTTTTCGTGTGTACAAATTTTTTCACAACTTTCTGAGAATGCAAACTTGGGTATACACAGTCCTAATGGGTCCAAACAATATACTAAAAAATCAGAGACACATCATGTTTTGTTAATTTATTGTCGATTTTGACCGGCCTATTCTGTCATAGGATAATACTTTCCCTGTACCGAGTTTGATCAAAATGTCGCCACTTGCTTCGAAAATATGTACGTACATTCTCCATCCCACTCTCGTGATGAGTAGGCTATAAAATTTAATTGAAACATTTACTTAAACGTTCAATAGGATTACAAAAACATATTTAACCAAATATGATTCTACGGGAAAAATAAGGGATTATCTGAGAGTGGTTTTAACGTAAACATTGGTAAAGTACGAAAAACATGCGATTTCTCATCTTCGTGCTATCACCTGCCTTATAATTGGAATTTAATTTTGTCGTAATTTATCACCATATTTGCTTGCCAAGACATTTTGAGGAGTGTCCGTTATCTATAAGATAATTGGACCAGAATCCGGTTGAAACCTCAAATAAGTGGTTATGCGGTTATACGGAAGCCACAAAAAGCGTACGCGGAGCCAAAACGAGGCATACTAGGCAAGATAAGTAGTAAGGTAGTTTTGTCATTGCTTTCCTCATTTAGCACAATATGAAGTCATAAATACCATCCCGTGACTAATGTAAACTTTATAGTGAATGGCAGTCTAAATCGGTTATGACAACTCCGAAGGGATCATGTGATGATGATCATGATGATGATGATGCTTGTTGTTTAAAGGGGCCTAACATCGAGGTCATCGGCCCCTAATGGTACGAAATGAAATTACAACAAAAAGTACAAAATCATCCACTGCCCAAAATAAAAAAATGTCATGAATGAATGGATGGACATGAAACCAAAAAGACAAAAAACAAAAACAAAAAACAAAAAACAGTGGGTTCAACTCAAGAAAGGTCATATATAGTAGTATAACTGCCCAAGGGACCACTTATAAAGCACAATCCGAATCGAGTATGCTTGATGTCTAAAGGGGTTCAAAATCCAGGTCTAATGCCCCTCAAAATGGTGCTCATGGCTAGTACAGGAGAACCATGATATTTCTGAAGCTGCGGTACTAATCAAAGGTAGCGTAAACTCACGGTGTTCCAAACATTAAGGCACTACTCACAAGTATTGTACGTCGTAAAGGTAACGCAGACCTATGGTGTTTCTCACACAATGGCGCCACTCATAGCCAACGTAAACCGATGAGGTTCCTCACCTAGGTGTACTAAGCACGGGCGCCAGCATTCCCGCGGTGATCCTCACATAGTGGGTACTAATCACTGGCAACGCAGACCCACGGTGTCGCTCATATAGTGGTACAACTCACAGGCAACGCCCAGACCCGTGGTGTTGCTCACATGGGTACGACTCACGGGTACTGGAAACCCACACTGAATCCCGCTTGAATGCTACGAATCACAGAACTATTCAGTACCTAACAGAGTGGTACTACTCGCAAGTAAAAGCGACCCATGGTGTTCCGCGCGTGATGGTACTAATCAAAAGTAGTTTAATGGTTCGAATGCAATCATCCCTTGGTCGCCCCTTTCAGTCGCCTCTTACGACAGGCAGGGGATACCGTGGGTGAATTCTTCGTCTGCCTCTCCCACCCACAGGGGGTGTGTGTTTGGTCCGCGAGAGGTATTTTATTTCCCTCAAGTCCGCCGGCAAGCCGGTTAGGACACCCCTATCCGCCACCTGGGACGCGCCACGTGGGAGTATCACCTCTCCCCCTGCTACGCCTGCGTAGCAGGTTCGTGGAAGGGATCATGTGATAGTACATATATCACACCCTCGCACTGTATTCAGAAGTAGGAGATATTGTCATTATTATTATTATTATTATTATTATTATTATTATTATTATTATTATTATTATTTCATTAGTATATTTATTCGTAATATTTTAAACTGGAAGGTCTCCATATGTGATATGAGTAATTTGCTTTTTAGAAACGGATGGGAAAACGGTGCTATTTACAACACGTAAACTTTGCGTTAGTCATCGAACTGCCCAGAGTCCGATGATGAGGCCTGGTTGTTATTGCCATGGGATCCGGAATTGGTTCAGGGCGTGGTCTTGGTACGGCAAGAGGATCTTCTACTCGTGATTGGATGGCCAGGATCAGTCCAAACGTATTATGTGAAAGTAGGGGAAAGCTGAGGTCCATTTAGGCACGTGAGAAAACAGCGGAGACAGGGACTGAAAACAGCGGAAGAGAGGAGATGTAACTTTCGTGGAACGTGGTCTGATTATGTTTGTGGAATGTGATGTGTGGTACAGACCTGCAAACTGCGGAGTACTTATGCACTTGGTATTTTATCACTTGTGGCGGCTTGGTGTGTTATATGTTGGTGAATGATATGGGATACTATGTCTCAGACTTTCCATATTTAATGTTCTGGAACAGCAGGCGTGTGTTGCTCGAGTGAATGTATCTTTAAACCAAGTGTTAGAGTCAGTGGACACAGTGTTATAAAAGTACTGTATCTGTGTGATATAACAAGTGCCACTAATGAGAATCTGCAAGTTGTGTTAATACAGAGATACAGTGAAGGGTATTCATATATACAACCTGTGACAAAGTTCGGTGAATTAAGTCAGAACGGTCGATCCAGCAACACTGGCGACATGTAACTCTGCACCTTCGCAGCAGCAGGGTTTGACCACCTGCTCTCAACGTTCTTCAGTTGAGCATCGTGTATGTGTGCCGTGTAAGACCTGTTTGACACAGTGCGTGTTTAGTGCGTTGGTTCTGAACTGCGAACATTAACATGAACGACCAAAAGATCAATGTACAGTTTTGTTTTAAGCTTGGCAAGACACCGAAAGAAACGCATGCAATGCTGGTACGTGTTCATGAAGATCAAGCACTGTCGAAGTGTGTGTACGAGTTGTTCGCCCGTTTTCTAGGAGGCCGGGAAAGTGTTTCTGATAACCCACGTAGCGGAAGACCGGTGACCGCCGTCAGAGACGAATACATTGAGAAGGTGAGGACGTTAATCACAAACGATCGGCGATTAACTGTGCGCATGATAGCGGATGAACTGCAGATTAACCGTGAATCGTCCACACACAGCCAATATCGTCAAACAGTTCATGCAAAAAAGGGGGTGGTGCAACTTGAACATGCCCCATAATCGCCAGATCTCAAACCTCCAGGCTTCTTCCTATTCCCACGACTCAAACTCGCTTTGAAAGGAAAGAGATTTGACGATATTCCTGACATCCAACGAAACGTAACGAGGCTTTTGAACACCATTCCAGTCCTCGCTTTTGGTTTCTAACTATTTTTGTTGTAAATATGGAGTGTTCTAGCAGTATTTTGTGTGGGTATTATATGTATATTTTGGTGTGTTGATGAGGTGTTCATGCGGGGATGTTGTTCAGAATATAGTTCATTATTTTAGAATCAGTGGATTTATTGATGAACCTAGGTGCAGTTCCTATCTATTTAGTCGTATTCATAAGGTTAGGTAAGGCATGAAGCAGATGTATGCAGCATTATGTACACACCCTGGGAGAGAATTACCATGCTTTATGAAAATGCGAGGGAAACTTTCTGATGAACTCTGGCACTCATCCTACGGACATTTCGATTATTTATTTTTATTTCTCTTTGTTAATCTGTTTACCCTCCAGGGCTGGCTTTTCCATCGGACTCAAGCGAGGGATCTCACCTCTACCGCCTCAAGGGTAGTGTCCTGAAGCGTGAGACATTGGGTCCTTCCAAATTGTAGAAATCGTTGAGGGTGATACAGCCAATTCCACGGGGATGTTGATGTTTGAAACTGCATTTTCCAACTGCCAAATTATGTGTGACTTTTCTCCGACATTAAACGATGATGATGATGATTTTTGTTTAAAGGGGCCTAACATCTAGGTCTTCGGCCCCTAATGGTACGAAATTTAATGACAATTTAAAAGTTAAAAATCACCCATTGACCAGAATAAAAAATATGGTGGAGAATGAGAAAATATTTTTTGCTATTTGCTTTTTACGACGCACCGACACAGATAGGTCTTATGGCGACGATGGGATAGGAGAGGCCTAGGAATGGGAAGGAAGCGGCCGTGGCCTTAATTAAGGTACAGCCCCAGCATTTGTCTGGTGTGAAAATGGGAAACCACGGAAAACCATCTTCAGAGCTGCCGACAGAGGGCTCGAACCCACTATCTCCCGATTACTGGATACTGGCCGCACTTAAGCGGCTGCAGCTATCGAGCTCGGTGGATCCGACCCAGAAACTATCATAAACAATAGTATTAGTGACCAAGGGACTGCTTCTAAAGCACAATCCTAAATTGAGGATGCTTGTTGTCTAAATGGATCCAAAATCCAGGTCAACGACCCCTCATAATGATACTTATCGCTAGTAATGTAGAACTATGGTATTTGTCATGTTGCGGTACTAATCAAAAGGAGTGTAGATTCACGGCGTTCCACACATTATGGTACTACTCACAAGTACTGTACGTCGCACAGGCAACGCAATCTAGATTGCTTCTGGCCCAGGGGCTAATGGGCAAGATGGCCGCCTCGCGCAATCTACCTCTAGCTACGCGTTACGACCTCTGACACGTTCAGAAAATAGGATGTCATCTTATGGAATACTGTCGAAAGGGGCTACTAAAAGGGTTACCTGACTTGAGAGAGCATGGGTTAGCGATCTAGGGTTTTTTGGCTGAGTCTAGACATGATGTATGCTAAGTTGTTGTCTATCTAACCTCCATTGGCCAACTCTTGTAGGACACTTTATTCCGGGGTGGTTGGGGTCGAGCAGAGTAAAGCTCCTCCAGGGGCACTTTCCTCACATAGGTGTACTAATCACGGGCGCCGGTATTCCCGTAGTGTTCCTCCTATAGTGTGTACTAATCACAGGCAACGCAGACTCAGGTTGTCGCTCATATAGTGGTACTAGTCACAGGAAACGCCCAGACTCTTTGTGTTTTTCACAATGGTACTAATCACAGGCATTGGAAACCCATAGTGAATCACTCTCTGCAGCTACTAATCACAAACCTATTGTGTACCTAACATAGTGGTACTCTTCGCAAGTAAAGGCGACCTATGGTTTTCCCCGCATGATAGGACTAATCACAAGTAGTTTCATAGTTATAATACAATCATCTTTTGGTCGCCCCTTCTAGTCGCCTCTTACGACACTCAGGGGATACCGTGAGTGTATACTTCGTTTGCGTCCCCCACCCATAGGGGGTCAATATTAAACACTTTCCTTTTCTTTTGCAACATCTTCACAGCGATACTTGCCTTGACTATTTAACAGAGACCAATTTGAAGTCTCCAAAAATCAGCGCTACATTGTTTTCAGCACTCTCCAAATACCTTCATGTTTATAAAAAACAGAACACATTGAAAGACTCGAGATAGGACGTTCATAATCACAGGACATGATCATTAGTATGTTCTGCAGAAACGTTTAGCATTTCACTCATCTAGGTTCAGCATGTGTTCTATTGCCTAGTAGCCACTGGGTCCTCCATGGGCCTGATAACTTGTTCCATGCGTGATGGCATCGACGCGTGTAAGGCGCGTCCTCGGGTATAACCATCCATCCTGCATTCGCCTGGTTCCACAGTTCATCTTTGGTGGTTGGCATTGGGTCACAGCGCCACCCCTGTCGTTTACCATATCCGACACATTTTCGATTGGCGGCAAGTCCGGTGATTGGGCGAGCCAGGGCAACAGTCTGACATCCTGTGACAACAAGAAGGCACGTGTTCGTGCAGCAACATGTCGTCGCGCATTGTCCTGCTGATATATGACGTCTGGGGTGTCGTGCAGAAAGGACATGGCTACGGGCCGCAGGATGTCATTCACGTAGGTCAAACTGGTCACAGTGCCCTGGACACGCACCAACTGGGATTTGTGGTTGTATCCAGTAGCACACCACACCGTAAGGCCTTGAGTTGGCGTCGTATGTCTTGTGCGAATGTAGTCAATGTGATGCCTTTCCCCCTGTCTGCGGCGAACCAAAATGCGGCCATCATTTTCAAACAAAAAGAACCTGGATTCGTCCGAAAACACTATCTGCTCCCATTCCATTTCCCAGTGACATCGTTCCATACACCATTGGAGTCTCGCAGGTATAAATGGGGCGTTATAGCCGATGATTTCTCCGAAAATGTGATAAAAGTGGACGACACGCCGGTAACCCAGACCGTAATAAACGGCGACAGACTGTCACTCCTAATAGTGTACGATGTGTTGCACTGTTCCACTGTTGCGCCAGAGCCGAGAAGGACGCAGATCTGTCCCGCAATGCCATTCGAATGAGGCATCAATCTTCGCGGGGGGTGATCTGGGTGGTGCGACCATACCCATCTCGCCGTGCTCTACGGTCTTCTGTGAACCATTTTGTACACACTTCGTCCCACACGAGCAGCAATTTCCCGGATTTATGCATCACGTTCTCTCAAGCCAAAAATGTGCCCTCTTTCAAACTCACTCATTTGAAGGTGCTGTTCCCGCATACGTCTGCGAGGAATCCTGCACGTCTGCTCAAGTCACAATGATCCGTTACCTTCGGTTTATAGCGACAACGACAGTCGCAGGCACATTTTATCAGTCGGTGGTGGTGTGCCGAGATATCGATATGGAGCTTGAACCTGAGGGCCGACGTGGTTCAAATGCTAACAATTTCTTCAGAATATACTAATGCACATGCCCTGTTAATATGAACTTCCTATCTAGTCTTTAAAGATGTTCTGGTTTTTATGAGCATGAGTGTACGTACGTACGATGTATAGTAATAAGCGATGTCATACTATGCGATGTTTAATTACAATGTTTATATAGGATTCAAACGGGACCATTAGATTTCGTTGTTATAAAAGTAATGTCGACATAAACGGATTTGGCGGTATTTCGTACATTTAAAATTAGTCAGCATTTCTAAATGTATACGGTAGTTTTTTTTGGTTCTTGTACGTCGCCTCAAAAAACAATTGTAAATTGTGGTTGTTGTGTTCTGTGAAGACTTGTTCTGATAACATGATGAAGATGATAAAAGTTAAGTCATCACCACTATGCCAAGTCACATCACAGCCCTTATCAAAGCCGAAGGTTGTCTATATGATGATAAAGTGTAATATGTGAACGACTTCTCGAGCGAGTGTCAGCTGTGAACTTGAATTCGGGAGATAGTGGGTTTGAACCCTGCTGTCGGCAGCGTCACCATAAGACCCGTGTCGGTGCGACGTTAAGCAAATTGTGGAAAAAAGAAGGAAACATTCTAAATTTTATCAAACATAGAAGCACACAAAAAATCTACGGTAGTAGGAATCTGTAATCATACATTTATCCACTCGATGGAACATACTATTTCCATTTCCACACGCTCTTTAGATTCCTCGGCGTAAAAAGTACTCCTGTATTCATTCTCAGTCTACTAAAATTTTTACGACTCTGCACATTTGACCCGCGATGCCATCCGTGTCTTCTAATATTTCAAGCCTTATATAACATCTCTTTCCGCTTGGTCGAACGTTCCGGCTTTAACGCGGGCATCTTTTGGGCTCGCTCTCGGACGACTATATCCGCAGCAGGGACGAACAGATATGACGTGTCATGTCTTATGCGAGCAGGATTTTCCTTATGTGCTCCAGTTACGGCAGATGAGTTCGCTTCCCAAACACTGAACAATCATGACACGCTCATATTATTTATATGGGCTAAGGATAGGGATGAGGACGTTTGGTTTTGTAATAAACTCTTATGTTATCTTAGGAATACTGTGTATTGAATGTGAGAAAAATGTAGAAAGGAAAATACATTATTATTATTATTATTATTATTATTATTATTATTATTATTATTATTATTATTATTATTATTAGCCTTACGTCCCACTAAATAATTTTATGATTTTCGAAGTCGCCGAGGTGCCGGGAATTTGTGCCGCAGGAGTTCCTTGAAGTGCTGGTAAATCTACAGATTCGTGGCAGGCGTATTTCAGCACTCTCAAATGCTATCGGACTACGCGTAAATTGAACCCGTCACCTTGGCCTCAGAAGACAATCTTACAATAAAATATCACGAGGATTCCGTTAGTCTCTAGGGGATGACTAGTAGACGTGATAAAGGCGTGTTCAGTTCGTCCGGAAGAATGAAAGTTCGATTCCTTTTTAAGTCGAAATATTTAGAAACGTCGGCCTCTATGGTGTAGTGGTTAGTGTGATTAGCTGCCACCCGCAGAGGCCGGTTTCGATTCCCGGCTCAGCCACGAAATTCGAAAACTGGTACGAGGGCTGGAACGGGGTCCACTCAGCCTCGGGAGGACAACTGAGTAGAGGAGGGTTCGATTCCCACCTCAGCCATCTTCGAAGTGGTTTTACGTGGTTTCCCCACTTCTCCTCCAGGCAAATGCCAGGATGGTACCTAATAAGGCCACGGCCACTTCCTTCCCTCTTCCTTGTCTATCCCTTCCAATCCTTCCCCCCCGCAAGACCCCTGTTCAGAACAGCAGGTGAGGCCGCCTGGGCGAGGTACTGCTCGTCCTCCCTAGTTGTATCCTCTGACCTAAAGTCTCACCCTCCATGACACAGCCCTTGAGGTGGGATTCCTCGCTGAGTCGGAGGGAAAAACCAACCCTGCAGGGTAAATGGATTAAAGGTAGAATATTTAGAAACATTCCCATTGCTGTTCAGCACAGAGCCCTCAGTCCAAACCAAAAGGACAAAGGAGGTTGGACATAGTGTAAACCATACGCCTCCGTATCTGCCGTTCTCGGGGGACGGGATTCGATTCCCGGTACTGCTAGAGAGTGGCAAGAGGAGTGTTATGTGGTTAAAATGGTACACGCATCTCACCTCCATTGCGGGTGTGCCTGAAAAGAGCTGCACCACCTCAGGATGAGAACACGAGTGTCCGGCTAAATGTTTAACGTGCTGGCGTTTGGTCACAGGGGTCCCAGGTTCGATTCCCGGCATGGTCGGGAATTTTAACCATCATTGGTTAATTCCCCTGACACTGGGGATGGTTGTATGTGAGTTATCATTGTTTCATCCTCATCAGGACGCGCAGGTCACCTACGCGCAGGGTGGGGAATCGCGGGATTTAAGGGAGGGTTTTCCCCCTACCGACGATTTTATCTCGAAGGCTCCTCTCCGCGAAAACTGCCCCGGGGTGCGGATTCATTCATTATGAAATAATGAGGAAAATGTAGAACACACCTGTTACTGAAATTACTGCTTTTTTCTGTTCATATTTTCATAAAAACATCAGCAATAATAACTTACACATATAATAGGAATAATGACTGCCAGACCTTGAGCAATAAAGCAACATAGTGGTGGCAACTCCGCACCTGCAGCCAAGTGTTCATGCTTCACTCTGGCCAGTCCATCTGAAACCCGGGCAAAAACATAACTTACTTGAAGTCTTCTTCCCTTGTTATCGCTCTACGTAGCTCGAGCTTACACCACTCCTGTACTTCTTGGAGAGGATGTGTTTCCGACAGGTAGACTATAGGACAATATTCACTTGAGGAGGGTACAAAACGAAATAACTCTCCAATGTTTATCATTCTGGTTTTGATGATGATTGATTGATGTTTGTTGTTTAAAGGGGCCTAACATCGAGCTCATCGGCCCCTAATGGTACGAAATAAGACGAAATGAAATGACAACTTAAAAAGTCAAAAATCCTCCTCAGACCAGAATTCAAAGCGTGAGGATGAAGAATGAATGGATGGATGGATATGAATTTAAAACGATCAGTGGATCCGACCCACAGTGTCTCACATGCACAGAAGCTGGCACAAAACAATACTGTTACTGACCATACGACTGCTTCTACAGCGCGATGCTGAATCGATTATGCTTATAGTCGAAACGGGTCCAAAATCCAGGTCATCGGCCCCTTATAATGGTATTTACGCTAGGAAAGTAGAACCATGCTATGTGTAATGTTGCGGTACTAATCAAAAGCGTAGATTCGCGGTATTCCACACATTATGGTACTATTCACAGGTAGTGTAATGCGCACATGTAACACAGACCTATGGTGTTTCGCACATTACGGCGCTATTTACAGGCAACGCAAACCTATGGCGCTCCTCACGTAAGTGGACTAACCACAGGGACTCGTACTATCCCGTGGAATTCCTCAATAGTGGGAAGTGAGCATAGGTAAGGCAGAACCATGGTGTCGCTCATATTAGGGTACGAATCACAGGTACTGTAGGACCTACCTCCTGATTCACACACTGTCGCTATTAATCACAAACACATTGCGTACCTAACATAGCGGTACTACGCGCAAGTAAATCCGACCCATGGTGTTCCCCGCGTGGTGGTACTAATCACAAGTAGTTTCATGGTTATAAATGGCTCATCCCTTGGTCACCCCTTTTAGTCGCCTATTACGACAGGCAGGGGATACCGTGGGTGTATTCTTCGTCTGCGACCACCACCCACAGGGGGTTGTGTGTTTGGTCCGCGAGAGGTATTTTATTTCCCTCAAGTCCGCCGGCAAGCCGGTTAGGACCCCCCTATCCCCACCTGGGACGCGCCACGTGGGAATATCACCTCTCCCCCTGCTACACGAGCGTAGCAGGTTCGTGGCATTCTTGTTTTAACAACAGATTTAAAATTTACATTTTTCTGGGGGTGGAGGTAATTTATTTCCTGGGGAATGATGTACCTCTTCCCCTGCCGGGTACTGACTGAAATTAATACTAGTAGTTAAGCCTTGTGATCCTTCTCCACGACCCCACTCCTCCCCATTTCAAAATCTCTTTATTTGCAAATGAGGTGTCTACCTCGGTGGCAAATGGTGCACTATAATACATTATTGTCAAGCATTAAATTTTAAATTAACAAGAGAAGAAGAAAATTTTCCTACAATACAATATTATACAAATCACACTAACAATTTTTTCTATTAAATACACAGCTCATCCTTAATAAATTTATATTCTTTACAAAATTCTACTTATAATATCTCATGTACTTACATAGTCAACTCATATACAGTATGTGGAATTACTTCAAATAATACTATACAACTGGTATAAGATTAAAATTTATATTGCATTTATTTACTTACTTACTTATTTACCCATTTTGGAACCTAAGTAGCATAACGACCTGCTGCGTCTTAACCAGAGCCCCTTTTGCCACTATTTTTCAAAGTTCCTGAAGGCCTTCACAGCTACCGTAGCGGTCCCGGGGCCCTCGAAGTCCCCACTGTACTTCACCCCTACAGGCAGTCCCCTACTTCGGCTGTCCACACTCCATAGACCAGGGGATGGAATTAGTTTATTCACACATTTTTTTAATTTACAATAACCTGCACTGGTCCAATGCCCTCTAATATTTCATTTATTTTCTCTGTTGCTGTTTATTCTCTTCTTGAATATCTGTACAGATTTTGGAAAAGAATCAAACGCTACCCCTGGTAAAGTGTTCCACTCCTTCACACCCTTCCCAATGAATGAAAATTTACCCCAATCGCTTCTGCTAAAATTCCTTCTAATTTTGTACTTGTGGTTAGTTCTGCCGATATAATTATTTTCCAACTGAAGGCTCTCACGGATTTCTCCCCATGCTTCTTCTCCTGTATAGGCTCTATATAATCCTATAAGTCTAGTTTTCTCCCTTCTCTTACTTAAATTTTCCCACCCAAGTTCCTCTAACATTCCTAACATTTTCACCATTTCTTTCTTATTTCGCACGCTGCCTGCGGGCATCAAATCAAAAGGCCTGCACCTGGCGAGCTGAACATGGCCTGGGACACTCCCGGCACTAAAAGCCACACGCCATTTCATTTCATTTCACTTCACTGAACCACTCTGTCTTACCCATTGCTGTGGTTACGTTTAGCAGAAATCTTTATTCAACTATTCCAAGACCTTCATCACCCATAGTTTGTCTTGTTGGCACTCGATCGAAGTAGACTATATCTTGTGATACTACAAAGTGTTTTGTCCATATACGTGGTTATTTCACCTGAGAGACCCACGGGGCGACCTGGCAAAGAACCTGCAGCGAATCTCTCTGAAGCGTATAACAGGCAAGGCCAATTCATGTGGTAGAGCCGGCGTTCAACTGTGAAATGAACTACACAGTGAGGTTATTTCTTAGCGGCGTGATTTATGATCTCTAACAAGCTGAGACCAATGCACTGCAGTCACACACACCATGTTACAGTGCGCGGCGACGTCTCAGAGAAGCACTTTGGTACACCGCCATTCAGAGATGGCGAAAAAATACTTGACAGCTTTTCCTTTGGCTCACGTGAAGCTTTAAATGTATTTGTCCAGTCAAAGAAAAATACATACACTCCCCCTTCACTTTATGCAAGTTTGCAACGTACATTCCCTGATGTATTTGTTTCTCTCTAATGTGCTTATCACTTCTGTGTCATTTACTTAATTTCTGACACTTCTATATGTTTAATTTTAGTTTCTTTTAAATTATTTAAAAATTACTCCTTTAATTTTCTTTCAATGTAAAGAGTTTCTTTCTCTCTATTTTTCTTTTTATCATCCTCTCTTTGCAAGGTGCTTTACGTCGCACTGACACAGATAGGTCTTATGGCGACGGTGGGACAGGGAAGGGCTAAGAGTGGTTAGGAAGCGGCCGTGGCCTTAATTAAGGTACATCCCCAGAATTTGCCTGGTGTGAAAATGGGAAACCACGGAAAACCATCTTCAGGGCTGTCGACAGTGGGGTACGGACCCACTATCTCCCGAATACTGGATACTGGCCGCACTTAAACGACTGCAGCTATCGAGCTCGGTAACCTTCCTTCTTAAAATGGGAACTACAATCAGGTGAAAACTGACTAATATGTCCAAGATCTTACTTATATTTTAGTTACTATAAATAATAATAATAATAATAATAATAATAATAATAATAATAATAATAATAATAATAATAATAATAATAATAGGGCAGTATGATTATTATTATTATTATTATTATTATTGTTACCGTGTTTTTGCTGTAGTTAGAGGTGAAAGAAGGTGCGGGTGTGAACGGGTCTCAAGCTACGAAATTAGAGTTCATGTAAAATTAACAAGGTTATATTTTCTTAGCAAAATCAAGAAATAACAAGAATGGCAGGTACAGAGTAGCAAGGCAACAAATGTACAATTACAATATTTACAGGATTTGGGCTTCGAGCCCCAACCTCATAATTCTTGAGCAATTAGCCCAGTTTTACCCCAAACACAAGTTTCAACAGAGGGGAAGAAAACCCCATTCATGCCTAGGAGCACTTGCTCCAAATTACACAGTAAGGCCTCCTTGAGGCGCGCAGAAAACAAAATTTTCAAGAAAGAGCAACTTGCTCTCAAAATCAGGCCTGTCAAAGGCCACACCTAATTCCACCTTCAAGCTGTCCTCTAAGGACATATACACAGGGGTAAAATACCCAACCTACTGAGGTCTATTAAATGAGAAGAAGGTTAATTACATGACCTCTAAAATAACAATTTGAGAGGAGGCGATCTGCACTCCTAATGCATTTGTTTTAAAACCTAATCTGGCTCTAGGCCACTAATGCAAGGGCTAATCCCATACTACAGAGGTGACTTTAGAAAATAACAATTTACTTTACATTAAGGAAGAATCGGTTGTGAGAAATAAGTTCACCTCAAAACAAAATGAGTGGGAGCTCCAGAGGGTTAAGCACTCTCTATCCCAATATGTAGATTTAAAAGATAATAGATGCTAAGAGTAGTTACATTTTAGGAAAAGGTTACATGGTAGAAACGCTTCGGACCCGCCCCGAGAGTTAAACTGCTGAGCTAGCAAGAAAATAAGTTATTAAAAGGCCATTACCTTGGTGTAGAACTGCTCCCCGAAGAAAGAGGCGCTTCCCGTCCCCTGCTATGTACTTTACACACTGAAAGATGGTACTGAAGTGGCGCAGAGACCCTAAAATCAGCAGTTTATATACTCTCGCAGAAAGTTCGAGGCGTTTCAGGAAGAAAAACACCCGCCCACAAGGATTTTATTGGTTCATCAAGAAACCCCCTACACAATACGAAGAAGAAACATATTATTGGTGGAAAATTAATTCGAGAAATTCAGGTTTGGCTAAATTCAAAACAAGGGGAAGAAAGGGGTATACAGCCAACTTAAACAATAACAGAAATAAATTTAACAAGAAACAAACTTTTGAAATAAAAATTTCTCCCAGAAAACAGTTCTTTCACTTCGCACTAGGGTGCACCATTGTAGTTTTTCAGTAGTGTCCTCTAGAAGAGAAAGTTCACACTTCTTACTACAGGTAAAACAAAAGTACATCAAAAATGACCCAGTTCAAAAACTCCAAAATTTCCAAGTAGCGACATCTTCTGAGAAACTTGAAAATTAATACCGTAGAGAAGGTTCAGCCTTCCTCCAGCAGAGGAGTTTCAATTGGCGCAAATTTTAAATAAGCGGCGTGGAGGTGTACCGCCCGGTACAATTATTATTATTATTATTATTATTATTATTATTTTGCTACTTGCTTTGCGTCGCACCGACACAGATAGGTCTTATGGCGACGATGGGACAGGAAAGGGATAGGAGTGGGAACGAAGCGGCCGTGGCCTTATTTAAGTTACAGCCCCAGCATTTGCCTGGTGTGAAAAAGGGGAAACCACGGAAAACCATTTTCAGGGCTGCCGACAGTGGGGTTCGAACCTACTATCTCCCGAATACTGGATACTGGCCACACTTAAGCGAATGCAGCTATCGAGCTCGGTATTATTATTATTATTATTATTATTATTATTATTACTATCATCGACATCATCGTCATCTACATATTTAAAACACTAAGCTGATTTTTGTTACATCGATTTTGAGAGAAAGACTGAACCGATTGACAATATGAAAAAAACATTCTGCCTGTAGATTTGCAGTGTGTCTTTAAAAGCATAAACATTTCTTACCGCATATTTTTAAACTGTTAAAGAAAATATAGCATTCTCAATGGTTAACGCGATCTCCGCTATTTCCCGGCCACCTGAACCGTCATAGCGCGCTGAGCAGGTGGCACGATAGGGTAGGCACGCATGCGCAGTCAGATAACTTCCTGGTCACCTGTACTTCGTGGAAAGGAATAGCCACTGTTTTGCTCCCCAGCGGTGGAACAGTGCACATTACATTCAAAATTCGTCTATTTAAATGAAAGTTAGTTGTCTGGATTCAAATTAAAAAACAAACAGCTGACGATATTCGATAAACATAGCTCAATATGGGATAAAACCCCAATGGCAAATAGCCATTCATTAATGTGTGTGAATCATCTTCGAAAATATATCATAGGTATATCATAGGTATTGTTTCTGATGCGGTTTTTTTTTGTGCAAGCTGCTTTATGTCGTACCGACACAAATAAGTCTTATGGTGACGAAGGGATAGGAAAGAGGGAGGAGTGGGAAGGAAGCGTCCTTGGCCTTAATTAAGGTGCAGCCCCAGCATT
The DNA here is from genome assembly GCF_040414725.1 of Anabrus simplex. Classification (NCBI taxonomy): domain Eukaryota; kingdom Metazoa; phylum Arthropoda; class Insecta; order Orthoptera; family Tettigoniidae; genus Anabrus; species Anabrus simplex. The sequence continues at coordinate 38,310,068 of NC_090268.1, forward strand.
TGCCTGATGTAAAAGGGGGAAACGACGGAAAACCATCTTCAGGGCTGCTGACAGAGGGGTTCGAACCCACTATCACCCGAATACTGGAAATTATTTTCTTGGGTGAGATTTCATAAAGGTTCTGCCATATGTTTATCGCCAAACAATTATTTAGTTATAATTGTATTAGTCTCCTCTTTGAACCTTCTTCAAAACACGGCGCTTACATAAATATATACGCGAAAAACCACGTAAAAGTGGAATTCGTTGTTTTCCTGCAAGCAATCGGTAACGGCGACTACCCTTCTGTGGATGGTGATGGATCAAATATTATTGAACTACCAGCCAGAATTGTGATTGAAATTTATATCAAAACGTTCACTTTTGCAAGAGATGACATCATTTTCTCGAAATTTGCCATTATTAATTAATTTGAAAGTCACTGGGCTCATACTCGGTAGTTCAAAACAATACCCTAACGTCAAGATGAAAGCTAGTTACTCCATTTTCCTGCATAATTCTTAAATTCTTTCGAATTAGTGGTTTTCCTCCACATACTCTTATTCTGAAAATTGAAGCCATAGTTATACTTCTCAGAAATCGGAACGTTTCCCAACGGCTCCGATACGAAACCAGATCAGGGCCTAATTCTAAGAAGTACAGTACCGGTCAAAAGTTTAGGACCACATAAAGACATCATGAAATGTAATGACAATTTAAATTCCAAAATCTCCACTGACTAGAATTCAAAACGTAATAACGAATGAATGGATGGATACGAAGTTAAAACAATCAGTGGATCCGACCTGCAATGCCCCACATTCCCAGAAACTAGCGTTGAACAATAGTATCACTGACCAAGGGACTGCTTCTATAGCACAATCCTGAATCGATGATGCTTGTAGTCTAACGGGGTCCAAAATCCAGGTCATCGGCCCCTCATAATGGCACTTATCGCTAGGAAAGTAGAACCATGGTATTTGTCACGTTGCGGTACTAATCAATAGTAGCGTAGACTCGCGGTATTCCACACTTCATGATACTATTCACAGGTAAAGTAATGTGCACATTTAACAGAGACCTATGGTGTTTCTCACATTGCGGCGCCATTTACAGGCAACGCAAACCTATGGTGTTCCTCACATAGGTGTACTAATCACAGGGACTCGTACACTCCCGTGGTGTTCCTGGCATAGTGGGTACTAATCATAGGAAGGCAGACCTATGGTGTCGCTCATACAGTGGTACTAATCACAGGTACTGTAAAATCCACGCGGATTCAAACACTGTCGCTACTAATCACAAACCTTTTGTGTTCCTAACATAGTGGTACTACGCGCAAGTAAAAGCGACCCATGGTGTTCCCTGCGTGAAGGTACTAACTACAAGTAGTGTCACAGTTCTAATTCGATCATCTCTCAGTCGCCCATTTTAATCGCCTCTTACGACAGGCAGGGGATACCGTGGGTTTATTCTTCGTCTGTGTCCCCCATCCACAGGGCGTTGTGTGTTTCGTCCGCGAGAGCTATTTTATCTCGCTCAAATCCGCCGGCAAGCCAGTTAGGACCCCGCTATCCGCCACCTGGGACGCGCCCCCTGCTACGCCAGAGTAGTAGGTTCGTGAGAGCGATATTTTAAAGTTGCAATAGTGCCCAGAGGTAATTGTACAAGGAATGCTCTGTCACGTAGCTATCAACTTGCATTCGGTTTTGAAACCCACTGTTGGTAAATGCTGGGGCTGTACCTTAATTAAGGTACGGTCGCTTCCTTCCCTTACACCTTGAGCCCTAGTACCGAGCATTTTTCACTCAGTCTCATGAGGTTAACTGTACACTAGTCATATATAAGACGTAATGGATCCGATCATGAATGCCAAGCAATAATGACCACATGACGTTTCACTTCAGTATCTGTTGGCCATCTGGTTAAGGCAGCAGTCAATTCTGAGGACGAAAGTCCCTTCATATTCTGTGTGATCCACATATTTAATAATAATGTAATTGGCTTTACGTCCCCTAACTACTTTTACGGTTTTGGAAGGTGCCGAGGTGCCGGAATTTAGCCCCTCAGGAGTTAATTAACGTACCAGTTAATCTACCAACACAAGGTTGACGTATTTGAACATCTTCAAACACTAAGTACGCCTCCACGAAGAGGGAATCGTGCTGGTCATCTTCTGATCACTCAGGAAAGCAGCAAGACAGATATCAAATAGACATTAAGACGTCCGTATGAAGTGGTGATCTTATAAGTTATCACGGAACACAGTGAAAAGAGGACACGCAAGTGTAACGTATGTAATAGAGAATTTGCACGTGGGGAGAAGCTCAAGAACTTAAAAGACACCTCCACAAAAATTCTGAGAAGATGCTATGCAAGACCGAAATGTGCAGGGTTCGCTTTAACAAAGAAGGAATCTTCACCTGCGAAAATGGGGTCAGAAGGGCAGCGCCTAAACCGTCTGAGCCACTCAGCCCTGCGGTGAGACTAAACAAGTGTACAAGATGCAGTAAAACGTTCTCAGGAAACTAACTAGGAAATAACCAATATAATAATACTCATCACTCATCAGGACCTGGTCACCTGATGACTTAAATTGAACATTGTCCCTGCATTGCAGTAGGCCATAGCTCTTAGGGGATTCACAAGGCTATTTTATTTATTTATTTATTTATTTATTTATTTATTTATTTATTTATTTATTTATTTATTTATTTATAAATCACTGGGCTGGGCCAAGATCGAACCTGCCAAGTTGGGGTCAGAATGCCAGGATCCACAGATTTGTTTTCATGTTTTCTGAGCTGGGATCGAATTCCGGACCTTATATGCACACTGTAATAAAACCAAATATTTAACCAAACGTTCTGCTTAGGTCACATGAAAACAAGTTATTACAACTCATCTGAGAAAACAATTGTTGAATGTGAGTCGTGTGAGCGGATAAAGTTGTGTATCTAATTATAGCCGTGATTACAGCAGGATTAGTCGGCGTTACTCAGAACATGATTACAATCATCGTTTTCAAAGAACCTGCGGCATTCTTTGTGTAACTCCGGCTTCACTTCCGCTCCCCGCAGATGAAGGAAACCGTTCCCCTTCCATTCCAATAGTAAATTGGTACTCACGTCATAGCTGCTTTAGTCGACTAACAAGAGGTTACCCACAATTATTCCCAATCAGTGCATTTCTCAGCATTCACCAGACGCTAATACTGGAAGCTTCTCTGGGGAATTCAGCAGTATCACGTAGTAAATCATTACAAATAAGAAAAACAAACTTTATTTATCCACCTATCCAATACCATGTAATTCAATAGGATTGATACAAGTTACATTAACATTGTAGACGTGTTTCAACCCTTTCGGTCCATCATCGGTACATATATTAAGACACTAAAATAATTAGCCACTTGACCAAGCCGAAAAATCCCCTTTGGAGATTTACAGTGCTGGTGTTCACAGTCTATTTTCAGACATTAAGACATTGCATGATTAGCAACATGACAACTTAAAAACAATCTCCTTTCATTTTTTCAGTGTTTATGTTAAAATTAAATGATTTGTTAAAAATATAGATTTAACATGTGCTTTTGAAAACACCAACTGCTTCTTGTACAGTTCAATTGTACTCCCAAATTCTAAATATTTAGAAGTCAGTATTTCTTGTTTTGACGTTGATCTTAACCCATAAAATCTCAGTTTTTCCTTAAGAGCTAATGATTACACTTTTTATTTTTAAGCATTAAACTTACCGAGTATCGGCCCTTCCACTTTTAGAATAGCTACCACCGAGCTCGATAGCTGCAGTCGTCAGTATCCAGTATTCGGGAGATAGTGGGTTCGAACCCCACTGTCGGCAGCCCTGAAGATAGTTTTCCGTGTCTTCCCATTTTCACGCCAGGAAAATGCTGAGGCTGTACCTTAAGGCAACGGCCGCTTACTTTCCACATCTAGTCCTTTCCTATCCGATCGTCGCTGTGAGACCTATTAGAATAGTTACCGCACAACATCTCTGTCCGCATTTGACAGTAGCACTAAGTTCTACACAGTTCACCGAAGTATTTCTAAGTAGATTCTTACCCTCAGATCTAGACACACACATTAAAAAAAAGCGATTTCAGCGTTTCCTGTTATGGTTGCCTTTACATACAAATGAATCACAAAAGTTAATATTTTCTACTCATAGAATGGAATTTATTTTCCTTTCTTTGGAATTCGCTTTACATCGCACCGACACAGATAGGTCTTAGGGCTACAATGGGATATGGAAGTGCTAGGAGTGGGAAAGAAGCGGCAGTGGCCTTAATTAGGGTGCAGTCGTAATTTGTCTGGTGTAAAAATGGGAAACCACGGAGGACTATCTTCATGGCTGCCGACAGTAGGGTTCGAACCCTATATCTGCCGAATGCAAGCTGATATCTACGTGACCTAGACCGCAGAGCCTCTTACTCGGTCGAATGAATTAGTTCCTTGTAAGTACGGCGTGGTCCTGGCTGGACATGACTTGCAGGCCTAGTAATGTGGCATTGAACCAGACCAGCTGATGGGACAGCAATCACATTCCATTCAGCTTAATTATTCTTTTGGGAACGATGACCTCGGCGTTTAGCCCCTTAGGATCACTCTCAGGATCATCAGTTCCTATTACTTTACAGATTGTTTCCATGATTACATCTCGGTGAAACAAGATATCAGTTGATCAAAGAGACATGCGAAATTGTACCTTCAAAGGAGTTATCAAATATTTGCTGTTCCTCAAGAAACAATTTACAGTGGCTGAGTGCTAGTATCAATTTCCCCAAGCTCTTCTGATCCTCCATTCACAAACGAATTGTATATAGCAGGCATGGGAACACAATCTGCATGCTATTTTGGTACCGTAAGTCGCATTTATAACAGAAGAAACGACCAGATTAGCTCACTTGTCAGTTCGAACAGTGCCAGTCAGTGTGGTCATTTCAAAGAGGAGTTTTACGTAATTAATGTTAAGGGGCTGCGGTAGGACGTATCTTTCCCATGCATTTTTTACAAACTTCATTGTACCCTTTCTCAAGAATTAAGGTACATGTAGCCTTAAGGTGAACCTGTTACGGTTTTCTGATACTTTTAACTGTTTTATGTGGCAGATTTTTTAAAAATACGCCACCTTAATGAAAGTGTCGATCAAAAGGATAGCACCTAGGTGTAGGTGTAGCATGCATGCCCGTAACGCAGATGTCCTGGGTTCAATTCCGACATACCTAGCAGGTATCCATCTGGGCTATCTGGCTAGGCTGAGGCCCTTAATAAAATTTTAAACAACCGATTGGAATTTAATATTTTAAAAAATGCATTTTACGAACGACAATGTGATGGGTTTCTTTTCCTGATAGAAGATTCTTTACGCTGTCAGTCGATCTACTCTCAAACCTCAACCGACCGCGTCAAAATACGAACTTACAACACTGATCTCAGAGAGCGAGGGCCTAACCATGCACGTTATACCACCGATCAACTTACGTTTTACAGAGGATATGAACAACTTAGATGGATCTTTCCATTTTGAGAATTGCACTTGATATGCCTAGTTCAGTCAGCTACCACACCCAGTTTCAGGAGTGCAAAACATTTCAATGGACAGGTGTATTCCAAAATTAATATTTGAGATGATCGTCTGTGGTTTTTCATTACCGTTACCGGGACATTCTGAGAAAATACACTAAAACTTGCTCAAAGCGTAACCGAAAAAAAAAACCAACCGGATTTGACAACTCCGTGTTTGTTTGTTTTGAAACAATAATCAATAATTTTGAACATTATCTAGATCTTACCTGTATCTGCCTACGCATGACGCTCGACGTAATCAGTATTACTGTATTACTGCGCGTTATTATTACATACAGAATGATACACAGTGTACTATTTTGGCACTATCACCATATTATAATATTTCAGAACAAGGGATGCTCCTTAAATTTACTTCCGTCATAAAACTCTATAGGGACTGCCTGGCCGAGGCGGTTAAGGCGTGCTCGGTTCGCCCGGAAGGACGTGGGTTCGAATACCCGCCAGGAAGTCATAAAAAAAAATTAAGAAACGAAATTTCCACTTTCGGTTGTGCATATGACCCTGAGGTTCACTCAGCTTACACCAAAAATGAGTACCAGGTTAATTCCTGGGGGCAAAGGCGGCCGGGCGTAGAGCTAAACACTCTACCCCATCACGTGCCGAGGTTAACAATGGCGGAAGCCTTTACCTTCCACTCCTCCGAAGGCCTTCATGGCCTGTACGGAGGTGACTTTGCTTTGCTTTGCATAAAACTCTATACAATAGTTCATAACACTAAGGTTTCTCCTACAGATCAAACAAAGGAGCTTGTTTCCGATTATGTAGCGCATACCTATCTACGAAATGTCACTGTAATATTTGTCCCAAATGGAACATAATAATTCCTTTTACACAAATGAAGTAAAAAACTGCGGTAAATTAATAAATACCGCCGTTACTAGAGAAATGTCTAGAGAAATATGTATGCGTACTTACGAGCTGTAGACAGGACTCCCTTATGTTGTATTCCGCTGCTCGTGCCGTCTTTTGCTTCCTTCTTGAGGTCCAGGGCTTGCACCGACGAATGGGAGTGCTATATCTGTGAATTCTCGTTATCTTTGTCCAGATGACTAGCGCGGGCAGTTCAAACAGCAAAACAGCATGATCCCTCGACCAATAAATATATCATTTATTGAATGAGTTAGACCACAAAACGAATGAGCAACATGAAGAAAATAAATAATAAATACAAACAACTTCAGTGAGCAAAGACATCACACACGAAAGTGTTAGACAAACAAAACACATACGGAAGCGCTGCGACGTAGCAGAAAAAAGTTGTAAGGTAGTAAAGTATGTATCCATATCATTCTCTGCAAGTAAAATATTTCGTACTATTTCTTAATTTAGCGCAGATTTTTGACTTTATTAGTGAAAAATCAATATGTTCTATTTGGGAGAAATCTTACGGTGACATTCCGTAGATATACAGTGGCGGTCAAAATAATAGAGCCACCTCTGTTGACGAGATTAAGAACTAGGATATCTATTAGTTCGCAAAATCTCCATAAGCACCGTGTTGTCAGTCAGTTTTAGACGATATCAGGGAAGACGTCGCTGCCCTCTGTAGTCGTGCGAAAGGAAGCGTTTGAGCTAGACGTTCGAAAAGAGGCATAAAGGGAAGAATCTTATGGGTCAAAATAATAGAGCCGTTTTACAGAAGTCCCGTTCAAATTGATTTTTTGCAGTTGTTTTGGGGGCTAGCGATATTATTTGTCAACAAACCTCCACTCAATATTATTTAGTATGTAAACTGACGTTTGGTTTTGTTTACATTCTTCTAGATGGGCAGAGCAGAGCATACAAGTGATGATGGTCGTATAGTAATGTTCCGGATGTTCAAAAGTGGGATATCCATGAATCAAATAGCCAAAGATTTACACGTTTCGCGAAAACGAGTCCAGAATGCCATTAGACTGGCAAAACAAACAAAGCCGCAGGTGGGGAACAGGGGGCGACCTCGTGTAACTACTCCTCGCGTAGACAGACTCATCACTAGGGAAGTAAAGAAACCCATTTTTGTCACCACCACGACTGAAAGCCATTTTGTTTAGCGATAAAAATGATGTTCAACCATCAACTTCAACGATTCAAAGACGACTGAGATCCGCAAAATTGAATGGGCGCATTGCGAGACAGGAGCCACATGTTTCAAAAGCTAATGTTCGGAAAAGGTTGAACACAAACCCAATATTTGGTGGAGGAACATCCTTTGGTCCGATGAATCCAAGTATAATAGGTTTGCCTCAGACGGAAAAGTCTATGTGCGCCGCCCACCAAACCAGGAATTTAATCCCAAGTACACTTTAAAAACTGTGAAATACGGTGGCGGAAGTGTTACGGTATGGGGATGTTTTTCATGGTATGGCCTTGGTCCAATACACCGTATCAACGGCATAATGAACGCAGAAATGTACAACGACATCTTAGCAAATGTGATGCTGCCTTATGCTGAAGAGGAAATGCCGCTGAAATGGAAATTTCAGCACGATAACGATCCAAAGCTTACTGCAAGGATCATAAGGCAGTTTTTTAAATATCACCATATCGAAGTATTAGAGTGGCCACCTCAATCCCCTGACGCATCATCCATCGAGAACTTATGGGAGATCGTAGACAAGAGAATTGACCGCTCGAAAGCTACGTCTTTAGATAAACTTTGGGAAGAAATCCAGAGAGCCTTGTATGCGATCAGCAGCGACGAATGCAAGCGTTTAGTCGACTCTATGGGTAAGAGGTGCAGGGAAATCCTCAAAAATAAGGGTTACACCACGAAGTAATAATGCACTCCTATGCAAAAACGACTGTTCCTGTAAATTTCATAAGACTTAGATCAAGTACAAAATATTTGTGTCAATTGGCTCTATTTTTTTGACCTTGTGGTCTGGTATTATTTTGAATATTATTGATTAGTTTCAGTTGTGTTATCTATATAACTGACTGTGGTACAATGTGACTCTGTTGTAATGGTTCCTGTACAACGTAAAATTTTGTTTCCATCATAGTACAAACATGTCTAGTAATAAATTTGCACTTTATTCTAAACCTTTGCCAGGTGGCTCTATTATTTTGACCACCACTGTATATGCGCTACGTGACTCTTGTTTCCTCTTCTATCTAATCGTGCCTTTCTGAATGCCGTTCTGGCCTAAGTACATTAGTTCAAGAAGAGTGGAAGAGATAGAAGTAAAGGCAGTTTGCTTTACGTCACAAAAGCACTATTGGCCTGTTCGTGGGTTCGTGTCTTACTTGGACCTTCATTTTCTTGCTTTTCTTCTTCTTCTTCTTCCTCCGTCTCCTCCTCTTTCTCGGCCTTCCGTGGTGCTTGAAGGGCTGTCGTAAGCTGTTATTCACTTAGAATGAAGTTCTCTGCCTCGAAGGGAACGATTTTTGTTTGACACAAGCTGGATATTGCCGATGCGTTTTCAAGCGCTTCATTCGTTCCACCATCCGTATTATCACTCTCTCCGAACACGTGCGTCAGTTGTCCAAACAATGACATTGATCATACCAGCACCAGAAATGCACAAATATTGTACGTAGGACTTCATCAGTTCCTAATATTTTCCACATTGTACAAGTAAATGTTAAAGAATTCTTTCATTTTCCGTTTCCGTTTCGGCGTTGGGGGAGATTCCGCATTGTGTAAAAGTAAGAACATTATAACGTCGCAAGTTTCGCTGGGATTGAGAAAATATTCCGTAGTGGACAAGTTTCCGATTAATGCAAGGTCCGCTTTGAGAACGTTTTACTGTAATACTATTTACAAGGCAACGAACATACTTTCTAGCTTCAGTGTACAGTCAGTACTAAATCGGGGTCTAGGTACACACAGACTCTGACAAGGAGAAGCCAGACCCCGCGTCCAACCGATTTCAACGAGCTTCAATGTACCTGTTGGGGAACACTCAACAGTAACTCGTGAATACGGGTTTAGGTTTTCGAAAAAAATTCAGAACAAAATAATGTCATGACGCAAGATCCGCTGCAGACCAAGTGAAGATGATAGAACACTAAAAGGCGAACGCATTTTACTTTTAAACATGTCAGGTCCGCAACCTAATAATTTCCGAAACGTTAATGAATCCCCGTTCCAATGCACGCTTATGTGGTTTGGTCTTCACATCTTCGTCTCTTCTCCCAGTGTAGTATAATTATTACTTTTCTCAGCCTGGACGATTTGAATATTAAACAGATAGGAAACAAGGTCATCTGGCATAAACTCCAGACCAAAACTGAAAATGAACCAGAATTGATCCAGGGACCACATTGGATGGCTAACAGAGTTCACCACGGTCGCTTCTATGAGTACACATGCCACTGCAAGTTCTTGATGTTGGATTTGTTATTATGTTCCACTATGTAGTTTGGACAGTTTTCGGAGACGCCACTGTGCTGGAATTTTGTCCACCAGCAGGAGTCCTTTTACATGCCAGTAAATCTACCGACACGAGGCTGACGTATTTGAACACCTTCAAATACCACCGGACTGAGCCAGGATCGAACCTGCCAAGTTGACGTCATACGGCCAGAGCCTGAACCGTCTGAGTCACTCAAACCAGCGTGCCTCTTAGTGCCCGACTCCTTGACTGAATGGTCAGAATTGGGGCCTACGGTTCGGAGGGTCCCGGGCTCGATTCCAGACCGAGTCGGGGATTTTAATTGCATCTGATTAATTCTTCTGGCTCGGCGACTGGGTGTTTATGCTTATCGCAACACTCTCCTTTTCATTTTCAGGCAACACAACATACCATCAACCATCACAGAAACACACAATAGTGGTTACATCCCTCTACATAGGGTTGACGTCAAGAAGAGCATCCGGCCATAAAACGTGGCCATATCCACATGCGCGCTGCAGTTACCACCCGCGAAACCTCAGATGCGGGAAAAGCAGTAGTAGAATGATAAGAATATTTTGCTTCTTAAGTGTATTTAACAGCACATAGCACAGGACAACCGCCATCTTTCTACAGCCGAGGTGTATTATTATTATTATTATTATTATTATTATTATTATTATTATTATTATACAGTTGTGTGGTCATTTATCTCGGATACGGGATGATCGAGTGGAAATGAGCGGGATCATCGCTGGATAATTGGATCCATGAAGGCGATATGGAGGTGAGGGATAGATAGTGATAAACCTGATAAAGTGTCTCACCTCCGATGAGGTAACAGATCAAAAATCCTTTGAGATGGCGAATTCTTGAGCTCTCAGGAGGGCTAGCCTACATGGCGCAGCTCACAGTCGGAGAGGTCTGTTTCAAAGACTGTGTTCACAATATTAATAGAAAACGCCACTCAGTATCCCCCCCCCCCCCTTTTCACTCCAGGGCGAGTCGTACGAGTACCAGAAACAGAACCACCCTGCAATCCGTGGCTTGTGAATGATCGATGGACAAGGTATCTTACAGATGTAGCCGTCCCACAGGACTATGCTAATTAAATCCCTTAATCCCTTGAGCCAGCTCATTACTAGGCCCGGCGGCGCTTTGAGCTGCACAGGCCGGTCGTATTAAATCATCATCCTACGGCAGTCTGTCCTTCCGCGCACGACATTCACCGCAGCGCGCTCTCACTTTGCCAGAACACATAGATTCGTAGCGAATGTTTGTAAGTGAGCTTCTCTCCATTGGAGTTGTAGATTATATTTCTTACCTCCTTTCCGCCGGGTTGACTACCTCTGACTGCGACGCTGTTCTTCTGAGCTCAGTTTAGCGGGTGATATTTGAAGGTAGTCAAAGATCCGCAGTTCTAACCCTTCAGGCAAGCAAGTCAGGGATGAAGACATTCTAAGGATATTAGCTACGAATTTTAGGTAAATAAAATATAATAAAGTACGAGAATGTATTTTTTTTATTTGTTCCTACAAATTACAATCCTTTTCTTAATCATCGTTATCCGGTCGATTAGATTAGCAGTTTGACTTTCTGTCACTACGAGCGCTAATGTGAGTCAATGCAGAGTTTTACTTACGCCCTTATAACTACATTCGGTGTGGAAATGTTTCAATAATTCGAAAAAGCCTGAGGGTATTGAACCGAGGAACACATTACAGAAATAATTACGTAAATAAGTTAATTTGTACAAGATTTGAATAGAAAAGAGAACGCTAAAGAAACAAGTGCCTTAAGGCTGTTTTTCCGGAACTGCGTTTAGGCCGAAAGTGATTTTCGAAAGTTTTTTTAAGTTTGATAGAGCCATCCAAGACTCAAAATGTGAACACTTTTCGGGCCTTTTAGTCCTTCAACTTTCGGCATAAGTGAAGAAATTGATTAATTTTACGTTTTTCGCATTATGGAGACCCCTACTTTTTCTGCTAAGAAATATTCCCAACATTAAAATGCTCGTCTTGTGTTCATAAATTTACCGGCGGGACAATATTGTGGCAGCTCGGCGTCTCCGTAAACCATTAAAATAGGTAACCCAATTTATCCCTGCAGAAGAATGAGTTACATTAAGATGGAATTTCTTGGGATATATTTCCTGACTCTTGGCAGAATATGATACTTAAATATAATTTTTGTTTTGAGAGTGGCTTTACGTCGCACCGACATAGATAGGTCTTATGGCGACGATGGGATAGGAAAGGCCTAGGAGTTGGAAGGAAGCGGCCGTGGCCTTAAGGTGTAGCCCCAGCATTTGCCTGGTGTGAAAGTGGGAAACGACGGAAAACCATCTTCAGGGCTGCCGACAGTGGGATTCGAACCCGCTAGATCTCGGATGCAAGCTCACAGCCGCACGCCTCTAACCTCACGGCCAACTCGTCCGGTCTTATAAAAATCCTGTTTGTTTCAACAATGTCGTATCCGTTAAGTTACTTTGTCTGCTGTTTGAGAGAAAGAGCTGTGCATTTTTATTTCGAAAATAAATAAATAAATAATTAAATAAATAAATAAATAAATAAATAAATAAATAAATACATATTAACCAATGTTACCTCCTATGAGATTGCGCCAGTATAAGCTGCATGATGTCAATGTATAAACATGGCACTGCATTTTTCGCTTCGTCCCCCTGTGGGTGGGGGTGGTAGAATAACACCCATGGTATTCCTTGCCTGTCGCGAAAAGTGACTAAATGGGGCCCTCAGCTGAGTCCTGGTATTGTTTCCACTTACTTGTGCCAGGCCCCTCACTGTCATCAATCCTGTCCGGTCAACTCGTGTTCTTTCCCGACCCCGACGGTATTAGAGCATTCGAGTCCTAGAGAGTCTCATTTTTATGCCCTTCGTGGCTCTTGTCTTCCATTGGCTGATAACTTCATTTTTCGAAGTGTTGGACCCCTTCAACTTTTTCTTCTCTGATTAGCGTTAATAGAGGATATTTGCCTAGTTGTACAATAGTCACCACCCCACGACCACCACTTTTCCCTTCGATCTTACAGTATGTTCTCAACCATCATCAATAGTTATTATAGGCAGTGTTGCTCTGAAGCAACGCGATTTTTTTTTGCTAGTGGCTTTAAGTCGCACCGACAAAGATAGGTCTTATGCTATTTTTCGAAGTGTTGGGCCCCTCCTACGAAAGGCCTAGGAGTTAGAAGGAAGCGGCCGTGGCCTTAAGGTACAGCCCCAAAATTTGCCTGGTGTGAAAATGGGAAACCACGGAAAACCATCTTCAGGGCTGCCGACAGTGGGATTCGAACCCACTATCTCCCCGATGCAAGCTCACAGCCGCGCGCTCCTAACCGCACGGCCAACTCGCCCGGTAACACGGATTTTATAGAAATTACCAATTGTTATTTATCGACAGTGTTGCTCTCAAGCAAACATTCCCTAATTACTGTACATACTGTAAATAAATTTTAGTCAACACTTCAAAACATTTCAGAGAGTCAATTTTTTTTAAGAAATATCCTTTGAGAATATTTCCTTGGAAATGTACATGACTGCCACTTAAAGGGGTAAGCTATAACATTGCCAGTAGGGCGGCTGTTGATTAAGCGCTCGCCTATTCTCAAATATACGTAATTTAGTCATGTCACAGTTGGTCAACATTTACCCTATTACTTCCTAGATGTCACATTCCTGTGTCAGTAAAATTACTGGCAAATTAAAGAGACCCTGTTCAAAGGAAAATTCTAGCTCTCGGGTCTCTATTAAGAGCTCTACTATAGCTGAAATGATGTTAAATTCATAACATTATTAATGCATAGCGAGTTGTGGTTGACTTCCATTCCATCCGTTGTTTTAACCTATCCTCGGCCCGCGGGTAGCCAATAGCTACGGTGTATAACGATAGCAGCGCTTCGGTCAACTGCACCCATATTTCATAAAACGTCATCTGCAAAGCGTTATTTATTCTCTGAACAACTGACCTAATTCCGAAATGCTAGAGGACAAATTCCTATTCATATTCGCGGCAAAGTGATTTAACAGTCTGTTAAAGCGGAGCAAACAAGCGGTTTATCTTCTCAGGGGATGAGTCAACACTCCACTCCAGCACGTGTTGTAGTATCGTCAGTGCTGTGCCGATCAAATAAAACGTTTCACAAAATGAACTTGCTACATTTCATATGAAATAATAACATTCTGAGTTGACACTAGTACACTCGAATGTACAAGCACCACTGGTACATTTCACGGGACAGTTTTGATGTATGGAGGTGAATGATGGAGACCGTAATGACCTACAGTCCGGATTATTAGGTACTGATAGATTAGAATGCAAAATTACTTAAGCCAGTAACAAGTTTACCCTACACTGCACAACGGTTATGCTATGGGCTTTGCATAGATATTAGGGGTACAGCCTATAGAACTCCATGAATTTATGCTAATCTTCCTACCTTGCGGTACAACGGGTTGCATGACACTTCCTACAAACCAAATTACTTTGCATTCTAACCTATTACCACCTACAAATCCGAGGTATAGTAATGACAGGAAGGATGACTAATACTACGCGTACATAAGTTATAGACTGTTCCACTATTAACATCGTTACTTCAAATCGGCAAATGTACCGAAGAAAAAAGAGAAGTTTAAATAAGCAAATGTATATCCAGTTAAATTGCAATTTTATTGAAACTTCACAGATGGATATTTACAAATGAAGGGACTTAAATAGTCTGCAAGCATTGTAACGTTCCAGACGTTACCGTGTAATTATGTTAATTTTATTATGTAATTAATTCAGGAATTTAACGTCATGATATTTATTTTGGTATGTAATTGTATTATAATTCATGTTTAATCATTTGCTCACTATCATTTCATTAATTTGTAACTACGACTTGTAAACGAGGGCTGAATATTCTAATATTCACTTAGATTCTTGCGACATTTGTTTAAAATTAACTTGCAGTAGATTTCCGCTATCTTGCCACATCACCGAGGAGGGAGAAAGGACAAATTTAGACACCAAGTTCTGGGAAAGCGAGCACGTGTTCACGCGTCCTAACGTAAGCTACCGTATTTCGACCAGAATTATTCAAACGGATCAACGCCTATATTTTGAAAGGAGCGTCATATTGCCATGGATACTGAGAGAATGGACCAATAGAAGAACAGTTAATATCAGAGTTAAGACCCGTCAACTCTAATATCTGGAGTGGGGAGAGACATGTCATCTGATTGGACCACGTGTAGCGACCTGTAATTAGCGCCAGAGAAGGTTATAAAAGGGCGTGCTCGAGCTCTTGGCTTCATCTGATCTCTTCTTGCATCTTGGATCTTCTACGTGACCTGCTACTTATTATTCTTCGTTTGATTCTGCAGTAGTATTCTACATTAATTACTTCATTTACCACGACGTGGTACTTAGAAATTCTGAATGAGGGATGTATCGCCACTCTCATCAGGAAGTACGTACAGCTCGGCTACAAGACCGGTTTGAACCAGTCTAAGTCAATAGGTAGTATTAACCTAGATAGAAATGAAACTTCAGAGAACATTTTCAGTAAAGTTGGAAGGATTCTTAATTGAGTATCCTCTCCAAATAACCCAAGGTGGTTCTGCTAACTATGACTTAGGGCTTATCTCCAATATACGGGATAAAGCATAATAGGGAGTGTTAGTTTTGAAGTCATCTTCCAATTAGTGGTGGGTGCAATTTGCAAGGCAGGAATGGTACTTAGCTGCAGATGAAGAGATATCAAAGACGACCGATGATGTTCCCGCTACAAGGATGGAAGCTTCCCAAGGACCAGCAGAACAAGACTAAATGGTGAGCAAGCGAGTTAAAGATATTGCAAGTTTTCGCGAAGTAGAGTCATTCAATTCTTTATTAAATTCATTTTATATTTTAAATTCAGTCTTCGTTAAACCGTCATCATTTATATTAAATCTAATAAATAGTAATTTTCTAGTTCACCTTAATCAATCTGCCTTAATTAGCTTTTTGATTTTTAATTCTCCTGCTTAATGATTAGTGCACTATCACCCCACCCCTGTGATAAGAGTCCGTCCAAGCTTGATTATAAATTTTTATCTTTAAGTCCTCAACTTAAAGATTGGCGCCCTTAGCTTGAATGGTTGCATTTCTCATTTGATGATTGTTCTCCGAGAGGGGAAGTCACATAAATGCCGCTCCAACGTGTGGCGAGAAAATCATTAAGTACGGAGCAGTTAATGACAGTAACGATATCAGAATTAGTATTATGGGCAAAATTTGGATATCCACGTTTCATTAGGAGTGTTTGATTGTGGGAAGGGTCATGGCTGATCAGACGAAAGAGGAGAGGATGTTGCGCAGTGGACGGGCGATAAAAGGCAATAACGTATTGAGTTCAGAGGAAGAGTTGTGTAGTCTAGTAGAGGAAATTGAAGATAGAAGTGTAAGTAGTATGGAGAGTGAAGGCAAGCAGAAAGAAGTCAGTATGGAGTCAGATGATAGTAGGATGGGGGGCGAAGCAGAAGTGAACACTAACAATGAAAGTAATAATAATGATCAGTTAATGAGAATGATGCAATTAATGTTAAGTAAGATAGAGGACAGTAAAAATGAGCTTAAAGGTGAATTAGAACAAACTAACACTAAAATTGAGAATATTAAATATGAACTTAAAGAACAATTAGAGCAAACTAAAGCTGAATTAAGCAAGGAGATGAGGGAAAATAAGGAGGAAGCGAATCGGAGAATGGACGAACACAGTAGGCAGTTACGCGATCTGGTGGTAAAAAATGAACATTTTAATAAGCGATTAGAGGACCAGAAAAGTGAATATGAACGGCGAGGGAAAGAGGTAGAAGAAAAGTTTGCGGGGCAGAGAAGTGAATTCCTGGAATTAATGGGGAAGGAAAACAACTCTACTAGGGAGGAAGTAATGAGGCAGGTCACTAGTATTGATAAGAGAGTTGAGACTCAAAGAGGGGAAATACGGATATTTAAAGACCACGTCCAACAAGAGATTGACACGGTAAAGCTTAGAATAGAAGATGAGACCCGGGCAAGTGAAGAAAGGTTTGCGATAGCTGAAGAGAATAAGATTGAAATTAGGACATTGAAAGAGAAGCAGGTTAATTTGGAGAGAGAAATTGATAGGAGAGACAGAGATGTAGAATGCCGGATAGAGAAAGCAGAAAATCAGTTAAAACAGGTGGCAAAGGATAAACAGGTTTTCACGGGAAGGCAATGTCTAGGAAATAGCTACATTAGGGAAATTGAACTACCTAAATTTAATGGGAAACAAACGAACCCGCTAGATTTCCTTAAGATGATAGAAAAACGATTTGAAAAGCGTCTAGAGGAAGGGTCTATGGACTGGGAAGACGTTATGGAAAATATTGACCATGCTTTTGTAGGAGAAACTAGGTCTTGGTTCATGGTATATAGGCAGACGATGACGAACCTGAAAGAATTCAGAAATAAGTTTAGAGAGAAATTCTGGAATGAAGCGATGCAAGCTCGGGAGAGAGAGAAAGGGTGGTATTTGGGAGGTACAAACAGCATGAAGGAGTTACTATGACCGAGTACTTCCTGGCACATGTCATGATTTGTCAGAACTTAGATGGTATAACCGAGGGGTCTGATGTAGTAAGACTACTTTTAAGACATTTTCCGGACAGGGTGAGAGAAGCAGCCTGCATGCAAAAAGTTGGTACTATTCAGGAGATGGAGAACCTACTAGGCAGTTTTGATGCGTTAGGTAACCTTAGGAGTAGAACGGAGAATATTCAGAACTTTAGTCATCACAACGGAATGAGACATAACGGTAGAACACAGAATCACGAAGCTCGCAATCAGTTCAGACCTCAGCAGAACAGCAGGAGCGGAGCACAGGAATATAGGACAGGAAATTCCCAACGGAGGCCAGAGCAATGTACTAATGAGTCCAACGTCAATACACAAAGGGAAACTTTAAACTAACTAGAGGCTGTAATGTTAGGTCAGAATTCCAGCCTAGTACGAAGGTAGCGAAGTGTCTTGCCATGAAAGTGTTACCATATGACCTCGATGTTAGAGACGATTTGTTGTATGAACTCGAGCAGAATAATGGAAATTCAAGTAATAAAGTAGTCAATCCCGTTGTTAAAGTGAAAGTCTGGGGGGCGTGGGTTAAAGTTTTGATTGATTCTGGTAGCCAAATATCATGTATTAGTTCTCAGTGGTATGAGTCATTAGTGAAACAGGGTATTCAGTTGGAGGAAATGCCTGTTAAGTCTACTTTCATCATTACGGCTGTTGGAAAGTAGTCTAAGCAAATTTGTAAACAAGTAGCTGTCCCGATCTGCATTAATAATTCTATTAGCGTTCAGATATGTTTGGTAATTCCGCATTTGATATTTGATCTTATCTTGGGATCTGACTGGTTAACGTTAAAATTGGCTCAGTTAAATTACAATGATCTTATGCTAAATTTGAGGTGGAATAATGAGGATATCAAGGTCAAGTTTGAGGAGGAAATTCAGAGGAAAACGGAAGTTAGTACAGTGTGGAGAATGAGAGAGGTTTCTAAAGTAAATGAAGAGGCTAGTGAGGGCCTGAAGTTGTGTCAGTTGTGGATTAATGAGGATGAAATATGTGGCTTGAAAGAAGCCGTAAGTAGAAATGAGTTAAATGAAATCCAGAAGGACAAGTTATTTGAAGTGTTGTGTGAACACGTGGAGATTTTCTCCGAGAAACCTGGTGTTACCCATCTGTATGAACATTCTTTTTCTGTGCTGGATAAGACTCCATTCAGCGGACCGCGGTATCCGATACCACACAAATATGCAAAAGCCGTAGAGGATCAAATTCAAGCTATGTTAGCAGACGATGTGATTGAATTATCAAACAGTCAATACGTTAATCCCTTAATTGTCGTGCCTAAGTCTGATGGATCAATACGTTTGTGTATTGAATGCGAGAGCGTAGTGAGAGTGTTAGGTTTGCCTGAGGAACCACCTCGTAATGCTGAATTTTACGTACGACTGGCACGGGAGAACCTGATTATATCTGGAGATAAACGTAAAAGACAACAGAAACGTAAGGTACTGGATAACTTTGAGGTAGGTGATATGGTTTTGGTGAGAGTTCCCATGTTGTCAAACAGTGAGGATAAGGTGACTAAGAAATTTTTTCTGTTATATCAAGGCCCTTATAAAGTACATCGTAAACTAGGACCCTGTGCTTACAAGTTAGCGGATGGCGAGAGCGTAATGAATGGTTCATATAATATTAGTAGTTTACGGAGATACCTGTCGTGTGAGGTGGCTGAACCGGATTGTGAAATATAGGTCAGTAACTCGGGGAAGTTGCTACTTGTTATGTCAGACTACGAGTGGGATGAGTTTACGTCTCTATTGTGGTGGTATTTCCTAGTTGTGTTTGTAAACAAGGGAGGTGTTTGTGTAGCGGTAGAGTTACGTTAGTTCATTGACGATAGATCATCTGTTTTCCGTATGTGAGGCCATGAAATTTTATATATTTGTTTTCTGAGATGTTACAGAAGGCTAATTAAAGCTGACGACGGCAAATAATTAATTTTCCCGTATGTGCATTTCTAACTTGCAATAATTTTACCGTGAGCTTAAATCACGTGTGTATTCGAGTGAAGTGTATTGCATCCAGTTTCAAGATAAAGTTGAAACATTCGAAAGAGTGATAAAAGTGTAAATTGTTTGTATCATTTGTTTTCCATGTTTCCAATGTAAAAGATTGGAAGAGAATGTGTTATTGCTATCTAGCAAAGAATGTCGGAGAGATGTGGGGAGTAAAAGGACAGATAGACACTCGGCAGAGTCTGTAATCTGAATTGTATATATATTATGTTATATTTTCTAGGATAATCTTGTTTTTTTTTACAAAAGTGAAAAGTTGCTCATGTGGGGCATAATTTAGCATCTAAACCTCAAGATGAACTGAAATAACAGACAGTCGCAATGGTAAGCAGTCTAAGAGAGATATGATGGAAAGAGTGAGATATAATTAATTGTATGTAAATAATGTCGCTCGTTATGGGCAGGTAATAGAGGTATTTCAAATCAATGTGGGAGTAAGTGTGTGAGTTCTCAACTCATATGATATTTGTTAAGAACTCATGGGGGCGTATGTAACGTTCCAGACGTTACCGTGTAATTATGTTAATTTTATTATGTAATTAATTCAGGAATTTAACGTCATGATATTTATTTTGGTATGTAATTGTATTATAATTCATGTTTAATCATTTGCTCACTATCATTTCATTAATTTGTAACTACGACTTGTAAACGAGGGCTGAATATTCTAATATTCACTTAGATTCTTGCGACATTTGTTTAAAATTAACTTGCAGTAGATTTCCGCTATCTTGCCACATCACCGAGGAGGGAGAAAGGACAAATTTAGACACCAAGTTCTGGGAAAGCGAGCACGTGTTCACGCGTCCTAACGTAAGCTACCGTATTTCGACCAGAATTATTCAAACGGATCAACGCCTATATTTTGAAAGGAGCGTCATATTGCCATGGATACTGAGAGAATGGACCAATAGAAGAACAGTTAATATCAGAGTTAAGACCCGTCAACTCTAATATCTGGAGTGGGGAGAGACATGTCATCTGATTGGACCACGTGTAGCGACCTGTAATTAGCGCCAGAGAAGGTTATAAAAGGGCGTGCTCGAGCTCTTGGCTTCATCTGATCTCTTCTTGCATCTTGGATCTTCTACGTGACCTGCTACTTATTATTCTTCGTTTGATTCTGCAGTAGTATTCTACATTAATTACTTCATTTACCACGACGTGGTACTTAGAAATTCTGAATGAGGGATGTATCGCCACTCTCATCAGGAAGTACGTACAGCTCGGCTACAAGACCGGTTTGAACCAGTCTAAGTCAATAGGTAGTATTAACCTAGATAGAAATGAAACTTCAGAGAACATTTTCAGTAAAGTTGGAAGGATTCTTAATTGAGTATACTCTCCAAATAACCCAAGGTGGTTCTGCTAACTATGACTTAGGGCTTATCTCCAATATACGGGATAAAGCATAATAGGGAGTGTTAGTTTTGAAGTCATCTTCCAATTAGTGGTGGGTGCAATTTGCAAGGCAGGAATGGTACTTAGCTGCAGATGAAGAGATATCAAAGACGACCGATGATGTTCCCGCTACAAGGATGGAAGCTTCCCAAGGACCAGAAGAACAAGACTAAATGGTGAGCAAGCGAGTTAAAGATATTGCAAGTTTTCGCGAAGTAGAGTCATTCAATTCTTTATTAAATTCATTTTATATTTTAAATTCAGTCTTCGTTAAACCGTCATCATTTATATTAAATCTAATAAATAGTATTTTTCTAGTTCACCTTAATCAATCTGCCTTAATTAGCCTTTTGATTTTTAATTCTCCTGCTTAATGATTAGTGCACTATCACCCCACCCCTGTGATAAGAGTCCGTCCAAGCTTGATTATAAATTTTTATCTTTAAGTCCTCAACTTAAAGATTGGCGCCCTTAGCTTGAATGGTTGCATTTCTCATTTGATGATTGTTCTCCGAGAGGGGAAGTCACAGCATTGGCAATAATTTTCAAAAATGGATTTAGAGAACTTAAGATGTTTTCATTTAGAAATATGTGCGAAGTATTTAGATCGTAAGTAGCGTTATATCGGTTTCCTGTTTCTCACATGATAAAAACACTGTCAGATGTCGACGCCTACTTCTTCACAAGAATGCGCTCATTCATAAGCACTTGATACATCACTGGAACTGTGTTCTGGTGCACCAGTTTGTCTTGAAACCAAGCTTCGATAACAGTGGTAAGTCGAATAAGGGCAACGGGTCATTCAGCTTCTGCTTGTTGATCGGCAGGAACTCATGATATACCTGTTCAAGAATGGCGCAGGATGATGGGTGACTTCCTCTAGATCTATTCTGGGCAAAAATACACTTTGCTTCTCCTTCTTGGTACATGTACTTGAAGTACAATTCGTGTGATCGACTTTCTAAGACATACATTTTCCGTACTTTACTCTGCATCACCTTTCTATTGGTATCGTATATTCAATTTTGCTTCTCCCCCACTTTCTTGAAGTCGTATATTAAGTCCTCTGTCATTTCATGGACTGCGTATGGCTTGCCGGTGACCTTATTTATCCTAATTAATGTGACCCGCTGATCCGGAACATACACAGCTTGATTCTTCTTCTTCTTCTTTCAGTCAGGGCATTCATGAAGTCTCCTCCATTTTATTTTTTTCACTCATAACTAAAGAGAAAAAAGATTACTTACGGTCAACAATATTATTTTGTAGGATTCTCAATCATAGAAATAATTGTTAACGTTCGACTGAAGTACATAATTATTTGAGAACTTGACAGACACAAGAAAGTCATAAATAGTTATTACGGAACCCGTTCTCAGCAAAGCCACCGGTTGCACTCATACAGATGACCGCGTCTACAATGAGAACATGGCTAATGACGACCCTAGACAACAGTGCTCCTAAATACAGGGAGAAGGATAAACATTGATGTACATCGCACACTTCGCACATTGGAGTTACGGCAGTGTTATATTGGGAGTGCGACTTGCAAACGGTAAACTTTTCACTGTACAAACACCGTAACACAAGTTGCGATTCTTTTCATGGGTGAATGTGTTCCTGACATGCAAAACAAAGTCAAAAGCAAAGTCACCTCCGTACAGGCCATGAAGGCCCTTGGAGGAGTGGAAGGTAAAGGCTTGCACCATTGTTAACCTCGGCACGTGATGGGGTAGAGTGTTTAGTTCTACGCCAGGCCGCCTTTGCCCCCAGGAATTAACCTGGTACTCATTTTTGGTGTAGAGTGAGTGAACCTCAGGGCCATATGCCCCTCCGTAAGTGGAAATCACGTTTCTTAAATTTTACGACTTCCTGACGGGGATTCGAACCCACGTCCTTGCGGGCGAAACGAGCACGCCTTTACCGCCTCGGCCAGGCAGCCTCTGTTCCTGACATGACTAGCGATATTTTTAAGATGTATATTTCTGCTGAGTTTGAGGCGTTGGAAATATGATTTGTATACACGGGAAAAATATTGACGGAATGAGAAATAGAAGAATATCTTGGCTACGGAATCAACGAGAATGGAATGGCGTACTCATCCCCACTCTTTTTCGAGTTACTGTGAACAAGGGCAAGATCGCCCTGACGACAGCCGACATCCAATGAGGATATGGTACAAGGTGAAGAAGAAGAAGAAGAAGAAGTTCTTTTGCCGATGATCGTAACACATTTTGAATGTTTTTGGACCTACGATGTTAATACCTGGAGCTGTCGACGTTATGAACCAATCAGAATGCAGAATTTCCATCATATTCTACACCTGCGCAGCAGGATGAAAATTTCATTTTATCGCATTTTTGTATTCTGTATCAACTCACGCGTTAGTTTGAACGTAACTGCGTATTGTAAAAGTTATCAATTGTTGGTACTTTTTCAGTGAAACGTTTTACAAAATATATCGTTTACAGAGTGAAGGCTAACAGAGAATTAATTAATCAGATCGAGATGAATAATTAAGCTGGCAAATTTGTATTTCTCTGAAATGTTATAGCAGTACACAAAAGAAAAGATAGTTCAGAGCTCCATTTTGCGGATAATGTTGACTGTATTCAGATACAGTGTATAACGAAGGAAACTTCTTAACACCGTCATTTTCTGTGTCGTTGCGACAGCTTGTGTTCACGAACATGTTCGATAGTCTACAAGATCGTCACGAACATGAATATGCACATCTTAAACACGTGCTGCACGTGTTTCAGGTGTCCCCTTTTACCTTATAACGACGTATTTCAATGTTAAGAGCATGTACATTTCAGTATTGTTTGTTTTGCAGCATATGGTATTCGAAGCTGCTCACATAGATCAGCCTTTAGTCGATATATTTACCAACACGTGAAAGAACTCCTGCTGGAGAAAATACCGGCACCGCGACGTTAAGGCCCGGTTCCATCAACGTGGGTTAAATATACTCTAACCCTGGGTTTGTTAACTTAAGGTTAATGTTTTAACTCATTCTTACTCGTCACGCGCTTCATCAAGCTATTTCGGCAGAGGGTTAACTAACATCTCGCCGGAAACAGCTGCCGTGCCGATCAAGGAGGCAGTGACTAAAAATCAGAGATCATGAACACACGTCTTGCGTAGTTCTTTTGTTTATTTCTTGCGCGGTATTTCGTTTTCTTCCTCAGTTCCGTGGTAGATATTATTCTCTCATGATCGTGGTAGAACTGATTGCGGTGATCGAAACGTGGAAGAAGTTTAGAAGCGAAATAGGGGCACGAATTTTTCTGCTTTAGAAAAAACATTACTTATTGAATTAGCCACAAAGTACCAAAGCTTTATAGAATGCAAGAAGACTGACGGTGTACAATTAAAAAAATACAGGGGAGTTTAATAGCATTGCGCACGTTACAGGCCTTTTTGCGACTATATAATGAATTTTGAGGTTAGGATCACCGATTACTTGACAATTGAGAGAAAAATAACCCTTCTTGTCTCCGACCATTATATGTAACGACCCTGTGGTATAAAACCTTAATGCAATCAATACGTTTAGTATAGGAGAGAGAGGCCTGTTTCGGTCAGTTGTGTATTCTAACCTCTCACGAAATTCATCGACGAATTTACTGACGATGGTTTTAGACAGTCTATACCGCTTCAGAAACTGTTCCTCAGATAGATTTTAAAAGTCTTTCTGTTGTAACCAAGGTTGAAGTTTACAGAACACAACTTTATTTGCTTCACTTTATAATATTTACACAAATAACTGAAATTTATTTTGAAGCAAAAAGGAATATTGAATCTTGAGAAAAGTCTGTCTTTATACAATATGTACAGGTTTGCAGTCTTTATATACACTTCTATCTTGAAAAGATAGTCTTCGTGAATTGACACTTTGATAGTCGAGAACTATCTGGCACACTAACATAAATGTTCATGAGAGTCCTTGTTTGTTGAAGTGCCTGAATTCCTAAAAAGCAAGTTCAATTGATTGAAGAAATTCCACCTAGCGAAACTAAGGGAGCTTGCATAAATTAGGGAATGAAAATGGCTTGTAAAAGAATTACGGAACATAGGCAGCGGAAACAGGTAAGGGAGCGGTGACCAGAGGTGAAACCTCGTACTGCCAGAAATTCAGTCCACCTGGTCGAAGCACATTTTCAAGAGGAGTAGCCTCCGTGCTCGACGTAGGGTGTATTCTGGAGCTGGACACCGGGGCAAGTGGGCCAGTGAGCATTTTTTTTTTTTTTTTTTTTTTTTTTATACGGGGGGCCCCCGTAGCCCGCTCCCCCGCCGTGACCATCGACTCAATCTACATGGCCTCCGACATGCTATTAATTTCTAAGTAGAAAAGAGATAGCTGGGTAGAGTGGGAAGTGATACAAGGAGTATCTGCCTGTTTCCATGTCAGACACGTTACCAGGCGAGATTGTGTTAGGTATATGGTGTTGAAGTATGGTATTGAAGGGTCAGGGAAAAACCACATAGGCAGAAAGAAGAAAGAGCCTACATGTAAAACCTGACATCTTTTGATAGCACATGCAAGGATGTGGGCCGGAAAAAGACCAGAGGTTGTGTTAGTTAGGAATATGTGTCATGCAATCATAACCATTTACCTAGCTTTGTCAATTATTATGGGGGATCAGTCCTACTTGTCACTGCCTGGTGCGGCTCGGGTCCGCTGGCGTCTGGGCTTTGGGCCACAGGTTAGTCCCTTGGTCCAGCAGCCAGCAGTCCCTGGTGCCAAGTCTCCTTTTACGGAGAAGGGGATTAGTGCCAAGCCTTACTTGTTGTAAGGGGCATCTTCTTTCCCGCCTGATGACGTCCCTTCTTTGCGGTGTTGGTGTCACACACTTGTCTCTGTAAATATATACACAAATATACACACATCCTGTTATATATACATTATTACCTTTCTTCTGTAGAGTGCGGGCCGCTTTTCCGCTCTCGTGTCCTGTAGAACAAGTACAATTACAATTAATAGATTAATAGTTAGTGGTATTAGCAGGGGTTGGATTTTCGTCCACTCCTTTGTCGCTGGTGGGGGCGAGGTTGGATTGGATCGTCTCTTTCATGGCTGTGTTGCCTTCGTCGTGATGTATTACTTTTCTCAATCCTCGCTCGCTTGGCTAAAACATAGTAATAACATAACACAATCTAGGGAAAGGATGTATGTTGTAAACAAGCATGCACATATATACAGGTGTTGCGGTGTGTGTGCATAGTGTTAAGTGGTGCGGTATTGTGAGTTGGTGTCAGTTTAAGAGCGAGGGCGGTTTTGGGCCCCCGGCCTCCTGGCCCTGTGCCTGAACAGAATGTGTTTCGGTGTGGGGTATTTGGTGTATAGATCGACGTCATAGCGTCCTATTCCACTGACTAGTGGGTTGACTTTACTACCCCATGACTTCTTGTACATTCGGAGTGTTTGATTTCGTATGTGTTGCCTTATCGAGCTGACTTTCGCAATTGCGCGTAGGTGGCGTATTGGTGTGTCATACGGGAGTCTAGCCGCTGCTCGAATGCATTTGTTTTGTATTAGTTCCAGCTTATCCAGGTTTGTCATAGCAGTGTAGCCCCAGGCGGGAGCTGCGTACGTTATTATCGGCCTAATTAGGGCCTTGTACATGTTTATTGCTACTCGCTTGTTAATACTGGATCTTTTATTCAGTATCGGATAGAGCTGTGCCAGTCGTGCGTTTGTTTTCCGCTGGATGTCTTTAATGTGATATAGCATGGTTAGTTTTCTATCTAGGACTACTCCTAGATATTTGACCTTGTCGTGCCATGCTATATCTCGATTAAATAGTTTGAGCGGTTTTATGTTAGCTGGCATACGTGTGCGTCTGTTCTTCCTAGTGAACATCACAGCTTGGCATTTGTCAACGTTGACCTTGATGCGCCATTTGGTTAGCCAGGGCTCGAGAGTTCCTAGTGCTACTTGTAGTCTCTTTCGGGCGGATGCTAACTGAAAGTGTTGGACTGTGATAGCAGTGTCATCCGCGTAGAGGTGCGTGGTAGTGAGTTCCGCTGTTGGCATGTCATTCGTAAATAGGATGAACAGGATTGGCCCTATTAGTGACCCCTGGGCTACGCCCGCCCTGATTGGTCGCATGCTTGACAGTGTGTTGTGAACATCTACTTGGAACTCTCGGCCTTCCAGGTATGATTTAATTAATCTTATGTACCCTGGGTGGAATTCGAGGTCTATTAATTTCGCTAATAGGCCTTCGTGCCAGACTTTATCGAATGCCTTCTGGATATCAAGGAATACCGCGCCTGTGTCCCTCCGCTTGTTTAGTCCGATGGTCGCTTGTTCTAGGACCCGGGTAAGCAGTTGCGGGGCGGAGTGGCCGTTTCTAAAACCGAATTGTTCGTTTCGAATGATTCCTCTTTCCTTGATATGTGCTATGAGCCTTTTCAGCAGTATTTTCTCAAATACTTTGCTGAGAGCGTCCAGGAGACTGATGGGCCTATAATTATTAGGGTTAGATTTGTCCTTGCCTGGTTTGCCGAATACAAGAATTCTCGCCTTTTTCCACTGTTCCGGATAATACTGCAACTGGAACATTGCATTGTATATTTTAGTGAGTAGTGCGAGAGCTTTCGGTGTTAGCTTTTTGATTATTATATTTTGAATCTCGTCTGGGCCGGGTGCCTTCTTCGGGTTAAGGTGGTCTATTATCCACTTAATTTCGTGGATATTAGTCTTCTTAACCTCGGGCTTAGGTGCGTTTGCTAGGAATTCCGCTACCTTGGCCTCTGTTTGCCTAGTGAAGGCGGGGTCCGACGGTTCGTCATTGGGCTTAAAGGCCTCCTCGAGTGAGTCGGCTATCACCTCTGCTTTGTCTTGATTTTCGTATACTGGTCCGTTGGGTCCCTTAATTGTTGGGATCACGTGTGGTTCTCGCGTGAAATATCTCGCTAAGTTCCACACCGGTCTGGTATTTGTGTCGAATGTACTCAGTTTGTTATTCCAGATCCGTGACCTATACTCCATTATTTCGGTTTCGATTTCGACCCTGAGTTCGTTTTTACGTATCCGGTCTTCATCGCGGTGGTGTCGGGCCCAGTTGCGCTTGTGTCTGTTGCGCTGGCGTATTAGATCTTTAATGTGGGCCGGTATTTCAATGTTGGTGTTTTGTCTAGGTTTGTGTACCGGAATGCTCGCAGTTGTGGCTGCCTGGATCGCATTTACGAGTGTTCTTAGTGATTCATCCGTTTGGGCTGGGTTTACTATTTGTATGTCCTCAGTCCCCTGCAGGAGTGAATCTAATTTTCTTTCGAATTTACCCCAGTTGGCTGCTTTATAGTTGAGTCGGCGCTTGGGGTTATTCTCATATTCCTCGGGGTTCGCTTCCAGTGTAAATATTACTGGTTGATGCCTCGACCCTAGGTCGTTAATGACCTTTATGGTGTGTCTTTGAGGAATATTTCGCAGTAGGGCGATGTCCAATATGTCGTCGACCTGTTCGTTTGGTGCTAGGAATGTGGGTTCACTGGGGGCTGTTACCACATAGTCCTGGGATAGCATGTGGTTGTACAGCCTTTCGCCGTCTGCGTTAGGTTTCAGGCACCCCCAGCTGGCGTGTTTCGAATTTAGGTCGCCTCCTAGGATCGTGTTTCGATTTTGCCTTAATACCGATTCTAAATCTTGTGTGTTAAGGTGTTTAGGTCTGGAGTATGCCGATATTACATTGACGAGTGTTCCTCGCACTGGCATGGCAATTCCGCACGCTTCCAGCTCGACCAGTTCTGGTAAGTCTATTTCCATATGTTTGATGTCCTTCCTTACCAGAACTGCCACTCCTCCGACTCTATTAGCCTTATCGCTTCTGTGTATTTTGTAGCCTCTTATAGTGAACTTCTTCCCCGGTGGGAGGAAGGTTTCAGTTAGGAGAGCTACGTGTATAGTGTTCGCGGCTAGGAAGGCTTCGAGTTCGTATTTCCTAGACCTGACGCCCTGGCAGTTCCATATTAGAACTCGAAGCTCCTGCGTGTTATTATTATTATTGTTATTATTATCGTCCTCGTTTGGTTGTTCAGCCATCTAGGGTCAGGAGGTCAGCAATGGCATTAATCAGGTCCTTCAGCCAGGGGAATGGTAGCATGTTGGCCATCATAACCCCAGTGGTTATGGCTGCCGTGAGGTTCAGGTTCGGGAAGAAGGTTTTCAGGATTTCTTCGATCCTTTCCCTGAACGCCTTTACTACCATTTTCCCTTCTGGCTTCTGTGCCTGTTCTTGTGTAGGTGTTGTGATTGATGTGGTGCAGGGGGCGGGCGTTGGGGGCGGTGGTGCGAATGCCTGTTTACTATTGGCAGGTTCACTGCGGGGGGTGGAGCTGGCCTGGTCGGGGCCCTGTGACTGCTCGGGATGAGCTTGCGTGGGCTTAGCCTGCCTTTGATTTCTTGCTTGGGTCTGGGCCTTCTTTTTGTCTAGATTGGAGTTCTTGGTTTGAACGGTGGTGGGGGCTGGTTGGGCTGAGGGCCCGGGGTTGTGTTCACCCACCGTCCTTAGGGGTTTAAAATTTAATATTCTCATGCCTGATGGGCGCTGTGTGCCTGAAGGGCCTTGTTCTTGGCCCTTGGTGCCTGAGGGGCCTGCAGGACCTGAAGGGTCCTTTTTGCCTGACTGGCCTGGTTTATTTCTGCGTGATGCGCCTTTGCCTGATGGGCCTGCTTGAGCTTTAGGGTTGCCACGCTTATTACCCTTTAGCCCGTTGCCTTGATTGACGGCTTCGAGTGTCCTGCGGCTCGGACAGTTTCTGAAATTAGCCGCGTGTTTTTCCCCGCAGTTTGCGCACTTGGAGTACGCAGGGTCGTTGCCATGGGGGCAGTCGCGAGACAAGTGGGAGGCGGCGCATCTGCGGCACCTGGGCTCCAGTCGGCACCCCGCCCCTGGATGGCCATGCCTCTGACACACTCCACATTGGGGGCCAGTGGCTGGGGGGCGGTACGGCTCGACTGACACCAGCATGTTCGCGAGCATCCTCATTTTCCGCATGTTGTCCGCTCCTGGGGTATCCGCCACGGCAACTAGGAAAAGGTTGCCCTTGGCAGGCCTATTTCCTGGTCTCATTCGCACCACGGAGAATGCGGGGATATCCTGCGCCTTCAGGGCAAGTTGGATTTCATCCGCATTACTTCCGTTAATGGGAGTCCTCACTACGAATCGCTTCATAGTGCTGTTGGGCAATATTCTTACAAAGTTAATATTCAGCCGTTTCAGCACCTCGATAGCGATTTCATAGCTCTCAAAGCTAGTCATATGCAGCCGGATTGCTTCGTGCGCATCTACTCTCGGCCTGGAGAAGTAGTAGTTTCTCTGATCATGCGCTAGCTTTTTGAGGAGCTCCTCTTCTAGTGACTTGGTATTCTTGGTGTACACCGTAAGGGGTGGGGGGGTTGCCACCTTACGGGTGTTTGGTTGTGTTCGTGGTGGTGGTGGTTGAGGTGGGCTCAGCCGAGCCTGCCTCGTGTTGGTGGCGTGTTGAGGCTGGGTTGGGCCGATAGATGTTTCTGTGTTCCTATCGGCTTGGGTACTTGGTTTACGTACCCCGCCTTTCTGAGCCTTGCGGCTCAGGGGCTGGGCTACTTTGCCTTTCCCCTTCCCCCTCTTCCTCCCTTTTGCCTCCCTGAAGCCGTCGCCCTGGTTTCCCGGCCGGGTGGCTGGGACCTCGGGTTCGGTCGCCACGCGCTCGCACGGTTCCTCTCCCTCCGAGCCTTCAGAGTCGGCATCCTGGGATGTGCTTGATGCATCTATCACCAGATGTTCCTCGTCTGAGTCGGAGTCCGATTTGCCAGCTTGCTTGTGGTGGGGTTGAACTTTACATTGGGCCTTTCGCCCAGTTCGTTTATTCTTGCCCTCTCTCCTTACCTTGGGCGCCGCCTCATCACACAGGTTTGCGGGACTGGGTCCCGCTTTCCCGGCGTCCGGCTGGCTTGCCGCTGGGTTGGGTTTGGGGGCAAGATTTGTGTTAGGGGGAGAGGTGGCCTCCTGTTTATGTTCAGGTATCTCCCCAGTCACTTTCCCATGTGCGAGTTCCGGCACTTCAGGGTCGAACCCCGGTTCCCGCTCACTCGCACATAACGTCAGGCCTCCTGGTTCGCTTTCCCTGCGCTGCGCGCTCCTTTCTCGGGGCTCAGCTCGAGTAGAGCCAGCCGGCCGAGTGGGCAGCAGCTGCACAGGTATGTGCTTGCCTGTGGCTACTGACGGGGTGGCTATGGGGGTTGTCCTGGTAGTGGTGGTGGTTGTTGTGTTTGTGGTGGTGGTGAGCGCAAAGTACTGCATGGCGCACCCCGTTACGTGAGTTTCGTGCGCCAGGTTTACTTGCACGGAATCAGGGGTGACTGTTCTGTGCTCCTCTGGCGCATTTCGCTCACTGCTCACGGGGGGCACGCAGTGGTGGGTCGCCAACAGTCCCCGCTCGGCCGGGTCCGTGGCCGTAGCGGGGGCCGTTAGCGCTGAGTTGCGCGCTTGTGGACACCCATCCAAACACTGACCAAGGCCTATGTTGCTTAACTGCGGTGACAGCACCGTGGAGCACAACATGGTATGGCCGTTGGCGGCTTGGGTAGGGCTACCTGAAGGCAGGAAGTGGAGGTAGTCCTTAAAGGTGTCCTTGTGTAGTGATATGGGGCTGGTCAGCCCCACCGTACTCTGGGTGGTTGGCGGGGGGTTGCGCTGTGAGAACAGCGCTGTTCCCTCCGCTGGTGGACTGACGGCCGTAGAGTGGGTAGGGAGCCGTGATAACGGCATCTCCTCACTCTCCGTCAATTCTTGAAGTTCGTCGCATATGTCTGTAGTGGCTCCAGACTCGCTGACAAATTGCTCTTTCCTAAGTGCATGACAAATGCCCTTTTGGAGATTACGAGTCTGTTGCCGTGTGTTTTTGTGTGGGGACATTCTAAAGCGAGCTAGTAGACGCGGGATGATCCGTTGTTAAGCGGGTCCCTGGCCTACAGATTCCCTATCTAACACTAGGTACCGAGAAGCGGTAACCGATTGGGACAGGTAGTGTAGTCTCGTAGTCTTGAAGGTCTCGGTGAGAGGAGAGAGACAGCGGAGCGACAGGCACGTATGACCTCTCGCTACGACAGTCAGCTGCTCCTTGCCAGTGAGCAGACAGGGAGCTCCTATTTATAGTACACTCGATGGTCAGGCACGCGCACTGAGGGCTGCGCGTCGAAGCTAGCAGAATGATACACAGGCGCGCGTGCAGCTGGCTGGCGGGGCGAGAAAGGAGCGCCGGACATACAACACTTTCCTCTTTATCATAGGCCTATTTCTGTTAGGAACACCATCTAACAAATCTAAATAAAGCAACTCTGCATCAGACGCATGATTAACGGCGAACATTTTGCTTTTAACCTCGAGTTAACAGTTTAAACCAGGTAAAAGTAGGGGTTGAATTAACTTCGGCCTTAACCTAGAGTTAAGATTAACACTCCTTGATGAAACAGAATGAATAGTCAAATTCAAATTTAAAACTGTACAACTCGGGGTTAAGTTTTAACCCACGTTGATGAAACCGGCCCTAAGAAAGCTAAAGAATACGGCTGAGGGTGTTGTAACATTGTCCCTACGTTACGCCAATATCTGCAGATCATCTGATTGGGGAGGGGGAAAATGTCGTGTGGCTTTTAGTGCCGGGAGTGTCCGAGGACAAGTTCGGCTCGCCAGATGCAGGTCTTGTAACCGTACAACTAGGTTACAGATTCCATTCAGTATTTATTATTATTTATTATCATTATTATTATTATTATTATTATTAACCTGATTCATTAGATTTTATATATTCTGTTTCTCATCATTTGGACTGTAATAATTAGGTATCGCGTATATTATTGTATTTAATCATAGGTTAAGTGAATATGTTTGTAATTATTCTGTATTGTAGTAAGTGAGATTTGTTGGTTTCATATTGTCATGCTGTGGCTTGTAACTTTGGCTAGATGAGCTGGCATAGTATTTTGCAATCGAGGCTATGTTTAGCTGTGCAAGGAGTTTTCCCGGTGACGCATTCGGCATAGTCATTCTTGGACCGCTTGGGTACGCTTAGACGACACATGACTGATGACATCAGTGCGTGGACACGTGATTGCGACCAAGTGTCAGTATTCGCCAGCTACTGTATGTGGAAGTGGAAGGGATGAACGTGAGTGGGGAGATGAGTCGTCATCGCGAGGTGATATAAGTCGAGGCAACGGTAGTGAGAGAGGCAGATGATATCAATCAGTTGATAGTACTCAGATCATATTCAGTTCATATTATTCAGATCATATCGTTCAGATCATACTGTGCAGATCATATGAAACAGTCAGAGGTATCAAAAATGGAAGAAGTGGTCTTAGTGTGATGGTCAGAGCTAAGAGTTGTGTTTGAAGAGGTAATCATCGAGGAAGTCTACAAGTGGTGCTTGTATCCGAGCAGAGACGGGTACTATGCTGATAAAGAAACATCATCTTCTTGTGAGGATGGACTTCACAAGGTGCTTCAAGAATATTTTACAATTTCTTATAATATATTGAGTGGACGTAATTACATTGGAGCTCCCTACACGCGTACATGGTATGTAGGCCAACTCCTTGTGACATAAGAAGATTACAGCAGACGGCTCCCGACTTCAGCTCACAGGTTTTCCCAAGAATTTCAAGTTCAACAGCGGTGTATGCAGACAACAGGTAATTAAAGCATCAGACATGTTATGCATTTATAACATGAAGAAGAGTGTAATCAGCGGCGATATCACATCTCACTTCAAGTTCATGCCAATAGCTTTTTTTGTTTAGATTAAATTTTCCTTTTCTTTGTACCGCAAATCTCACGATATATTTCTTTTGTTAAATTAAAAGACGTCAATGATTGTTCATTGTGACGTAAATTTAGTCATAAACTCAGTTTTATTTTTAATTATAATAAGTGATTCCAGTTCCATGTACAATCCTCAATTGTGGAAATGCAACAGTAACTTAATATTTTCCTGATCCATATCCCTGTATATTGCCAAATATGTGAGTTTATCACCTCACGCCTTGAGATAATTGATATAAGAGGTATGCTCTACCGAATTTTGTTGTTTTTCTTAAAAAATCAACTGGCGCTCAAACAAATGTTATTTATATTGTGTGGAAGAGATGAAAGTATAAGAGTAGTGGTCAGAGTAGCCACAGTCTTTTGATTTGACGCCTTTAGGCGACCTGAACGCCGGGATGAGGATGAAATGATGATGAAGACGACACATACATCCAGCCCCCGTGCCAGCGAAATTAACCAATTATGGTTAAAATGCCCGACTCTGCCGGGAATCAAACCTAGTACCCCGATGACCGAAGGCCAGCAGGCTAACCATTCAGCCATGGAGCCGGACATTGGGGAGGAGTTAGTTAGTCGTACGGTTAGGATCGAATAGTTGCGAGCTTACATTCGGGAGATTGTGGGTTCGAATCCCACCGTCGGAAGCCCTGAAGTTTGATTTCCGTGGATTTTCGATTTTCACGCCAGGCAAATGCTGAAGACTAACTTCGACGATGTTCCACAAACACAACAATAATAATGCAGGTTGACCAAAAATATGGCTTCCAACTGAGATAGCTAAATTAAGCTCAGGAAGCTCAATCGTCAAAAATTACAAATATTTCGCCCCAGTCCGGTATGGGCTCATCAGTTTGATACCACACCTTCCCAAGACACTGGCCGGATAGTACGCCAGTGGCTACACCACTGTTTTTATTTTTATTCCCCACCCTGAAGGGGCGGGGCGTGCCACCTATAGGTTTACACCCTCTCGGGACACCACTGCTAGCTATATATGTGGTAAGCACTATGCAGTGCCGACATAGCAGGGGAGAATTACATCTCCACTTGCTATATATGCCCTCCCGGGCAGTGGCGTATGCTGCAATCAAGACATGGGCTATCACTAGACTTAGGTTACCAAGTTTCGATAGTTGGTTTAGCGAACGTCAAACCTTAAGGGTTTTGAGCTGCAGCTAATAGCCATCGGAGTAGCCTGCTGTGTTAAGGATGGTTCACAAGACCTATCCTCTGCCTCAACACCTGATCGATGCAGATGGTAGCCAACGAATCAGCCTCATCGTACTCTTAATTCCCCTAGCTCGGGGACTGGGTGCTTATGACGTCTTCACCATTCATTTCATCAGGTCACCATCAAGCCTTTCCAGAGGCTATGTATTATTATTATTATTATTATTATTATTATTATTATTATTATTATTATTATTATTATTATTACTATTTCTTAATTCGTTTGTCCTCCAGGGTTGGTTTTTCCCTCGGACTCAGCGAGAGATCCCATCTCTACACTCAAGGCCATTGTCCTGGAACGTGAGACTTTGGGTCGGGGGATACAACTGGGAAGGAGGACCAGTACCCCCTCTAGGCAGCCTTACCTGAACAGGGACCTTGTGGGGGATGGGAAGATCGGAAGGGATAGACAAGGAAGAGGAAAGGAAGCGATTATGGCCTTAAGTTAGTTACCAACCCGGCATTTGCCTGGAAGAGAAGTGGGAAACCACGGAAAACCACTTCGAGGATGGCTGAGGTTGGAATCGAACCCTCCTCTACTTAGGTGACCTCCCGAGGCTGAGTGGACCCCGTTCCAGTCCTCGTACCACTTTTCAAATTTCGTTGCAGAGTCGGGGGTGGCAGCTAAACACACTAACCATTACACCACAGAGGCGGACATTATCATTATTATTATTATTATTATTATTATTATTATTATTATTATTATTATTATTATTATTATTATTTTCTCAGTTGCAAACAATAAGCATGGCCAACAATAAAGTTTGTGAAGTTCGCATGAGCCACATATCCACAAAGTTGAAATACCCCTTTGTATGGATTCTTGTTTTTCTCCTCCTGTTCACACTGTAACTGTGTAACAGGTGGGGTAGGCTTACCATTTTGAATTATCAGCAATTTATCTTCATATTTCAGTTGCGAGAATGGATTATCCAACAACTTACACACGGTTCAGCCATTTCACAAAAGTAACATCACAAGGTCACAGTAACGTTAAACACTATAACTTCAGATAAACTAAAATTGTTCTGAGATCAACTGAAATATACCAATAATTTCCAACTATAAGCAACCCGTAAGATGTCCTGCACATGCAAAAACAAACTCGTGATACTGTAGCACATGGGTTAATCCCATCAGTTCGGACACTTCCAGAGAACTTCGAGTCTTTGGGCCTTCTCTTTCCACCGCTGTCTCTCTCGTTAGCGGCGGCGATTTGATGGACCGAAGCCTAGCCCAGCTCAACGTTAGGATCCCCTCGTTCCCCGCACCATTCCAACATTCGCCAGCAAGCCTCGCGCGGGGGGTCGAGGGGAGTGGGCCGAAGGCCTGGGCTGCGATGTTAGTCTCCGATGCCTTGCTCTCAGAAATACGAGCGACGTTCTTTCTCAATACTTTCAAGTTTTGTAAATGGAAGAATGTGTCAGATGCTTACATTACAATAAGATTTAGATTTCCATCGTTCTCATTTGAGGCTTGGGCTTCACTGATAGCCTTGGTAGCCCTCAGTATACGCCACTGCTCCCGGGCTAGCATGACCAAAAATTGTGAATTGTGTTCATCACACGGTAACTTGCAATGGTGTCGCTACCGGCGTGCTAGCCGGCCAGTGTGTTGGGAAGGTGCGGTATCTAAGTGATGAGCCCAGGCCGCACTGGGGCAACACACTGCTAATTTTTTACGATTAAGCTTCCTGAATTTTATCTTATAATGCAGGTTAAATACAACTATTAGTAACCAAGACTGTATAAACAGAAGTCTCCCTAAACCTTGAAAAGTAATAATTGTGGATATTAAAGTTGCTAGACCTTTTACTAGGAGGCGTTGAAATATATCTTCAATTGAGCCGGTTCGGAGTGTACGTCTCCCGAGAGATTTCTCCCGTACAGACATAAATACAAACTACCGAATAATCGAGAGCTCTCAATTTCTAGTCCAGAGAATATTTAGCTTTTCAATTCTCTTTATCGGAAATCCATAACTAGTACATAATAATCTCAAATTCACATCCCAAGGCTTACACTTGTCAGATTCATCTGAATAGGATGTAATATTCATGAAACTTGTTGTAATATAGTTAATATTTATAACCACAGTGCATTAATATTATAATTCCCTCGACTTATCAGTATGTGTGGGTAATACCGAATAATGAATCCATGATAGCGTACAAAATCAAATACACTGACCAATAAAAGGGTTGCTTATTAATGAATTGTGCATTTGCTGATCATATAGACCACACATTTCTGTACTTTTTAATAGTGAATAGGATCTGCGTGCTGTGATCCGTACAGGAGAGGTTTAATAAATTCCCTAAAAAATGTTCAAAGAAGAGCGGTGTGTTTCGTAAATAGGAATAGGAGGAATACCATTAATTGGAAAAGCCGTGAATCTAGAAGAACTAGAGCTCGATTATTTGGACTTTATACGATTAAGCTTCCTGAATTTTATTTTATAACTTTATACGAGCTACACGGGAAGGGCTGCCTGGAATAGTATTAGGAATAGGTTGGAACCTCCCTCGTACTTATCGACAAATAATCGCAGGCATGAAATTAGGGCCATAAACCAGCATACGGATGTGGACAAATTTTCCTTCGTGAACAGGATCATAAGGGATTTGTTAGATTCTTTTCCAATATCAAAACGTTTAAGAAGATCATTAGTGCTAGAGGAAAGTGAAAACTGAAAGTTGTAAATGACGGACACTGATTTTGTGATTACCTATACATTTTTCAATGTCTGACTGACTTTCTTTCTTCACCTGTTCCTGTTGTACAAAGGCCGTGATATAAAACGATATGCCTATTATATAATATTTTAATTGTGTAACCATTGTGCCATTTCCCAATAGCGATATATTTGTTAATAATTATAATAATAACTATGCAAAATATAATTAATAAAAGAATAAAGTCAGTCCAATTTCGCAGGGACTGATGCTAAACAATATATGATTGGAGAAAACAAAATAAAAGGCATATCTGACACCGTTCAGAAACGTATATGAGTCGTCCCCACGAACTCTTAAATAATTCTACACAAGATGGGTCGTGCTCGAAGCAAGATTATATAATCTTGGGGAGGGGAAGATTGTTTCCATTCCTCTGTGGAGGCTGTTATTATCAGATTCCCAACAATATTTGCTGAGTGATGAAGTTTGGCAATGACAATCTTCAGGAGAGGCCAACCATGTCCCAAACAATTAAAATCTGCGGAATCCAGTGGTCAGTTCATCCGATGATTCACGCCTCTTCAAGCAGACAATTACATGACCTGTTATAGTGGTGGGAATTTACACCGCATATACTAAACGACATTCTGTTTCTGGGAGATTTGGATAGGATTTATTTATTTATTCTCGTGCCAGAATCATGTACCTACAAGGCACAGTTCAATTATTACATTATTTGTGACCAGAACTAGGCTACTTCCAGTGGAGTAATGAAGGTCTCCTTGAGTACAGGAGGTTGAACACAGTTTGCATTGCAGCAAGTGCTGTACGACCTGGACTTCTCCACATTCGCACTGAATATCATCCTTAACAGAGTATCCCCACCTGGCAAAATTGATCTTTGATCTGCCAACTCCAGATCTCAATCTCCTCAGGGACTTACAGTCAGCCAATACTCGTCCTGGCCAGGAGGCAAAGTTTCCGAAACTCTTCTCCAACCAGTGGGAAGGTAGGTCGTAGTCTTCAATACTTGTAGCTTAGCTTTTTCGGTGGTAGTTGTAAGTTCCTTTGATGTTCTAAGGAAGCTCTCCCTAATTTCAATCGTTGCGTATGGGGTTTGTACTCCTGGAAAAGATGGGTTCTTTCCGTATTGGCAGTTATTTCTCTTCGAATAGGAGGTGATGCCATTCCTGCAAGGTGGTAAAGCCATTCAGTAGGAAGGGATTTCAAGCAGCCTGTTATAATTCTACAGGTTTCATTAAGAGCTACATGCACCTGTTTGGTATGCATGGAACTATACCAAACAGGGCAGGCATACTCTGCTGCGGAATAACATAGCGCCATTGCCGATGTTCGGATGGTATCAGGATTTTCACGGGTGTTACCCACCACCTCTACCTCCTGTGGTCTTGTATTTAGTTCAATGCTGCACTGCACACTTACCCCTTCGTTGGTTTCACTTCTTGTCTCGGTTCCTCGCTCCTCTTGATCTGCCGCCTGCCTTCCGTCTTTTCTTGAACCCAGGTCCTCTTCTTTCAGATTCTCATCCATCACCTTCAGCTCTGCTACGGTCCAGGAACGTCTCCAATTTCCGTTGGACACCCACAGTCGTTGCCCACTAATATACGCTTTCAGCCCCTGCGCTCTTGCTCTCCCTTGTTGTCTCTTCAGGATTCTTAGGATCTCGCTGCCTTCTCTCCCCATGTCTCTCTTAAAACAAATTTTCTTTCCTCATAAATTGCTCGCGTTTCTTATTAGTATGTCCGCCATTATTGTAGATATCATTTGAACTTTTATCAGCCTCCTACCTTTCACTTTCCCTACTCTCACCACGTCGTCAATATCAACCTCACTGAATTTTCATTTTGTTTTGTATAATATCCACGACATGTCTATCCTCGATTCTGTCCCCTCTTCCTGCTCTCCATATATGAAAAGGCATTTCTTCATCCTGTCCTGGCTTGTGCCCGCCACCTCTCTCTTCAATAGCACAGTCTCCTCTTCAAGACTTTTTACTTTGTCTCTTAACCCCTGACTCTCTTTCTCGTGTCTTCCTGACTTCGCCTCCTCCTCTACCTTCGAGTTCCTCTTGTCCCTTACTCAACACCTCCAGCTTCTCCATTACCTTTTCCGCATTGTTTTGGTCCTTCACCACCTCCCATATCCTCTCTATATCTTTCCAATTCAAGTTGCCCTTCGAGCCGGGGTTCGATTCCACTCCCACACCCCTATCAGCAGCAGCACCGCTATCACCGCCGCCACCAGTAGTACCTCTCCAAACTTTCCCTTTCCATCCTTACTTGCTGTCTTCCCCATAGTTATCTTCTACCTTCTCAGCCAGCTCCCGATAGCCGCCCGGTATTGCTCCACTCCCACCATGTCTCACCGCACTTCTCTCTCCACACGTCTGCACATGTCGCTAGCTGACATAAGACTGTTAGATGGTATTAGGATGACATCCCCACTGTGATCCAACCAGTTTCTTGAGGATATTGTTCCTAGTGGACACCTTTGGCTTGCAGTTCATGCAGTGCTTCTTGGAAGTAAGAGATCTGTCAAGCGTCACTCCTATAGAGGATGAACTGACCGTGTTATTTTTGTGTAGACATATTCCCCTAAATGTGAACTAATGATGTGCAGTGACCTGACTTGATTTTTTCTCAGTATAGGTCTGAATCACCTTGCTGCTGGTAGTATATGGTGATAACAGTTTCATAAAAACGCTGTCCCTTTGTGTGTCGTTAATTCTCGTGATCATAAACCAACAGGCACAATAATTTTACGACAGTACAAAACACGGGAATAACATTGTATTTAGAAAGTCAAAAATGAATTGACAGCGAAACGAAATGTGATTACCAAACAAATAGTCGAATTCTACGAAACCAAGAATACAGCCAAAACAGACTCAATGAAATGGACAGGCAGGAATTACGCTAGCAGATATCCAAAACAAGGCAATCTTCAGATTCAAAATTCACAAGTGGCAAGTTGACCAAGAGTATGATTACCATACGTCCACCATAGAAAAGAGGACAGTACATATTTAAAAAGAGGACATACATTTTCGATAAAATCATCCGGTTTACAACATAAAAAAAAGCCGCGTAAAACTACCTTAAACTAAAAGTGATTTTTCGCGGTTATTTTAACACTTAATATGCAGCACGTTGACAGTTTATTCATCATCACTTCATTCAGTTATCTCAATATTGTCTTTTTCAATTGTATGCCATCAATATTTGGAGGATGAAGAAATCTCTCTCCAATGCACCTAAAAAATCGTTATGGTATTACACTCTATATAAATGCCGTTTAGAGTAATACGAACCATTTTTAACCCATACAATACTTAAACGACTTACCTTTATTAGCAACTCATGCGTATGTTCCAGCGGAGCAAACCAAACGTTCTGCCCCGTGTTCGTTTCTTTTGAACGATTTGTATTTCCCCATTAGCACATCATTAAACACTGACTTTCTTTTCGGCATTTTGTATTTAAATTCACAAGTTAATTTGATACAACCGACAAACCACTGTCTCAAATAAACAACGCAACTTTAACCTCAACCTCCAAGACTAGCAGAAGGAACACCAAAGAACAAATCCAGAAGACAGAACTTACCACTTGAATACAGGATAGACAACTTACTAATTATGTCGCCAACGAAACAAAATGAAATGTACTCAACCCTCTACCCTTCCTGCCTTTGAAATGTGGCGCCGGCTCGAGACATCCCAGGGTCGCTGACTGGGTACTACCCTCAGAGATATCTTCAGATATTATAAACTAACCTTAAATTAATCAAGCGGGAAGGATAAAAGAGAAGAAATAAAATAATTAAATAAAAATCCGAATGAGAACATTTACGAATGCAAAATTTATTGAAAAGGCTAAACTTTGGCAAAGCAATATACTTCTATACAAACAATAAACTCTTCGGACCAAATATTGTTCACAACCTCTATCACCCTCGACTATAAAATATCAACCTCATGACTCATAGATTTCAAATCCTTCTAAACACATTACTTCATCTTTATTACATTTCCCTTTCATCTTATTCATCAACTCTACTTCAGTACTTCAAAAATTTTAATCCAATTCCATTCCACTCATATTTTGGTACCACCATATTTCAAAATTTTCAATAATAAAATATTATAATAATCTATCATCATGACCTTTGTTAATTTGTCAAAGTACCTTTTAAAATGTTAATACAACCAAAACTTCTTCCGTTCATTCTTTGAATAACAAATTCGTATTTGCTCTCCATACCTTTAAATTATTTCCTCACCATATTATAAACCTTGTAGTTACCATTTACTAAATACCAAATTATTTATTTAAATACACTCTTCAAAATGAAATGTATGAGGCTGTGTAAATTCATTAAGCAACATCCGCCGTGTAATTCACAACTCATCTTTTAATTAATTAAATCCATTAAATTCATTATAATTTACAAATTCGCAGTTATCAATGTCGGTATAATTGTTACCTTGAAAATCATAAATTTATCCAATCACGTTTGTTAGATTTGGTAATTCAATCCAAAATTTTATATATCATAAAATTACTCATCACAAATTTTATCTACAAATAATCCCTATTATTATTTGAGTCCGAAACTATTTAACTTATTCTTTCTCGGTACCATCCTCCCCTCATATAATACTGATAATATGGAACGCACGCACGAAATCGAAAAGTAACCCTGACATAAATAAATTAAATTAATTTACCGATTTATTAAAATGATAAATATCTCACATATGCTTAATTAGCTGTTTTATCATACACAAAACATATGCCTACCCTGTAGCAAGACCTACACTACAATGATAATGCACCTTAACCTACACTGAATTTACAGACAAGGGTCAGAACCTCATTGTCGCAAGTACATACAACCACATGAACTGAATTCAACATCACAAGAAATATTGCAACTGCAAAATCAAAATTTGCATTGCCCACATATTGAAGAACATATAACATAAACAAACACAACATAATTTCAATCATATAGTCACAGGGGAAATCATTATACACTGGCTCGGCCGGGCATCGAACTCCGACCCTCAACATGGCATCATTACAGTGACCTATCATTACACTTGCCGCAATGATCTGTCACGAAGTCTAGCTATCATTATTTAATCTAATTGTGCTGTCCTGAGTTCCACAAACAGAATTTTCTTACGGATGAATGCGATATTTTGTTACTTATAAGACCTTACTACAGCTGCCATAGCCTCTCTAATACACAACGCGCCGTCCTGGTCTGTAGCCTTATCGCACGCCCGACTCATTTCATTGACACGGCATTCTAACATGTTCGCACCCACTTAAATTCTCTCTCTCTCTACTCTAAATGAAGCCATATGTTCCTCCACAATATCATGCGCCTGTGCGAACAGTTGCTAATTATATAATACTCTCAATATATTTTATTCATTTCATATTTCACGTATTATTCTACATTTCTCACTCCATTATCAGGAACACGTATATCATTATGCCGGTATTTACATATATATATGGCGCTACACAATCATTGGTTCGACTCTTGCGGTCGGCATTTTGTGTCTTAGAGGTCCCTATTTCAACACTAGCTAACTACTTCTCGGACATTTTTAGGATGACAATTATTCCCTTCAGCACAAAATTTCTCATTGATTAACGGTGCACGTTACTTACTGATGACATATATTTTCCAAAATCCCACTGTAATGTGCCAGACAGTCCGGGTTCGAAACTTGGGTCAGTGAAAATTTTCTTGACGAACTTTTCATGCGACATGCCAGGTTAATCTATCTATTCCCTCTAACTAATCCTTACTGATGCCTCCTACGTCATTAAATATTCACACACGCACACGCTAATATTTGCTAGAAGATCACGCACTGAGAAAAAAAAACCATGTTTCACACCCGTAATGGAAAATCATTATTTACACACATTATTTCCACACTCGCGAAGACCATATTTTACCACACGCTAATATCACAATATGTTCACCCCCCTAGGCATCAGCATAAAATAAAACCTAAAAAAAAACCTAACTATCCTTGCTACAGTACTTAAAAAGGAAAATAAACGAATAATCATGCATTAACTTATTTACAGTTAACAGCTAATCATGCACATGCTAGATAATGAATCAGGGTACTTATCGACTCGGCGACGCTCCATACTCAGCTCCACGGCCTCATGGTTTCAGGTCGGCCCCATGATGTACTTAAGCCATCATGCTAACGGCCTCAAAACCTGAACCCATACCATTCTCCACACCCATGGTCTTCACTCTTGTTGCTTTCATGAAATCACACGCTCATCGCTTCCTACTACACTAAAATACATATAAAAAACACAGATAAAGTTAAATTATTCTAGCACATACACTTCTTCACAATTGTAATATACACTTTGTCTCTGCTTTCCGCGAGTTTACACGTGGCACTGCGATGCGTCCTTGTTTGATCTCGCTCCGATCCTAATTTTCAGTTAATGTTGTAAAAATTCACCTTCTTGAATTTACAAAAATTTCGGTCATTATTGAGTTAAATGCAAAGTCTATCGGACCCGTAGTATCTTCGACAGCTAGTTATTTGATAGGAAATGCTCTAGATTAGGGTTCTCGTGAACCACATACACGTACGTCCGACACGTTCAAATTTCCGTAGCAGAGTGCCTGTTCTTAGCGGCTCGCGTCCTCTCCATGCACGCGGATTCTGGATATGGAGCTCGGGGAACCCCATTAACAATGATGTAACATCCCGTCACATATGCCTGCGATTATTTATTCCAATAAATTGTTGCAAATACGCCGTCTTTAATTATTGTTCTCAAAATGGTTTAATCTTGTTTTCACCTTATCCCCTGGTGGATTTAAACATTTTTAGAAGTCATTTATGCGGCACCCATCTTTAATTTACCCCCATCATTCCAAAACCTGCTCTGCTGCGATTCGCTGCCTGAAAATGTTGCCAACTTAAATCTGGTGACTTTTGTCATCACACCTCATGGAATATTCCAATGCTTTCCATTTCATCACAAGATGACCTTGACACGTGGAACTATCTTTAAACCTGGGCAAGCGTAATGGCGCCACACATCCGGCCTATAATGTAACTGCGGCTATTCCCTCATATGCCATTTTTTTTAATTTCTAATATTCTTAAAGACAATGATATGAGCCAATTGGGCTCATCTTTCC
This sequence comes from Anabrus simplex, assembly GCF_040414725.1. Lineage (NCBI taxonomy): Eukaryota > Metazoa > Arthropoda > Insecta > Orthoptera > Tettigoniidae > Anabrus > Anabrus simplex. The sequence goes on from NC_090268.1 coordinate 38,354,981, forward strand.
CCCACTTTCTTTTTGGAAAAATTACTGACAAGGGATTTTTCCAACCACACATCTTCCAAATATATCATTGTCTTTCCATTATTTACTTAACAAATCCAGATTTTAGACTCAAATTTTCTTCCTTAAGACGAGTATTATTCATTGTTAACTTAGTAACCACCTTCTCCATCATTCCTCTTAATTCAATTAATTCTTCACAGGCACATTCTCCGCCAGAACTTTCGTTTTCATCCATTTCTCCTCTGGGCATCTCGTATGTAGTATCGTAGGTTAACATAACATTTTCTTCTTCTTCATCTTCCATCTCATCGTCTTCTCCATCATCTTCTTCTCCTTCATCTTCTTCAGGGTGTCCTTCAAGATCGTCTTCAACTACCAACAATACGTTTTCTTCTTTACTCCTGTTCCTTCCAAGGAAAAACCCGGAGCATTTGGATTTAAGCCCCTGGCTTCCTCTCTCTGTGTCATGTCATGATTTTCCTCAATCTCTTCTCTACATCTCCTATCCGGATTCCCTTGTTGAATCGCACTCTTCCACTGGTCTGACGACACTCCTTTCGTGGCCAACTCCTCAACATATCTTCTAGACTTATTCCTGCGTTCTTGAAGATCCATTCTGTCATTTTCTTCTCTTCTTGGTCGACCTCTTGCATCACCTGATCTATTATATGGTGGATATGGTCTTCTCATCTCTCCAAACCTTCCATATCTATATCGGTACCCTTGTCTTCTGTTTCCTCCATAATTCTGATTATAATTTGACTCATAACTTCTATCGTTGACTCGTCCTCTTCCAAAGGATTGAGCTTTCCAATTTCTTCCCTGGTATCCTCCTCGATACTCTCTGTTCTGATTATCATCGTTCTTATTGTTGTACGTGTTGGTTCCCTGGGTCTTCTTCTCTGATGAATTCTCTTCCTTGGTCAAATCAATAGTATGGACTGCTTCAATATTCCGATTCCTAGGATGATACAAGTTCGATGTTTGATCTAATTGCCTCAACAATACTTCGGCCTCTACAGCTGTTTTCACGTTCGCAGCTATCAATGTCCTTTGCACATCCACAGGTAACTGTCTTTCGATTGATGCGATTAACTCTTCTTCTGGAGGCGGACAGTCTAACTCCCTAAGCTTCAAAAGTTGCCCACTGAAAAAGTCTGCGTATCTCGTGGGTACTGTGCTCTGGTATTTTCGTGAATACAGTTCAAGTCTGAGTCCTTGTTGAACCTCCTGACCCCAGTATTTTTGTAAAAAGGCACGCTTGAAACCTTCGTAGTCATCAAAACAATATTTGAATGCTTTAAACCAGATCAATGGTTGTCCATCTAGAAATCGCTCTACAATCCTCAACTGTCTATCCGGATGAATTCTATTGTCCTGAATATATTCTGTCATCTCTCTAAGGAAACTTTTCGGTGTTATCTCGGGCCCGCCAGTAAATTTCCTTGGCTTTCCCTCTGATAATCTCATCAATTCAAAATATGGAATTGGTCCCATAATCTGTGGCGTTGAAGTTCGTTCTTCAAATGGTTGGTTGGTAGTTTCAGGTAAACGGGTCTGATCTACTCCATTTCCCAATCCTACACTACTAGAATGGCTTCCTGCTTGCTCTAAGACATTTTGTTTATTTATCATCGATCGCATGAGCAGTTCTCCCTTAGTCTCCTATAATTTCAATATCTCGACATCTTCCTTAAGTCCCTTGATTTGTCCGATCTCCTCTTTCATTTCTTTCATTAATTCTTCATGTATGTCTACCTTCACTTCCGTCTTATGGCATTTATGAGCCCATTCACTAATTTGCTTCGTTACTTCACAACCTTCAGCTCGAAGATCCGCTTGCACTCCATTTATTTCCTCCAAGAGTTCCTTCCTATTTTCAGCCATCTCTTCTTTCAGTTGGTCTTCTACCTTCTTAACTTCTCCATGGACATTATCTCTCAATTGCAACAACCGGTCATTGAATCCCTCGGCAGTCTTGACAAACGATTCATGTGTTTCTATTTGTAGCTTGGTGACTTTGGCGTCTGTCAATACGATCGCTTCCTCAATATCAACCATCTTATCCTTGATCGAATTTACAGCTTTCTGTTGACCTTCGACGTTTATTTCGACTTGACTCAGTTTCTCCGACAACCTGGCATCTACTTGCGATACTGTTAAAGCGACCTGATCTATCTTTTCTTCCACCTTGTCACTGCGGGTAACTGCTTCCATTCGGACCTCTTCTATCTGCTTCTCTAATCTTTGAGCATTCCTATCGCAGCCCTCTTTAACTATAGTTATCTCTGTCGATAGCTGATCTTTGATACTGACCATCTGGTCCCTAACTTCTTTAAATTGTTCATTTGCACTCTCCTTAACTTCTTTAAATTGTTCATTAACACCTTGAAATTGTTCATTTGCACTCTCCTTAACTTCTTTAAATTGTTCATTGACACCTTGAAATTGTTGGTTAACACCTTGAAATTGTTCATTTGCACTCTCCTTAACTTCCCTAAATTGTTCATTGGTGCTCTCCTTCGCTTCCCTAAATTGTTCATTCATGTCCTCCCTCAATTCATTCATGAGTTCGGTCATAAGACCCTTCATCACCTCCACATCTACCATATTATCTTTCTGAGAAAACGGGCCTTCCCTCTAACCATGTGCCGTGGATATGAGAAAGAATAAGTTCAAATTTCCATAATTACTATTATATAATTTAATTCCAGCTTCTTTACTTTACGTTACGTGGATAATATCAATCAAAAATTTGGCCAAACTTTGCCATCTAAAAGCTGTCCCTATTTCATCTACATTTTGCCAAAGTTTTATACAAAGAAAACAAAACCCGAAATAAATTCGCTAACAAATAATTAACACAGCCCCAAAGAAATTTAACATTGAACCACCGAATATCGCGATACTACCATTGGGCTTTCGAATTATTAAGTACTTCACATACAGTACATGCCAGTATACAAACACATGCCCTCAGCATTACGGCGGATATGACCGAAACAATGGCCCATATCGTCGTAAACTGACACCATAACATTTGTTACTGCCATTTTCCACAACTTGAGACCGAGGTCATCTCATCCTTCCACGAAAATCTACAATTTCTTAAACTATTGCCCCTGGCTGAATTTATTTGAAGAATAAACCAGACATTTTTAACCTCGTTTGGATTTAACACAATCCCTCTATTCTTTTGGGCATTTCTATTAAGTGACTGCCATGAGCCTATGTCCATAACAATGGTACTCACGATCTGTTCTCATTCAGTTTCGCAAAATAATCTACATTTACATGTCACTCATAAAATATCTAACAAAAATCGTGAAACCCGAAATTTAGGATTTTCCAAAAATTTTTCCAAAATTTCTATCATCACCATGATCAACTTGGTTCCACTTAATGGGTAAACACACAATCGTGCCCCACGTCACGGGCGACAACTCAACCCTCTACCCTTCCTGCCTTTGAAATGTGGCGCCGGCTCGAGACATCCCAGGGTCGCTGACTGGGTACTACCCTCAGAGATATCTTCAGATATTATAAACTAACCTTAAATTAATCAAGCGGGAAGGATAAAAGAGAAGAAATAAAATAATTAAATAAAAATCCGAATGAGAACATTTACGAATGCAAAATTTATTGAAAAGGCTAAACTTTGGCAAAGCAATATACTTCTATACAAACAATAAACTCTTCGGACCAAATATTGTTCACAACCTCTATCACCCTCGACTATAAAATATCAACCTCATGACTCATAGATTTCAAATCCTTCTAAACACATTACTTCATCTTTATTACATTTCCCTTTCATCTTATTCATCAACTCTACTTCAGTACTTCAAAAATTTTAATCCAATTCCATTCCACTCATATTTTGGTACCACCATATTTCAAAATTTTCAATAATAAAATATTATAATAATCTATCATCATGACCTTTGTTAATTTGTCAAAGTACCTTTTAAAATGTTAATACAACCAAAACTTCTTCCGTTCATTCTTTGAATAACAAATTCGTATTTGCTCTCCATACCTTTAAATTATTTCCTCACCATATTATAAACCTTGTAGTTACCATTTACTAAATACCAAATTATTTATTTAAATACACTCTTCAAAATGAAATGTATGAGGCTGTGTAAATTCATTAAGCAACATCCGCCGTGTAATTCACAACTCATCTTTTAATTAATTAAATCCATTAAATTCATTATAATTTACAAATTCGCAGTTATCAATGTCGGTATAATTGTTACCTTGAAAATCATAAATTTATCCAATCACGTTTGTTAGATTTGGTAATTCAATCCAAAATTTTATATATCATAAAATTACTCATCACAAATTTTATCTACAAATAATCCCTATTATTATTTGAGTCCGAAACTATTTAACTTATTCTTTCTCGGTACCATCCTCCCCTCATATAATACTGATAATATGGAACGCACGCACGAAATCGAAAAGTAACCCTGACATAAATAAATTAAATTAATTTACCGATTTATTAAAATGATAAATATCTCACATATGCTTAATTAGCTGTTTTATCATACACAAAACATATGCCTACCCTGTAGCAAGACCTACACTACAATGATAATGCACCTTAACCTACACTGAATTTACAGACAAGGGTCAGAACCTCATTGTCGCAAGTACATACAACCACATGAACTGAATTCAACATCACAAGAAATATTGCAACTGCAAAATCAAAATTTGCATTGCCCACATATTGAAGAACATATAACATAAACAAACACAACATAATTTCAATCATATAGTCACAGGGGAAATCATTATACACTGGCTCGGCCGGGCATCGAACTCCGACCCTCAACATGGCATCATTACAGTGACCTATCATTACACTTGCCGCAATGATCTGTCACGAAGTCTAGCTATCATTATTTAATCTAATTGTGCTGTCCTGAGTTCCACAAACAGAATTTTCTTACGGATGAATGCGATATTTTGTTACTTATAAGACCTTACTACAGCTGCCATAGCCTCTCTAATACACAACGCGCCGTCCTGGTCTGTAGCCTTATCGCACGCCCGACTCATTTCATTGACACGGCATTCTAACATGTTCGCACCCACTTAAATTCTCTCTCTCTCTACTCTAAATGAAGCCATATGTTCCTCCACAATATCATGCGCCTGTGCGAACAGTTGCTAATTATATAATACTCTCAATATATTTTATTCATTTCATATTTCACGTATTATTCTACATTTCTCACTCCATTATCAGGAACACGTATATCATTATGCCGGTATTTACATATATATATGGCGCTACACAATCATTGGTTCGACTCTTGCGGTCGGCATTTTGTGTCTTAGAGGTCCCTATTTCAACACTAGCTAACTACTTCTCGGACATTTTTAGGATGACAATTATTCCCTTCAGCACAAAATTTCTCATTGATTAACGGTGCACGTTACTTACTGATGACATATATTTTCCAAAATCCCACTGTAATGTGCCAGACAGTCCGGGTTCGAAACTTGGGTCAGTGAAAATTTTCTTGACGAACTTTTCATGCGACATGCCAGGTTAATCTATCTATTCCCTCTAACTAATCCTTACTGATGCCTCCTACGTCATTAAATATTCACACACGCACACGCTAATATTTGCTAGAAGATCACGCACTGAGAAAAAAAAAACCATGTTTCACACCCGTAATGGAAAATCATTATTTACACACATTATTTCCACACTCGCGAAGACCATATTTTACCACACGCTAATATCACAATATGTTCACCCCCCTAGGCATCAGCATAAAATAAAACCTAAAAAAAAACCTAACTATCCTTGCTACAGTACTTAAAAAGGAAAATAAACGAATAATCATGCATTAACTTATTTACAGTTAACAGCTAATCATGCACATGCTAGATAATGAATCAGGGTACTTATCGACTCGGCGACGCTCCATACTCAGCTCCACGGCCTCATGGTTTCAGGTCGGCCCCATGATGTACTTAAGCCATCATGCTAACGGCCTCAAAACCTGAACCCATACCATTCTCCACACCCATGGTCTTCACTCTTGTTGCTTTCATGAAATCACACGCTCATCGCTTCCTACTACACTAAAATACATATAAAAAACACAGATAAAGTTAAATTATTCTAGCACATACACTTCTTCACAATTGTAATATACACTTTGTCTCTGCTTTCCGCGAGTTTACACGTGGCACTGCGATGCGTCCTTGTTTGATCTCGCTCCGATCCTAATTTTCAGTTAATGTTGTAAAAATTCACCTTCTTGAATTTACAAAAATTTCGGTCATTATTGAGTTAAATGCAAAGTCTATCGGACCCGTAGTATCTTCGACAGCTAGTTATTTGATAGGAAATGCTCTAGATTAGGGTTCTCGTGAACCACATACACGTACGTCCGACACGTTCAAATTTCCGTAGCAGAGTGCCTGTTCTTAGCGGCTCGCGTCCTCTCCATGCACGCGGATTCTGGATATGGAGCTCGGGGAACCCCATTAACAATGATGTAACATCCCGTCACATATGCCTGCGATTATTTATTCCAATAAATTGTTGCAAATACGCCGTCTTTAATTATTGTTCTCAAAATGGTTTAATCTTGTTTTCACCTTATCCCCTGGTGGATTTAAACATTTTTAGAAGTCATTTATGCGGCACCCATCTTTAATTTACCCCCATCATTCCAAAACCTGCTCTGCTGCGATTCGCTGCCTGAAAATGTTGCCAACTTAAATCTGGTGACTTTTGTCATCACACCTCATGGAATATTCCAATGCTTTCCATTTCATCACAAGATGACCTTGACACGTGGAACTATCTTTAAACCTGGGCAAGCGTAATGGCGCCACACATCCGGCCTATAATGTAACTGCGGCTATTCCCTCATATGCCATTTTTTTTAAATTTCTAATATTCTTAAAGACAATGATATGAGCCAATTGGGCTCAGTACCAAGTCAAGGATCATTTTTTGTCAAAAGTATTATAGTTGTATTGATCTATGAGTAATTACAGCAACGACTGATTTCCTTTGTTCAAGAACTCGCAGTTCTTTCTCGGAGCCCAAAAAAGATAACATTTCGTGAAATTTTTATGTAATCCGCCCGGATGCAATTTTTTGCCTCAAAAAGATGACATTACTGGGGAAAAAATAGGATGTATGGTAACCGTAACCAAGAGGAAAGACCAAAGAAGTCTCGAACAACCTGGTCCGAAGTCCGATAGGAAGCCCAGAGTAAAAGAATGAAAGAAATATGGGTACAAAGAATTCAAATGCTGGCCTGTCAGTACTTTGCGTAGTCCTAATGGGCTTATTATAATGAAACAAAAACACAACACAACACAAAAACATAAAGGCCTCCGTGGCTCAGGTGGGAGCGCGCCGGCCTCTCACCGCTGGGTTCCGTGGTTCAAATCCCGGTCACTGCATGTGAGATTTGTGCTGGATAAAGCGGAGGCGGGACAGGTCTTTCTCCGGGTACACCGGTTTTCCCTGTCACATTTCATTCCAGAAACACTCTCCAGTATTATTTCATTTCATCTGTCAGTCAATATCATTGCCTCAGAGAAGTGCGACAAGCTTCGGCAGCCGGCACAATTCCTATCCTCGCCGCTAGATCGGGACTTCATTCATTCCATTCTTTACCTGGTCGAATGACTGGAAACAGGCTGTGGCTTTTCATAATACAATATAACACCTTATGGGGCCATACAATTTGATTTGATGCCATTTAAGTTTCTTGAGTATCAATTCAGACGTCCCATTATTTTCCACCAGATGGCTGAGAAACAAAACCAGAATTCCAATAAGTGACCTGTTTTCTGAGTTTAATTTTGACCTGCTGTAAACACCAGAGATCTCTTCCACGCCCATATCATAAAGCATGGAGTGCCGAATTGAATTATTTTTTTGCCCATCAAATATTCGATTACCTTTACCGAGTTTGAATCCTGAATTATGGAATCCAAGGCTGAAGCTTTACTACTGACTCACTAAGGGATCTAATGGGACCTAGAACATATACGAGGGATGATCAAACACTAAGGTTACAAGGCCGATATTCCTGGAGTTTCGTTGGTTGTGGAGAAATTAGTGAAAATGAAAATCCACAGCCTGTTTCCAGTCATTCGATCGGGTCAGGAATGGAATGAATGAAGCTCCCATCAAGCGGCGAGGATAGGAATTGTGCCGGCTGCTGAAGCCTGTCGCATTCCTCTGAGGCAATGATTAATGAATGACAGATGAAATGAAATTATACTGGAGAGTGTTGCTGGAATGAAGTATGACAGGGAAAACCGGAGTACCCGGAGAAAAATCAGCACAAATCTCACATGGAGTGACCGGGATTTGAACCACGGACCCCAGCGGTGAAAGGCCGGCACGCTGCCGCCTGAGCCACGGAGGCTTTGTAGAGAAATTAGTAATGTGCGGTAATTCTAACATATGCCGTTAGCAACTGTGCAGAGTTCCAGCTAACCGCCACCTATAGTTAAGTTGTAGGTAAACACAAATGGCGACTCGTTTGAGAAACTGGTCTCGCGAAGAAATACGTTCAGTCACTCGATTTCTGTGCGGGAAACATGTAACCGCGGCTGAAATTCACTGGTTTACGGAGAGACTGTAACGTCTCGTCAGCATGTCGCAGAATGGTGCCAAGAGTTCGCGACAGGTACAGGGAAGGTCACCGACGAGGATAGTAGTGGGAGACCTAGCACGGCATCAACAGATTTGAACAGAACTCGCGTGGAGGAGCTGATTCAAGACAACAGGAGGATCGTGTTGCGGCATATCACTGTAGAATTGGGAATGTAGTTCGCAAGTGTTCGTCATATTCTGCAATACTGGAAAGTTTGTTCCCTGATGGTTCCACGGAATTTGTCCAACCAACACAAGGAGAAGCGCATGGGGAAGAAGTCTACAACTTTTGCAACGGTTCTCCACGGAAGGGAACAGTTTTCTTCACCGCAATGTCATGGAAGACGAAAGATGATGATAATGATGATGATGATGCTTGTTGTTTAAAGGGGACTATCATCTAAGTCATCGGCCCTAATGGTACGAATGAGACGAAATGCAATGACAATTTGAAAGTACAACATTTATCCACTGTCCAAAATTCAAAACGTGATGATTAAGAATGGATGGATGAATATGCATTTAAAACAATCACTGGATCCAACCTTCAAAGCCCCGCAGTCCCAGAAACAATATTACTGACCAAGGGACTGCTTTCAAAGCACAATCCTGAATCGATGAACCTTATTGTCTAAAAGGGTTCAATGTCGAGATCAACAGTCCCTCATAATGGCACTTATCACTAGTAAAGTAGAATCATGGTATTTCTCAAGTTGCGGTACTAATCAAAGGTAGCGTAAACTCACGGTGTGCCAAACATTATAGTAATACTCACAACTATTGTACGCCGTACAGGTAACGCAGACCTACGGTGCTTCTCACATAATGGCGCCACTCATGGTGTTGCTCACCTAGGTGTACAAATCACGGGTGGCGGTATTCCCATGGTGTTCCTCATACAGTGGGTTCTAATCACACGCAAGGCACAGACACGTGGTGTTTCTCACAATGGTACCATTCACGGATACTGGAAACCCACAGTGAACTACTCTCTGCTGCTACTAATTACAAACCTATTGTGTACCTAACACAGTGGTACTACTCGCAAGTAAAGGCGACCCATGGTGTTCCCCGCGTGATGGTACTAATCACAAATAGTTTCATGGTTCTAATATAATTATCCTTTGGTCGCCCCTTTTAGTCGCCTCTTATGATGGGCAGGGGATATCTTAGGTGTATTCTTCTTCTGCGTCCCCCACCCACAGAGGGTGACGAAATATGGATCCAGCACTACACCCGCAGCAATAAAAGTTCGTCAATGGAGTGGAACACACCTTCTCTCCAAAGACAAAGAAGTTTAAGGTGATGACCACAGTGTTGTGGGACGGCGAGTGTGTCATACTCGTTGAGTTTTGGAAAGAGGGCGCACAGTGACGGCTGGTCGATACTGCGAGACCTTGGCATGATGGCGCTAAGCAATCAGGAGGAAACGGCCAGGACTTCTCACTGAGGGCGTCATCCCGCGACCTCATACAGCCCGGCAGACCACCACGCTGTTGAAGCAGTTTCGCTGGGACATCGTCGACTACTCTCTCTAGAAGCCGTACCTCGTTCCAAACGAATTTCACCTCTTTCCTCACTTGAAGGCCGACGATTCGCTTCAGACGAAGAGGTGAGACACTTTGCAACAGCGTGGCCGAACACGCAACAACAGGATTTTTACCACGAGGGAACATTCAAACTCATCCCAGGAAGTACCTAAACCGATATGGAGACTACGTCGGCCTGTTGTATGTAATATCAGTTGGCTGCATTGGTCGTATGAAATACAATTTACACGTTTAACTGCAGACATTGTAACCTTAATTTTTGATCACCCTTCTTAGCTTTATTGTTTTTAAATCATATCATGAAGGGAATATTATAAATATCTGTGTAAGAAAGACATTATCGATTGATCTCATCCAGCTGTTCCGCAGTTACACGGATAATGGGCCCTTAGTGCATTTTCAAAGCACACTGAACTAGCGAAGTCGGATGCAAAACCTCTGTATTCCAAGTATTTCCCAGTAAAAACCATGTTAGACGGATAAAATACATCTAATTATTTGTTTATAGTTGCACTAATACCGAAAAAATTAATTAAGAACGTTTCTGTATATAACAAACTGTACGAGAAAAGTTCCAGCTCCATCTGAGAATGTATATTGTTAGTGCCTTTACGTCGCACCGACACAGATAGGTCTCATGGCGACGATGGGATAGGGGAGGGCTAAGAGTTGGAAGGAAGCGGCCGTGGCCTTAATTAAGGTACAGGGTTGCGTGAATGATGTTGATCCAAGGAATATCACAGCAATATTTGTCACAAATCGAAGATAGTAATTGCTTTTACTCAAATCAAGTCTCAAATCCCAGGTTGATTAGGAAATAATACGAAATATTTTATTTTAGAGAATACATACTTTACTGCCTTACAACAACTATTTCTGCTACGTCGCAGCGCTTCCGTACGTGTTTTGTTTGTCCAACACTGTCGTCTGTGATGTCTTTGCTCACTGAAGTTCTTTGGTGTCGTTTTATTGATTTTTCTCATTCGATGTCATTTGATGGGCTGTCACTTCATGTGCATTAACTGATTCATTAAACGATTTATTGGTCCAGGGATCATGTTATTTTTCAACAAAATACCCGCACTCCCATTCGCTAGAAAGAGAGCTCGTTGGTGCCAGCCCTGGGCCTCAAGAAAAAAAAAAGCGACGACGCGAGCAGCGGAATACAAGACATATGGCCAAAGATAACAAAATTCGCAGACATAGCACTCGCATTCATCGGTGCCGGCCCTGGACCTCAAGAAAGAAACAAAAGACGGCGCAAGCAGCGGAATGCAACACCATGGACTCCTATTTACAGCCAGTAAATACGTATACATATTTCTTGCTAGTAACGACGGTATTTCTTAATCAACCTGGGATTTGAGACTTTATTTGAGTAAATTAATGATTACCTTTCGTTTGTGACAAATATTACAGTATTATTTCGTGGATCAACATCGTTCACGTAACCAAGGTACAGTCCCAGCATTTGCCTGATGTGAAAATGGGAAACCACAGAAAACCATCTTCAGGGCTGTGGACAGTGGGGTTCGAACCCACTATCTACGGGGTGAAAGCTTACAACTGCGCGCCCCTAACCGCACGACCAACTCGCCCGTTTACCTGAGAACAATAGAGAGGTCTGGTGACATTTATTATCATTTTATGAAATTAATTCCACGAACAATAGTCGTCTCTAAATGGAAAGAACGGAGCGTTGCTTATCAGAGTAAAAGCTCATTGGGTTGTAGCACACCGTGAAAAGTACTACAGATAGTTGACGAGCACGCGGTTTCACAAAGCAAGTGTTCGTAACCTGGAGCTTGCGAGCGGCATGGCTCTTCCTATATGCAGGGTGTATCCATGATGATGTTACAAATTTTCAGAGATGACGGCAAATGGCAACTTGAGATAAGGATCGGAAGTCCGGAAATGTTCGAGTCAAAAGTTAATAACAATCCAAGTGTGTTTAACGTCCGTCAGTTCTTAACAGACACAGATTTGTCGGAATTTCGTCCCGCAGTAGTTCTTTACCGTGCCGGAAGCCAACGACATGGGGTTGTCACCTTTAATCACCTTTAAAGGCCACCGACCTCAGTCGAGTTTGAACCAGTTAACTTGGGATTAGTAGACCAACGCCGTGTCACTTTGTGCGACGATGTCATGCGTGTTTTGATGCAGGGGGACGGTATTTCGAACATCTGCTGTAAATGGAGCAGCTTGTAAATGGACTTTAAACGAGTAGAATTTTGCTTAACTTTTGACTTGATCATTTCCGGAATATGGTTCCTTATCTCAAACTGATCCACTTACCATCCCCCATTATTCCTGAAAGTGTGTAACAATATATTAAAAAACTATTCGTTTTACGTTGCACAGAGACAGGCAGGCCTTATGGTGATGATTGGATAGGAATAGGCTAAGACTGGGAAGGAAGCGACCGTGGTCTTTATTACGTGGTGTGAACATGGAAAACCACGGAAAACAATCTTTAGGGCTGCCGACAGTGTGGTTCGAACTCACTACCTCCGGAATGCAAACTGACAGATCCGTGACCCAAACTGCGCTCAGTACAGTGCTCTTTAAATGACATTTGCAGCTTTCGTTAACCCGCGAGGGCTCACGTCACATTTTTTACTCTTTCGATATAGTTTCATGGTATAAAGCTTCCTCCCTTCCTCTACCTTTCAATGGGCTCGCCCACTACACGCCTTTACGTTCGCTGTTCCCCCTTTCATTACCAGTCAGTTGCTGCAGAACATATTTCATAAGCCTGGTCGTTTCTACCGTGCGCGACTCCTGGCGTTCGCCGTCTGTGGTCATTATTGTCAGTGTAGGCTTTGTGAGTTTCATGAATATATTTCTCCTCAATAATACAATGTGCTTTGATGCAACTTCAAAAGCTGGTATTTAGTTTCACGGATATGCTTTTTCTCTAATAAGACAATGCGTTTTAGGGCAATTTTTTTTTTTCGTTTTACGGATATATTGTTCTTTAATAATAAGTATTTTGCACTATAAACTAGTATATTGTTTCATGGACGTGCTTTTATTTAATAATATGACGTGTTTATCCCTGTATTTTGTTTCTTGCATATATTTGTACTTAAGAATACAAAGAGTTTTGCAAGTAGATTTGTGTTTTGTATAATGGATATATTTTCCATTAATAATGAAATGCGTTTTGCTACGAAAACTGGTATTTTTATACTCCCCGGTCAAATCTACCGTGCGCAGCCCGATTTCAACGTGACTTTTCACGGGTTAAAAGAGTAAAAGCGCCCCTGATGTCCATTTCGAACTTTGAAGACAATGAACAGTTGTTTAACATGGTGTATACCAAACCTTTCAATTCAGTGTAGAATTGATCGGAAGAAGGTTACTCAAGAGAATAATGTCTGTGCTTGTGCTGAACTTGAACTATTATATCACCAATTCTCCCTAGCGCTGAAATATTTGTTCTAAAGCGAGAAATTCATAGCCTTTTAGGGAAAAAAATGTATCAAAATGCTCCAAACACATCACCACAACAATACTTAACACCTGAGCGGACACAGAATGTAAAATCGACTAAAATATTGACGTTAAACGAACTGACTGTAACTGGTGATAAGGGAGAAGTAAAATGTATTTAAAAAAAACCAAACAGTTACACAGAATATTGGTAAATGGTGACCTGAGACGAGACGCTGATAGAACATTGATTGTGTATGCGAGTTGCAACCTGTCAGAGCATTGTCAAGCTGCGGTTTGATACACAAATTTAACAGGCCCATAGTATTGATACAGTTGTCAATAAATGTCTTTGAGAGTTATCAATTTGCAAAACACATGAAACCATTCACCATACAAAAAGGTCGTAAAACTGTAATTGATAACAGAGATCTCCTGGACTGATGACAAACTGTTGTTAGTTTTGATTAAATGGTTCACTCAATGTGAATATGAAATGTTCACACAGTTAATTTCCAACGATAATTGTTTTAAATCCCAACTTCGTTCGATGGTTTTATACGGCTGTACACGTCACCACCCTTCCCTTCCTGGGGTAATTTCATGTTCTTGACGTAACTTTCGATTCTAGATCTAGCCTGATCTGTCATAATATTCGTAATAGTTCCTTACTACCGCTCTGTTCCAGCGTATCTCTAAATATCCTATCTTCTTTTGGTCAAACTTCGCACAAACGTTCTCTCCCCAAGTTGATTTATTATCTTCTTCTTCTTCTCAACCGCTAGCTTGGTGGGTGACATGCAAGTTTTTCAAGCGTCTTCTTTCTTTAGCCAATAGCTTCAAGTGGCTATAGGTGTATTTGCTTTTAATGCCATCTATAAATTGAGTTCTTTGTCTTCCTTTAGTCCTCCTTCCTTCCAGCTTCCCTTCAATAAGGGTGGTGCACCGATCAGAATGACGAACTAAATGGCTAACAAAACTATTCTTTCTTTTGTTCAAGGATTCAAGCAAGGTGCGTTTCTCACTTACTCTTCTGAGAATATTCTCGTCTGTGACTTTATCAGTCCAAGGTATCTTTAGTATTCGTCTCCAACAACACATCTCAAATGTGCTGAGTTTCACACCATCTGCTTTTCATAGGGTGCAGAGCCATAGCTTACAATACTCCATATAAAACTTTTCACAAAGTGCTTCCGAAACTCTACGTTAACATTCTTGGATGTTAGTAGAGAGACTCCTGTGCAATTCTAGCATTTACTTCCCTCGTACATTTTCCATTAGATGTGATCAGGCTCCCCAGATATTTAAATTCTTTTACTTGGACTAATTTATCTCCATCCATTAGCGCATTGACAGTTTCGTCACCCTCCCTAGTGCATACAATTAACCTCGGTTTTCTTTTTGTTTGTTCTCATACCGCATCTGTCTTGTAGCAATTCGTTTATGTGATTCAGTGTCTTTTTCTATTTCTCTCTCATTCTCAGCTATCAGGGCTATATCCTCTGCAAAACGTATGGTACTGGACAGTGTGTCATTAAGTTTTATACCATGACTGTTCTTAGCTAAATTTTTTAATGGCTTCTTCGATGTAGATGTTAAATAAAAATAGCGATAGTCATCGTGCATTATCCCTTTATCTATAATCTGATCTAACTTTCTCACCTTTGACATTATTATAGTGCTACATTGGGCCAGTTTTGGAATATGCAGCAGCCATATAGGATCCATACCAAACAGGACTCATTAAGGTACAGGTAAACCCCGTTATACGCGGATTCGTTATCAGCGATTTCGCATATACGCGATTTTGGTTTGAGGTCTATTGCTGCCATATGTTAACAGTACGTCGAAGCTGTAATGCCTTAAGGTGGGTACAAACATGCGTGCCGAACTCTAACGTACACTACGTTGCTCGCCAAGGTTAAACGCAGCAAGCGCAATCTTCGCGCATCTTCTGTCATGTTTGTCGAGATCTGAATCGTCAGTTCCGTTCAGCAGAGCGGTGAAGTTGCACTTGACAGGCGTATTTAAAATGCTGGGTAAAAGGAAAGAGAATGTGCCAGCCGTATTCGTTAGAAACAAAGTTAGAATATTTGGATCGCTATGAGAAAGGTGAGCGTATTGTTGACATTCAGCGTGCTTTGGGACTTAGTGAATCAATGTGAGAACTATTCGTGACAATGCGGAATCAATTAAAAAAACTGCTCAATCTTCTACTAACTTAAGTGTGACTTGAATGACCAAATCTCGCTCGGTAGCGATGGAAAGAATGGATTGAATTGAGCATCACAGCCAACAGCACATGCCTCTCTCTGGAGCTGGTATTCAAGCTAAAGCCAAGAGCTTGTATGCAGAGTTTAGTTTATTACTGTGTGTTTCAGAAACATGCTGAGAGTTATTTTTTTGTTGTAAAAATACTAAGAATCTCTGCTATTTTAAACTTAATGTGTGAATAAACGGAAAATTAACCTTATATTTTACATATAAGATGACTCTCAATTTACGCGAATAAGCCAGCTTGTGGAGAGGTGAGCAGTCGACTAGGAAAGCTCTGTTACATAACCAGGACAAATCATCAACATAAAGTAAAAGCTAGATCACAAAAACTAACTATGTAAGATGCTCCAAGAATAGACTCCAGCATCCTGTAAATTGGATGTAAATTTCTATGTGATGGTGTCATGTTTGAATGCAACGCTCAACCCACTGTAAATTGTAGCATTAAGGCATCTGAACTATTTAATGTATGTGTGAATTTGTATATGACGGGGTTGTGATGTTAAGCTAGTAGTAAGCTCAACCTATAGTATTGTAAGCCGTAGTGTTAAGTACTGGAAAACCGGGTGAGTTGGCCGTGCGGTTCGGGGCGCCCAGCTGTGAGCTTGCATCCATGAGATAGTGGGTTCGAACTCCACTGTCGGCAGCCCTGAAGATGGTTTTCCGTGGTTTTCCCATTTTCACACCAGGCAAATGCTGGGATGTACCTTAAGGCTACGTTTCCTTCCCACTCCAAGGCCTTTCCTATCCCATCGTTGGCATAAGGCCTATCTGTGTCGGTGCGACGTAAAAAAGTATTCTTCTTATGACGCCGTCTCCCTCCGAAGGTTGGCGATCCAATTGATTATGATTACACGCGAAACGTTTGTCCATACCACCGCCGCAAGTCTTTCAGCCAGGAATTTATCCGTCTTCCCACACATCTTTTCCCATCAATCTTCCCTTGAATGATCAGTCGGAAAAGTTCGTATCGTTCACCTCTCATGATGTGCCCGAGGTAGTGGAGCTTACGCTCCTTGATGGTTATAAGATGTTGTTCAAAATGTTGAGGACTTCATTTGTCTTCTTTTCTACCCAAGATATTCGGACTATTCTTCTGTATAAGTACATTTCAAAAGATTCAGTCCGCTTTTCCAATAAAGCGCTAAGCGTCCACCCTTCGAAACCATACAGAAGGACAGGAAAGACATAACAACGCAGCATTCTAACTGTTTTTTTTATTTTGCTAGGGGCTTTACGTCGCACCGACACAGATAGGTCTTATGGCGACGATGGGACAGGAAGGGGCTAGGACTGGGAAGGAAGCGGCCGTGGCCTTAAGGTACAGCCTCAGCATTTGGTGTGAAAATGGGAAATCACCGAGCTCGATAGCTGCAGTCGCTTAAGTGCGGCCAGTATCTAGTATTCGGGAGATAGTAGGTTCGAACCCCACTGTCGGCAGTCCTGAAAATGGTTTTCCGTGGTTTCCCATTTTCACATCAGGCAAATGCTAGGGCTGTACCTTAATTAAGGTCACAGCCGCTTCCTTCCCACTCCTAGCCCTTCCCTGTCTCATCGTCACTATAAGACCTATCTATATCGGTGCGACGTGAAGCAACTAGCAAAAAAATGGGAAACCACGGAAAACCATCTTCAGGGCTGCCGATAGTGGAATTCGAACGCACTATCTCCCGAATACTGGATACTGGCCGCACTTAAGCGACTGCAGCTATCGAGCTCGGTGTTTCTTGTGCTAAAGAGCACTGTATGTCCTTTGGCTTTTGCTATCATTGGTTAGCCTACAACCCAAATAATAATAATAATAATAATAATAATAATAATAATAATAATAATATTTTCACGTCTCAGAATCTACTGTACTTTTATGTTTTTTGGGAAAACAGATGTGCTCCAATTTTGTCCCTCTGGAGTTCCTTTCAGTGCTGGTAAATATATCAACACGAGGCTGGCGTATTTGAGCACCTTCAATTACCACCGGACTGAGCCAGGACCTACCAACTTGCCTCATTACGTCAGGGATTCTATCGTCTGAACTATTCAGCTCGGTAAGCCAAGTAGTAATATCTCTCTACATTCTGTTATCATTTCCGGCATCACATCTGAGTCCACTGTACGGCGTTCCATTGCAATTTTTCTTTTATATATTTGTTTGTATTACTTCTCAGTGAAGTCACTAAATTATTTTTCTTTCTTTTCTCTTTTTTTAGTCCTGCAGGAGATCTTTTACGTGCCAGTAAATCTACCGACACGAGACTGACGTATCCCAGTACCTTCAAATACCACCGGACTGAGCCAGGATCGAACCTGCCAAGTTGAGATCAGAAGGCCAGCGCCTCAACCGTCAGGACCACTCAGTCCGGCGAGCAGTTATTTCTTGTCCAGTTCTTTTTGCCATTCGCAGATGATCTTCTCCAAAACACAGTTGAAGAGAACCGAAGATAGCTATCACCTTGTCTGGTCCCTGCATTGATTTCAAACTCCTTCGAGAGTTCCCCCATGAATTTTACTTTGGAACGGGTGCCCGTTAATGTTTGCTTAATAATTTCAGGTGTTTCGGCGTCTACTCCAAATTCTATCAATAAGAAGGAGAAGAAGAAGAAGAAGAAGGTATATTAATGACCACGAAATGAAACAGCAGGTAAGTCTTCGTACATAAATTTTGTCCCTGAAGCCAAAACCGCCTGTCTGTGGTAGGCTCGCTACGGAGTTCAATCGATACATCGAAAGGGAATAGCAGGGCTTTTCGCATCACCACTAACGAGCGGAGAACCACATTCCTGCTCTTCTCGACCTCCTAATTCATTAACTTGCACCTCGTCGGAATCTGGACATACGTTACAGAATAATTACTGTTCGTGTATGTACAGAGGAATCTATCACGCATGCCACTGATTTACCACACTCTGGCTACGAATTTACTTCGCGGTCCTAAAACGATCACGGAGTAAGCACTGATACGCTGAGATGAATCGTAGAAATTGATTTAATGGTGGTGATGATTCTTGTTGTTTGAAGGGGCGTAACATCTAGGTCATCGGGCCCTAATGGTACGAAATGAGACGAAAAGCATTGGCAATTTAAAAGTCCGAAATTCATCCACTGATCAGAATTCAAAACGTGATGATGAAGAATGAATGGATGAATATGAATTTAAAACAATCAGTGGATCCGACCCGCAATGCCTCGCCTTCCCAGAAACAATACTACTGACCAAGGGGCTGCTTCCAAGCACAATCCTGAATCAGTGATGCTTGTTGTCTAAAAGTGTTCAAAATCCCAGTCAACGGTCCCTCATGATGGTATGTATTTCTCAAGTTGCGGTACTAATCAAAAGTAGCGTAAATTCACGGTGTCCCAAACATTATGGAATTAATCACAAGTATTGTACGTCGCTCAGGTAAAGCATACCTATGATGTTTCTTATATAATGGCACCATTCGTAGGCAGCGCAAACTCATGGTGCACCTCACATAGGTGTACTGATCACAAGGACTCGTACTATCCCGTTGTCTTCCTCACATGGCGGGTACAAATCACAGGCAAAGCAGACCAACGGTGTCGCTCATAGAGTGATACTAATCACAGGTACTGGAGACTCACAGTGAACCACTCCCTGCTGCTACCAATCACATACCTATTGTGTACCTAACATAGTGGTACTACTCGTAAGTAAAGGCGACCTATGGTGTTTCCCGCGGGGTGGCATTAATTACAAGTAGTTTCACGGTTATAATTCAATCATCCCTTGGTCGCCCCTTTTAGTTGTCTCTTACAACAGGCATGGAACACCTTGGGTGTATTCTTCATCTGCGTCCCCCACCCGCAAGGGGTAGAAATTGATTTCGTTAACACGATGAGAGAGCTGTGATACCTTTAGTTGCTGCCCTTTAGTTGTTCCAGGTTGATTGGACAGATCTGCCTGAGCAAGTTGAGCAACAAGGTAGATAAAGAGTGATCTGCATTGTCTTGTTGCGTAAGGTGAAAATCGAGGGAGAGACACCATCTCCTTCTGTCACCATCTCGATGGTGAGTATTCGTTGGGAAAGTACAATTGGGCAACCATCCCGACTTAACACCAATCAGAATAAAGAATGGAACATTTCCGTTTCTCCGAAGAATGGGGGTATCTTCTAATTACTGTCACGACACACGAAGGATGTGAATATAGAAGACTCCCTAGGTTTCTCAAATACAGTAAGTGTCAGAGAACAAGTATTGAACAAGGGTATTGGTTGGCACTGTAGCAGCTCTGTAGTCACGAGCCGAAGTTTTCAAACTGAGCTAGTTGCTTTACGTCGCACCAACACAGATAGGTCTTATGGCGACGATGGAACAGGAAAGGGCTAGGAGTGGGAAGGAAGCGGCCGTGGCCTTAATTAAGTTACAGCCTCACATTTGCCTGGTCTGAAAATGGGAAACCACGGAAATCCATTTTCAGGGCTGCCGACAGTGGGGTTCGAACCTACTATCTCCCGAATACTGGATACTAGCCGCACTTAAGCGACTGCAGCTATCGAGCTCAGTTTTTAAATTGAGAGCTCCTGAGAAGTTCCCTTTTAGTCGCCTCTTAAGACAGACTGGGAATATCGTGAACGTATTCTACCGCCCCGACCATGGAAAATGTTCACCTCCGTAGTGTAACCGTTAGTGTTATTAGCTGCCGTCCTCGGAGGCCCGGGTTTTGATTCCCGGTACTGCTAGAAATTTAAGAAGGGCTGATATATGATTAAAATGGTACATGCAGCTTACCTCTATTGGAGCTGTGTCTGAAAAGAGTTGCACCACCCCGGGACGAGGACACGGTTTTTTTTTCTTCCACGTAAGATCCTCAAAATCGCCTTAAACACTATAACGGTGGTGGCAGCGACAGTGGCGGCGGTTATTGTTTCAAAGGGACTACGAGATAATCGTAATTCCTTTCAATGAAATAACTCTTCAGCGCTACATCATTTTTGCTGTTTTCTCCCTATTCTGTAGCTCAACGTTCCACGCTCCTGCACACAGTCAATAGTTTCAAATGTAGCCATATTACATCGACGGTTATTGGCCACGGACTGATGGGAAAGTGCTGGGATTAGGAATGTAGCGGGGCGTGGTCTTAATTAAGGTACATCCCTTCCATTTGACTAGTGTCAACATGGAAACCAATATTCAGGGCTTCCGATGGTCGGATTCGAACTTGCTGTCTCCTGAAAGCAGGATCATATTTACGCAACTCAAACTGCGCGCTTAACTCGCTCGGCGCGATCGATATAGTGACCAGAGTTGTCCTATACTGCTAATAATAAGAGATGGCTTGTGACATTTCGTAGAAGGAGGTCCGTTTACCGCCTGCCGAGGCGGGATAAAGGGAGTGGCTGTGTGGTTGCCATGGAAACGAGGGTGGGGCGACTGCGGTTGCCATGGAGATAAAATTTCAGGGCAGCTCGTCTTGCTGGGAGTTGCCAAACCTGTCACTGTCACTGATAAGAACCTGATTGTTTGTATACGAGTGATCGCAAATGGGACGACACCGCCTGGCCCAGGTAGTCTACAACATATCACAGCGGTGAATGAAGGAGGGAACAAGTGAGCCGGAAGCGAGGGGTAAGAGCATGTAGAAAGGAATGCTGGAATGTGGCAACATCGTGAAATGGCACGTGCAGTGCTCCTCCCTCCAACCTTACCTGTCAGACGCCAACTTTACTTAAGTCTATACTAGACTTCCGGCTCACTTGTTCCCTCCTTCATTCACCGCTGTGATATGTTGTAGACTACCTGGGCCAGGCGGTGTCGTCCCATTTGCGATCACTCTTATACAAACAATCAGGTTCTTATCAGTGACAGTGACAGGTTTGGCAACTCCCAGCAAGACGAGCTGCCCTGAAATTTTATCTCCATGGCAACCGCAGTCGCCCCACCCTCGTTTCCATGGCAACCACACAGCCACTCCCTTTATCCCGCCTCGGCAGACAGTAAACGGACCTCCCTCTAAGAAATGTCAGACACCAACGCTTATTATTAGCAGTATAGTATAATTCCCTCAATCATGAAATTATCCATATATACGAGGACTGACCAACAAATACTGAGACTAATTTTTTCCTGTAGCTTCCAGGCCTTAATTAAGGTTTTTATGTATAATGACCGTAGGCGGCAGCACTCTCGTATCGTTAGGTTGGTAGTAATTCTCTATTTTGTAGACGCTACGTGCATTTCGCATAGCAGACAATGGAGGTGACGCGAGAGGAGCAGCACAGCGCAATCAAATTGTGTTTTCGTTTGAACCATACAGCCACTGAAACTTACGAAAAGCCGAAGCATCATTATGATCCTGAAGGAAAACAAGCCAGCACAGTGTGGAAATCGCAAAAAAAAAAAAAAAAAAAAAAAAAGGGCAAACGTTGTTCCATCTGCAAGGAAAGTGATGATCACTTTTTTTTGACTGCAATGGAATGATTTACCAGCATGCAGATTCCCCGCACACTACTGTTACTACAGTCAGTATTGGCTACACTGAGGAAGCACATTGCAAAGAAACGACCAGAGCTTTCTCGGACTTCATCACGACAATGCACGGCCTCACGTCGCATATCAAGTCATGCAGTTTCTGGATCGATTCAACATTATCTGTGTACCGCATCCACCGTACAGCCCTGATCTTGCAACCTGTGACTTTTTAACCTTTTCACTCCCAAGTTTCTTTCAGCCTTATGCATGCCCCATACCAGATTTTTCTGGACGTTTCGACAGTGGTTGTAATAGGCCATGAATACTTCGTATTTACACAGCTACTGAAATGTCATGGAACGACAATATTAGCAATAGTTTTCTCCTAACAATTTTCCCAAAACTTGAAAGAACTTGGCGTGAAAAATATCGACAGCTTGTTTCACTGAAACTTATCTCCACTATATTCATAAAAAATCAGACTCATCATCACTGCCTAAAATTTCTAAAATATAATCTTTCGTTATGCTTTCTTTACACTCCCGTGCACCCATCTCAGAAGACAGGTGTGAAAGAAAAACACAAGGCACATAATTATCGTCAAAAAACGGTAAGGCGATTTATGAATCGTCCGTCGTCTGAACAAAGCATGTCAACAGCGTTGGACTGAACTTGGAAGTGAACAAGAGCGCATTGCTTTAAATCCGAATTAACTCGTGTTTGGGACAGCAGGAGAAATGTTGACATCCGAGTTAACTCGGGCAATGGGATGGAAAAGGTTAATTCCCATCACTAAAGACAAAGCTTAGGGGTATTTTATTTGAGAACACTGAAGCAGTGCTCAGGAAACGTAAGGCGATTCTCAAGGACTTGATAAAGGATGGTCTGCAGCATGTGTTCAAGGACTGGCAGAGCCGCTATAAAAAGTGCATTTAAGTAGGAGCGGACTACTTTGAAAAAGATCATGTAAACATTGAAATGGTTCAACATTACCTGTATAATCGGTCTCAGTCTTTGTTGATCAGCCTTCGTATATATGCGTAAAGAGATTATGTAGTGCTTCGTCTTTCTTTTCTCTCCTCATCCAAACATCATTAATTTCAAAGCCATACGTCTGTTTATCCATTCTCAGAAGACCAGCGCTTCCATCGCCTGAGCCACTCAAACCTGCATGTCTCGGTGGGCTTAGTAACTAACAACTTATCCGACTGCGCACAAGAAGGGCTATGCTCTCGCAGACTTCTCAACAAGACAGCCGCGTTTCGAATTTCGTCCAATGCATGCCGGATTAAAAAAAAAAGGGATTAAAGGTCACGCTTCTGTGGTTTGTGGCCATGATAACATTAACAGCGTATCCCACTGTCGGCAGCCCTGAAAATGGTTTTCCGTGGTTTCCCATTTTCACACCAGGCAAATGCTGGGGCTGTACCTTAATAAGGCCACGGCCGCTTCCTTCCCACTCCTAGCCCTTCCCTGTCCCATCGTCGCCATAAGACCTATCTGTGTCGGTGCGACGTAAAGCAAAAAACATTAACAGCCACGTACAGCTACACACCTTTCTACTTCCTTGCTCCTATACATAGTAATTAACACCCTGATTTTCTGAACCACTTTAAACCACCCAGCTGATGCACGTGTTTCATAAAATGAATATAGGAATCCGTAGCATGACAAGTGCGTAACATTCATTTCTGCATCTGCCACAAAATTGATGTGTGCCACAAAACTTACGGGCAGTAATTTCTGTCACTTCTTCCGTCATAAGAAACCCTAAGGTGATTCTGGTGGTTGTTGATGCCGTTCCGCTGCGTATTAGCTCTTTCATACTGTCTGATAACTTATTATGTCTTTACCGTAAGTGTTCAAGTGTGTACATTTGTTATAAATAAGGGATAGGATTGGTCTTTGCAACTGATTGTCATCTCTGCATTATCATGAAATTAAAATTATCATCATCATCATCATCATCATCATCTGAAGATCTTCTACTAGCCTCTTCATGTTGCTATATGATCCACATGCCAGTTCACTGACGAAGTTCCTGATGTATGACATCTTTAGTCGTCCCCTGGGGCTCTTTACCAGTACTTTACCTTCAATGATGGTTTGAGAAGAGAGTCACGTCTCGGAACGTGTCCAAGAATGTTTCCCCTCTTTTTTTATCGTATTTAATATATATCGATTCTCCTTTACGTTCTTTAAAACAAGGTCGTTGGTTTTTATCTGTCCAACTTGTTTTGGCAATTCTTCTCTAAAACCATACTTCAGCAGCCTCAAGTTTTGTTTCTTTCTGTTTCCCTAATGTCCACGTTTCGCACCCATACAGTAGCACGCTCCAAACAAAGGTCTCGAGAAATGATTTTCTGGTCTCCAAACTGAGATGGTTGTTTAGCAGTAAGATTTTCTTATTTCAAAATCTTGTTTTGCTACCACTATTCTTTTCTAGATTTCCGAAAGGGATCTGTTTATCA
The DNA here is from genome assembly GCF_040414725.1 of Anabrus simplex. Taxonomy (NCBI): domain Eukaryota; kingdom Metazoa; phylum Arthropoda; class Insecta; order Orthoptera; family Tettigoniidae; genus Anabrus; species Anabrus simplex. Next base: position 38,379,808 of record NC_090268.1, read on the forward strand.
GAGGTAATTACACTCACAAATAAAAGAATTCTGTGACTTATTTTATCGATGTGTTATTTAATTTTAAGCTTCTTCTACCTGTAGGCTTCTTTCTGAAGCTAATATCGTAAAGCATAGTAACATGGTTTCAGGGATGGCACTGCTGGGATTCCAAACCAACTTTTTTTCGAGTTCATTGCTACAAGCCACACTGGCCAGAGCGTTAGCAAGATAAGGTACTCTGGTTGATTCCAATGTAATTCCATAATAAGGTGACACCATAAAATGGGATACGTATCCCATAAATAAATAAATAAATAAATAAATAAATAAATAAATAAATAAATAAATAAATAAATAAATAAATGAATAAATAAATAAATAAATAAATAAATAAAGTACAATATACTTACATAACCGGTTGTCACATCATCCTGCTAATATTAATCCACTCACCTGAAACAAAAGGAATAATTCCATTTAATGAACTATACTCCTGAAAGTATGCAAACCAAATTACTTGGCACAATAATACAAGATTCTCTATTATTTTTATTACTAACAAAGAAAAGAATGTGGAGTTCACTCATCCTTGTTTATCTAATCGTTTGTAGTCGCACCAATAGATTAAGCATAAGCGCGTAAGTCGATAAACTGCAAGTTTGGCAAAGCGACAATTACAGGTTTGTCAAGTTACTGAGCGAATGATCACGAGGGAAGTTCGTAATAGTAATACGTTTCATATTGGCAAAAGCACAGAATCTTTACAGAAGGATGGTGTCTGCAGACTACACACAAATAAAATCATGTCTGTCCAACAAGCGTTGAAGTGATGTGGTGTGGTGAGTTTCCAGAGGCTCGAACAACTGTGAAAAACGAAGACAGTGCTCTGTGTCGATCAACGTCATGCACATTTTTTTTAAAAAATTCGTACAGGAGAACGCACCCACCACCACCTACATCTGACTTTCTCCAACTCCTACTCACTTATCTTGTAAACATCTCTTCCTTCTTTCAGCTCCTCGCCTCTCATCTTACCCCTCGCACCTTTGTCTAACCTTCCCTTTCTACGTATTGCCTATATAACATATTGTCTCATTACCATATGCACGACCATGTATATGACTCTCTATAAAGCTCTACCTCGCACTGCCCAGAGGCTCTTAGTTCTCCCATTTTTCTTTAAACACCTCCTTACCCATCTCACTCCTTAATCTCGTCCAATCTCTTGGCCAGAGAGAGGGTGTAACCCTTTAGGTGGTCCGCCCCACCCCTTCAGGGTGCGGAATGAAAACTTTTCACGCACGCACGCGCGCACGACAACGCACAACGCGGAGTCAGAACTGAACAACTAACACTTTATTTTCCATTGTAAAGAACGGAGACACTAATTTTACGCTACGGCAAATGTTTGAACAACTGTTGTAATTATGTTCTCTTTCTCTCTTGGTTTCTTTTTAAACTTTGCTTTACGTCTCACCGACACAGGTAGGTTTTATGGGGACGATGGGATAGGAAAGGCTAGGAGTGGGAAGGAAGCGACCGTGGCTTTAATGGAGGTACAGCCCCAGGATTCTCCTGGAGTGAAAATTGGAAACCACGGAAAACCATCTTCAGGGCTGCCGACAGTGGGTCGTCTCTTCCCTCGCCTCATCCCGTTACGGGGTTAGCAGTACAACTTCCGTGATTACGACAAAAACTAAACGAGCAGTGATGCCGTAATAAAGAAGTGATCTTTACATTGACCTCTATTTACATGTTCACTTGCAAAGCATTCTTCTTGATTTACCTTCGTACGAAGATTGGCATGCTGAATCTGTGGCCCCTATATGAAGGCTAAAAGTTTCGTGGCATGTCCATTTCAAGAGAGGGAAGCATTGCATTTCTATTACTGATAAGTTTTGATACTACATATCTTGAAATAAATTGATTCAATGTGTATAATAGACAGGGACTGCTTGGCCGAGGCGGTAAAGGCGTGCTCGGTTCGCCCGGAAGGACGTGGGTTCGAATCACCGTCAGGAAGTCGTAAAATTTAAGAAACGAGATTTCCATTTCCGGAGGTGCATATGGCCCTTAGGTTCACTCAGCCTACACCAAAAATGAGTACCAGGTTAATTCCTGGGGGAAAAGGTGGTCGGGCGTAGAGCTAACCACTCTACCCCATCACGTGCCGCGGTTAACAATGGTGACTTTGGAGACTTTGTCTTTGTGTATAATAGACTGTAAAAGTTATCCTACCGAGCTCGATAGCTGCAGTCGCTTAAGTGCGGCCAGTATCCAGTATTCGGGAGATAGTAGGTTCGAACCCCACTGTCGGCAGCCCTGAAAATGGTTTTCCGTGGTTTCCCATTTTCACACCAGGCAAATGCTGGTGCTGTACCTTAATTAAGGCCACGGCCGCTTCCTTCGTACTCCTAGCCCTTTCCTGTCCCATCGTCGCTGTAAGACCTATCTGTGTCGGTGCGACGTAAAACAACTAGCAAAAAAAAGTTATCCTCTCCTTTTTTTATTATCTTGTGTTATGATCTCATTTGGAAATATTTCAAGATTTACGCAAAATTGATATTCTTTCCAAATTTTACATCACTCTCAGATTTTGAAGTGGAAACATCTTTTGTACTGCTTGGTTAATTAAACTGAGATTGTTCGGTTTTTATGTTGAAAACATCTCTTCGCAGACAAAGTAGGGCTCCCCATACTATGAAAAACGTAAAATTAAGCAATTTCCTCAATTGCGCCGAAAGTTGAAGGGCAAAAGGGCCCGGAAGGGTTTCACATTGTGATTCTTGGTTAGCTCTATCAAACTATAAAAGGAAATTTCAAAAATCTCTTCCGGCCTAAATGCAGTTCCGGAAGAACCCCCTACAATCGCTTATTTCTTTAGTGTTTCCTTTTATATTCAAATCCTAGCCAAATTAATTTACATAATTCCATCTCTTTACAAAGATGAAAAATGAGAGTATCCTCCTAATTCAATACAATGAACATTCCGTCATTAGACGGAGTAAACAAATTCAAACATGTTTCGGCTCGTTTGAGAGTAAAAAATGAGGGGAGTTTGAAATAATTTACATAATATAAGTTGAAAAAATGCTAAAAAAAACATAATGAAGGAGCAAATGAAAAAACAAACAAAAGAGAGCCTAGACGGAAACAAAATTAGCACAAATATAGATCAATATGCGGAGCAAAAATCAACTCACTGCGACAAAATTCAGCGAAAAGGTCTTAATTTAAAGTAATAATTGAAACTAAAAACTGTGTTCACCTAAGAAAACAAAGGAATGAAAAAACAAATGATGCAGATGGAAATGAACAATAGTAGCACATGGTGAGGTTGTGGACCTCATAGTTTACAAAATATTGTTATAACAAGACAGGTTGAAATCACTATCGAAAATCATTCTTGTAGAAATCCATCGCACTAAATTGGTCAGGAGGGGAGCGGGAGCAAACATTTTTGAGAAACCAAGCATGATAAATTTAAAGCTTTAGAAACAGCAGCATTCTTAATATTTTCTCAATCTAGCGGTCCCTTTCTTGATTATTGTTCCATAATGTTGGCTGGTGTCTTGCATTATTATAAAGGGTCGGAAGGGCCGCGATATAAAATTGAGAAGCTGTGTTAGGTAGAAGAAAGATGCATAGTAAACTGTAAGTAATCTAGTGGAAACCGTCAATGAAGTTCTAATCTGTAATGGAAAAATGAGGTTGTGTGAGAAACGTGGGGTGATAAGTAAAAAGTGTAGAATGGGTGTGAAGAAAGCTTAAACTTACGGTGTTTAGCAGGTAATTTCTTCTGTAATGCGTTTTTTATTGTTTATGAAATGTCTTTTTTTTTGCTAGGGCTTTACGTCGCACCGACACAGATAGGTATTATGGCGACGATGGGATAGGAAAGGCCTAGGAGTTGGAAGGAAGCGGCCGTGGCCTTAATTAAGGTACAGCCCCAGCATTTGCCTGGTGTGAAAGTGGGAAACCACGGAAAACCATTTTCAGGGCTGCCGATAGTGGGATTCGAACCTACTATCTCCCGGATGCAAGCTCACAGCCACGCGCCTCTACGCGCACGGCCAACTCGCCCGGTGTGAAATGTCCACACCGAATAAGCGCTTTAATGAAACTCTGCATTGACCCACATTAGCGCTCGTAGTGGCGCTTAACCCTGCAGTGGTCGCAAACAATTCTATGTCCTAAACGGTCGCGTGGCGTTTGAGAGATGCCATTCCATTTCGGAGGCAATTATGCTGTCCCAAGCTTCGAATAATGATTTAATTAATTTTAATACATTTTTAAAGCATGATTATAGTTACTGAATCTAATTTATTGGTATAAAATCAATTAACGATGAATATATAGGAACCTAGAACTCTGATATAACCAAGCGGTACAGCTCTACGCCCGTCTGATCGCTGGCCCAAATCTCCTCGGTATTTTTGTGGTTATATTTTTCCTTGCAACACATAAGTACGTATGCCAACTGGGGCCTTTACTGGACAAATCTCGGTAGATAGAGCGTCCCTTTCCTGCTGTAGTTCCTTTGAACTTGTTCAGTTTTCCCGTTTGTGCACTCTACTATAGTAGATACCATCGTGTCATCAAACAATAGTTGCCGGCATTATTTATTCGTTTTAGCAAGCTTCCTAACACCTTTCATATAAGGTAAATTTGTGACGAAATTTTGTCACCGGGTTTGAACTTTTCTGGGAGAATTAGCTTTACGCCACTTAGGAACTCCATTTTACCCTAGGAAATAAATACTATCATTTTCTCCTGCTTCATCGCTACTATATGCTTCTTCATTCATTACATTTGTATTTATTTCCCTTCTGGTTTTTAGAACATCTTCCTCCTAATCACTTATCAATTCACCATCATCATCATCTTCAAGAATACTTCTGTCTTCTAGGCGATCAAGGTTATATCTCCTCTTCTCTCCACTCATTTTCAGTCCTAAAAATATGAAATATTTACTTTCTAGCAAGAAACCATGCAATTCCAGACATTCTGAATAATAATTTGTGCACTAATAGAGAAGATAACACTTCAGAACGGGGAATTACCGTGAAGCGATGAAGTTTGCGTGGCGTCTATCAGACACCGTTGATATTTGCGTAAAAATAACGCACGCAGCTGCGGGAGATAGTGGGTTTGAATCCCAATGTCGGCAGCTCTAAAGATGGTTTTCCGTGGTTTGTCATTTTCACACCAGGTAAATGCTGGGGCTGTATCCTAATTAAGGCCACGGCCACTTCCTTCCCAGTCCTAGTCCTTTCCTATCACATCGTCGTCATAAGACTTCTCTGTGTCGGTACGACGTAAAACAAATTCTAAACATCCTGAAGGTGTGCGATCAGAAGGTGTCGTGCAACTGTCAGATGGCTCAGTCCGGTGGTATTTGAAGGTGCTCAAATACGTCAACCTCGTGTTGGTAGATTTACTGGCACGTAAAAGAACTCCTGCGGTCTAAATTCCGGCACCTGAGCGTCTCCGAAAACTGTAAACAGCAGTCAGTGAGACGTAAAGTAATTATTATTATTATTATTATTATTATTATTATTATTATTCAACAAACAGAACGAACAAAAACTTCACCGAAACAACGAATAAGAATGACAGACATGACCAAGTCCAGTAGAGTAACTGATATATTACGATTAATTGCAAACGAAAAGCTAGTGACAATGTTTCTGATAGGCATCAAAAGATAATTAAAGAACAACGTTGTGAAACTGGTATTCTTCTAATCTCCTGTCAATGGTCCAGAGGCCATTTTTACTCTGTTGGGATATTTCACGTGTTTTTATGGACCTCGCTAGTGTTGTTCCGAGAGACACAACACTTTTATAATTATTCGTGTAGTATATTTTGGGCTTATGCCATACAATTAATTATAAACCACACTACGCGATTCAAAAGGAACTTTGCCTTTCTTCATCAGGAGACAACAGAGAAATGAAACGACGCATTAAAGGTTGCTAGGAGAAAGCAACAAGGAACTTAAAATGGTGCCCTAAGACGTAAAAGGGACGCCATTTTAGGCACATGCTAGAGACAACGAATGGCAACATCAAAGCATTACTCTCTAATGGTTCTGATAAAAGGTAGCCATGATTCACTGAAGTTGTAACCTGCATCGCGGTTGAAATTATCTGGGTGTTTACGTATTTCAACTGCCTCCCGGATAATTCTTGGGCGATATTGTTTTATACGGACAAGAACATCCACTTCTTGGAACAAGACATCATGACCAGGTGTTAAGGCATGATCAGCAACAGCTGATTTATCAGGTTGGTTGCGTCTGATACATCTGGTATGTTCTTAGATGCGAGTACATACCTTTCTCGAAGTCTGTCCAATATAAACCTTGCCACAAGTACAGGGAACTCTGTAGATACCAGGTTGTTGCATTTCAGGCAAACTATCCTTAGTTGGTCGCAGGAATTGCCTAATCTTAATTGATATTTCAAAAACAGTCCGTACATGGTACCTACGTAAGATTCTAAGAGTAAGATTCGTCGTGTTATGTATGTAAGATAGGTAAGCAGTCCCTTTTACATCTTTATCCTTAACAGACGTCCGATTTCCTTTTACATCTTTTTCCTTAACAGACGCCCGATAAAAGGATACTTCGCCTAAATTGCAACAACCTGGTATCTACAGAGTTCCCTGTACATGTAGCAAGGTTTATATTGGGCAGACTTCGAGAACGGTGTGTACTCGCATCAAAGAACATACCAGATGTATCAGACTCAACCAACCTGATAAATGAGCTGTTGCTGATCATGCCTTAACACCTGGTCATGATGTCTTCTTCTAAGAAGTGAATGTTCTTTCTCGTATAAAGCAATATCGCCCAAGAATTATCAGGGAGGCGACTGAAACACGTAAACACCCAGATAATTTCAAGCGCGATACAGTTTACAACCTCAGTGAGTCATGGCTACCTATTATCAGAACCATTAGAGAATGATGTTTTACTGTTGTCATTCGTTGTCCCTAGCTTGGGGCTAAAATGGCGTCCCTTTTACATTTTACGGTACCATTTTAAGTTCCTTGTTGCTTTCTCCTAGCAACCTTTAATGCGTCGTTTAATTTCTCTGTTGTCTCGTGATGAAGAAAGGCAAGGTTCCTTCTGAAACGCGTAGTGTGTGTTTATAATTAATTACATGGCATAAGCCCAAAATATACTTCATGATTAGTTACACGGGCCGTGAAAGTCTAAATGACAATACTTTTAGAATTGTCTGATTATGTCTTAAACCGATTATAGACGACGAGTCTTCGTTTCTTCCTCGCATTTCGGCCAATGAACCGTCAGACTTAACGAGGCCAGAACTAATAATGGAGCGGAAGGATTTTAGTGACATTTTAAAAGCCTCTTCTAATCGAAAAGTCTTTCCGTTTATGTATTTGCTAAAAATCTGAAACAATTCCAAGTTGAAATTTACGTAAAAATGAAGAGTGAGCCTAAATGAAGACTTCCCAAACAAAAGAGAAAACGAACTGCCCTTTCGACTGTCTTCACTAGAATGGGACAAATTTTATGGCTCCATTACATCAAAGTGATAGGTCTGAAACAACTGCCAATGCGACGTTGCAATTTTACTATGATAATGAGTCTTCTTCTTAGCATTTATCCCGCTTAATTGCAGGGTCTGCTGTTCTGCACTTCCTTCTCCACTTGATGCGGTCTTGTGCTTGATGATGATGATGATGCTTGTTGTTTAAAGGGGCCTAACATCGAGGTCATCGGCCCCTAATGGTACGAAATGAAATGACAACAAAAAGTTCAAGAAATCCACTGACAAAAATAAATAACAATGACATGAAAAATAAATGGATGGACATGAACCCCCCCCCCCAAAAAAAACAAGAAACAAACAAACAAAAAAACAGTGGATCCGACTCAAAAACGGTCATAAATAATAGTATTACTGACCAAGGGACCACTTATAAAGCACAATCCTGAATCGATTATGCTTGATGTCTAAAGGGGTCCAAAAACCAGGTCTAAGGCCCCTCAGTATGGTACATGTCGCGAGTAAAGTAGAACCATGATATTTCTCAAGCTGCGATACTAATCAATGGTAGCGTAGACTCACGGTGTTCCAAACATTAAGATACTACACACAAGTATTTTACGTCGTTTGTCACACAATGGCGCCACTCATAGCCAACGCAAATCGATGAGGTTCCTCACCTAGGTGTACTTAGCACGGGCGCCGGCATTCCCGTGATGTTCCTCACATAGTGGGTACTAATCACTGGCAACGCAGACCCACGGTGTCGCTCATATATTGGTACAACTCACAGGCAACGCCCAGACCCGTGGTGTTGCTCACATGGGTACGGCTCGCGGGTACTGGAAAACCACACTGAACCCCGCTTGAGTGCTACGAATCACAAAACTATTCAGTACCTAAGAGAGTGGTACTACTCGTAAGTAAAAGCGACCCATGATGTTCCACGCGTGATGGTACTAATCAAAAGTAGTTTCATGGTTCTAATTCAATCATCCTTTGGTCGGCCCTTTTAGTCGCCTCTTACGACAAGGAGGGGGTACCGCGGGTGTGTTCTACATGTGCGTCCCCCACCCGCAGGGAGTAGTGTGTTTGGTCCGCGAGAGGTATTTTATTTCCCTCACGCGCCGCGTGGGAGTATCACCTCTCCCCCTGCTACGCCAGCGTAGTAGATTCGTGGCGGTCTTGTGCATCTTTAGGAGAGACTTTCGCCACATTCATGTCTTCCCGCAAAGTGTCGAGCAGCCCTCGTGGTCTGAGGCCCTCAGGACTTCTCGCAACTGAAGAACCGTTTCTACGTAGAGCGTGGCCGTACCATCGCAAACGATTCTCTCGCATTTTTTCAGGGATTGGGGCCACACCAAATGCCATCCCAACATCCTCATTTCTGACGTGATCCAGTCTAGTGAGTCCCATTGTCCAGCGAAACAATCTCCATGACATGCAGCTGTTGTTCGTGTCTTCTTGTAACTGACCAACACTCGGTTCCAAACAGTGACACTGGTCTAATGATGGTTCTATAGATTTTGACTTTCAGATTCGATCAAAACGGACTCCTGTTACTTGGCGCCACTTCATCCAGGCAGCGTTCATTCTACTTCAAACATGTAGGAGTGTGTCACCATCCTATTGGATAAGTGATACCAGATATTTCAATTGAGACACTGTGTATGTTAATTGACCTATCACTTTGTACCCCACGCTCTAGATACTCAGTCTCCCCGACGTTAAGTTTCAGGCTGTATCTGTCCAAGGAGTTTTTCCAACGTTGGACTAGTTGTTGCAAATCTTGCCGGAATTCAAAGGCGACTATAACATCATCAGCATTGAGTAGAGTCCAAGAGTATGAGTGGTGTTACAACTTCTGAGCTGATGGTGTCGAGACAGAGGATGACCGAGCTCGAAAGCTGCAGTCGATTGAGTGCGGCCAGTATCCAGTATTCGGGAGATAGCGGGTTTTTACCCCACTGTCAGCAGCCCTGAAGATGGTTTTCCATGGTTTACCCATTTTCACACCAGGCAAATGCTGGGGCTGTACCTTAATTAAGGCCACGGCCACTTCCTAACCACTCCTAGCCCTTTCCCGTCCCATCGTTGCCATAAGACCTATGTGTGTCGGTGCAACGTAAAGCACCTTGCAAGACAGAGGATGAAAATAATTGGAGATAGAGCGGTTCCCTGATGAACGCTAACTTGAATGCTTTTGTCCTGTTTAACTTATAATTTGCGGTTTTGTCATTTGACTATACTTGTTGCTTTTATCCAGCACTATTTCTAATTTTCACTGTGCGGCTATTTTTTTAAAAATATCAGTTCTCCGAAAGCGGGTATGGTTTCATAGACTTACTATCACCTCCCCATAACGTCTTCCTCCATAATGCTTTCTCCTTGCTACTTTCTTTATGATTCTCCCTTACAATGTATTATTTCATCCCTCTCAACTAAGTTGATCTCTATATTCTGCCATCCACTATGACACGCCGTTCCTCATTGAGGCGAGGGAGAAAACTCTGCTATCTTGGTTGAGGTAGTTGACGGCATCTGCCCTCCTCCATTTACTTCCGCTCGATGCGGCGTGTATTTGGAGTGACTGATGTGAAAAAAAAGGGCTTAAGTTGTATGCGAGTAAATGGAGGATTCCGTGAGGGCGAACGATACGTTTTACAAAGTCGTTCTTTGGAGAATTTGATTTGAATCTCTTTGCAATTAACACCCCTCTTCCCCTGTATTGTTGAGAATATTATTATGTTTGTTGTTAAAAGAGGCGTAACTTCTTTTGTTTCTGCTATTGACTTTACGTCGCACCGACACAGATAGGTCTTACGGCGATGATGAGTCAGGAAAGGGCTAAGAGTGGGAAGGAAGCGGCCGTGGCCTTAATTAAGGTACAGCATTTCCCTGGTGTGAAAATGGAAAAACACGGAAAACCATCTTCAAGGCTGCCGACAGTGGGGTTAGAACCCACTATCTCCCGAATACTGAGTACTGGCCGCACTTAAGCGACTGCAGCTATCGAGCTCGGTAAAAGAGGCGTAACAGCTAGGTCATTGGCACCTAGGGGTACAAAGTGCAAAGAAATGACACGATAATTAAAACTTCAAAACGTATCCACTGACTAGAATTTAAAACAAATGAAGATGAATAATGATGGTAAAATTAAAGTAATCAGTGGATCTAATTCGCAATGCCTTATTTTCGGTAAAATGAAAGATGATAGGTTATGGTAGAATAAGATATTGCCTTAAAATTCAATAATATATCATGTAAATGAATATTTAAAAAAAACATTAAAATAGACGAACACAAACTAAAAGAGGGTCAAATTAATAAAACGTGGTGAGCAATAATACAAAGACTAATACGAAACACTACATTTATATACGATAAAACAGACCATTGTCCCTCATAAAACGGATGACGAGGTCTGCTGACTGCTCGTCATTTCGCAGGATAAGGGAGATGTTACTCGGGAGTTTCAGACTTTGGCGCAGATCGACCAGGTCCACGCACTCCGTAAGGATGTGTACCACGGTAAGATGATCGCCGCAGCTACACACCGGAGAGGTTTTTTCAGTAAATAGGAGTACGTTACTATACCGTGGCCGATCTGAAGACGACACAATACTACTGCTTCCCTCCGAGAAGCCCGAAGGGAACTCCTCCATACCTTCGTTGTACCTTTTATCGCTCTCAGCTTATGTGGAAGTGGAGTGGCCTGCCACTCCATCTACCAGTGAGACATAAGCAAATGTCTCAGCTGAGAGTATTCATTTAGTGCAAACTGCAATACAATATAAAAATAACATAATACAGATAGTATATCAACAAAATTGGTCTCGCACAAATGAAAGATTAGATTCGTACATCTAAACCCTGAACCCAATCCACCGCTTCAGGAGTAGCTGAGTTCAGGTCCTCGAGGCTTCCAGGGAAGGCAGGGAGGGGTGAATCCAACACTGTGTGTTTCACTGTTCGTAGAATGATAGCACAGTCGGAGTAATGGCTGTCGAACCTCACTTATGAAGAACAGAAGTGGTTCTTCCCAAGCCACATCTGATACGGTTGAGCCTACTCCAGATGAACAGAGCCAGATGTGGAATCCGAATCACGGGGACGTGAATTTTCATTTCCAAAATCACTCTGCGTTGCCTGGTATTCGAACCACGTCCGCCACTTCGCTCCCCTTTATTACGAGTTCAGGTGTACTTGATACACTGAGCTACCTGAACGGTCATTTAGAGAGATATATTGTCCATTTCGACCACTGAACAGGTCTTCTAAGAACACCACGTCGTCCTTATTACCGTAATAAATTCTTCCGGAATGTATATGAATATCTCCCAAATTACACACATTAGCAGTAGCTTAGATAAAGCTGGACATGGTAATTATCTTAGGTGAGGTAACATGCAACAGTAATGTAATATATACATGCATCTACATGTGGTTGCAGACGATGAAAAGCGATCAGTGTGCCTATAGTGACACTAAGCAGGAAGAGAAAAATATACACTGTTTTGGTTTTTCCCAGCCAGCGTATTTCAGAATTAGTAATCGACAAGTGTAAAGAAGTGAAATCAATCATACATAGGTACAGATAAAGTTGTAAAGTTTTACTCGGAATATTTATTTAGAATATCTCACAAACATTTTTGACTTTACTGTATATTTCCAATCATATTTTAGCGAAGACTGGGAAAGATGTAGTGTAATCCTAGCATTTGTGAGCACTAAAATTGGAAAGAGGGAAACAAACTGAGGATTATCAACGTGGAAGAGGGTTGAACCGTGGTTGGTGGGTTGGGCGGCAAGGACGTGGAGGAACGTTTGAAACGGGGCTAACTATTTGTCGTAGATAAGCGAGGAACTGTCAGGAACATGCTGAATTCTCAATTTTCATTCTGACTACTTGGTAGGCTATCGTGGAAGAGACGTTTAATATCCTGTACCTACTATCGTAATTAGCTCCTGGAATAGACGGGTGTGTTCTAATTATTCTCACCTACAGAATAAAGATACGGTACCGGTTTATCAATCATCATCAATCAGTCACTACTGATCTGCGTTTAGCGCAGTTGCTCAGGTGGCAGATTCCCTATCTGTTGTTTATCTATTAATTACATAATTTCAAAGAAATTGGAAATTTATTGAATATCTCCCTTGATCAATTACTCCAATCCCTAATTCCTCTCTCTATAAACGAATATTTATCCCAATTTGCCCTCTTAATTCCAACTTTATCTTCATATTTTGATCTTTCTTACTTTTAAAAACACCACTCAAACGTAATCGTCTACTACTAATCGTCCACGCCAGTCTCCACTGACAGCTCGGAACATACCACTTAGTCGAGCAGCTCGTCTTTCTTCTCAGCGCAAAACTTTGCAACATTTTCGTAATGCTACTCTTCTGTTGGAATACACCAAGAACAAATCGAGCTACTTTTCTCGGACTTTTTCCAGTTCTCAAATCAAGTAATCCTGGTGAGAGTCCCATACACGGGAACCATACTATAGTTGGGGTCTTACCAGAGACTTATCCGCCCTCTCCTTTACAGTAGGAGTCTTAGAAAAAGGTATCAGAAGATGATGTTCACTTTCCGTATATGGAGTTACAATATTACATTCATAAACTTTGATATTTTTCTCCATACAGCAGAACTCCGTTTATTAGGTTCTTAACGACATTGGCTCCGATCCAAATTAATAAAAATTGGCACTTTTATTGTGCTGGGGTTGGTAACGGATTATGATTATCATAATTGACGGGAATGAGATCACGTGCCACTTTACGTTGGCCAATAGGAATGCAAGTAGTTACTTCAGTCATGGAAAAAGGCGGGTGCTGCTCTTTATTACGTTACAAAGTAAATGTACTTCTGGCGGGGGGATGATGGGTACCTAGACATCGAAATGAACACATATCCCCCTCTAAAAGGAATTCCAATTAAGATATGCATTATTGTCACTTCCATATAATGTTATAAACTTTGAGCTGCGAAATGTCAACTTATACCTAGACTCGATATACAGAATGGTCGAAACAATGTGAACCGAAGAGATGAGCGTTAGGGCTTTGGTCATACTGATAAATAATTTTTTTAAATACCTCAATATCTTGCGCCGTTGTCATTTTATCAGCTGATGACATTAACCAATCAGATCGCTTCGCGGGCGAATTCAAATGGGCTTTACGAGGCGGTGTTGCTAAACCTGCACGTGGGTTGGTCGGGCTTGTGAGCCATGAGCATCAAACACAAAAACACCGCAGCGTGCTTGCTGTAGGCCAAGCCTATCAGCAGGGAAGTCCTTGTTCAAGCTCCACCCCTGGAGAAGTTTAAATCTTCTACTGGCGCTCTCAAGCCGGTCATAAGCCACGTGCCGATTTAGCAACACCGCCTCGCAAAGCCCATCTGAAATCGCCCGCGAAGCGATCTGATTGGGTAACTGCAGCGCCGTAGACAGCTTGACGGGCCCCGGGCATAAAATTTGCCCCCCCCCCCCGTTTCACTCAAAAATGTCCCGGGCGAGAAAATTTCGCTGACCTCCCTTAGTAAAACATTGGCGACCACGGGCCCTTAGCTGAGTCCTAACATTACTTCCACTTGCTTGTGCCAGGCTCCTCACTTTCATCTATTCTATCCGACCTCCCTTGTTCTTTTTGACCCCGACGGTATTAGGTTTGTCAATAATAGGGAGCCTTTCATTTTCACGCCCTTCGTGGCCCTTGTCTTCCTTTGGCCGATACCTTCATTTTTCGAAATGTCAGATCCCTTCCAAATCTTCACTCTGATTAGTGTTAAGGGCTGAAATACGTGAGCGCTCACTGAAATAATACTGAAACTTGCCATAACGTGTGTATTTTTTTTTTTTTTTGCAAGTTGCTTTACGTCGCACCGACACAGATAGGTCTTACGGCGACGATAGACAGGAAAGGGCTAGAAGTGGGAATGAAGCGTCCGTGGCTTTAATTAAGGTACAGCCCCAGCATTTGCCTGGTGTGAAAATGGGGAAACCACGAGAAACCGTCTTCAGGGCTGCCCACAGTGGAGTTCGAACCCACTATCTCCCGAATACTGGATACTGGCCGCACTTAAGCGACTGCAGCTATCGACCTCGGTACCATAACATTTATCACAATATCTATTATAACATGAAAGATAGAAATGCACCAATTTTACCATGTCAATTCAAAGCCATTCTGATTCTAATGGATTGCAATTTATAGTATTTAGACTTTTAGTTTCTTGTAAGGAATTTTTTGAATATGAGAAATTTTTCAAGGTCTTATTGAGACATGTCGTCATGTTGGTACACAGTACTACTGAAGTATTGGTACCACTGCTTCCAAATTATCACCACATATTCATAGATGAATGGAAGTCTTGAGACTGTAGAATTTTAACATAAATATTTATGTCTTCATTTATAAGTTAAAATTTAATTTTAAAATATTGTAACTTTTAGCAACAAAGAAAGGTTTATAGGAAACACAATTTAGAAGCAACATTAAAAATTCTAGAGTTTTAGTATCGCAGTACAGTCATACATGAGTGTGCAAAATTTCATATCTCTAGGTAGAATAGTTTAGGAGCATTATATACCTAAAGGTGAAAAGAAAAAAAAGAGAGTTTTCTGGAAGCTGCATTCAAAGTTTGTGCTTCACTCACACCTGTCTCAGAACATTGCACGTCCATATTCTTCTTGCTGCTGGCTCATCTTCTCTATTCCTTTTTCTGTTTCTTTTTTTGAATTCTACCTTTCTTAGTGGATTCTGCACTTGCTCTTGGGGATTTGATTGATTGACTTGATTGATTTGATTGACTAAGTATGTCAATAGCGGAGTTTGAAAAGCGGGGCGTGGCAAAAACAAGGCTTCACATTATTCTTAATTTTTTGGTGAAATCAAATAAGAATGCATATATATCGTACATATTCTTCTTCAGGAAGGAGCGCTTTTCAAATTAAGAGCAAAATATTTTTTTTTTTCGAAATTTCCGTTCTATTCACGTACTTCTGCCCTTAAAAGAGGATGGTTGCCTACTTGTAGGCCTACTTCCTCTTAAAATAATGATCACCACCACCAGCAAATTATAATAGTTGCTCGTGGTGACTGATGCTATAATATTACCTCTAATCTAATCAAAACGAAAACCAAACAGTTCAAAAACTCTAACAAGTAAACAAGTAATTACTACGCGGATGCGATCACAAAACTAGAAAACTAGATCCAAAACCTAACGGACAAGCAAACTCCGCTGTAAATGACAATATGAGCAATTAACATTGTTTAAACAAGAAAGGAAGGGCGATGACACGAACGGTGGAGAGGGTGTTGGTCAGGCAGTCTCACCAACCGCACGCTCTTCCCCTGCAGACAATAGTCCGGTTTCTTCACAACACGCTAAAACCTATCCTTTTCTATGATTACTTACAAACACAAGAATATAACGATAACCGCTAATAAATTGCAGGCGTTCCGCAACTACGACCGGACATTTTTGGTGGCTTATTTCATTTACTCTTCACTTTTTTTAGTCATTTACTCATTTAGTGGTTTTTTTTTTTCAAAGTACGGTTCGGGCCTCCGTCCCCGAAGGAAGAACCAGGCCCGGAAGAATGACCAGAGAAAACCGGTCTGTCTACGGCCCTGGTAACTTCAGCAGCTGATAAAATGGCAATGGCGCGACATATCGACGTAATATTTTTCAAATTATTTATCACTCTGACCAACACTCAAACACTCATATACTCGGTTCACGTTGTTTCCGAGCACCCTCTGTTATTTTTATGTTTTTGCGCGAAATCTGTGGGGCCCCTTGAAGGCCCGGGCCCGCCTCCATTCGACGCCCCGTAGGCCGTAACGTTACGGCCCTGGGCGGAGATTATTCTGGGCACCGAACCTCGACAGTGGATCGACATTGACGATACGGCATGTCTGATAAGGGAAACACGGTGTAGAAGAAATATTACTCCATGATGGTCGCCAACCTACTGTAAGGAGACGGCACAAGAAGAAGAAGAAGAAGAAGAAGAAGAAGAAGAAGAGTATGTATGGTCAGTATTAGTTCATGTATTCCCTTTTCACCTCACAGATCAAACGTAAGCCAGCGATAAAATTGGATTTCTGTACCTAAAAGTACGCTGGCTAGTTTATAGAATATCCCCATTATTAGATTTATCAGTTTCCAAAGTTGTCCGAGAACAGCAAGTATGCTGTATTTTCTATAACTTTGTGATTACCTCGGAACACGAACTTCCATCTTTCAGAAGCACGGTGAGAAAGTATCTAAGTGGATATAAATGCGAAGTAATGAATTGTGGTTGTGGTGAAAAGCTATATTTAAACGGTCGGTCGGCGAGCTCAGATAAGAAAGAACGTGATTGTTAAAGAGGAACTCGCTGCCTAGATGCTGATATTAACACGTCTCTCTACAGGAAGTCTGGATTTTAATAGCTTGAAGCCAGGTCGACCTGCTCAACAAACCTTACAGATGATTTTTGACATAGAATAAGTCTCTTGTTTCGCCCCACTAACGGCTCCCTTGGTAAAAAAAAATATCCACAGTTCTAGCCCTTCAGGCAAGCAACTCGCTGTTGAAAACGTCCTAGGGATATGAGCTACGAATTTTAGTTAAATAAAATATAATAAACTATGGCAATATATTCTTTATTTATTCCTAAAACACTCCTTTTCTTTATCATCGTTATATGGTCGATTGCATTAGCAGTTAGCCTTTTTCTACCACTACGAGCGCTAATGTGAGCCAATGCATTGTTTCGCTTAAGCACCACTACGAGCGCTAATGTGAGTCGTCAATGCACTGTTTCACTTAAGCACCACTACGAGTGCTAATGTGAGTCAATGCACTGTTTCACTTAAGCACCACTACGAGCACTAATGCGAGTCAATGCGGAGTCTCACTTAAGCCCTTATACCTACATTCGGGACATTTTTCAAAAATTAAATATCGCCTGAGGGTATTGAACCAGGGAACACATTACAGAAAAAAACGAGCAAAGGAACAAGCGAGTTTAGGCTGGAAGTGAACTTTGACATTTTTAAAAGTTCGATATAGCTATCTAAGACTCAAAATTTGAAACCTTCCCGTGTCTTTTAGACCTTCAATTGTCGACACAATTGAGGAAATTGCTTAACTTTACGTTTATGGTAGTATGGAGACCCCTACTTTATCAGCTAAGAAAACCTTTCAACATTAAAATTAGTGTGTTCCAAAACAGCGTAAACCAAATTTCCTTATATAATTTCTAAACTGCACAAGCTAGCAAACATGTAATTAAGTTGAAGAGAAGAAGGTCCGCCGAGTCCACGGAAATCGAGCTTAATTTCGGATGACGAAGAAGTGAGCGGTGCGCACTAAGCAAAGCGCAGCAAAGGAAAGTCATCTCTGTAAAGCCCATGAAGGCCCCGGGATGGGTGGAAGGTAAAGTCTTCCAGCATCCGTAACCTCGGCATTTGATGAGGTAGAGTGGTTAGCTCTACGCCTGGCCGTCTTTGCCCTCAGGAATTAATCTGCTACTCATTTTTTGTGTAGGATGAGTCACATATAGTATAGACAATACAAGACACTTCGGGATTTAGCCTTGTGAAAATGGGAGATAATTCGCAAGTGGTGCTCCTAGTGGCGTGACCTGGAAATTCGCGCTAAATTAAAATATTAATGGAAATTCATATACGGAAATGGACAAATCAATTACGTCTAGAAAGAAAGTGTTACTAAGATCTTAACTTCAAAGTTGCTAAACCAATTCTGGACAAATGAAAGAATTATTTTACAGGTTAATATTTAAAGACTGAAATTAGACATGTAATCAAGATGTGAAATGCACTGCTCTGAAAGGGCTTGAACTTTCATGTATGCATTACATTCTTTTTGCTTTAGCATTCCTGCCTGAACATTTCGGGTTAGATTTGTCTACTCCCTCATATAAAAAAAACATCGTATCATCAGCAGACACTTGTCAATAAACAGAATGGCACATTCCTGTCTTTTGGAAGGGACGGTAGCATTTGATGTTTAATTTTTTGGGAGATTCTGTGTTGGTACAGTAACGGGTTTAATATGAGGAGAGAAAAGCATGAAAATGCTATCAACAGTTATGTTTTGAGGAATATTTACGTGCAATTACTCGCTCCCCCTGTCTTCCTCTACTCCACTTGCTCATAGGCAACGCAGACCCACGGTGTCGCTCATGTAGTGGTACTAATCACAGGCAACGCCCTGACCCGTGGTGTTCCTCAAAACGCAGACCCATGATGTCCACAACCAGATGCTGAAACACCCCAGCGAGTGTAGCCTCTTTTGTTCTGCTTGGGGTGTTCCAACGGAACCTGGACAGAGGGGACCCTCCGTCATAGTGGCGGATGCTATGCACGGGTAGTGTAAACCCATAGTGATCCATCCACAGACCCATCGTATTCCTCCCATAATGGTACTAATCGCAAAAAAAATCTACTCATGGTGTTCTTCGCGTGATGGTATTAATCACAGGTAATATCATGGTTCATGGCTCTTACGACAGCAGGGGATACCGTGGGTGTATTATTCGTCTGCGTCGCACACCCACAGGGGTTACAGCGCTGTTTTGACTAACGTGCTATCTTCCGAACGTTGTAAACTTCTTTTTACAAAATCCTGATTCAATGAATATAGATTACTATGGTCGTAACTTATGTCAATATTTAAATCCTGTGTCACAGGAGGAAATCACTGACAACTTAAACGAGAGACAGAAGAAAGCAGACGTGAAATAAAACCTTCATGTATGAACAAGTGCCCTGTTCATTATACTGTGCAGTATTTAACCTCGGAGCCTGTTTTATAATTCGTAGCCACACGATATCCTTCAGATATCTGCTATTGTAAGAACGAACACAGCTAGGTGAGGGCCATGACTGATAAGGAAGGCGATAACCTAGTAAACCTGTCCTTAACTTGACGACAATCGACAGCGCCTTAAGCGTGCTGCTTTATGACCAAGGCAGTCTCATGTTCCTAATGACATAGTTCTCATTTACCTACCTTCTCTGACCTAATATTAATAGGCGTATTTAATGTTTCTTTGGGTTATAACGGACGCTAGAGTGCGAATTGCGCTCTGAAAATTGGTTCATTGAACAGTTCCCTCCTCAGTCATGTTTCCCGACGTAATACTAAGGTTCTATGATTAAGATTCCTGTAACTGCTTTGTATTTTTAGGGGGAGCTGGAACCTCCCACCTCTCTAATGTTCTATGTATGTTAGGTATTCAGCCTGAAGGCTAGTATGATCCTCCACAGCTCCGCCAACAGCTGTCAGCTAGGCGTCACTGAAAAGATGTACTAAGGAAAAAAGGAGTGAGGTAGTTTCCCGTTGTTTTCCTCACTGAGCCGGAAGTTGCTACTACATATCAGTCTGCCAAGCCCACTGAAATGCATGCACCAACCGACCCTATGAGCGATATTTTCATACCATTCATAACAGGGACTGGCTGCATAAGGAATGGTATTACTAGCATCACTCATACCTCGGCCACTTTCACGTTGTCAAAGCCAAGGATGAGACTGGAACAGGTCAATGAAAGTAACAAATTTATTCTAGCCCATACCAGAAGACATAGTGCACTGTAAACACTACATCTAGCCAGCAAAGGCATTCTCTAATGTAAAATTATTAATTATTCATGCGGCTTCTCTCAATAATTGTATATATTCAAAATTAACTATATATACTAGAGCTATAGGTGATACTTACCCGAACATTATTTTATCAATTTTTTAATCTTTATTTACAGTAGTAACTAGCATATTATGTACCCGTTCTTCGCACAGGAATTGGTGATCGATTTCATGTTTCTTTCTTTTTTCTTTTTTTTTTCTTTCCTATTTGCTTAACGTCTCACCGACACGGATATGTCTTATGGCGACGATGGGACAGGAACGGGCTAGGACTGGGCAGGAAGCGGCCGTGGCTTTAATTAAAATACAGCCCCAGCATTTGCCTGGTGGGAAAATGGGAAACCACGGAAAACCATCTTCAGGGCTGCCGACAGTGGGGTTCGAACCTACTATCTCCCGAATACTGGATACTGGGCGCACTTAAGCGACTGCAGCTATCGAGCTCGGTGATTTCACGTTTCCTTCGTGAATTTGTGCGAAGTTGCATGCCTGTATTCAAACATTTAATATGGCATATTAAACTGAAGTGCGATAAAACTGAACAAAGTGGAGACAGAATGGGGCGGATCACAGAGTTTATTGAACAATACAGTGCCTGGTCCGAAGTTGTCATTCTCCCTATTTCTCGGTGACATATTGCTGTTCATCTGAAATCGAGAGTGGCGCTTGGCCGTGGCTGAAACCAATCGTTGACGATAAGGCGATAACCTCCCTTATTATCTGAAGAGTAAAATAACTCTCTAGTTAAACCATTTAATACCGAGCTCGATAGCTGCAGTCGCTTAAGTGCGGCCAGTATCCAGTATTCGGGAGATAGTAGGTTCGAACCCCACTGTCGGCAGCCGTGAAAATGGTTTTCCGTGGTTTCCCATTTTCACACCAGGCAAATGTTGGGGCTGTACCTTAATTAAGGCCACGGACGCTTCCTTCCCACTCCTAGCCCTTCCCTGTCCCAACGTCGCTATAAGACCTCTCTGTGTCGGTGCGACGTAAAGCAACTAGCAAAAAAAAACAAAAAAAAAAAAACAACAACATTTAATCCAACTTGAAATGACATGACAGTCTATGAAACAGCCCAGTAATGACAACTCCCTTACAATCCTTCTATAGAAAAGGACCACATGGTAATTTTTTTTTTTAGATATTAATTTCCGTTAAGGCAGGTAGATTTCCATTAACTTTGGTTGTGTATATTTTTGTGGGAGTGCAAAATCACGGTTTCGTATGAACCCCCAGCCAATGCAGGGATTTCTATAAAATATTGGCCCTAAAATGTATCTAAGTACAGATGGACTCTAAATATGAAGTTGCCAGGCTGAGTGGCTCAGACGGCGGAGGCGCTGGCCTTCTGACCCCAACTTGGCAGGTTCGATCTTGGCTCAGTCCGGTGGTATTTGAAGGTGCTCAAATACGTCAGGCTCATGTCGGTAGATTTACTGGCACGTAAAAGAACTCCTTCGGGACAAAATTCCGGCACCTCGGCTTCTCCTAAAACCGTAAAAGTAGTTAGTGCGGCGTAAAGAACATTATTATTGAAAAAATGCCTTTGCTGGCGAGATGTAGTGTTTAGAGTGCACTATGTCTTCTGGTATGGGCTAGAATAAAATTGTTACTTTCATTGACCTGTCTCAGTCACATCCTTGGCTTTGACAATATGAAAGTGACCGAGGTATGAGCCATGCTAGTAATAGCATTGGTTAAGCAGCCAGTCCCTGTTATGAATGGTGTGAAAATATCGCTTATAGGGTCGGTTGGTGCATGCATTTCAGTGGGCTTGGCAGACTGATATGTAATAGCAACGGCTGGCTCGCTGAGAAAAGCAACGGGAAACTACCTGACTCCTCATTTTAGGTACATATTTCTGGACTTTTCAAACCCCTTCATCAGCCTATTATACAATATCAACATAACGAAAGAAGAACCGTTCCACTCTATATTACTACATTCCACTTAAAATATCTAAAACCCTGGCTGTGTTATTAAAATGTTACACGGGTACCCGTTAAAAGATTATGCTTGTCATTCAAACAGTTGTCACAATTTAAAAGTGTGCCATATTTCTTCATTTCTGTTACGTATAATTACACATAAATGCGGGTGGGCGGAGGTAAGATTAAACCTATAACATTATTGCGTCCTTATTACGTACTGTTTCAGTGGAAATCAATAAGTCATTTTATTAATTTTTGCTTGTAGATTGTGAGGAGCAACCCGGCTGACTAGTAATAATAGAAAAAGAAATAGGGATCAGCCGTAGACATACAAAGATAGGATAATAATAATAATAGTAATGTATCAGTGGAGAAGCTTTTTATTTGGACTGGTCGTAAGAGTAAAAAAGGGGGGCGGGAGCAGTGCAGCAACATCAAGTGACAGATGAACTATCAATTTTAACAGTTAGAGATTCCGAATAGAAGTGTAGAAATACGGTGATTCTTTCACAAATTATGACAACTGTTTGAATGACAAGCATAATCTTTCAATGAGTATCCGTGTAATATTTTAATAACAAGTGGAATGTATCAATATAGAATGGAAATATTCTTTGATATGTGATGATGATATTGTATACTTGGCTGATGAAGGGATTGGTAAAGTGCCAAAACTTGTACCTAAAATAAATATGTTAACGATAATTAATTGTTATATATGTCATTATTGATAAAGCCTCCGTGGCTCAGACGGCAGCGCGTCTGCCTCTCACCGCTAGATACCGTGGTTCAAATCCCGATCACTCCATGTGAGATTTGTGCTGGACAAAGCGGAGTTGGGACAGGTTTTTCTCCGGGTACTCCGGTTTTCCCTGTCATCTTTCATTCCAGCAACACTCTCCATTCTCATTTTCATAGCATCTATTAGAATAAATCACTTTGGGATCGGCGATCCCATCACTATATATATATAGGCTTCATTCATGACATCCCTGACCCGGTCACTGACTAGAAAACAGATTGTAGGTTTTCATTTTTCATGTAAGTATTGATAAGGTGGACCGTTATAATAGTATGTATTCCTGTTAACACTAAGTCGTCTTTTTTATTTTATAATTTGTTTTACGTGGCACCAACAGATAGGTCTTATGACGACGATGGGACAGGAAAGGCCTAGTAGGAGAAGGAAGCGGCCGTGGCCTTAATTAAGGTACAGCGCCAGCATTTACCTGGTATGAAAATGGGAAATGGGAATGCCGATAGTGGGCCTCGAACATTCTATCACCCGGATACAAACTCACAGATGAGCGCCCCTAACCGCGCGGCCAACTCATCCGGTAGCCTTCTTTTTAAAATAGTTCATAGTGCAAGGAGGGTTTCTCTTCTTCTCTTCCCTTCTGTTAATAAAGTCTCCAGAAATATCGCCATAGTCATAGTTTCTTGCAATGATATTGCACAGTTTCTGTTTCATTCTTTCTTCTATTCTCTTGAGAATTTTCCCCCTATGGGTGGGGGCGGTGGAATAACACCCACGGTATTCCCAGCCTGTCGTAAGAGGCGACTAAAAGGGGGCCTCAGGGGCTCTGAACTTTGGAGCGTGGGTTGGCGACCACGGGGCCTACAGCTGAGTCCTGGCATTGCTTCCACGTACTTGTGACAGACTCCTCACTTTCATCTATCCTATCCGACCTCTCTTGGTCAACTCTTGTTCTTTCCCGACCCCGACTCTATTAGGTTTGCGAGGGCTAGGGAGTCTCATTTTCACGCCCTTCGTGGCCCTTGTCTTCCTTCGGCCGATATCTTCATTTTTCGAAGTGTCGGACCCCTTCCATTTTTCCCTCTGATTAGTGTTATATAGAGGATGGTTGCCTAGTTCTACTTCTTCTTAAAACAATAATCACCACCACCACTCTTGAGAATTTCTGTTGGTATGTCGTCCAGTCCTGTTGCTTTGTTGTCCTTTAATTGCTTTAGCGCTAGATCAAATTCTTCCCGTATGATTATTGGCCCTTTACTGTCAACTTCCTCCATCTGTTTTCAGTCTCAACATAGTTTGAAATTGGCATTTCTTAGCTGTTGCCTTAAAACTATTTTCTAATTTCTTGCAATCAAATTTCTTTTACAGAAAGTTATTATACTTGTGACAAAAAAGAATAGCGTTCAATATGTTGTTTATGAAAATATACTCCACTAGTACGCAAAATTTTGTCCATATGTCTTCCACTGTTCTTGAATTACGATGAAAACCACGTGCAAAAATGGTGGTTATAGATAAATATCCTGACATTCTGAACGCTATTGTACATGAGTATATTGATAGTAAATCCGGCTCGGTGAGGAAAGCAACGGGAAACTACATCACTCCTCATTTCTCTAGTACGCCTCTTCAGTGATGCCTACGCCATCTATGACAGCTGATGGCAGAGCTGTTGAGGACCCCACCAGCGTTACCGCTGACAGACTGAAGATACACGTTAGGGTTATAGCTTTGATCAGTTTTTTAATTATTTGTCCGTGACACAATATTAAGAAACTAAATTATTGAAGATGTAGTGAATGAACTTAAGGAACTGTTTGTAGCAGTAGGATTTCCTAAACAGGTGATATAATGGCTTTGAAAGTTCCACATTACAATTGTTTAAGTGACACTCAAGTTCGAATCTTGTTCTTCCAAACATGGCACAGTCAAACAGTAAATGGTTCCCCGTTTGTGATGATCCAGAAAAGTGCAAGTAATTGCCGGCAATGTTAATTTTGAAGCGATCAAAGTAGCACTTGAACTTTCCATTGCCGTAGAGAAACTGAGTGAGAATGAATTCGGGCACTAATGTTTTACAATGAAGTCGGCTGGGATACAAGTCACAATATGGACACATACAAATACAGAATTTGAAGAATTGAAGAAGATTTCATAAACTTCACCATATTAAAGAGAAAAGAATATTCTTTCGTTTTTTGCTAGTTATTTTACGTCGCACCGTCTCATGGCGACGATGGGATAGGAAAGGGCTAGGACTAGGAAGGAAGTGGCCTTAAGGTACAGCCCCAGCATTTGCCTGGTGTGAAAATGGGAAACCACGGAAAACCATCTTCAGGGCTGCAGAGAGTGGGGTTCGAACCCACTATCTCCCGGATGCATATTTCATGTTTTAAAAGGCAATTTTGCGTCGTCTTCCCTATGGAAAGAAGAGAGCGAGAAATATTTGATAACCAACATGCATGTGGTGTGTATTTGTGATAGTTGGGTGTAAGAAAAAGGACATAAGCCTAAGTGTCTTGGAAGTATTTCAAACCAGCCTCAAATTCTATGAATAGAAATTGAAACAGGGTCATCCAAGTGAAGCATGTATGGCAACCTCAAGAATACAGTGAGAGAATCAACATCCTTCACCGTCCAACAACTGAAGAGAACAGTTATTTGTACAGAGTATCTCCGTGAACATACGCAGACGATTATATCCACATGAAGTACTGCCCGAGTCGACTTACAGCTGTCTGGATGTTTGGAAACAGGGAAAGTTACCTTGTAACTTGCCAAGTTCAAACTCGAGAATGCCAATATGAAGTCGAGAGGCTCCTGTGGCTCACGTAACAGTCGCTTCTTATTTCATTGGAAGTTTACTATCTCGAGAACCTGGATATTACTCTCAAAACTTCTCTTCAGAAACCTGGAGATCATTGCGTCACAAAATTGGTATCCGAGTCTTTCGGCTGAGAAAATGAGTGGTAGGGCAAGTTGGAACCATTTCTACCCTGTAATAATAATAATAATAATAATAATAATAATAATAATAATAATAATAATAATAATAATAATAATTAAGGTTCCTAGAAGGAAACCGTAATTTAATTTCATC
This sequence comes from Anabrus simplex, assembly GCF_040414725.1. Lineage (NCBI taxonomy): Eukaryota > Metazoa > Arthropoda > Insecta > Orthoptera > Tettigoniidae > Anabrus > Anabrus simplex. The sequence goes on from NC_090268.1 coordinate 38,405,779, forward strand.
GACTGCAAATGTTAAAACATTTCAGTTCTTGAAGTCTTTAGGCTTTTCCTATCGTTAAATTACCAGCGTTTCGCCCCAGTGAAACGGTGGGCTTATCAGTTGGAATGCTACAACTTTCCAAGACGCTGGCGCTTGTGCGCCCTTGAGACACCACTGCAAGCCCCCTCTGTAGGACAATGCAGTGACGGTGCACCAGGGGAAGAATGTGCCTCCACTTGTATAAATGCCTGCCTTTGGCCTAATTAAAAAAAAAGGTTCCTAGAAGGAGTCGAAATTGTGCTCTTCAGTTCATGAAGTCAAAGCGTCCCCATTGGAATCAGTGACAGGATATCCCCATTGCTCACGATGGCTGTTAAAATCACCTAGATAGACAGCAGGACGAGGGTATGGTTGAATGACATGTGCTGGGCATGTGGAAGCAGGAGGTTTATAGATACTGATGACTAACATATATCTTGATTTCAATGGAATGGACATCATCTCTTGTGCTTGTGGAGATCAGGGAGGCATTTTTTACTCTATTTCGTACATATGTTGCAGTTCTGTATGCATGATTGAATGCTGCACCTAGAAGTTCAAAGCAAATTGTAAAAAAAATATTGTTATATATTTATTTATTTATTTATTTATTTATTTATTTATTTATTTATTTATTAGAACATTAACATATACAGTTCACATGAAGGGAATGACTCAGATATCGAAACATCTAACGAAACCTTGTACTCGTGAAGCCTCTTCGAATGACAATTTCTTGAATATTTATTATTATTATTATTATTATTATTATTATTATTATTATTATTATTATTACTGTACCGGGCGATACACCCCCACGCCGCTAATTCAAACTTTGCGCCAGTTGAAACTCCTCTACTGGAGGAAGTCTGAACTTATCTAATGTGTTAATTTTCAAGTTACTCAGAAGATGTCACTACTTGGAAATTTTGAAGTTTCTGAACTGGGTGGTTTTCGGTGTATTTTTGTTTTGCCTGTAGTAAGAAGTGTGGACATTCTCTTCCAGATGGCACTACTGAAGAACTACAATTATGCACCCTAGTGCGAAGTGAAAGAACAATGTTTTTGGAGAAATTTTGAGTTCATAAGTTTGTTCTTTGTTAACTTTCTTTCACTTATTGTTTATGTTGGCAATATTAACCCCTTCTTTCCGCCAGGTTTGAATTTAGCCAATCCCGAATTTCCTTAATTTATGACCAATCAGGTGTATCTTCTTCAACTTGGATATGTTGCTTAACCCTAGCCAATAAAATTCCTGTGGGAGGGTGTTCTCATTCCTGAAACGCCTCGAACTTTCCGCGAGGGTATTTAAACTGCTGATTTTCGGGTCTCTGCGCCACTTCAGTAACATCCTTCAGTGTGTAAAGTACATAGCAGGGGGCGGGAAGCGCCTCTTTCTTCGGGCAGCAGTTCAGTCATCAGGTAATGGCCGTTTAATAACTTCCTTTCTTGTCAGCTCAGCAGTTTAACTCTCGGGGCAGGTCCGAAGCCTTTCCGCCATGTAACTTTTCCCTAAAATGTAGAGACACTTAGTATCTATTCTATCTTTTAAACTACATATTGGGATAGAGAGTGCTTAACCCTCTCGATCTCCCACTCATATTGCATTGAGGTGAACTTATTTTCACAACCGTTTCTTCCTTAACGTAATGTAAATTGTTTCCTTCTAATAGTCACCTCTTTAGTATGGGATTAGCCCTTGCAGTAACGGCCTAGTGCCAAGTAGGTTTTATATAAAGTGTATTAGGAGTGCAAGAAAGCCTCCTTTCAAGTTGATATTTTAGAGGCCATGTAATATTTCTGTTTCTTCTCTAAATAGGCCTCAGTAGGTTGGGTATTTTTACCCCTGTTTTCATGTCCTTGGAGGACAACTTGAACGTGGAGTTTGGTGTGGCCTTTGATAGGCTTAAATTTTGAGAGCGGGTTGCTCTTTCTTGAAAATTGAGTTGTTGTATGCCTCGAGGAGGCTTTACCGTGTAAAGAGGAGTAAGTGCTCCTAGGCATGATTGGGGTTTTCTGCCCCTCTGTTGAATCTTGTTTTTGGGTGAAGTTGGGCTAATTGCTCAAGAATTGTGTGTCCGGGGCTCGAAGCCCAAATCCTGTAAATACTGTAATTGTACTTTTGTTGTCTTGCTATTCTTGTTATTTCTTGATTTTGCAAAAAAATATAACCTTGTTAAATTTTAAACTAACTTTAACTTAGTATTTTGAGACCTGTTCACCCCCGACCCTTCTTTCACCTCTACCTACCGCGGAAAACTCCGTAACAATTATTATTATTATTATTATTATTATTATTATTATTATTATTAATACTATTATTGTATAGCATTCTGCCAAGTGGCAGGTCCGTACGGAGAATTTCTGATGCAGTGTTCCCTGTTTTCAGCTTCTTCCTTCTGTCTGCTATAATCTCCTCCCATCTTTCATGTCATCCAGACGTTGAATTATTTTTCTTCCTCGTCCTGCATTTCCTTTGATCTTCCCTTGGATGACGTTATGTACGACGCCCCTCGTGTCTAAGTATGTGCCCAATCCAGTTGGCCTTCCGCTGAAGAATTGTATACAGAATAGTTTTCTTCTCTCCTATTCTTCTGTCACCCGATCTGTCCTCTTGATCTTCTCTATTCTCCTCCAACATCACATTTCAAAACTTTCCAGATATTTTTGCTCCGTCTTTCTCATGGCCCACGTCTCTGCTCCGTACAGTGCAATGCTCCAGATGTAGCACTTCAGTTTCTTTCTAGTTCAAAGCTCAATTTGCTGGTCAACTGGGTCCTTTTCTTGTAGAGTGCGCCTTTGGCCATGACGATTCTTGCTCGAGTTTCATTTGTACAGTGGGCATCCTTTATCAGCAAGCTTCCCAAATACTTGAACTGCTTCACATTCTCCAGTTCTGGATCATCAACAGTTATTCTGTCCGGCTGGTTAGCGTGCTGGCCTTTGGTCACAGGGATCCCGGGTTCGACTCCCAGCAGGGTCGGGAATTTTAACCACAATTAGTTAATTCCGCTGGCGCGGGGCTGGGTGTATGTGTCGTCTTCATCATCATTTTATCCTCATCACGACGCGCTGGTCGCCTACGGTCGTCAAATCAAAGGGCTTGCATCTGGCGAGCCGAACTTATCCTCGGACACTCCCGGCACTAAAAGCCATAGGCCATTTCATTTCAACAGTACCCTCAAAGGTTTCTCCCATTTTGATATCCTCACCACTTGTCATTTTTCAATGTTGATTTAACGTTAGTATAAGGTGTCATTAATCACCCTGATATTCAGTGTCAAGTTTATTGCGTCTTTCAGATTGTAAAACGTCGTAGGCCTTCATAATTTGTTAGGGATCCAACTTTTTGCGCACTCGCTCTTTGGAATGGTGTATATATATATATCGCGGGCGAGTAGGTCAAGCGGTTAGGAGCGCGCGTCTGTAGCTTGCATCCGGGATATAGTGGGTTCGAATCCCCCTGTCGGCAGCCCTGAAGATGGTTTTCCGTGGTTTCCCATTTTCACACCAGACAAATGTTGGGGCTGTACCTTAAGTAAGACCACGGCCGCTTCCTTCCAACTTCTAGGCCTTTCCTCTCCCATCGTCGCCATAAGACCTACCTGTGTCGGTGCGCCGTAAAGCCACTAACAAAATAAAAAAAGAGAGAGAAATGTAATGGTATAGGAAGGAAATGATGAAGTTCAAGAGCATGACGTAGACCGCACACCGTGTAAATGGCGGAAATGGTAGGAGTCTGACACTTCGCCGCATGTTTCCTTTCTTGTTCTTGAAACTAAAGCAATCGGGACGTGATGAGCACACCATTAACTTGCCGACATAAGCAATGCAATGTAAACTGCGTTTTACAGACGGATAGGTTCGTATTTACTATTTGATCAAGTGTACATCAGGGAGCAGGAGGCCAATATCTGGATTACTACATTTCAGCAGGCTGTATTCGTATCTTGTAAATTTCAACTTCAACTTTAGGTGCAAAAATTTAGCTGAAACAATGATACAACTCGAAATCTAAATTAAGATTCTTGTTCGTATTGTGGGGCATATTTTAGAAAGTATCATAGGGTACCAACCCAACTGAAATACAAGCCTATTGACGACATTGCCAAGGTGACTGCTGTCCAGCTAGATGGCCCGGATGTGCAGAAGTCGTAACAATGTTTCAGCCGTATTGCTTAGCACAGTGGTGCAGAAACCCCGGGCCTAGATCGCTGCGGTGACTGTGTTTTCTGCTACTGGCACCTAAGTTTCGGTCCCCCGAAAATAAAATACAGTTTTTCGTACTTTAATCTCCTGCCCAACAAAACCTCGTGACATACGTCATGTCATCGAACAAGCTTAAACCTACTCCACGATCTTATCGAAAATAAATAAATGCGATAACAAAGAGAATATACAGGGTGCTACAGTGATGTTACAAACTTCCAGTGGTGATGGAGGACGGCAAATGGATCCATTTGAGATAAGGAACCATATTCCGGAAACGATCGAGTCTAAAGTTAAACAAAATCCGACTCATTTAAGTCAATTCACCTCCAAAAGTTTCACAAGCTGCTTCATTTATAACAAATGTTCCAACTGGCGTCCCCCTGCGTCAATGCAGGCATGGCACCGTTGCACAAAGGTATGTTGTACCCGTTCGAATATCCCCGGCGTCGTTTGCACATCGTCTCAAACAGCGAGAATTCTTGCCAAAAGATCCTATTTAGTCTCGACGGGTGTCTCATACACACGGATTTTCACATGGCCCCACAAGAAGAAATAAAGAAGGGTGAGATCAGATGATTGCGCGGGCCACGATATAAGACCCCTTCTTCCTATCCACTTTGCAGTGAATGTCTGATCCAAGTGTTCACGAACCCTCAATCCAAAGTGAGGTGGGGCTCCATCATAATGGAACTGCATCCATTAACTTGAAGGGCAAGTGGGATGTGTTCCAGGAACGTGGGTAGAACATCTCTGAGCACCGCTGTGAACACTGCTGCATTTAGGCGGGAAGGAAGAAGAAGAAACGTGCCTACTACGTTATCATTGACTATGCTTGCCCACACGTTGACTGGAAGTTTGTGCAGATGGTTCTTCACAACTGTAACGTGGGAATTCTTATAAGCCCAAACATGAATATTGTGACCATTTAGCATTCCGTCTCTAGTAAAACAGGCTTCATCTGTGAAAAACACATACGCAGGAAAGTGAGGATCGACTGCAAGGCGCTTGGCTGAACACGACTCGAGGTGCGAAGTCAGCAGGGCTCAAAGCCTGCACTTTCTGTGGATGATAGGGGTGTAGCTGCATTTCACGCAATACTCTCCATACAGTCATATGCGAAACATTCATTTCACGTGCAACTGCTCGAGTGCTTACTGTAGGCGCCTCATCCACGCGAGCCAGAAAGGCATCTTCTAAGTCGGGAGTCCGTGTAATTCGTCGTACTGAACCATATCACCATATGCTTCATTGGAAAATTTTAATCGTGATAGAACACTGTGGACTTATTGCGCAACATGGCTTTGTGTGGGAGTCTGTTTGGGAGACGGTTAGATACCTGACCACGCTAGCATAAGGGGAGCGGCCCGTGGATAGCTTCAGACAACGAACTTTGTTTAAATTTGAACGTGGTTGCTGGAAACCGCCGCAGTACTCTTTGTCAAGCCAGTTTCGAAATCCGCCAATCACGAGCTAGTATGAGGACTCTGCGAACGGCCGAACCGCAATGGCAGAGTAACCAACCATCTAACTGCATCTTTGAACCAGTTTCCATTTATGATAATAATCTGTCATTGCGCCGATATTCCATAGTTCTGATGTGTCCAGATAGATAAGTGTAATTTTTCTGATGCCTGAGAACATATTTGGTGCCTACTTAAGGCATAGATGTTATTTCGCATTTATCAACAGCTTCTCATTCAAACTAAACCGGCGCTCAACAGACTTTCTATTCTTCAGAAGGGAGTTCCGTTATTCGAAAAACTCCAAGAGTCTTTATAACTGCTAGTAACAAGGGAGCGTCTCCTCATTCTCTGTCTGAATTTCGTGCCGGAAAGTCGCTTGCACGCCGGGACTATATTTACCGGAGGACGCTCTTTTCTTATGTATGAGAAGTAAGCCAGTGACACGGGTGCGAGTTAATACAATTAATAACTGTGATCAACTGTGGCACAATGTATGTGCAGTATTTTAATTCGATCCGGGAGTGATCCGTATATATGCAATAATAACAATTCGCGGGCGCGATCGGGAGCTCTCGTAATAGTGTGTTGTGTTGCCGCGCCAAGGACTCTTCACGTCCGGGCCGAATTGCCCTTAAATTAATGGTGAGCTGGACGAACTAATTTCTGCTTGCAGGTCGTAGTCAATTGACGGCCAAGCATTAAGGGCGTGATCTCACACACGTGTGTGACTAGCGGCGAAGAAACGGTGCCTAATTCAACTGTTACAGGTGCAACATCAATCAGCGCTATGGAGCCCACGCCGAGCATCGATGGACTGACGTCCCACATCCGGAAGACTGGGATGACCATGGCCTAAGTTCGTGATGACGCCAGTGGCCATGTAAACATCATGGGTGATGAAGCCGGCTCAAGATAAGCACTTTGTCATTTTTTAGCATGCCTGGGTAATAGTTGCACACTAGCTTAGATCAGATGTATATAAATAAATTTCAAGTTAATTCTCAGCCAGAGGGCACAGTGGTTTTTCAATTCGAGTTACAGTTACATACGTCCTGGGCTGATGCATGCTTTTATTTTCCTTTTATCCTTTTTTAAGTTAGTTTAGATGGGTTTAAGGGTGTGCCAGTGTAGATATAGGAGTGTTTTCATGTGTTTTGTTTTCCAGTGTATTCCAATATGTGGTCGATATGCAAGCTCTGATCGTCATTTACAGAGGCTATACGCCGGTGATGATGTATGGGAGATCAGTTTACAGCTGTAGTTTTTCTCTTTTATTTTTATTTTCATGCATGGGAATTTCAGCTGTGGTCAGGAAGCAGAATAGCGGAGATTCAACGTTGTTAGGTAGAGTCATTACTACACAAGGGAAGGGCGATTAACGGTTCTTATCGAACAACCGACCGGCCATGTAAGACGCCGGAAGTGCATGTTATAGATGAATGTTAACCTGGGGCTGGTTATGTGAGCCGAGTGGAATCACGAGTATATTGATGAGTAATTCAGGGGTTGATAGATTGAGACATGTGAAGGAGGCTGGAACTGCCGTAGTCATGACATAAGGAGGGCGAGAACCCGTGTACTGCAAAATGAAAGACCCGAGGATGGTCTCAGGATTTACAGTAGGTGATGTGGGTATTCATATAAGAGAGGCTGACGCCCGTATTGAAGTGCCTTTATTTTAAAGCTGCGAATTGAGATCGCAGGTCATTATAAGGAAGAAGCAGTAACAGTGCTGCGAATGTTGTGAATTTATCCTTGTCTCCGAACGAGAGTTAGTAGGTAGAGGCCAACCCTTTTCTTGAGAAGTCAAGTGTACCGCCCCGAGGCCGTGTTTTCGTAGAGGGCTAGGTGGACCGTTATTCGCATTTTTTTCCCGACAAGTCAGGAAGTTACAGGTAACTGCTGTTTGCGACAGTGAAAGTGATCCTTGAGGAATTGCCCTTGCGTCTGACTTATGGACGTAACCCATGTACCTGCCTGCTGGGGAGGATCCCGCTGACCACATGTGGAACATTTATGCATATTTCATGTTGTTATGTTTCAGATTCCATACTCCTACTTTATTTACATATGTTATCATGCTTATCTGGTTTGATCCATGATTTGTATGAGATGGTATCGACTGGTTTGATTTGTTTGTGTTTGTTTTGTTTCCTTTGTATTATGTGTCGGCGTGACCAGCGTTGCATTAGATTATTTTGCGTGTTTTATTAGCTCGTTTGCTAAATAGATGGTCGCTGGTATTCATGCCAATCAATTGCTATGTGGTCGACCACATATTTAGAATCTGTGTAATCATAAGTTGCAGCTCAGGGCTAGTGTTGAATTGAATTGATTTTGTTATTGGTATGTAAATATGTATAGTTTGGATCGGTTACTAGTGTGTTTAACTATTTACCGCGGTCATGTATAGACACTTTCGGAAGCGCATCCCAGAAGGGAATCATGACATTGAAGCGAATCTTGCGTCGACTTAAATTAAAATGTATTCATCCGAAGTCAGTTCCAGGTCGTGTCTTTCTTCATAGGGCAGAGTCCCTAGTGTATAAATTGTGTGTTTTAACATGGACATGTGCGGGGCACATATTTTACCTTGGTTTTATGAGGCCATCAGGCTTAATGTATATATATATTTCATGTCGTAGTGAATGGGTTAATGTCTTTAATAAATCCATTTTACCCCCCATTTCTCTGTCTTATTCACGTAGTCTATGTACCCGACTTCCTGTCATGTACCTTTGGTATCTTGCTCGTGACGAGTTTTGAATTTAGTTTGCCCATATCATTTTTTTCGAACGGTAACCACGTCTTTGCCGCGACTAGCCCGGGATATTATGAAGACGGGTACGGTACAGTACTGTGGTACAAACTGCTCTGTTGTTCTTAATCGCTGAAACAGTCGTGGAAACAGGGTGTGAGCCGGATGTCTCTTACGTGAATATTTGGTCCTGTACAACCGTTTGGCTTCTCTGCTGCTTCAATTTGCTTGCCCATGTGCGAACGCCATATCAGCAAGTTCCGTAACCAGGTGGAACTGCATTTGGATAGGGCTGATCAACGCACCACTTCACTTCGTAAGCACAGACTGAAACCTACAGTACAGACATTGCACACCGATCACGTCAGTACACAGTACGCTATCTGCATTGGAGTCGTTGAGTTATTATCCTAGCCTCTTCTGCTCGTCGGGATTGTCTCCCCTATTGTGCTCTTAGCACAAGTATAACACAGTACCGTCGCCAAGCATTTTTTCCATCTTGGACATATAAGACCTGAAAAAGACGTCCACTTACATAAAGGAAGAGTAAGCAAAATTTGCTTCAAAGGCTATCCTAAGCAGAAATACAATGGACTTGTCCCCATTAACGATGCAAAACTTAAGGACAACGAACATCTGCGACAGTTCGTTTCTCAGGAACATTTCGGGTTTTATAGAACAATTCCACCTGCAACATTAAACTCTGAAGAAGATTATGGTGAATCTGAGTGAATAAAGACTTGAGATGCATACCTCAATTAAACTGAGCACTATTGTTTGATTGCACTTTGCGGAACAATTGATTAAAATTGAGTAAAAAGTTAAGTCCAAATTCATATTTTTTTCAATAAACCTTTTAGCACAAATGATAAGTTCCTGTTTATGATGTTGCATATCTTCTGTCTTGTTGTCTTGTAATGTAACATTATGATAATTTTATTGCAAAAATAAACAGTTGTAGAGTGCGTGAAACTTACCTCCTAGAAAATGTGGGAAATGGACTTATTCTCAACTTGTATTTGAGCCTCCAATTATTCAGTCACCTGAAGATGATTTCTCTTGTGCACGCGTCTTGCGAGCAAGTAATGTCATGCTATTGTTCATTGACTCTCGCAAGACCCTGTCCTCATTACTGAGAGATTTACATCCGCATTACATAAGCAATGAGCCGAGCGGGATGATGAAAAACGAGGCCGGTCGCTGGTGCAGTAGACCACGTGCGGCAGAACGGTAGCAGATACCACCTCGTAAGGCTATACAGAGCCACTCTTCATTTAACTACAACATCAATCAGGTAATCGATAACTAATCAATTTAGCAAATACCATGGCGAAGAGATAGCAGTGCGGCGCGGGATCCCGGTGGAACGTGTGTCGAAATTGGACTGGAACCGAGAAACAACGCATTCAACAGTTTCATCAGCCATGGCACATTCTTATGCTATGCTAAAGTTACCATGTTTCTAAGAGAGATGGGTTGGGATTTAAAAAAAAAAAATTTGCTTTATATAGCACCGACACAGACAGGTCTTGTGGTGACGATGGGATAGGAAAAGGAAGGAAGCGGCCGTAGCCTTAACTAAGTTACAGGCCCAGTATTTGCATGGTGTGAAAATGGAAAATATGCAAAACCATATTAAGGGCTACCGACAGTAGGGTTCAAACCCACTATCTCCCGAATGCAAGCTCCCAGCTGCGCGCCCCTAACCACACGGCCAACCCACTTCGGCTTTTGCTCTTATTGCCTGCTTAATGTAGTTCTTACTCAGGAAGGTTTCCAACGACGATTGGGTAGGAAGCGGCCTTTAACGTGCTGGCCGTTGTTCACAGGGGTCCCGGGTTAGATTCACGGCAGGGTCGGGCATTTTAACTATAATTGTTTAATTCCGCTGGCACGGGGGCTGGGTGTATGTGTCGTCTTCATCATCATTTCATCCTCATCACGACGCGCAGGTCACCCGCGGGAGTTAAAAAAAGACCTGCATCTGGCGAGCCGAACTTTTTCTCTGACATTCCCGGCACTAAAAGCCATACGCCATTTCATTTTTACAACACAACTGAAAAATTGGAATGCTGCAGTCAGTGAATAGTATTCCATTTTGCACAGTGTGATAGTATTTTAATACTGAACAATTTTCCTTAAGAAGGAAAATGAAGATATGTATTAGACAATGACAAGAAATAGAACTGTCAAGATTTTAATTTGTTGTTTTAGAGTAGATATTTTAGTTTAAGGTTTTATGTGTTGTAAAGTCTTATTTCTTGTTTACAATTTGCCTTACGTCGTACCGACGCAGGAAGGTCTTTTGGCGACGATGGGATAGGAAAGGCCTAGGAGTGGGAAGGAAGCGGCCGTGGTCTTAACTAAGGTACAGATCCAGTATTAGCCTGGTGTGAAAATGAGAAACAACGGAAAACCATCTTTAGGGCTATCGACAGTGGGATTCGAACCCACTGTCTCCCGGTTGCAAGCTCACAGCTGCGCGCCCCTAACCGCACGGCCAAATCGCCCGGTGTTGTAAATTCAAGCATCTCCTTAGGGATTTTGACATTTTTTAAAATATCGCTTAAGAAGAGAATAGATATATTTCTCGAAACGTGTAAGTAAGTATGATATTGTCTAATCAATTGTATTACAGGCGGATCATTATCAGCCTCGCTTCTCGCTGGTTGATTAATCATAATTTTGTTCTGCAACAGTTCCTTTCCTTTCTGATAAATTGAGCCCGGAATTGTATGCATTAATAGGTTAGAATGCAAAACTTACTGAAGCGAGAAGCAAGTATAGTCTACCTTCACAACAATTATGCTATGGGGTTTGCATAAACATTAGGGGTACAGCCGATCAGAACCCCTATATTTTATGTTACTCTTTCTACATTATGGATGAGCGGGTGGCCGACATTTCCTACTAACCAAATTAGTTTACAATCTAACCTATTACCGCATGAAAATCCGGGCTTTACTGATAAACCTGAACCACCCAGCTACCTACCATCCTACAATTTGGTTAAACCTGACTTTCCACACAACGAGATCATTTCAAGTGGCTCGTTTAGGCTCTCAGTTGCTCAGAACTCACTTGGCTTGGATTTCAGCCATCGATAGATAGAACAGCGCAATTGGTCAGGAGGAAAGTTCTGAAAGAGTTGGCTATTGCTTCTCGCTGGTATGAACACTTTCACCTATTGAGTCAACGCCTTGGAGCTAAAATACTTCACATACACACACTGCCTGTCTCCTGGACAAACATGCCGTAAAATTACGACATCGTGGCAGAAATGTATGCGCCCTTTTCTGAAAATAATACGCTAAACAGAACGCGGTTTCGGAAGGTTAGCTTTAAAAGCGGACGGACCCTTCCTTAAATATGTAAATTCTCAGTTTGAAAATAGCGTACTTCTAATGATGATCAAGATATATATTTTGATCACGTATCTCTTTTAACTGGTGATTCATTGACATTGCTTAGGCATGTAGAAATTCTGATCACGGCCCTCAGATTTCATAAATGTGTATTTATTAGCTGATATTTTTCCTGTTCTGCCATTTTTAAAATATTTAGCTAATTTTCATGATTCATGGTGTGGGTTACTGTAGACACGTCCCAGTTCGTGAACCATGGGTAACGGCTGAGTGGCCTAGTAAGTGTTCCTGGGAGTCGGGATACCAGTTCCTACGGAACGAGAGTGGGCATCTCGGACATACTTGAAGTCATGGCCCTCCTTGTGCTTCGGCGGCCAGGACTATACAATCAACCGGTGGTCCCTAACCCGTTAGAGGAGGGAGCCTCACTTGGACTATGTGCAAGTAAGGGTAGCATCCTGCTTCACAGAATCTACAGAGCTTAGAACATTTTATGCAAGCCTCTGACCTATGGGAGTAATGGAGTCCCACTTCCATTTGACAGACGAGGGACTCCTTGGAAAGAACTTAACGAACGAAATTAAATTCCATGGACTGCCATCAATATTAATGGGGATTATGGAAGAAAGGAAGTAGAACTGGCAGGGTCACTAAAGAGGATGTGCTAGGAGTAAATGATACTCGGGTAAGATGAGATAACGAGGAAGAGATAGGGAATTATAAAGTGTACTTGTGGTGTTAAAAAGAGGAAGACCGGACAAGTTGGCCGTGCGGTTAGAGGCGCGCGGTTGTGAGCTTGAATCCGGGAGATAGTGGGTTAGAATCCCATTGTCGGCAGCCCTGAAGATGGTTTTCCGCGGTTTTCCATTTTCACACCAGACAAATGCTGGGGCTGTACCTTAATTAAGGCCACGTCCACTTCCTTCGAACTCCTAGGCCTTTCCTATCCCTTCGTCGCCATAAAACCTATCTGTGTCGGTGCGACGTAAAGCCAATAGCAAAAAGGGATCGAGGGAGTGTGGGGTAGGACTGTTCATCAGGTATACTATTGCACTCTACATAGTTTCTGTTAGGAACGTAAATGACCAAATGATTAGGGTAGATTTGCCAGTTGGAGGAATTAGGACTAAGCGTTGAGTGACATTGTAGTGAGGGTCAACATCAAGGATATGAAAGGGTGATTGATAAACATGAGAAAGGTATGGAAGCTAACAGGAATGGGAAGCGTTTGGTAGACTTCAATGCTAGTATGGGTTTAGCAGTTACGAATATATTCTTCAAGCATAAGGCTATTCACCGCTACAGGTCCATAATAGACTGTAACTTAACCGACTTCGGATTCAGGAAATCTGTAAGAAATGTACGGATTTTCCGGGGATTTTTCGATGTCACAGACCACTATTTGGTCTGTAGTCAACTAAGTATCTCTTAAGCCTAGGATAGAGAAATTCAAATCCGTCTGCAGACGAATAAGGGTAGAAAATCTCCAGGACAAGTAAATTAGAAGTACATGGACAGGATTAGTGGCAAGTTCCGAACAGTGGACAGTAAACAGGTTCAGGATATAGGAAGAGAATGGGTGGCATACAGGGACGCTGTAGTAGAAACAGCAAGAGAATGCCTAGGAACAACTGTATGTAAAGATGAGAAAAAGCGAACATCTTGGTGGAATGATGAAGTAAGAATAGCTTGTGAACGAAAAAAGGAGGCGTATCAGAAATGACTCCGAACAAGGATCGAGGCGGACAGGGATTTGTACGTAGATGAAAGAAACAGACTGAAACAAATAGTTGTTGAATCCAAAAAGAAGTCGTAGGAATATTTTGGTAATAACCTGGAAAGGCTAGGTCAAGCAGCAGGGAAACCTTTCTTGACAGTAATAAAGAATCTTAGAAAGGTAGGAAAACAAGAAATGAACAGTGTTTTGGGTAATTCAGGTAAACTCATAATAGATCCCAGGGAATCACTGGACAGGTGGAGGGAATATTTTGAAAATCTTCTCAACGTAAAAGGAAATATTCCTGGTGGTGTCGCGAACAAATAAACTCTTAGGGAGGAAGAAAATGATGTTGGTGAAATTACGCTTGAGGAAGTGGAAAGGATAGTAAATAAACTCCACTGTCATAAAGCAGCAGGAATAGACGAAATTGGACCTGGAATGATGAAGTGCAGTGGGAAGGCAGGTATGAAAGTACCTTCAGATTAGACAAAGGCAGTAATTGCACCTATCTATAAGCAAGGGAACAGGGAGAATTGCAACAACTATCGAGGTATCCCATTGATTATTATGCCAGGCAAAGCATTCACTGGCATCTTGGAACGGAGGGTACGATCAGTGGTTGAAAGTAAGTTGGATGAAAACCAGTGTGGTTTCAGCCCACATAGGGGCTGTCAGGATCATAGTTTCAGTATGTACCATGTAATTGAAAAATGCTGTGACAGGAATAGACAGTTATGTTTGTGTTTCGTAGATCTAAAGGAAGCATATGGCAGGATACCAAGGGAAAGAAATGTTCGCCATACTGGGGTCTACGTAATTAAGGGTAGATTATTGAAATGAATCAAAGGCATTTACAGTATGCTGGCAATTGGGGTGCAGTGAGAATTGATAGTATCATGAGTTCTTGGTTCACGGTACTCACAGGGGTGAGACAAGACTCTAATCTTTCACCTTTCTTGTTCGTAGTTAATGTGGATCATCTGCTGACAAGTATAAGGTTGCAGGGAGGGATTCAGTTAGGAGGAAATGTAGTAAGCAGTCTGGACTATGCTGACGACGAAAGCCTGCAATCTAATAATTTATAAGTATGGTATGAGTATGGAATAAAACTTAGCCTTTCGAAGACTGAAGTGATGTCAGTAGGTAAGAAATCCAAGTGAATGAATGTCAGATTGGTGATACAAAACTGCAACAGGTAGATAATTTTAAGTATTTAGGATGTGTGTTCTCCCGGGATGGTAGTATAATAAGCGAGATTGAATCAAGATGCAGAAAAGCTAATGCAGTGAGCTCGCAATTGCGATCAACAGTATTCTGCAAGAAGGAAGTCAGCTCCAGGACGAGACTATCTTTAGGCAACATCGGTCTGTTTTCAGACCAACTTTGCTTTACGGGAGTGAAAGCTGGGTGGACTCGGGATATCTCATTCATAAGTAATAGACATGCAAGTAGCGAGAATTATTGCTGGTACAAATAGGTGGGAACAATGGCAGGAGGGTACTCGGAATGGGGAGGTAAAGGCTAAGTTAGGAACGAACTCGACGGATGAAGCTGTTCGCATTAACCGACTTCGGTGGTGGGGCCATATGTGGCGAATGGAGGAGGGTAGGTTACCTAGGAGAATAATGGACTCTGTTATGTAGGGAAAGAAGTAGAAGACCAAGACGACAATGGTTAGGTTCAGTTTCTAATGATTTAAAGATATTAGGTATAGAACTAAATGAGGCCACAGCACTCGTTGCAAATAGAGGATTGTGGCGACGTTCAGTAAATTCACGGAGGCTTGCAGATTGAACGCTGAAATGCTAAGGGTGTATAATGTTGTATGTTTGCATGTACGTATGTGTGTATGTAGGTATGTACAACCAATAAAGTTCGGTGAATAGTCCTGTACTATCAACATAGGTGAACAATGTGCGACAGTAACCTTACTGTCGTTCGAAATAGTCCCCTCCCATAACTATGCACTGCTGAGATCGGCGATACATGTCCTGGAAACTTTGCAAGAAGGCTTCCTTTCGGTTTGTATTCAAAAGCCTCGTCACGTTTCGTTGGTTGTCAGGAATATCGCCAAATCTCTTTCCTTTCAAAGTGAGTCTGATGCGTGACTTTTCGGCTCTGACCTTTTTCTGACGCGAGGTGATCCCGGGGAACGCCATTGAATACTTTGCCGTTTCGTTTCAGGGTCGTACCTGAGACACCAGGTTTCATCCTCAGTGACGATGCAGTTCTAGAAATTTGGTGTCCCATCCGCCGTTTCGACAAAATCAAGTGAAGCCTCTAAACGTGCCTGCTTCTGATCGTCAGTCAAGTGATGTGGCACAAGACGAGAACACGTTTTCCTCTTCCCTAACTTCTGGGTAACGATTTGTCGCACGGATTCACGGTAAAGATTCAGTTCATCCGCTATCATGCACACAGTTAATGGCCGATCGTTCGTGATCAATGTCCTCCCCTTCTCAATGTTTTCGTCACTGATCTTCCGCTACGGGGATTGTCAGAAACACTTTCCCAGCCTCCTCGAAGACGGGCGAACCACTCGTACACACACTTCAAGGACAGTGCTTGATCTTCATAAACACGTACCAGCATCGCACGCTTAAAACAAAACTGTACATTGGTCTTTCGGTCGTTCATATTCCTGTTCGCAGTTCAGAATCAACGCACTAAACACGCACTGTGTCAAACAGGTCTTACAAGGCACACACACGATGTTCAACTGAACAACGTTGGGAGCAGGTGGTCAAAACGTGCTGCTACGCAGGTGCAGTGTTGTGTGTCGCCAGCGTTGCCGGATCAATCATTCTGACTTCATTCACCGAACTTTATTGTCACAGGTTGTATTTTTTAATTTTCCATTATTCTGTCATTTTTAGCAATTCATTATGTCAATTTCTTTTTTAAATCAATTGTATATGCTCTGCGTTATTATTTAATTATATCCACGCATTTGTGATCAGTAACCGTCATATATATCATAGGAGCTTGAATAAGCGTGCATGTTCAAACATGGGAAGCTTTTCGGAAAATGGGGAATAAAGTAACTTTCCATAACCCTTATCCGCGGTTATTTAGATGTAAGTAGAAATTCGTAACAGAAACGGGACTCAAATTCGTCTCAGGAGTTGTATTATTATAGTTTTAGTATTATGTAGAAATTTTATTCACACAATTACGAACTAAACGCAGTTACTTATCCGGCCCCGCGGTGTAGGGAGCATCGCGTCCGCCTGTCACCCGGCGGCCCCGGGTTCGATTTCCGGCAGGGTTAGGGGTTTTAAATTGTAAATTATTAATATCCCTGGCCTGTTCCTTTCCTCACATTCAACACTTTTACATTTCTGCAATTTCGAAATACACGCAGGTTCATTACATATGGTGCAAAGTAGGGGCAAGAGACCTTTCTAGGTCGACGCCCCGAATAAATAGATGTTAAAAAACGCATATACTTACTGTTATTATCAAATTTCGTTGTTATTTTGGGGGCTATTTTTCGTGTCATATTTTGAGGTTTTTGGGTCATATTATAGGTCACATTTGTCATTTATTGGGGTAATAGAAATCTGGACCCTGATACTATTTGATGCCACATTACTTTTGATTAGTATATTCGATTCTTGCCAACCAGCCATGACACAATTCCCACGTTTGTTAAATGCAATATTTAAGGCGAATTTGAAGTTCGAAGTGCCACATGAAGGAACTCAATCGGAATTCATCTTCTGAACATCATATAAGTGGTTTCCAATGGTTTTCAATTTAACGTATTGCGAATGTCGGGCTGGAAACTACTATAGCCACGCCCGTATTTTTTCTATTTCCAACTGAGTATGAATTTTCAGCCTTTGTAGCGCAGTTTGTCAGGTCCCATCCCAGCTGTAGATGGTTCCATTCCATTCGGCACGCTGTTAAAAAAACAAGCTCGCTCTGTGTCATCAAGTCTTGCTCAAAGGTTTCTTAAGTCGCTGTTGAGCAATGTAAGATTTCCTTAATACGTGATAACTTCAGTTCGTTGTTGTCCCGTGCACACACGTCCAACCGTGCATGGACAGATGTTTCCACATCCTACGTTTAGCAGCACGCAGGAAGATATTTAGAGACTATACAAGAAGAAGAAGAAATTGCATTCGAAGAAAGTGGGTTCGAGCCCCACTGTCTGCAGTTCTGAAGATGGTTTTCCGTTGTTTCCCAGTTTCACACCAGGCAAATACAGTATACCTTAATTAAGGCCACGATCTCTTCTTTTCTGCTCCGAATCCTTTCCTATCTCATCGTCGCCATAAGACCTGTGTTGGTGCGATGTAAAGCAATTGGAAAGAAAGAAAGAAAGAAAGAAAGATGATTATGGTGATAAATTACGCTGAAAACAGCCTGGGCAGTAAGTGATCAATGGGGTATTATTTACCAACATTAATAAAATGAACAATCCCTATAGCACTACAGCCCTGATGGACATAGGCCTAGAGACCACTGTTCAGCCCCTAGGCCTGCAGATTACGAGGTGACGCTTGGTTAGCGTGACGAATCTTGATGGCCCATATTCAGGGCTTTCTAAACCTGAAACACCTATCTCACCGTCAGATAGCTCCTCAATTATAATCACGTATACTCAGTGGTCATCGAATCAGCCCTGGGATCCAGGTAAAAATCATTGACCTGGCCAGGAATCGAGCGCGGGGTCACTGGGCGAGAGGCAGGCACTATATGCATAGACCACGCGGGGTAACCTTACCATTGTTCATATTTTTATAATTTCCCCTTTTAGAATTGCTTGACTGGGGTGATGTAGATATTTGTTGATAGCTACATCATTTCTTAAGATATTATATCACTATTTCACCAATAAAATCTTGCCTTCATTTACAATTATGTACAGACACCGTTTCGATTTCCGGTTCTTCCAATAATTGTAATTCTGATTTGAAGCATGAATCTGGATTCAATGAACCTCATGAGATCAGCAGATAAGAAAGTTCGCGTGAACTCTTGTAAAGACAGAGAAATATCGTATCTCAGACCATGTAACACTGCAATAACAGAAGGTCATTTGGATAGACAGTTGTCTTTTTATCAAAAAACGACGCACTAGCTGCCAGCGTCTTGGAAATGTATAGCAATCCAACTGATGAGCCCACTGCTACACTGGGGCGAAACGCTGGTAATTTTACAACTGAAAAAGCCAAAAGAGCTTAATGTTTCTAAGTTGTGTTCTTGTTCAAAGCTCTTAATAGATTGTGTATAGTGTGTATAATAACTATACCTGGGATTTGTAGGTGGTAATAGGTTAGAATGCAAAGTAATTTGGTTTGTAGGAAGTGTCATGCAATCCGTTGTACCGCAAGGTAGGAAGAGTAGCATTAATTCATGGAGTTCTATAGGCTGTACCCCTACTATCTATGCAAAGCCCATAGCATAACCGTTGTGCAGTGTAGGGTAAACTTGTTACTGGCTTAAGTAAGTTGGCATTCTAACCTATCAGTACCTAATAATCCGGACTGTAATAATAACCGATATATAAAACAAACCTTTTTAAAGAAAAATTGAGCGGGTCATACCGAGGTCAGGCCCTTGATGTCGTATAGCTCATTCCATGTTATGAGAACAGTATTGCTCTTATGACAACATGGTTGCCATATCTAATGACTCTGCTCAACGGCATCACGGGAAGACCGTGGCACATATATACATTGGTGAAACTCAGTACTTAAGTTCGAAATAAAACTAAGTAAAACAAATTTTAAAGATAAATGCACAATGAAATAATGGTTGAAATATTAATACAAACAAAAGTAATTTTTCTTCGCAAGGGGGACATTGGTTTGGCAAATGATAATTTCTGGACAATTCTGGAAAGAATTCAGAACAAACTGCGAAAACATAAAAATGTTAACTATGTTTTTTTTCTTTTTCACAAGTTGCTTTACGTCGCACCGACGCAGACAGGTCATATGGCGACGATGGAACAGGAAAGCGCTAGGTGCAGGAAGAAATCAGCCGTGGCCTTAAGGTACAGCTCCAGTATTTGCCTGGTGTGAAAATTGGAAACCATGGAAAGTCATCTTCAGGACTTCAGACAATGGGGGTTCAAACCCACTATCTCACGAATACTTCACACTCGCCGCACTCAAGTGATTGCAGCTATCGAGTTCGGTCACTATGTTCTTAGACTAAGGAGAAACATGCATACAGTGCAACCATAAATAAAGTACATATTCATTATAGATTGTTAAGCATTTCAGCGTTCTGTCTGCAAGCGTCTGTGAATTTACTGTGTGCCGTCACAATCCTCCATTTGCAACTAGCTATGTGGCGTCGTTTAGTTTTAAACCTCTTACCTTTAAATCATTAGGAATTGAGTCTAACCATCATCGTGTTGGTTTCCCTCTACTTCTCTTATCCTGCATTGCCGAGTCCATTATTCTCCTAGGTAAAATATCCTCCTCTATTCGCCTCACATGACCTAACCACCGAAGCATGTTAATGAGCACAGCTTCATCAATCGATTTCATTTCTACTTTAATCTTTAGCCCCTCATTCCGAATACCATCCTGCCATTGTTCCCACCAGCTTGTAGTAATGACATTGTGATTTTAATACAGTACTAGTGGATCAGCGCTGCTCCGCAACATTCGTTAGAACAGGTCAGATAACTCGCCTTGATATGCCGGTCACAGTCATAGTTTTGCCTGTCCCTTTATGAGCATTTAATATCGGTACATAATAACGGATTCATTCGTTATGTAGTATATAACACTTCTTTCCATACTATGTTTCGACCATTCGGGCGTATCTAGAACTGAGCCACGATCTTGCCCGAGATAGTGCAACATACAATTGGCTGTGACTGAATATTGGGTCGGGTAAGTAGACACCAACTTTTTCAAGAGTTTGTCCCTGCGCTTTATTACTGGTAATAGTCATACAGAAGTCTAGTCTTCCCGTCTGTGGGTACGTCGATGTTTTCTATTAGCAGCATGTAAGATATTAGGAACGTTCTGCCATCTGTTGAGTGTATTTACAAGCTGGGGAAGGTCAGAGAATCAAAGAGTATATAGCAGCGAACAATATTCTTCCATGATCAGAGGAAGTGTATACTCTCTGGCTTGACAGGTAGTAATCAAACATGGCTGCATGCAATGACATTATTAAGGATGAAAATATCAGAATATTAATGAAAGTGTTAATCGCTTAGCAACCTGCTAAGTAGAGAATGGGTTGCAGGTTAGGTAAACCTTCACCTGCAATTATTCGAATTATCATTTATTATTCAAAGTTGGCTGGACTTGGAGGTCTATCAAAGTCTCATGATTCACTGGCAGGTAAATCCGGATAGAATAAAATAAACATGATGGAAATCGGTCCGGTAGAACCGACGGACGGATTCGCCAAAGCTGCCTTTTTAGCTTTTTTTTTTTTTTTTTTTTTTTTTTTTTTTGCTAGTAGCTTTACGTCGCACCGACACGAATAGGTCTTATAGCGACGATGGGACAGGAAAGGGCTAGGAGTGGGAAGGAAGCGGCCGTGGCCTTAATTAAAGTACAGCCCGAGCATTTGCCTGGTGTGAAAATGGGAAACCACGGAAAACCATTTTCACGGCT
This sequence comes from Anabrus simplex, assembly GCF_040414725.1. Lineage (NCBI taxonomy): Eukaryota > Metazoa > Arthropoda > Insecta > Orthoptera > Tettigoniidae > Anabrus > Anabrus simplex. The sequence goes on from NC_090268.1 coordinate 38,426,913, forward strand.
GCCGACAGTGGGGTTCGAACCTACTATCTCCCGAATACTGGATACTGGCCGCACTTAAGCGACTGCAGCTATCGAGCTCGGTAAAGCTGTTTTTAGTGAACTCTTAATATATAGATTGTATTTCTACTTTCTTTGTAAAGTAAAAATTACTGATGCGAATGAAATAATTTAGTTCTTCGCAGTTACTATGAAAGTTCTTTAAAATATATCACAGTCATCCGATAGAAGTTTCCCTACTAAGAGGAGAAATGAGGCTGTGTTAAGAGCCGCCAACTGACGGGGACTCTTAAACACTGTTGTTCCCCATTAAAGGTTACGTAATGAGATGGCTCTCCGTTCACCGCTCTATGCCCAGAGAAAGCGAACGCACGTCAAGTGGCGAGACCCTTTACATTACGTGACGTCTAGAAGTAAACACGGAAGATAGTGACCAGGGTCACTCACAACAGTCTGTAAACAGTAGTAAACGTGCACCTATCCTATGCACAATAACGATATGTGGTAACTATTACGTAAGGAATGGTTGTATGTCTGTTAGTTCTTCAGTCGGGAGGCAGGTTGAATCCTTAAATAAACACCAGCGAAGGCTGTATAATAATAATAATAATAATAATAATAATAATAATAATAATAATAATAATAATAATAATAATAATAATAATAATAATAATAATAATTTTACTAATTACTTTACGTAGCACCGACACAGATAAGGTCTTATGGCGAAGATGCGACAGTAAAAGGTCTAGGAGTAGGAAAGAAGCACTCGTGGCCTTAGTTAAGGTACTGTACAGCATTTGCTTGGTGCGAATATAGGAAACCACGGAAAACCATATTCAGGGCTACCGACAGTGGGGTTCGAACCCATTATCTCCCGAAAGTAAGTTAACAGCTACATGTTGCTTGTGTAAATGTGCTCGCAGCATTGTGACGAAACTTGAAGCTCGGACCTTAAAAGTGTTTGAAGCTTATTTTATCCAATCACTAGTTTTAGAACAACTTCCTTCCGAACAAGAATTGCATTCCAACTCCTTGGGTCCGTTAAGGCCTACGGTTCAGAGAGTCTCGCGTTCGAATCCCGGCTGGGTCGGGGATTTTATTCTGTCCGATTATTTTGTCTCGGGGTTTTTGTGTTTGTTCCAAATACTTTCCTCTTCATAGACAGACAAAAACTATACTACTAACCACCACAGAAACACGCAATAGGGTCGTCAGGAAGGGCATCCGGCCGTAAAACAAGGCCAACTCCACATATGTGTCAAAAGCGGTAAAAGAAGAAGAGCGAGACTTGCAGTGCGGGTATTTACGTCCACTGGAATATCACGGTTGTTCAGAGAGAAGGAAATACAACATGGGCGTATCTTTTTACCTATGACTCGTAACCACTTGATGTAGCGCCTAAATTACCTTTCCCCCATCACCTTTCTTAGAAATTTCAACCGAGAGAGTTTTCAAGGCTTCATAATTACTGTACGTTAACAGTAATAGAATTGACATACGGACACCTGAAGAAAGTGTTCTAAGTGTTAAATTAAGAAACTGCGTTAAGAAGTTCGGGGCTGAATGCTTCTGTACCGAACGAAAAACCTCTTCTGCAAAATGTGCGAAGCAATGCCAGGACTCAGCTAAGGGTCCCGTGGTCGCCAACCACGCTCTCAAGTTGAGAGCTCCTGGGGCCCTTTTTAGTCCCCTCTTACGACAGGCAGGCGATTATTATTATTATTATTATTTATTTTCCACTAATTGTAGTTACAATTTAGGGATGGTGAATGGAGAAAGGGCATAGCCCCATATACACAAAAGTGCCTCCATCACCACTTAAAATTATAATATACAAATATACAATTACATTCTACATGATGTTCTTATATACAGTTAAAATAATTACATAGGCATATTTACATACAGTAATACTCACAAGACCTGTTCAACATTCAAGTCATGACGACACACACACACACACACACACACACACACACACACACACACACACACACACACACAGAGTCACTCTCTCTCTCTAGAAACCCCACATATATTTTAGCTAGGCCGGCTTACTCATACACATTTACCGTCTCAATCACTCGGGACCCCATAACTTTCATCCATCCTCCCACTCATACTGAACATTCTCACAGTAGATAAATTATGTTTTGTACAGAGGGTTTCGTTATATATACATCCGTTTTACGTCTTTACAGAAATTTTCTGCAGGTAGTTCTTTTATCTGCGGTGGGAGTTCATTCCACAACCGAGCAGAACGACTAAAGAAGCCACTTTGATATGACGTGGGTGTTATTCTACCGCTCCCACCTACAGGGGATTTACAACTTGGGAACTCCTCGAGTACGACGTTTGTAGATTACAGTACTTAGAGAGGTGATATTCACACATCAAACGGTAAGTTACACGTAATTACAGACCAAAAGGAAGGAGGTACTTGTAAGTAATTTAGACCGACTGAAATATAGACGCAGCTGTAAAGCCCCGATCTCCACAGCGAGTTTGTGTGTGTGTGTGTGTGTGTGTGTGTGTGTGTGTGTGTGTGTGTGTGTGTGTGTGTGTGTGTGTGTGTGTGTTGCAAGAAGGGCAGATTACAGCGTCTGTATCCCACAAGCCGAAAATCGATGGCTTTGCCACGAGACGGAATGGTTTACTGTTCCTTTGCACGGTGCAATGCCGCAAATAGGAACGACCACATTATCTTCAGACTAATGGATATCGCCAAATGAATTGCACGGGATTTATGGGCTTACTTCCACGAAGATGATTTACGATATGTATGTGGTTTATGCCAGCGATAGCTCAGCATTTTCTGCAAGCAACTTTAGACTGTTTGGGGAGTTCTATTTCATATTTAGTATAGTTTTATCAAAACACATATATTCCTGCATGTAAAGAAATAATATCCTTGAGGAAGAATAATTCATGTCAAATTTAATTGATAAGACAGTTGAAATACCACATAGCATACCCGAAATTACGGCAACGAATATAAACCTTTCTCCAGTGTATTAAAACGGGATCTCCCACAGAGTTTGTAATAAAAGTGCTTCTTTTACAGCATACCTTATTCTTACTATATTGATATTTGAGACACCTCGGAAAATAAGTAGTAACTCTTGTGCGCACGCACGGATGGATCGCTAAGCCTGTACAGATAGCGCAACGAACGAGTCCCGTGCTTAACTGCACGCGCACTGCCTCTACGTGAGCATGAGGGTACGGCCATAGTGCACCGCTTCCCGCTTCCTGCTTTATCGCGGTGGGTGAGCTGGAAAGGAAAGATAGTGAAAACTGATTGGGGCGGCCGTAGTGCACCCGCCTACCTGCGTCAACCAGCTCAAACCGCTTCTACCCGCTTTAACAAAAAATAATTATTATTTCTTTTCCCCGCTTGAACCGCTTACCGCCCAACACGCCCGGTCGGTCTGCTGTTTATCTTCCGGCTGCGCACGTTGTTCTCACTCTTGCTTTTATAATGGAAGCGGATAAAGACATTTTAATCTCCAAAGTATTTATGAGAAGTGTAATTTGGGACAAAAGGTTGCAAGCCCATGCCATCGTTGTTGACAAAGCATGGAAGGAAATAGCTGCTGAAATGGGTGTTGAAGACGGTAAGTGAGAAATAGACAGTTCTTCTTCTTCTTCGTCGTCTTCTTCTTATTATTATTATTATATTATCATCATCATCAACACAAATTAAGTCGTCATTATTATATCATACAACTATACTGCTAATAATAAAAGTTGGCGTCTGACAGGTAAGGTTGGAGGGAGGAGCACTGCACGTGCCATTTCACGATGTTGGCACATTCCAGCATTCCTTCCTACATGCTATTACCCCTCGCTTCCGGCTCACTTGTTTCCTCCTTCATTCTGACCGCTGTGATCTGTTGTAGACTACTTGGCCAGGCGGTGTCGTCCCATTTGCGATCACTCTTATACAAACAATCAGCTTCTTATCAGCGACAGTGACAGGTATGGCAACTCCCAGCAAGACGAGCTGCCCTGAAGTGTTATCTCCATGGCAACCGCAGTCGCCCCACCCTCGTTTCCATGGCAACCACACAGCCACTCCCTTTATCCCGCCTCGGCAGGCAGTAAACGGACCTCCCTCTAAGAAATGTCAGATGCTAACTCTTATTATTAGCAGTATACATTAGTAGTTACTAAACATTACTGCATTTCCCAGTAATGTGTTTTCAGATTTTTCTTAATGGTTGAATAGTTTTGAACGGGACTTCAGATGATCAGTGAGCTGTTGGAACAGTATAAAACTAAGTAAATAATCAATCGATAAACTAATAATTCTGTTTGTTTTCTCAGATGGGGTTCTCGGAAAAAGTGGAAGTATCTGAGAGACCAATTCGCTATAGAAATGGGAAAGTTCCCTCCCTGTCGTTCAGGTGATGCTGGCGGTCATCCAGAATCCAAGTGGCCATATTCTAAATCACATATTTTTTAGTGGGCATCGTCAACCCAAGAACTACATCGAGCAACTTGAAAAACAGTAAAACTGCAGCTGAAATGAGCATTCTGAAATGGTTGCTCACACTGCTGCTGCTGGGTGTGGAATTGTTACGGAGGGTGTTTAGGAAGTGGAAAAACAACACACAGCTCAGGAAACACAGCAGGATGAAACCATAGGCTTGCCAAGAGAAAGGAAGCGAGACGAATTTTAAGTTCAAAGTATAACCAGAAAATTATACTGATTGAGGAAAAAAAGGCTTCTTTGTTGGAACGCGTCGTACAAGAACGCAGATGTGACCAATGTGACGACGATGATGCATTGTTCTTTCGAAGCGTTTTGGCTTATGTAAGCAAAATACCGCAGCATTTTAAACTGCGGCTCAGAAATAGAGTTCAGCAATTAGTTGACGTTTACCCGAATTCCCAGGATAGTCCACACATTCAAAGCAAAGTGTCCTCCGTGCAAGCCATGAAGGCCCTTGGAGGGGTGGAAGGTAAAGGTTTCCACTTTCCATAACCTCGGCACTTCGTGGGGTGGAGTGGTTAGCTCTACGCTCAGCCGCCTTTGTCCCCAGTAATTAACCTGGTACTCATTTTTTGTGTAGGCTGAGTGAACTTCAGAGCCATGTGCACCTCCGGAAGTGGAAATCACGTTTCTTAAATTTTACGACTTCCTGACGGGGATTCCAACCCACGTCCTTCCGGGCGAGCCGAGCACGCCTTTACCGCCTCGGCCAGGCAGCCCCTATTCCACACATTCCCAGCCCTAATTCTAGTCATGGTGGTACTTCATACTCAAATGAACAGACCGCTCAGACCGCACTTCATGGTGATGCATTTGAGACATTGCGCACTGCGCTAAACGAAACTGTTAGGTGAATTTGTGTTACGTTAAAAAGTGTAATGCTAAACATTTTCATTAATATTTACTCCGTATTCATTCTGTAATAAAATTAGTTTTGAAAAAGTGTACTTTAAACGCTTCCACCATTAATTTATCGTTGAAATGACATGTTTTTTATTTTATAAGACGATTTACGTCGCACCGACACAGATAGGTCTTATGGCAACGATGAGACAGGAAAGGTCTAGGAGTGGGAAGGAAGCGGCCGTGGCCTTAATTAAGCTACAGTCCCAGCATTTGCCTGGTGTAAAATAGGAAACCACGGAAAACCATATTCAGGACTGCAGACAGTTGGCTTCACGTCCCACTAACTACTTTTACGGTTTTCGGAGACGCCAAGGTGCCGGAATTTAGTCCCGCAGGAGTTCTTTTACGTGCCAATAAATCTACCGACACCAGGCTGACGTATTTGAGCACCTTCAAATACCACCGGACTGAGCCAGGATCGAACCTGCCAAGTTGGAGTCAGAAGGCCAGCGCCTCAACCGTCTGAGCCACTCAGCCCGACAGCACTTTCGCAGGAGATTGCTTTAAGTCAAATACACTGTAGTGTATAATATACTCTATAGTGTATTTGTTTAAGTTGCTGCTGTCATCTGGTAACTAAAGTGTAAACTTCTAACATATTCAACTGCTCAGGGGCAATCGTTGACTCAGACATCGCGCAGAGCTACCTACATTATAATATTATTTTAAGTTTCACGCGTATAATATTTTGTACCATAAATAAATTAGTATGCTTTTTTCCACATTGATATTACAGATAACATAACATTACTTTTATTTAATCGATTCCCTTGTACCGGTTTGTGTCGAGGTTTGGCAGACAGATCATCGTGTTTTCTTGTCTTCTATCCTTGATCTGGGCACTCTCAAACTCACTCCTCTAGATTTCAGAAAAGACGCTATGTTGTCTTCTTATTTCATCCGCTGTCTGCCTCTCGTTAAATTTATAGCAATTAGGAACGCGTGTTTTGCTGCACCGACTTTCAACATTGTAGTGATGTGTGCGCGCATGTGCGAGTGAATGAATGGGTCTTCGCAACACAGACAAGCTTGAAGCCGTGACCAGGCTGCGACCAATAAAATGCGAGTAACGTTGGACGTTATTTTTAACTGTTACTTTTCACAGTTACTTGATTATAGCAGTGACAGACGTAACAGTTACACAAAATAACAGTTTGTCACACCTCTAGGGCGAAGAATGAGTGGATTTCGAAACAAAACATAACAGAAAAGAGCAGTGTAACATAAGTATGAGTACATACCTAGTCAACGGAAGGTACAACCTGACACATATTTTAGAATGAATAATTCGGAAAGGTAGTGGTAGACAAAAACACTAAATCGAATTTTCTTTTTTTTTCTAAATAAGAAGGCTCAACTCTTTTCTGAACTTCTGACTGTAAACATTAAAAAAATGAAATGGCTTATGGCTTTTAGAGCCGGAGTGTCCAAGGACATGTTCTGCTCGCCAAGTGCAGGTCTTTTGATTTGACCCCCGTGGGCGACGTGCGCGTCGTGATGAGGATGAAATGATGAAGACGACACATACACCCATCCCCCGTGCCAAAGAATTAACCAATGATGGTTAAAATTCCCGACGCTGCTGCGAATCGAACCCGGGACCCCTGTGACCTAAGGCCAGCACGCTAACCATTTAGCTATGGAACCGTACAAGCTATGATAAATTTCCGTACCCCTTGAATACCCCTGCTTTAGAGTGTTCGAACGCACTAGAATTAGCTTTCGCACTGCTACAATGGACATCACTTTAGTAAGTAATCCTAGTTCCGGGAAGCTGCCACGTAATGCTTCCCTTGTGTAAGAGCGGCTTAGTGTTCAACGAGATTTGTTAAGCTCCAGACACAGGACGGGCCTTTCAAATCCTAGTTCCAATAACTACGTCAGTGCCTTCTAATTCCAAGAACAGAAACATCTAGTGTTTCCCTTTGAGATCCGAGAATGGAAACTTCTCGCCAGAAAGGAAGATTTTATTTTTTAGAATTTGCTTAACGTCGCGCCGACAAAGATAGGTCTTATGACGACGATGGGATAGGAAAGCGCTAGGAGTTGGAAGGAAGCGGCCGTGGCCTTAATTAAGATACAGCCCCAGAACTTGCTGGTGTGAATGTGTGAAACCACGGAAAACCATTTTCAGGGCTACTGACACTGGGATTTGAACCCACTCTCTCCCCAATGCAACCTCACAGCTGCGTGACCCCAAAATTCACTTTTTCACGAATCGGAGTGGATGTGATCACTTCGTTACGACGAATAACAATGCACTTTTTCACGAATCGGAGTGGATCTGGTCACTTGGTTACCAAGAATAACAATGCACTTTTTCGCGAATCGGAGTGGATCTGGTCACTTGGTTACCAAGAATAACAATGCACTTTTTCACGAATCGGAGTGGATCTGGTCACTTGGTTACCAAGAATAACAATGCACTTTTTCACGAATCAGAGTGGATGTGATCACTTCATTACGACGAATAACAATGCACTTTTTCGCGAATCGGAGTCGATCTGGTCACTTGGTTACCAAGAATAACAATGCACTTTTTCGCGAATCGGAGTGGATTTGGTCACTTGGTTATCAAGAATAACAATGCACTTTTTCACGAATCGGAACGCCGTTCAGGCTCGTTCCAGTTCAAATCAACTCCCTATATTCATCCCAGCAAGTTCCACAGTTTCCCGAAAATATGTGTGTCTGCTAGCCTCAGATTTCCTAAGTTATATGGCAAGACTCGATGTGAGTAAGTCATACAATTAAATAATTATGATATTTTCTACGAAGTATGGGTGGGATAGTAGTGGTATTTGTGTAGACATTTACCCAGTAATCATCCAAGGACGCCTGTTTGAGAATAATACTTGTTCACTTGTTACATCACCACTTTCACTACACACGAGCGAGCCTGGGAGGAAGAAAGGGGCGTTGACTCACACCTGTTACGGCCACAGATAGAAATACCAGAATTAGTGGCACCTACTCCCTCAGGGAATAATGCATGACATAGTATAGGGTAGATATTTGAATAGTTCTGGGAACTTTGTCCAGAATGTAGCCGATCGTTAAACGCAATTACCAAGATAAGCTTTCACTAGCAGGTGCGAACAGCAAGCGCTTGGAGCAGTGTTGTAACAAATGGATCATTTTTATCCACTCATACAGAGTGCAGTTCTATTCTGATGTATAAAATGTATAGTTTGAAATGGAATAAGACAACGGTACCGTAAATCACCGGGTCAAGTGAATAGAAAATAGTTTGGTACTTATTTTAACCTGTTTTCTATAATTTACCTAATTTTGGTGTTAGGTTTATCTAGAATTAATGCTTATTTTCCTAGCTTCTAGTTCTTTCTAAGCAATTGATAAGAATAGAACTAGTAAATAAACCTATCAATAAATATGATCTCAAAATGTATTCGCCACATTTTCGAAATCTTAAAAATCTGGCCGCTTAAATTAACATTATATTGAAAAAAATACTTTTAAAAGCTAGCACATTCAATAATAAATAAATATGTATGTTGGGTATTTAGCCCGAAGGCTGATTTGATCCTCCACAGCTCCGCCAATAAGCTGTCATAGATAGCCTAGGCGTCACTGAAGAGGCATATTAGGGAAATGAGAAGTGAGGTAGTTTCCCGTTGCTTTTCTCACCGGGCCAGAAGTTACTACTACATATCACTCTTCCAAGCCCACTGAACTTCATGCACCAGCCGACCCTATGAGCGAAATAAGTATTATATTAATTATTACCAATTATATTTTGAATGTATTTACTCAATACCACACGACACCTCGTAATCTGCAGGCCTTCGGGCTGAGCAGTGGTCGCTTGGTAGGCCAAGGCCCTTCAAGGGCTGTAGTGCCATGGGGTTTGGTTTGGTTTGTATTTACTCAATTCAGACGTAACTCTCGACTCTGCACAAAATGAAATATATGTCACATTTTGATGGGCGATCAGAAAGAATTACAACAGCAAAAGTAGAGTCTCGCTCAACCGTCCTTCGCTTATCCGACACTCCGTGTTATCCGACACTGGTAGTCGGAATTTGAACTTTAGGTGGATGCAATTCTGTGACACGGGGTATGGAGGGTGTGACTGTGGGACAAGCACTGGCAGTCATGCGGTAGGATTGTTCAATGTAGTATTGGTTGGGTACGGATGTTATAGTTTTCATATTCTCTGAGTATGGCGAGTAAACCTAAGAAAGTGATTGTTTCTGTGGAAGACAAGTAGAGTGGGTTAAAGAGACTGGACAAAAGGGAAACTCTCCAAAAAATGGCTTCTGATTATGGTGTTGGACGTGTTACAGTGGGAGACTGGAAACATACGAGGGAATAAATTGAAAAGTGGTGCTCTACCAGAGCAACAAGTGATGCACTGAAAATTAGAAAAAGACAATGAAAAACGTGAGTACGAAAAAGTGAAGCACTATTTCTTTGGTTCTCTAAAAACCAGGAAAAGGCCTTGTCAATATCTGGCCCCATTCTGCAAGAAATGGCGGTGTATATCCAGAAGGAGTTTAATAAAGGGACCCTAATTTTACTGCCAGTGCTAGGTGGCTTGATCGGTGGAAAAAACGGTACGGCATTGGGAAGCTTAATATCAGTGGAGAAAGACTGTCAGCTAAATCCGATGAGGTTGTGAAATTTAAAAGACAATTTCAAGAAATAATTCTTGCTGAAGGATTATCCGGTGATCAGATTTTTAATTGTGATGAGACTGGGCTCAATTTCATGATGCTGACATCAAAACTCTTGCAGCCCAAGCCAAGAAGTCTGCACCTCGCTACAGGCGTAGTAAGAAAAGAGTACTGCATCTACTGTACAATTGAATTAATAAGCCAATAGAGTCCCGTAAAATATAGTACATAATACAGTATAGCCTTCCAGTTTGTTTTAGTTCATTTTCAAAGTTATTCCGTATTATCCGACATTTTCGGTGATCCGACGTACTCCAGGTCCCGTTTAAGTCGGATAATCGAGACTCTACTGCATTTTAAAGTTTTCAAGTAGGAACGGAACATTGACTTGTAACGGCAAAAAGACGCTCAACATCGCAGGATGCTATTGGAGCATATTTGAAATAACTTGCGTCAAATCATTAGAGTTCAATTTGTCTCTTTTTATACAGCTTACCCCCTTAATTCACATCGATATATACTTGAAAGAAACATAATTTAAAGAAATTACAAGGCAACAATTACGAGATGTGAAAAATCCGTCTTCAAGACGACTGCAAGCAGGTATGCGAAAATAGAATAAAAAAGATAAAAACATGACAGAAATACGAAAATTCACGGATAAATGTGACCATAATATGAAAAATTACCGAAAAATAACAATGTTAAAAATCCTAAATATGACTTTACTTGACCCGTTAAAACTGCATAATTTTAGTCTCCGTACATAAAAATCATGCTTCACTTGTAACAGATATCGACAATCAACTTATTAGGTCATGTTACAAACACTCAGTGCGTATTGAGGAGATGTTAAGTACAGACCAAAAGTGGCCAACCGGACACCAGTAGGATCCCAACCCACAACCTTCCGATTTCGCGTCGGTTGCTCTACCAATTGAGGTATGGTGGCCTAGGTCGTGAAAATTCAATATTCATTGACTTGGCCCTCAACGGGCGATTTGTACGCACTCTACAGTGTGATGGCAGTAGTGCCAGGCCTGTAGCTTAGATCCTTTTCAACGGAACCTAGGATTGGAAGAGCAACCAACGTGAAATCGCAAGGTTGTGGGTTCAGATCCCACTGGTGTCCGGTTGGCCAATTTTTCTGTACTTTACATCTCTTCAATACGTACTAAATGTATGTAACACGACCTAATAGCTTGATTGTCGATTTCGATCAGAATGCGGTCGTGAAAATTCAATGCTTCACTTGTATTTTACATGGAAATACTGTACAGTAATATAAAGTAAAAAAACGGCATGTCATAAACATCCGGGTCCTAGTTATTTGCAACTATGGATTGTATCAGAAATATTTTTCTAGGATTTCACACCAATGTTATTCAACATACCGTAGCTCACAGTGAAAATGCTGCACTTATAGTTTGACATTTCTTGCATTCGGGAGGTAGTGCACTTGAACCCCACTATCGGCAGCCCTAAGGATTGTTTTCCGTGGTTTCCCATTTTCACACCACGTTTCTTCCCATTCGTAGCCCTTTCCTATCCCATCGTCGCAACAAAGACTTTTTATTCACAATCGATTTTGGCCAGTTATAGACCAAATAAGTCTTCATGATTTCAATTTTCTTTGACGCCACCTAATCGCTCCCTTGCCATATAGATCATTTTACATCGCTGTTATTATATTAAATTTAGCGTAGGCCTATGGCTTTTCGTGCCTGGAGTGTTCGAAGATGTGTTCAGCCAAGGCCGCACTAGATAGACAGGCCACAAGGCTCGGACCGTGACGTCACGCTAGTGGCTGGCGTTCAGCATCGCAATGTAGGGCCCGCTCTCACTTTCACCATGATATTGTTCATTTATTCAACCGTAACGATAAAATTGAACACTCCTTCAATTGTGGCTTTACTTAGGCTTGTATACTACACGAGTTTTATGCGGGGAGAAAACTGGCAGGGTAGTACATGTACATTTCTTTACGTAAAATTATGATGACATCTGTCACTTGTAACTCAACACGGTATCTTTAAAAGATTAGAACGCATAATACGTATACAAAAAGTTTTAATGTTACTAGGAAAATGCATGATGGCAATTCACAACAATAGTCTGAAACCTTTCTTAGAAATTAAGCTGCAACTTAAAACTTACTTAAGAATTCCTAAGGTTTCAGTTTGTACATTTTTATTTTCCTGAGGATTTCTTCTTCTCAGCGATGAGTTTATCTACGGTAACTTTTCTATTGTTATTCAATAATATATTACAAAAGATGTATATACATCTGTCAACGAAATGTTTAAAACTATTTATTTAATCACTGCATGTTTAAACATTTTCGTTTTCCACAACATTGTTGACAAGCGAAGTCAGAATGTTTCTCTGAGACTCCTCATGTAAAAACATTAGTATACAGGTTTACATTTTGTAGCTCTAAAAGAGTCTGGTACAACACCTTTTGGTACAGGGCAGGAGCAAGCCAAGGACGCACTAGATAGACTCAGACATTTTTTTTGTCTGACTCAGAGTTGTCAAAGTCAGGATAAGTTGTCAGCTTGATTAAGCCAGTTATTTATTAAGATTTTAAATAAATGACCAGTATCAAACAATTTTGTGTGTGTGTGTGTGTGTGTGTGTGTGTGTGTGTGTGTGTGTGTGTTTCGTCAAATGGATTTTGAAAAGTGGTTTGTAAATTGCTTTTGCACAGCTTTTCAAACATTTTCCTGTTATTATTAGAAATTATGCATGCTACCTTATAAGCTATAGGCCTATCTGTTAATACTTTAAAGACTTGCGAAGTTAGTTCTTCTAAGAAATGTCACATTAGGTTCTTACATGGAAACAAATTAACAACGTCTTAATTTTTTAAAAGACTGGATGACAACATAAAAGTTTGTGCCGTTGTAGCTAATGTAGTGTTATTTTCTCCGCTTTTACTACTAAAAGCAACTCCCTCTACCTTTCCTCCTAGCGGGCGATCTGGCCGTGCGGTTAGGGGCGTGCGGCTGTGAACGTGCATCGGGAGATAGTGGGTTCGAATCCCACTGTCGGCAGCCCTGAAGAAGGTTTTCCGTAGTTTCCCATTTTCACACCAGGCAAATGCTGGGGCTGTACCTTAATTAAGGCCACGGCCGCTTCCTTCCAGGTGTTATGCCTCTCCTATCCCATCGTCGCCATAAGACCTATCTGTGTCGGTGCGACGTAAAGCCACTAGCAAAAACAAAAATAAAACCTTTCATCCTTTATAGTTCAGCTCACGTTTTATGTAGACTCCATTCAACAAGTTACAAAATATTTCATGCTCCTTTAACAATTTTAGTTTCTTTTTTCAAGTAATTCCAATGTGAATCATCAATACGCGAATTTCCCGTGCCTAGTTTTGCAGTAAAAGACTGTGAATAACCAAGTGGGGCATTGTAAGAAACGTTGACTGTCTTATCTTCTTTTACGCCCCAGGAAATGCGAAAAATATTGAAGTGAACCATGTTATTAGAATACAGGAGTAAGATACTTTCTTTGCAAAGGCTATATTTAACTGTTCCCTTAAAAAATTATAATTTATCAGTAATGATACACTCATTAACTTCACTTTCAATTTCATCGATTATTTTGTGTACAGATTCTATTTTGTCGTGGACAGTCACTTTTGAGTTACGAGCAGGTCTAAACAGGAAGTTATAAATACTTTTCTAATTTGACCATTTTAATATCTTGCCCCCATCACCTAATGCACGTATATCAGGGTTATAACTCATGAAAATATCATGTTTAATGGATTTAAAATCAAGAGCCTCGTTTAATGTTAAGGAAGTACCAATTTTCGGAATATTTTCCTCAGTCACATACATTTTGAAAATACAGACTTTGGCTGTTAAAGTTGACGGAAACTTTGTCCAAATCTAATTTGCGTTTAATACTGAAATTACCCTGAACGTCATCGAAGTCGTTGATCCTGTCATATTCTTCCTCAGCTTTCTTTCTTTCCTTCCTCTTCCCGTTTTTCAATTTCTTCTTGTCTTTGAATAGGATTTTTGCTCGTTGTTGGAAGATTTTTTTATACAGATAGGCAGGCACATTTTAAAACTTAGGAATAGCATCGTTTGAGAGTTTTAAATGGTTAGGTTTTACAGTTAAAAGAGACTCATCAGGTCTTTTAACGGAATCGTCCCTAATTACGAAACTTCGTCGAAGTGTTTTATGCACACAACTGCTCCCCCTGTGGGTGGGGGCGGTAGAATAACACTGACGGTATCCCCTGCCTGTCGTAAGAGGCGACTAGAAGGGGCCTCAGGGGCTCTGAACTTTGGAGCGTGGGTTGGCGACCACGGGGCCCACAGCTGAGTCGTGGCATTGCTTCCACTTACTTGTGCCCGGCTCCTCACTTTCATCTATCCTATCCGACCTCCCTTGGTCAACTCTTGTTCTTTTCCGACCCCGACGTTATTAGGTTTGCGAGGGCTAGGGAGTCTTTCATTTTCACGCCCTTCGTGGCCCTTGTCTTCCTTTGGCCGATATCTTCATTATTCGAAGTGTCGGATCCCTTCCATTTTCCCCCTCTGATTAGTGTTATATAGAGGATGCTTGCCTAGTTGTACTTCCTCTTAAAACAATAATCACCACCACCACCACCGCACACAACTGAGCTTGCTGAAGGGATGAATTCGGTTCGATGGATAGCTATGATTCACTTTTGTTTTCGAAACACGCCAATAGGAAATTTAAACACTGAAATATTAGGCTGTTTTGAACTGTAGTTGATTCTACGACCAGGTATACAACACGACGTGGCCACAATTCACAATGTTCACACACGTTTAAATCATTCAACACCATCGATAACCTCACTGCTGCGAGGTTCAGATCAGCTTACAAGTCACTGGTGAGAAGTGAAGCGGCTGGAGACTAGTGTGACGTAGCGCCCGAAGTGGAGGGGGAGCCTTATGGCCTGTATATCTAGTTGGCCTTGGTTCAGCTCGCCTGATGCAGATCTTTCTATTTGACGCACAACGGCGACCTGCGCATCTGGCAGCGCGTTGATGGTAATATGGTACCGACAGGGTGAAATCCAATGACGGCACGTAGCCTACACCTATCGAATAATGACAAAGCTGGCCCAGGGTCTAATGGGAAAGATAGCCGTTATACATGGGCTCTTATGGGACTAACCCCCGAGAGCTGGGACAGGGCCTAATGGGCCGGATGGTTGTTGGGCTCCAATGGGGCTCTAGTAGTTGGCCTAAGGGCTAATGCAGTGGTCGATAAATATGAGGCTCTGAGCTGAGTCTTAGTAACCCTCGTGCAGGGGCTAATGGGCAAGATGGTGACCGATAGTTTATACCAGCTCCCCTTCTTCCTCCCGAGGATTGAAGTAGGTTCTTATTTTCTTCCTCCTCCTCCTCAGAGTATCATGGTTACATAGTACGCTTCAAGCCAATCAGAATTCCAGAAGGTAGAAACCGCCATAAACACAGCAGTGGGTTTTGTAATCCCGTCTTACAGAAAAGTAGCCATTACTCTACTCCCTCTGCGAGAGCTCTAGCATCGACCGATCAAAGTTTGGGAGGTATGCTGGTGTTGAAAGGATGTAGGGTTACATAGTGTAGGCCTACTTCATGTCAATCAGAACGCTAGAAGGTATAAACCGCCATAAACACAGCAGCGGGATTTTTGTAAGCCTGTCTTACAGAAGGGAAGACAGAACTCTACTCCCTCTGCGAGGGCTCTAGCATCGACCGATTAAAGCTTGGGTATTACCATGAAGCTAAAACTAACTATAAATGCTAAATGACACCAAGGGTACTGCTCAAGATGTAACGTCCTCATCCGAAGGACGAATCACTATCAATAATGTTATACTCCGCGCAAAGGTTTGAAAATAAATCCAGGGTTTTAGCACACCATCTCGGGATTATAAATTGTATACCACCATCTCTCCTATCCTGCAAATCCGGTTCCATGGCTAAATGGTTAGCGTGCTCGCCTTTGATCACCGGGGTTGAGGGTTCGATTCCCGGCAGGGTCTAGGTGTAGAAGTTGTCTTCATCATTTCATGCTCATCACGGTGCGCGAGTTGTCAAATCACAAGACTTGCATCTGGCGTGCCGAACTTGTCCTAGGACACTCCCAGCACTAAAAGCCATACGCCATTTTTCCTACTCTGCAGGCCAACATTCTGATGAGACTCGAACCGGCTAACCACTGCGTCAGAGCAGAGGGATTTGACGTCTTAACGTTCATGACCACCTGACGGGCTTCACATAGCTGTAGTGTATACTCTGCGAAATGTAATTCCCACGTTTGCTGCCTGGCATTTAATGCAGGACTGCCTTAGAAGCCAGTGACAATGCCTCTAAGTGTTAATGCATCCAAGTACTCTTTGTAGATATTAGCCTATTCTTAATTTCTCTACGTACTAATTACCGTATCAACTACATAAAATGTTCTGCAGCTCTCTATGCAGTCATGTCTTCTTCCATCCTCTTCACTTGCAGGTAGCTTTCAGTTATCTCGGCACTATCCTCCGTCTGATGTCTTCTTCCGTCTTCAACTAACTACCACACTCTTTGCCCTAGCCTTATTTCACTCATTCCATGCTGTGCACAAGTTAAAAAAGCAAACCCCATGGCGCAACAGCCCCGAAGGGCCATCGCTTACCAAGCGACCGCTGCTCAGCCCGAAGGCCTGCAGATTAAGAGGCGTCATGTGGTCAGCACGACGAATCCTCTCAGCCGTTATTCTTGGCTTTCTAGACCGGGGCCACCATCTCACCGCCAGAGAGCTCCTCAAATGTAATCACGTAGGCTGAGTGAACCTCGAATCAGCCCTCATATGCAGGTAAAGATCCCCGACCTGGCCGGGAATCGGACCCGGGTCCTTCGGGTAAGAGGCAGGCACGCTACCCCTACATTGCGGGGGATTCTTTTAAATCTACGTTGTAGTCTTACGAATAAGAAGCCAGCTAATGTGGAGGAGTCTAATAGGTCTTTACTGTGTCGATCATTCTATACCTGTAAGAACTGTTTCAGATGGAGGAAATAAAATGTTCAGCGCCGTCATTTGAGTGATGACGATATGTTCAAGACGACTGAAATAATACATAATTTCGTGCGGCTATTACTATCCTGGTGCAGACCCTTCAGCTATGGTGGGTGGCTTCTGCCTGAATGGGAAACAAACACCCAGTTTCCAAGCTGAGGGAATTCGCCATTGAACATTAAAATATCCAACCCGGCCGGGAATTGAACCCGCGACTATCTGAACCGAAGTCCACTACGCTGACCAAACTACTGCTATAATAATAATAATAATAATAATAATAACAATAATAATAATAATAATGGAATGTGGCCTCCGAAGAGGCCTGGTGCAGGTCTTTGGAGTTGACTCCCTATAGGCAACCTGCGCGGGTGTGAGATTGAGGCCCTACCTATGATGAATTCTAATGATGAATACTGCACACATACATCTAGCCCCCGAGTCCTCGGAATTAACCAATGGATATTAAAATCCCCAACCCGGTCGGAATCGAACTCGGGACCGACTGGACCACACGCCAGCATGCTAACCATTTAGCCATAGATCCCGACAGAACATAAACTGATGAATAATGGAAGAAATGCCGTACCAAGAATGCGGCGCAATTATCAAGAATGCGTCGGCAGAGATCAAAGGCGCCGCGAAAAGCCAAGAATTACAAGTGCTACACAGGGCATATTACTCACAGGAAAACGTGAACAACTACCATATTGAGAAATGCCTTGCATAATGTTGACGATAACACTATTTCAAACATCTCTGTGAGGAATGGTGGAGAGTCGAGGGTGGGATGGACTAATGGATTCACACAAAGCGTAAGTTATATTTTTGAATGGCATGGAAACAAAATCTGTCAACGCATGACGTCTGATATGCTAACACCCCTCGTTTCCATGTGAGGGTAAGGGACGGCTCCCTTTGTCTGGGGGACGCATAGTCGAGATGGGATTTGCAACAGCGTTATGAGGGTGCCTACTTCAGGAATAGTATTTAGTAACAGATATCTGGTGCACAATATACTCGTATTGATCACTCAAAACTTAGATGCTTTATCTGCCTTTACCGCTGTAACAATCACATAAACCATGCGAGTTGGCCGTGCGGTTAGGCGCGTGCAGCTGCGAGCTTGCATCCGGGAGATAGTGGGTTCGAACCCCACTGTCAGCAGCCCATTTTTACAGTAGGCAAATGCTGGCGCTCTACCTTAAGGCTACGGCCTCTTCCTTCCCACTCCTAGGCCTTTCCTGACCCATCGTCGCCAGAACACACGTGTCGGTGCGACGTAAAGCAAATTAAAAAAAATGAAAAAAAAGCAATTTGTTAATGTCCTGTATTCCCATTGTCTTGCTGCTGATGTTCCTTCAAACCTCATACTTCGTGCTTCGTCCAAGATGAAAAGTTGCTTTACGTCTCACCGACACAGATAGGACTTTTGGTGCCAATGGGATAGGAAAGAGCTGGGAGAGGCTTCAATTAAGGTACAGCTCCAGCATTTGTCTGGTGTGAAAATGGAAAAGCTCGGAAAACCATCTTCAGGGCTGCCTACAGTGGGGTACGAACCCATTATTTCCCTAATGCAAGCTCACAGCTGCGCGCCTCTACCCGCACGGCCAACTCGCTCGGTCGTCTTGCCTCAATAGAATAAGATATGATATATGCAACTGGATCACTAGTCTTTGTCCTCGTGGTCTTCCGACGTTTAAGAACCCAACAAGCCTATAGTTGAATGTGGCTCTTACCGGGCTGAGTGGCTCAGACGGTTGAGACGCTGGCCTTCTGACCCCAACTTGACAGGTTCGATCCTAGCTCAGTCCGGTGGTATTTGAAGGTACTCAAATACGTCAGCCTCGTATCGGTATATTTACTAGCACGTAAAAGAACTCCTGCGGGACTAAATTCCGGCACCTCGGCGTCTCCGAGAACCGTTAAAGTAGTTAGTGGGACGTAAAGCCAATAACATTATTATTATTATTATTATTATTATTATTATTATTATTATTATTATTATTATTATTATTATTATTAACGTGGCTCTTGATTTTGCAATCACAGGCTCGCGATTCCACTTTCACAAGAACTCCGAATTATACAAGTCAGTCACCTTTAATTTCAGAAACCCTACGTGCATTGGCTGGGTCCCAAGTCCAGCCAATGCATTTTAATAAATATTTCATTGGATGAAAACATTTCTAGGAGGGATATATCCGTCCAACATTTAAAGTTGCCATTAAAGGCTAAGTTAGGAATTAACTCGATGGGTGAAGCAGTACGCAGTTTTAAGAACTTACCCTTTTATTTTATCTAATTTATTTCATCTCATTTAACCTTATAACTTATTCTCATATTACTATTAATTTCATCATCATCATCATCTGTTTACCCTCCAGGTTCGGTTTTTCCCTCGGACTTAGCGAGGGATCCCACCTCTACCGCCTCAAGGGCAGTGTCCTGGAGCTTCAGACCCTTGGTCGGGGGATACAACTGGGGAGTATGACCAGTACCTCGCCCAGGCGGCCTCACCTGCTATGCTGAACAGGGGCCTTGTGGAGGGATGGGAAGATTGGAAGGGATAGGCAAGGAAGAGGGAAGGAAGCGGCCGTGGCCTTCAGTTAGGTACCATCCCGGCATTCGCCTGGAGGAGAAGTGGGAAACCACGGAAAACCACTTCGAGGATGGCTGAGGTGGGAATCGAACCCACCTCTACTCAGTTGACCTCCCGAGGCTGAGTGGACCCCGTTCCAGCCCTCGTACCACGTTTCAAATTTCGTGGCAGAGCCGGGAATCGAACCCGGGCCTCCAGGGGTGGCAGCTAATCACGCTAACCACTACACCACAGAGGCGGACTTACTATTAATTTAATTAGTATTAAATCTATTATTGTAAAGTAATACAATGAAATATATGTATTTTTCAGTGCCTGGTTAGATGGAAGAGAAGGCCTGAAGGCCTTAATCTTGCCAGGTAAAATAAAACATTACTAACTACGCATAAACCGGCTTCGGTAAAAGGGTCATGTGAGGCAAATAGAGGAGGATTTACCTAGAAGAATAATGGACTCTGTTATGGAGGGTAAGAGAAGTAGAGGGAGACCAAGATTACGATGGTTACTCAGTTTCTATCGATTTAAAGAGGTATAAAACTAAACGAGGCCACGGCACTAGTTGTAAATAGAGGATTGTGGCGACGTTTAGTAAAATTGGAGGCTTGCAGACTGGACGTTGAAAGGCATGACGCCCTATAATGATGATGTATATATTCACGTCACATTTGTTTCATTACCAACCCCTTGTTGCAGCACGCTTGTGTTATGTTTAAAACGAAGAATTTAGTCTTCTTCAGATGTTCTTCTTGGTGAATGTCATCGTGCGACCATCTCACTTTCTCCTAGATACTTTCTGTGCTTGGGCTGTTGTTTCAAAATAACTTGAGTCCGGAACTGTGTGTACTGAACACACATTAGAGTGAAACTCGTCCACCTGTCCATCGATAAAGGACTGTTGTAGTCCGTCAACTGAACTACAATACATCATGATTAGTCACATGAAGACTTAATTGTCAGTGACAAATGCATGGCAGCAACATTGGCATTGCTCTCAATGTTCTATGGTAGTGAAGAGTTTTGGTGAGAGAACACTTAAAAATCGTGTCATCTGTTTCGTAATATTTCGTAAAAGGAAATACAATGTCAGTACATAGACAGCACCAGTGTTGTATGCTTTATATAGGAGTTGACTTGGAGGATCATTTTATTGTGTTAATAAACCAAAAGCATGACGCATACCAACATCTGATGAAAGCACAAAATCAAGCGTGCCATAATTGAATTATCGACCCTCCATATTTTGCCGAAAGGGAGCAATAAAGCAATATATGCTCTTTTGGGCCCTTTCACTAAGTACAAATGGGCAAAGCAACTAAGTTAGGGTGAGAATATAAGCTGAGCCTAGTGAGCACGAACAGATGGATCGTTAAGCCTGTACATAGATCGTAATGCAGTAGCGATCAATGAGACATTGATGTTTCAAGTGGACAGTGTGCTTCAACATGGGTAGATGTAAGGACGTGACAGAATGGCAAAAACGTGCAATCGTGATTGGACGTGCCCATGACATACTGTGCATGGAGTTGTGTGATTTGTTGATGTTTCGCATAGGACTGTTTAACGTGTCTACAAGCAGTGGCCACGAAACAAGACGCCAGAATTGTGGTCGGAAAAAGATCCTGAGTGAGAGAGACCGGAGACGTGTTTCGAGGCTTGTGAATCAAAATTGCTTCTAAACCTGACAAGAATTGCTGTAGTCAGTGAAGACTGCGACGAGAAACGAATGCAATAAAAAGTTGGAGTCGGTCACTTCGCAAAAGGCCATTGCTCATACAGGCATATAAAGCCGTGCGTCTTCAATGGATCAGCGGTAGAGTGTCGGCCTCCGGATCCCAAGATAGCGGGTTCAAACTCGGCAGAGGTAGTCGGATTTTTGAAGGGGCGAAAAAAAGTCCATTCGACACTCCATGTCGTACGATGTCGGCATGTAAAAGATCTCTGGTGACACATTTGGTGTTTACCCGACAAAATTCATTAACTCTCAGCCATAGACGCCCAAGAGAGTTTCGGTTTACTCGGTCTGCCATCTAGTGGGGGCCTAGAGTGAAACGGAACGTCGAATTTGACGAGCTGACAGCCAGATGGCGTCAAATTGAAATGTCTGCACACGGTAGCTGAGGCCATACGATTATTATTATTATTATTGTTATTTAATGGGCTAGAAATCATCGAATGTGGAGAGTAGCTGACTGGCAGAACGTAGAGTGGTCTGACGGATCACGTTTTCGCCTGTATTCCAATGAAGCACGTCGATAAAACATTTCATCCTAGATGTGTGAAAAGTCAGGTTCAAGCTGGAGGTGAGTCTGTGATGTTTTGGGGGGTGTTTTCGTATCATGGATATGAGTATGCTATTGATACACCAATTTTGCAAGATGATGACAGCAAAGTTCAACGCCCTGAACGCATATGTGACTGGCTTCATGAACACTCTCCCACCTTATTACATCTAGATTGGTCTGAAAAATCACCTGACTTGAAGCCCCTTTGAAAATCTGTGGGACATGTTGGAACAGCGGGAAAAAAGCCGACAATTTGGTGGAATTGCGCGATCAAATCCTCAGTGAGTGGCTTAACCTGGATGCAACGTACCTGTACAACCTTGTGGACTCACTTCCTAACCGAATCCAGGCGGTTATCAAGTCCAGAGGCGGAGTCACACGGTATTAAATGATGCTTGCAATGATTTCTCGAGGGGTGACTAATATTTTGCCCGGTAACTTATCTATCCTTTCTGAGAAGTATATTGAAGGGTCAGGGGAAAAAGCAGGAGAGTCAATATTTATGCAACTCGAGAAAAAGCTACTTTTGTGCTCGACTTCCCTAGTTCTTTCCCCTAACAGCGAAACTTTGAGTGCTCATTTCTCTGACTCGCCTGCTTGTTTTCCATTTCTGACCTCTCGATAGATGCGCATGATCACTCTGAAGCGGACTGTAACAATATCTCAATTTCGTTGAAAAAGTGACTTACCTGGTTTTCCCCCCACCCTTCTAATGAGCTATCAATCAGCAATCGAATAATGGACGAATATGTCGTCATTTATTGTTATATATGCCCTATCTACATCTTTAAGTTCAACTGACATGAATTCGGAGAACCAAATCATCTTTTTGTTTCTATGTGCTATAACGTGCTCCGAATTTTTCTACTGTTTTATGGATTCTACGTTTACTACGCTGCATATGCCGCTACTAACCTGCCTGTGCTCTCTTCGCCCGTCCAGCTTCAACTGCTCGTGCGGCTTACCCTCCCTCTTTCCTTCCCCTACCGCTTCGCTGCGCATTGGGTACTGTATGCTCTCGTCCTTTCTGGACGCTTCTACCTGAATATAAATTGGCCTGCTCTGGGCTTGAGCAGCGAGTTGGGATGAATACGACGATTTGTGTGGAGGGAGGACTTGGTTTTATTTTGCTACCAGCTGGACTGTGTGCAATGTTTCTTTTAAAATGTGCCTTTGTGTACCATTGAAAAGCTACGACTGCTGGACGGGTGAGCGAAAACTTTAATTTATTTCATTTCCGTGTTGTTCTTTGAACTTTCTTTTGATGCTGCACTTCCTTAATTTTCAAATTGCCGTTACTGGCCACCAATGACAGTTCATGTTGATAATAAGCTAACTGCAGCTATTGATAGCGGTACCTTACTTTGGAATTACATTACCATCTTACTCCGAAGTTGGACTTTGTGATACGTCAAGTGATTGCTGCGATATGAACCATTGAAATTCAACTGTTTTCCCGAGCAAACGCATGAATAGAATCAATTGAACTATCACCTAGCTTCTGTTTGCTATTTTGGAATTTCATCGATACTGACTGATCCTATTTTTCCAAAACCCTGTTGGCAGCCATTGGTACTCCTTTCTTTCACGTCCCTCCCCTTTCCCCACCTTCCTATTCCGCATCCCTTCCGCCCCTTTTTTTTCTTCTACATGTATTATTGTACAGTGGCCCATATGTCTTTCAAATTTTAATGTTTTTTCGTGTTCATACGTAAATTTCTGTTTTCCTTGTGTAGGACACTCCTCATGTAAAAGAGGTTGTATTATTATTGAAGGTTTCGAGTCTAGCTGTTCTCTTTGAGAAACAGATCTGAAAATTAACATGGTTGTCCCATCTGCTTTTTCTCTTTTGGAAGTCAGAACTAACTGACCTTTGGATGATTGTTGTTTTCTTTGGCTTGTAAATGTTTCTTCTGGGTGTTTTTTGCTAATATATTGTTATTATAAAAAAACTATTTCTTCTTTCCCTTTTTTTATTGTCGTACGCCTTTCCTTGCCCTCACGAAATTTGTACCTACCTCGGTTCCTCTGAATATATGGACTCAGTGAAAAAGCTTCCATTAATGCGCTCTGCTGAATCTACACCACAGTGCTTTACGTCGCACCGATACAGATATGTCTTGTGGCAACGATAGGATAGGAAAGGCCTAGGAAAGAGAAGGAAGCGGCCGTGGCCTTAAGGTACAGCCCCAGCATTTGTCTGATGTGAAAATGGGAAACCACGGAAAACCATCTTCAGGGCTGCAGACAGTGGGGTTCGAACCCACTATCTCCCGATTACTGGATACTGGCCGTACTTAAGCGACTGCAGCTATCGAGCTCGGTAAATCATCATCATCATCAGCAGCAGCAGCAGCAGCATTGCTGATGAAGGGCACAATTTGATATCACATATTTGTCGGGTTTAACAGATATCTTATGCCGATAAGCTGCAACTGCGGTGTCAATTTAAAAGAACATGAGAACTCGGGAGGAGCTGTCAATTCCACGCTCTCCTTTCGTTCCTAAAGTGGATATATTCGGAGGCGAGACGTTTGAGTTAGAAGAGGCCTCGACAGAGGGGTTTTCGTCTATCAATAGCACTGTTCTACAAAAAATTCCTATTTATAGAGGGAAAATGTGATTCTTATAGACATTTTAACACTGAATTCAAATCTCGTTTTAGTTTTCATACATCAGGGATAGTTTAAAAGTAATCCGATTTTTAATTTCCTTTAATACAGCTTTAATTTATAGTCATACACATACTGACAGAAGTTCAATTGAGGGGGCTATAAACATTATGATAGTAACAGAAGGTGACAGGTGAAGTATTCACATAATTTTCTCACTTTTTTAAGTAATTCAGAGGAATGTTTATAAATTTTTATAAAAATGGAAAGTATGGACAGAAATTTTCCACTACAAAGTTTAACTTCTTATTTCTTCCTTTTGTATTGAGCATCTTCTTGTGGGCATGCATTTCCCTTCATAACGTATCTCCGTAGTAGCTATGTCTTATACCTCGGATTTGTAGGTGGTAATAGGTTAGATTGCAAAGTAATATGGATTGTAGGAATTGTCATGCAACCCGTTGTACCATAGTGTAGGAAGAGTAGCATAAATTCAAGAAGTTCTATAGGCTGTACCCCTAATATCTATGGAAATCTCATAGCATAACCGTTTTACAGTGTAGCGTACACTTGTTACTGGCTTAAGTAAGCATTCCAACCTACAGCACCTAATAATCCGGACTCTACTATGTTTTTATGAAAACATTCTCCATGATCATCTGATACATCCACTACAACTCTCTGGAAGGTAGTCTAGATGCGGTTCATCCTAAATCTTTAGAAGCTTTGATTTTATTTCTTTCACAAACTCTGTATATTTAGCGTCTCTTCCACTTTTCAAGGAAGTTTCTTGTTATTGTCTTCAAACATACCCAGACTCGCTTTTCTTTGTCAGACATATCGAATAGAAATACAAAATAAGAGAATATTCACAGAAATATTCACTTGGTATATGAAGAAGCTGAATAAATAAATTTTAAATTGATAGAAATTGTTACCTTCTCACTGTGATTTTGAGGTTAACATACCACAATATCTGAACAATAACATCACTGTCTGAAAAAGAATCAGAAATAGTAAAATTGCCAACTATTTAATGTTTGTATATTTTCAAAATATTCCTCCACTCGGAGGCTGCCTAATACACAGAATATATAAAATGCATTTTCATTCAAAAATAAAATAATTAAATTGTCTCAGTCTGGCGAATATAAGTGGTGTCTAAGTATCAAAAGAGAACCCCTGAACCCTTTCAGCTCCCAGACGATGAACTCCTTGGAACTGAAGTTGAAGGTCTTCATGAGCTCTATCGTCGTCTTAGGGACTGTACCTCTCGCACGGACCATGAGACACGTCACTTCTACGTCGTCCAGCTCGTATTTATTCTTATACAGCACTGTATGCAGGTAGATAGACATCTTTACTCTGTCTACTTTGTCTGGTTGGTCGGAGTGCGTTTCAAATCATACTGTAGGGTCTTATATATATCCTTTCTTCCCTTTAATGGTGATCATGTCTATTCTTCTCGTGTTGCCATTTACTCTGATGCCATGGATTACCTGATGTTGTGAATGTACCATATTTGCCGCAAACAATGATACCAATCATGTTATATAATATTCTCATATTAATGGAGAATTATCGTTAATAGCGCAATCCCTTTAGAATTACATTATTTTCATCTCAGAAACAGAACCTTTGTAGAATTATGTAATAGAACTAAATGCTAGTGGCAGACGTTTTCTTATTTTTAGAGAAGGTACGTGATGTTGATTCATTATCAGGGCTAGGGCTATCTGCTGGTGTGTGTAGCTTGTTAAGAATCTCAGCTACTGTGATATGTATAATAAATTGAATATAGACGTTGTAATTTGAATTAGGAAATGGAATGTGTCGCACTCTGTTCATCTTATCTGATAATCAGAGTTAATGTACAAATGCTGGTGAAAAACCACTGTTTCTCTCTTTTCCTGCCCTATTCCGTGAGGGAGGAGAAGCCTATTTTAATTAAAGTACTTTGATTAAAAAAATAAACTAAGCTAAAATTCAAATATATAAAATATTTTGTCCGCAGCTTCGTATGCGTGTAAATTAATTTTGTGGCCTTCTATAGAAATGGTCAACATTGGACACTACCAAAATCCGTTAAATATCATGTTTGTAATATTGGAATGTGTTTTTCATTTCTGTTCAGCTGTTGATAGAAGCCCAATATTTTTAGAAGGAAGAGCATTAGCGGCGATTGCTAATCAGAAGTGGGGGCGTGTGCAAAAAATGTACAGACAATAAAAACTACCCTGGTTGTGGGATACAGCAGCGGGGCCGGTATGGCGGGGGAGGGGCATATATGTTCAAACTGAAAGAAACAACTACAAAATGTTAGGCTTCGTCAGAGGTTGACAGTTTACCAACTTAAGTGCGGTAATAATAGTTTGAGATTTTTATTCAATATTGTAGAATAAAACGTTCACCAAGGATACAATAATACTCATTTATTACAACTAAATAGAACTACCGCGTGATTATACAATTAAAATCATTTAATATTTGATTACACACTTAGAAGCTAACAGATACTAAAAAGACTGCCCGACTGACGAATGCGCGCGGTAAGCGGGTGAGTCATATCTCAGTGTCCATGACTTTGGAAAAAACTATACCCCTACTACCCTTCCTGACAGCACACGAAATTTTGCGTATTTCCGCTAACAATTCTGTTACTAACAAAACAAAATAAAATAAATAATTAGCTGATAAGACAACAGGGCTTGGTTTAATAATTCCTTGTATCTACAACTGGTACAGCACTAAAATTAGGGTCTCAAAACACCTTGTGTGGTGCTAGAACGAGGCACTTCGGAAGGCTGTGGAAGGCAGTAAAGTATCAATCACAATCGGTGTTATCAGCACGAAACCAACAGTAGATCGGGGGCGTCGTGTAAGTGACCCAAGAGTGAATTCGCTGACTAATTGTTCGGTTCTCTTTTCGTCTGTCTGACAGGTGGTATTTTCGAGATTAAATATGAGATTTTTCAGATTAAACCTACCGAACTTAGACAAAACTAAGTACAGAGAAATCCTGGATGTCTCAACTTCAGTATTAACAAATTTAATGAAAAGTGGATCAATGTGCACGCAAACATGCAGGTCTCTAGGCTTACGATTTTATGATTACACGTTGGTTCATCTTAAGTTATCAGTAATAGGATCTACAGATTAGCAAGAACTGTCGGCTAGTCGTTTTTCATCTGTTACAAGATAGCAGGTTCGATGTCGGCTGAGACAGCGTCATTTGAGGGCATTTAAATTTTACAACTCTTGTTACTGATTTTCAGTAAGTTGAAGTTCTGGGGCAAGAAAGTACGCCACCTGAGTCCATTAGCATTTTGGACGGATATGTAAAGGGAATTCCAAGCATTATAAATGCATGGAACGCGACCACCTCACTTGCATTGATCGAGGTTCGAACCACGGTGACCTCACTCTGCCACTACAACAGATAGGCTAAAAAAGTCATCTCCGTACAGGCCATGAAGGCCCCTGAAGGAGTGGAAGGTAAAGGCTTCCACTATTCGTAACCGTAACCTCGGCACTTGATGGAATAGAGTGGTTAGCTCTACGCCCGGTTGCCTTTGCCCCCAGAAATTAACCTGGTACTCATTTTTGGTGTAGGCTTAGTGAACCTCAGGGCCATGTGCACCTAGGGAAGTGGAAATCCCATTTCTTTAATTTTACGACGTCCTGACGGGGAATCGAACTCACGTCCTTCCGGGCGAACCGAGCACGTCTTTACCGCCTCGGCCAGGCAGCCCCTAGATAGGCTAACCATTCCATTAAACACATACATAATTATGAACATGGGAATGGTTGTCACGATGGTCATACCGATAGACTCATCGACATCTCTTTCATGGACCGTAGCATTTCGGAATACAAGCATGTAGAAAGGGTTGCCTATCTATTTCAGTAAGGAGTAACTAGTGGCCGGCTGATGAATAACGTCCATCTATTTGATGGATAATACGCCGTGTTATAAACGAAGTAAGCCCGTCCTGAGAATTGATGTCTCAGTGTCTTGATTGTGTCCGATTAACATTCCGTCAGTGTTACTGATCAGAATTATCCGTTATCATCCACTAAGCACGCTCACTGCCGAGGGCCGTACTCTGATCAATAGCGAGGCAGGCACGATTGACAACTGGACAGGGACTGCAAGTGCGCCGCAGAATTTCACTTCGCTCTCCCCCACAGAGTTTTATGACCTGATTACACAATTGAGAATGAAACACCGTTGATATTCTCCATGGACACGGTAAGATGGATAATAATGTAAAAAAAAAGGATGAATTATTATTTCCTTCTTTCATCTATTCAGACAATACAATTAAAAACAACAACCAGCGTTTATGACTACGGCTGCTTCTTGCAGAAACGTTTCTCTGACAAATTAAAAATATACACTTCAGAAGAGATTAAACAATAATGCACGGGGCGAGTTGGCCGTGCGGTTACGGGCGTGTAGCTGTGAGCTTTCATCCGTGATATAGTGGGTTCAAACCCCACTGTCGGCAGTCCTGAAGATAGTTTTCCGCGGTTTTCTATTTTCAAACTAGGCCTTAAGGCCACGGCCGCTTCCTTCCCACTTCTAGCCCTTTCCTATCCCAACCTCGCCGTAAGACCTATCTGTGTCTGTGCGACGTAAAGGAAATTGTAAAAAAAAAAGAGCAATAATGTAGAAAATACACCCCATTAGTAGGTACAGAGTGTGTTTAACACATTTACCAGTTTTTATGAAGAGGAAGAGAGTGACAAGAATAACGAGAGGAAATAAGAATGAAAAAGGAGAAACAAGAAAAATAATTTAACAAAAAATTTAGTTAGGAAAACTTATTTTCTAAGAAATGTACAGAAATTCTAATTCCGAATGGCTTTTAAAAAAATCATATTTTAGTGTATAGGTCAGGGTTGCAGTCTTCATCTCAGAGGGTCCTGAATTCCATTTACGACCAAGTCAGGAATTTTAGCCGCGTCTGGTTAATTCCTCTCGCTCGGGGACTAGGTGTACGTGCTTTTTCACGTGGGTGTCACGAGACGAAGGGTACAGAAAAAAATGGCAGTAGGAAAAAGAAATGAAATAAAGGAAAGTGGAAATAGGTGAAAAGTAATAGTAGTTTTGAATGATTCTTCATATTATAAATATAAATTTGTCAGTCTTAGTAAGATTCTACATACTTTACTTTAAATGAATAAATAAATAATGCGACTTTTTTCGTTCCACTAACTACTTTTACGGTTTTCGGAGACGCCGAGGTACTGGAATTTAGTCCCGCAGGAGTTCTTTTACGTGCCCGTAAATCTACAGACACGAGGCTGATGTATTTGAGCGCTTTCAAATACCACCGGTATGAGCCAGTATCCAACCTGCCAAATTCGTGTCGCAGAAGGCCAGCGGCTTCAACCGCCTTAGCCAGTCAACCCAGCGCTTTAAAGAAAAGAAATGATGTAGAAATACTATGATTCCGAAAGTGACCAAATTCAAAATAGTTTAGTCTCCTTCCACTAATGATACTTACTACTGCAGATCTACAGTCCAGGCAAGCACCAAGCAACCAATGTCAAATACACTGGCGGAAAATGTAATCCCAACACTACGAACGAGTTGTGGCGGGAGGCGTGTTTGCACATCTAAAACGTACGCCTATTCAAATTTTTGCACTGGTCGACGAAGAGTGGTGCTAGTAGCGCTAGTATGACCTTTGCAAAGCAAGTTTGCTTTAAATACGCGCTGTACACTTCGAGAGTGTTAGTCATCGTCCAGTATTGACGTTGTGTGGTAGGCGTGAGTCAAATATGCCTTTATGAAGATGAAGAAGGCAGTATCAGTAGTTTACCGATTTCAAACGAGGCCGTGCCACAGGGCTACGAGAAGGTGGATGTCCTTTCAGCGATATTACAGGAGGACTTGACAATGTTCACGGCACTGGGGTCCAGTCCCGCACGGGCCACTACAGAGAGGGAAGACCGCCGTATTCGCCGCATGGCTGTGGTGGACCTTACTGCATCTGTAGCAGACATTAGAGCTTCAGTTGGCACCAGAGTGACACAGCGAACTGTATCAATTCTATTGCTCGAGAGAGCTCCGAGCCAGACGTCCTGCGGCGTTCATGCCACTAACTCCGAATCACTGCCATCTGCGACTTCAGTGGTGTTAAGATAGACCTCACTCGTGTTCTCAGATAAGAGCCGTTTCTGACGTCGAGGCAGTGGTGGCCGTAGTTTGGTAAGGAGGCCAGGTGAGCGCTTGGAACCAAGCTGCCTGCGGCATCGGCACATCTTGAGTTATGGTCTGCGGAGAGATTTCCTTTCACAGCAGGAACACACTCGTCGTTTTCCCAAGAAATTTGACAGCGGATTTGGTGACTGAACCGGTCATGCTGCCATTCATTCGCAGTATTCGAGACGGTGTTTCTCAACAGAATAACGCTCATCCACATACTCCTGTTGACACCCAGCAGAGTTCCGAGCAGTCGCCTTGACCTGCGGGATCACCAGACCTTCCACCCATTGTGCACGTATAGGAGATTATGGGGCGACAAATCCAGCGTCAAGCAATATCAGCCTTAACCGTTGCTGATTTGACTGACTAATGGCAACAGGCATGGAACTCCATCTTACAAAATGACATACGGCACCTATACAATGCTATGCATACTCGTATGGATGCTTGAATTCAAAATTGTTACGGTATTGCTGCGCAACCATGTCACATGTCTTCTCGCTCATACTTCAACCTGTGACAAATAAATCAAATAAATATGTTACCTAGACAATTGCTGAGATTGCATTCTTCTAAACTAATGTCTTCTTGGTGTTGGGATTTCATTTTCCGCCACTAGCATTTTAGAGCATATGAGAAACATAATATACTGACTCAAAAGCATTCAATCTATTTTGTGAATACAATACGTCATGAGTCATGACGTAAGCAGCTCAGCGACTCGGACGGTAAAAGAATTGGCCTTCTGAGCCCAAGTTGGCGGGTTCAATTCCTGCTCAGTACGGCGGTATTTGAAAGTGCTGAAATACTCCAGCCTCGCGGATTTACCGGCACATAAAAGAACTGTGGCACAAAATGCTGTCACTCCGGTGACACCGAAAAACCACGAAACGTGTTACTTGGACGCAAAACAAATGACATCAGTATTACGTCATATATTCAAGGCTTATTCCTTCGGACAAAATCCGACTGACGTAAGTTATCCAGTGACATCAATAACCGTCTTTGGAAAAATGGAAAATTATATACCCCTTACCACTTACGATGTTTCTGGTGAGAGAATCATTTACTACCTACTGTAGTATTTTCTAATCCAGAGCGCCAGCTTCCAGCACTCGTGCACTTTAACATAAGTAGTATGAAATAATTCTGGATAGAAATGGCTCTACACCCATGTGATTAGAGAGCCACATGAATGTGATTCTGGTGCTATCATCTCAACACCCAACCAGCAGGTCCTGGATCCGCTGCACAAGAGTGTCGAGGGAAACATGTATCAATAGATTGTGACGAGCTCACAGCAGAAAGTACCGGTGCTCATTGGACAGCGCTTACCGCAGGCCTTCATAGATAGTATAGCTGTGTACACACTACACTGTAGGCTTCCAGGAGAGGAAAAAGAAACCTATCATTGTTGACAACGAACGCAGTCTACTTTCGTTTCTGCTCTCGAACCATCCGTGTAAACAATTACTGAATCTGGATACCGGCCAACAATGGACAGGAAGAGCCTCCGATAAAAGGAGAGGTCCGTGTTCTCTTTCGGACCAGAGTGCAGATCTAGGATTATTTCCGGTCGTCGTATTATTCACGGAGGCAACCTACTTGGCTGGCTGACCTTCAGAAAGACCGCAACTGTTTTCTAAGCAGTGCGGGGAGTTTCCTCTTTCAAGTCATAAGCACACAATTTAAGCATTAAATATACGAAGGTACTAAAAAGATGCAAGCACTTGTCAGTGTTGCCAACTTAGCGGATTTTCCGCTAAATTTGGCGGAATTAGAAGACTGTCGGCGGAGAAATATACCATTTAGCGGACAGCGGATTTTTTGACAGAATTCTAGATTTATTATAGCGGAATTCAGCGTTTTATCCATTTTACTTTTTTAACACTCCAGTGGTCGCGCTAAGAAAAGTCACGTCAGTGGTCGCGCGGATCACAAAACTCTGTGTAATATAAGGCTATTCAGTGCTATTTATTCAATGAATATGATTATGCATTGTGAAAAGAACTTTATTTTCTGTACAATATAACATAATTATGCATGCATTTATAAACAATCCCTGAAAAACTGCCGGGCATTATGATTTGTCTCACTCCTTCCATAAGGTACCTCACTGTCTGGTTCATTCAACCGTCGACTTATATTCTCATAGTCATACATTTTGTACTTATATACCAACAATTAATATAAACTCGTAAAACGGAGTAGATATATGCACATGGAGTGAGATTAGACACCGTAATAAGAAAACAAACTAAGTCAAAAGAAGTCACGCTAGTGGTCGCACTGATCACAGTTGTGATCCACAAGAAACAGTTACTTTCTAACGCAACAACCATCAGTCAAGTTTAGCAGACTATTGCACTATGATTGAGGGGATGGGTCGCAAGGAAGGTACATAAATGCTCAAGGTCAACAGTCATACCAAAAAACAGGAGTGAAAAAACTAAACGGCTGGATCACCATTGTGATCCGCGCGACCACTGGAGTGTTAAAAAAATGTACTCCAGTCTGTCTTTGAGCTATTCCGTATTTTTTGTCAGGAGCTAGCAGTCGCATGAGGGAAACGTTATTTGGATTTGATGTTATGAGATCATGGTATCATACATTTTTAATGCGTGAGGAAAGGTTACTTATCTCTTAGTTGACGAATGACGACAGTTTTAGCTCGCCGGCTCGCAGGCAGGGGGTTAATCCCAGTGGAACTCACAGATCAGGAGAGTACAGGCATTTATTATTATTATTATTATTATTATTATTGCCCATTATTTGAGATCGGATTTCTAGGCAAAATTTTAGCGGATTTTTAGTAGCATTTAGCGGATGTTGAAAATTAAGTTGGCAACACTGGCACTTGTGTCCTCCCCTCACTTTTCTCGCGACAATGAAGAATTGGCAGTCGTAAAAATTACGAACGTTTGTATTGTTCAGGTCCTTGGAAGAGTGGAAGGTAAAGACTTCCACGATCTGAAACTTCAGCACCGACGAGGGGAACCCGCCAAATGTAACAACCCTACTTGTTAGAAACTTCGTTCAGCGAAAGACAGGTCAAAATAAGTCAACACATGTTTCGACTTATCCACAGACACACTACCGTTTCCGAGAAAATGACTGCTGAACTTTCCAACGTGCTACACGTGCCGTTTAACGCGCAGCAAGTGCGCCGCGACCTCACACTTTTGCACCCCGTGTTCAAACCCCGATGAACTGTTCTTATGTTTGTTTCATTTATTTACTTTTGCCCATTGACGATTACTACACGAATGGTTTTGTTCAACGTAGTTTGAAATATCGTTGTCCTTTTTCGTCTATTAATATTTTGTCTATTATCTCCTGTTTGTACCAGCAATCATTCTCGCTACTTTCGTGTCTGTTACTTCTAACTTATGAACATGATATCCTGAGTCCACCCAGCTTTGACTCCCGTAAAGCAAAGTTGGTCCGAACACAGATCGATGTAAAGATACTTTCATTCGGGAAATGACTTCCTTCTTACAGAACTTTGTTGATCGCAACTGCGAATTCACTGCGTTAGCTTCACTGTACATTGATTCAATCTCACTTACTATATTACCATCCTGGGAGAACACACAACCTAAATACTTGAAAAATGATCTACTTGTTCCAGCTTTGTATCACCAATCTGACATTCAATTCTCTTGAATTTCTTAGCCGCTGACATCAGTTTAGTCTTCGAATCGCTGATTTCCATACCATACTCAATGAGGGGACAAAGGCTAAATCAGGAATGAACTTTATGGGTGAAAATGTACGCATAAAACCATTTCGGTGGTGGGGTCACGTGAGGCGAATGGAGGAGGATAGCTTACCTAGGAGAATAATGGAGTCTGTTATGAAGGGTAAGAGAAGTAGCGGTAGACCAAGACGACGATTATTAGACTCAGTTTCTAACAATTCAAAGATGAGAGGTATAAAACTAAATGAGGCCATATCACTAGTTGCAAATACAGGATTGTGGCGACGTTTAATAAATGCACAGAGGCTTGCAGACTGAACGCTGAAAGCCATAACGGTCTATAATGATGTATGTACGTTCTGTCTGGTAATTGTATTTTAAAACATCAATCGTTCTACACTCATTCCACATCAAAGGGATATCACGACTAGACGCCATGAAATAAAAATTCACGCATTGATTCATAATCAATAATTATTGCAAGCGCCAGTTTTTGGAAAAAATATCCGTTATGCGTGGTTTGTCTGAAACTTGTTGCCAACAGGTGAAATCTTCAGTAATATTAACGATCTTTCTTTCTCTAGAGACATTCTCACCCAGAATTCTAACTGGGGAAAAACTGCCTTCTGTGCGAAATTTCTATATTTCGAATGATTCCACGATCGATATCATCCAAGGGAATGAACCGTGTCTCTCCGAAGCGTTAATATAAGAATTAACTTAAAAAGCATTGTAATTCCTGAAAAATACCAGTGAAAGAGGCGTCGAAATAAGTAAACACATGTTTCGGCTTATTCGTGGACACTCGACCGTTTCCAAGAAAATTACAGTTGAAGATTCCGATGTGATTTACGTATGTAATAAATACATAACACTTATTGTGAAAGTCAATTGTAATTTTACGATTAACACAAGGCCCTTGTATCGACCAACTTGATAAGAAACATTCGTGTAAACCCGGTGGGTTCCTCTCGTGACTGGGATAGAGCGATTAGCCTTTCCCCCAGGAATTAACATAAGCATTCACATCTTATATAGACTGAATAAACCCCTCCCAGTAATTGAAAGTATTTGCTAAATTTTACGACATCCTAACAAGGCAATCGAACCACCTTCCTCCGGGCTCAGTTACATATCCCCCACAGGAGACATCATCATATAGATAAAATACGGCATTCAGGGAATATACCACTGGAACTAGTAAATTAGGTGTCCTCATAATTTCCATGTAGATACAATTAGTTTTCCCATTTAAATAATCCCTTTTGGCCATATGATGTAATATACACCAGCGAGGTATCAGCTGAATGTCCCTGTAATCTGTTTGGGCATGTGTAATGTGACTGGCAGTTATCCGTGCTAAATTAGATAGCTGGTGCACTGTAGTAACACCACCACTGATCCTTAGAGACGCCTACACACCAGGAGCGTATTCAGAGCTTTGACACCCTCTACCTATCCAAAATGTCTAACCGTAATTTTAAATTTGCATGTCAGCAGTTATTTTCGAACCCCACTATCCGCAGCCCGGAAGGTGCTTATCCATGGTTACCGATTTTCACACCAGGCAAATGACGAGGAATACAGCCCCAGGTGTTTTAATTATGAAAACATTTCTTAGCAGAAAAATTAGGGGTCCCCATACTACGAAAAAATGTAAAAATTAAGCAATTTCCCCAACTGTGCCGAAAGTTGAAGGGCTAAAGGGCCTGAATGCAAGCTCATAGCTGCGAGACTCTAACCGTATGGCCAACTCGCTCGGCAACGTAAGGAAAATTTTTAAAAACTTATCGTTTAACACACTAAATTACATCAATAAGCATAGTTCCATGCATTCAATGCACATTCTAGATTTTATCTAATGAACCTATTGTTCAATATCATGAAGGTCCTACAAGAAAAACCCAGAGTTCTACCCCTTCAGGCAATGAAAACAATGTTGAAAACATCCTAGGGATATGAGCTACAAATTTTAGGCAAATACAAAATTAAATATGAGAATATATTATATATTTATTCTTAAAATTCAAATCATTTTCTTAATCATCGTTATCCGGTCGATTAGATTAGCAGTTTGGCTTCTTCTACCACTACGAGCGCTAATGTAAGTCAATGTATTGCTTCACTTAATCCCTTATAATTACAGTCGGTGTGGACATTTTTCAAAAAAATGTGAGGGTAATGAACCGAGGAACATATCACAGAAAAAATATGTAAATAAGTTAATTTGGCTAAGATTTGATTTTGGGCTGCTTTCCGGAACTGCATTTAGGCCGGAAATAATTTTTCGAAAATTTGTTCTTTTAGTTTGATAGAGCTATCTAAGAGTCACAATTTTAAACATTTCCTGGCCCTTCAGCCCTTCAGCTTTCGGCACATTTCAGGAAATGCTTGATTACACGTTTTTCTGTCTTTGTCTGCTAATAATTGTTTTCAAAATTAAAACTGAAAGATTTATAATTTTAAAAATACCATCCATTTGTGAAGTTTGCTCACACTCTCTTACCCGTGAATTTCCGAATTTGAATCGTAGGAAAATGTAACTCAGCTGTCGCTGGGCACCAGCCAGAGCGACACCGACTTCTCACTCTCATCTATGGCTGCTGGGCTGAGTGGCTCAGACGGTTAAGGTGCTGGCCTTCTAATCCCAACTTCGCAGGTTCGATCCTGGCTCATTCCGGTGGTATTTGAAAGTGCTCAAATACGACAGCCTCGTGTCGGTAGATTTACTGGCACGTAAAAGTACTCCTGCGGGACTAAATTCCAGTACCTCGGCGTCTCCGAAGACGGTGAAAGTAGTTGGTGGGACGTAAAGCAAATAACATTATTATTATTATTATTATTATTATTATTATTATTATTATTATTATTATTATTATTATTATTATTATTATTATTATCATCTATGGCAGTATAGAAGCTGCCGAGGTACGGCTAGTGCTGAGCCATGACATCCGGAGCAAGAATAGTGCGTCTTGATGTTATGGAAGGTGTTGCTCATATGTCAGGTAATGTTGCAATAGCACTTTCTGGCCCAGTGAGGAAAGCAACGGCAAACTAACTCATTCCTCATCAAGATGCCTTGTACGCCTCATTCACGGGCTACCATCGGTTTCTGTGGTTTTTCTAAAATCTTTGGGTCGCTATTTAAGGATCCAACCAGCCTACGGACTGAAGCCTTCACAGACATCAAGAAGTCCAAAGTACACTTTTACATATCTTTTACCCGTTTCTCATATTGATACCGGTTACTGGTTTTCCCTCATTTCAACTATTGTCACGCTGGGCGCCAAGTTTTTCAGCAGACTGAAACGTGGTCAAAATGCATGTGTGAGATACGTCTGTAACCTATGATACTGTGACCATGTAACTCCTTAATATAACCATCTATTTTGGCCCCGACTAGAAATCCGTTGCACTGTGCCTACCCTATGCTATCTCCATAAAATCCTTCATTCTTCACAGCCATTTTACCTTACTTCATATTTCAAATACCCCTCATCCTATCACAGTCTTAACATTAGATCCACTAATAATTCCATCCTTGCTTTACTTACCCATAGAAATGCCATTTACGAGAAATCATTCACAGTAATTGCCTGCCGTGAGTGGAACCTCCTTCCAGAAAGAATGAGAGGGTTAAGCGCTATTCGCACATACAAACAAGCACTTTGGAGATTATTTTATGCACCAATAAGGAACATATGTAAACTTGATGCTTCTACTCACAACCATTCTACTGTCATGGATGTCATGGTAGAAGATTAGTTCAAAATTCTTAATAGTTTTATTTTTCAAATGTTGTTAAATTTTATGAACTACCTTATTTTTTTACATATAGGATATTAGTTTCATTTTTTATTGTATTATATTTAATTTATTTCACCTTAATTTAATTTAATCACTCATTATTTTTGTATTCATTGTATTTAATCTCATTATTTTAAAGTAATACAGTGTAATATACGTATATTTCAGTGTCTAGTCAGATGGAAGAGAAGGCCTGAAGGCCTTAATCTTGCCATGTAAAACAAGACATTACTAAACTAACTAACTAACTACCTAACTACCTACTCACACTCAATGCTAACTGATCTTAGCCAGGGATCGAACTAGTGATGCGATAATCGAATACAAAATAATCGCCTATTCGATTGCTTCACTTTATTCGATTATTAGATTATATTTCCCATTCGATTATTTTTGGATTATACATTCGAAAGAATGAGGCAATCGAATAGTGAATATTTTTTTCCATTCGAGTATTTTTCGATTATTCATTCGGAACTATATTTTACTCGAATGAAAAGTGAAGTTATTAAGACAGTTATTTCACTCATTTAGTTCCAACATCTGGAGATAAGTTTGGAAAAAACCGTATTTCTATTTTCCATAAGAGTTCATTTATTAGCTTATTTCAATCGATTATCCATCCGACTCACTTAAATCGAAAAATCGATTCATGACGCATCCGAATATTCTATGCGATGCAACTGAATGATTTTTGAAACTCATTCGATTATTATATTCGATTATTTATTCGATTATTTGAATAATCCGATGGACGTTATTCGATTATTGAAAGTATTCGATTATCCCCTCATTACAACTGAATGATATTTCAAACTCATTCGATTATTTAAATAATCGGATTGAGGTTATTCGATTATTAAAAGTATTTGATTATCTCATCATTAAAACTGAATGATATATTAAACACATTCGATTATTGTATTCGGTTATTTAAATAATCGGATGGAGGTTATTCGATTATTAAAAGTATTCGATTATCCCATCATTACTACTGAATGATATTTGAAACTCATTCGATTATTTTATTCGATTATGTAAATAATCGGATGGAGGTTATTCGATTATTAAAAGTATTCTGTTATCCCATCACTAGATCGAACGTGTAGTTTTCAACTCAGGAGACGAGCACCTAACCGACTATACATCTCAACCGGCCTTGCTGAGATCTGTTTCGTTAATTAGTAAGATATATCTTTCAGTTTTAGATGTTGAACAAAGGTTTCCTTTTTTTTTCTCACAGTATGCAGTGTGTTTACGCCGGAACGCTGCTCGTTCTATAAACAAACGAAGCATATCATATTGCGCGGTGTCATTAACTGCAATGCCTTAATATTACCGTGCTCGTGTAATTGCCACA
This sequence comes from Anabrus simplex, assembly GCF_040414725.1. NCBI lineage: Eukaryota > Metazoa > Arthropoda > Insecta > Orthoptera > Tettigoniidae > Anabrus > Anabrus simplex. The sequence goes on from NC_090268.1 coordinate 38,466,575, forward strand.
CTACTTAATAGGATTAGCACGCAGTTACTGAGAAATAAAAGGAAACAAGTAATACTAACGATACGAGACAAGCCTTCACTTTCTGTCTCGCGGTGAGAGCCTGCCTTGCGTTATTTTTGTACTTGCTACATTTGAGGGTGGGAAGCAGTTTCTTCCCTACATTTAACACAATTAAAATTAATCGCCAGGGCGGAGGAAAATTTCTCTCTCTCTTTCAGTTACAACGGTTAAGTACTACCATGACTTCGCAGACTGAACAAATAAAACGCAGAGGTAGTTGAACACGCCGTATTTAGTGCTATTCTAATATTGCAACAAAGGATTAGATATAATTACAGAATAACGAACAGCCAGGCTGAGTAGCTCAGACCAGCTAGCGGGTTCAGTCCTGGCTCAGGTGGTATTACAACGTGCTCAAACAGACACAAAACGCTATAATATCGACCACCATAAAAGCACGTAGTAGTGATTATAGCCGTCAAAAAGACCATGCGGCCGTGAAACAGAGCCAAATCCACACGTGCGACACAGCTCGAACCAACGAACTCACCTATGGATGGGGGTGGTAGAATAACACCTACAGTATCCCCTGCCTGTCATAAGAGACGAGTAAAAGCGCTCTCAACTTGGGAGCGTGGGTTGCGACCACGGGGCCCTTAGCTGAGTCCTGGCATTGCTTCCACTTACTCGCGCCAGGCTCGTCAATTTCATCTATCCTATCCGACCTCAACTCTAGTCCTTTTCTGACCCCGAAGGTATTATGTATGGAGGCCTGGGGAATTTTTCATTTTCATGCCCTTCATGGCCCTTATGATTCTTTGGCCGATATCTTCATTTTTGGAAGTGTCGAATCCCTTCCATTTTTCTCTCTGATTAGTGTTGTAGGCTATAGACGATGGTTGCCTAGTTGTAATAATAATAATAATAATAATAATAATAATAATAATAATAGTACCGGGCGGTACACCCTTATGCCGCAATTTTAAATCTTGCGCCAATAAATCCTCTACAGGAGAAACTCTGAACTTTAAAAACTGGATTAACTCATTAGTTTCTCAGAAGATGTCACTACAGTAAATTTTGTGATTACGAAGTTGTCAATACTGTGTGGAGTTCAACTTGTTTTGTTGTCCATTGATCAAGAAGTGTGGACATTCTCTTATAGATCTCTTTACTAAAAAACTATGATCATGCACCCTGGTGCGAAATGAAGGAACCTTTCTTGAAGATATTCTGTACTCATAAGTTTTCCTATAACTAAATTTCGTTCTTCCATTTGTGGGTTGGCAATATTAATCTTTTCTTTCCGCCAGTTTTGAAGTTAGCCAATCAATTATTTCTGTAATTAATTTTTGACCAATCGTGTCTTTCTTCAATTTTGATGTGTAACTTTTAGCCAGCCAATAAAAGCCTGTGAGTGTGGCTGTTTTATTCCTGAAAGGTCTCGAATTTTCCTCGAGGGTATAAAAACTGCTGATTTTCTTGTCTCTCGGCCAGATCATCAACAGTTAACGTAGTGTCTGGACGTGTAGCAGGAGGCGGGAAGCGCCTTTTTCTTCAGGCAGCAGTCTTCAGTAAGGTAATGGCCGCTTAACATCTTTATATCTTGCTAGCTCAGCAGTTTAACACACGGGGAAGGTCCGAAACCTTTACCATGTAACCTATCTCTTAAACATGTAGAATTCTGTAAAATCTTCATATATCTTTAACTGTAAATCGCGGATAGAGAGTGCTTTACCCTCTCGAGCTTCCCTTCATTTTGGATTTGAGGTGACTACGTTTTCGTAACCGTTTTTCTCCTCTTCCTTAAAGTGTTAAATTTATTCTGTATACGAGTCACCTCCATAGCTTGGGATCTATATATTAAAAGAGACTACTAAAAACAGCTTTGCCAAATCCGTCCCTCCGTTCTACTGGACCGGTTTGCTATATTTCTGTTTCTGTTTTATTCTCTCCGGAACTACCTGCTGATGAATCATGAGGAAATGATAGTCTCTGAGTTCAGCCAGCTTTCAGTAATCATAAAATCAAATCACTCTACTAATTGCAGGAGAAATTCATCCTTAGTAATGTCATTACATACAGCCATGTCAAACCAGAGAGTATACACTTTCTCTGATCACTAAAGTTATATAGGATTAAATTTCCGATAATTTATGTCTGATAGATCACAGAGATATTCATGAATTTGGATTTTTTTTGTTTACTAATACATATCAGCGCCGAGTCGCGAGAAAATGGGTAAAAGGAATTTAATAAAAATTGGTATGTAAAGTCTGTGAATAAGGAACTACAGTCTACGCTAAAAATGATTTTGTAAGACGCCCTTATATCACAGAGTCGAAAAAAAACACGAAATATGAAGGCCTACAATATAATTATAAAGCTCGTAAAATTGATCAATAACACTACATTGACCATTGTTTGTTGTGATATACTGTACTTCCTGTCTTCTGTTGCCGACAGATAGGATTACTGCTGCGTACCGAGTATTTGTTTTTAATTCGCTTTACGTCGCACCGACATGGATATGTCTCATGGCGAGGATGGGATAGGAAAGGGCTAGGAGTGTGGAGGAAGCGGCCTTGGCCTTAATTAGGTAGCCTACAAACCCAAACATTTCCCTAGTGTGAAAATGGGAAACCACGGAATACCATCTTCAGGGCTGCCGACAGAGGGGCTCGAATCCACTATCTCCCGGATGCAAGCTGCGTACCTCTAACCACACGGCCAACTCACGCGGTCGTACCGAGTGTAACATTCTGCCTGAATGTTGGCAGGAAGTACCTGGGGAGTTATGCAACTTTCTTCTTTTGCATGCCATTCGTCTGATTCATAAATTTTCTGGTACGTAACACACCGGTTCATTATAGCTTTCGAGCTATTCAGTCCCTACTCTGAGGCACTGATTGGAATGAGCAATGTGCATATTTAACGGAATAATGGCAGAGGAGTGTTTACGGCAGTCTGCGGCCTGGTCATATCAGCTCTGGAACTTTGAACTGTTATATCGGCAACATAGTACTGTTCGTTAAATGTGGAAAAATGTGAGGTTTTCCATTTGACCGAGTATTTTATATGACAATATTGCTCTTAATTGCTACATTCCTACTGACGGTTTTCTCAGTCTTTCTGAGAATCCCGAAGCGAAGCACGGGTACATCAGCTAGTAATACTAGTACAAATAAAAAAAAAACTCGCAGTAGAAATCAGAGATATTCTGTGCAGAGAAAATGAACTGAGATGAAATTATTTTTACATCACACTGATTACAGACCAACTTCGAATTACAGGATTGAAAGCCGAGTAGACTCAAAATATCTAATTCATAAGTTGAAAGTATTATTATACAATTTGATATACGTCGCATCGACACAGACAGATATTACGCCGACGATGGGAAAGGAAAAGACTAGGAGTGGAAAGGAAGCGACGAAGTTCTAAATTAAGGTACAGCCCCAGCATTTGCCCGGTATGAAAATGGGAAAAGGAGGTGAGCTGCTCGATTAAGTGGTATGTTCCGAGCTGTCAGTGGAGAGATGGCGTGGGAGGACGTCAGTAGACGAATAAGTCTGAGTGGTGTCTTTAAAAGTAGGAAAGATCACAATATGAAGATAAAGTTGGAATTCAAGAGGACAAATTGGGGCAAATATTCGTTTATAGGAAGGGGAGTTAGGGATTGGAATAACTTACCAAGGGAAATGTTCAATAATTTTCCCATTTCTTTGCGATAATTTAAGAAAAGGCTAGGAAAACAACAGATAGGGAATCTGCCACCTGGGCGACTGCCCTAAATGAAGATCAGTAGTGATTGATTGAAACAACGAAAACTTTTCAGGGCTGCCGATTGTGGGGCTCGAACCCACTATCTCCCGAATGCAAGCTGATAGCTACGTGACTCAACCTGCGCAGCAGCTTGCTTAGTTTGAAGGTAACTGATGCCAAATTAAAAAGAGTCATTGATGGTACCAACAGGTGAGAACAATAGCAGAAGGGAAGTAAAAGCAGACCAAGGCGATGATTGCTGGAATACGTTTTTAATGATTAAATGGTGATATTGATTATTGCTTAAATGGATCTAACAGCTAGGTCATCGGCCCATAATAGTACGAGGTGCAACGAAATGACACGATAATCAAAATTTCAAAACGTATCCACTGGCTAGAATCTAAAACGAATCATGAAAAAAAAAATCGCGAAACAAAAGCCATGAATGGATCCAATTCCCAGTGCTAATACTTATCTAAAAGGGGCCAAAATCCAGGCCACTGACCCCTCGTAATGGTGCTGATCAATGGTAACGCAGAACCATGATGTTCCTCCTATAGTGGTACTAAAATAATAACAATCGTATGGCCTCAGCTACCGTGTGCAGACATTTCAATTTGACGCCATCTTGCAGTCTGCTCGTCAATTTCGACGTACCGTTTTACTCTAGGCCCACTAGATGGCAGACCGAGTAAACGGAAACTCTCTTGGGCGTCTGTGGCTGAGATTTAATGAATTTTGTCGGGTAAACACCAAATGTGTCACCAGAAATCTTTTACATGCCGACATCGTACGACATGGAGTGTCGAATGGACTTTTTTCCGCCCTTCAAAAATCCGACTACCTCTGCCCGGTTTGAACCCGCTATCTCGGGATCCGGAGGCCGACACTCTACCGCTGATCCACAGAGGCAGCTTATAGTGGTACTGATCACAAGCAACGCAGACCTATGTTGTTCCTCACTTGGTGGAACTAATCACAGCTCACGTATACTAATGGTGTCGCTCACAGAGTGGTACTAATCATAGGCAATGTAGACCCACGATGTATCACACATTGTGGTAACGCCCACAGGTAACACAAACGCAGGGTGTAGAGGAACCGACCAGTGAAATACGCACCTCGACAGATATCACAAGCAACCGCCCAGACCCGTAATGTTTGTCGCATAATGATACTGCTCCTATGTAATGTAGACACATGGCTTCTTTTGTTTTTGCTAGTGGCGTTACGTCGCACCGACACAAATAGGCCTAGGAGTTGGGAGGAAGCGGCTGTGGCCTTAATTAAGGTAGAACACCAGTATTTGGCTGGTGTGAAAATGGGAAACCACGGAAAACCATCTTCAGGGCTGCCGACAGTAGGATTCTAACCCACTATCTCCCGGATTCAAGCTCAGCGCGCGCGCCCCCTAACCTCACGGCCAACTCGCCCGGTGACACATGGTTTTCCTCCCAAGGTAGTACTAATCGCAGATAACAGACTCAGGGTGTTCTGCACGAAATTATACTTATCACAAGTAGTTACATGGTTCTAATATCATCCCTTGGTCGCCCCTTTTAGTCGCCTCTTGCGACAGGCAGTGGATACCGTGGATGTAATCTTCGTGTGCGTCCCCTCCTCCACCCACAGAGGGAATGATTGAATGTTAGAAGTGTACAACTAAACGAGGCTACAGAACAAATAGAGCATTGTGAAGGCGACTGTAGAGACAGCTGACGCCGAAAGGCACACGTTTCTAACGAAGATGTAGGCCTATTTACCTGTATGTTATTGTCACTGTGGCGTTAAAATATACTACACATTTTCTCTTGACATTATTTGAACGATAAAATGTCCGGCTCAATGGCTAAATGGTTAGCATGCTGGCCTTTGGTCCAAAGAGTCCCGGGTTCGATTCCTGGCCGAGTGGGAGATTTTAACCTTCATTGGTTAATTGCAATTACTCGGGGGCTGGGTGTGGGTACCATCTTCAGCAATAGAATTCATCACAGTAGGGCCCCATTCTCATAGACGCACAGGTCGCCTATGCGGCGTCAACTCGAAATACCTGCACTCGGCCTCTTCGGAAGCCACACGCCATTTATTTAATTTAACGATAAAATAAAATGGCGTATGGCTTTTAGTGCCAGGAGTGCCCGAGGTCGTGATCGCCTCGCCAGGTGCAGGTCTATTGCTTCGAGGAACGTGGGCGACCTGCGCGTCGTGATGAGGATGAAATGATGCTGAAGACGACACACACATCCAGCCCCCGAGCCAGCGAAATTAACCAATGATGGTTAAAATTCCTGACCCTGCCTGGAACCGAACCCGGGACCCCTGTGACCAAAGGCCAGCACGCTAACCAATTAGCCACGAAGCATTCGAACTATTAATGGCCCAGGATGATTCATGAAAACATAAATTACATTTAATTTTTCAAGGTCTCTGTGATGCGAACTATTTTAAGAAAACGAATTCGCTTGTAGGAGTACTGAGTTATGAACGGAAAGTGCAATATCCGAATGACAGTCACCGGCTTCTCACGAAGGTGGTCCTAGCTCGAATTCCGACTATGGTATGTGGAATTTTTGAAATTAAATATCATGACCCTGTGGTTCGGATTCGATCACGATATCAACAGTCACGTAAACTACAGCATGCTTAAATCTGTAAACGAACAGCATATTTATACTTTGCAAACAAATATATAATAAAATTGATTTTTTACCTTTGTCCTGTCAATGTACAATCTTCACTAGAACGAGCGTTTGTAATGTTGAATGGAGCACCCACATTAAGAACGTACACACAAACAAGTGGATGTAATCTAAATGATATCTTAACGTATGTCCGGCATCTCTATGTGACAGGAAGTAAGCGTCATGTTGATACGAAACTCAGTAGGAAATTACCATAAACCTTATTTCGTCACTCTTATTCGCCTGCGGTTTGTCACTGTCCAAAATGTCGTCATCGCTATTTAATGCGTCGAAGGACACAAAGGATTATAACTACGTGTCGAGTAACGAGAAATTTGCATCCTTCTTTGTTATATCTGAGACAGAATCAATGACGTGCGGTGAATGAAGATAAAAGGGACGCATGATGATAATAACAAACATAAGGATATGTCTGTGAGTTAGTGTGTCAATAAGGGCCTCCTTGAACAACTAAAAAACCACACATTAACCAGATAGCAAATAGGAAGGGCAGGTTTGAATTTTGACTCTCATGATGGCTACCTCCAGTGCATCTGTTTTTGCTACTGTTTTAATATCGCGCTTATGCATCGAAGGTTTCAAAATGAACTGAATTGAAATGAACTGAATTTACTGATAATTTACATGCCACTGGGGCTGAAAAGAAACTAAATGTTTGTAATATTAAATTGAACATTTTCTTCCTCTGTAGTATAGTGGTTAGTGTGATAGGTGCCACCCCCGGAGAGCCGGGTTCGATTCCCGGCTCTGCCACGAAATATGAAAAGGGTTACGAGGGCTTCAACGGAGTCCAATCAGCCTCGGGAGGGCAACTGAGTAGAGGTGGGTTCGAATCCCTCCTCAGCCATTCTCGAAGTGGTTTTCCGTGGTTTCTCACTTCTCCAGGCAAATGCCGGGATGGTACCTAACTTACGTCTACGGCCGCTTCCTTCCCTTTCCTCGTCTATCCCTTCCAATCTTCCCATCCCCCATAAGGCCCCTGTTCAGCATGGCAGGTGAGGACGCCTGGGCGAGATACTGGTCCTCCTCTCCAGTTTTATCCCTCGACCTAAAGTCCCACTTTCTACTGTAGGACACTGCTGTTGAGGCGGTAGAGGAGGGATCCCCGCTGAGTTCGAGGGGAAAACCAACCTTAGAGGATAAACTGATTAATTTCTTTATTTTTCTTTCTTAAACATAAAAATAAAAATACAGATACCATAAGCGTGCAGAGTGACGTTAGGCTAGGATATTACTTTATTGCGAGAAGAAGTGTGCGGAGTCAGTACGGGACTGGGTATTAGAAGTGGAAGTGGGGAAGCAATCTTCCCATCCGCCCCACAAGACCCCTGTTCAGCATAGCAGGTGAGGCCACCTGGGCGAGGTACTGGTCCTCCTCCCCAGTTTTATCCCTCGACCCAAAGTCTCACGCTCCAGGACAATGCCCTTGAGGCGGTTGAGGTGGGATCCCTCGTACCCATGTTTACACAGTCTACCAAGTCGGTCTTAATTTTTTTTTTTTTTTTTTTTGAGATTTTGATTCAAATCTCTAGGATAAAACTTTGACCAAAGCAACAATATTACACACGCTTTGCAATTGAATAGAAGTACGGTGTGATTATATAATTAAAAATCTTTTAGAATTTGACTTCACATTAAGAAAGTAACAGACACTAAAGAGACGCGCGGCAAGCGGGTGAACCATACCTCAGTGCGCATGGCCTACTCTTCCTCGCAGAACCTGCAGTGTGTGTACTACTGGCTGTTGCGCTATACAAATCGGTTAGCCACGACCACGACGAACGACATCTTGTACGTATTTCCGCTAATAATTTTGTTTATCATTAAAGAAAATATAGGAAATAATTAGGTGATAAGACAAGAAGCCTTGTACAAATTGCTTGTTTTAATAATTTCCAGTTTCAGTCGGATAAAATGGAATAAAACTCCACAAAGCTGGGGGTGAGGGGAACCGTCCCCCCAATCGCCGCTACTGTGCGGGGCCCTTGTCCCTGGAGCCCCTAACGCTACGCCCCCGCACGAAACAGTATGCATATTGAGATCGCTCGTGCATATTTTTACAGTAGATCTAGCTCTCAGCCCTTATTGGTGAGTTCTCTCAGTCTCCATCTTCGCATACTCGTCTACCCAGAACTGATTAGACAGTTGACAGTAAGAGAGCTAGTAGTTTATATAGCTTTGTTTTATCATAATCCGATAAGAATAGAACTGAAGAACAGATATCGTTCGCCGGTTCGTGGGTTTACGTGCATTACTCTTTGTACAAGCCTTTGCTGGCAGGACCTAGTGTTTACAGTGCACTATGTCTTCTGGTATAGGCTAGAGCAATTTTGTTACTTTCATTGACCTGTCTCAGTCTCATCCTTGGCTATGACAGTATGAAAGTGGCTGAGGTATGAGTGATGCTAGTAATACCATTCCTTATGCAGCCAGTCCCTGCTATGAATGGTGTGAAAATGTTGCTCATAAGATCGGTTCGCGCATGTATTCAAGTGGGCTTGTCAGACTGATATGTAATAGCAACTTCTGGCTCGGTGAGGAAAGCAACGGGAAATTACCTCACTCATTTCCCTGCTACGCCTCTTCAGTGATGCCTAGGCCATCTATGACAGCTGATGGCGGAGCTGTTGAGGATCCAACCAGCCTTAGGGCTGAGAACATACATACATACATACTCTCTGTACTCTAATATGATATGCAGTGAGATATCTTGTCTAATCACTGATTTATTGACACCATTTACACGCTTAGCACATCTCTTACCAGAATTACACTATCGTTATTTACAAAGATTCTTTATATCTGCATGGTTACTTGAACATCCTCACCTAGCGATGATGGTCATTGTCCAAAACGTGGTACAGTAAGAAGTGGTATCCACCGTCTCCACGAGGGAATATTCGACTCATGATGTCTGTATCACTGAACAGATAATCTTACGCCCATTGTACCACTGCTTAGGACAATAACAAATAATAATGTAATGAGAGTGCAGACTGCGACTGAATACCGTATGATGAATGGCAAAAGCATTTATTGCTCTGCTAGTGCCCTTCTGCAATGCAAGGTCACAGATTCTGCTAGGTTTCAAAAGCTGGTTTCAATTAATAATAATAATAATAATAATAATAATAATAATAATAATAATTCTCCCGTAACACGAAATCGAGGCACTACCAGACAGCTAACCGCCCAGAAGTCCTAGAAGTCACAGAATGCTTGATACTGAACAGGAAAGGATTGTCGGACAAACCTCAGGTCCAAGAGAGGATGATCTTGAGAGAGATCTAGGACCGACCAAAGTAGATGGCGAATACAGAAGGCGAACAAACTAGGAGCTATGCAGTTGTACTGAAAAAAATCACGGACGTAGCCAGGAAGAGGCGCCTGACTTTCTAATGGACACGTCACGAGGATGAACCTAACTAGAATGACCTACCGGATTCTCAACTACTGGAATAACAGGAAGATAGGGGCACGATGGTTAACAAAGTGAAGAAAGACATACATGAACTAAGAACAACTGAATACATCATACACTAAGCACCTCTCAGAAGAATAAACAAACAAAAAGAGGCTTCAGGAGAGACCACCTTGTAGGAAAGCAGGCGCCCTCTGGACAAAGAAGAGAGAAACATAGCCAGAAAATGTGAGAGTACTGGGCAAACACCCATTTCTTAATAAACACTTTATTAATCATCATAATTAATAAAGATTCAGCACACAAATTGTGCATTGTATAAACAAAGTTTGTCATATGTACTGTCACTTCTCACTATTACAAAAGTTCACAATAGATAATCCCCGTTTTTTGCATGTGATTACGTGATATCGACTGCAATGCTCATTGCACAGCTTGCAAACACAGGTTTCGTCGGGGTCATGGAAGTACTCGGTGTTGCACAGTTTATGGTGGTACCCATGGACGGCCATCGAGTTAACAAAATGTCGCATGTCTTGATTGGTCTTTGTCCGTGTTCTATTCATCATCGCCTCCGTTGAGTAGAAATCGAGCCACATTTCTTCCCTCTTCTTCACTCTGTCCTGCATTAATTTTTCTCAAGCATCTGTGGATGGAAACCCTCGCTTCATTCGGAGGTCCTCGATGAAGAAGGTTTCCTTTGCAAGCTCATATGCAAGCCTTGATTTTGTGTATTTTGATATTCCCAGTGAAGCTTTTAGGAAGCGCGACTTGACTGCTTCAATTGTCTTCAGCTCAGCCAGACCCAATTTATTCCATATAATGTCCAGTCCATATGTGGCAATTGGCGCAATTTTCGCATCGAATAGTTTCATAGCAGTTTCTAGTGAAAGCTTGGTAATTGTTTTAATATCATATATTGCTTTGGTGGCCGCCGTTGCTCTAGACTTTATGTGAATCCTATAGGTTGTTGCTGTTGTCTGCATGGTCAGTCCTAGATATTTAAATGTATTGACAGTCTTGAGGACTGTAGATCCTAGGTGTATCCTGTCACTTGCGGCCTCTCGGCCACCTTTCCGAAATGTCATTTTCACTGTTTTCTCTGTGTTTATTTTCATCTTGTTATCTTTTGCCCACCTGTCGAGATTGTCTACAGCTTTTTGCACATCACGTAGGGAACTTGATCCAATGACCATATCGTCTGCATATAAGTATATTTTCAAATCTTCTATTCCTTGCTGAGTAACCTTTACCACATCGTACGTCGCAATGTTAAACAGCAAGGGGCTTACTGGGTCTCCTTGGAGTACTCCGTTGGTCTGCATGATCAATTTCGAAGTCGCGACTTGGTCATCAATTTATATGTAATTTGTCGTCAGTATGTTACTTATCAGAGTCGTGAGCTTGTCTTTCGCCATTATTGCTTCCAGCTTCGCGATTATTAGTGGTCTGCTTAACGTGTCGAAAGCTTTTGCATAATCAACAAATACTGCATGGAATGTCTGAGGGCTTCTTTAATGTCATTGATGAGGTTGTTAATGGCATGGAGGGTGCTCCTTCCTTTACAGAATCCAAACTGTTCCTCTGGGAGTTTGTGTTCTACTGCGCCTGCAACTCTTTTTGTGAGAAGCTTTGTCATTATTTTCAGCATGCATTTTCCTATAGTTATTCCTCTATATGAGTTAGGGTCTGACTGGTCGCCCTTTCCCTTGTACAACATTTTCATAGTCGAGGTTGTCCATTTCAAATAATAATAATAATTGTTTTACTTACCACCAATTTGCGGGGAGCGCTGAGTGCCGGAATAGGGCATAGGGATAGCGAGCCTGCCTCTTACTCGGAGGTACTGGGTTCGATTCCAGGCCAGGTAATGGATTATACCCCAATCTGAAGGCTAGTTCGAGGTCCATTAAGCCGGCAAGAGAAAAATTGAGCATACAGTATAGTGGAGGATTCGTCACTCTGACCGCGCGTCACCTCGTAATCTCCAGGGTCTTCGGGATGAACAGTGGTCGCATAAGAAGTTAAGGCTCCTCGGGGGCTGTACTCTCATCTGGGTTGTTATTTTTACGATCCGGTAAATATACTGACCCGAGGAGCTCCTTCAAATACCACTGGCTTGAGCCGGGATTGAACCCACCAACTAGGACTCAGGGAATGTGTACGAAAGTTTGTTTCAATGAATATGGAATGGAAATGTTATCTTGATAACATTGATGCTCTCAGAGGACGTTAATCCCCCCCCCCCCTCTCACACCGTCTCACATTATCATCCTCTGGGTTTTCTGCACATACTTTTATTTCTATTCTTCAACTCTGTCCTATTCTATCCTGGTGTCTTACGTTGCATTTTATTTTATTGGTTTATATTTATTTCTAGTGCCATATTCGTCTCTGTTTCGTAACATATCCTCTGTTACTCCTCACGCGCACACGAAGTGATAGATCATCTTAATTTGAGCACGGCCGACTGGATCCCTCGCTGCGCTCCTTCTAGCTAGAGCGACGCATGAAGTCGGCCGTGATTTAAGCTTAACGTTGTCGTCAGCTCCCGCTTGGAGCGCTGTGCCAGCACGCAGCGAGCCACCTGGTGTGGAATCAGCACACTACAGCTCCAACGGTAAGGCATTCTTAAATTCGAACACTCATTTTTGTAAAAGACTTCCTCGTAAACAGTCGACAGCTTCTTCTGAAGACGCGGAGTAATATTATGCTCTGCGAAACGTGACACGCCATTAAGTCGAAAAGCCCATATCATGTCTATAATGTTGATTATAGTCACTTTCTAGCTGTCGTATGCGATCGTCTAGAACTGTACACTACTGTGTGAGATCTGAAAAATTCAGTGCGAATGATAATCTCCACTGGCTTCGTCATCCACTGTTGTAACAGTCACTAAAGGGGTGTACTAGGAATATATGATGATGATGCATGTTGTTTAAGGGCGCCTAACATCCAGGTCATCGGCCCCTAATGGTACGAAATGAGACGAAATATAATGATAAATTAAAAGTCCAAAATCCTCCACTGACCGGAATTCAAAACGTGAGGACGAAGAATGAATGGATGAATATGAATTTAAAACAATCAGTGGATCCGACCCGCAATGCCTCACATTCAGATAAACTGACGTAAAACAATAACATTACTCACCAAGGGACTGTTTCTAAAGCACAATACTGAATCGATGATGCTTTAAGTCTAAAGGGGTCCAAAATCAAAGTCATCGACCCCTCATAATGGTACTTATCGCTAGGAAAGTAGAACAATGGTATTTGATATGTTGCAATGCTAATCAAAAGTAGCGTAGACTCGCGGTATTCCACATATTACGGTACTACTCACGGGTAATGTAATGCACACATGCAATACAGACCTATGTTGTTTCTCACATTGCGGCGCCATTTACGGGCAACGCGTACCTATGGCGTTTATCACATAAGTGTACTAACCACAAGAACTCGTGGTGTTCCTCATATAGTGGGTACTAATCATAGGCAAGCCAGAACCATGGTGTCGCTAGTGGTACTAATCACAGGTACTGTAAAAGCCGACAGGGCACTCTGTTGCTACTAATCACAAAGCTATTGTGTATAGTGGTACTACGCGCAAGTAAAAGCGACCCATGGTGTTTCCCGCGTGGTGGTACTATTTACAAGTAGTCACACAGCTCTAACTGATCGTCTCTTGGTCACCCCTTTTAGTCGCCTATTACGACAGGCAGGGGATACCATGGGTATATTTTTCATCTGCGTCCCCCACCCACAGGGGGTAGACAGAGAGAAAAGAGAAGAAAAAGAACGGATCCGTCACTTCGAAAAATGAAGTAACGGACGAAGACAGACAAGGGCCTCGAATACCTAATAATGTCGGGGTCCGAAGAGAACAAGACTTGACCAAGGGAGGTCGAATAGTATAGATGAAAGTCAGGAGACTGGCACAAGTAAGTGGAAGCGATGATATGACTCAGCTAAGGGCCCCGTGGTCACCAAACCACGCTCCCAAGTTGAGAGCCTCTGGGGCCCTTTATAGTCGCCTCTTACGACAGGCAGGGAATACCACGGGTGTATTCTTCATCTGCGTCCCACACCCACAGGGGGACTGTGAGGTAGTTTCCCGTTGATTTCTTCACCAAAGAGGTGGAACTTCCTGCGTTACTGTTGTGACAGTTTCACCTAGGTTCACAAGTGTATCACGATAACAACTACAGAAATGATTTAAGTTATAAATCTTGCACACAGCTTGTTCGTCCTTGTAATGAAGATATCCAGAATTATCTTAAAAGTCACTTTACTGACAATTCTCATCGATGACTGCACGAAGCGATGAAGCGAACATGTTTTTCGCATGGATAGGCCAATACTCCCCGAGTTGACCTTTCTATATTGCGGAAAGGGCAAGAGCACCGTGTCACTCGTCCAGCGTATCATTCTGCCAAGCCAACTGAAATGTACACAACAATCGACCCCGCAAATGATACTGTCACACCATTCACGGCAGGGAGTGGCTGCATTATACTAATATCACTCATAACTCTGCTACTACTGTCATATCCCGCGGGTCTCTGAGTGGGGCAGTAGAATTCATCCACACTATCATCTGACTGTCGCAAGACACGATTAAATTGGTAATCCCTAGGTGATCTCAAATTTAGAGGGTAGTTTGGAGATCATGAGGCCCTTAGCTGAGCCTGCCATTGCTTCCGCTAACTTGTACCCGGCTCCTAATTTCAACCTTTCCCACCTGACCTCCCTAGTGTAACTACCGTTTTCTTCCAATCCCGGCGGCATTGATTTGAGAAGTGTAGGAATCTTCCATGTTCCAGACTCTTTCTTTTGCCAATAGCCTGCCTCATTCTGCGAAAATCAGACCTCATCCATTCTTCTCTTCCCTTATTTTTCGAATATCAAGGCCTCATCCTTTTTTCTCTCCCCCCATTGTTTTAAGTTGATCAGGCTACATCCAGTTTTCTATTTAGTCCTTCTTCGAAGATCAGACCTCTTCCTTTTCTTCCCTCATTCTTCGAAGTTCAGGTCTCATCCATTTTCCCCTCCGCCTCATTCTTCGAAGATCAGACCTCTTCCTTTTCTTCCCTCATTCTTCGAAGTTCAGGTCTCATCCATTTTCCCCTCTGCCTCATTCTTCGAAGATCCGACCTCTTCCTTTTCTTCCCCTCATTCTTCGAAGTTCAGGTCTCGTCCATTTATCCCTCTACCTCATTCGAAGATCAGATCTCTTCCTTTTCTTCCCTCATTTTTCGAAGTTCAGGTCTCATCCATTTTGCCCCCTACCCTCATTCTTCGAAGATCCGACTTCTTCCTGTTTTCTCTTCCCTCATCCTTCGAAGTTCAGGTCTCATCCATTTTTCTTTCTACCTTCATTCTTCTAAGATCAATGCCTCATCCATTTTTCCCTCTACCTCATTCTTTGAAGATCAAACCTCTTCCTTTTTCCTGTTCTCTTATTCTTTGAAGATCGTACCTTTTACGCTAACTTGTACCCGGCTCCTAATGTTCAACCTTTCCTTTCTCTTTTCTGATTATTGTTTGAAGGTGATGGTTGCCTCATTGTACTTCTCATTAAAACAATAATCATTTCATATTATCAAGGCTGATGATGAGACAGACACATTCTTTCATGGAAGTACCGAACTTGTTCTAGGCCACTGCAGGATACATAGAGCAATGCTGTAAAAGTCTCACGTGTATTTTAATTTGGTTGATCTAATTTTCACGTTTCACGAAACTTATCACATATTTCTTTCATAACAAAAAGAACATGTGTTATACAGCTACTAAAGTACACGATAACAACTCATGTCAGTGGAATGATCTCATCTGGGAATGAGTGGGCTAAGCTTCTGCATTTATGGTTTAGGTGAGAGCATCCAAGAACGATGAATCTAGCAATAACGTCAAGTCGCAGCCTTCGTTGACATTCAGTACTCCTTGGAGAAGAATGTGATGCGGAGTTACTTTGGTTTAAGTTCAGTATTTTTTAACTCCATACATTCTTTAAAGAAAGCCAAGTTTTTAACTACTTTAAAAGTTTCCGAGTCGTGATGAGAAACATGGTGTACCTTAAGTCAGGTAGCTATCGAGAGAGCATGTCTCCTGCAATGATTAATGTGGGGGCGAGGGAGGGAGGGGCAGTCGAGTAGTCCGCTAATTGATATCCGTGAGACACGCAATCCCTAGTGGATAGAGAAACGAATCATCCTCCTTTCAGATCTTATATTCAAGTAAATATTCATATCGGCTGTTTCTTTCTTTAGATAGAGGTTTTAAAGCGATAATCTCTATTAATACAATTACGTGCTACCTGAACATTTTGAAAATAATCATTGTCTATGGCCAAAAAACAAAACAAAAAGTTCCATGTCATTTAAAGACTCTGAAGACAAGTTCAATTTCTGTCTATATGTACTGAACCCTTATTCCCTCCGTTGATCGTCGGTAATCTGTGACAGCTTGTATGGTAGAAACAGTAAACTCTTGGACCTCTGGGTCGTTACGGGTATATTATTGTCACTGGAGTGTGAATACTGAACACTGGAGTTCGAATCCCAATAGGGCGGATAATTTAGTTGTTGTAGTTGGTGTTGTTGTTGGGTAATTATGTTTTAACTTTAGTTTATTATTACACTACGGTAAGTGACCATTGCCACCGGGATATTTTCCAATTGTGATGTATTTGTTAATAATAATAATAATAATAATAATAATAATAATAATAATAATAATATTTCCCCGACCGATCGGCAAGATTCAGAGGAAGACATAACTATTTCAAATCAAAGGCGAAATGTGCTTAATGAAATTTATTGAAATGAAAAGGTTTCACTTTAGTGAAATTGATACATAAAATATGACATTGAAAAGAAAATATTACATCCATATTTGATAACATGGTACTTCAAAGTAGCCGAAAAACAAATACATTAATCCGTTATAACTTTTCGTAGATTGAAGACAGGAATATTAGAAGTCAAAACCATAATGAAAACGTAGAAAACCTGAAATTAGGGAACTCAGATTCCAAATGAAGACCGTGGTTTAATTTATATGGTCCGTGGAAAATCTGTGCTTCCACAGCTCAACTCTAAATTTCAATTTCATTAAGGTTTTGCACCGCTTATAAACACTAATGCAGGGAATCATATAACAATTGAATGGACTCTTAATCAAACCAGACTAACCTATAGTTACTTTGGACCGGTGATAAAACTGCTTATTGCAAAGCATGGTGCTTTAAAAGTAAAGTTGCAAGAACTAATGAATGAAAATAGTACCATGTAGTGACATCACAGGACACCCTTAAGCTAATTTTAGACCAATGCTCAAAACTGCATTCCTAATAAACACGTACAGAAGAAATAAACAGCTGAGCAAGTAAATAATTGGGGACATGTTCATAAGGGATAAAAATAAAGTTGAAGGAAATTGTAACCGACACTTGAAATGAAAATTAATTAACTCTCAGATTATATACAATTACCACCAATGAAATCATTTAAAGAAACTAAATTTTTCTCCAGAATTAACGCCTGTGGTTGGGGGCGGTAGAATATCACCCACGTTATCCCGTACCCGTCGCAAGAGCCGACTAAAAGAGGCCCCAGGGGCTCTCAACTTGGTGGTGGGGGCGCCCGAGTCCTGCCATTGCTTCCATTTACTTGTGCCTGGCTCCTCACTTTCATGTCTTGTCCGACCTCCCTGCGTCAACTCTTGTTCTTTTTCGACACCGACAGTATTAGGTTTGTGAACCTACGGAGTATTTCATTTTCACGCCCTTCGTTGCCCTTGTCTTACTTTGGCCGATACCTTCATTTTTCGAAGTGTCTGATACCTTCCATTTTTTCTCTCTGATTCGTGTTATATAGAGGATTGTTGCCTAGCTGTACTTCCTCTTAAACAATAACCACCACTACCACCTCCTCCTCAGAATAAAATAATCTCACGCATGCGGACAAAGCTAAAAAATCGAAACCACTTTCGGAATATTTAAGGACAAAATAATCGTCAATAGCAGTACACAACCTATCTTGAATCCTTATAACACAATCCCTGCAAAAATATAAATAAAATGTGAAAAGGACAAATAGCTATTGCGACTTCATGACTTATGGCTAGTGGTCACGGTAAAATGTTTCGTATAATTTGTTGTACAATTAATTTTATAATTTTTTGGCGAAAACAAGTTGTGTTGCTCACGGTAAAATTTTATAAAATCCGTGGTAGCATCGGGTTGGCCATCTATGAACTCACTTCTGAACTAAGATGTGTATGTGTTGCCGTCTATCGCTAAACTTTTAAACCAAGAATCAGCTATTCAACTTAGTGTGTTTGAGAGTATGACTCCTACAAACAAAGCAAAAGTTGCTGCTTTAGCTGCAATTATATGTTGTACAGTGGTAAAATGGAAGTAAAGAAATGCCAGGAAATGCTGGACTCGGGATTGGATCAAAAGAAGAGAAGAAGGTGAGGGATTGCTGTATGTGGTCGAAAAATAGTTGAGGTTAGAAGACCAGCATTCATATAGGAATTCAGCGATTGTGTTTTCTGCCTCTCTTCTAGCATTTCTGTTGTGGTAAACTGGCGTTTTAACTTCGTACAAACAAGGATATTTCTGGTATTCGTCCAGTAAAACACTAATGCCTGTTGCTCACGGTAAAACTTTCTGTCAAATTTATTGTACAATATTTTAATTTTATAAAATTTCTGTTACTCACGATCAAATTCAAGTTTTATAAAATATTTGATAAAACTTTTCATAAAATAGGACATGTTCTATTCCGTAAAATTAATTTTACGAAACGAACGAATCAGCGAAGCTGACATCACGATGATGTTCGCGCTACGTCGTGAGAAGGTTGTTAGTGCAACGCTACTATGGAAGACACTTCACAGCTAGTAAGGTAAGTCGAGCCGAACCTGACCAGTACTGAGTCCCACTAACTCACTTTCCTTGACCCAGTACACCACTCAAGACACTAACACCATCTACAAAAGTCAGACATCAAAACAAAAATCCCAACAATTTACAACATAATACCGACCTAGTCATATCATGAGGAGTGTCATGACGTAATATTGAACGTCCCATTCTTACAGTGGTGCGTAAAACTTTCCTTTCAAAGGCCCCGAGTGTTAACACGGAATTGAAGTTTTATAGATTCTGCATTGAAGTATGAGGTGACCGGGTATATGAGCGTTGGAAAGTTGATAATAAGTAGGGCCCGGATGTTTATGCAGTAATAGGTTAGAACGCAAAGTTACTGAAGCGAGTAGCAAGTATAGTCTACCTTCACAACGATCATGCTATGAGGTTTGCATAAACATTAGGGGTACGGCCCATCAGAACCCCTATAATTTATGTTACTCTTGATACACTATGGAAGAGAGGGTGGCCAACACTCCCTACTAACCAAATAAGTTTGCAATCTAACCAGTTACTGCATAAAAATCCGGGCTTTAATAATAAGGATATATAATTGGAAAAAAATGATATCAAGCATGATAGTGATGATATGGACACATCATAAAAAAAAATCTCATGATACTCACTTGATAGTGATGATATGGACACATCATAAAAAAAAAATCTCATGATACTCACTAGATTTTTTTTTACCTGGGCAAGAGGAAGATGAACCCGAGTGACTTAGGCCCATAGTCAGTCATGATTTGATCGGTAAAATAATATGGTACTATTATTGAAATACAGAAGGGACGTTGAAAATATTTCGTTTAGGTAATGTCGAAATCAGAGCGAAGGAAGGACGACAGACTGGAGCCTGACGGATTAGCTCAACACGACAACTTTTAGCTACTTCACAGCATGGAATATCATTAGTTGGCGTACAAGGAAATACAGAGTCCACAAATAAGTCTTGGTCAGAAAGAGGAAGGGGGAGAGTCATACAAAGAAAACTCACCACATGAGAAAGACCTTGGGATATTTTTGGTAGGACGGAAATTCCATGACCTCATGGAAAAGTACAGCGGCTGAGTGTACGTTCGCTAGCCTAAGTTCGAGCAGGTGGAGATTTAAATCACGTGACCGCTTGCCGGCCAATAGTAAAAATTTGATGGGAGACTCAGTGATACCATCTTAAGGAATGATGGAGGAGATATTTTCGTAATTACAAAAGTATTCAGTAATAAATTAATATGAGTACGCGGATGGGTGTACTGGATTTATTAGAGGTCATGCATGGAAAAATAATCAATACTTATTAGCAAATTAATTAAATTGAAGGCTGGATTTCTTGGAAACCGGACAGCTTGAATCTCATTGGCTGAAAGAAGACCACGTTGTCAGGGACGCTTACAAAGGCGCGAAATGTGAGGAGCGAAATCCACCCATATCTCCTAAATCTGTGATCACCAGGAGTTCATATTTTATCCAGCAGATATGCTAGCGGAGTGGATTAATTTGATGTAAATTTTAACTTCCAATTCGGAGTGCAAGTACCGATATTAAAAATCCACCCCCTCCCTAAGGGGTATGACGTCAACGAATCCGCGGGAAAAAGGCTTCATCCATATATACGGGGCAAGGGATCCTCGCCAACACACTTGTCTTGAATCGTTGGAGCTGAATTGACGGTCGCCAGCACACGTGAATTGAATATCGGGAGCTGAACTGTTGGTCGCCGGTAACTTAGAATTCTACGGACGTACAGTCATTTAATGGCGCAAGCATCCGCCAGTGTTTGTAAAATGTGATCGCGCTCAAGCAACAGGAATTAGAAAATGTTAACGTAGGACAGTGTTTGTCATTTGTGAATATCAGTGATGTAAAGTAATTACACTGCAAGAGAGTAGTATAAAATATATCACCATAAGTACATACATAATAGACTGTGTGACGAACAGTACTTTAAGGAAGTAGTAGCCTGTACTTAGCTACACCGAACCGATGTTATGAACACGTCAAGAATGCCGTATAAATCGGGCGTATCGCGACGGGCGTAATAGTTGACACCTCGTCGTACGTGTCCAGGTCCATTGTGCGGTAGGTGGACGAAGATTAAATAGTGTAAATATATTAAATTCTTGGGTCTAGGATAGAAATTTGTTGTGTTAACGTTGTAAATGGTGAAGGTTTGTGGTAGTCAAGATATGAGTGTAAAATGATAATGTGCCAGGAAATCTTTTGTGAAACTACGCCATCAAGGATGGAGGAGTAAAACGCAGAGAGGGGCCGGATGGAGCCTCTCGTCTGCAAAGCTGCAATGGAATACCGATAACTAAGATGAGTACTAAACTGTAAATAATATTTGGGAAATGTTATCGTGATGGGAAAAATGAGAATAATTTGATTATACTTGGTTACCTTCTGTAACAAGATGGGTCGCTTAACGACCCCATCCTAAATTTGTAGCACGGACAGTAGTAAATCATAATAATGTAAATAATCGGGTCTTTTATGTATTCAGTTTGTTGGAGATGTAAATTTGTATATATAGTGTAGTACGTTAAGTCATGCATGCATTCATATTTTCTTTGTAGTCGATAATTTTCTTTACATTTGATTTTGATTATGCTAGTTAAATAAGACCCGATATGTGCTTTTATGTTTTGTCATTTTAACGAGCCATTTAATGACATGGAAGGAAAATCCAGCTCCGCCATACCAAGTGTGTTTTGTTGTAATTAATATGGTCATATTTTCAAAGTGAAGTTGCTAAATTTGTGAGATGCGATTAATATAATAATATCCAAAGTAAATCATATCTGGAGTGTTTAGTGCCAGAATAAATCGACTTTGTACAAGGGGTTATGCGTTAAACATATTACGAGTGGACTACCGTATTACAGGCGAAATTATTATTATTTTTAAATAATAATAATAATAAATAAATAATATAACTACTTTTTTTTAAGAAGATATATTTTTTTATGATTCGGAGATAATAATTCATGTGATCAAGTGTTGAGTTTATTGGGAATCATTTAATGACGGGATGTCGTTTTTAATTCAGAATTAAAGTGCGTGATAATTTAATTTGATCGATTCATAATATTGAAATGTAGATCGGTGCTAATAATCCGTACATGTTAATGAACGTGTGGTTTAAATTACGGTCCAATATTTTTTTTTTACGTATCAATGTCGCGTTTTGAAGTTGCGATTTATTAGCCGGAACATGTAGTGCTAATATTACGAGACCATGATTGTCAAAATTTGGTAAATATAATTTCAAGATGTTACGATTATTTGTGGAAAATGAACTAAAGCGTAGATCAAAATGAAATAGAATATGTGAAAGAATCTGCAGTCAGATAATAAAAGGTCGTACGATGTCAGAGATGAATAAATAAGTCAGTTGATAATTCTGTGAGGAATAAATATTGAGATAGAGAGGAAAATAAATTCCGTACGAGAGACACTTAGGATATTGATATGAGTGTAAAATGTACGGGCAGTGTCACAGAGAAATACTGAGTTACGCAGCGGGTAGAATTCGAACCCGTGACAGCATGTACGAAATAAATAGACTGCACAGCTATTCGTTGAGATACAACGGATCTAAGGATAATGAGAGTTCAGATTTCACATAAATGGTCGTATATTGTAGTCATTGTAATGACGAGCGAGGACAATCATGATGTCGTGATAATAATAATAATAATAATAAATATTGCAGATAAAGGATTGGACCGCCTTAATTAATTGAGCGTTGATAACGATGTTAAACGGGAATCTAAATGATAATATGCAACCGATAATAATAATAATAATAATAATGTAAGGACGATGTTAAATCATCGCGGTCAGATTAATAATAATTGTCATAATAATAACTGTAATGATGTCGTTGGTTGATCAGTGAATTAATTTGTAATTGCGACCGATATCTTAATAATTATTTTGGCGGAAGTGACCGGTCCATTAATAATAATAACCTCTTAAGTGACGTGAATAATAATAATAATAATATCTTGAGTCACCTATTCATTAATAATAATAATAACCACGAGAGGGAAATAATAATAACGGTAATAACCATTTGTGTTTGCATCCCGCATAAATATGATGATATTAATCAGACGTGACAGTGCCAGGAACCGTTGAATAATAATAATAATAATAATAATAATAATAATAATAATAATTTCAAGGATGATAATTTCATAAATATTCTGACGATCGTGGAGTTATTTGTTTGGTGACAACATCCCTCTATTCGTATGTTTGAATAATGAGAATGATAATATTAGAGTCATTTTGTTTACCGCGTTATCGTACGGTTTCCGCATGGGACGATGTTACAGTAATACTTGCGTGTTTGTTTACTTCGCTCGCGATGCGAGGGGGGCCATTGCCACGGTATTTCCCACCGCTTCTCGTTATCTCATCTGTGTCAGTAGTCTACTGAGGCTAACTGGTGACAATTCAGATCACATGTAAATAAAATGTAAATGCTAATTCATTGGTATGGCATCAGCTGGATATCGTAAGATAGGAACTGTCCGTGGAATCCAGTTTTCGCATTTCACGAGAAACATTACCCAGTCCGAGTACCGGTCTCGGAAAAATGTATATAGCCGGAGTACATCATCTTAGTTAAATCGGGAAGCCGACCGTAACTTGGGTTATGCTCGGGCTCCCGATAGAAGGAAGCTATATCCTTGAGTAACGGTTCGATTCAAATGGAATCGATCCGTAAATTATACCTCCAAAATGTCATTTTATTTCAGAAGCAATGCAGCAAGATATTGATACCACTTGCGGTATGGCAAGTGATTTATATATGTAACTTGTGTGTAAATTCAAATATTGTTGCCACGTGTATCAAAGTTTTATACGTCAAATGGCGTAATAAACCGCTCCTTCTGGCAAATTATTTCAAAGGAAACCACTCTCATAATCTTTTTATTGTAGTTAGATAATGCCCTTTTTAATGTAACAGTCACTTCCTAGTCCTATCATGGAGTCCTTAAATTCAAGTTACAATCGAGCCTTCCCCCTTTTAATTTTAAGTTGCTCCGTTCATCCCCGTGTTCTATTATGCCGTTATATTTATATTTGATGAATTAAATAATGAACCGACACCCCTGAGATAAATGCTAGTCTGGGACTCGGGAGGTGGACGGGTGCAGTAAGTCGAGCCGAACCTGACCAATACTGAGTCCCACTAACTCACTTTCCTTGACCCAGTACACCACTCAAGACACTAACACCATCTACAAAAGTCAGACATCAAAACAAAAATCCCAACAATTTACAACATAATACCGACCTAGTCATATCATGAGGAGTGTCATGACGTAATATTGAACGTCCCATTCTTACAGTGGTGCGTAAAACTTTCCTTTCAAAGGCCCCGAGTGTTAACACGGAATTGAAGTTTTATAGATTCTGCATTGAAGTATGAGGTGACCGGGTATATGAGCGTTGGAAAGTTGATAATAAGTAGGGCCCGGATGTTTATGCAGTAATAGGTTAGAACGCAAAGTTACTGAAGCGAGTAGCAAGTATAGTCTACCTTCACAACGATCATGCTATGAGGTTTGCATAAACATTAGGGGTACGGCCCATCAGAACCCCTATAATTTATGTTACTCTTGATACACTATGGAAGAGAGGGTGGCCAACACTTCCTACTAACCAAATAAGTTTGCAATCTAACCAGTTACTGCATAAAAATCCGGGCTTTAATAATAAGGATATATAATTGGAAAAAAATGATATCAAGCGCCCTTGTCATTTTATCACCTGCTGAACTTAGCCAATCAGGTCACTTCGCGGGCGAATTCAATTGGACTTTGTGAGGCGGTGTTGGTAAATCTGAAGTTGGCTTATGACTGGCTTGAGAGCACTAACTGAAGAAACAAAATCGTCCTGTGAGGGACTGAAGCACGGACCTTCGAGCTGACAGTATCGCACCATAGCAAATGCGCTACAGTGGCACCGGTTGAAACCAACGTTGTGTTTGTGTTTGACGTCTTTTTCGAATTTGCTTTACGTCGCACCGACACAAATAGGTCTTATAGCGACGATGGGATAGGAAAGGGCTAAGAGTGGGAAGGAAGCAACCGTGGCCTAAATTAAGGTACAGCCTCAGCATTTGCCTGGTGTGAAAATGGGAAACCACGGAAAACAATCTTCAGGGGTGCCGATAGTGGGGTTCGAATCAACTATCTCCCGGATGCAAGCTCACAGCTGCGCGCCCCTAACCGCACGGCCAACTCGCCCGGTGTTTATGTTTGATGCTGATTTCTCAAGGCAGTCATAAGTCACGTACAGATTTAGCAACCCCACATCGCATAGCAAACTGATTGGCTAATTTCAGAATAACAGTGGCGTGAGATATCGAATTACTTTTTTCAAATTATTTTTCAGTATGGGCAACCCTCTGACGTACATATCCTCGGTTCACGTTGTTTCCGACCGCCCTGTGTATCCCTACTGGAGTTCCACATATGTGGAACCGCAACAGTAGTTAAAATTTCTATAATAATTCATGCAGACAATTATGTACTGTGAAATATATCAGTGAATTCGTCCCGTTAATTTTGCGATGTAAATATGCCACTGCACAGTTCGTATTAATAAAACAAAAAGTTAATTGAATTCTGAAATATCATAGATTATGTAGGCCCTGTGTTTTGTACCTGCACAAATGAACACGAGCTATTTTAGAATTTATTACCAATGAACATCAATTTATTTGTTCACAAAAGTTAGTGCAGATATCGACACGCATCTAAACCGGATTACAGTTATACTTTGGAACCCATTAGTTGAAGTTAAGTGAGTGTCTTCTCAACCGAATGAGCTGTAAATACAATTCGTCCATTCATCTTGTGATACAGAAAATTAGGGATCACCAGTATTCCGGGGAAATATCTTCTACACCCAGTTAACGGACATATAATTTCACATGCACACACTGTCGGAATAATAATAATTCAGCCATCGGGCTTGAATCATGAAGCAAAATAAGGAGGGGATCTCAAAACTACTGAAGGGCTACAGACTCACGTGGAACAAATATAACAAAAAATCAATAGACAGGAATACAAAATTTAGACATTACAACTCAGTTATCAAACCTGAAGCGCTATAAGCCTCGGGAACCTTCATAATTTGAGGCACATCATTTGTTAAAGACACAGAAAAACAGGAGAGGAAAATATTGAGAAATGTTTTTGGTCAGTCCATTCAGAGGGAATCTGGATGAAACGTAAGATCACCGATATCATCAAGAAAAGGCGATTCCAGTTCTAAAGCCACATTCTCAGAATGAACAATGACAGGCTCATCAAAATGATTCTCGATCTTGCTCTATCAATGAAAGTCAAACACTACTGGCTTAGTGAAATAGAAAAAAAAAGACCTTCAAGAAATTGGCATCCTACAGGTATTCAAGATCGACTCCAGTCAACAACCATCATTTTGCTGAGAAAATGATTACAAGGACCAATAAACCATAGACTGAAGAACGGAGGAAAATGTTCAGTGCCCAGACGACGAGATTTTGGGAGAAGAAAAAATCAACATTAACTAAATAAGTTATATCACGCTGCACAGATGGGCGTAACTCTGTAAAAAAAAGTAATAATGGCGTGTTAGAAATGATCATCCGAGAATGGGAAAAGGAATTAGCCGGGAGAGGTTTATTGAACAAAGTTCTCATTGGAGGCTCAGAAAACGCGTGAGTGAACAGCCTTGCCTTCGCCGATGACCTGGCAGTCCTGTCAAGAAACGCAGAGACGGCTGTGGAACAAATACGCGTGCTGAAAGATCAGGCAGAGAAAGCTATCCTCCTCCTTTGGAGAAAGCAAAGTACTTGACCAATGTTCGAACAGCACCTCAACACCAGACAACAGAGTACGGTAAAATATAAAAAGTGGACAGGTTTAGATATCTTGCAGACGAAAACTAGTGAGAAAGAAGCTAACAACAGCAGGCGAGAGAAAATGAGCGCAGCTTATCGTAGAACGCATGTCCTATGCAAGATAAAGGCAATCTCAAGCTAAACTCAGAGATCAAACCCGAGTGTCTGCACGCAAGTTAATGCCTCAGAATGACACGAAAGGCGGGACTAGGAGAAGCAGAGAAGTATGAGCTTAAGAACCTTCGCCAAATTATGGATCCTAAGGTAACAGTTGGATAGTACAGACTCCAAGGAAGAGGTATAGAAGGATAATGAACGGCTGTTGGAGGCAATAAGGAAACGATGACTGAAGTGCTTCGGACATCTGTTCTGAGTGGATGCAACCCGACTAACGAAGCAGATTTTTAATGTGTTGGATATCAGATCTAATGTCTCGGGATAAATGGTTCAAGGAAGTAAGGGAGTACCTCAAGAGCATGCGACTGAATCAGGAGACATCTCTAACATACAGATCAGTGATCAACAACGTGAAGGGCTTCCACGAAGAGCAAAAGCAGAACAGCGGCTGGACAGACGAGAGAAGACAGGCGGCCAGAGAAAGAATGCAACGTTTTTTGGCTTCCAGAAGTGACTTGTATTTACTTGGCGAGGTCTTTAATGGCTCTAAACGAAAATAATAATAATAATAATAATAATAATAATAATAATAATAATAATAATAATAATAATAATAAAACACTTGTGTTTTGTCAATCTAATTTTCTTCAGAATGACCCACTTAGTCCGCCTCTGTGGTGTAGTGGTTAGCGTGATTAGCTGCCACCCCCGGAGGTCCGGGTTCGATTCCCGGCTCTGCCACGAAATTTAAAAAGTGGTACGAGGGCTGGAACGGGGTCCACGCAGCCTCGGGAGGTCAAGTGAGTAGAGGTGGGGTCGATTCCCATCTCAGCCATCCTGGAAGTGGTTTTCCGTGGTTTCCCACTTCTCCAGGCAAATGCCGGGATGGTACCTAACCTAAGGCCACGGCCGCTTCCTTCCCCTCTTCCTTCTCTATCCCTTCCAATCCTCCCCATCCCCCGCAAGGCCCCTGTTCAGCATAGCAGGTGAGGCCGCCTGGGCGAGGTACTGGTCATACTCCCCAGTTGTATCCCCCGACCAAGAGTCTGAAACTCCAGGACACTGCCCTTGAGGCGGTAGAGGTGGGATCCCTCGCTGAGACCGAGGGTAAAACCGAACCTGGAGGGTAAATATATGATGATGATGATGATGATGATGATGATGATGATGATGATCCACTTAACGAAGATACACACACGGTTCCGCCCTAACTGTTAACCTACAACCTACAAATGCAGTTCCTTAACTATTAACCTGTAACTGTCTGCGAACGACTAGAAATGCACTACCGTGACTGTTAACGTACAGATATAAATGCAGTAAATTAACTGTTAACACAGTGGCATCACTCGTGCTTTGGAGATGTAGTGATGTGGGTATTTTATGAAATAGGGACATTATTTAATAGTAAAGTACATATAAACGTTGAATATCTGTGTTAGCCCTCAGGTTTGTAAGTGAGGAGACTTACTACTTCTAGTTGTGTGTGTAGAGGACGTCCGTAGGGAACAGTCATGTCTCACACAGTGCAGTACTGTAGTGCAGATTGCCTCTGAAGAATCACATAACCTGCCCCCCTCCCTCTCCGTGTATTGATAAAACACGATCCGCTGAGAATTTAATCAGTTTAAAAGTTTGGTCCATTAGTGAATTGTTCAATGCTTTCACACGGTTTTGGGAAGGCTTGGTGACAACCACTTTGAGTTTTGAATTTATTTAGTTTTCAAGAGATGCATGTACTAATTTCGATACTCAGAGCATCACATTTAAAAGGTATTTTTAACGTCCCTTCGATTTCTACAGATTTAATGCGCCTAAAAAATGCGACATACTGTGTTTAAACATACTTAAATGCAACTGACAAGCTGGGATTGAGTCAGCATATTGGATAGAGACACTGTACCAATTAGATGGTCTTCTATC
Source organism: Anabrus simplex (assembly GCF_040414725.1). Taxonomy (NCBI): domain Eukaryota; kingdom Metazoa; phylum Arthropoda; class Insecta; order Orthoptera; family Tettigoniidae; genus Anabrus; species Anabrus simplex. Next base: position 38,495,358 of record NC_090268.1, read on the forward strand.
TTGATCCGTTATGCCCAACTAAGGAGCCCGTTTGAACTCATTAGGCCAGGTTTTCTTCTTGTCTTCCCAATATCTCTTCGTCCTCTCGTTGTGTTCCTTTTAACATTATTCAGTCTATCCTCTATTTAGAAAAAAGTGTGTTTCTGAATTAAGATTCAGATTTTTATTCTATCTTGAATGGTTCCTTCATTAATGCCAGTTCCATTTAGATCTTCGCTGATTTCTTTTAGTCAATTATTGTGATTTTTCGTTTATAAGGTTAAGTTTAGAGAAAGCGTGCAGTTTAAATAGCCGGGGAAGGTGTGCCCCTGGTATAATAATAATTATTATTATTACTAATATTTTTATTATTAGGAAGTATTTTGTTGGAGAATTCTCGGAAAAGATGCAGAACAAATGGGATAAGTTATAGCAGGGCCTCTCAAAATCTCACGCGTGCAGATAGCGGCGCAGAGTTCCTGTGCACAGTGCATCGGTCCCGCTCGGCTCGGCTCGGCTCGGACCAACGCTTCGTCTCTGGGCTACTTGGCTAAGCTCGGCTGAACACTGCTCGGATTTGGAGCACTACGGAGCAAGTGAGGAAGAGGGAGACAGGGGGAGCGAGCGAGACAAGTGTGGAGAAAGAAAGAGAGACAGCGCTATTGCTCCAAATAGAGGAGTGGGGGTCTGCACTCTGGTCAACCAAGCGAAGTCGTCTTTTGCACCGTGCAGAGTGCATGCATCGGGCGCATGCACCCTGAGAGGCCCTGGGCTAGAGTCCTATTACACAGCTCTGTTCATCCGTTTGTGTTGTGGCATAGTATTCTCAATTTTCTTTGCAATATATTTACATATTATTCAGGTAGATCCTGTATCATCTGTTGAGTGACTATCATTTTCTACAATTTCTTGCAATCACAGTCATATGTCGTAAGTTCTAAGTACTTCAAGTTTACTTCTTGAAATATTTCGTAAGGTTTGTAATGAAGAAACTGAACTACCAGAATAACATATCGTAGGCATTTGCGTTGCTAGTTACTAAATATAACAAGGATTGCACTGGGTGCGATATGATACATGGATGAGGACATAAAAGAGAACGTTGTAGGGGAGGCAGCAATTCTTTGATACCTCATCATATGACAAATGTGCGGGAGGAGAACTACATATTTATCAGTATTCTCGTATCGTTTAAAATGATAAATCATTCCATAAAAGAATGTCGAACGATAATATAAGGAATCAATAGAATGCTTTCGAGCGCAACTCCAGCCAGTGAGTCGTAGTTAATAGTTGTATCTCTTTTCCTCAGAGACGTACGGAAATAAATATTGAACGGAGACAATGTAACTGGAATTTAATTGCCTTTATAAAATATATGTTCCGTTGGGGAAACATTCTTTCCTTCCATAATACAATATGGTCGTCCATCAGTCTACGTAGCGGTGCGAGGTATTCTGCTTCGTAATTTGTCCTAACATTCTTACACCTTCATGGGAAATGTGTGTAAAGAATCACGGCGAATTTGGAAGTAGAAATGAACGGTACAAAATAGAGGATAACGTTCTTACAGCCAGTCAATAATTATTAAATATGATTTACGGCGACAAATTTCGCTTGGTCTGAAGTCTCCTTCAATACGTATTTCCTTTTGATCAACAACTTATACTTCAGTATAGTTCAATTATACGCTGCTGTGCGAAACTTAAGGACGAAATAGATAAAGCAACATAACATATCAACTACTTGGGAGAAATGAATGAATGTGGGGTAACATGTTGCCAGAGGTCTCCCACACGTGCATAGAAACTTGGCGTGAGGTTATCGCGACTATAGCGCCAAATGAGTCTGGCTCCACAAAACGAGGCAGCTGAAGGAACGGGGAAAGACAGTGTGAGTCAATTAGCGAGATGCTGTGGTGCATTATGGTGCTGTTATTCATTAAACATGGCCCGGAGACAACATTTGGATGACTTCACACGGGGAAGAATCATCGGGAAACTGGAGGAAGGAAGAAGTGTGACGAGTGCAGCCCAGGATTTTGGAATTGCCCACAGCATTGTTTCACGTGCATAGAGAGCATTCCGAACCACAGGCACTACTGCCCGAAGGAGAGGAGAGCTACAGCAGCAGATGACCGCTACATTGTGCAACAGGCAAGGAGAGACTCACGTCAAACAGCGGGTGCTTTGCAACCACATTTAACAGGACTGCAAGGCACAGCGGCACGGTGGCTGCATGAGGATGGTCTGTTTGCCCGATGACCATTACGTTGTTTTCCGTTGAAACCTTCACATCGGCGGCACCATTTGCGATGGTGCCAAGAGCATCAGGTCTGAACCGACGAGGAGTGGGGTCGCGTGCTCTTCCCACATGAGACCACACACATCTGGACGCACAAGTCGCCTATGGGTCCCTCTGCATGCCATACGACACCACGTCACATGATCATGTGTCCTGCACAACTTCAGGTTTTCTCTCTTGTGCTTTTCATTTCATGTTTTCATAACTTGCTGCTTTCAGGTCGCCTAATAGTTTTGTTCCCCTTCGTCCTCTTTTCTTCCCTTCCTCACTAGTTCCTTCCAGGACGTCCTTCAACAAATCGTGTATCGTCAAGTTATATCCAATCCAAGTCGTCTTACTTTTGGCTACTGTTCTTATTAAACTCCTGTCTTCCAATATTTAACTATATCGTCGTTCCCGGACAAAACCTCCTATGTGATAAAATTTTTGGAGATATACTGACCCGCAGCACATACATTATGAAGAGCGAGAATGCCTTGACAATATTCACACAATACTGCACCTTACATGACGGAACCTTACCGGACAAAGTTCCAAGCTAAACTATTTCACAGAAAAGGTTTTGTGTGTTTTATGCCGTGTCAAGAAAACAAGGTGAAACTTTTTATGTTTCAGAGAGAGCTCCCCTCCGCATCATAGAAGAACATCTAGACTTGATTTTTTCTATCATGTTCGTCCCAGATTCGTCTGATGTCCTCTCTGTCACTTCTCACGCACACACTGTGACAGAACATCTTAATAGGAGCATGGCCCACTCGATCCCTCGCAGCGCTCCAGCTAGCTAGAGCGACGCATCAAGTCGGCCGTGATAGGAGCTTAATGTTGTCATCAGCTCCCGTTTGGAGCGCTGTGCTAGCATACAGCGAGCCACCTGGTGACGAATGAACGTACCACTACAGCTCCAACGGCAAAACATTCTTAAATTCAAATAATATTCAAATGATATTTTGTCAGCCGTTTTCTTAATCCTAAGCTCATTCTATAGTTAGTCAGCAGCAGTCTGAAACCATTTTTACCAATTCCTGCTGTTATTTCCTGATCAGATTCTCAATCCTCTGTGACAAAAGTGTGTAGATATCTGTATTATTGATTCTTTCCCACGCTATTCCTAGATCACTTATATTCCCTCCTCATCCCAATTCTTACCGTTCTTGTCTTCTTTTGTTTATCTTTAGCTCATAGATATCCTCCATTCTTACTAGCTTATAATGCACAACTTGCAATATTACGGTCGTTTGACATTACATTTTTTTTAATTTATAAAACTACCCTTAACTGAAGGTTGCCACAATAGAAGCATAATGAAACAAATGAAATTATAATTTTGGTTTATAATAATTTTGTTGATTTCATTATTATCATAATTTATTTAAACCTAAGACTTATAACACGTAGTAATGATTTCTCAATAATGAAATGGAACCTCGTAAATCTAATAATAATAATAATAATAATAATAATAATAATGCTATTTGCTTTACGTCCCACTAACTACTTTTTCGGTCTTCGGAGACGCCGAGGTGCCGGAATTTAGTCCCGCAGGAGTTCTTTTACGTGCCAGTAAATCTACCGACACGAGGCTGATGTATTTGAGCACCTTCAAATACCACCGGACTGAGCCAGGATCGAACCTGCCAAGTTGGGGTCAGAAGGCCAGCGCCTCAGCCGTCTGAGCCACTCAGCCCGGCCCTCGTAAAGCTAGCAAATACATAGTTTGTTGTTCCGGAACCTCTAAATTAATCTGCTTCCAAAAATTCACAATGAATCTAGGAATATTCCCTCGAGCTCCTATCATTAATCCTATCACTTCAATCCAAGCTTTAAAATAAATCATGGTCGGTCCATAGATGAGCTTCTTGTCCCTATCAGTGTCTTCCAGGTGGTCTGTGGAGATTTCAAAGCGAACTGTGGGTTCTATAATTTATATATACCACACCCTCTGATTCCTTATATGCTATAATGTCATCTCTCCTACCGCTACCTTACCGGCAATATAAAAAAAGTATATATAAATAAAGTTGTAGGGGGACCGCTGTCTGCAATTTCGTTTGTTTTGCATTTTTTTTAAAGATATTTATCCGATTTAGGTCAACTCAAGGCCGTGTCAGTGGCTTTCAGCTTTCGTGTCTGTCTATCCGTCTCTTCCACCATCACGGCGGAACGGCTGGATAGATCTCAACCAAACTTCATATGTAGAGTATAGCCATCCACAGGAAGGTTAAGATATGCATATGAATTTAAAATCATTCAATAGAATGGGGGTTTATAGGGAAACCACAAAAGGTTTCTTCCATTTTCTCTTATACTATTGACTTTCTGTAATGAATACCTACAACCTGTGTTCCAGTCATTGACCGGGTCAGGGATATAATGAATGAATCATATATAGACTCTTATAGGTAGTACGATGGGGTCGCCACTCCTAAAGTGATTTATTAATGATTGATTGATGGTATGAAATGAGAATGGAGAGTGTTGCTGGAATGAAAGATGACAGGGAAAACCGCAGTTCCTGGAGAAAACCTGTCCCGCCTCTCCTTTGCCCAGCACAAATCTCACATGGAGTGACCGGGATTTGAACCACGGTAACCAGCGGTGAGAGGCCGACGCGCTGCCGTCTGCTACAAGGACGCTCTTTGATTGTCTGTAATATCCGTGCAATATATGTGAAACGTGGCTTCATATTAAACAACTCTTTTAATGTACATAATTTCGCTTGGTCACTGGACACTTTCGTTTGAGGAAAAGTTCCAGGCTGTTCAAATGTATTACATTTAGGCCCCAGAAAGTAATGGAGGCAATGTCCATGATTTGGAGCCCTTCGTATCGTGGTAACTGCTTTCTAAACGGTAAGTTATTTGACAAAGCAGGTTACAAAATCGCTGCTTAATTTTGATAGATCTTCACCTTTGGTACTATGCTTTTTTGTCGTATAGCGATTATTTATATTTTAGATAGCGCAGCATTTCTCGATTGTAATCAAATCTCTCTAACTCAATTGTGACTGGCATTAGAAAATGGGGCCTGTCATTATAATAAAACCTATCCATCCCTATTGTGAATAGCAGTAGGAAATGTGGCCTGCCATTATCATCAAAATTCCTCCAAAGTGCACCTTACCTTGAAAATAACGTATGGGGTCCTCCCCGTTTTTTCTCGGACAGCGCTAATAGTCATGCAATTTAATATAATCGTACTTACTGCGCGTGCAATAACTTACGTAGAACTACCCATACAAAGGTGAATAGCGTACCGAAGTGTGGTGGGTACATTTGCTAGTATATGGATAAAGTTGTAGTGACAAGCGCAGTCCCATTACTAGACATTTTTGTGCCCACATCACGGGAGTTTCGTTCGGCAGTGAGTGAGCTGTGTCGTTGAATGTGTGCGGAAGGCTATGTTGCAAGGAACATTCTTTTCTCAGGAGTAAAGTTCTCACACGCGATGCTTATTGAGCATTAACACACAGTATGTAAATATTTTGACAGCTATTCAAAGTAACGGTTCATCTAATGAGTGTTCGCGGTGACGTAGTAACTTCTGTTTTGCTATTCTGGTAACTGCCTCCCACCAAAATTATTTCTCATCTATAACGTGTGGTCATTTTCTTAAATTCTGATAGGATGTCAAAAATGTAACTGAAGAGTATGTGAGCTGCGAATCTCTGGAATTATGCTCTCTCGTCTACTGGAATTCAAATTTTGAAACGTTGGTTTTGAACTACATAATGCCGTGCAATTGTGTTATGGATAGCGGATAGATTGAGTACGTCGTCACACTGAGTACCTGAGACATCAGTATATTTTTATTATTTATCATCATTTCATCTTATTTATGGCACTTCTCTATCTTCCTCTTTCTTTCCACCATTCCTCTTCCACAACCTTATCCAGTCTAAATTTCGTCTTCTTATGCCGCTTGTCACTGAATCATTCCCGCTTGTTCTAGGTCTTCCTCTTGTTCTCTTGCCCTCGCACTTTGCCTCCAGCATCTGTCTTGGAATTCTAATCTCCTCCATCTTCTTTACATGTCCAAACCACGTTAGTTTATTCTTTTCAACTCTCATATTTAGCTTTCCTATCGCAACTTCCTTCCTAGCATCTTCATTTCTCACTCTGTCTTTCCTTGTCTTTCCAATCATACTTCTTAGGAATTTCATCTCACTGGCTTGAATTCTACTCTCTTGCCTGCTAGCCAAAGTCCAAGTCTCAGCTGTATAAGTCAGGATGGGTACATAGTATATTTTGTACATTTTACCCTTACTTTTCCTTGGTAGTTCCTTGCTCCATACGTTTTCTTACACTTTGGTAGAATGCACTGTCCAGCTGTACCCTCCTGCTAATCTCAATGTCCACCCTAGCATTTTGCATTAATTAACTTCTTAGGTATTTAAAGCTGTCCATACTTTCCAGACTCTGTCTTCCAATTTTCACAGTGCCCCTCCCTTGCCTTTCCCCTCTCGACATCGCCATAGTCTTGCTTTTCTCTGTACTGATTTTCATGCCATACTTCTCCATTTCTTCGTTCAGTGCATCTTCTTGTTGTTGCACTTCTTTGCCGTTCTTTCCCCAGATCACATCTGCAAATACCAGTATCTTCATCTCTTTCTCCATAGGCTTCCTTTGTTTTCTTTACAATTTCGTCCATCAGCATAATAAACAAAAGAGATGACAGCACACTCCACTGTCTTAGTTCAGTCTTATTCCTAAACAATTCTGTCTTTCAAACTGGGGTCAGTAGTCTTCTAACACAGTTGTTGTACATTGCTTGCTCCATTTCTAACGTTTCTCTTCCGAGTCTCTTTTTAACCATGGTTTCCCAAACATCATTTTCCAATAATCTGCTTTACGTCGCACCGACACAGATCTTATGGCGACGATGTGATAGGAAAGGGCTAAAAGTTTGGAAGAAGTGGCCGTGGCTTTAAGTAAGGTACAGCCCCAGCATTTGCGAGATGTGAAAGTGGAAAACCATGAAAAACCATCTTCAGGGCTGCCAACAGGGGAGTTCGTACCCACTATCTCCCGAATGTAAGCTGACAGTTACGTGAAGCAATCCGCGCAGCCACATTCTCAGTCGCACCAGTATCGTCCGTCCTACTGGCTGAGCAGCAGTCGTCTTGGTAGGCCAAGGATTTTAAGAGGTTATATGTGCTACAGAATTTTAATTTTGCATTATCGATAGATAGGACAGTTGAGGTGTTAGTAATTTGCAAATCAAAATTGCTTTTAGACATGATATAGGCTTATGGGCTTATGTCATGTCAAGAAAATGAGGTGAAATTCTTTACGTTTCGCAGAGATCTTGCTCTGCATCTTCAGAAGAAAATCTCGACTGTTCATGCGACAGGCTTCTCAAGAATGAAGGTTTGAACTAAGAAGTTATAATAGAAGTGGAAGTGATACGTTCATTCGTCACCAGATGGCCCACTGGACACGGTACAGCGCTAGCGTTCGAAGCGGGAGCTGACGGAACCATCAGAATCAGTCTGAGAGGGAGCCACATACGAAAATATGACAGACACAAGCCTGGAATGAATCATCCGGCGATGAGGAACGTACGGATTTGGAAAACACGGAAACGAAACAACAACAACGTATTACTTAATTGATAGTCAGTGTCCAAGTTGCTAAGTAATACGTGATCGCCAGCCATTAAGGATTTACGTACGTAGTTCCCTTCCCTGTCCCTTCACTATTGTTATTTCGTTTCGGTGCTTTCCAAATTCGCACTTTCCTCATCGCCAGATGATTCATTCCAGGCTTGTGTCTGTCATACTACCATATGCGGCTCCCTCTCAGAGTGATTCTGATGGTTCCGTCAGGTTCCGCTTCGAACACTAGCGGTGTAACGCATCCGGCGAGCCATCTGGTGACGAATGAGCATACCACTTCAACTTCTACTGGAAACCTACAACCTGTTTTCCAGACATTGACGGGGTCAGGGATGGAATGAATGAAGCAGATATAGGCTGTCAGCACGATGGGGTCGCTACTCCCAAAGTGATTTATTAATGAACGATAGATGCTATGAAATGAGAATGGAGAGTGTTGCTGGAATGAAAGATGACAGGGAAAACTGGAGTACCCGGAGAATAACCTGCCCCGCCTCCACCTTGTCCAGAACAAATCTCACATGGAGTGCCCGGGATTTGAACCACGGTATTCAGCGGTGAGAGGCCGACGCGCTGCCGTCTGAGCCACGGAGGCCAACTTCTACTATAACGTTTATTTTTTGTTGCATATTGTTTTACGTCGCACCGACACATAGAGGTCTTTGGCGACGATGGGACAGGGAAGGGCTAGGAGTGGTAAGGAAGCGGCCGTGGCCTTAATTAAGTTACAGCCCCAGCATTTGCCTGGTGTGAAAATGGGAAACCACGGAAAACCATTTTCAGGGCTGCCGACAGTGGGGTTCGAACCTACTATCTCCCGAATACTGGATACTGGCCGCACTTAAGCGACTGCAGCTATCGAGCTCGGTACTATAACGTTTAAATTAAAACCTCATTCTTGAGAAGTCTTCCTCATGAACGGTCGAGATTTTCTTCTGAAGACGCTGAGAAAGTTCTCTGCAAAACGTAAAGAGTTTCAACTTGTTTTATTGACATGACATAAGACCAAAAGCCCATACTGAGTTATGTCCGTAAGTATGGACCGTGAAAGGATCAATGGCAAAAAAAAAATTGCTTTACTTGACATTAAGTGTAAGAATGAATCAATGGAGGAAAATACACCACTCTCAAAGACGATAGATAGAAAGATAATCGTATGTATGTTTTTAAAATCATTTATGAACATTATGCTGCATTATAGAAATTAATGCTACATGTTTGTATAGACATAACGACAGTGCTAATTAATACCTTATACACAATTATTTACATGTGACTTTTGCCAATATTACAATTAACTGCTATCTCGTTGTGAGATGTCAAAATTTATTTCATTTACAGATTTATAAAAATCCTGTAGGCGTTTGTCCACGAGTTTGTATTTCTCAACCGGCCAGTGGCCCAGTTGTTTATAACACTTATACAAAGTTCATCTCTCTCGGAGTTGAGTATCTTGTATTCCCAAAGGATATAGTCAACTGTCTGATGATTTGAAGGATTTTGAACCTAAAGAAGTACTCACCAGATTTCCTGTGGCCTGTTGTCATAGCTGCCATATCATGACTTATGTTTAGTTTAATTTTCAGTCTACTCCGTAGATGATTTTGTTATTCTTCCGTTTGCACTATTTTCCGACTCGCTTTCCCACAATCGAATGCATTCCTCCCTCAGGTCTTATTTGATTGTACAGATAGGTGTTCGATTGTAAACCACTTGTAACTCCACGTTGTTTTCAACTTGTTTGGCCATATGGTCTGCAAGTTCGTTTCCTTCATTGCCAACAAGAGCCTTGATCCATGTAAAATGCATGATCCCTTTTTGTTGTTGAGGATACCGTAAATTACATTGTATTCCCTCTGCTGGGTTGTTTCGTAAAAGATCCAAGGTTATTTTATTGCCAGTGTGTATTGCAGCAGATATTTTTTGTATAGTATCTATGTCTTCTAACATCTCAAGGGCCTTCATAACGCAACTTACTCATCCTGATTGTTTGAGCATCTATTATATAATTTGATTCCTAGTTGGTGAGATAGTTCAGTGTTGATATATGTAGGTATTTCAGACCCGACACCTGACTGTCGTTTGTGTACATCTGGACTGTGTACTGTACTGCTTCCTTTTTGTCTTGAATTATGTGCTCAGCTGGGTGAGGCCAAATTTTGTAATTTTTTGTAGAGTCAATTTCAGTGGTATGTCTCATGTATTTAATTCTTCCTTTAATTATATTGCAATAATTTGCAGTTGTATGTATGTATGTATGTATGTATGTATGTATGTATTGCACCCATAAGCTCCAAAAAGGGCACAGTATGTATGTATGTATGTATGTATGTATGTATGTATGTATGTATGTATGTATGTATGTATGTATGTATGTATGTATGGATCTTTGGTCATTGTAGCAAGCAGTCGCGTGCATTTTGTGTTAGTGTTATAATAATGTTTCCTTTACAAGTTGTATTACGTCGCACCGACACAGACTGGTCTTATGGCGTCGATAGGACAGGAAAGGACTAGGAGTGGGAAGGAAGCGACCGTGGCTTTAATAAGGTACATCCCCAGCATTTGCCTGGCGTGAAAACGGGAAACCACGGAAAACCATCTTCAGGGCTGCCGATAGAGGGGTTCGAACCCATTGTCTTCCGAATAGTGGATGCTGGCCGCACTTAAGCGACTGCAGCTACCGAGCTCGGTTATAATAATAATAATAATAATAATAATAATAATAATAATAATAATAATAATAATAATAATAATAATAATAATAATAATAATAATAATAATAAAAATCTACTATACTTTTACGGTTAGCTAATAGCTGGACTCAAAATTTTGTAGCAAATGACTTATCAAAATAGTTAGAACAGGCTATAAAATGGCTAAATTGGCAACACTGACTGTACAGTATTTTTTCTACGCGTGTGCATCGTACTGCGGTGATGCTGCACACGTGTGATCACGTGCCGTGCCACGCAACGTCACACGAGCGGCATAAAATGATGACGTCATGCGGTAATTAGCGCTCACTCTGTGGGGGGTAAAGGCAACATAATCTCGTTGTGAGGGTGAGATGAGCGGTGTTCGCAAACTTAACGAAATAATACGAGAAGACTTTGGAGCGAAACTTAATTTACCATATTGTTTGGGAAGTAATTGGATTAGGTGTGCATGGGGCGGGTGACAGATGAATAAATCTCCGTTTGAATGCTGTGTGTAACGTAACATTTCCTGTCGCCCCGTCTGAAATAATTCGCGTATATTCACAAATTTGCTCGCTAAGTCATAAGCCTCTGGTGCGATTATTGAACAACAAATTTTGACGGAAAAAAAAGAATTCCGCTTCATTTTAAAGAAAACTTATAGCACATACCACCCATTGGTCATGAGTAGACATGAGTTTTGTACGCAAGTGCATGTTTTGTTTGCCGATATGGTAGACCTCCAAAACTGACAAGGAAGTACGTTTGAAGGTGAAATTGGACAGATTATTGTTTAATAGTGCATAAACCGGGCAGAGTGGCTCAAACGGTTGAGGCGCTGGACTTCTGACCCCAACTTGGCGGGTTCGATCCGGGCTCAGTCTGATGGCATTTGAAGGTGCTCAAGTACATCAGTCTCGTGTCGGCAGATTTACTGGCACGAAAAATATCTCCTGCGGGACAACATTCCTGCACCTCGGCATCTCCGAAAACCGAAAAAGTAGTTAGTGGGGTGTAAAGCCAATAACATCATTAACCCTAAAGCGGGCGCGCCTATAAATGTCATATTTCCGGGCGCATGGTGAAGAAAGTTCACCAATTGACGGCAAGTGCGAATAGCATGACACGTATAAATTTAGGAACAGATAGCGCTACAATGAGAGTATCGATAAGACTTCGCCGGAAGGTAATAGCAGCGCGACGACTATAGCACTTAGGAACTAAAATCTGCAGGTGAAATACGCAGGTTGGTGAACGAAATTCACCAGCGCGCCCGGTTTAGGGTTAAGAGTGCATATATATGTTTAAGATCAGTGCATTCATTTGAAATTTCGGATTTTATTGTGCATGTTTTCGACTTTTATTATGCATATGTTTTATAAGCAGTCTTAAAGAAACTGTAATTAATTCCCTGAACTACGGAGGTCGAGTCATAACTATTTTTTTTTTCGCGAACAGGAGACAACACGGAAAATCTAAGATATGCATTTGGAAACGTACGGTATTTACTTGCGTATGATGCCGTTAGATGGTGTGTGTAAACAACAACAGTGTGGGTCTAAACAGGCCCCCAAGTTCAGTGTGTGAGTGAGAGCGTCACAAAATGGAAGTCAACAAGCAGGAGCAACGATCGTATATTAAAATATCAGTTCTCCACGGCAAAAATGCACGCCAATGCCATGCTGATGTTCGGGAAGCATTAGGTGCATGACTATGATCTAATCCCCAAAGTCAAGAAGCAATTACGTGGACAACGGTTTGCTAACAAAGAGGACATCGTAACATTATTTCGGAGAGACGTGTCACACGTTAGCGATACACATGCAGCGAATGGTATTCAGCGCCTGTCCCTCCGCTGGCAACGCACAGTGGAAACCTTGGGTGATTATTTCGAACTTCTGTAACCAGTGGAGACCTGTCCTTTCTACGTACAGTAGTCCTGTGTATTTGCTATCTATACCTTAATTAAACAATGTTTACCAATGGCCTGTGTTCTGTCACTTTCCTACGAGAATCTTCTGAAGTCAAAATTTGTCTTCAGGCACTATACATCTACATCCCCTATATTTCCAAATGCATATCTGAGATTTTCCGTGTTGTCTCCTGTTCGCGAGAAAAAAAATAGTTGCCATGACTTATAATTCGACCCTCGTATTTCGGCAATGAAACTGTTCAAAGGTAACTGGTACTTATCAAGACACACTTCTAAATCATACCAGAATCAGTCAAGATGCTAGAAACACGTGGGTTGCGTCTTGGTGATTCGCTGGACATTATGGACAACGTGAAGCATGAACTGGAAGGTATTCCGGGAAACCTCCGATTCAGTCTTCAAACAAAATATCATGATGTTCTTAAACGGCATCATGGTAGCTATAAACAAATATTTGGCTGGTACTGATAATGTGGATCTACCAGAACGTTTAGCACCTACACTCGTTCCCGAATTCCAGTACTGTCTTGTCACATCCGTTGATGTAGAAAGATCATTCTCCGCTTTGAAGCTACTTTTAACACACAAATGCCACAGATTTAAACCAGAAAACTTGGAAAAGACTGTTGTGGTGTACTGCAAAGCTATCTTTTTTTTTTTTTTTTGCTAGTTGCTTTACGTCGCTCCGACACAGATAGGTCTTATGGCGACGATGGGACAGGGAAGGGCTAGGAGTGGGAAGGAAGCGGTCGTGGCCTTAATTAAGGTACAGCCCCAGCATTTGCCTGGTGTGAAAATGGGAAACCACGGAAAACCATTTTCAGGGCTGCCGACAGTGGGGTTCGAACCTACTATCTCCCGAATACTGGATACTGGCCGCACTTAAGCGACTACAGCTATCGAGCTCGGTGTACTGCAAAGCAAACTGGAGAGAAAATGTAGGGTTGGCAGTGTAAATTGAAAGAGGAATGTGTAATAAGTGTGTTTTTACACGGTTTTCTTAAAATCTTACCAATTGTTTTATCATACTTCGTCGTATCTAGATTAGGTGTACATGTTGTTTCAACAGTGATCACTGAGAGATTAGTCCGGCTCCTTGGCTAAATGGTTAGCGTGTTGATCTTTGGCCACAGGGGCCCCGGGTTCGATTCCCGGCAGGGTCGGGAATTTTAACCATCATTGGTTAATTTCGCTGGCACGGGGACCGGGTGTGTGTGTCTTCTTCATCATTCATTTCATCCTCATCACGACGTGCAGGTCGCCTATGGGAGTCAAATAGAAAGACCTGCACCTGGTGAGCCGAACTTGTCCTCGGACACTCCCGGCACTGAAAGCCATACGCCATTTCATTTTTTTTTTTTTTTACTGATAGATTGATAAGTCTCACAAACTATGCTCGGATTGTTTGTACTTGTGGAACAACCGCACCTGTAAGTAGTGTGAATTTTTCTTTTTCATTCTGTTGTTCATTCATGATCATGATTTTATGCATTGGTGTGGGTGAATCGCATGTGTCTAGCAGAGGAATGTTACATTTGCATTTCATACAGGTGTTTAATAGCTTGAAAATAAGTGCATGTTTAAATGCATATTTCACCACATTTTTCAGCAAAGTTCCGGTCTAGAAAGCCAAGAATAACGGCCGAGAGGAATCGTCGTGCTTACCACACAACACCTCGCAATCTGCAGGCCTTCAAGCTGAGCAGCTGTCGCTTGGTAGGCCAAGGCCCTTCAAGGGCTGTAGTGCCATGGGGTTTGGTTTTGGTTTGCAGTATAGTTGCTGCTTATATTGGTGATTTATACAGTATATACATCCCATGTCTACTTATGACGACTTCTGTCGTCATCACCATCAATCCGAGGATTGGTTGGCAGTAGTTCTCCTCCACTATTCTTTGTTATTCTCTGATCTGTCTCGCGTGTTTCAATTTAGACCTTCCACGTCCTTTCCTTCCCCCTATTATTCATTCCATTTGATTAACTATAAAATACCGAGTCTGTAGATTTGGCCAATTAATCCGTCCCTGTATTTCTCATTGTTGGTAGAGGAGATCATTTTTCACCTTTTCTTCTACAAGATATTTTCAATTATCCTCCAGAAAAAAAGAAAACATCTCAAATGCCTTCAGACGTCTCCTATCGCATGCTCTAGTCCACGTTTCCGAGTCACGCAAGGCAACACTCCAGACCTAATGATTCTATTGTTGGTCTCAACATTTAGATTCCTCGACGTTTAAGTAGCAACCCTTCCTTGCAAATGGCTGCCTTTGCCTACATGAAGCGATTTTGCTTCCATAGTAACATGACATAATAACAGGAGGATCTGGAAAGTTCAAGCGGGGAACTTTTGAGATCGTTAATAATAATAATAATAATAATAATAATAATAATAATAATAATAATAATAATAATAATAATAATAATAATAATATGTTGGATTTATAATGGCAAAGTTAGGGGCGTACCCCCATTCTTACACTTAACTAATCTTAATCTAATATAATCAAATGTAGTGATATTAAGAAAGAATAATATCAATCATAAAAACAAATCATATAACCTATATATAACTTGATGATGCTTGTTGTTTTAAGGGGTCTAATATCTTGGTCATCAGCCCTCTATATAATACAAATTGCACGTAGAACACATTAAAATATATGAATTATAAGTACCACATATACTATTTAAAATAAAGTATCAAGAATATATGAATATCAACAAGATACCGAGACTTCGCCTTCAATTGAGAGGTGAAGAGAAGGATTAGCAAGAAGAAGAAAATGATATGTGAAAGGAAGAGGGGAAATAATTATGAGGAGGAGGTAGAATGACGTGTTTTCAGGTCTTAACTTGATGATTCTTGCACGTTTACCTAGTATTTCGACACAGGCATGTTTAAAAGCTGAGCTGCTGGGCATGCTTCTTGACGTTCACTGATAAGATATTCCATTGTTGGGCTGTGGTTACGGTGAATGATTTCCAGTAGATTATCCCTTACTGTACGCAGACAAACAAACACATAGTGCTGCAGGATTGGGTATTTTTGTTATGGTGTGCGGAGAGGAGTATGCGATCACGGAGATAGACTGGTTGATAAGTTTTAAGAATATTATGCAGAAAGAAAAAGAGTATAAAGTGTGAGTCGTTCTTGCAATACAAGCCACTCGAACCGCGTGTACGACGGTGTGACTTGGTCAGCGCAACGAAGCCCAGATATAAATCTTACACGAGCTTTCTAAGCACACTGTAATTTCCTTCCCCATTCTACTTCTAGGTTGTTGTAAACTATATCACAATATCCCAATTGGAAGCAATGCGAGTGACTCAACAAGAATTTTCTTGACTCTAAATTTAATTTTACTGAGACAGTATAGCGTTCCGTAGAGTTTTCTACACACAGATATACTGTAGTTTCGGAAGACCAGTACAGATGTTCGTCAAATATTATACCAAGATTCCTTACGTTTGAGCTATACTGTACGGAGTACCACTTATGGACAACTGGACTCACGGATGATGGTAACAATTTGGTAGATACGGACGAAAAACTCAAACCATGCTATGAATATATCCATCAACTTAATGAGGATAACAAGGCACTGGTAGACAGTAATAGTTGGTCCTGATGTAGCATCGTGATTGTATACATACATGCGTAGAAGAAAATCTACCTGTTCAATATGATTTATAACCAAGGAACATCGCAGAGGAATGGTTGCACTCTAATTTCATTCCTATTTCTAAAAAATCCAAACCAAAGAAGTGGGAAGATCAACGTACAGTAACATTAATGAGTCATAAGACAATTGTTCTTGAAACTAATTGTTACAATTAGACGAATAGACAGAGGATTAGAAGAACTGACTGGAGACAAGCAATCTAGAGTCAGTTGAGCGTTGGATTTCCGACCCCAACTTGGCAGATTCGATGCTGGCTCAGTCCGGTGGTATTTGAAGGTTCTCAAATACGTCAGCCTCGTGTCGGTAGATTTTCTAGCACGTAAAAGAAATCGTGCGGGACAAAATTCAGTCAACATGGCGTCTCCGAAAACCGTTCAAAGTAGTTAGTGGTACGTAAAATCCACAAGATTATCTTTAAGGAAATAACACACAACTTCTTTGCTCTGCACTGTATCATTACTACTTCTAATTCTCAACGTGATGCTGTTACAATCTATACATGTCAAATCTTGATGAAAAGGTTCTCAAAGTTTCAAGAAATTCAATTTCTGGGTATGATGATGATGCTTGTTGTTTAAAGGGGCTTAACATCGAGGTCATCGGCCCCTAATGGTACGAAATGAAAGAACAAAAAATTCAAATTCATCCACTGACCAAAATAAAAGAAAAAATGTCATGAAGAATGAATGGATGGACATGAACCTACAAAAATCAAAAACAAACAAACAAACAAAACACTGGATCAGACTCAAAAAGAAGGTAGTTAATTAGAGTATTACTGACCAAGGGACTATTTATAAAGCATAATGATGCTTGATGTCTGAAGGGGTGCTAAATTCACGTCTAAGGCCCCACAGAATGGTACATGTCGCGAGTAAAGTAGAAGCATGGTATCTGTCATTTTGAGGTACTGATCAAAAGTATCGAAGACTCACGGTGGTCCACACAAGATGGTACTACTCACAAGTATTGCAATTCGTAGAGTGAACGCAGACCTATAGTATTTCTCACACAATGGCGCCACTCATAGCCAACGCAAACCGGTAAGGTTCCTCACCTAGGTGTACTAGTCACGGGCGCCGGTATTCCCGTGGTGTTCCTCACATAGTGGGTACCAATCACAGGCAACGCTGACCCACGGTGCCGCTCATATAGCGGTACAACTCACAGGCAACGCTGACCCACGGTGCCGCTCATATAGCGGTACAACTCACAGGCTACGGCCAGACCCGCGGTGTTGCCCACATGGTTACAACGCACGGGTACTGCAATCCACCAGGCCAGGCTTTTTACTGCAACTAATCACAAATCTATTTCGTACCAATTTAGTGATACTACTCGCAAGTACATGCAACGCATGGTGTTCCCCGCATGATGGTACGAATCAAGAGTAGTTTCATGGTTCTAATTCAATCACCACTTGGTCGCCCCTTGTAGTCGCCTCTTACGACAGGCAGGGGATACCGCGGGTGTATTCTACATGTGCGTCCCCCACCCTCAGGGGGTAGTGTGTTTGGTCCGCGGGAGGTATTTTATTTCCCCTCAAGTCCGCCGGCAAGCCGGTTAGGATCCCCCTATCCGCCACCTGGGACGCGCCACGTGGGATTATCACTTCTTCCCCTGCTGCGCCTGCGTAGCAGGTTCGTGGAATTTCTGGATATGTTTGTTTACTTAGCTTATGGCATTTAGTGCCGGTAGTGCCCGAGAACATGTTCAGCTAGTCTGCTTCAGGTCTTTCTATTCGACACTCATGGGCGACCTGTACGAGTGGGTATGATGATGATGATGATGATGATAATGATGTTGTAGGGAGAGGCTGAAAGCCGATTACGACACATAGCCTACTCCTATCAAGGGATCGGTTCAAAGCTCAACGTGGCCCTCCGACGGACGAATCACCATCAATGAAGTCATATGCCGTCACGCCAAATGAAAACTGCAGAGAGGTAACTGAACCCACGTCTTTGGCATACCACCAGCGCTATCCTGCCGGCCAACATTCTGATGGTGACATTTTTTCGAACCTGCTAACCACGCTGTCAGATACATGGACTGGCCTTAACGATGTTGGTCACGAACGGGCTTTCTTTATACTGAAACTCAGTAGGGAATGACCATTTACAATAAAGTAGGGTAGATCACAATATTCCTGATAAAGCTTTACGAGTTACTACGCCGGCATTACGCGTATCTTGGGAAGTTTGCATAAGCAACAGGGGAGAAGCCTGTAGGTTTTACGCATTCTTTTTAAAATTTGCCTTGTTTTGCTTGGCATAGTTAAGGCTATGAAGCTTTTTCTCACAGTAAACCAAGATTGAGAAGTACGTGAAGTGAGAAATAATTAATACATTTTAGCCTATAAATAATTACAACTCTATTAGGAAACTGGGCTGCCTGGCCGAGGCGGTAAAGGCGTGCTCGGTTCGCCCGGAAGGACGTGGGTTCGAATCCCCGTCAGGAAGTTGTAAAATTTAAGAAACGAGATTTCCCCTTCCGGAGGTGTACATGGCCCTGAGGTTCACTCAGCCTATACAAAAAATGAGTACCAAGTTAATTCCTGGGGGCAAAGGCGGCCGGGCATAAAGCTAACCACTGTACCCCATTACGTGCCGAGGTTAACAATAGTGGAAGCCTTTACCTTCCACTCCTCCAAGGACCTTCATGGCCTGTACGGAGGTGACTTTGCTTTTTTACTTTTGCTATTAGGAAATTGATAATGCGGTATCACCCAGCAATTCGGAACTAAATGGGACCGAGGGCTGTTTGGATTGGCGAAAATTCGGAGTGAAGGGGTTGTTATAATCAATATAATTATGCCGATATAAGAAGTCTAAAATCTATCAGATGAAGTAGATGCAGTCCTAATAACTGGAATTCCTCCCTCGAAAGCAGCACAAGCATTGGAGACATCCCTGCAGTACGCAGAACACCACCTCAACGCTACAGTGGACATAATGTTTATGAAGCGAAGGCGGAGTATTGCATCATCCTCAAAGATTTTCGGCATCAGCAGAAAGTGACTGAATTTTTGTGTAATAATGCGTGATGTAACATACTGTATTGTTTTACGCTTTCACTGTTGACAATTATTCTTCTTTCCTAGCCGTATGTGTGCCCACAATGGACACTCCAAGTATCACTCAGAGTCTGTTCTTCTGATCCTTAAAGAGTGCTCCCTGCGGATGGATGTGTCCGCCACTGGAATACCGTTTCTATTCAAAACCTTTTCGGCTGTATGCCACCATGTTGCTGTCGGACGCCCGCGTTCTCTCCTTGCTTCTTCGATTGCAATAGCTCTCTTAAAGGGATGCTCTTCATCTCGACGTTGTACGTGTCCGTACCAGCGAAACTTCGGCTCCTCCAATTTCTCACTGATGGGATAGTATTCGACGATCCGCGTATATGCTCATTGTGCACTAGGTCCAAGATGGTGACACCCGCTGACCATCGCAGAATCCGCATTTCCGTTGCATGCATTTGATCACCATGCTTCCTTTGTCTTGTCCAACACTCGGAGCCGCTATATAGGCATCCGTCTGTCACATAAGACGCCCGTCAGCAAACGCCATTTGTTCCATCCAACGTTGATGTGATGCTTCACGTCATCATCGATCGTCGCATCGGTGGTAATAACTGAGCCCAGGTACTTGAATGTATCCGCAATTGCCAGTGGTTCACCCACTGTTGAAACTGGTTGAGTGTTAAATCTGCTGACCTGTACCGCAAGATAATTACGTACTGTAATATTTTTACTGTATTTTTTATGTTCTAATGTGTAACACAAGACAATTGTTTTGGAATTTGCTTTACGTTGAATCGACACAGAGAGGTATTATGGCGACGATGGTAGGAAAGGTTTAGGAGTGGGAAAGGTGGGAAAGAAGCAGCTGTGACATTATTTAAGGTACAGCCCGAGTATTCGCCTGGTGTGAACATGGGAACCACGGGCAAGCATATTCAAGGCTGCCAACAGTGGAGTTCGAATTCACAATCTCCGGAATGTAAGCTCTCAGCTACCAAATCCAAATAGATAATCAACTTACTCGGTGTTAATTTCTTAAGAAAGAAGACGAAGTCGTGACAGCGTTATTTGCATGTTCTTGTAAGACCCTGAAGGTACCTGTTGGTGTTGAGAGAACTCTTCCAAGAGAACACTATTCACCGTTGACTATATATATCATTCTCGGCATGGCGTGTGTAATCACACTGCAGAATTAAACGTGCATTAAATCATTTAGAAGCAATTATCGCATATCTGGGAGGCACTGCTAATATGTGGCAGAACTCATTCCTCTATGACGTAGTACAACAATGTCGAACTGGCAGCCTTGGACTTAAAATATATACATAAATTAGCGCCGGAAATGCAGGCCGTCCTGCTACCTCGTGAGGCGGCGAAATTTATGACCAAGCAACATTATAAATGGCTTTAACACTTGTTGAGAAGATACTAGATAAGACTTATTGAACGTTAACACACACACACACACACACACACTCTCTCTCTCTCTCTCTCTCTCTCTCTCTCTCTCTCTCTCTCTCTCTCTCCATTTTTATATCGAACCAACACAGACAGTTCTTATGGCGAAGAGGGGATTGAAAACAACTATGAAGGAAGTGACCATGGCATTAATTACGGTACAGCCACAGAATTTGCCTGGTGCGAAACTGGAAAACTATGAAAAAACGATATTTAGGGCTGTGGGTTTCGAATCCACAGTCTTCCGAACGCAATCGAACAGCCACCAGGTATGTGGGCCAAACCACGTAGCCATCTCGCTGGTATTATTATTAATGGCGGATTTCGTAGCAGATCTACGAGTTTTCAATGTTGCTAAGAAACACAACTTGTTCTATATCTCTGAGCATCTGCTGTTGATAATATAATCATTCAGCTCGAGATTTTAAGCAGTAAAATCCTACCCATATATTCGCTTTTTTAAAATCCTTGATTTAAACTTGGTATTGTCTCGTAAAAAGCAATGGTATTTTAATCGTTCTTCTATATAGAAGGTTGTCTTGCGATCTCATATGTTTGTCTCCAAGGAACGTATTTACCAAGCAGAGAACTCTTTAATACATATGGCCTTCACTGTTTCTAGTGTAGTTACGTTATCCTTTGATAGGTGTTTGTAGATAACGTCTAAGGCGTATGTCATGATGGGGTTTGTTTGTAAGTAGACTTTTTTCTCTTAGTAGCATGTAAGTTGTTAGGAATGCTCTGCCATCTGTTGAATATATTTGTAAGCTGAGAGAGGTTAGATAATTGAAGAGTACCTAGCAGGGAATAGTATTTGTCCGTGATCAGAGGAAGTGTATACTCTCTGCTTTGACAGGGAGTAATCAAACATGGCTGCATGCAATAGCATTACTAAGGTTGAAAATCGCATATACCAGAATACAATATTAATGAAAGTGTTAGTCGCTTAGCCACCTGCTAAGTACAGAATGTATTGCGGGTTATTATAAGCCTTCGCCTGCAATTATTGGACTGATCAATTAATGATTTGATTTTATGATTACTCAAAGTTGGCTGAACTTAGAGACCTATCGATGTCTCATGATTCACCGGCAGGTAATTCTGGACAGAATGAAACAGAAATGAAGCAAATCGGTCCAGTAGAACGGACGGACGGTTTTGCCAAGGCTATTTTTTAGCAAACCCTTTAATATACAGGTGATAACAATAAAATAGCAGTGATCCAGAGAGAACTGTGGCTTCCTCGATCTGTTATCACCGAGCTCGATAGCTGTAGTCGCTTAAGTGCGGCCAGCATCCAGCAATCGGGAGATAGTGGATTCGAACCCCACTGTCGGCAGCCCTGAAGATGGTTTTCCGTGGTTTCCCATTTTCACAGCAGGCAAATGCTGGGGTTGTACATTAAGGCCACGGCCGCTTCCTTCCCATTCCTAGGCCTATCCTATCCCATCTTCGCTATATGACCTATCTGTGTCGGTGCGACGTTAAAAACAAATAGCGATCTGTTATGGCATGCGAACACTACAATAGGAAGTGAGAGAAAGCAGTAAATCGGTTTGTTTACTCTATGGCCAAGAAATCTCTTTCCCTTCAGAACACATTTATTTATAAACATTTAGGAGTTCGCCTTTTGCATGAATTCATTCACCCAATTTAATGATTTGCAAATACCATCTCAAGAATTTGATATGCAGAGAGCGTGCAACCTCCAAACGCACTAAGCAGCTTAGGTTCAGTAATGCAGAAATTGAAACAAAATATTTACCCGACTTCCAAACTAACACAGCAATGCCAGTCATCTCATGATGTGGGAATGCAAAATAAAGATAACGATGTAGAGTAAGATACAAGGCATTCGTAAGTGTTTATTTCACTCAGTTGATTAGGACTATGATTGAGAAAATAAATAACTACCTTATTTCCATTTCGTAAATGCGAGGCATCTTCTTGCCACAGTTTGAGACACCTTCTACAGCTCGAAATGATTTTCTTTTTCAAGATGCTTTGCGTCGGACCGACACAGATAGGTCTTATGGCAACGATGGGACAGGAAGGGGATAGGAGCTGGAAGTAAGCGGACGTGGCCTTAATTAAGGTACAGCCCCAGCATTTTCTGGTGTGAAAATGGGAAATCACGGAAAAGTATTTTCAGAGCTGCCGACAGTGGGGTTCAAACCCACTATCTCCGAATACTAGATACTATCCGCACGTAAAAGACTGCAATTATTGAGCTCGGACGAAAGGTTTATTATTATTATTATTATTATTATTATTATTATTATTATTATTATTATTATTATTATTATTATTATTATTATTATTATAACAGCTGTAAAAATGTGTTAGTAGTCGGGACTTGAATCCGAATCCTCTCCCTTGGGAGAAGTGCGTTAACAGTTTGGATAGAACAATCAACGCATGAGAGGCACACATTCAAATCTTTGTTGAAGCCTTTAACATCGGGATTAAGTTCAAGATATCTGACTCTTCAATGAAGGAAAATCTCAACAGAGGATGGTGAATGGGCACCAGTAGCATGAGAATTAAAAATTTACTAATTCTTGCGAATCACTGAAAGCAACGAGCGTGGGACTAAGTCATCAATCCACACACCTAATTTGGGAGTCCCTCGCAGATGGCTCTTTCAGTTATTTCCTACGACCAGCAGGAGATACAGGTATTATTATTTTGAAGAGTGGAAGATTTTGTTATTAAAATTTCGCTACACATTTAACACAATTTGTTCTGGAAGAATCAAGAGGCGCCATACATCCTTCCTTTTAAATTGCTCTTTGAAGGTTTGTGCTCTTACTTGCGTCACAGTTTTTCGCGGTGACGTTATTATACCATGAGCAAGATGTGATCGAAATTATGGTTATCGGAGGTTCAGGCGGCTGTATAGTACAGAGGACAAATTAGCCCAACAAGTAAAACCTATTCCTGTTATAATAAATATAATCTATAGCGACGATGATGATTACGATGACGGTGTCTGTTGTTTAATAATAATGTTATTTGCTTTACGTCCCACTAACTACCCTTTTACGGTTTTCGGAGACGCCGAGGTGCCGTAATTTAGTCCCGCAGGAGTTATTTTACGTGCCAGTAAATCTACCGACACGAGGCTGACGTATCTGAGCACCTTCAAATACCACCGGACTGAGCCAGGATCGAACCTACCAAGTTGGGATCACTAGGCCAGCGCCCTAACCGTCTGAGCCACTCAGCCCGGCTGTCTGTTGTTTAAAGGGCCCCAACAGCTACATATTGGCCCCTAATTGTACGAGAGGCAACGAAATGAAACGATAATTAAAACTTCAAAAATTTATCCAGTGACTAAAATATAAAACGAATGATGATGAAAAAATTACCGTAAATCCAAAACAATCAGTGGATCCAATTGACAAGGCCTTTCTGAGATGATCCTTGTTATAAAAAGCTGGTTCAAAATTAAGGTCACCGGCCTTTCATAAGAGTACCGCCCACAGTCAATGCAGATCCATGGTGTTCCTTATGTAATGGAACTAATCAGAGGCAACGTAGACCAGTGGTGTACTTCATGTGGTGGTACTACTCACACGTAACGCAGGCCCATTCTGAACACAGGGGAAGCGCAGCATACGGCACCTTTCCTTGCATGGGCATTAATCCGCGAAGCCGAGTGCCCCCCCCCCGCCCCCATGGCCTCGGTCGGATACACACCATGGTACTAATCAAAGGCAACGCCCAGGCTCGTGGTTCCCCATTTTCGGGTACTACTCCTAGGTAACGTAGATCCATGGAGTTTCTGACATGGTGGTACTAATCACAAATATTCTCATGGTTCTAATTTTATCCTCCCTTGGTCGCACCTTTTAGTCGCCTCTTATGACAGGCAGGGGATACGGTGGGTGTATTCTTTATCTGCGTCCTCCACCCACAGGGGGTATACTTTTTTGTTTGGAATTTGTATCACGTCGCACCGACACAGATAGGTCTTATGGCGACTGTGGGATAGGAAATGTCTAGGAGCGGGAAGGAAGCGGCCGTGGACTTAAGGTACAGCCCCAGCTTTTGCCTAGTGTGGAGGTATACGAACGATGTTCATACTAGTTATGTTTGGTGTAAATGATAGTTTTACATTGGGAATTCACAGTTTGAAAGTAAAACTGTGTCAAAAATAGTGATAACCTATCTCTAATCAGTGCTGTTACATGGAACAGAAATATAAACTCTTAATTCGCATTCCAAGAAACGCCTAAAAACCCTTTAATTATGTCTATATGCAAGAATGTTCCGGATTTCTTAGGTGGACATACAGTAATTAATACGATGATCTGGTATGAACAGAACTGCTAACAACTATTATATTCATGAATTCGAACACATGTTGAAAGGACAAAAATACCAACTCGTCCATATTATTCTTTAAGGAAAGATAGGTGTCTGGGTTGGACTAAAAAAAGCAGAGCAAGCTTTCAGCGTCGTAAAAGATGGATATGAATTAATCACATCGGTCGGCAACGTCAGACAGACCTGTCAGATCACGTATCAGATAAATGTTAGTAATAATCACGAATATAATATTTCTTACTTTGTACGGGATCATATCAGACTTTTTCTGGAGTTGATATTTCAAACTACAGTAAAGAACGCCGAGAACTACCGGCCGCGTAATTCAAAAGCGTGATTTTAATTTACTAAACTGCTATACAAATCATAGAAGAGAGAATGCCTATCCGAAACGGTGAAGTTGAGCTAGTTTCACCCCGAAGGGCGAAAAGAGACTGCCACGTTTGGATAGGCACATGGTCCTAGGGTTCACTCAACCTACACCAGAAATGAGTATCAAGTTTATTTCAGAGTCAAAGGTGTTCACTATATGCTACTCTGAGCCGAGTTTACGAATAGTGGAAGCCTTTACCGAAGAGCTTATGAACGGCTGGACATACTAGACCAGTGATATTTAAAGTACGGTACGCGTAGCACTACGGTTACTGCTCATTCGCAGTAAAATCTTGTTTTAATTTAGAGGTTTTGTCTACCACTACACAGGCTCCTATTTCCGATTTATTCATTCTAAAATGTGTGTCAGTTTGTACCTCCTATTAACTATGTATGTGAAAATGCTTGCTTATGCAACATTGCTCTTTTTTAAAATTTTTGTTTCGAAATCCACTCGTTCCCTTCAATTATTTTCATTAATTGTTGCATTATTTTTTTAAAAATTCTATTTATTCGGGCCGTCGACCTAAGAAGATCGTTTGCCCCTACTTTGCCCCATATGTTATGAACCTGCGTGTATTTGAAAATTGCAGGAGTGTAAAGTATTGAATGTGAGGAAAGGAACAGTAAGGACGACACAAACCCCAGTCCTCAGGCCAGGTATATTAATCATGTACAATTTAAAAAAAACCTGACCCAGCCGGGAATCGAAGCCGGGGCCGCCGGGTGACAGGCGGACGCGTTGCCCCTACACCGCGAAGCCGGTCGTTGCATTAATTAATTAATTAATTAATTACTTTATTTAGCGTATGGCTGACATCACATTACGTACAAATACAGTATTAATACATAATACTTACAGTTTGAAGTATTTACAAGTTATTTACACAGGCAACACACAAGGGAGAGAGCAGAAAGAAGCCTCGAAGGGTTTCCCTGGGAGGCCGTCAGAGGACACTGCTCCACTATGTGCCGAACTGTCTGCTTGGTCTTATGGCGACGATGGGATAGGAAAGGCCTAGGAATGGGAAGGAAGCGACCGTGGCCTTCACTAATGTACAACCGCAGCATTTTCTTGGTGTGAAAATGAGAAACCACGGAAAACCATCTTCAGGGCTGCCGACAGTGGGGTTGGAACCCACTATTTCCCGGATGCAAGCTCACAGCTGCGTGCCCCTGACCGCACGGCCAACTCACCCGGTGTTGTATTATCATTATTATCTTGTGTTATTTTATTTCCTGTATATAAAGGTTCTAGGTCTTATAACTGCAATAACTATACGACGTATTCACCACGTCTTTGAAGTAATCTCAGATCCTTTAACTTCCGTTAGCCTAGAACTAGACTGACTTTCATTGCGTTCAATCAGCGATGGCAGGAACGTTTTACTGCGCAACGAAGTTTCCAGCAGTGAACTTTCCTAAAATGTCAACACTTTATTCCATGAATTACATTTCCATGAACTGTGCAGCACCAGGAGTCAGGCGAAGATGGAGTTGCTGAATACTCGAAGCCCACAAAGCTTATCAGTTTCATTTCATATTCCTAGTCGTCGCTCCTCGACGGCTATGCTACTTTTAACCCGATTTTTTTACTTAAACGGAAAACTAGTTATTGAGAGAGAGAGAAAAAGAGAGAGGATTTTAGTATACCTTTAGAATATCTGAAACAGCTTTCGAAAACTATTCGTACATTTCAAACTCTACACGAAAGCATCTGGGTTTCAAATTTCTCGATTACGATTATTTCAATTATATTTGGCTTGCAAACGGGAAATAATTCCAGATCGATACTTTAATAGTGCCAAAAACTATACCATTTCGAAACATAAATTACTGTCAATAAGTCACAATGATTATAATCCAGCCAACAATAACTCTTTTTTTAAGTAGAAAATTCGAATCTTCGAAATCTTACGTTACTTAGATTACTTACTGTTGCGAAAAATTACCAAATACAAAAAAAAAAAAAAAAAAGAGAGAGAGAGACTGATGTTAACTACCACACATGGAGACTTCAATGAACCACATGAACATTTTAGAATAAAATTTGCGTAAAAATATAAAGATGTGAGGAGCTCAGAATGTCGTATCTTATATGTCATATCACTAGATCGTTATTTCACATAAAGTTTCCATTTTAATGATATAAGAATGTTCTTTGAATCGAAAGGAGTAATTGACATCAAAAGCACTTACTCCGAGGAAAACAGAACACCCTTCTCTTTTATACACGGAGGAAAAAATGGGGAGGGAGGATCCATTTATTGTAATCTGTACTAATACAAGCAGTTAGTTGTTCATAATGTAAAATGCTGGACATATTCCAGATAACAAAATGTCACAAATTAAAATATAATTTACTTAAAGAAATGTGCAAGATGTCGCTTGGCCTTAGCCTAAAAAAACGTCCGTTAATGATATCTCCCTTGTTAATCCTCCTGTCAAGAAGTTGCACATGAGAAAAGAAAAGTTTTAAATATTGATTTCCATTAAGGCCGGCAGATTTCCACTAAGGTTCGTTATGAACTTTTGTGGGAGGGTGAAATCACTGTTTCGAACATCCTATATAAAACCCCAGTCCATTCAGGGATTTAGAAATAATATTGGCTCTAAGAGCTACCCAGGGACATGTGGGTTCTAAATATAAGTTCTGGTAAAAATCTATCCAGTAGTTTTTCAGTTGTAAGAACTCAGACACCAAAGCTAATAGATAAGCAGATAGTCATTAGGACACCTGGAACGGTTAAACGTACGAAAATTTCGCCGAAGTATTCAATGTACACGTACGCGGACGTTACGATTTTATTTATATAGATTATTATTATTATTATTATTATTATTATTATTATTGCATAAAATACAAATTTTCCTTATTTTAAACTTTCCAGTGACTAGTATTGCAGTAGGAGCTGCCTGGGCGAGGCGGTAAAGGCATGCTCGGTTCTCTCGGAAGGACGTGGGTTCGATTCCCAGTCAGGAATTCGTAAAATTTAAGGAACGAGATTTCCACTTCCGCAGGTGCGTATGGTCCTGAACTTCACTCATCCTACACCAGAAATGAGTACCAGGTTAATTTCTGGGCCAAAGTCGTAGAGCTAACCACTATATCCCACTGAGTGCCGAGGTTACGGATAGTGGAAGCCTTTACCTTCCACCCCTCCAAGGGCCTTCATGGCCTGCACGGAGATTACTTTGCTTTTATTTTTAATATTAGAGTACTTAGTGAGCAATCTGTATCATAACAATAAACGGAGGCAAATCCCTTTATTGATCATCACCGCGAATAACCTATTTGGCGACTCAAAAGGAGCTGAAGAAATGGTTCTTTCATTGCTTAAGAGATGGGAGGCTTTACATTTGTGGTGAGACTGCTATGTATCTTCTCGAAGAAAAACAGGGACTCGTTCAAGTCTACTGTGATAAAAACTAAGTGGGATTTGTAGCTTTCTTTGTGTTCGTTGTTTGTAACGAACATAACTTTTCCTAGCAGTGCTGCCGAGGGCGAGTTTCCGCCACCACTCTCGACAAGTCCCTTCCATCTCGCTAGAAATTAAACACACTGCCGCTAACAAATAAATCAACTTTATTCTTGTGATACGATTTCATCAGGTTATGTTGCCAATGCTCTAATGGTTTCAAGAAAACCAAAATCCAAACCCCATAGCACAACAGCCTCGAAGGGCCTCTTGACCTACCAAGGGACCGCTGCTCAGCCCGAAGGTCTGCAGAATCTATATAAAGCACTAGAAATACTTAACTTGAATTTGTATATGATGATGCTGGATTTAGAATGTTGAACTAGTAGTATTTCTTACAATATTTTATTTTCATAAAACTGCTTGTACCATTAATGTTGTAGTAGTAGTAGTAGTAGTAGTAGTAGTTGTTGTTGTTGGGTAATTATATTTTAACTTTATTATCATACTACTGTACAGCAAGTGATCATTGCCACAGGGATATTTCCCGTTTGCGATGTATTTGTTGTTAATAATAATAATAATAATAATAATAATAATAATAATAATAATAATAGATATGATATAGGCTTTTGGGTTTATCCCGTGTCAAGAAAATAAGGTGAAATTCTTTACGTTTCGCAGAGATCTTTGTTCTGCGTCTTCAGAAGGAAATCTCGACTGTTCACGAGGAAGATTTCTCCAAGAATGAGGTTTGAATTTAGACGTTAATAATAGAAGTGTAAGTTCATTCGTCACCAGATGGCTCACCGTACGCGGTACAGCGCTGGCATTAGAAGTGGAAGCTAACGGAACCATCTTCTGAAGACGTCGAGCGGATTCTCTCTCTCTCTCTCTCTCTCTCTATATATATATATATATATATTTAAAAAATCTACCAAGCTCAAAGTGCCAACGACTTACTGTCAAACGTACCGTCGAACCAACCCTCAGAATCAGGTGAAATTCCCCGATGTAGCCGGTAATCGAACCCGGGGCCTTCGGGTAAGAGTCAGGCTCGCTACCCCTACACCGTGGGTCCCGCCATAGTTTCAGAAGTTACCTTGAAACTTCAAAGTTGGCAGACAGAGTTTTAAATATAAGTAGGATATAATAGCACATAATAAAAACTTGTAGCTATAATCTTTCTGGTTACTTTTCTTGATGATTTCTGCGAAGATTTGACTACCAATGACTTGAAGATTTGTGTACGCATACCTTTCTGGAATTTTTATGGTTTGCAAGACATACTGCTTTATAGGTCTGGTAAGAGTTGGCCTTCAGCTATAATATGTATGGTCTGTTCGAATGGCGCCGAGATCAATGAAATTTACCGACTTCATAATAAAACTCCTAAAATCATCTTCATTTAGACTAAGGCCTTTCAGGATGCATGGACTGTGCATTGCGCGGTGCAAGCTGCAAAAGACGACTTCGCTAGGTTGACCAAAGTGCTGACCCCCCACTCCTCGATTTGGAGCAACAGCGCTATCTCTCTCTTTCCCTACACCTGTTTCGTTCGCTCCTCCTGCCCCTTCCTTCCTCACTTGCTCTGCAGTGCTCACCCATCCGAGCAGAGTAAAGCCGAGCTTAGCCGAGCCACCCCGAGACAAAACCCTGGTTCGAACAAGCTGAGTCGGACCGATGCACGTTGCACAGAACCCCTGCGACTCGGTTTGCACGCGTGAGATTCTGCGTTTGACAGGCCCTGATTTAGACCTACAAGGTGCCTGGAGGAGTGGAACTGATGGTTTCCAGGTATGGCACTTATATCTGTTAGCCAGCTTCGTGCCTCGTAACAGGAGGCTCGGATTCGATTCCTGACCAGTCCCAGAATTGTACTTCTGAACTGAGGTCCGGAGTGGGAATTACTCAGACTCGTGCAATTCAGCAACCGACTTATAAGAGGAGAAACAGTGGCCTAGTGATGAAAAGTAAAGTAATGCAGCTGAGGATGTCATACGTAGACCATGTGTCACTCCAAAAATCTGCAGGTTATCTCGTTGGGCAGCAACCATCGTGACTGCCCAAGGCCGCTTCTGGGCTGTCATGTCAACTCATGTTGTTAACTCATATCTAGCGCAGCGGGACTGAACCCTTGTGGTAACACCGTTTGCAAATGCTCCGTCTCTCTGATACGCATTCGAACACATGCATTCCCGAGTGAACTTCCTATATATTCTTTCCAGACACATTCTCCGTTAAATTTACGTGAATTTTACACTTTGGCATTTGCAGGTATTCTATGTAATATTTTTAATTGCATTTTAATTCATTTTATTTTCGCATAGAAACAGACTTCTAAACAAAACTATTAATAGTTACTGTTTCGAGGTATCTGTGGAACAGCAGAGGTGAAAGAAGGTGCGGGGGTGAACAGGTCTCAGAATACGAAATTAAAGTTAAGATAAAATTTAACAAGGTTATATTTTCTTAGCAAAATCAAGAAATAACGAGAATGGCAGGTACAGAGTAGCAAGGTAACAAATGTACAATTACAGTATTCACAGAATTTGGGCTTCGAGCCCCGGACTCACAATTTTGAGCAATTAGCCCAACTTTACCCAAAAAACAAGATTCGACAAAGGGGCAGAAGACCCCAATCATGTTCAGAAGCACTTGCTCCCAATTACAAGGTAAAGCCTCCTCGAGGCACCCAAAATCAATTTCAAAAGAGCGATCCGCTCTCAAAGTTTAAGCCTAACAAAGGCCACACCAAACTCAACTTTCAAGCTGTCCTCCAAGGACATAGACACAGTGGTAAAAAGATACCCAACCTACTGAGGCCTATTAAGTGAAGAAACAGAAATATTACATGGCCTCGACAATACCAATTCGAGAGGAGGTTAATACTAAAGAGGTGACTTATATGAGAAGACAATTTACATTACGCTAGACAGGAAGAAACGGTTGAGAAAATAAGTTCACCTCGAAGCAAAATGAGTGGGAGCTCGAGAGGGTTAAGCACTCTCTATCCCAATTTGTAGTTAAAACAGAAAGAATAGATACCGAGTGTCTTTACATTTTAAAGGAAAGTTACATGGAAAAGGCTTCGGACCTGCCCCGAGAGTTAAACTGCTGAGCTAGCAAGAAAAGAAGTTATTAAGAGGCCATTACCTTGTGGTTGAACTGCTGCCCGAAGAAAGAGGCGCTTCCCGCCCCCTGCTACGTACTTTACACACTGAAAGATGTTACTGAAGTGGCGCGGAGACCCGAAAATCAGCAGTTTATATACTCTCGCGGAAAGTTCGAGGCGTTTCAAGAATGAGAACACCCTCCCACAAGAATGTTATTGGTTAGGGTTAAGCAACATATCCAAGTTGAAGAAGATACACCTGATTGGTCATAAATTAATTAAAGAAATTCGGGATTGGCTAAATTCAAACCGGGCGGAAGGAAGGGGTTAATATTGCCAACATAAACAATAACTGAAAGAAGTTTAACAAAGAACAAACTTATAAACTCAAAATTTCTTCAAACACATAGTTCTTTCAGTTCGCACTAGGGTGCATAATTGTATTTCTTCAGTAGTGCCATCTGGAAGAGAATGTCCACAATTCTTACTACAGGCAAAACAAAAATATATCGAAAACGACCCAGTTCAGAAACTTCAAAATTTACACGTAGTGACATCTTCTGAGAAACTTGAAAATGTACGCAGTAGATAAAGTTCAGACTTCCTCCAGTAGAGGAGTTTCAACTGGCGCAAAGTTTGAATTAGCGGCATGGAGGGGTACCACCCGGTACAGATACAATGCCTCCCTAGGCTTTTTCCATTTTACAATCTGCTTTAATTCAAAACCAGTAGTAATTAGAACAATTATTTAAGAAATATTCGGCTTCCTGAGTGAGAAACACAATTTCCCCGTATTCACAACACCTTTCATACTCCTCCATGCTGAGCTCTTCGAAACCCCAGCTTCTTGTTCAAGTCGTATTTGAGATTTTGTTGGTGTATGTTGTAGTGTTTCTGTTATTTCATTTACTTCTTCTTCGTTAAGTACGTGTATTTTAACACTTAGCTTGTTATCGAGGAAAGAACCAGTTCCTCCGCTTGTTATCGAGCAAAGAACCAGTTCCTTCGCTTGTTATCGAGTAAAGAACCAGTTCCTCGGCTTGTTATCGTGTAAAGAACCAGTTCCTCCGCTTGTTATCGAGTAAAGAACCAGTTCCTTCACTTGTTATCGTGTAAGGAACCAGTTCCTCCGCTTGTTATCGTGTAAAGAATCAGTTCCTCCGCTTGTTATCGTGTAAAGAAACCGTTCCTCCGCTTTTTATCGAGTAAAGAATCAGTTCCTCCGCTTGTTATCGAGTAAAGAACCAGTTCCTCCGCTTGTTATCGTGTAAAGAACCAGTTCCTCCGCTTGTTATCGTGTAAAGAACCAGTTCCTCCGCTTGTTATCGTGTAAAGAAACAGTTCCTCCGCTTTTTATCGAGTAAAGAATCAGTTCCTCCGCTTGTTATCGAGTAAAGAACCAGTTCCTCCGCTTGTTATCGAGTAAAGAAACCGTTCCTCCGCTTGTTATCGAGTAAAGAACCAGTTCCTTCGCTTGTTATCGAGTAAAGAATCAGTTCCTCCGCTTGTTATCGAGTAAAGAAACCGTTCCTCCGCTTTTTATCAAGTGAAGAACCAGTTCCTTCGCTTGTTATCGAGTAAAGAACCAGTTCCTTCGCTTGTTATCGAGCAAAGAAGCAGTTCCTCTCGATTTCCATACGGTCTCTACGTGGATGGCATACACCTGGAAACTGTGTTACACATCGCCTAACGACTTCCCTGCAAGACTCTGTTTTCACATAATTATCGTACATAAATACCCCTTCCTCTACCGTATACACATGTGGAGGCATTATGAGAATTATACACCGAAGTATCTCTTGACAACTCGAGAACAGTTGGAGCGACAGATCAATACTTAATACATGTTCTAAGCACGGACCTGAACTGCGAAGTGCGGGCCTTCTCGTGCTGTCTCTGCGCCGTGTAGCGGGAAGAGATGAGTCAACGGGAGGCAGATAAGCTGGGCGCGCCTGCCGGCCAACAGATGAGAGAAAGTCACTGTACTTCTACCACTTTTATCCACGCTGGTTGGGTAGCGGATGCGGACTGTGTCGCACATGCGGATCTGATCCGAATTTACAGTCGGATGCCCTTGATAATGCCAGCCCTATGGGGAAGGATGTATTCACTATCGCATGTTTCTGTGGTGGTTGATATTGTTGAGACGTTCATAAACTCACAGTCCCCGACATGTGTGAATTAGCCATGCACAGTTAAAATCTTCGGCCCAGCCGGGAATCGAACCGAAGGCCAGTACGCTGACCATTCAACCAAGGATACGGATACGTAAAATCAATGTTATGTATTAATTAACTTCTTCTTGGTTCGAATGGGCCTACTTTGTACCACCCTTGTTCAACTGTTGGGCTTTGACCTTTGTCTAGTATCCTCGCCTTTCTGCCGGTGTAACTCCTTTCTCTCATCTGTCCAGGGGTACTTTCCTTCGGTTTTTTTCTTATCTAAAATACATTCGAAAATGTGTAGTAGGATATTGTAGATTATCTTGGCAATTATTTACAGCTGCAAAGCACTTAATGTGCTTATCTGCCGTTGAAGTAATTTCACATTTACATACATTGTTGCAATCCTTACTGTTTACAACATTAATAAGGTTTGTACATTTATATTGGCATAATTAGTATGGTCATTTCGTACTGTGGTGTGGGTTTTTATCATTCCGTGAAAGTATAATTCAAAATAGATAAGTCTGTGATGCATACTTCCTTCAGAGCAAATATTTCACTAATTTTATTTTCACCGGGCGAGTTGGCCGTGCGTGTAGAGGCGCGCGGCTGTGAGCTTGCATCCGGGAGATAGTAGGTTCGAATCCCACTATCGGCAGCCCTGAAGATGGTTTTCCGTGGTTTCTCATTTTCACACCAGGCAAATGCTGGGGCTGTACCTTAAATAAGGCCACGGCCGCTTCCTTCCAACTCCTAGGCCTTTCCTATCCCATCGTCGCCATAAGACCTATCTGTGTCGGTGCGACGTAAAGCCCCTAGCAAAAAAAAAAAAAAAATTATTTTCTATGATCCATAGATTCACATGTTCTTTTAGATATTTTGTTATCAAATTTGTTATTTCTGAGCGCAACGTGTTCAGAAATTTAGGAACTAACAACTTTTAGTGTTCTTGATTAACATATACACAAGCTAAGTATTCCTCTGTTTTCGTACCAAAAGAATGTCTTGATAATACGATTTTGTAACATTTGTACTATGTTCAGGTCTGTAACAGAAGCCGATCCCTATTCAATTACACTACCAGGTGCATGCGTAAGTATTTTCCGGTTTCACTAAGAGATGGCGGCAACGAACAGTACGCAGCGTATGAATTGGACACATACGTTAATTTGTTCGTCTGACCAACACACCCAAGTTGAGTCCGCCAAACACTAGCGTCTGTGTTGTATCGTTCAGTGATCATGTCGACGTTTGTGCCTGAAAAAGAACATTAGCGGCACGCATTGCTTTTCTTATTTAATCAAAAGGAAAAGGCTGAGGAAAGTCTTCGTTTGCTGGTAGAAATATTTGTTGAACCCGCTCCATCGATTGGAACATGTGAGACATGGTTTCGACAATTTAAATGTAGTGATTTCAATGTGAAAGAGTGCGCACTCTGGTTACGGTATCTGTTCATGAAGTCTTGAAGCCCGGCGAAACCGTTAATGCACAACCCTATAGGCAACAAATGATAAATTTAAATCACGCATTGATCGAAAGACGACCGGAATTGGCCAGAAGACATGGCAAAGTGATTTTTTAGACGACAATGCGCCGTTTCACACAGCAAAACCAGTGAAAGACACCTTGAAATCGCTTGGATGGGACATCCTTCTGCACCCGCCGTACTCTCCCGACCTGGCGCCAACTGACTATCACCTCTTCGCATCAATAGGGCACGCGATCGCAGAGCAGCACTTCAGCAGTTTCGAGGAAATTGTACAATGGCTCGACGAATGGTTTGCCGCTGAAGACAAGCAATTTTTCTCGCATGATATGCATAACTTACCTGATAGATGGGCGAAGTGTGTAGAAGCCGATGGCCAATAATTTGAATAAACAAGAAATGAATTTTCCTTGAAAATTGCGTGTTTTCTTTACCACAAAACCGGCAAAAACTTATGATACACCTGGTATATGATGCAAGTGTTTCAACAAGTGAGTGATAAACTATTTTTAAGCTCTCATGAGGTATTATATAGTTAACCATTTGTATTTTGAACAAGCTTAGACTCGGTATTTCACACAACTTAGTAATTTGTTGTTTCCATGAAAAATACCTATTATTATACCTAGATATTTCATGTTATCAACTATCAATTATTTGTAATCAATTCGCGACTGAAAATGTCTCTTTAGTATGCCAGTAAATCTCCGGACATTGGTCTCTTGAATGTCTGGTGACTGCGTTGGGATTCCATCCGTAACCATTGAGCAAAGAACACCATTCAGGTCGAAAGAAGATATATTGACTCCTAATTTACAGACATTATATTGAGGAAGTAATTAACGTTAACGGAAAGAAGACTTCAAGAAAGAACGCAATTCCTACAAAAGAACTGAGAATGCATACGACAAGAGCATTCATCAATTTTCCAAGAGGGGCGGGGAAGTTGGACTACGTTCCAAACTAGTACGAGTAAAACAAATTGCATCTAATGGATGCAAGGACGACGAAAGCGAAATCAGCACAATTAAGGAAATTAAGTGGCAATTTACAAGCCGACAAATTTATTTGACCGAATTTCTTGAGTTGATAGTGACACCATATTATGAAATAACAGATTTTAGAGGACAGTTTCTGCGTACTAAATGAATCAACTAAAGGCTCATGAATTTATTGTTCGTCGCACACGGTTGAGGACATTACAATTATTAGTCCTACACCCTTTGCTGAGAACTAACAACGAACATTTTTAGTTAAGAATGAAGCCATGTTTTCAGTGCTGACTTAGTTAAATGTAACAAAGGCTTTTCAGTCTGACAAACACACAGTAAATACAATGTAAATTATAACACTATAAACATACCTGTAAAAAACACACTAACATACAAAGTTTTGTAGTTTTGTTAGTGTGTTTTTACAGGTATGTTTATAGTGTTATAATTAACATTGTATTTGCTGTGTGTTTGGGAGACTGAAAAGCCTTTGTTACATTTAACAACGAACACTCATCGTGAGCATAATACCTATCCACATTGCTAAATAACTCGTTTTCCATTGCTAAAACTTATATCCTTAGTGTAATGCATTTGTAGCTGAAGTATTTTGAAAACAATATAAAGTGACAAAAGGAACACAGGGTTATTTTCTCCCCATCACGTGCCGGGCTGAGTGGCTCAGACGGTTGAGGCGCTGGCCTTCTGACCCCAACTTGGCACGTTCAATCCTGGCTCAGTCTGGTGGTATTTGAAGGTGCTCAAATAAGTCAGCCTCGTGTCGGTAGATTTACTGGCACGTAAAAGAACTCCTGAGAGACTAAATTCCGGCACCTCAGCGTCTCCGAAAACCGTAAAAGTAGTTAGTGGGACGTAAAGCCAATAACAGTATTATTATCTTCTCCATCACGAAATAAACATAGTACGAGAGCCCATTAACTGTCTCGAGCTTCCATGGCGGCTGCTGCCCAGCCAGATGCTGTGGAGATACGAGAGCGCCACGTGTTCAACGTCGTGACATCTCGGGCCTTATTGTTTGTTTTAATATCTGGATCCGTTGCTTCTAGTTTTATCAGCCTTGCGTACTCTGAGTAAAGTCCGTGCTAGCCCCTGTTCAGCATTAGATCCCTGGAATGGCCGTGCATCGAACACGTATTCCCCAGCTGGCATACCACCCCTAACGCTCCTTATCCCGGTGGAACAGGGCTGGTGTGTCAGACTACAGATCTCAGATTTGCGGGTCCTATCCTGGACGAGATAGTTTATAGTTTGAAAGGCGGCCGGATAAATATGCTATTGTTGTTCGTACCCGAAAAAAATTCTCATCCTTAGGAACCGTCCACAATATTTCCTGTTCCGCTGCTAGACAGTGGCAGAAACGGAAAGTCGATATTAGTTGCAACGCGACTTCAGAAGATCTCCAATCGGGTGGCTGAGACTAAATTATTATTAGTAGTAGCAGCAGCAACTCCCATCCTGTATTCGGGAGATTGTGGGCTCGAACTCCACTGTACGCAGACCTTACGATGGTTTTCCGCAGTTCCCTATTTTCATACCAGGCAAATGCTGGGGCTGTAAGTTGAGGCCAAGGCCGCTTCCTTCTCCATCCTGCCCGACCGTCGCCATAAGACCTATCTGTGTCTGTGAGACGTAAAGCAAATTAAAAAATTAAAATCAATAGTAACTCGTTGGGATTAAACACGATCAACATATTGAATGTTGAGTTGTAAAGATATAATAGGAGAATGCAATCGTCCGTCAGGTTTACACACTTTATGCATAAGGCATCCAGAGTTCTTCTTCTTCATCTTCCGCTTTTTCCACACCTATGGGATCGCGGGTGCGAACTGTGTAGCACAGGTGGTTTTGGCCCTGTTTTACGACCGGATGCCCTTCTTGACGCCAACGCTATATGGTCGGATGTAATCATTATGGCGTGTTTCTGTGGCCGTTGTGTAGCGCGTTGTCTGAATATGAAGAGGAAAATGTTGAGACATATATAAACTCCCAGTCCCCGAGCAAGAAGAATTAATCAGAAGCGATTAAAATCCCCGACCCAGCCGAGAATGTAACCCGGGACCTTCTGAACTTAAGGCCTCAACGATAACCATTCAGACATAAGGCATCCGCAGTACTATCTTCAAACATATATTTTTATTATTTTCTGACCTCTTCCTAATTATTTGGGTTTAGCATTACGTATAGATGGAATATAAAGCAAAATAATAAATATCGATTTTGATTTTTGTTTAAAGCTTAAAACGAAGAGTTCTTGCGATGCGGAAAACCATCCTCAAAGGCGTCGGGATTAGATATTAGAACCTATAAGCAGTGCTTTCATTGCCAGGTGTCAGCTAAATTTTTCACTATAAGACATGTTTCAGTTTCTACGTAGTATGGGAGCGTCTAGCTGTAGGCTTGTTCTGGGGAGACGGTGGGCTCAAGCTGCGCCGTCGGCAGCTCTCAAGATGGTATTAAGCAGTTTTCCATTTTCAATTCCGACAAATGTTGGAGCTGCACCTAGAGCGAGGCCATGGCTGCTATTTTTCCATTCTTAGCCCCTTCTAATTTCAGTGGCGCCGGAAACCTGTGTGTGTGAAAGGAACGTCCGAATAGCTAAAAAGGAAAACATGTTATCTCTAATCGTCATAGGGGGCTTTGGACAGTTTTATTGTTGAAAAAATTTCTTAACAGACAAAGTAGGGATCCTCATATTACGAAAATCACAATTGTGAAGGGCCCAGAAATGTTTCAAACTGTGAGTCTTGGGTAGCTCTGTCAAACTTTAAAAAAATCACTTCCGGCTTAAATGCACTTCCGGAAAAACAGCCTAAATTTGCTTGTTTCTTTATTCTTTCAATTTTCGCTTCAAATTCCAGCCAAATTAACTTATTTACATAATTCTTTCTGTAATGTGTTCCTTCGTTCAATACCTTCAGGCTTAGTTTGGATTTTTGAAATATGTCCACACCTAATGTAGTTATAAGGGCTTAAGTGAAACTCTCCATTGACTCACACTAGCGCTCGTAGTGGTAGAAAGGTCGAACTGATAATCTAATCGACTAGATATGGCATCATGCATTCGATGAATAAGAAAAGGATTGTAATTTTTAGGAACAAGTTAAGTATACAGGGTGGCCCACTTAAACGTTTCACCGCAGATATATCTGGAACAACAAGAGATATTGAAAAATGACTTTCACGGGCATGAAGGCAGGGAAGGGGCTAATTAAAGTAAATACTATGAGCCAGTCTAAAACGTAGGAAAACCGTATTTTTAACATCAACATACGTTTTTTTAAATGGACCCCTGTATTATTTCGTAAGCAATCGTTAATATGAAAAATCACATAAGTAATGGCGTTTGTTTCATCGCAATAGGTCAATTACATCCCGAGATATTGCAACGTGAAATTGACGCTTGAGATAAACGAAACGCGCAGCAGTTGCACATCCCGAGATTCCAGCACGAATCTCACGGTCCTCTTACTCGCGATATGATTGCCGTACTACAATGCGACAGGCGCTATACTTAATGCTATTTGCACTGTTATCAAGAGGGATGAAAATAAGAGAATTTCGTTACAGTAACTTTGCTGTACGAATTATATACATTCTGAAGTAGTACAGTACAGAGTACTGCAATTTACTATGTAGGTAAATAAAACACGCAAGATAGAAACCGTTATTTACATATCCTTTTCCTGTGACACGAAACCCTTCTCTTATTTTCATCCCTCTTGATAGCAGTGCAAATAGCATTAAGTATAGCGCCTGTCGCATTGTAGTACGGCAATCATATCGTGAGTAAGAGGACCGTGAGATTCGTGCTGGAATCTCGGGATGTGCAACTGCTGCGCGTTTCGTTTATCTCAAGCGTCAATTTCACGTTGCAATATCTCGGGATGTAATTGACCTATTGCGATGAAACAAACGCCATTACTTATGTGATTTTTCATATTAACGATTGCTTACGAAATAATACAGGGTGTCTATTTTAAAAAACGTAAGTCGATGTTGAAAATACTATTTTCCTACGTTTTAGACTGGCTCATAGTATTTGCTTTAATTAGCCCCTTCCCTGCCTTCATGCCCGTGAAACTCATTTTTCAATATCTCTTGTTGTTCCAGATATATCTGCGGTGAAATGTTTAAGTGGGCCACCCTGTATATTCTCATTCTTTATTATATTTTATTTACGTAACATTCGTAGCATTTGTTTCCAACAATGAGTTCCTTGCTAGAACTGTGGATTTTATTCACTGTGACAGTGTTGGCACACTGTGTGAAATGCACTGTATGACGCAGGAATGGGAACAATGGCAACAGTTTTCAAATTAATGGTTTCATTACGCTCGTTCTATGCTCATTCAAGCCTATCTGGTGGTAAATGTTCCAGGCTGCTCCCAAATCAAACACTTGAGCATATTGAGCTTTTTTCTTTTAATTCTAAAAAATTGGGGATATTCTATTTTGCTGTCATGTCGGCGTGACGGGTCCTGTCGTTGCATTAGCTCGTCAGCTTGGAATTTCCCGTCATTCATGTCCAGTAAGTTGTTAGTGAACCAATGTTAAACAAGAGGGTGAATATGATATTTCCATCAATCCTACCTGAGAGTTAATCTTCCTTGGCAAATAAGCTGTGAACCTCCAGTTAGCCGTTAGTTTCCCGAAGAGCGGCTTGTACCATGTCTTCCTTCCTCGTTCAGACCTGCGGATGGAAAATAAACAGTTAGCCGAGTATATTTCTACTGTTTTAGAATACAATGCTGCCATATAATCCATAATAATTTGAAACAGTAATTTTGAAGACACCTTTCAGGGGTCTCCATACTACAAGAAACGTAAAATTAAGCAATTCACTCAACTGTGCCGAAAGTTGAAGGGTTAAAGGCCCTGGAAATGTTAAAAAAATCAAATTTCGAAAATCAATTCCGGCCTAAATGCAGTTCCTGAAAAACGGCCCAAAATC
The DNA here is from genome assembly GCF_040414725.1 of Anabrus simplex. NCBI lineage: Eukaryota > Metazoa > Arthropoda > Insecta > Orthoptera > Tettigoniidae > Anabrus > Anabrus simplex. The sequence goes on from NC_090268.1 coordinate 38,536,903, forward strand.
GCTTATTTCTTTACCCGTTTTCTTTTTTATTTAAGTCTTAGCCAAATTAATTTATTTAAATAATTCTTTCAGTAATGTTTTCCTTGTTTCGATACCCTCAGGCGTGTTTTGATTTTTGAAAAATGTCACCGAATGTAGTTATAAGGGGTTAAGTGAAACACTGCATTGACTCACATTAGCGTTCGTAGTGGTAAAAAAAGGCAAACTGCTGATCTAATCGACCGGTTAACGATGAATAAGAAAAGGATTGTAATTTTTAGGAATAAATATTCTCATACTTTATTTACCTAAAATTCGTAGCTCGTATCGCTAGGATGTTTTCAACATTGAGTTGCTTGCCTGAAGCGCCGTAACTATGGATTTTTCACATTAATAAATTAGCTCCCACGTATTTCAGAGGTCAAGCTGTCTACTACCATCAAGATGCTATTGCAGAATTGCTTTCATGTTAAAATATTTCAGACGTGGATTATTTTTCACAAGTAAAATGAATGTGTATGCACGTTCATTCCACAGTCCTAAGGCTGGTTGGATCCTCAACAGTTCCTCCATCAGCTGTCATAGATCACCTAGGCATCACTGAAGAGGCGTACTAGGGAAATGAGGTGTGAGGTAATTTCCCATTGCTTTCCTCACCGAGCCAGGAGTTGCGATTACATATCAGTCTGACAAGCCCACTGAAATGCATGCACTAACTGACCCTATGAGCAACATTTTCACACCATTCGTAGCAGGGACTGGCTGCATAAGGAATGGCATTACTAGCATCGCTCATACCTCAGTCACTTTCATATTGTCAAAGCCAAGGATAAGACAGACACATCAATGAAAGTAACAAAATTGCTCTAGCCTATACCAGAAGACATAGTGCACTGTAAACACTAGGTGCTGCCAGCAAAGGCATGCAAAATGAATATTTTATTAAATTTGGACGTCGAAAAACAAGAAATAATTATTCTTATAGAATAAATCAGTGCATTTTTTAAACATTTGAATGGGAAACACAGAAATTATGACAAAAACCTGAATTTAAGCCACTATTCACATGAAAGGCTGTAATTCGAAAAGTTTGTACAGGTTTTGAATTTCATAGACGACTATCCCAGTAAAGTACTTTCCTACTGTAGGAAAGGACGGTTAAGACAATATGTCTGCTTGTTTAAGCAAAAATGTAATCCATTTTGTTGATAATTTTGACAAGCGTAGTGAATGGTGCGTAGTATACGAACTATGGCTTTCTTACAGGGAAACATCAGTTACTTTCGTGACTGCGGTGAGTGGCCTTCAGTTTTACTTTTGATACTAAAATAACAGTAAATGTTCTTAGAAACTTTAATTTTAACCAAAAAGGGACGATTTATTTTTCTACAATTAACTTTACGTCGCACCGACACAGATAAGTCTTATGGCTACGATGGGACAGAAAAGGGCTAGGAGTGGGAAGGAAGCGGCCGTGGCCTTAAGGTACAGCCCTCGCATTTTCCTGGTATGAAAATGGAAAACCACGTAAACTGTCTTCCGATCTGCCGATAGTGGGTTTCGAACTCACTATCTAACGGATGCAAGCTCACAACTGTGCGAACCTGAGCGCACGGCCAACTCACTCGATAGAAGAACAAGGAAATTGCGATTATGGTACGGGACACTGAATGCTAGAGCACGTGCAAGAATATGACTGGAAAGTGAGAGAACTAGTCATTCCTACTAAACGCACTGTCCGGGGAACCGCTGCTGCAAAACATTCAGCAGAAGTAATGTTATGGAGCATGTTTGCAAGGAAATGCATGCCGGGCTGAGTGGCTCAGACGGTTGAGGCGCTGGCCCTCTGACCCCAGCTTGGCAGGTTCAATCCTGGCTCAGTCCGGTGGTATCTGAAGTTGCTTGAATACGTCAGCCGCGTGTAAGTAGAGTCACTGCCACGTAAAGGAACTCCTGTGGGACTAAATTCCGGCACATGGGCGTGCCCGAAAACCGCAAAAATTAGTTATTGGCACGTAAAGCAAATAACATTATTATTAAGAAAATGTATGAGCCGAATCCATTGCTCAAGGCACAGTGAGTGAAGAACTGTATTTCTACGCTGTAAACACATGTCTAATTCCCCAACTAAAGGCACGTTTCCTAGTGCCACACAGTGTAATGAGTCACATTCAATCATTTCAGTTATTAACTGGAAAACGCTGATAGTTCGTGTTTAGATATTAAGTTTGGAGGCAGGCGTGTCATTACGGGCATAGCAGTACTTCACGAGCCTGTGGAATAAGGTTTGAAACTGGACTGAAAATGTCGGACTAGACCAGAAACAGAAGACCACTCAGGATATACGGAAGTCCTTGAAAGACCAAATTAGTGAAGCGAAGTGTACAACTAAATTTCAACGAATAGAAAAATGTGTGGTATCAAAAGAATGGACTTGGAAAATTTAACCAATCACGCAGAAAAAAAAGTGATATAATCAAGGGTGAAGGTGGATTTATATATTACAGAGTCAAGTTTGCCTGATGTAAAAATGTGTGGATTAACAACATTTTCTTTGACAGATATCAAATAGATTTTTAATTCGTAAACTATGGAAATTATACGTAGTATCCTATACATAGTCTGGTAGTTTCTAATTCGTTGGATCACACAAAGTATTTTGTTTCTGTATTTTTCTTTACATACATGTATCTCATTTTTCCGTGGGGAGAGAGTATGTGCGTGTAGTCATATATAGAGTACTCTCAAATATGTAGGAAGTAATCGGGAGATGGATCTTGCCCCGACTTCTTCTGAAATCTTTTGGAACACACTGTATATTATCTTTTACTTTCCCGATTCGTGAGAATAGGAATCTTAGACATTTTACAGACACATTTCTGTTCCCTGAAAGACAATCTATTTATTTATTTATTTATTTAAATTATTTATTTATTTTTGTCTTATTTAGTGGCGAAGATAGTGTTTTAGGCTCTCTCTAATAGTTAACCACATTGTGATTACAATCTAAAACAAAATACTGAACTAATTAAAATAGAGAATTAAAGAAATTAATAGATTAAAAATGAATTTAAATAAATCACAAACTTAGTATCAAAAGTTGACGTTATGTAAGTTAAAGTTAAGGCTAAACATCACATTATTAAGATGAGTATGAGAAATATTGAATTCTCAAGTTTTAAAAAATAGGACGTTCCTTAGAGCAAGTATAAACTCAATAATATGAGTAAATGCCACCGTAAAACAAAATATGCACTTCATGATCCTAATAAATTCTCTGAAAGAAATGAAAAAAAATAATACATCGTTGTACCGGTGATACACCTTCTCCGGTCAGTTAAACAGCGCGCCTTCTGTAAGGCCATCTAGGTAATCTACTTTGAACAGATGTTATGGATGATAGTTTGGATTTCAACAGTTAGATGTGTCTACCATGACTAATTGCTCAATCTTGTGGGGTAAACTACAATTAATCCATAAAGAAATTTGTAATGTGGAAGTTTTCAAACCGATTCTTAGGATTTTTTCTTTATGTACCACAGTTGTCTACACTTCTGCTTCTTCCTTCTTCAATAGCTATCAACCAATCAGAAATTTGTAAATATTTTCGCTAGCCAATTGAAATTGGAGGGTGTGTCCAGGAATCCAGTCTATCTGTAAAGGGTTCTGGAAACTTCACCTCGAAATACTATAAAAGCTGGGCGCTTTAGGGCCGTATTTTCTTTATAGTTCCCGTTTAGTGAGTGCGGCGTGTTCTTTGCGGGCAAAGGCCGCGGTCGGCGATCGGAAGGCCCAGCAATTCAAGGCAATGGCATAATTTTCTTACATGTGATAGCTCCGGCAGATAGCTTGAGGGGAAGGTTTCAAACCTCTTATTTTATGTAAATTTCTAAACCTGGTGGTTTAAATGTAGAATTTTAGGCCGGTCTGAGGACTCTGTTCTATTCCCTCTTGGAAAATATGTTATGTAAGGGAAAAAAGAGTGATTACCCTCTGTTGATTCCATTAAAAGTGGTATGGGGTGACTGAAGTTTCTAATCATCTAAAATTCTTAACACTCTTTTGGAATTTAATGTTTATCATTTAGTCACCCCGGCGTAGAATAGGCTTAGCCTCTGTAACTTTGGGCCATAAATCCACTTAACGGTTTTAAAGTATTCTAGAAAGATTGCGAGTGTTTCGCCTCCTAGCCTTTTGTTCATCGCCGATCATGTTAAACCTTTTCGTTTTACATTAAGGCCATTTAGTATGGGCACTCATTGCCCCTGTTTATTCGGTAATTGTTTATGGACCAGGTGTAACAAACCGTTGAGCGATAAATAAGCCCACATCAGGGCAACATTGTATAAATACTTTAATTACCAAAAACCTACAGCTTGTAAGTGTGCTATTAAAAGCTGATGCCTCTGTGAGGCTGGACTATGATATTATTGGAGCCAGACTCCCTTGCAGTGTGAAGGATAGGAGCAAATAGTTCTCTTGTAAATTTTCTACCTGCCAAGAGCAATCTAGGTATTTTCTCTGGAAATTAGTATTCGTAATTCTCTGAAGTTGTACCTGATAATTTTTGGACCTGACGAGCTCATTGTTATTCTATTTAGCTGTCATTTGTTCTAAATTTTCTACCCATCCAAATTCTAAGTAAAAAACAAAAGGAAAGAAATAAAATTTCAAAATTTATTGTATTAACTTATGTTGTAGTTAATTCCTTGTCCACCCATTCACTCCGGGAGCTTCTTACACCTCTTTGTTCCACGATATTTCGTTAATAATAATAATAATAATAATAATAATAATAATAATAATAATACCGGGAGGTACACCTCTCCGCCGCACGTTCAAAATGAGCGCCTAAAAGAACTCCTCTACTGGAGAAACCGTGAACTTGAAACTAGACCTACTTAAAACTTTACTCTGAAGATGTCGCCACAAAAATTTGACGTAATTTTGTTATTCTGAAGTTTCCTGTACTGTGTGAATTTCTACTTGTTTTGTTTGCCATTCATCAAGAAGTTTGGTCAGTCTGCCATAGATGTCACTGCTAAAAAACTACGACCATGCACCCTGGTGCGAAGTGGAAGAAATTTTGACTTGAAGTTTTGTATTCATAAGGTTTTTTTATTGACTGATCATTTATTTTTGGGTTGGCAATATTTATATTTTCTTTTCGCCAATTTTGAATCTAGCCAATCCCTAATTTCTGTAATTAATTTTCAGCTTACCACAGGCTTCCTCCTCGATTCTGAGTGTTACTTTTGAATTTAACCAATAAAATTCTGTGCGTGTGTCTTTATTATTCATGCATGATCTCGAATTTTCCCCGAGGGATTATAAACTACGGCTTTTTTCGTCTCTTGGCCATTTGATCTTCATCTAACTAAGTGTGTGTTCAAGCAGGAGGCGGGCGGCGCCTCTTTCATCAGGCCGCAGTTCTTCAGCAAGGTCATGGCCATCTAACATCTTACTTTCTTGCTAGCTCCGTCTTTTAACCCGAGGGAAAGGTCCGACTCATTAACTATGTAACCTACTTTTCTAAAAATGTAACTTTCTGCCGGCTAATGTAATAACTTCATAAATCTTTAACTGTAAATCGGGGATAGAGAGTTATATACCCTCTCGAACTCCCCTTCATATTGGTTTGAGGTGACTACGTTTTGGTAGCTGGTTTTCTTCCTTTCCGTAATGTTCTAATTTATTCTTATACGAGTCACCTCCATAGTTTTGGAATAGCCCCTGTTCCATCGGCCTAGTGCCCTTTAGGTTTTTTTTTTGCTATGGGCTTTACGTCGCACCGACACAGATAGGTCTTATGGCGACGATGGGATAGGAAAGTCCTAGGAGTTGGAAGGAAGCGGCCGTGGCCTTAATTAAGGTACAGCCCCAGCATTTGGCTGGTGTGAAAATGGGAAACCACGGAAAACCATTTTCAGGGCTGCCGATAGTGGGATTCGAACCTACTATCTCCCGGATGCAAGCTCACAGCCGCGCGCCTCTACGCGCACGGCTAACTCGCCCGGTCCTTTAGGTTTTAAGAACTCATATCTAGGAGTGCAAGTACACGCCTCCTTTCAATCTGTGTTTCGGGTGGTATGGTCTCTCACATTATTAGCCAAGAAAGAGGAAAAAAGGAAGCATTCGGTACTTTAGGAACATTTACTTAACCTGTTCTATTCCACTACGGCCCAATAGGTTGGGTACTAAATACCCCTGTTTCAGATTTGTAAGTTGTGCCTTGATGGCAAGTGATTGTAATTTTCTGATATCGCCTTGAATAGGCTTGGAAAACAGAGCACGACAGCTCTTTTCTAGTGTTGTAAAGTGCCACTGAGAGGCTTGATATTGTGAGTTGGGAGTACGCGCTCCATGTATGGAGGGATTTCTGCCCTGGTGTAAATTTTGTTTTTGTAAATTTGAGGTAGGAGCTCGAGAAATTGTAAGACTAGAGGCTTGAAGCCCAGGAGAGTTAAAGTTCTGAAATCTTGTATTTTTATATTTTTGTCATTGTTATCTCACTAAGTGTGAATTTGTTAACTTGTTGCTTTTCAAAAATATAACCTTCTGTTAAGTTTTTAAATTCTTTCTTTGACATTATAGTTAGACCCATTCATCCCGGCACCTTCTTTCACCTCTGCGTTTCGCGGGTAACCCCCGTAATAATAATAATAATAATAATAATAATAATAATAATAATAATAATAATAATAATAATAATAATAATAATCTAATATGTTTCTCTTGCGGCTATAACGAAACATTATTCAGTCGGGCCTATTACAAAAATGTTCTTAAAACTATCTAGCTAATCCTCAAGCACACACTCGTTCATACATGGAATGTCTTTCAAACTTTAAAAATATTCCATAGATTTTACAATTGCAAAAGACAAATCTAGTACAAAAAGGTGTAATATTGGTTCCATCCATAACGCATTGTTTTTGTTAACCACTATATACGACAATGTTTGTAGCTAATTTCATATTACCGAGTGATACGTGAACTCAATACGAAAATTAGAAATCGATTTTAAAGTTTCGCAAGCTCAACGCCGGTGGTATTTCGCCACCCTAAGTGGTAAGTAGGCGCATCAGAAAACGATCAAATCTTTAGATTTTGAGAGACGCCAATGTGTTTGAATTTTGATCTGTAGGAGTTACTTAAGGTATCCGAAGCACAAGACACAGAGTGTTTGTTGCTATTTGCTTTGCGTCGCACTGACACAGATAGGTCTTATGGCGACGATGGGACAGGAAAGGCGTAGGAATGGGAAAGAAGCGGCCGTGGCCTTAATTAAGGTACAGCCCCAGCATTTTCCTGGTGTGAAAATGGAAAACCATCTTCAGGGCTGCCGACAATGAGGTTTGAACCCACTATCTCCCGGATGCGTGCTCACAGCTGCGCACTCCTAACCGCACGGCCAACTCGCCCGGTCAGAGTTAGTGAATAGTATATGAAGACTGACAGATGACGCATATTTGGTAAGGTTTGTGAGTTTACGCCCATTGTAATACTCTAGGCGTGAGTATCGTTCTTCAAATAATGGATTTTTTTTATTAAGGAATCTGTCCCGATAAACTGAAGGAGAAAACTTACTTCCCTTCTGAATCGTTATTGAATGAGGTTGTTCAGTTTTTCCACTCACCGCAGCTCATTTCCCTTTGGGCATTTTCGGGAGATCAAAGTGGGTGATCCTTCTCCCCACAACTTGGTTTCTTCTGGTGTATGTTTGTCTGATCTTACAGGAGTTCGAACTTAGACCTAAATGTAGAATAAATGTAGCTATACCGATTTCCTATGCGATTTTTGAACATTTAATTGTGGCTAAATCTCCGACAATGTCAATTTTTCGAAGGAATTATCGCTGTTTCTAGAATTCATTACGAAATACAGCGATATTTAAGTTTCAAATTATGCTGGTATATTCTTCTCTTAATTAGGGAATACAAATTAAGAATTTACCCTACAATAGCAGAAGAGTTAAAATATCACTCTGAAATACATCGTTACTGTAAGACTATGGTACGATATTTAGGGATACAAAAAATTCTCAATCCCTGGATTAGTGCTTTCATTACATTCACATATGAATAGCCTTCTTTGAATCGTTATAACAAACCGAAGGATTATATCCTCGCAAATCTGCCAGGCTCTCTCCTGGATAATCGTAATTTCAGACCCATTGGTATCAGTTTCTCATTACCTGGATGTCTCGCCACAAAGGGATTATCTACAGAATTCACGAACAGTATCGGAATTTTCTCATAGCATTCCACGTTCTAATAATGAAGTAGGATTACTCGATCAAACATTTATTTATTTATTTATTTATTTATTTATTTATTTATTTATTTATTTATTTATTTTCTTACTAACCAAACTAGGGGTAGCCCAGCAGATGTGGTAACGGCGTGCCCAGTTCATTCAAAAAGACTTGGGTTCGTTTCCCCGTCATGAAGTCTCCTAATTTACGAATGATATTTTCTCTTCTGGACATGCGGATGGCCCTGAGGTTCAACCATCCTGCACCAGAAATGAGTATCAGATTAATTCCTGTGGGATTAGCCGTCGTTTTAATTTTCGTTCAATTCAAACTAAGTGATTAAATTTTTCTTAACGTAATGCGCATGTCAACAGGCATGCTTAACCTTTTAATTTCCCTTTATAAATATATTTTTATTTTCAGTTTTTTATTTGCTTTTTTAGTGTTAAAAAAGCCGGTTCCGGTTATAGGAATGAATTGTCACTATAGACTAAGTTGTTGCTCCACTTCTGAAAATTATTAACATTTGAACTGGGAAACCAAAAAACCAAACCCCGAAGAGCTATGGCCTACCAAGCGACCGCCGGAAGGCCTGCAGATAACGAGGTGTCACTTGGTCAGCACGACAAATCCTCTCAGCCGTTAAACTTGGATTTCAAGACCGGTAAGTGGGAAGTCACAAAGAATTTCTTGATTGAATGATGATGGATTCAAACTACATGTCTTTCTAGATCATGCACACGACACACTAACGAACACTTGAAACCCAGTTATGCTCAGAGACGTATTCAATAGAAACGGTGTTTAAGTAGTTTCTCCTTACGTTTACCGGGCAGAAAATGGCTACGTCAGATGTCTTATAATTCTCACTGAACATACTGTATTTTGAAGGCAAAGGAACGACTTAGGTACTTAACAGTTGATTGTCGTGGATCATTAATCTCCTTGAGAGTATGGTGCTGGTGGTACAGATTAATGTTTTAAGAGGAAGTACAACAGGGCAACCATCCTACAGTATATATAACACAAAACAGAGATAAAAAAATGGAAGGGATCTGACACTTCAGAAGAAAAACAAGGATCGGATAGGATAGATGAAATTGAGGAGCCTGGCACAAGTGAGTGGAAGCAATACTAGGACTCATTTAACGGCCTCGCGGTCACCAACCCCCTCTCATGTTTCAGAGCCCTTGGGAACCCTTTTAGTCGCCCCTTACGACAGGCAAGGGCTACAGTGATTGTTATTGTACCGCCCCCACCCACAGGGCGTTCTCGTCAACATACACATTATTATCAAAAATGAATTTGTCACCGACTTTCATTATTCGCAAAAAACTTGCGGGATGTCACTTAAAGTGCAGGCATGTGATATCACTGAGTGTTATAACATGTTCTAAACACGAAGCAGATGGTCCGGTTGTGGTCAGTAGTTCGGACCTGTGCCTCGACGAGCTCTATCTGCTTTGAAGAACACACAATCAATACAGGCTGGTCCAGTGATACACAATAAACCTAGCTCCACGTCCAGATGAAAGGACAGTAGTGACCACAACACATCTGCTGCTAAAAGTAATCATGCTCGTGGAATTAAAATGGGGAAAAATGAAATAAGTCTACCCTGCACACAAAAAGCCAAAATATTGCATATATGAAACCCATTGTCACACAGTGACACAATCGTTTGAAACATGAAATGAAACAGACTAGTTTGCAATAACACTGTCCGTCCTTAACCTCTGCAATTGAAAGACTCTACAACCTATACGATGATACAATACTCGTTGGACAGATTATTTTTCGTAATAGTTTCCTCATCTTTTGTATCCAGTCAAAAGATTTAAAAGATCTAACTAACACGTTCTGAGGATGTAGAAGAGGTAGAAAAGAATAAAAATAGTCTGGTTTTTCTTAAAACCAAGAGAGCAAGCCAGCTTGCAGTTTTATGTAAACGTTAATCTGGTGATCAGAGATATGACAGTTTCGAAAGAACCACATGAAGTGGCCGGGGTTCGACCCGCAGCCACTTTGGTGTTATGTCTGTGACTAAAACTTAAATGCGTCTTACGTATCATGGGGAGTCACTTTAAATTAATAAATAAATTAATACACAAATAAATACACAAATACATACATAGACCAAGAGAGTTAGCCGTACGGCTAGGGACGCGCAGCTTTGAGCTTGCATTCGGAAGGCAGTGGATTCAAACCCACTGTCAGCCGCGCTGAAGATAGTTTTCCGTGGTTTCCCATTTTCACACCAGGTAAATGGTGCGCCTGTACCTTAATTAAGGCCACGACCGCTTCCTTCCACTCCTAGCCTTTTCCTGTCCCATCGTCGCCATAAAACCTATCTGTGTTGGTGCGACGTAAAGCAAGTTGTTAAACACAAGATAATTAAACAAAAACAAAATAAGCACACAAATAAAAAACATAAAACCGCCTCTGTGGTGTAGTGGTTAGCCACCCCCGGAGGCCCGGGTTAGATTCCCGGTTCTGCCACGAAATTTGAAAAGTGGTACAAGAGCTGGAACGGCGTCCACTCAGCCTCGAAAGATCATGGACCATGTTTAGCATAGCAGGTGAGGCTGCCATAGCGAGGTACTGGTCCTCCTCCCCAATTTTATCCCCGACCCAAAGTCTCGCGCTCCAGGACACTGCCCTTGAGGCGGTAGAGGTGGGATCCCTCGCTGAGTCTGGGGGGAAAAATTCCTGAAGGGTAAACAGATTAAGGAAGAAAGAAAGAAAGAAAGAAAGAAAGAAAGAAAGAAAGTTATGTGCGCCTTAGTAGCGCAATTTAAGCACTATTAGCTGCCGTCCTCGGGTGCTCGGGTTCCATTCTTGGTGCCGCCAGTAATTTAAGAATGTCTCGTTTAAATGGTACATGCAGCTCACCTCCATTGGGGTGTACCATAAAAGAGCTGCTCCAGATCAGGATGAGAAAACGAGTTTATTTTATTTCGCTGTAGTAATTAAAATTTAATTATATTATATCCGGGAGTTCATTAAATTTATTTTTTCGCGTACGCCAAAACACTGTTAAACTTCAATGAAATCCTGTAATTTAGTTACTGTTTAAGTTAGTATCTTATTAATGCAAAATGCAGCAAGCCGTAGGGTCTCAAGTCTTTCTTTATCTGCTCAAGCAAAGAGCTTTCCAGATGAGTTCATTTAAAGTAGATTACTCCCTTATAACAAACTTTCACAATCCTATACTGGAGTAGGGATAGTTGGTCACTTGTTCATTTAGCTTTGAAGGGAGTTGTACGGGATAAAAATGGTCAAGAAGGACCAGTTGATCGGTGTGTCAAACAGATTAGAAAGAATTTAGGAAGTGCAACTAATGTGGCGATGACAGTTTGACCCAGGATAGGGTTGTGTGGAGCATTGAATCAATGCAGGTCAACCAGGGAACACTTTAGCATTTCGGAATCTCTTCATAACACCGGCAATGATATACAGGGTCTCTCCTATAATCCCACGGTGTTTGTTCTCTGCGCTACGGCAGCTGCCTCAGCCCCACTCACGTCGCGCACGGCCGCCCTGCTTCAAGCGTGTATACAATCTTATATGAAATCCAACCTTATAAAAGATGCTGGAAGTGTCGTCCTTTATAGTGAGGGACTTCATAAACAACATCAAGATTTTATACACACCAGTTGCGGGAATTATGACTGTGGGTCGAATAAACCCCTGTTTCTTTGTGTGCCTTGAGGGCAGATAGAAGTGAAATTCGTTGTAGCCTGTGACAGGCTTGAAATTTGAGAGCGGGTCTGCTCTTTCCTAAATTTGATTTCTGTGTGCCTCTGATTTTCTTGTCTCGGTGCCACTTCAGTAACATCTAACTTAGTGTGTGGATATGTAGCAGGGGGCGGGAAGCGCCTCTTCCTTCAAGCAGCAGTTCTTCTAAAAGGTAATGGCCTTTTAACATCTTTATTTCTTGCTAGCTCAGCAGTCTAACTCTCAGGGAAGGTTCGAAACCTTTAATATGTAACCCATCTTTTTAAAATGTAAATTCCTTTTCAGTCTATGTAAAAACTACAAATCTCTTTAACTGTAAAGCGGGGATAGAGAGTGATTTACCCTCTCGAGCTCCCCTTCATTTTGAAATTGAGGTGACTACGTTTTCATAACCGTTCCTTCTCTTCCTTAATGTATTAAAGTTTTCTCATACGGGTCACAATCCTAGCTTGGGATTAGCCCCTGTGTATCGGTCTAGAGCCATTTAGGTTTTAAAATGTGTATTTGGAGTGCAAGTTCAGGCCTCCAGTCCTCTTTGTACTTTGGGCCAGTAACTTAACCTGTTGTTTTATTTTCATTGCGAAGGCCCTGTAGGTTGGGTATTAAATACCCCTGTTTCTTTGTGTGCCTTGAGGGCAGATAGAAGTGAAATTCGTTGTGGCCTTTGATAGGCTTGAACTTTGAGAGCGGGTCTGCTCTTTCCTAAATTTGATTTCTGTGTGCCTATAGGAGGCTTAACATTGTAATTTGGAGCAAGTGCTCCTTGGCATGATGGGGTTTTCTGCCCCTTTCTTCGATTTTTGTACCTTTGTAAAGTTGGGCTAATAGCTCAAGGATTGTAATTGTGGGGCCCGAAGCCCAAATCTTGTAACGAACTGTAATTTGTAATTTCTTAATCTGCTACTTGGTACCTGTTATACTTTGTTATTGATTGATTTTGAAAAGAAAATATAACCTTTGTTAAAGTTTTAAATTAACTTTAATTTTGTAGTTGAGACCTATTCCAGCCCGCACCTTCTTTCACCTCCGCCTACCACGGATAACTCCGTAATAATAATAATAATAATAATAATAATAATAATAATAATAATAATAATAATCGAAATAAGCTTTCAACGTATTAGGTCACGCTCAATACGTATAGTACATATCATCATGATTATTTATTTATATATTGCTGGCAAAATGTCCCGTGAGCCTCTGGCTCGTGATAGGGACAGTATAGTACATACTTTTGTTAACGCGACACAAAAATTACACTGCATATACTACAGCATTTTCAGTAAAGCGACAAGTACATTTTTGGATAACTGAGTGATATTTTAAAGTGTTATCGTCACAGATTTGTATATTCAGATTTTGCATGGCTGTAAGTTGCTATATGTGGATAATGTATTAAAGTTATATTACGATATCTGTATAGGAGTAATATTCCTTCTGTTTTTTCTTAAAACATTTAACCGATTTACAGTTCTTTATAACAAGGGGCAATGCATTATTTTCCCTAAACTGGATTGGAGTGAGAGGGATATATCCTTAATGATCCTTTAGTTTCATATCCATTGATTTCACTAAAATGGTAGTTAACAGGAGAGTGGGTTAATTTCCTGTCTAGCTTATATATGAAGACTGATGATGGAAATGCAATTTGCTTATGGAATGGAAGAATATTTGACTCTAAAAAATGATGTGACGGTTTGGGAAAGGAAAATCCAGACATTATTTTCACGGCTCTATTTTTGTAAGATTTCCAAATTTTGAACATAATCTTTCCTACATCTTCCACATATGAAGCGTATGTATGTTAGATGTAGGTGTATCAGTACGTAATATATACACTTCAGTTGTTGGTGAGAGAAATTACTGTATCTTAATCTCCGCATTAATCCTATCAAAAGAGATGATTTTTCTGTTTACATGATCAATATGGCTTTTACAGGAAAGTGTTCAGTCTAATACTAAACCAAGACACATAGCTGAGTTGACTCTCTCTATTACTTGGTTCTGTAGGGTGACAGAGTTAGGCGCTGTTAGCTGCAGTCACAGAAGTGCGACCAGAAAACAGTGTTCGGAAGAGAGTGAGTTCGAACCTCACTGTCGGAAGTTTTAAAAACGGGTTTCCGTAGTTTCCTATCTGAACACCAGGCAAATGATAGGGCCGTACCTTAATTAAGGCCACGGCCGCTTCCTCCCCACTCCTAGCCTTCTTCTGTCCCATCGTCGCCATAAGAGCTGTCTGTGTAAGTGTGACGTAAATCAACTTGTAAAAAAAGAATAGTACATATCAAGGAGATTTTAAGGTGCGGGGGGGGGGGAATTTGGTCTGTTTTCTGATTTGAATTTGTAGAAATTTAGGCGTATTTTGGACGAGGCTACAAAAGGGTATATATTTTCTCCATGTACAGGCAAGTTACAATGAGACTTTTATAACGCGAAGTAGTCAACATATGACAAAGTAAAAAAACTAAACTACCAATAATGTGTTCGTAATTTCTTTCCCCACCAAATTTATGAAAAGTACAATTAATTTCAACATATTTTTCCTTTCTAACCTCACAAAACACTTTCCCTATAATGAATTGCTTCAAGGCCATTTATGAAAAATGTTTTCTTGGTTTTCTTTTTAACACAGTCTTTAAGCGTTGCTCGTGGGATGTTAAACGCCTTACTTGCAAGTTTGTAACCGATTATTTTGTCTCTCGCATCCGTAACAACTTTTTTCATGGCCTCCTTATCCCATTGCTTGCGTTTTCCTATCTGAAAATAGTAATAATAAAATTCATAAATAAATAAATAAATAAATAAATAAATAAATAAATAAATAAATAAATAAATAAATAAATAAATAAATAAATAAATAAATAAATAAATAAATAAATAAAATGAAAGGGGACGAAATTACGAACATTCCCCGATTTATTATAATGGCGGCTACAGTAATTCATGGTAACCACTTCACTGTAGAGATTACACGCCATGAACTACACCACACGACTGAAATGCAGTTCAGTACTCCATACACAATCAGTGCTCACTCTAGGAATAACAGGCTCTTAATTTGAACACTGCACTAACTCAGCTCAGTATGACAAATGAATCTTCCTTGAACAGGGAACCTAAACATGGTCCACACAACCAACTCTCACAAGACAACGGAATGAGGCTACGCGCGTAGGCTGGTCATTAAGTACCAACGGCGCAAATTGGAAATCCCTAGGGGGACGAAATTAGATGCGGGGGCGGAATTTGCCTCCGCACCTTAAATATAGAACAAGACTAGCCAACTGGCCACCATTGGGGTGGGCTCTGAAACCGCATCCTTCGGATTTCGGGTTCAGTTTCCTGTCTGATCCAATATTGTCGATGGTTAGTTCCTTTGGCTCGAGCGTCAGGTGTTTGTGGTGACCCCAACTTACCCGCAACCCACACAACATTAACTTCCATAACACAATCATGCCAGTTGTCATCGCTTAAACGGGAGACGCCTCAGAGGAACTGCTTTACAAGGGCGGCGCAAGATTATAAATGCAATACAAACATTATTATTATTATTATTATTATTATTATTATTATTATTATTATTATTAATGTATTGATATTGCGGCACGTTTGTAAGCACTCTAAAAAGTCAAGCGAATTAGCGTGGAGACTACTCTCAAGCCGTAAGTGGTCTATGAGATTTAAGCAGTGCAGTTCACGTCATTAGTAAAAATTATCTACTTTCTCTTAATCTTAAAAATACAATTGTAGGGGGTCCTCTGCCAGTATTGCCATTTTTTTCGCCTTATTTTGACATATTTATCCGTTTTAAGTCAACTCAACACCGTATCGGTTGTCTTTATCTTTCGAATGTGTTCCACAATCACGGGTAAACGGCTGAATAGATTTCGACCAAACTTCATACTTAGAGTCTACTCATCGGGAGCAGGTTTCGATATGCATATAATTTAAAAATCACTGAACAGATTGGGGTTTTATAGGAGGACAACAATATTTTTTTAAATTTTTCTTTTGGTATTTTCTCTTACACTATTGATGATATCTCTATCAAACTTCATATATAGAGTCTACTCATCCAGTGGTAGGTTCGTTATGCGTATTTAAAAATCGCAGAATAGACTGGGGGTTTATTGCGAGACGAGGTTATATGGTTGTTATTTCCGTTTGTTTATGCAATATACGTATTTATCCTACGACGGATAATGAAAGAAATGCTTACGAGAAGTCGGATGTTTAGCTCACGTCCCGTGGGACACTTTGTGCATGTCACTTCAAGGTTGGTTAACGGGAAGAACAAAAGAGCCATTTTACTCCTTTCGGAAGAGCTGATAATAATGGAGGTATCAGCAACGGTGGGTTTAATGAGCCTTCAGTAACAGCGCCATACCAGTGTCAGACAAATAATATGTAACTGAGAATAAAGGAGAATTTCGCGCGATTTCGAACCAAGAACTGTACCGTACTATAAATTTGGACATCGCCCTCGTTCTGTTTCGAAGTTGTTCAGTTTGTCGTACTTCACGTTACTGTCACGTGCCGTAAACGCGTAAATAGAGGTAAGTAACTTCGCATACATTTCTGAAGGAAATATTTAACCCACTGCAAATTGCAAAGAACGAGTACAAATGCTGGTAAATTAATCCTTTAAGAAGTGAATTTAGCAAGAAGCATGTCAAAATATGTTGCTTAGTGGTATCCATTACGGTTACCGTCACAGAACAGAGAAGTTAATCCTACATCCTCCATTTCCCAGAGCATGAGGGAGAATGGCTTTCCTGCCGAGCGGGGAGAATGTCTTGGAAGTGATTGATGTCTTCCTTAGCGGGGTGCATTACACAGTTCTTGTCCTGGACTCGTTTTCTCCCCTAACACCCACACTCTATACTTTGGTTTCTTCACATCAGTTTCCAAGTTGAGTGACACTTGTATAAAAATATGGAAACAGTTCAGCAGACCAATTTGTGCAGAGTGCGAAACAACCAAGAAATCCAGGTCGAATTTGAGAAAGTGCTTCTCCTTTAACACAAGAAATCCTCTGACTGTTCTCGATAAAATATCAACTTGTTCTTCTTATCGGTATCAGACTTTTAGGAAAATTAACACATAATGGAAACTACAGTATCGCGGTCGACTAATACAATATTTTCACAATGAATTCTCCACAAGCCGTGCGGTTAGGGGTGCGCAACTGTGAGCTTGCATCCGGGAGATAGTTCGAATCCCACTGTCGGCAGCCCTGGAGATGGTTTTCCGTGGTTTCCCATTTTCACACCTAGCAAATGCTGGGACTGTACCTTAATTAAGGCCACGGTCGCTTTCTTCCAACTCCTAGGCCTTTCCTATCCCGTTGTCACAGTAAGACCTATCTGACGGTGCGACGTAAAGTCACTAGCAAAAAAAAAAAAACAAAAAAAAATAGCTCTCGACAAAGATTGCATTGAGAAATGCAATAATCATGAGGCAAGCTTAGTTTTACGTGACTATTATCTCCAGTTTTACATGAATTTAAGAAGTTATCACATGGATTGTAACTCGACCCCAATCCGGAATCCCGTTACACGAAAATGGCAATTACTTGAATAGTGAACCAACATTCTCATTGCGAACTGTCAGTATAAACGAAGTAAAACGAGTCTTAAATTCTATTAAATCTCAAGCGAAAGGAGCAGATCATATTCAAATAGGCTTTATAAAAAATGTCATCGGTGCAGTATTACCGATCATTACTCATATCTTCAATTACTGGGATGCTCTAGTGATTCCAGTACTAAAGAACACCACATCAAATTATCTATCAGACCACCGCCCTACATCCATACTCCCCCCGCCTGCGAAAGCCCTTGAACGACTAATTCACGAGCAACTAACTGAATATCTCACAAATCACTCACTACTAGATCCGTTGCAATCTGGTTTCAGGAAGGGCCACAGTACGACGACAGCACTTCTTCGGGTAACAGATGATACCAGGCTTGCTATGGATAAATGACAGATGCCGGTACTCCTTGATTTTTGCAGTGCATTTGATACAGTCAATATACAACTCCTCCTTTCAAAATTGCACTCCCTTGGCGTCGACCGGAGTGCGCTCAATTTCTTTATATCCTACCTCACAAATCGTCGTCAGTGTCTCTCAGTAAACGATGTTACGTTCAAATGGGCTATCAGATTAACTGGCGTGCCTCAAGGATCTGTGCTAGGACCTTTGTTATTCAGCCTGCATATCAATGATATTTCATCCCCACTTGTCCACTGGAAATACCATCTGTGTGCTGATGACTTCCAGGTATATTACCATACCAGTGTAGATAGTATATGCGAAGCGATCCAGCATATGAATACAGACCTACAATGACTCAACGTATGCCAGAAACAACGCCTTACTCATCAACCCATGAAAGACCCAAAGCATAATAATTAGACACAAAAAATTACTATGCGCTCTAAATAGTAATCGCAATCCTCTTCTAATTACCATTAATGATACCGAAGTGTCATACTCCAAGATTGTTACAAAACTTGGGGTCACCTTAAATGAGACTCTGACCTGGAATGAGCATATAACTAATGTGTGCAGAAAAGTACATGCATCCATTTATCCTTTGAAGCGTCATAAGAATGTTCTCTCACTGGACCTTAACTTAGAACTCATAAAAACACTTCTATTTCCAATCTTTGACTACTGTGACAGTTTATTGACTGACCTATCCTGTGAACAAGCTACAACGCTACAACGTGTACAGAACTTTTGCATTCGATATGCCTTCCAGCTCCGACATGATGCTCATGTAACACCATACTACAAAAAGTTGGGATGGCTACGTCTAAATGACCGTAGAAAAACGCACCAAATGACCTCGTCTATCAGTTGCTTTCTTCAAACAGCCCCACCTATTCATCGTTCAATTTTAGGCTTCTTTCTTCATTCCACGAAATTAACACTCGTTCCTGATCAGTACTTGAAATAGCACCGCATCGAACAAATACCTACAGCCATTCATTCCTGGTATTTGCTTCGAGGTTATGGAATACGATCCCGGAAGATATTAAAAAGTCTTACTCGTCTAGGACATTTAAAACAGCCTACCGTAAATTCCTCCTGAGTACATACAGTTGACACGAATGAAGGTAAGAGTGAATGGCGTGTGAATGAAACAAAAAATACGTACTAGATTTATGTTCTTAGGTTATCCCATTTGCGTTCTTATTACTCACATTTAAGGCTATATACTGTACCTAGAAATAGACTACATAGTAACATCGATTTTAGCATACTCAGATTGTAACATACTAATACTCAGTTAATTTATTTTAGCCTTATATTTGAATAAGTTTTCGTTTAAGCTAGTTATAGATATATTCTTTAGATTATAAGTTGATATATTTTTTGTTATTATCCACTCCCTATCTATCCTATAATTATTCATCAGTAGTAACCGTAATTAGGGCCTTTACGTCGCACCGACACAGATAGGTTTTATGGCGACGATGGGGTAGGAAAGGCCTAGGAGTTGGAAGGAAGCGGCCGTGGCCTTAATTAAGGCACAGCCCCAGCATTTGCCTGGTGTGAAAATGGGAAACCACGGAAAACCATTTTCAGGGCTGCTGATAGTGGGATTCGAACCTACTATCTCCCGGATTAACTGTAATTAATTGTATTATTGTAACTCCTTCTCTGACTTAAATGTCTCAATAACAGTAATTGATTAGAAATATATTTTAGATTAATACTGTAAAAAAATTGTATGTGGTTAAGTGTAAGAGAGGGCCTAGAGCCACTTAATAAAGACACAAAAATATAAATACATAAATAGTCAATATAAAAGTTATTTTGACCCAAAACTCGTAACTTGTGAGCGTGCAGCAGTGACCACGTCTATCTGGAATCATCTGCACTTACTCGGGTAAGGCCGCTCCACCTCAATGTTCCTAGCCGACCTTCCGATGTGGCCGGTATTAGGTTTCAGAGGAGTGTAGACGCCTCCATCCTTCCATGAGTAGGATTTGGAGGAATAGAAGGCAAATAAAGAATTTGTGTTTAAACCAGAGAGCAAGAGTGAGAATAGGAGATGAGATGAGTGAAAAAACTGAATTAGGAAGAGGTATAAGACAGGGCTGCTCTTTATCACCGATACTGTTCAACATCTACCTCGAAGAAATAACCAATGGAAGTTTTAATGGAAAAAGTGGAGTTTGTGTTGGAGGTAGGAGAGTAGAATGTATAAGATTTGCAGATGATATGGTTGTGTTAGAAGAAAGCGAACGTAAAAAGATACAACTGTTAGAAAAACTCAACATGAAATTAGAAGAATATGAAATGAGAATTAAGAAGAAGACCAAAAGTATGATAATTGGACGAAGAGAGGTGGAAGTTGTCGTATTAGTATAGGGGGAGAAGAAATAGAGCAATTCAGTAACTCCTAAGTATTTGGGAAATACACTGACTGACAGTGACAATGCAACACCAAGGAAGAGTGGTTCGAAAGGGATGAAAGTTGGGGAAAAAACAGAGACGGCACGGATGAATAATTGATGTTTATTTCAAACCGATATGCAGGTTACACAATGCGCACGGCATCGACTCAGTAGGATGTAGGACCACCGCGAGCGGCGAAGCACGCAGAAACACGTCGAGGTACAGAGTCAATAAGAGTGCGAATGGTGTCCTGAGGGATGGTTCTTCATTCTATGTCAACCATTTGCCACAGTTGGTCGTCCGTACGAGGCTGGGGCAGAGTTTGCAAACGGCGTCCAATGAGATCCCACACGTGTTCGATTGGTGAGAGATCCGGAGAGTACGCTGGCCACGGAAGCATCTGTACACCTCGTAGAGCCTGTTGGGAGATGCGAGCAGTGTGTGGGCGGGCATTATCCTGCTGAAACAGAGCATTGGGCAGCCCCTGAAGGTACGGGAGTGCCACCGGCCGCAACACATGCTGCACGTAGCGGTGGGCATTTTACGTGCCTTGAATACGCACTAGAGGTGACGTTGAATCATACGCAATAGCGCCCCAAACCATGATGCCGCGTTGTCTAGCGGTAGGGCGCTCCACAGTTACTGCCGGATTTGACCTTTCTCCACGCCGACGCCACACTCGTCTGCGGTGACTATCACTGACAGAACAGAAGCGTGACTCTTCGGAGAACACGACGTTCCGCCATTCCCTCATCCAAGTCGCTCTAGCCCGGCACCATGCCAGGCGTGCACGTCTATGCTGTGGAGTCAATGGTAGTCTTCTGAGCGGACGCCGGGAGTGCAGGCCTCCTTCAACCAATCGACGGGAAATTGTTCTGGTCGATATTGGAACAGCCAGGGTGTCTTGCACATGCTGAAGAATGGCGGTTGACGTGGCGTGCGGGGCTGCCACCGCTTGGTGGCGGATGCGCCGATCCTCGCGTGCTTACGTCACTCGGTCTGCGCCTGGACCCCTCGCACGTGCCACATGTCCCTGCGCCAACCATCTTCGCCACAGGTCCTGCACCGTGGACACATCCCTATGGGTATCGGCTGCGATTTGACGAAGCGACCAACCTGCCCTTCTCAGCCCGATCACCATACCCCTCGTAAAGTCGTCTGTCTGCTGGAAATGCCTCCGTTGACGGCGGCCTGGCATTCTTAGCTATACACGTGTTCTGTGGCACACGACAACACGTTCTACAATGACTGTCGGCTGAGAAATCACGGTACGAAGTGGGCCATTCGCCAACGCCGTGTCCCATTTATCGTTCGCTACGTGCGCAGCACAGCGGCGCATTTCACATCATGAGCATACCTCAGTGACGTCAGTCTACCCTGCAATTGGCATAAAGTTCTGACCACTCCTTCTTGGTGTTGCATTTGCTCTGTCAGTCATACTGTATGTATTGCATGTATTGCATGACAGAAATTAAGAAAAGAATTGCGATAGCAAAAGAAGGCTTTAAGAAAAAAATCGAAATTACTTTGTGGACCACTAAACAAAGATTTGAGGAAAAGACTCGCTGTGTGGCTCAGAGACTTCGACATCGCGAAAGGAAAATGAGAGAAGATTGGAGGCACTAGAGATGTGCATATGGAGGAGAATAGAACAAGTGAAAAGGGAAGACCGTGCAAGGAGAAAAATGAACTGGATCGGACATTGTTTGAGGAAAGTTTTATGTTTACTGAAAGAAGGAATACAGGGAATGGTGAAAGGCAAATGAGGAAGAGGAAGGAAAATATATCTAATGTTGGACAATATCAAAGGAAAGACATATTCGGACATGAAGAACTTGGCGTAGGACAGGCAAAAGTGGAAGAGGTTCAACCCCTGACAAGACCTGACATAAGGCAGAGTAGCTGGATGATGATATGGTTATAGCTAAAGCCCGGATTTTCATGCGGTAATAGGGTAGATTGCAACCTCATCTGGTTAGTAGGAAATGTCGGCCACCCGCTCTTCCACAGTGTAGAAAGAGTAACATACAATATAGGGGTTATGATGGGCCGTACCCCTAATGTTTATGCAAACTCCATAGCATGATCGTTACGAAGGTAGACTATACTTGCTTCTCGCTTCAGTAAGTGTGCATTGTAACCTATTAATACATAAAATTCCGGGCTCTAGGTATAGCCAAGGGGTGATGACTATAGTCTTAAGGAGAAGTATAAATGTAATCACTACACACCGGATTTATATGGTCTATAAATCACCAATGCAAGCATGCAACCATGATGCAAATATTGGTGAAATATGCTTTAATTTTCATGCTATTAAACACTTGTATGAAATGCAAATGTAATATTCCTTTAATAGACTCACGATATTCACCCACAATAATACATAAAATTATTATCATGAAGAAATAACTGAATGAAAAACAAAAATCACTCTACTTACAGCTACGACTGTTCGATTAGAACAAATATTTCGTGCATTGTTTGTGAGACTTATCAATCCATCAGTGTTCACTGTTAAAACAATATATGCACGTCTCTCAGATAAGACACAGTGTGTTATTTAATACACATGATGAATCAATTACTGTGGTTGTAAGAAAAAAGTGAAAAACACACGAACGTGAAGAAACACTTAAATTCATATTCCTCTTACACTTTATATTGTACATCCTACTTTTCCCGTCCATAATTTTCTTTGTGCCGGGGTGAGTGACTCAGTCCGTTGATGCAGTGGCCTTCTGACTCCAAGTTGGCAGGTTCGATCCTGGCTCAGTACGGTGATATTTGAAGGTGCTCAGATACGTCAGCTTCGTGTCGGTAGATTTACTGGCACGTAAAAACTCCTGCGGGACTAAATTCCGGCACCTCGGTGTCTCCGAAAACCGTAAAAGTAGTTGGTAGAACGTAAAGCCAAATAACATAGTTATTAATTTTCTTTGCAGTACACTACATTAGTGCTCTCCAACTTGTCTGGTATAAATCTGTGGTGTTTGTCTGTTGAAACTAGCTTTAATACCGAGAATGACCTCTGTAAATCTACGAAAGTGACAGGACAGTACTTGAATTCGGGAGCGAATGTATGTGTTAAACATTCTTGCAAATCTACATTATCAGTACCAGCCAAATATTTTTTTATAGTTACCATGATGCCGTAGCCCGGATGTCGTTTAAGGAAATGTCCGAGGTTTCCTGGAATACATTCCAGTTCACGCATCACGTTCTCCGTAATGACCAGCGAATCACCAAGACGCAATCCTCGTGTTTCTAACTAATTGATGGATTCTGGTATTATTTGGAAGTGTATGTTGATAAGTGCCAGTTATTTTTGAACAGCTTCATTGCAGGAAGAGCTCACGGCATTAATTATTCATATTTTATTGAAGACTGCTGGTAAAATATGTTAAAATATGAACAAGAAGGGACGTAAGCATGCACAATATATCCAACAATTGAAATGTAAGCACTAATCTGAAATATACGCAAATATGCACTATTAGACTTAATAATCTAGTTTCACCTTCAAACGCACTTCTACATATCCGATGTCTACTAATCACCAATCCAATCAAATTATTTAGCTCCTTTAAACAACATGGCTATGCCTCTGAGTACACAGCCCGTGTGTATATTCCAATACGAATGATATTACTGATGTAGAGTCTCCCTATCCACTCTCGCTCGGTTTTCGGAGACTTCGAGTTGCCAAAATTGGTAAGTTCTTTTACGTGCCGGTAAATCTACTGATAGGGCTGAGGTATTTGAGCAAATTTAAATACCACCGTACTGAGGCAGGAAGACTGCACTCTACCAACTGAGACACTAAGACTAGCTAAAGGACCTGCCTGTCAGATTGGTTAGATGTGGGACATCCTGTTTGTTTTTGTAACTCTGCAGTCTGATTTTCCGGTCGTGTCATTGATAGCAGCTGTGGAAATATTTAAAACATATTAAATATATGAGTGACAGCAGATGACACTATTGATAGCGATTGTTTCGCCGGACAGCTACATTAAGCCTAGAGCAGATCCTTTGGTGTTATTCGATAGAAGTAGGCTGTGCCGACACTGGGTTTCGTCCTCTACCTACCACATTATCATTTTCATCTCACATCCATACGCATAGGTCACGCATTGGCGTCATATACGAAGAACTGCACCATGTGAAGGGAACGTGTCCTCCGGCACTCCCGACAATAAATAAATAAATAAATAAATAAATAAATAAATAAATAAATAAATAAATAAATAAATAAATAAATAACGTGGATGATAATGCGTTATATACTAGAGCTTTTAGTGAGAATGATATCGCCATCTCAGATTGTATATGATGTGGGAAATTACGGAAGAGACCTTCAGAGATGACAAAACGGGAGTTTATCCCAATATCCCTTTCAATTTCTTACTAAATCCTGTTTCAGGTCATTAAGGAAATCTTAAAACCGGTGGTCGTGTCAGGTAAAGTTCCTCCCGCGAGCTCTAAAATGTGAGCGAGAATTGTCAGACTTTAGGATCTTCGCTCACGCTGGAGATGATTCCAATTATTTGCGCCTGGCTCCTACTCACCTTTGTTGTCACTCTTCCCTTTATTTATTCTTATTCTCTTTCTACACCGAGGGTTTGCGAAGCCAAGCGAGTTGTTTATATTCGCTCCATTCATTGCCTTCCATTTTCCTCTTTTCAATGTTCTTTACGGTAGGACCTCTTGCATTTCCTGCTGTAAGGAAAATTACGAGAGAACAATTATTTCCACATACTTCCCATTGACACCACCACCACCACCACAACAACAAGAATTCTCTCTTTCAAGACGTCGTTTCACGTTTTTTTCTTACCTATGCCTTCGCTCTTCGAAAGATTGAGTCTTCCTTTAATCATTTATAATAAGAGTTAAGATGGAAAACCGGGCGAGTTGGCCGTGCGCGTAGAGGCGCGCGGCTGTGAGCTTGCATCCGGGACATAGTAGGTTCGAATCCTACTACCGGCAGCCCTGAAAATGGTTTTCCGTGGTTTCCCATTTTCACACCAGGCAAATGCTGGGGCTGTACCTTAATTAAGGCCACGACCGCTTCCTTCCAACTCCTAGGCCTTTCCTATCCCATCGTCGCCATAAGACCTATCTGTGTCGGCGCGACGTAAAGCCCCTAGCAAAAAAAAAAAAAAGCTAAAGATGCTATTTAGAAGTTAAGCATTTGTAAAAGTAATTTGTGATCATCGGACTTACACTGTTGCTATTTGTTAGTGTTTGGTACTGTGGGAGCATGTCATGTTGCCTCACGGAGTTCTCGCTACTGCGCAGTTACAGTCCCGTGTGTCGTGTGCCGTGTGCCGGCACAATGTACCGAAACACTCCACCTCAAGCTCCTAATGTTCCAGAACAACTGACTGTTCCGGTCTGCCAATTAACTCGAATAAACTACACAAGTCTACACGACATTATTATTATTTTTATTATTATTATTGTAAACAGGATTCCTTCTTTCATTCCTTCTTTCATTCCTTCCGAAAAATTTCGGTGTCTAATATAACTGCTTTCTGTACTTTCTTGCAGATAATTTATAGCAGATTCAGTTGCGGTTTGGACACAACACCAGTTGCTTACACCACAATTGCAATAACAGTAATTGTTTGCTTTTTCCAGAGACATTTGATTTTTACTACTTGTTCCATGTATGAGCTGGATTCTTCTTGGCTCTTAGATTTCATATAATAGACGTTTAATAAGGCAATTCTATCGTATTACAAGGGCGGGTTCCTCAGGCTATAGAGAACTCGCCTTGTGAGTTGATCCTAGCTAAGCCCGGTGGTAATTGTAGTTGCTCATATACATCAGCCTCGTTTCCCTGGATTTATCGGCAATTTCCAGGACCTCTGCGTCTCCCAAGTCCATAAAAGAAGTTCGAGGGACGTAAAACCATTATTATTATTATTATTATTATTATTATTATTATTATTATTATTGTCCGCCTCTGTGGTGTAGTGGTTAGTGTGATTAGGTGACATGCCCGGAATCCCGGGTTCGATTCCCCGTCCTGTCACTAAATTTGAAAAGTGGTACGGGGGTTGCAAAAGTGTTCATTCAGCCTCGGGAGGTCAACTGAGTAGAGGAGGGTTCGATTCCCACCTCAGCCATCGTCGAAGTGGTTTTCCGTGGTTTCCTACTTCTCCTCTAGGTATTCCTGGGATGGTACCTAACTTAAGGCCACGGCCACTGCCTTCCATCTTTGTCTATCCCTTCCAATATTCTCATCCTCCAACAAGACCCCTGTTCAGAATAGCAGGCGAGGTCGTCTGGGCGAGATACTGGTCCTCCTGTTCAGTTGTACCCCCAGACCCAAAGTCTCACGTTCCAGAACTCTGCCCTTGAGGCGGTAGAGGTGGAATCATTCTGAGTCTGAGGGAGAAACCAACGGATTATTATTATTATTATTATTATTATTATTATTATTATTATTATTATTATTATTATTATTGTTATTTGTTATTGTTTTATGGCGTATGTTTAAGTGAAATAGCGGTGGACTTTGGGAACAGTGCACGTAGCAATTCACATCTCACT
Organism: Anabrus simplex; assembly: GCF_040414725.1. Lineage (NCBI taxonomy): Eukaryota > Metazoa > Arthropoda > Insecta > Orthoptera > Tettigoniidae > Anabrus > Anabrus simplex. The sequence continues at coordinate 38,563,854 of NC_090268.1, forward strand.
TGAGGTATCTAGGATCGATCTAGTGACCATGGAGGTGACCCCAGCTTACGGCCCGGTGGTGCAGTGGATCTCATTATCGATGTAAAGATGAAAACTGTTGACAGAGGCGCAATGCGGAACACTCTGCAGCACATCGGAATATATGAAATAATTATCAGGTGCGACAGAGGAATAGAAGACAAATCGGAGAGCTAAGTATTGCTTCAGTATCAAGGATATGGAGTACCTGTAATAGTGAATAATCAGTATACTGTTGATAGTCACTACTTGTAATATATTGTGGCAGATGTGCTTTAAGGAAGGGTCCAAGTGAATGACTAGGATCTTCTTCATGTTTCATATATCAGCGAACCTATGTTCGATATGTCTGTAACTACTGTATTTGTAGGATTTTCTTGAAATTTGACCTATATGTGCATATTATTGGTCTTCTTATAAGATGGGAAAATAGTTTTTAAGATGTAATTGGCTATTAACGATTCCCGAAAACGTTATCCGCATACATCTGTTTTAAAAGAAATACTCAGAAGCGGACATTTATGTACTTCTCGTGAAAGTAGAAATTTTCTTCCAGAGGATAAACAACAATCAGATTAACAAGTTATTTTATGAAGATACTAGACAAATTCAAACGTTAGTTTTTCAAAAGTTGTTTTTTTCTGACAATCTCCTTTACATCACACCCACACAGTTAGGTCTTATGGTGACGATGGGATGGGAAAGGTCTAGGAGTGGGAAGGAAACGGCCGTAGCCTTAAGGTACAGCCCCGCCATTTGCATGGTGTGAGAATGGGAAGCCACGAAAAGCCATCTTCAGAACTGCCGACAGTGGGGTTCGAACCCTCTACGTCCCGAATACTGGATACTGGCCGCGCTTAAGCGGCTGCGGCTACTGAGCTCGGTATTTTTGAAAGTGAGGGAGAAAGTCATGGGCCTGGTATTACCCACAGACATCCAGGTAAATAAAATGCTATGTAGTACCAGTTCTCAGTCTGTTAGTCTCAGAAGCAAAAAATAGCACTTATATTTTAAATTAAATGTAACTCATTTGGTTTATCCTCAATAATAGCTACATTTGAAGGATTCTGGTCGAGGCGCTGACCTCCTGACCCCAACTTGGCAGGTTCGATCCTGGCTCAGTCCGGTGGTATTTGATGGTGCTCAAATTCGTTAGCCCCATATAGGTAGATTTACTGGAACGAAAAAGAACTCCTGAGAGACAAAGTTCCGGCACCTCGGGATCTCCAGAAACCATAAAAAAGTAGTTAGTGGGATGTAAAATGAACAATAACATTATTGATTATTGTCTGAAGGATTCTGCAAACTTTCAAGTGAATCCCCAAATTAACTTATGAAATACGAGGTCGGAATAGTACGATTTGTGGTTTATCAATTGCACAGCTGTGTAAATAGTGAACTCAAACAACAAACACCACGCGAGGTACGAAGTGCCACACCCACTATCCTAAATTGTGCATATTAGTTTACAATAAAATGCAAATATCAAAAAACCACAACTGGGAATTTTTAAAAGAAAATTGGTAAAATGGCGAAGGAAAATGTGATCTACCAGATTAACGAGTGCAATGATTTATGGAGCCACTTAGATTAATTTAGCCTATTTCTCAAGTATTTCTAGTCAGCTTCTAAATATAAATGTTAAAGTATTCTTTGTCCTAAAGCAGCCTCAGCATAAGAGGAAATATTTCATAAAATAAAATAAAAATAGCTAGAACCCATGCTTACGGTGAGAACGTGATTATATGACTTTCCATTCGATCAAACTCAATCTATTATGCCCAGAAAGAAATTAAGTCATAAGAGCTGAAACTTCATTTTTTTGCTAGTTGCTTTACTTCGCACCGACACACATAGGTGACGATGGGACTGGAAAGGCCTAGGAATGGGAAGGCAGAGACCGCGGCCTTAATTAAGGTACAACCCCAGCATTTGCCTGGTGTGAAAATGGGAAACCACGGAAAACCATTTTCAGGGCTGCCGACAGTGGGATTCGAACCCACTATCTCCTGGATGCGAGCTCACAGCTGCGCGCTCCTAACCGCAAGGCCAACTCGCCCGGTAGAGCTGAAACCGAGGACGTGTTTTGCCCAATAATGTGGACATCTGCAGGTACATAAGATCACAAATATAATCAAGGACAAATATGAGCACATTGCAAGGTACATTCAAGTGGTATTGTATAGACACGTATACGCGTTTTATAGAAAACGAGTGCCATTAAGAAACCACAAATTTCATGCAGTTCATTAAAACTTTCACGTGAACCATTAAATCATGTTGTATTTACTGTTTTAGAACATGCCATGGCATTTAAAAATGGTTGTAAATAGCTATTCGTGGATATTTCCACAACTAATTAACTAGTTAATTTATACTGTCAAAAAAAAGGGAAGCCGGAAACAAAATAATAATTACACAATTGAATTACCAACGCTGAATTGTATTTAGCAGCATTGTTCACACTAAATTTTCTGATAATGTTATTGTAACTTTGCGATATAATTATACAATATAGTCTATAAAATCACTTAATTTTTTCGAAGTTACGCTGAAACAGTTGCAACATTCTGAGTCTTTGAGTACTTCTATGAGATGAGTCTGTCTGTGTCTCAATACCTTCTTAATGCACGATCTTATTTTAACTAGTAATTATGTAACTGAAATACTGCACTAGTGTATCTATAGACCTATTTGTAACACCGAAAATACTACTTACCGAGCTCGATAGCTGCAGTCGCTTAAGTGCGGCCAGTATCCAGTATTCGGGAGATCGTGGGTTCGAGCCCCACTGTCGGCAGCCCTGAAGATGGTTTTCCGTGGTTTCCCATTTTCACACCAGGCAAATGCTGGGGCTGTACCTTAATTAAGGCCACGGCCGCTTCCTTCCCACTCCTAGCCCCTTCCTGTCTCATCGTCGCCATAAGACCTATCTGTGTCGGCGCGACGTAAAGCAAATAATAACAACAACAAAATACTACTTGTTACTGGAATCTACTGATAAAGTAATTTGCTCAATTTAATAAGTCAATAAGACACATTCGAATTTTCTAAGCAAAGCAAAGCAAAGCAAAGCTATCTTAACACGTAAATTCCCACAACCACTAAATGACATAACAATTTTGGGATATTAGGTCGCGTAATGTTAATCACGTATCACGTGACAGTCTATCTTTTGGCTTAGGATTTAGCACTTCGTCAATCTGTTTCCTTGAGTGGCAATTGCTCAGTAAAGTTCTGGTCAGGAAATCAAGTTCACCGTTTAATTTATCCTCCTCACAAACCACCCTTTTTCGGTTGATAAGGTTGTTAAGCACAGCACGCTTTTAGCATGCTACCTCAGAACTAAGTGGGACAGGTGGTGGTGGTGGTTCTGTTTTAAGAGGAGGTACAACCAGGCAACCATCCTCTATATAACACTAATCAGAGAGAAAAAATGGAAGGGATCCAACACTTCGAAAAATGAATGTAACGGCCAAAGAAAGGCAAGGGTCACGAAAAGCGTGAAAATAAAACACTCCCTAGCCTTCGCTAACCTAATAGCGTCGGGGTCGGAAAAGAACAGAAGTTGACCAAGGAAGGTCGGATAGGATAGATGAAAGTGAGGAGCCCGACCCAAGTAAGCCGAAGCAATGCCAGGGCCCCGTGGTCGCCAACTCACACTCCATAGTTCAGAGCCCCTTATGACAGGCAGGGGATACCGTGGGTGTTATTCTACCACCCCCACCCACAGGGGGTGTAAGTGGGACAGAGTGGATCGTTCCACGCCCGTAATAGAACTCCTGGGGGCAAAGTATCCAAAAACCTACAAAATATGGTTAGTGGGACGTAAAGCAAATAACAATATAAACATCTTAGGGTTAATTTTACAAGAAAATTGGTCACGACAAAAGTGATTTAGAATATTGTTTACAAATCTTTTATCCCGAAATGTTTTCCTTACAGTGAAAAATAAGGGAAATACATTTTCGGACGCCATTGGTAAATCCAAGAACCGAATACTAAATCTGTGCCGAGTTTCTATGGAGATCATGTCGGCGAAGTTTGAAATGCTTTGTGTTTCCCTCTGTAATTTATGAACAGAACAGAATAGAATACTCCCATTTATTGCAATTCGTATTATTCTGATACATGAATGTTTTTCTGATCACATTGAAATTTATCTACTACTACCTTAAAAATTACTTTAACCCTAACTATTTCCATCTAATCTCTAAAATTTAGTTTTTAAAAATATATATTTTTGTCCTAGACATTAACAGTAGAGCCTCTCACTACTGGGTTCCGTGGTTCAAATCGCGGTCACTCCATGTGAGATTTTTCTTTCTAGTGGCTGTACGTCGCACCGACACGGACAGGTCTTATGGCGACGATGGGATAGGAAAGGGCTAGGAGTGGTAAGGAAGCGGCCGTGGCCTTGATGTACAGCCCCAGCATTTGCCTGATGTGAAAATGGGAAACCACGGAAAACTATCTTCAGGGCTGGCGACAGTGGGTTTCGAACCCACTCTTTCGTGTGCAAAATATACGTTTCAGCTGCTGCACACTTACATGGTTAATTACCAGAATTAATTTAAATCTAAAAAGACCGTATCTGAAGAAGTACTCTGTTTACAGAACAGTATTTGTGGAGTGGGACAGCGAGAAAAACCATTCGTCTTCATTTGAAGAATTGGTCCATTAAATAATAATAATATTAATAATAATAATAATAATAATAATAATAATAATAATAATCGTATGGCCTCAGCTACCGTGTGCAGATATTTCGATTTGACGCCATCTGGCTGTCTGCTCGTCAATTTCGACGTTCCGTTTTACTCTAGGTCCGTTAGATGGCAGACAGAGTAAACCGGATCTCTCTTGGGCGTCTATGGCTGAGATTTAATTAATTTTGTCGGGTAAATACCAAATGTATCACCAGAGATCTTTTACATGCCGACATCGTACGACATGGAGTGTCGAATGCACTTTTTTCCGCCCTTCAAAAATCCGACTACCTCTGCCGGGTTTGAACCCGCTATCTTGGGATCCGGAGGCCGACACTCTACCACGGATCCACAGAGGCAGCTATTGGTCCATTGATCGGCACATTATTTGTCCTTTGCTGCCTAAACCGTTTAAGATAATATTCTTCAATATCTTTGTGCTCAGATTAATGTGGCACGCTTGGTTTTGAAAATAATGTTCTACGAGACTGGATTTTCTCTCTGAACTTTCTTAGAAATCATTAGTGCGATACACACAAATCCTTCGCGATCCTGACTTTTGTTTCCCAGTTTTCTAATAACAGAATTACGCGTGACTTTTCTACGATATTAAACACTTTCCTTTTACTTTGCGACATCTTGACAGCGATGACATTTTAACAGACAGAGTGATTTGAAATCTACAATAACAAGTGTCACATTGTTGTCAGCAGTCCCTAAATAGGACTTAACAAACAAAAATCAACAACGGACTTTATGGCGGAGACATTTCTCTGAAAATGTGATCGAAATACCTCGTTTTATACCGATATGTTGTAATAAGCGACGTCGTATTAAACAAGTTTCTAAATACATAAATTTGAATAGGGCTGTCAGAATTCACCGTTATATCCAATACGTCTTTAAAAGCGATGTCACAATAAACGGCTTTGACTGTCATATACACTGACTGACAGAGCAAATGCAACACCAAGAAGGAGTGGTCAGAACTTTATGCCAATTGCAGGGTAGACTGACGTCACTGAGGTATGCTCATGATGTGAAATGCGCCGCTGTGCTGCGCACGTAGGGAACGATAAATGGGACACGACGTTGGCGAATGGCCCACTTCGTACCGTGATTTCTCAGCCGACAGTCATTGTAGAACGTGTTGTCGTGTGCCACATGACACGTGTATAGCTAAGAATGCCAGGCCGCCGTCAACGGAGGCATTTCCAGCAGACAGACGACTTTACGAGGGGTATGGTGATCGGGCTGAGAAGGGCAGGTTGGTCGCTTCGTCAAATCGCAGCCGATACCCATAGGGATGTGTCCACGGTGCAGCGCCTGTGGCGAAGATGGTTGGCGCAGGGACATGTGGCACGTGCGAGGGGTCCAGGCGCAGCCCGAGTGACGTCAGCACGCGAGGATCGGCGCATCCGCCGCCAAGCGGTGGCAGCCCCGCACGCCACGTCAACCGCCATTCTTCAGCATGTGCAAGACACCCTGGCTGTTCCAATATCGACCAGGACAATTTCCCGTCGATTGGTTGAAGGAGGCCTGCACTCCCGGCGTCCGCTCAGAAGACTACCATTGACTCCACAGCATAGACGTGCACGCCTGGCATGGTGCCGGGCTAGAGCGACTTGGATGAGGGAATGGCGGAACGTCGTGTTCTCCGATGAGTCACGCTTCTGTTCTGTCAGTGATAGTCACCGCAGACGAGTGTGGCGTCGGCGTGGAGAAAGGTCAAATCCGGCAGTAACTGTGGAGCGCCCTACCGCTAGACAACGCGGCATCATGGTTTGGGGCGCTATTGCGTATGATTCCACGTCACCTCTAGTGCGTATTCAAGGCACGTTACATGTCCACCGCTACGTGCAGCATGTGCTGCGGCCGGTGGCACTCCCGTACCTTCAGGGGCTGCCCAATGCTCTGTTTCAGCAGGATAATGCCCGCCCACACACTGCTCGCATCTCCCAACAGGCTCTACGAGGTGTACAGATGCTTCCGTGGCCAGCGTACTCTCCGGATCTCTCACCAATCGAACACGTGTGGGATCTCATTGGACGCCGTTTGCAAACTCTGCCCGAGCCTCGTACGGACGACCAACTGTGGCAAATGGTTGACAGAGAATGGAGAACCATCCCTCAGGACACCATCCGCACTCTTATATACTCTGTACCTCGACGTGTTTCTGCGTGCATCGCCGCTCGCGGTGGTCCTACATCCTACTGAGTCGATGCCGTGCGCATTGTGTAACCTGCATATCGGTTTGAAATAAACAATTATTCGTCCGTGCCGTCTCTGTTTTTCCCCCAACTTTCATCCCTTTCGAACCACTCCTTCTTGGTGTTGCATTTGCTCTGTCAGTCAGTGTATATATCATTTCGGTAATATAGTTCCCTTTTGCGGCGCTCACAAGTAACACCGTGATAAATGAGCATTCAAAAGAAAAATAGACATTAGCAATGACGAACTACACTCTCACTTCATAAATATGGATAATTTCTTTAAAATTGAGTTTGAAGAGTTGTACGAAGTGTGCGATTTGCAAATACTGTTGCTGTAGGAAAATACGCGCCATCATTGCTGTCCGCTTCACATTTTGGCCGCTGTGTCGCCTGCATTATATCATAGTATGCTGTAATTATTAGTTAAGAAAACAATATTAGTAAAACCAAAAATTACATCCAGATCATTCGTCAGTATAATAATGCACTTGCTTCCGTTCAAGTGGATACTATAATGTTAAAAAGTCAACGATTACATTAAGTGGTATGTAATTCTGTCTAATATTGTACTGATTTGTGTATTCCTTACTTCACCAGTAGTTTACCAGGGGGCTACTCCACCACATACTTTATAAACATGCAAGATTTCTTGCACGGATCCCCTAGTTTAATAAAACTTAACCAAAGGACTAAATAAAGCAAATCTAACAACAAACGTCATACGAAGCACAAGCAGTGTTTTTGTAAAACGCCAAGCCCCCTGTTTTGACTACAGCATACACATTTTTGCATGAAAATTAGTAGGTACCGAAGATAAGTTGTAATTTACAGGATATCCCTAAAAGGCAAGAAGTTAGTTTTTTAGAGCAGAAATCCCCTTAAATTCACATATTAATGTGACTTATATTAATAGGACTTACGCTTTAATGAAATTTTATTCGAAGCATTTTTACATCTGTATATTAAATTATTCATGTAACTAGGTGGAATAAATCCTTAGGCCATTTCTTGCCCGTTTCTTAATTGACCTGTCGCACCTGAAGGAATATAATGCCCCATTTCGTCGTGGGCGAGATTAAGGTATAAATTACACGTAAGACATTGTGCTCGCTCGTAATCCAATTTCCAAGGAACATCGGCTGGAACAAAGGGATTATCATACAGTGCCAAATATATACCCGTAAGTGAGCTTTCAAGATATCGACTTGAACCCTTGTTACGACTGATTCAACACATTATAGACTGCTCATAGGTGATTGCTTTAAATATTTCATATTGTATGCAGAAACGACACCAATGATCTGAATTCATTCGTATAAAAATTCGTATAAAAATGATTTTAAAAAATGCACGTTGTATTAGGTACAGGCGCTTGCCATTTACATGAAACATCTATAGTGTAAATGAAAAAATACAAGTTGGTAATTTCATATCGTTTCAATAATTCATAATTCTCATTTGTAACCGGGACAAATTTATTGATTGACTAGCTGATGTACGGAATTTTCAGAAAGACTGCCTTTGTGGTTTTTCCAATTGAAATCAACATAGGTCATTACAATGACGTCAGTAGAAATGTCACGATTAAAAACAATGTTATCATATACAATACTCGATCAAATGGAAAATATCACACTTTACCACTTTTACGCTGCCCATCTAACAGTCCAAAGTTCCAGAGCTGAATGACCAGGCCACAGACAGCCGCGAACACTCCTGCGCCAGTATTCCGTTAAAGGTGTACACTGCTCATTCCAATCAGTACCTCAGAGTAGAGATTGAAAAGCTGGAGTGGTATGATGAACCAATGTGGTAAGTGCCAGTAGAATCAGGAAATTTATGAACCAGAAGAATGGCATGCTAAAGAAAATAACTATCTAACTCCCCAGCTACTTCCCGCCAATACTCAGGCAGGCTGTTATACTCGGTACGCAGCAGTAATCCCATTCATCGGAGATGAGTGGCAGCAGGAGAAACAAAGCATATCACAACAAACAATGGTCAATATAATGTTGTTGTTAATCAATTTTATGAGCTTTCTATATAATAGGTCATCACATTTAGTTTTCTTCCGACTCTGTGATATTAGGGCATCTTGTGTAAAGTGAGTCCATCTTTCTTTCACGACTTCCTCTCGTCTTATTTCTCTAGCCATCGTTCCTTCATTGTTTTGTTTCATTTTTCAACTTCACAATCTTCCTTATCGATGTGCAGTTTTACATTTTAAGACAATCATGACGAAATCCATCGCCAGTTAGTACTACTGAAACGTATTTCCATGTTCGCAATGCTCGGCGTTGATATGGACTAAGCAACAGAAGTCTAAATTAATCTAAATTCCTCCTATTATAGTCATCCCCGTGTGGGTGGAGTCAGTAATGTAACACCCACAGTACCCCCTGCCTGTTGTAAGAGGCGACTAACTGTGGCCCTACAGCCCCTGAACTTGGGAGGGTGGGTTGGCAAACACGAGCCCTTAGCTTAATCCTGGCATTGCTTCCACTTACTTGTGCCAGGCTCCTCACTTTCTTCTATCCTATCCGACCTCCCTTGGCCAACTCTTGTCCTTTTCTGACCCCGACAGTGTTACGTATGGGGTACTAGGGACTCTTTAATTTTCGCGCCCTTCGTGGCCCTTATCTTTCGTAGGCCGATATCTTCATTTTTCGAAGTTCTGGATACCTTCCAGAACTGATTAGTGTTATATGTAGTATGGTTGCCCAGTTGTACTTCCTCTTAAAACAATCTTTATCAACACCAATGTTATCATAGTCGGTAGGTAAAACTGAATAAGATATAAATGATCGGAAATTGTATTCTATGTAACTTTTTTTTTTGGTATTTGCTTTATGTCGCACCGACACATATGTCTTATGGCGGCGATGGGATAGGAAAGTCCTAGGAAGTGGAAGGAAGCGGCCGTGGCCTTAATTAAGGTACAGCCCCGGCATTTCCCTGGTGTGAAAATGGGAAACTACGGAAAACCATTTTCAGGGCTGCCGACAGTGGGGCTCGAACCCACTATCTCCCGATTACTGGATACTGGCCGCACTTAAGCGACTATTCTATGTAACTTTTGTTATGCATTTCCTTCGATAGGATCAATGCCATAAGTAAATAATAATTACATTTTAGGCACATTCCCCTGAACTACAATTTCAACCGGGGTGAATACAATTATTATCCAACTTTACAAACCGATTTTCATTAAATACTCTGCATCCCCTTTCTCGTGATGTCCGTACATACATAAGTACATACAGACAGACAGACAGAAATTACGGAAAATGAAAAAGTGCATTTCCTTTTTACTGTGGACAAGACCAATACAGAAATATCATTCTTTTTAAATTCTGAGCAATGTACAGACAAAACTCTTATGTTATATATAGACGGTGAATGATGTGAAAAGCAGGAGATGTAAAATGGTGGTAAAATGATTGTATTAATCAAAATTGGGATATAAATGCAACAAAACTCTTCACCTATAAATAACACACTACAAAATATACTTTGTACTATTCTGTAATTAAAAAAAGTCACATTCTTTTTAACAGAATTATGCAAACATATCTAATTGTACAAGATCCATTATGTTTAACTTACCAAGCGAGCAGGCCGTGTAAGTTGTAAGAAATTGTGAAAAAGAAAAGTTTAAGTTGAAGTCTCTTCTTACTATTCTGCCAGTATAGGCCTACAGTAATATCGCAGCTTAATAATATGAGGTACTGCTGTTTCACTAACATTGTACGCTGGTGTCTCAGTCTACTAAGGCTCCGAATAGGTGGTAAGGGTCACGAGTGTTTTAAAATGTATTATTTATTATTTATTATTAATGCAGCTTTATTGTGGCGAAGTTAGGCCTCCCTTCCCTTTTTTACACTTAACCACTTCGGGTATATAAATGAGTACTAATTTAAAATATAATATTTACATAAAATTTAAACGTATTCAACCTTTATAAACTTAAGTATAAACTAAACTAATTAATTAATTAATGTTATTTGCTTTACGTCCCACTAACTACTTTTTAAGGTCTTCGGAGACGCCGAGGTGCCGGAATTTAGTCCCGCAGGAGTTCTTTTACGTGCCAGCAAATCTACTGACACGGGGCTGTCGTATTTGAGCACCTTCAAATACCACCGGACTGAGCCAGGATCGAACCTGCCAAGTTGGGGTTAGAAGGCCAGCGCCTTAACCGTCTGAGCCACTCAGCCCGGCATAAACTAAAACTAACTAAAGTACCAGTAACTAAACTAATGAAAGTGAGATGTAAAATAGTGGTAAAAGGATGGTATTAGTCAAAAGGGGGATATAAATGCAACAAAACAATTATTACCGTTCACCAAAATATCCTAAGACACATCCCCACATTGCGGCAGAGTGGAACGTTACTCCACTGAGCAGACACAGGGAGCGCACAGATCCAGTTGTAGATAAGGAGAATGTGAGGTTCGAATATTACAAAGGTGGCTCCTAAATATTAAGCTGGACTAGTGGAAACTCAAGAATGAAATTACATTCATATCGGAGAGACAGTTTTATTTGATGCACAAATAGGAATAATTCTTCCCACAAGGAAAGAATGTAGGAATACAAGTCTGTCTCTTTTGACTCACTTTTTTTTTGCTATTTGCTTTACGTCGCACAGGCACAAATAGGTCTTCTGGCGACGATGGGATAGGAAAGGCCTAGGAGTGGGAAGGAAGCGGCTGGTGGCCTTAATTAAAGTACAGCCCCAGCATTTGCCTGGTGTAAAAATGGGAAACCACGGAAAACCATCTTCAGGGCTGCCGGCAGTGGGATTCGAACCCACTATCTCCTGAATACTGGATACTGGCCGCACTTAAGCGACTGCAGCTATCGAGCTCTGTGTCAACCAATTCAGAGTAACATCTCTATTTTATGCCGTTGTACAGTGGAATGAAAAAATAAACAGCATATTCTAGACGTAGAAAACTCCTGATTCTTTTGTTCAGCACCTTCCGTTTAGAGATTTAGTTTGACTTCAGACTGTTCTTCCAACCAAATCAACTGTAAGATACTGGGAATGTTTTTGAAATAATAGTGTTGAGAGTGGATTTTATGAAAATGACGTTTCTCACTCAATTCATGCAGTTGCTACGATATAGTCAGGACAACTGGAAATATAAATCATTCTGGTTAGACGTTCAGATTCTACTGTAACAGATGTCATTAAACAATTCTATATTCATAAGTACATGTGAAAGATGACCAAGTGTATCTCAAACTCATACTGCAATTAACAGTATATAAAATAATCATTATGATCTGCTGACGTGGCGCGGAAAGGGAATCGGCACTTGAAACTTCGTAAATACGTTTTCAAAGTACAAAATCTTGTTCTCATCACATAATATCGTGTTGGGATAACTAGGATGCTCACGTGCTCGTGAGATCCGTAGCACGAGACGCCCCTGGTCGTAAGGAGTCCCCCCTTGCTGGATTCCCAGCCGTGAGAATTGTTTTAACCCATACCTGGATACTTTATTTTAGCGACTCTCAAACGCCTAAAATCTCACGCGTGTAAACCGAGGCGCAGAGGTTCTGTGCACAATGCATCGGTCCGACTCCACTCGGTTCGGACCAACGTTTCTTTTCGGGGTGACTCGGAGAAGCTCGGCTCAATTCGGTTCGGATGTGGAGCACTGCGGAACAAGTGAGGAAGGATGAGACAGGCGGAGCGAGAGAGACAGCCGTAGGGAAAGAGAGAGACAGCGCTCTTACTCCAAATCGAGGAGTGGGGGATCTGTACTCTGGTCAACGTAGCGAAGTTGTTTTTCGTACCTTGCGCCGCGTAATACTCCACTTCATGTACCCGGACAGGCTTTGCTTAATTTCGACAGTACCTCAACACGTGACCTCAACACGGGCCCTTTAGATTTTATTCCGTGTATTTTCCGGCCGTCAATATGCAATATAGAAGAAATTATCTCAGCCACCTTTAATGCTATTTTATTGCAATTCACTAAAACTAGGGAGAGACCACTCTTTTATTGCAATTCATTAAAACTAGGGAGAGAGCACTCTTTTACTGCAATTCATTAAAACTAGGATGAGAGTACACTCTTATTGCAATTCATTAAAGTTTGGTAATGTCCATTACATATTTCTCTTATACACAGTTCAAAAAAAAAAAAAAATAGGGGAACATGTTTTGTAGCGTCTGGTATGCGAACGTTAATTTGGTAGATGGGGTTCCAATGGTCGTACAGCATACCTTGAGACCTTAGCTACTCAGGGTATATCAAATCAAAGCTATACTCCATCTGTAGGCGTAGCCATGAATTAAACTGTCAGGTGACCCCTCAAAACATAGTGAATAGCGGTGCGTCCGTGTGTCGTTGTGAGGTGCACAGACTACTGCGGTCATTTGAGCACGTCGTACGTAAACCAGCACATCCCATGAGACATCTTAACGAGGTTCAAGTCGCAAGGGCCGTCACTTTGATCCGGAAAGGATGAGCTTTTCGTCGTGTTGCTAGGGATCTCAATGTCTCTCAGTCAGTTATTCAACGCTTGTGGAATCGCTACAATGAGACAGGCCAGTTCACAAGGTGCGTTGGACATGTCGTGGACGCATGACAACCCTACAGGATGACCGGTATCTGACCATCTGTGTGTTGCGGCGTAGTTCAGCAACTGCCAGAGAACTGCAACAAGACCTCAAGAGGGTCACTGGAGCCTCGGTGCCTGACCAGACAGTAAGGAACAAGTTAAGAGAAGCTTCCTTACGACCCAGACGTTCTGTTCGAGCGTCCCGTTTAACGCAGCAACATCGCGCAACTCACCTTCCGTTTGCCCGTGCCCACGTCAACTGGTAACTCCGCCAATGGAGACCTGTGTTGTTTACAGACAAGTACAGATTTCCCCTGACACAGCGTGATGGACGTCAACGTGTATGGAGACGCCGTGGTGAGCAGGACATGCCAAATCTTATCCAGGAAGGCGACCGATTCGAACAAGGTTCTGTGATGGTGTCGGATGGCATAAGTATTGATGGCCGTACGGATCTTGTCGTGGTCCGTGGTAATATTACCGCTGTGGGGTACAACGATCAGATACTGCTACAACATGTGTTGGTCCTGAATTTGTACTCATACACGACAATGCCAGGGCTCTATGCAGCGCGCATCACCAGAGCTGTCTTGCGAGAACTGGACATTCAAGAGATAGAATGGCCAGCAGTGAGTCCCGAGCTTAATCCCATCGAGCATGTGTGGGTTAGGCTTGACAGAAGTGTTCGTGGGCGTCCTGTTCCACCACAGACTCTCCAAGACCTCGAACAGGCTTATACGGAGCAGGCCACGTAGGTGCCAGGCTGTGATAAATGTTCTTTGGGGACATACACCATACTGATAAAAATCCACCCTGGAGGACTGTTATCACTTCGTTTTCGCCCCTATTTGGACATATCCGTTTGTGTTCTGAAAATGAACGCGAATTCTTTTGTTCTTGTTCTTTTTGTTCTTTTGTATACTTCAATGGCAAAGAATGAAGGTTTAGTTGATAACATACCTGGGTGTGAGGTATTTTTTCGTGAAGCATGGCATACGATCAAAGACATGTTCCCTGTTTTTTTGAACTGTGTAATTATTTGATTATGACCACACTAAATATAAGCTTACTTTTGTGTCACAAGTCTTTTGGAGTATCCTACCAATAACAACGTGCCTTACGTAACGGCTGAATTATGAATAGAAGATGACACAACAATACAACCATTTATATAATACTACATTTGGTAATTTTTAACCTGCTAGTAGGTAAAGGTTATTCTGCCCGAAGGCAGGTCCGAACCTCCGCAGAGGTGTGCCTGAGCCGGAGTTTACGTGCGATAGGGTGGCCAGTTCCTTTCCGCTGCTCCATTCACTTACTCCCCACACACACGCCAACAGCGCGTGGCAACCCATCCAACTCCTAACCACGCCCAATGTTGCTTAACTTCGGAGATCTCACGGGATCCGGTGTTTCAACACGGCTACGGCCGTTGGCAACCTGCTAGTAATTATATATTCAATTGCAGGCTTCTTATCCTTATCGTTCATTACTAGTCCGGCTCCATGGGTAAATGGTTAGCATGTTGGCCTTTGGCCTCAAGGGTCCCGGGTTCAATTCCCGGCAAGATCGGAAATTTTAACCTTAATTAGTTAATTCCGTTGGATGTATGTGTCGTCTTCATCATCATTTCATACTCATCACGACGCGCAGGTCGCCTACGGGAGTCAATTCAAAAGACCTGCACCTGGCGAGCCGAACTTGTCATCGGACACTCCCGGCACTAAAAGCCATACTCATTTCATTACTATCGTTTGTATTTGTCTTGACCTGGTTAATTTCCTTTTCCCACATTTTTAAATTTTTGAAATACAAATAATGTTGCAATTCTCTCCAGTGTAATCCACTATTTATTTAATATTTTAGCAACTGTATAGAATTATCTCTTTTTCTATTTTTTATTTTATATTCACTTCCCAGATATTTTACTCTCAGTGCTTCGGTTGCCCTACAAACTCTTAATAAATGCGCTTCTTCCATTTCATCTCCATCGAGTCGGCATTGATTTTCGTTCCCTCTCTCCCTCTGACCCCTACTTTGATAAATTCCCGTAAACCACCACACCATTCCTCTCACTACTCTGTTAGGAAGCCTCTCTCTCCTTACTGTCATATTGCGTATAATTTTACCAAAATTCCAGCAGTGTCCTTTTAGTTCCACATTCTGCCATAATCGTCTGTTTTTCAATATCCTTCACTCTGACCATTACATTCGTACCGAATTCCTTATATTTATAATGAATATCTTCACCCAGTAGCTTCCCATTCCTATTCTGTCGAAAGTAAAGAACCCTCCCCTCTCCCCTTCTTAATCTTAACCGATATTTTATTACTTTCCTGGCTATATCTGCTTGAATGTTTATAACCTCAGATAGTTTCCTGCAGCCTGGAAGCCCCATAATTATTTTGCAGAATGTATGATATCGAATTGTTTTCCCTCTAATTCAATGCCCCATATTTCTGCCCCATACAATGTTTTTGAAATCACTAGTGCAATTAAAATATTTTATGTAATTTGTATTCAGTATTCGGCATCTTCCTATTTAAACACCTTATGCTGGATAAAGCGGAAAATCCTTCCATTTGCTCATTCTACTTCCCACTCCATGTTCCTAGAAAGTCTATTTTATTGACAACTTCCAGTTCTATACCCTCTAATCTCCAGGCTCTTTAATTTTCTTTAATTCATTCCCTTTTGTTACATACCATTGCTTTTTTTAAATATTTATTTTCAGATTCCATATTCTGCAATATTCGGTAGTTTTGTTAAGACTGTTTTGCGTGCCGCCTGGTGATAAATAGAGCAGCAGGATGTCATCCGCGAAAACTAGGCCAGGGATTTCTTTATTTTTCCTACATAGGTATGTTCTATCCTCCTTCCCTTGAAGATATAATAAGTCATTAATGAGAAGTATGGCCGGTTGAGCTTATATCTGATGTCCTCACTGAAGAAGGTCTCTCTTGCTAATTCATAGGTAAGTCTCGATGGTGCATACTTCCCTATTCGCAGGCAGTGCTTTATGAACCTTGCTTTCACCTTTTCAATTCTCTCGAGGTTCTTGTACATTAGATGTTCCCAAATTAGTTCTGTGCCATATGTTATCATTGGTGTCATAGTGGCGTCGAAAAGCGTCATAGCTGTATTCAGCGATAACCGCTGAAGGTTCTTGAGTCCACATACGTTTTTAATAGCCGTTGTCGTCCTTTCTTCCACATGGTAGCTGAATGATAGACCCATTGTCTGCAGGGTGATCCCTAAGTATTTAAATTTATTAACCACTTCCATCTCTTCGTTGTTCAATAATAGCGTGTCCTTTGGTGATGCTGTTCCCCCTTTCCTGAATGTCATTTGTGCTGATTTCTTCATGTTTATCTCGAAACCATTCTCCAGTGCCCATTTTGCTAGGGCTTTTAATGTCGCCTGTAATTCCTCTTTGTTGGGGCCCGCTATGACCATATCGTCGGCGTACATCAGGAGTGTCGTCTCCATTGTATTTCGAAGGATATTGGTGATATTCGCTGTGACTATACTAAACAGCGTTGGATTGATGGGGTCCCCTTGTAGTAAACCATTTGTCTGCCTGATTTTGTTAGATGATGTTATCTACAATGCCGTTGTATTTCAAGATGTCTTATATTATTTTACCAATGTAGTGTGTCTTTCCAATCATGTCTTCGATGTTTTGCAGTAGTTGTTTTCTGTCTATAAGATCAAAAGCCTTTTTGTAATCAATGAAGACCGCGTAGTATTTTCCCTTGGTCATTCTTAGTTCTGATTCTATCTCGTCCAGAAGATATTTAACAGCTTGTGTTGTGTTTCTAACCTTCCTGACCCCGAATTGGCAATCTGGTATTTTTGGGTCTACTTCCTCTTCAAGTCTCTTCGTTAGTAGTTTAGTATAGATTTTGAAGATGTTATTCTCCAGTGCTATTCCTCTGTATTCATTTGTGTCATTTGTTTCCCCTTTACCTTTGTATAGCATTTTAATCTTCGCAGTTCTCCAGCTTTCCGGTATTGTCCCTGATTGCAGGCATTTGTTGAAGAGACTGGTCCATAGGGGAAGTAGTATTTCCAGTGAGTCTTTTAAGATTTCAATACAAATACTATCTGGTCCAGGGGCTTTCCTACTTTTCGCTTTAGTGATGACGTCTGTCATCTCTTCTGGTGTTAACGGTAGTGGATTTTGAACCCGTTCTTCAGTTATACCTCTGCACACAGCTACGATTCAGTATTTTCTTGAAGTGTTCCTCCCATTCCTTCATCGGTATATCTGCGGCTTGTGTTACATTTCGTTTCCTTAGGGCAATGAATGGGTCTTTATTTGTTGCTTCTGCGATTCTATTCGCTTCTTCTTCCATGAATGCAGTTTTCCGCTTCCTTCAAAAGCTGCTTGTCATTTCTCCTCTTAGTTGCATAGAATTTAAGATCTTCATCTCTTCCTGTCGTTTTGGCTACGTATAACGCCTCTAGTGTTTCTGTACGCATTTTATAACATTTTTCATTAAACCAGAGCTGAGATCTACAGTACATTGTCTTGGTGGAATAAAAGCTTGTTGAAGTATGTTATTGACTTGTTTATTGTTGCATTTGTGTTGCCCTCATCTATGAGCTGCATTGAAGTTTGTATTTGCGTCTCGTTTTGTTTGAGGATATTTATATCCATTTTTCTTGATGGTCTGTCGTTGGTGGTCTTAGTCATGTATTTTGTCTCCATATTTTATATTTCAAATATAGTTTCAAAGCGAATATGTTTCCTGATTGGTGCTGCAGTTTTCGAACATATTTTCCTCTATTAAATACTAAATCAATTGAACTGGTGCCGTTGTGTCCGAAGTATGTTTTGAGTTTGGGTTGTTTACAAGTTTGAAGCCTTCCTCATTTAGTGTTTCCAGAATCAGTTCACTTTTGTGACTGATTTCATCTATTCTGCAGTTAAGATCTCCTGCTAAAAGAACTGACTCATCATGTTTCACCTCCTTCAATGCTTTCATTAGGTGTTCTATTGCATCTTCCGTTATCCAGTGTGGAGGCATGTACAGGCCTAATGTTGTGAAAAGTCTTGTTCTTGTTATTAACAAATTGTCTTCTTTCGTGGTGCTGGTTATCTTTCCTATACAGTGAAACCTCGGAATGCGAGTAAGTTGGTCTACGAGTGTTTTGCAAGACGAGCAAAAATTTAAAATAAATTGTAACTTGATAAGCGAGTGAGGTTCCGCAATATGGGCGTCACGTGTACCTACGTTTTCCCTTCCCTTGTGCCTTTGTTGAATGGATGCACGAGGTCTTTGGTACTTTAGTGAAGAAATACCTTTCAGAAAATAATCTGACGCTCGAAGTCTTGCCGGTTATGGACAATGCTCCTGCTCATCCTCCAGACCTTGAGTTTTTGAGGACGACTTACTGAAGGAATTCAAGTTCGTTAAGGTTAAGTAGCTTCATCCCAACACTACTGCACTACTCAAGCCTATCGATCAGCAAGTCATTTCGAACTTCAAGAAGCTATACACCAAAGCACTATTTCAGCGATGCTTCGAAGTGACCGAAGGAACAAACCTTACCATCCGAGAGTTTGGGAGAAAGCATTTCCCCATCGTTAACTGCCTGAAGATCATCGATAAAGCCTGGGATGGAGTCACCAAGAGAACTCTCACTTCCGCTGGTGTTCTTGGACGTGAGTTTGAGTTGATTGTTGGTGAGAATGAGCCGCCGATTGTCGATGAAATTGTGGCCTTAAGGAAAACTATGGGTCTGGAGGTGAATGACGTGGACATTCAAGAGCTGGTGGAAGAACATAGGCAGGAACTGTCCACCAACGAACTGATGGACTTTTATCGCTAATAACAGGAGGAGGTTATGGAGGAGATCTCGGGCGGGGAAGAGGAGGAGGAAAGTCAATGCAATCTCCCACTTCAACTGAGATTCGGGAGAAGTGAAAAATTTTGTTGAAAAACACCACCCGAATAAGGCTGTAGCAGTATGAGCGATGAATCAGTTCAATGACAATGCAATGTCATATTTTCATGAAAACCTAAAAAAAAAAAAAGCCAAAAGCAACAGTCATTGGACAAATTCCTCGTTAAAGTTGCAAGAAAAGGAAACAATTTCAGTGAGCCAACAGATAACAGTGATTCCGTTACTGAAATTCGTGCTACACAGTAACTCTTCTCACGTCATCTCTCGTCTCCCTCACACCAATAATGATTCTATTGTAAGGTAAAGTGCAGTTGAATTTGTTTTAAGTTATTTTTTGTTTAAGAAATAGTATGTAAATAAATATTTTTGTGTTGTGGACGAATCATCCGCGTTTCAATTGTTTCTTATCGGAAAACTCTCTTTGATATATGAGCGCTTTGGATTACAAGCATGTTGCCGGAACGAATTATGCTCGCAATCCAAGGTTCCACTGTAGTTGGTTTGAAAAAACAAGAAACACCTCTCTCCGATCTACCTTCAGAAGACTTTGCGAATGAATGTGTACTGTAAAATCCTTGGGTGCGTACTGGTTCTAAGAGGAAAATATCTGTTGCAATTATAATATCTATGTTTACAAATGTCTCGTGGGGAATATGTATCAATGCATTTCTCGCATCTTGCTTGTTCCATAGCAGTAGTGTTAGCTGTGTCATTTGATTAATGTTGAAGGCGGAAATTCCCAATAATTTCTTCCTTGGTTTCGCATGAAGCGAAATCGTCTGAATACTATATCCTTTGGCCAGAAGTCTGCTCTATACACAAGAGCCATATATTTGCATGTTATCCCTACCTTGAAGGATTTCCTGTTGCCAACCGTTCTGAGTTCTTCACATTCTGTCTCCCCTTCTATTTTAATTTTTCTCTACTGGCGCTTACCAGACACTTCTAGCTGCTAGACAAAGGAAACGAATGGACATCGAATTGGAATTTTACAGTACCGATGCAATGCAAGACAGATCATAGAAAAACGCTAAAGAAGAGTAAATACACACAATCACAAGATAGCCATTCATGTCTACCATCACAAGTTATGTAGCAATAAGAAATTGCATCTACCGAACAAGAAGTGCATATGTTCACTCTGTGGAAAGTGCTGCGAAAAATACCCTGTTGTGTTGTGTTAGAAAGGACTAAAATCATCACGCAAATTAGGAAAGAATAATGAAAAATGTAGATGTAATCATATTGTATATGCCTTTTCGGGTGCTTTTCCTATTAATAATAATTAACGAAAAGTATGAATGATTTCGGTGATAATTTACATCCCTGCTTAAGTCCAACATTTGAGTATATCTCTCCTACTGCCAAGTCTTCCTTTACTTTAATCGTGCATCTCACCTCTGTGTATAATTTTTCTATGGCCCTGATCAATTTTGTTCGACAACCCTATCCTAGACAGCTTCGCAACAATAGTCCGGCTGCTCACTGAATCAAAAGCTTTTTGGAGATCTATCGCTGCAATATATAATCTGCCACCTTTTCTCTTTAAATATATGCCTATTAATGTTTTAATTATAAATACACTGACTGACAGAGCAAATGCAACACCAAGAAGGAGTGGATCGAAAGGGATGAAAGTTGGGGAAAAAACAGAGACGGCACGGATGAATAATTGATGTTTATTTCAAACCGATATGCAGGTTACACAATGCGCACGGCATCGACTCAGTAGGATGTAGGACCACCGCGAGCGGCGATGCACGCAGAAACACGTCGAGGTACAGAGTCAATAAGAGTGCGGATGGTGTCCTGAGAGATGGTTTTCCACTCTCTGTCAACCATTTGCCACAGTTGGTCGTCCGTACGAGGCTGGGGCAGAGTTTTCAAACGGCGTCCAATGAGATCCCACACGTGTTCGATTGGTGAGAGATCCGGAGAGTACGCTGGCCACGGAAGCATCAGTACACCTCGTAGAGCCTGTTGGGAGATGCGAGCAGTGTGTGGGCGGGCATTATCCTGCTGAAACAGAGCATTGGGCAGCCCCTGAAGGTACGGGAGTGCCACCGGCCGCAGCACATGCTGCACGTAGCGGTGGGCATTTAACGTGCCTTGAATACGCACTAGAGGTGACATGGAATCATACGCAATAGCGCCCCAAACCATGATGCCGCGTTGTCTAGCGGTAGGGCGCTCCACAGTTACTGCCGGATTTGACCTTTCTCCACGCCGACGCCACACTCGTCTGCGGTGACTATCACTGACAGAACAGAAGCGTGACTCATCGGAGAACACGACGTTCCGCCATTCCCTCATCCAAGTCGCTCTAGCCCGGCACCATGCCAGGCGTGCACGTCTATGCTGTGGAGTCAATGGTAGTCTTCTGAGCGGACGCCGGGAGTGCAGGTCTCCTTCAACCAATCGACGGGAAATTGTTCTGGTCGATATTGGAACAGCCAGGGTGTCTTGCACATGCTGAAGAATGGCGGTTGACGTGGCGTGCGGGGCTGCCACCGCTTGGCGGCGGATGCGCCGATCCTCGCGTGCTGACGTCACTCGGGCTGCGCCTGGACCCCTCGCACGTGCCACATGTCCCTGCGCCAACCATCTTCGCCACAGGCGCTGCACCGTGGACACATCCCTATGGGTATCGGCTGCGATTTGACGAAGCGACCAACCTGCCCTTCTCAGCCCAATCACCATACCCCTCGTAAAGTCGTCTGTCAGCTGGAAATGCCTCCGTTGACGGCGGCCTGGCATTCTTAGCTATACACGTGTCCTGTGGCACACGACAACACGTTCTACAATGACTGTCGGCTGAGAAATCACGGTACGAAGTGGGCCATTCGCCAACGCCGTGTCCCATTTATCGTTCGCTACGTGCGCAGCACAGCGGCGCATTTCACATCATGAGCATACCTCAGTGACGTCAGTCTACCCTGCAATTGGCATAAAGTTCTGACCACTCCTTCTTGGTGTTGCATTTGCTCTGTCAGTCAGTGTATAATATCTGTGGTTCTCATTCCTTTCCTAAATCCCAACTGGTACGCTGAGAGTATAGAGTAATCTTCTGCCCATTTCATAATTATTTTTACCAGAATCCCGGTACAAATCTTACTAAGAGTATCCAGCAAGGTAATACTCCTAGAGTTGTTGGTATTAGATCTCTCTCCTTTCCTTTTGTATAGTCGACATATAATTCATTCCTACCAAGAACTAAGAATTTTTTACCATCAAAGATGTTGAATATTCTAGTTATTATTTCCAGCATCTGGCTATTTTTACCCAACTCGTTTCAAAAGTCATGAGTGATTCCACTGATAGCACTTGCTTTACCCCCCTCCCTTACCTTTTTTCAAAGTGTCTACCACTTCACCTGTTGTGATTGGGTCGTCTAATGCCGGCGGAGTATACCCCATATGTCCAAGCATACCAATCTGGTTTTCGTTCATTTTCCACGGATCTTTACCCCCCAACGAACCTTTGAAATGTACTAACCACTCCTCGTTTCTTATGCTTGCTTGATTATTACTTTCATATTCTTTAAACAATTTGCTTATTTTGTTCCTTATTTTCTTGGTTTCGTTTTCTTTACAACACCTATTTAATAATTCCACATCTTTGGCCTGCCAGTTCTTTATCTTTTCACTCAAATCTTTGTACTCTTTCCTCGTTTTACAACAGTTATCATTTATGTCTTCCGATACGTCATTTCTGTATACGTTTATTGCCTTTAACACTTCGATTTTGTTTTTCTTACACTCGTTATTGTACCAAGAATTTTGTTTGTTTTCCCTACTCTTCCTTATAATATTTTTCTTTGCCTGCTATTGTTATTGATCTTTCGATCATTTTTATTGATTCTTCTAGTTTTAATATTCTCTATCACGCTCTCAATACACAACTTCAAACTTCCAGAAGTTTTCCCCGTATAATAGTTCCTAAATTCGTCTGTATGTTCCTCCTTCCATCTATACCTAACCAGTTGTTTTTGTACATAGTTAATGTGGTCTTTCCCTTTTGGGTTTCCTTCATCTCTCATTAATCGAATAACAACCGGGAAATGATGGAATGCTGTCAAGTTCTGTACCTGAATGTCTTTGATACAAGTTAGCACTTCCCGGGATGCTAAAGCTATGTCTATCACGCTTCCTCCTGACTCGACGATATACGTTAAGTTTTCTGTTGTATCCCCCGCCCATCCACCGTTCAGAATATATAATTCCTCTATTGGACACATTTCTAGTAATTTCTCACCATTCTTGTTACATACGTCACCTATGCTCCTTCTTGTGATTCTATTAAAATTTCATCTATTTCTCTATCGTACATAGAATTTTTTCTCCCAATCTTGCATTGGGATATCCCATTAAAATTATTCTCGCTTCTTCATTCTTAAATTTGATCTCGTTTATTTCTCCAGCAAGATCATCAATGAAGGATTTTGTCTCAAAAGGGGACCCAAAGGGACGGTTGTAGCAAAAACCAATGACAATTTATTTTCCCTCCTGCTTTCTTTTAGATATTTTTACCCAAATCATTTCATCCAATCCCGATTCCCATAGCTCTACCTGGTTACATATTTTATCTTTTATGAACACTGATATCCCTCCGGGATAGCGCCCTTTCAGACTACTCCTTTGCTTAGTTTTACTCCAGATTTTATAACCCGGGATGTGCAACTTATATCCATCCGTAATCACATTTTCCCGCATTAAATCCCTGATCTCATCATTTTCTAGTTTACTCAGTATGCCCTCTATATTTATTATCCCACGCCCCAGCCTAGTTACTTATTTGCGCGTGTACCTGATGAGTTCGCAGCTCTACTCTTTGTCTTGATTTCTCTAATTGAATAACAGATCCGCTTGGGGAACTAATTATTCTTTCTCTCTCATCACCAGTTTCATCAGTAGTCAGCCATTTTTTAGCCCAAATGTTCTTTAAGTTTAACGCTGGATTACGTTTCTTCGTCTTCTCTTCTTCCTGAGCTGGTATCTCTCCTTGGAACCATTCCTTCCGCTGCTGCTTGCCTGGATTGGTGATGACTAGAGCCCGGATTTCCATGTAAATGCATGTTTTTAAATAATCTGGTTACACTACTCGAACTTTGCAATTATTCGTTTTATGGTTTAACGATTCCAAATAACCGTTCTTTTTCCGTGCATGTTTGCATGTTGTGGCCATTTTAGGAGAACATTCATGCATAATGCATATTTTAGGATTTAATATGGAATATTTGGACGTTAAATATTGCATAATATGACTTTTCTCCTGACTTTGGCGCATATACTGTTAACTTGCATGATAGCGCCTTTTATGAATGTTGGTGTGCACAACTTGGGACCACTTTTCCATGTTATACAGACTGTCTAGAGCAGGGCCTCTCAGGGTGCATGCGCGTGGTGCATGCACTGTGCACGGTGCAAAAGACGACTTGGCTTGGTTGACCAGAGTGCAGACCCCCCACTCCTCGATTTGGAGCAATAGCGCTTACTCTCTCTTTCCTCACGCCTGTCTCGCTCTGCCCCACTTGCGCCGTAGCACTCCAAATCCGGGCTGAGTTGAGCCGAGTAGAGCCGAGCTTAGCGAGCCATACCGAGCGGCACCGATGCACAGTGCACGGAGCTCTTGCGCCTCGATCTGCACGCGAGAGATTTTGGGCGTTTGAGAGGCCTGGTCTAGAGGGACGTAGAGAATGTATTTCTGGCATCTTATGTTACAACCAAAGTTAGTACATACGGCAGAGGTCCTATTATCCAATTAACCAAGCACTTTCGTATCAGTTGCTTGAGTAAACGTTGACGTAAGCCGGAAGTCCCCACGTCGATCTCTGTAATTCTTGGAAGTAAAGGTGTCCCAGTTATACATTGCTATAAATTGAACCTTAAATTGTGCATTACTTATTTACGGCTCTTTCTTTTTGTCTACGTTAGACGAGCAAAACAAAACTTTTATCACACTCCTGTGACGCCGCGTTAATTAGATAACAGCTTACAAACCTTGGTTTTGCACTGAAACTTTCGTTGTCCTGGAATTTCCTGCTCGAAACTCTCGCTCGTCACATGTCTTTGTTATCGCAGCAGGCAATCGTTACCAGTTATTGAGGACATTCAAATGTGTCTGCAATCATCCCCGGAGAAGTAGTTGCGGCAGCTAGAGATGGACGAGCAAAGTGATCCGTTCAAATCCTGACCTTGAATTCATCAAACTCATATAAGGCGCATTGTGGTGAAAATGTAAAAGACGTACAATTTGACCTCACTATTTCCCTAACGTCTTCATTTAAGTCATGCATCTGTCCCTTCTCGTGCGTTTAAGAATATGCTGACAGATAAACGGATGAGCTTAAATCAAGACAATTTGGAGAAATTACGGTAGTTGTACAATGTTTCAAAAGGAACTGAATTTTGATAGTGCATATTTTTGCAGTTTACTGTGCATGTTTTGCCATATGATAGGGCATGAACACATGCATATTTTGAAATTTGATAGCGCATGGAATTCCGGGCTCTAGTGATGACTCACTTTCGTAACTGGGTCTTCGTGGTCTCCATTTCTGCTTTGATCACCAAAACCTGCGGCGGCTTCTGCTGCTGCTGTTTCTGCTGCTACTGCAGACTCAGGTGGGTCTTGTCCATTGTACATATGCCTGACATCCCGCATAGCTGACACATCAGGCCGTTGCTCCATCTCGCGTAGCTGGTTCACCAACTACTGCCTACTCCATGTTTCACTCACAACCACGAGTCTATTTCCGCGGATAGAAGAATTTAGTCCTTTTTGCCGCGCCTTTTGTACATGGAATCAAGTCCTTTACCCATCTTCTTGAAACTCTCAGCTTTTTTTTGCTAGTTGTTTTATGTCCCACCGACACAGATAGGTCTTATGGCGACGATGGGACAAGGAAGGGCTAGGAGTGAGAAAGAAACGGCCGTGGCCTTAATTAAGGTACAGCCCCAGCATTCGCCTGATGTGAAAATTGGAAACCACGGAAAACCATTTTCAGGGCTGCCGACAGTGGGGTTCGAACCTACTATCTCCCGAATACTGGATACTGGCCGCACTTAAGCGACCGCAGCTATCGAGCTCGGTCTTTCAGCTTCTTTGCATCCTCTAAAATGTCATGAGCCTTCAAACTCGATACCATGCATACTTTGGTCGGTCTCCTTCCCGTATTTCCCCCTAATCTGAATACACAATCAATGTCACTGTCATAGCATTCGACTTCCAGTTTCTCCCTGATTAACGAAAGTACTCTATGTAACAATTCATTTGGGTTCTCTTTATATGTCTCTACCAATCCATACATTATTATATTTCTCCTCCTCTCTACCTTCTCTCGAATCTGTTCCTTTACTTCCATCTTCCTTATCCTTTCTTCTAATTCCAGGTTCTTATTCTTCATATCATCCATCTCAGTATTATCCTGTAGCAGGTTCTCCTTGATATCACTGAGCTCTGCTTCTAAAAGGTGCTCAATTCCTTCGATTCTCTACTTTGTTCCATTATTATTTCTTGCGTCTTATCCACATTCAAGACCTCCTTATGCTGCTCCATATCTTCCCAAGACAGTCCAGGCTCTGGGTTTAGTTCAATACCATCGATCACCAACAGCACCATAACCACCACTGATGTTAACACAATTTGCATGGTTATTGATTCCGGTCTGTATTGCTTTGATTTCCATCCTGAATTGCCACCTGCCTATAGCACACCGATATTCCTCTATAGATACTCCCATGTTTCACTCGATTCAATTCCAAACCTCTTTGCACTCCTCATATGGAGTGAGGGCATATGACGCTGTTGATGGTGATTCGACCGTCGGATGGGGACGTTAAGCCTTGACCAGACCCCCTGGTGCTATTCGATAGGATTAGACTATCGCTTCGCGGGCAAATTCAAATGGGCTTTGCGAGGCGGCGTTGTCAAATCTGCATGTGATTTAACATCGATAGATAATAAATGTCCATTTTAATGTTTTTTTCCGGCACCTACTATCATAAATCACATCATTCATTTCATTAACTCCTCTGATGAGGTTGATGTCAGGAAGGGTATCCGTTCATAAAAAACCGCCACAAGAGATTCATCTCACTTCATATCCGACCCCATTTAAGGGTTGGAAAAACAAACATACTTCAGTCTGTAGGTCTATATGTGTCAGCAAGTTAATACTCTGACAACGTGCGCTGTTACATTTCTGAGGTGGCTTTCTCGAGGCGGAGCTGTGGCCCCTCGCCCGACAGCAGTTTGACCTGTTGAGTAAGAACTCCCACACAGCTGGTTTAAAAATATTGTGTTTGCTATTGCTTTGATATTTTCAGGAATTTTGTAAGATTCATAAAATGTTTGGACTTACACCACTTGTATTCTGAGCGCCTCATATTAAGGGGGAGGAGTAGGTGCAGAAGAGACGGAACGAATACGTGAAAGTCAAGAAGGTAGGGAAGAAAATATAACAACGGTTTCACGTAGAAATGATCGAATTGTTTGCACTTTTACTGTATGGTATGAGGAACTGCTTCTTATCGCAGTGTATAGACACACTGCGTGAACCATCAATAGTCTGTGTCAAATGGGAAGCGTTTTGGCCTCGAGAGGTCAACTAAGCGACTGCTGTGTTATCCCGTTATTCGACTCTCACAATGAGTTACATTCCGCGTAAAATGTCAGTGCGTTAAATATTAACTGCGTCAGGCAGAAATATTTGTGCTTAACAAAAATTACTCTAAGGGAGACAGTTTCCTATTTGACACATACTAAAGTATTCAGCTGAGTACAAATTGACGAAAGCGCTAGGGAGCCTTCATATTTTTTTCCTTATAACGTATGTACTTATCTATACTAATATTATAAAGAGGAAACATTTGAATATTTGTTTGTAACGGATAGACTCAGAAACTACTAAACCGATTTTAAAAATTACTTCACCTATAGAAAGCTACATTCCTAGTGAATAACATGGGCTATATTTTATTTTTAAAACAATTCGAGGAGGTGGGACGACGGGGGAAGATATAAAAATAACTCGCTTTCGCTCGTTGGGGGCTGCGCCCCCAAACCCCCCATTCCTCTACATTACAAGTGGTCACATGGAAAATTACTGTGACGAACCGGTACTTCTTGGATTGCGCCACCAGACTGCCCATATATTCGCGTACATGTTTGGTCCTCTAATATTTTCTCGTACAGTACATTCACGTTTTATAGAAAAGATAGCGTTAAACGTTTCGACGTGGTGAAAATTACGTACGATTCTCACAAGATAAGAAATTATTCTCCTAATGTAACGGGGAGCTGTAGTCTTGAAACTTGGTGGTTTTATCGTGGTTGAAACGCTCTATATTTCCGTTGTTTGATGTTTTGTCGTATCTGCAACGTTTTCACCGTAGATTGGTTTAGAACCTTGGATTAGGCGTACAGTGTTTCCGTTTTACTTTCGCGTTTCCATTTTTACAGGGTGCTAGAATAATGTATTTTGCTCACGTGTGACCCACGAACGTTCCAGTGAGCCTGCTTAATTTCATGAATCTCTCGGTCTTGTAACTGTGTAACACAGTAAAATTAATTACGCAAAATGTAAAAAATTGACGTTAAATCTGAAAAATGGAGCTCTATCTAAGGCATAAGGGAGCAAGATACGACTAAAATCCCGGGTCAGAAATTGTAGATCTCTTCATGATCGGATCCGTACGTCTTGTCTATTTGGTGGTAGGAGCGTGCGGAATTTCGTTCATCTACCCATCCTATGAGTGTGTGAATCAGTAAAATCATTTATGGAAATTTAACAAAAATGACCAAAACCGGGAAAATGAAGCTCAATCTAAGGTAGAAGGAGTCGAGATACGACAAAAAGTCATAGGACCAAAGTTGTAGATCTCTTCACTTTAGCGTACGAAAGTGCAGTCCGTTTATTGATGACAATTACCGTTTAGCGACAAGAAAGCTCGAAACGAAAGCCTGCACCGTCATTTAATTTGGCTTAATATTTGGAACTTTTTAGTGGATAAAATATTAAATATTTCAACTTTTTGCAGTTTCTACGTCGGTTAAAGGCTAGGAGCTAGAACTTTGCCAAATATCAATTTTGTACGGCACTGCATCACGGTGTCCGCAATCTTGTTTGGGTGGAGGAGGCAAAAATTAAAAATTTAAACTTTTTGGAACCTTCCCGTAGGTTACACGCTAATAACTATCACATTGCCAAATTCTAAGTTGCTAGCTTACCTGAAACGAAAGGGTCTAACACGAAATTTGAGTACGATATTTTGATTCGATTGAGGGGGCTAAATACAAAAAATTAGAACTTTGTGGAGTTTTGCCTTGGGTTACAGCCTAATAGCTATCAGATTGCCGAATTTCAAGTTTCTAGCTCATCTGGAAGGGTCTAACACGAAATTTTAGTCCGATTATTTGATGGGACGGAAGGGGGGCTAAATATGAAAAATTTCAACTTTTTTGAATTTTTCCTTGGGTTTCAGCCTAATAGCTATCAGATTGCCGAATTTCAAGTTCCTAGCTCACCTGGAAGTGGGAAAACATTAATGTCAGTCAGTCAGTCAGTCAGTGAGTCAGCCTTGTGGCTTTATATATATAAGATAAGATAGAGCCAGGCAATGTGCACGCTGAATAGTGCAGGCTTTCGTTTGGAAATTTATTGCGAGCAAACGGTGCATCGTATCGCGGTACGGTTTGCGGCGTTAGGCGACCCTTTTAGTGGTCTATATTACTATCTTTGGCGCTTTCTCCTGCCCCGCATATTTATGCCATAGAAAGAGGTGAACGTTTCGATCCATGTCAAATTTCGCCCACTTTTCACAAATTGAAAAATAATTTTGCCAACTTGGCAGACAGCTACAGTCTTGAAACTTTGCAGGCAGGTTGACGATGAAACGACCTATAATTTTGGTTATTTGAGGTTTTGCCGTATCTCAACGGGTTTCGCCATAAATTGCTTAAGAATCATCAATTAGGCCGAAATTTCAATAGTGTTCCCACATGTACCCTCCGTTTTCCCATACTTGCAAGGCAGCTAGAATAACGAAAGTCGGTCTACATATGGCCAATGACGTTGCCAAGGAGTGTCCTGAATTTCGTTCATCTATCCATCTTATGAGTGTGTGAATCAGTAAAATCATTTATGGAAATTTAACAAAAATGACCAAAACCGGGAAAATGAAGCTCAATCTAAGGTAGAAGGAGTCGAGATACGGCAAAAAGTCATAGGACCAAAGTTGTAGATCTCTTCATTCTAAGGGACGAAAGTGCAGTCCGTTTATTGATAACAATTGCCGTTTAGCCACAGGAGAGCTCGAAACGAAAGCCTGCACCGTCATTGAATTTGGCTTAATATTTCGAATTTTTTAGTGGATAAAATATTAAATATTTTAACTTTTTGCAATTTCTACGTCGGTTACAGGCTAGGAGCTAGAACTTTGCCAAATATTAATTTTCTAGGGCACTGCATCACGGTATCCGCCATTTTGTTTGGGGGGAGGGGGGCAAAAATTTAAAATTTAAAATTTTTGGAAATTTTCCGTAGGTTACACGCTAATAGCTATCACCTTGCCAAATTTCAAGTTTCTAGCTCATGTCGAAGTGGGCAAACATTTATGTCAGTCAGTGAGCCTTGCGGCTTTATATATATAAGATAAGATAGAGCCAGGCAATGTGCACGCTGAATAGTGCAGGCTTTCGTTTGGAAATTTATTGCGAGCAAACGGTGCATCGTATCGCGGTACGGTTTGCGGCGTTAGGCGACCCTTTTAGTGGTCTATATTACTATCTTTGGCGCTTTCTCCTGCCCCGCATATTTATGCCATAGAAAGAGGTGAACGTTTCGATCCATGTCAAATTTCGCCCACTTTTCACAAATTGAAAAATAATTTTGCCAACTTGGCAGACAGCTACAGTCTTGAAACTTTGCAGGCAGGTTGACGATGAAACGACCTATAATTTTGGTTATTTGAGGTTTTGCCGTATCTCAACGGGTTTCGCCATAAATTGCTTAAGAATCATAAATTAGGCCGAAATTTCAATAGTGTTCCCACATGTACCCTCCGTTTTCCCATACTTGCAAGGCAGCTAGAATAACGAAAGTCGGTCTACATATGGCCAATGACGTTGCCAAGGAGTGTCCTGAATTTCGTTCATCTATCCATCTTATGAGTGTGTGAATCAGTAAAATCATTTATGGAAATTTAACAAAAATGACCAAAACCGGGAAAATGAAGCTCAATCTAAGGTAGAAGGAGTCGAGATACGGCAAAAAGTCATAGGACCAAAGTTGTAGATCTCTTCATTCTAAGGGACGAAAGTGCAGTCCGTTTATTGATAACAATTGCCGTTTAGCCACAGGAGAGCTCGAAACGAAAGCCTGCACCGTCATTGAATTTGGCTTAATATTTCGAATTTTTTAGTGGATAAAATATTAAATATTTTAACTTTTTGCAATTTCTACGTCGGTTACAGGCTAGGAGCTAGAACTTTGCCAAATATTAATTTTCTAGGGCACTGCATCACGGTATCCGCCATTTTGTTTGGGGGGAGGGGGGCAAAAATTTAAAATTTAAAATTTTTGGAAATTTTCCGTAGGTTACACGCTAATAGCTATCACCTTGCCAAATTTCAAGTTTCTAGCTCATGTCGAAGTGGGCAAACATTTATGTCAGTCAGTGAGCCTTGCGGCTTTATATATATAAGATAAGATAGAGCCAGGCAATGTGCACGCTGAATAGTGCAGGCTTTCGTTTGGAAATTTATTGCGAGCAAACGGTGCATCGTATCGCGGTACGGTTTGCGGCGTTAGGCGACCCTTTTAGTGGTCTATATTACTATCTTTGGCGCTTTCTCCTGCCCCGCATATTTATGCCATAGAAAGAGGTGAACGTTTCGATCCATGTCAAATTTCGCCCACTTTTCACAAATTGAAAAATAATTTTGCCAACTTGGCAGACAGCTACAGTCTTGAAACTTTGCAGGCAGGTTGACGATGAAACGACCTATAATTTTGGTTATTTGAGGTTTTGCCGTATCTCAACGGGTTTCGCCATAAATTGCTTAAGAATCATAAATTAGGCCGAAATTTCAATAGTGTTCCCACATGTACCCTCCGTTTTCCCATACTTGCAAGGCAGCTAGAATAACGAAAGTCGGTCTACATATGGCCAATGACGTTGCCAAGGAGTGTCCTGAATTTCGTTCATCTATCCATCTTATGAGTGTGTGAATCAGTAAAATCATTTATGGAAATTTAACAAAAATGACCAAAACCGGGAAAATGAAGCTCAATCTAAGGTAGAAGGAGTCGAGATACGGCAAAAAGTCATAGGACCAAAGTTGTAGATCTCTTCATTCTAAGGGACGAAAGTGCAGTCCGTTTATTGATAACAATTGCCGTTTAGCCACAGGAGAGCTCGAAACGAAAGCCTGCACCGTCATTGAATTTGGCTTAATATTTCGAATTTTTTAGTGGATAAAATATTAAATATTTTAACTTTTTGCAATTTCTACGTCGGTTACAGGCTAGGAGCTAGAACTTTGCCAAATATTAATTTTCTAGGGCACTGCATCACGGTATCCGCCATTTTGTTTGGGGGGAGGGGGGCAAAAATTTAAAATTTAAAATTTTTGGAAATTTTCCGTAGGTTACACGCTAATAGCTATCACCTTGCCAAATTTCAAGTTTCTAGCTCATGTCGAAGTGGGCAAACATTTATGTCAGTCAGTGAGCCTTGCGGCTTTATATATATAAGATAAGATAGAGCCAGGCAATGTGCACGCTGAATATTGCAGGCTTTCGTTTGGAAATTTATTGCGAGCAAACGGTGCATCGTATCGCGGTACGGTTTGCGGCGTTAGGCGACCCTTTTAGTGGTCTATATTACTATCTTTGGCGCTTTCTCCTGCCCCGCATATTTATGCCATAGAAAGAGGTGAACGTTTCGATCCATGTCAAATTTCGCCCAATTTTCACAAATTGAAAAATAATTTTGCCAACTTGGCAGACAGCTACAGTCTTGAAACTTTGCAGGCAGGTTGACGATGAAACGACCTATAATTTTGGTTATTTGAGGTTTTGCCGTATCTCCACGGGTTTCCCCATAAATTGCTTAAAAATCATCAATTAGGCCGAAATTTCAATAGTGTTCCCACATGTACCCTCCGTTTTCCCATACTTGAAAGGCAGCTAGAATAACGAAAGTCGGTCTACATATGGCCAATGACGTTGCCAAGGAGTGTCCTGAATTTCGTTCATCTATCCATCTTATGAGTGTGTGAATCAGTAAAATCATTTATGGAAATTTAACAAAAATGACCAAAACCGGGAAAATGAAGCTCAATCTAAGGTAGAAGGAGTCGAGATACGGCAAAAAGTCATAGGACCAAAGTTGTAGATCTCTTCATTCTAAGGGACGAAAGTGCAGTCCGTTTATTGATAACAATTGCCGTTTAGCCACAGGAGAGCTCGAAACGAAAGCCTGCACCGTCATTGAATTTGGCTTAATATTTCGAATTTTTTAGTGGATGAAATATTAAATATTTTAACTTTTTGCAATTTCTACGTCGGTTACAGGCTAGGAGCTAGAACTTTGCCAAATATTCATTTTCTAGGGCACTGCATCACGGTATCCGCCATTTTGTTTGGGGGGAGGGGGGCAAAAATTTAAAATTTAAAATTTTTGGAAATTTTCCGTAGGTTACACGCTAATAGCTATCACCTTGCCAAATTTCAAGTTTCTAGCTCATGTCGAAGTGGGCAAACATTTATGTCAGTCAGTGAGCCTTGCGGCTTTATATATATAAGATAAGATAGAGCCAGGCAATGTGCACGCTGAATAGTGCAGGCTTTCGTTTGGAAATTTATTGCGAGCAAACGGTTCATCGTATCGCGGTACGGTTTGCGGCGTTAGGCGACCCTTTTAGTGGTCTATATTACTATCTTTGGCGCTTTCTCCTTCCCCGCATATTTATGCCATAGAAAGAGGTGAACGTTTCGATCCATGTCAAATTTCGCCCACTTTTCACAAATTGAAAAATAATTTTGCCAACTTGGCAGACAGCTACAGTCTTGAAACTTTGCAGGCAGGTTGACGATGAAACGACCTATAATTTTGGTTATTTGAGGTTTTGCCGTATCTCAACGGGTTTCGCCATAAATTGCTTAAGAATCATCAATTAGGCCGAAATTTCAATAGTGTTCCCACATGTACCCTCCGTTTTCCCATACTTGCAAGGCAGCTAGAATAACGAAAGTCGGTCTACATATGGCCAATGACGTTTCCAAGGAGTGTCCTGAATTTCGTTCATCTATCCATCTTATGAGTGTGTGAATCAGTAAAATCATTTATGGAAATTTAACAAAAATGACCAAAACCGGGAAAATGAAGCTCAATCTAAGGTAGAAGGAGTCGAGATACGGCAAAAAGTCATAGGACCAAAGTTGTAGATCTCTTCATTCTAAGGGACGAAAGTGCAGTCCGTTTATTGATAACAATTGCCGTTTAGCCACAGGAGAGCTCGAAACGAAAGCCTGCACCGTCATTGAATTTGGCTTAATATTTCGAATTTTTTAGTGGATGAAATATTAAATATTTTAACTTTTTGCAATTTCTACGTCGGTTACAGGCTAGGAGCTAGAACTTTGCCAAATATTCATTTTCTAGGGCACTGCATCACGGTATCCGCCATTTTGTTTGGGGGGAGGGGGGCAAAAATTTAAAATTTAAAATTTTTGGAAATTTTCCGTAGGTTACACGCTAATAGCTATCACCTTGCCAAATTTCAAGTTTCTAGCTCATGTCGAAGTGGGCAAACATTTATGTCAGTCAGTGAGCCTTGCGGCTTTATATATATAAGATAAGATAGAGCCAGGCAATGTGCACGCTGAATAGTGCAGGCTTTCGTTTGGAAATTTATTGCGAGCAAACGGTTCATCGTATCGCGGTACGGTTTGCGGCGTTAGGCGACCCTTTTAGTGGTCTATATTACTATCTTTGGCGCTTTCTCCTTCCCCGCATATTTATGCCATAGAAAGAGGTGAACGTTTCGATCCATGTCAAATTTCGCCCACTTTTCACAAATTGAAAAATAATTTTGCCAACTTGGCAGACAGCTACAGTCTTGAAACTTTGCAGGCAGGTTGACGATGAAACGACCTATAATTTTGGTTATTTGAGGTTTTGCCGTATCTCAACGGGTTTCGCCATAAATTGCTTAAGAATCATCAATTAGGCCGAAATTTCAATAGTGTTCCCACATGTACCCTCCGTTTTCCCATACTTGCAAGGCAGCTAGAATAACGAAAGTCGGTCTACATATGGCCAATGACGTTGCCAAGGAGTGTCCTGAATTTCGTTCATCTATCCATCTTATGAGTGTGTGAATCAGTAAAATCATTTATGGAAATTTAACAAAAATGACCAAAACCGGGAAAATGAAGCTCAATCTAA
Organism: Anabrus simplex; assembly: GCF_040414725.1. Lineage (NCBI taxonomy): Eukaryota > Metazoa > Arthropoda > Insecta > Orthoptera > Tettigoniidae > Anabrus > Anabrus simplex. Next base: position 38,599,740 of record NC_090268.1, read on the forward strand.
GGTAGAAGGAGTCGAGATACGGCAAAAAGTCATAGGACCAAAGTTGTAGATCTCTTCATTTTAAGGGCCGAAAGTGCAGTCCGTTTATTGATAACAATTGCCGTTTAGCCACAGGAGAGCTCGAAACGAAAGCCTGCACCGTCATTGAATTTGGCTTAATATTTCGAATTTTTTAGTGGATGAAATATTAAATATTTTAACTTTTTGCAATTTCTACGTCGGTTACAGGCTAGGAGCTAGAACTTTGCCAAATATTCATTTTCTAGGGCACTGCATCACGGTATCCGCCATTTTGTTTGGGGGGAGGGGGGCAAAAATTTAAAATTTAAAATTTTTGGAAATTTTCCGTAGGTTACACGCTAATAGCTATCACCTTGCCAAATTTCAAGTTTCTAGCTCATGTCGAAGTGGGCAAACATTTATGTCAGTCAGTGAGCCTTGCGGCTTTATATATATAAGATAAGATAAGATAGAGCCAGGCAATGTGCACGCTGAATAGTGCAGGCTTTCGTTTGGAAATTTATTGCGAGCAAACGGTGCATCGTATCGCAGTACGGTTTGCGGCGTTAGGCGACCCTTTTAGTGGTCTATATTACTATCTTTGGCGCTTTCTCCTGCCCCGCATATTTATGCCATAGAAAGAGGTGAACGTTTCGATCCATGTCAAATTTCGCCCACTTTTCACAAATTGAAAAATAATTTTGCCAACTTGGCAGACAGCTACAGTCTTGAAACTTTGCAGGCAGGTTGACGATGAAACGACCTATAATTTTGGTTATTTGAGGTTTTGCCGTATCTCAACGGGTTTCGCCATAAATTGCTTAAGAATCATCAATTAGGCCGAAATTTCAATAGTGTTCCCACATGTACCCTCCGTTTTCCCATACTTGCAAGGCAGCTAGAATAACGAAAGTCGGTCTACATATGGCCAATGACGTTGCCAAGGAGTGTCCTGAATTTCGTTCATCTATCCATCTTATGAGTGTGTGAATCAGTAAAATCATTTATGGAAATTTAACAAAAATGACCAAAACCGGGAAAATGAAGCTCAATCTAAGGTAGAAGGAGTCGAGATACGGCAAAAAGTCATAGGACCAAAGTTGTAGATCTCTTCATTCTAAGGGACGAAAGTGCAGTCCGTTTATTGATAACAATTGCCGTTTAGCCACAGGAGAGCTCGAAACGAAAGCCTGCACCGTCATTGAATTTGGCTTAATATTTCGAATTTTTTAGTGGATAAAATATTAAATATTTTAACTTTTTGCAATTTCTGCGTCGGTTACAGGCTAGGAGCTAGAACTTTGCCAAATATTCATTTTCTAGGGCACTGCATCACGGTATCCGCCATTTTGTTTGGGGGGAGGGGGGCAAAAATTTAAAATTTAAAATTTTTGGAAATTTTCCGTAGGTTACACGCTAATAGCTATCACCTTGCCAAATTTCAAGTTTCTAGCTCATGTCGAAGTGGGCAAACATTTATGTCAGTCAGTGAGCCTTGCGGCTTTATATATATAAGATAAGATAAGATAGAGCCAGGCAATGTGCACGCTGAATAGTGCAGGCTTTCGTTTGGAAATTTATTGCGAGCAAACGGTGCATCGTATCGCGGTACGGTTTGCGGCGTTAGGCGACCCCTTTAGTGGTCTATATTACTATCTTTGGCGCTTTCTCCTGCCCCGCATATTTATGCCATAGAAAGAGGTGAACGTTTCGATCCATGTCAAATTTCGCCCACTTTTCACAAATTGAAAAATAATTTTGCCAACTTGGCAGACAGCTACAGTCTTGAAACTTTGCAGGCAGGTTGACGATGAAACGACCTATAATTTTGGTTATTTGAGGTTTTGCCGTATCTCAACGGGTTTCGCCATAAATTGCTTAAGAATCATCAATTAGGCCGAAATTTCAATAGTGTTCCCACATGTACCCTCCGTTTTCCCATACTTGCAAGGCAGCTAGAATAACGAAAGTCGGTCTACATATGGCCAATGACGTTGCCAAGGAGTGTCCTGAATTTCGTTCATCTATCCATCTTATGAGTGTGTGAATCAGTAAAATCATTTATGGAAATTTAACAAAAATGACCAAAACCGGGAAAATGAAGCTCAATCTAAGGTAGAAGGAGTCGAGATACGGCAAAAAGTCATAGGACCAAAGTTGTAGATCTCTTCATTCTAAGGGACGAAAGTGCAGTCCGTTTATTGATAACAATTGCCGTTTAGCCACAGGAGAGCTCGAAACGAAAGCCTGCACCGTCATTGAATTTGGCTTAATATTTCGAATTTTTTAGTGGATAAAATATTAAATATTTTAACTTTTTGCAATTTCTGCGTCGGTTACAGGCTAGGAGCTAGAACTTTGCCAAATATTCATTTTCTAGGGCACTGCATCACGGTATCCGCCATTTTGTTTGGGGGGAGGGGGGCAAAAATTTAAAATTTAAAATTTTTGGAAATTTTCCGTAGGTTACACGCTAATAGCTATCACCTTGCCAAATTTCAAGTTTCTAGCTCATGTCGAAGTGGGCAAACATTTATGTCAGTCAGTGAGCCTTGCGGCTTTATATATATAAGATAAGATAGAGCCAGGCAATGTGCACGCTGAATAGTGCAGGCTTTCGTTTGGAAATTTATTGCGAGCAAACGGTGCATCGTATCGCGGTACGGTTTGCGGCGTTAGGCGACCCTTTTAGTGGTCTATATTACTATCTTTGGCGCTTTCTCCTGCCCCGCATATTTATGCCATAGAAAGAGGTGAACCTTTCGATCCATGTCAAATTTCGCCCACTTTTCACAAATTGAAAAATAATTTTGCCAACTTGGCAGACAGCTACAGTCTTGAAACTTTGCAGGCAGGTTGACGATGAAACGACCTATAATTTTGGTTATTTGAGGTTTTGCCGTATCTCAACGGGTTTCGCCATAAATTGCTTAAGAATCATCAATTAGGCCGAAATTTCAATAGTGTTCCCACATGTACCCTCCGTTTTCCCATACTTGCAAGGCAGCTAGAATAACGAAAGTCGGTCTACATATGGCCAATGACGTTGCCAAGGAGTGTCCTGAATTTCGTTCATCTATCCATCTTATGAGTGTGTGAATCAGTAAAATCATTTATGGAAATTTAACAAAAATGACCAAAACCGGGAAAATGAAGCTCAATCTAAGGTAGAAGGAGTCGAGATACGGCAAAAAGTCATAGGACCAAAGTTGTAGATCTCTTCATTCTAAGGAACGAAAGTGCAGTCCGTTTATTGATAACAATTGCCGTTTAGCCACAGGAGAGCTCGAAACGAAATCCTGCACCGTCATTGAATTTGGCTTAATATTTCGAATTTTTTAGTGGATAAAATATTAAATATTTTAACTTTTTGCAATTTCTACGTCGGTTACAGGCTAGGAGCTAGAACTTTGCCAAATATTAATTTTCTAGGGCACTGCATCACGGTATCCGCCATTTTGTTTGGGGGGAGGGGGGCAAAAATTTAAAATTTAAAATTTTTGGAAATTTTCCGTAGGTTACACGCTAATAGCTATCACCTTGCCAAATTTCAAGTTTCTAGCTCATGTCGAAGTGGGCAAACATTTATGTCAGTCAGTGAGCCTTGCGGCTTTATATATATAAGATAAGATAGAGCCAGGCAATGTGCACGCTGAATAGTGCAGGCTTTCGTTTGGAAATTTATTGCGAGCAAACGGTGCATCGTATCGCGGTACGGTTTGCGGCGTTAGGCGACCCTTTTAGTGGTCCATATTACTATCTTTGGCGCTTTCTCCTGCCCCGCATATTTATGCCATAGAAAGAGGTGAACGTTTCGATCCATGTCAAATTTCGCCCACTTTTCACAAATTGAAAAATAATTTTGCCAACTTGGCAGACAGCTACAGTCTTGAAACTTTGCAGGCAGGTTGACGATGAAACGACCTATAATTTTGGTTATTTGAGGTTTTGCCGTATCTCAACGGGTTTCGCCATAAATTGCTTAAGAATCATCAATTAGGCCGAAATTTCAATAGTGTTCCCACATGTACCCTCCGTTTTCCCATACTTGAAAGGCAGCTAGAATAACGAAAGTCGGTCTACATATGGCCAATGACGTTGCCAAGGAGTGTCCTGAATTTCGTTCATCTATCCATCTTATGAGTGTGTGAATCAGTAAAATCATTTATGGAAATTTAACAAAAATGACCAAAACCGGGAAAATGAAGCTCAATCTAAGGTAGAAGGAGTCGAGATACGGCAAAAAGTCATAGGACCAAAGTTGTAGATCTCTTCATTCTAAGGAACGAAAGTGCAGTCCGTTTATTGATAACAATTGCCGTTTAGCCACAGGAGAGCTCGAAACGAAAGCCTGCACCGTCATTGAATTTGGCTTAATATTTCGAATTTTTTAGTGGATAAAATATTAAATATTTTAACTTTTTGCAATTTCTACGTCGGTTACAGGCTAGGAGCTAGAACTTTGCCAAATATTAATTTTCTAGGGCACTGCATCACGGTATCCGCCATTTTGTTTGGGGGGAGGGGGGCAAAAATTTAAAATTTAAAATTTTTGGAAATTTTCCGTAGGTTACACGCTAATAGCTATCACCTTGCCAAATTTCAAGTTTCTAGCTCATGTCGAAGTGGGCAAACATTTATGTCAGTCAGTGAGCCTTGCGGCTTTATATATATAAGATAAGATAGAGCCAGGCAATGTGCACGCTGAATATTGCAGGCTTTCGTTTGGAAATTTATTGCGAGCAAACGGTGCATCGTATCGCGGTACGGTTTGCGGCGTTAGGCGACCCTTTTAGTGGTCTATATTACTATCTTTGGCGCTTTCTCCTGCCCCGCATATTTATGCCATAGAAAGAGGTGAACGTTTCGATCCATGTCAAATTTCGCCCACATTTCACAAATTGAAAAATAATTTTGCCAACTTGGCAGACAGCTACAGTCTTGAAACTTTGCAGGCAGGTTGACGATGAAACGACCTATAATTTTGCTTATTTGAGGTTTTGCCGTATCTCAACGGGTTTCGCCATAAATTGCTTAAGAATCATAAATTAGGCCGAAATTTCAATAGTGTTTCCACATGTACCCTCCGTTTTCCCATACTTGCAAGGCAGCTAGAATAACGAAAGTCGGTCTACATATGGCCAATGACGTTGCCAAGGAGTGTCCTGAATTTCGTTCATCTATCCATCTTATGAGTGTGTGAATCAGTAAAATCATTTATGGAAATTTAACAAAAATGACCAAAACCGGGAAAATGAAGCTCAATCTAAGGTAGAAGGAGTCGAGATACGGCAAAAAGTCATAGGACCAAAGTTGTAGATCTCTTCATTCTAAGGGACGAAAGTGCAGTCCGTTTATTGATAACAATTGCCGTTTAGCCACAGGAGAGCTCGAAACGAAAGCCTGCACCGTCATTGAATTTGGCTTAATATTTCGAATTTTTTAGTGGATGAAATATTAAATATTTTAACTTTTTGCAATTTCTACGTCGGTTACAGGCTAGGAGCTAGAACTTTGCCAAATATTCATTTTCTAGGGCACTGCATCACGGTATCCGCCATTTTGTTTGGGGGGAGGGGGGCAAAAATTTAAAATTTAAAATTTTTGGAAATTTTCCGTAGGTTACACGCTAATAGCTATCACCTTGCCAAATTTCAAGTTTCTAGCTCATGTCGAAGTGGGCAAACATTTATGTCAGTCAGTGAGCCTTGCGGCTTTATATATATAAGATAAGATAAGATAGAGCCAGGCAATGTGCACGCTGAATAGTGCAGGCTTTCGTTTGGAAATTTATTGCGAGCAAACGGTTCATCGTATCGCGGTACGGTTTGCGGCGTTAGGCGACCCTTTTAGTGGTCTATATTACTATCTTTGGCGCTTTCTCCTGCCCCGCATATTTATGCCATAGAAAGAGGTGAACGTTTCGATCCATGTCAAATTTCGCCCACTTTTCACAAATTGAAAAATAATTTTGCCAACTTGGCAGACAGCTACAGTCTTGAAACTTTGCAGGCAGGTTGACGATGAAACGACCTATAATTTTGGTTATTTGAGGTTTTGCCGTATCTCAACGGGTTTCGCCATAAATTGCTTAAGAATCATCAATTAGGCCGAAATTTCAATAGTGTTCCCACATGTACCCTCCGTTTTCCCATACTTGCAAGGCAGCTAGAATAACGAAAGTCGGTCTACATATGGCCAATGACGTTGCCAAGGAGTGTCCTGAATTTCGTTCATCTATCCATCTTATGAGTGTGTGAATCAGTAAAATCATTTATGGAAATTTAACAAAAATGACCAAAACCGGGAAAATGAAGCTCAATCTAAGGTAGAAGGAGTCGAGATACGGCAAAAAGTCATAGGACCAAAGTTGTAGATCTCTTCATTCTAAGGGCCGAAAGTGCAGTCCGTTTATTGATAACAATTGCCGTTTAGCCACAGGAGAGCTCGAAACGAAAGCCTGCACCGTCATTGAATTTGGCTTAATATTTCGAATTTTTTAGTGGATGAAATATTAAATATTTTAACTTTTTGCAATTTCTACGTCGGTTACAGGCTAGGAGCTAGAACTTTGCCAAATATTCATTTTCTAGGGCACTGCATCACGGTATCCGCCATTTTGTTTGGGGGGAGGGGGGCAAAAATTTAAAATTTAAAATTTTTGGAAATTTTCCGTAGGTTACACGCTAATAGCTATCACCTTGCCAAATTTCAAGTTTCTAGCTCATGTCGAAGTGGGCAAACATTTATGTCAGTCAGTGAGCCTTGCGGCTTTATATATATAAGATAAGATAGAGCCAGGCAATGTGCACGCTGAATAGTGCAGGCTTTCGTTTGGAAATTTATTGCGAGCAAACGGTGCATCGTATCGCAGTACGGTTTGCGGCGTTAGGCGACCCTTTTAGTGGTCTATATTACTATCTTTGGCGCTTTCTCCTGCCCCGCATATTTATGCCATAGAAAGAGGTGAACGTTTCGATCCATGTCAAATTTCGCCCACTTTTCACAAATTGAAAAATAATTTTGCCAACTTGGCAGACAGCTACAGTCTTGAAACTTTGCAGGCAGGTTGACGATGAAACGACCTATAATTTTGGTTATTTGAGGTTTTGCCGTATCTCAACGGGTTTCGCCATAAATTGCTTAAGAATCATCAATTAGGCCGAAATTTCAATAGTGTTCCCACATGTACCCTCCGTTTTCCCATACTTGCAAGGCAGCTAGAATAACGAAAGTCGGTCTACATATGGCCAATGACGTTGCCAAGGAGTGTCCTGAATTTCGTTCATCTATCCATCTTATGAGTGTGTGAATCAGTAAAATCATTTATGGAAATTTAACAAAAATGACCAAAACCGGGAAAATGAAGCTCAATCTAAGGTAGAAGGAGTCGAGATACGGCAAAAAGTCATAGGACCAAAGTTGTAGATCTCTTCATTCTAAGGGACGGAAGTGCAGTCCGTTTATTGATAACAATTGCCGTTTAGCCACAGGAGAGCTCGAAACGAAAGCCTGCACCGTCATTGAATTTGGCTTAATATTTCGAATTTTTTAGTGGATAAAATATTAAATATTTTAACTTTTTGCAATTTCTACGTCGGTTACAGGCTAGGAGCTAGAACTTTGCCAAATATTAATTTTCTAGGGCACTGCATCACGGTATCCGCCATTTTGTTTGGGGGGAGGGGGGCAAAAATTTAAAATTTAAAATTTTTGGAAATTTTCCGTAGGTTACACGCTAATAGCTATCACCTTGCCAAATTTCAAGTTTCTAGCTCATGTCGAAGTGGGCAAACATTTATGTCAGTCAGTGAGCCTTGCGGCTTTATATATATAAGATAAGATAAGATAGAGCCAGGCAATGTGCACGCTGAATAGTGCAGGCTTTCGTTTGGAAATTTATTGCGAGCAAACGGTGCATCGTATCGCGGTACGGTTTGCGGCGTTAGGCGACCCTTTTAGTGGTCTATATTACTATCTTTGGCGCTTTCTCCTGCCCCGCATATTTATGCCATAGAAAGAGGTGAACGTTTCGATCCATGTCAAATTTCGCCCACTTTTCACAAATTGAAAAATAATTTTGCCAACTTGGCAGACAGCTACAGTCTTGAAACTTTGCAGGCAGGTTGACGATGAAACGACCTATAATTTTGGTTATTTGAGGTTTTGCCGTATCTCAACGGGTTTCGCCATAAATTGCTTAAGAATCATCAATTAGGCCGAAATTTCAATAGTGTTCCCACATGTACCCTCCGTTTTCCCATACTTGCAAGGCAGCTAGAATAACGAAAGTCGGTCTACATATGGCCAATGACGTTGCCAAGGAGTGTCCTGAATTTCGTTCATCTATCCATCTTATGAGTGTGTGAATCAGTAAAATCATTTATGGAAATTTAACAAAAATGACCAAAACCGGGAAAATGAAGCTCAATCTAAGGTAGAAGGAGTCGAGATACGGCAAAAAGTCATAGGACCAAAGTTGTAGATCTCTTCATTCTAAGGGACGAAAGTGCAGTCCGTTTATTGATAACAATTGCCGTTTAGCCACAGGAGAGCTCGAAACGAAAGCCTGCACCGTCATTGAATTTGGCTTAATATTTCGAATTTTTTAGTGGATGAAATATTAAATATTTTAACTTTTTGCAATTTCTACGTCGGTTACAGGCTAGGAGCTAGAACTTTGCCAAATATTCATTTTCTAGGGCACTGCATCACGGTATCCGCCATTTTGTTTGGGGGGAGGGGGGCAAAAATTTAAAATTTAAAATTTTTGGAAATTTTCCGTAGGTTACACGCTAATAGCTATCACCTTGCCAAATTTCAAGTTTCTAGCTCATGTCGAAGTGGGCAAACATTTATGTCAGTCAGTGAGCCTTGCGGCTTTATATATATAAGATAAGATAGAGCCAGGCAATGTGCACGCTGAATAGTGCAGGCTTTCGTTTGGAAATTTATTGCGAGCAAACGGTTCATCGTATCGCGGTACGGTTTGCGGCGTTAGGCGACCCTTTTAGTGGTCTATATTACTATCTTTGGCGCTTTCTCCTGCCCCGCATATTTATGCCATAGAAAGAGGTGAACGTTTCGATCCATGTCAAATTTCGCCCACTTTTCACAAATTGAAAAATAATTTTGCCAACTTGGCAGACAGCTACAGTCTTGAAACTTTGCAGGCAGGTTGACGATGAAACGACCTATAATTTTGGTTATTTGAGGTTTTGCCGTATCTCAACGGGTTTCGCCACAAATTGCTTAAGAATCATCAATTAGGCCGAAATTTCAATAGTGTTCCCACATGTACCCTCCGTTTTCCCATACTTGCAAGGCAGCTAGAATAACGAAAGTCGGTCTACATATGGCCAATGACGTTGCCAAGGAGTGTCCTGAATTTCGTTCATCTATCCATCTTATGAGTGTGTGAATCAGTAAAATCATTTATGGAAATTTAACAAAAATGACCAAAACCGGGAAAATGAAGCTCAATCTAAGGTAGAAGGAGTCGAGATACGGCAAAAAGTCATAGGACCAAAGTTGTAGATCTCTTCATTCTAAGGGACGAAAGTGCAGTCCGTTTATTGATAACAATTGCCGTTTAGCCACAGGAGAGCTCGAAACGAAAGCCTGCACCGTCATTGAATTTGGCTTAATATTTCGAATTTTTTAGTGGATGAAATATTAAATATTTTAACTTTTTGCAATTTCTACGTCGGTTACAGGCTAGGAGCTAGAACTTTGCCAAATATTCATTTTCTAGGGCACTGCATCACGGTATCCGCCATTTTGTTTGGGGGGAGGGGGGCAAAAATTTAAAATTTAAAATTTTTGGAAATTTTCCGTAGGTTACACGCTAATAGCTATCACCTTGCCAAATTTCAAGTTTCTAGCTCATGTCGAAGTGGGCAAACATTTATGTCAGTCAGTGAGCCTTGCGGCTTTATATATATAAGATAAGATAAGATAGAGCCAGGCAATGTGCACGCTGAATAGTGCAGGCTTTCGTTTGGAAATTTATTGCGAGCAAACGGTGCATCGTATCGCGGTACGGTTTGCGGCGTTAGGCGACCCTTTTAGTGGTCTATATTACTATCTTTGGCGCTTTCTCCTGCCCCGCATATTTATGCCATAGAAAGAGGTGAACGTTTCGATCCATGTCAAATTTCGCCCAATTTTCACAAATTGAAAAATAATTTTGCCAACTTGGCAGACAGCTACAGTCTTGAAACTTTGCAGGCAGGTTGACGATGAAACGACCTATAATTTTGGTTATTTGAGGTTTTGCCGTATCTCAACGGGTTTCGCCATAAATTGCTTAAGAATCATCAATTAGGCCGAAATTTCAATAGTGTTCCCACATGTACCCTCCGTTTTCCCATACTTGCAAGGCAGCTAGAATAACGAAAGTCGGTCTACATATGGCCAATGACGTTGCCAAGGAGTGTCCTGAATTTCGTTCATCTATCCATCTTATGAGTGTGTGAATCAGTAAAATCATTTATGGAAATTTAACAAAAATGACCAAAACCGGGAAAATGAAGCTCAATCTAAGGTAGAAGGAGTCGAGATACGGCAAAAAGTCATAGGACCAAAGTTGTAGATCTCTTCATTCATTCTAAGGGACGAAAGTGCAGTCCGTTTATTGATAACAATTGCCGTTTAGCCACAGGAGAGCTCGAAACGAAAGCCTGCACCGTCATTGAATTTGGCTTAATATTTCGAATTTTTTAGTGGATGAAATATTAAATATTTTAACTTTTTGCAATTTCTACGTCGGTTACAGGCTAGGAGCTAGAACTTTGCCAAATATTCATTTTCTAGGGCACTGCATCACGGTATCCGCCATTTTGTTTGGGGGGAGGGGGGCAAAAATTTAAAATTTAAAATTTTTGGAAATTTTCCGTAGGTTACACGCTAATAGCTATCACCTTGCCAAATTTCAAGTTTCTAGCTCATGTCGAAGTGGGCAAACATTTATGTCAGTCAGTGAGCCTTGCGGCTTTATATATATAAGATAAGATAAGATAGAGCCAGGCAATGTGCACGCTGAATAGTGCAGGCTTTCGTTTGGAAATTTATTGCGAGCAAACGGTGCATCGTATCGCAGTACGGTTTGCGGCGTTAGGCGACCCTTTTAGTGGTCTATATTACTATCTTTGGCGCTTTCTCCTGCCCCGCATATTTATGCCATAGAAAGAGGTGAACGTTTCGATCCATGTCAAATTTCGCCCACTTTTCACAAATTGAAAAATAATTTTGCCAACTTGGCAGACAGCTACAGTCTTGAAACTTTGCAGGCAGGTTGACGATGAAACGACCTATAATTTTGGTTATTTGAGGTTTTGCCGTATCTCAACGGGTTTCGCCATAAATTGCTTAAGAATCATCAATTAGGCCGAAATTTCAATAGTGTTCCCACATGTACCCTCCGTTTTCCCATACTTGCAAGGCAGCTAGAATAACGAAAGTCGGTCTACATATGGCCAATGACGTTGCCAAGGAGTGTCCTGAATTTCGTTCATCTATCCATCTTATGAGTGTGTGAATCAGTAAAATCATTTATGGAAATTTAACAAAAATGACCAAAACCGGGAAAATGAAGCTCAATCTAAGGTAGAAGGAGTCGAGATACGGCAAAAAGTCATAGGACCAAAGTTGTAGATCTCTTCATTCTAAGGGACGAAAGTGCAGTCCGTTTATTGATAACAATTGCCGTTTAGCCACAGGAGAGCTCGAAACGAAAGCCTGCACCGTCATTGAATTTGGCTTAATATTTCGAATTTTTTAGTGGATAAAATATTAAATATTTTAACTTTTTGCAATTTCTACGTCGGTTACAGGCTAGGAGCTAGAACTTTGCCAAATATTCATTTTCTAGGGCACTGCATCACGGTATCCGCCATTTTGTTTGGGGGGAGGGGGGCAAAAATTTAAAATTTAAAATTTTTGGAAATTTTCCGTAGGTTACACGCTAATAGCTATCACCTTGCCAAATTTCAAGTTTCTAGCTCATGTCGAAGTGGGCAAACATTTATGTCAGTCAGTGAGCCTTGCGGCTTTATATATATAAGATAAGATAGAGCCAGGCAATGTGCACGCTGAATAGTGCAGGCTTTCGTTTGGAAATTTATTGCGAGCAAACGGTGCATCGTATCGCGGTACGGTTTGCGGCGTTAGGCGACCCTTTTAGTGGTCTATATTACTATCTTTGGCGCTTTCTCCTGCCCCGCATATTTATGCCATAGAAAGAGGTGAACGTTTCGATCCATGTCAAATTTCGCCCACTTTTCACAAATTGAAAAATAATTTTGCCAACTTGGCAGACAGCTACAGTCTTGAAACTTTGCAGGCAGGTTGACGATGAAACGACCTATAATTTTGGTTATTTGAGGTTTTGCCGTATCTCAACGGGTTTCGCCATAAATTGCTTAAGAATCATCAATTAGGCCGAAATTTCAATAGTGTTCCCACATGTACCCTCCGTTTTCCCATACTTGCAAGGCAGCTAGAATAACGAAAGTCGGTCTACATATGGCCAATGACGTTGCCAAGGAGTGTCCTGAATTTCGTTCATCTATCCATCTTATGAGTGTGTGAATCAGTAAAATCATTTATGGAAATTTAACAAAAATGACCAAAACCGGGAAAATGAAGCTCAATCTAAGGTAGAAGGAGTCGAGATACGGCAAAAAGTCATAGGACCAAAGTTGTAGATCTCTTCATTCTAAGGGACGAAAGTGCAGTCCGTTTATTGATAACAATTGCCGTTTAGCCACAGGAGAGCTCGAAACGAAAGCCTGCACCGTCATTGAATTTGGCTTAATATTTCGAATTTTTTAGTGGATGAAATATTAAATATTTTAACTTTTTGCAATTTCTACGTCGGTTACAGGCTAGGAGCTAGAACTTTGCCAAATATTCATTTTCTAGGGCACTGCATCACGGTATCCGCCATTTTGTTTGGGGGGAGGGGGGCAAAAATTTAAAATTTAAAATTTTTGGAAATTTTCCGTAGGTTACACGCTAATAGCTATCACCTTGCCAAATTTCAAGTTTCTAGCTCATGTCGAAGTGGGCAAACATTTATGTCAGTCAGTGAGCCTTGCGGCTTTATATATATAAGATAAGATAGAGCCAGGCAATGTGCACGCTGAATAGTGCAGGCTTTCGTTTGGAAATTTATTGCGAGCAAACGGTTCATCGTATCGCGGTACGGTTTGCGGCGTTAGGCGACCCTTTTAGTGGTCTATATTACTATCTTTGGCGCTTTCTCCTGCCCCGCATATTTATGCCATAGAAAGAGGTGAACGTTTCGATCCATGTCAAATTTCGCCCACTTTTCACAAATTGAAAAATAATTTTGCCAACTTGGCAGACAGCTACAGTCTTGAAACTTTGCAGGCAGGTTGACGATGAAACGACCTATAATTTTGGTTATTTGAGGTTTTGCCGTATCTCAACGGGTTTCGCCATAAATTGCTTAAGAATCATCAATTAGGCCGAAATTTCAATAGTGTTCCCACATGTACCCTCCGTTTTCCCATACTTGCAAGGCAGCTAGAATAACGAAAGTCGGTCTACATATGGCCAATGACGTTGCCAAGGAGTGTCCTGAATTTCGTTCATCTATCCATCTTATGAGTGTGTGAATCAGTAAAATCATTTATGGAAATTTAACAAAAATGACCAAAACCGGGAAAATGAAGCTCAATCTAAGGTAGAAGGAGTCGAGATACGGCAAAAAGTCATAGGACCAAAGTTGTAGATCTCTTCATTCTAAGGGACGAAAGTGCAGTCCGTTTATTGATAACAATTGCCGTTTAGCCACAGGAGAGCTCGAAACGAAAGCCTGCACCGTCATTGAATTTGGCTTAATATTTCGAATTTTTTAGTGGATGAAATATTAAATATTTTAACTTTTTGCAATTTCTACGTCGGTTACAGGCTAGGAGCTAGAACTTTGCCAAATATTCATTTTCTAGGGCACTGCATCACGGTATCCGCCATTTTGTTTGGGGGGAGGGGGGCAAAAATTTAAAATTTAAAATTTTTGGAAATTTTCCGTAGGTTACACGCTAATAGCTATCACCTTGCCAAATTTCAAGTTTCTAGCTCATGTCGAAGTGGGCAAACATTTATGTCAGTCAGTGAGCCTTGCGGCTTTATATATATAAGATAAGATAAGATAGAGCCAGGCAATGTGCACGCTGAATAGTGCAGGCTTTCGTTTGGAAATTTATTGCGAGCAAACGGTGCATCGTATCGCGGTACGGTTTGCGGCGTTAGGCGACCCTTTTAGTGGTCTATATTACTATCTTTGGCGCTTTCTCCTGCCCCGCATATTTATGCCATAGAAAGAGGTGAACGTTTCGATCCATGTCAAATTTCGCCCAATTTTCACAAATTGAAAAATAATTTTGCCAACTTGGCAGACAGCTACAGTCTTGAAACTTTGCAGGCAGGTTGACGATGAAACGACCTATAATTTTGGTTATTTGAGGTTTTGCCGTATCTCAACGGGTTTCGCCATAAATTGCTTAAGAATCATCAATTAGGCCGAAATTTCAATAGTGTTCCCACATGTACCCTCCGTTTTCCCATACTTGCAAGGCAGCTAGAATAACGAAAGTCGGTCTACATATGGCCAATGACGTTGCCAAGGAGTGTCCTGAATTTCGTTCATCTATCCATCTTATGAGTGTGTGAATCAGTAAAATCATTTATGGAAATTTAACAAAAATGACCAAAACCGGGAAAATGAAGCTCAATCTAAGGTAGAAGGAGTCGAGATACGGCAAAAAGTCATAGGACCAAAGTTGTAGATCTCTTCATTCATTCTAAGGGACGAAAGTGCAGTCCGTTTATTGATAACAATTGCCGTTTAGCCACAGGAGAGCTCGAAACGAAAGCCTGCACCGTCATTGAATTTGGCTTAATATTTCGAATTTTTTAGTGGATGAAATATTAAATATTTTAACTTTTTGCAATTTCTACGTCGGTTACAGGCTAGGAGCTAGAACTTTGCCAAATATTCATTTTCTAGGGCACTGCATCACGGTATCCGCCATTTTGTTTGGGGGGAGGGGGGCAAAAATTTAAAATTTAAAATTTTTGGAAATTTTCCGTAGGTTACACGCTAATAGCTATCACCTTGCCAAATTTCAAGTTTCTAGCTCATGTCGAAGTGGGCAAACATTTATGTCAGTCAGTGAGCCTTGCGGCTTTATATATATAAGATAAGATAAGATAGAGCCAGGCAATGTGCACGCTGAATAGTGCAGGCTTTCGTTTGGAAATTTATTGCGAGCAAACGGTGCATCGTATCGCAGTACGGTTTGCGGCGTTAGGCGACCCTTTTAGTGGTCTATATTACTATCTTTGGCGCTTTCTCCTGCCCCGCATATTTATGCCATAGAAAGAGGTGAACGTTTCGATCCATGTCAAATTTCGCCCACTTTTCACAAATTGAAAAATAATTTTGCCAACTTGGCAGACAGCTACAGTCTTGAAACTTTGCAGGCAGGTTGACGATGAAACGACCTATAATTTTGGTTATTTGAGGTTTTGCCGTATCTCAACGGGTTTCGCCATAAATTGCTTAAGAATCATCAATTAGGCCGAAATTTCAATAGTGTTCCCACATGTACCCTCCGTTTTCCCATACTTGCAAGGCAGCTAGAATAACGAAAGTCGGTCTACATATGGCCAATGACGTTGCCAAGGAGTGTCCTGAATTTCGTTCATCTATCCATCTTATGAGTGTGTGAATCAGTAAAATCATTTATGGAAATTTAACAAAAATGACCAAAACCGGGAAAATGAAGCTCAATCTAAGGTAGAAGGAGTCGAGATACGGCAAAAAGTCATAGGACCAAAGTTGTAGATCTCTTCATTCTAAGGGACGAAAGTGCAGTCCGTTTATTGATAACAATTGCCGTTTAGCCACAGGAGAGCTCGAAACGAAAGCCTGCACCGTCATTGAATTTGGCTTAATATTTCGAATTTTTTAGTGGATAAAATATTAAATATTTTAACTTTTTGCAATTTCTACGTCGGTTACAGGCTAGGAGCTAGAACTTTGCCAAATATTCATTTTCTAGGGCACTGCATCACGGTATCCGCCATTTTGTTTGGGGGGAGGGGGGCAAAAATTTAAAATTTAAAATTTTTGGAAATTTTCCGTAGGTTACACGCTAATAGCTATCACCTTGCCAAATTTCAAGTTTCTAGCTCATGTCGAAGTGGGCAAACATTTATGTCAGTCAGTGAGCCTTGCGGCTTTATATATATAAGATAAGATAAGATAGAGCCAGGCAATGTGCACGCTGAATAGTGCAGGCTTTCGTTTGGAAATTTATTGCGAGCAAACGGTGCATCGTATCGCGGTACGGTTTGCGGCGTTAGGCGACCCTTTTAGTGGTCTATATTACTATCTTTGGCGCTTTCTCCTGCCCCGCATATTTATGCCATAGAAAGAGGTGAACGTTTCGATCCATGTCAAATTTCGCCCACTTTTCACAAATTGAAAAATAATTTTGCCAACTTGGCAGACAGCTACAGTCTTGAAACTTTGCAGGCAGGTTGACGATGAAACGACCTATAATTTTGGTTATTTGAGGTTTTGCCGTATCTCAACGGGTTTCGCCATAAATTGCTTAAGAATCATCAATTAGGCCGAAATTTCAATAGTGTTCCCACATGTACCCTCCGTTTTCCCATACTTGCAAGGCAGCTAGAATAACGAAAGTCGGTCTACATATGGCCAATGACGTTGCCAAGGAGTGTCCTGAATTTCGTTCATCTATCCATCTTATGAGTGTGTGAATCAGTAAAATCATTTATGGAAATTTAACAAAAATGACCAAAACCGGGAAAATGAAGCTCAATCTAAGGTAGAAGGAGTCGAGATACGGCAAAAAGTCATAGGACCAAAGTTGTAGATCTCTTCATTCTAAGGAACGAAAGTGCAGTCCGTTTATTGATAACAATTGCCGTTTAGCCACAGGAGAGCTCGAAACGAAATCCTGCACCGTCATTGAATTTGGCTTAATATTTCGAATTTTTTAGTGGATAAAATATTAAATATTTTAACTTTTTGCAATTTCTACGTCGGTTACAGGCTAGGAGCTAGAACTTTGCCAAATATTCATTTTCTAGGGCACTGCATCACGGTATCCGCCATTTTGTTTGGGGGGAGGGGGGCAAAAATTTAAAATTTAAAATTTTTGGAAATTTTCCGTAGGTTACACGCTAATAGCTATCACCTTGCCAAATTTCAAGTTTCTAGCTCATGTCGAAGTGGGCAAACATTTATGTCAGTCAGTGAGCCTTGCGGCTTTATATATATAAGATAAGATAGAGCCAGGCAATGTGCACGCTGAATATTGCAGGCTTTCGTTTGGAAATTTATTGCGAGCAAACGGTGCATCGTATCGCGGTACGGTTTGCGGCGTTAGGCGACCCTTTTAGTGGTCTATATTACTATCTTTGGCGCTTTCTCCTGCCCCGCATATTTATGCCATAGAAAGAGGTGAACGTTTCGATCCATGTCAAATTTCGCCCACATTTCACAAATTGAAAAATAATTTTGCCAACTTGCCAGACAGCTACAGTCTTGAAACTTTGCAGGCAGGTTGACGATGAAACGACCTATAATTTTGCTTATTTGAGGTTTTGCCGTATCTCAACGGGTTTCGCCATAAATTGCTTAAGAATCATAAATTAGGCCGAAATTTCAATAGTGTTTCCACATGTACCCTCCGTTTTCCCATACTTGCAAGGCAGCTAGAATAACGAAAGTCGGTCTACATATGGCCAATGACGTTGCCAAGGAGTGTCCTGAATTTCGTTCATCTATCCATCTTATGAGTGTGTGAATCAGTAAAATCATTTATGGAAATTTAACAAAAATGACCAAAACCGGGAAAATGAAGCTCAATCTAAGGTAGAAGGAGTCGAGATACGGCAAAAAGTCATAGGACCAAAGTTGTAGATCTCTTCATTCTAAGGGCCGAAAGTGCAGTCCGTTTATTGATAACAATTGCCGTTTAGCCACAGGAGAGCTCGAAACGAAAGCCTGCACCGTCATTGAATTTGGCTTAATATTTCGAATTTTTTAGTGGATGAAATATTAAATATTTTAACTTTTTGCAATTTCTACGTCGGTTACAGGCTAGGAGCTAGAACTTTGCCAAATATTCATTTTCTAGGGCACTGCATCACGGTATCCGCCATTTTGTTTGGGGGGAGGGGGGCAAAAATTTAAAATTTAAAATTTTTGGAAATTTTCCGTAGGTTACACGCTAATAGCTATCACCTTGCCAAATTTCAAGTTTCTAGCTCATGTCGAAGTGGGCAAACATTTATGTCAGTCAGTGAGCCTTGCGGCTTTATATATATAAGATAAGATAAGATAGAGCCAGGCAATGTGCACGCTGAATAGTGCAGGCTTTCGTTTGGAAATTTATTGCGAGCAAACGGTGCATCGTATCGCGGTACGGTTTGCGGCGTTAGGCGACCCTTTTAGTGGTCTATATTACTATCTTTGGCGCTTTCTCCTGCCCCGCATATTTATGCCATAGAAAGAGGTGAACGTTTCGATCCATGTCAAATTTCGCCCAATTTTCACAAATTGAAAAATAATTTTGCCAACTTGGCAGACAGCTACAGTCTTGAAACTTTGCAGGCAGGTTGACGATGAAACGACCTATAATTTTGGTTATTTGAGGTTTTGCCGTATCTCAACGGGTTTCGCCATAAATTGCTTAAGAATCATCAATTAGGCCGAAATTTCAATAGTGTTCCCACATGTACCCTCCGTTTTCCCATACTTGCAAGGCAGCTAGAATAACGAAAGTCGGTCTACATATGGCCAATGACGTTGCCAAGGAGTGTCCTGAATTTCGTTCATCTATCCATCTTATGAGTGTGTGAATCAGTAAAATCATTTATGGAAATTTAACAAAAATGACCAAAACCGGGAAAATGAAGCTCAATCTAAGGTAGAAGGAGTCGAGATACGGCAAAAAGTCATAGGACCAAAGTTGTAGATCTCTTCATTCTAAGGGACGAAAGTGCAGTCCGTTTATTGATAACAATTGCCGTTTAGCCACAGGAGAGCTCGAAACGAAAGCCTGCACCGTCATTGAATTTGGCTTAATATTTCGAATTTTTTAGTGGATGAAATATTAAATATTTTAACTTTTTGCAATTTCTACGTCGGTTACAGGCTAGGAGCTAGAACTTTGCCAAATATTCATTTTCTAGGGCACTGCATCACGGTATCCGCCATTTTGTTTGGGGGGAGGGGGGCAAAAATTTAAAATTTAAAATTTTTGGAAATTTTCCGTAGGTTACACGCTAATAGCTATCACCTTGCCAAATTTCAAGTTTCTAGCTCATGTCGAAGTGGGCAAACATTTATGTCAGTCAGTGAGCCTTGCGGCTTTATATATATAAGATAAGATAAGATAGAGCCAGGCAATGTGCACGCTGAATAGTGCAGGCTTTCGTTTGGAAATTTATTGCGAGCAAACGGTTCATCGTATCGCGGTACGGTTTGCGGCGTTAGGCGACCCTTTTAGTGGTCTATATTACTATCTTTGGCGCTTTCTCCTGCCCCGCATATTTATGCCATAGAAAGAGGTGAACGTTTCGATCCATGTCAAATTTCGCCCACTTTTCACAAATTGAAAAATAATTTTGCCAACTTGGCAGACAGCTACAGTCTTGAAACTTTGCAGGCAGGTTGACGATGAAACGACCTATAATTTTGGTTATTTGAGGTTTTGCCGTATCTCAACGGGTTTCGCCATAAATTGCTTAAGAATCATCAATTAGGCCGAAATTTCAATAGTGTTCCCACATGTACCCTCCGTTTTCCCATACTTGCAAGGCAGCTAGAATAACGAAAGTCGGTCTACA
The DNA here is from genome assembly GCF_040414725.1 of Anabrus simplex. Classification (NCBI taxonomy): domain Eukaryota; kingdom Metazoa; phylum Arthropoda; class Insecta; order Orthoptera; family Tettigoniidae; genus Anabrus; species Anabrus simplex. The sequence goes on from NC_090268.1 coordinate 38,619,657, forward strand.
TATGGCCAATGACGTTGCCAAGGAGTGTCCTGAATTTCGTTCATCTATCCATCTTATGAGTGTGTGAATCAGTAAAATCATTTATGGAAATTTAACAAAAATGACCAAAACCGGGAAAATGAAGCTCAATCTAAGGTAGAAGGAGTCGAGATACGGCAAAAAGTCATAGGACCAAAGTTGTAGATCTCTTCATTCTAAGGGACGAAAGTGCAGTCCGTTTATTGATAACAATTGCCGTTTAGCCACAGGAGAGCTCGAAACGAAAGCCTGCACCGTCATTGAATTTGGCTTAATATTTCGAATTTTTTAGTGGATGAAATATTAAATATTTTAACTTTTTGCAATTTCTACGTCGGTTACAGGCTAGGAGCTAGAACTTTGCCAAATATTCATTTTCTAGGGCACTGCATCACGGTATCCGCCATTTTGTTTGGGGGGAGGGGGGCAAAAATTTAAAATTTAAAATTTTTGGAAATTTTCCGTAGGTTACACGCTAATAGCTATCACCTTGCCAAATTTCAAGTTTCTAGCTCATGTCGAAGTGGGCAAACATTTATGTCAGTCAGTGAGCCTTGCGGCTTTATATATATAAGATAAGATAAGATAGAGCCAGGCAATGTGCACGCTGAATAGTGCAGGCTTTCGTTTGGAAATTTATTGCGAGCAAACGGTGCATCGTATCGCGGTACGGTTTGCGGCGTTAGGCGACCCTTTTAGTGGTCTATATTACTATCTTTGGCGCTTTCTCCTGCCCCGCATATTTATGCCATAGAAAGAGGTGAACGTTTCGATCCATGTCAAATTTCGCCCAATTTTCACAAATTGAAAAATAATTTTGCCAACTTGGCAGACAGCTACAGTCTTGAAACTTTGCAGGCAGGTTGACGATGAAACGACCTATAATTTTGGTTATTTGAGGTTTTGCCGTATCTCAACGGGTTTCGCCATAAATTGCTTAAGAATCATCAATTAGGCCGAAATTTCAATAGTGTTCCCACATGTACCCTCCGTTTTCCCATACTTGCAAGGCAGCTAGAATAACGAAAGTCGGTCTACATATGGCCAATGACGTTGCCAAGGAGTGTCCTGAATTTCGTTCATCTATCCATCTTATGAGTGTGTGAATCAGTAAAATCATTTATGGAAATTTAACAAAAATGACCAAAACCGGGAAAATGAAGCTCAATCTAAGGTAGAAGGAGTCGAGATACGGCAAAAAGTCATAGGACCAAAGTTGTAGATCTCTTCATTCTAAGGGACGAAAGTGCAGTCCGTTTATTGATAACAATTGCCGTTTAGCCACAGGAGAGCTCGAAACGAAAGCCTGCACCGTCATTGAATTTGGCTTAATATTTCGAATTTTTTAGTGGATGAAATATTAAATATTTTAACTTTTTGCAATTTCTACGTCGGTTACAGGCTAGGAGCTAGAACTTTGCCAAATATTCATTTTCTAGGGCACTGCATCACGGTATCCGCCATTTTGTTTGGGGGGAGGGGGGCAAAAATTTAAAATTTAAAATTTTTGGAAATTTTCCGTAGGTTACACGCTAATAGCTATCACCTTGCCAAATTTCAAGTTTCTAGCTCATGTCGAAGTGGGCAAACATTTATGTCAGTCAGTGAGCCTTGCGGCTTTATATATATAAGATAAGATAAGATAGAGCCAGGCAATGTGCACGCTGAATAGTGCAGGCTTTCGTTTGGAAATTTATTGCGAGCAAACGGTGCATCGTATCGCAGTACGGTTTGCGGCGTTAGGCGACCCTTTTAGTGGTCTATATTACTATCTTTGGCGCTTTCTCCTGCCCCGCATATTTATGCCATAGAAAGAGGTGAACGTTTCGATCCATGTCAAATTTCGCCCACTTTTCACAAATTGAAAAATAATTTTGCCAACTTGGCAGACAGCTACAGTCTTGAAACTTTGCAGGCAGGTTGACGATGAAACGACCTATAATTTTGGTTATTTGAGGTTTTGCCGTATCTCAACGGGTTTCGCCATAAATTGCTTAAGAATCATCAATTAGGCCGAAATTTCAATAGTGTTCCCACATGTACCCTCCGTTTTCCCATACTTGCAAGGCAGCTAGAATAACGAAAGTCGGTCTACATATGGCCAATGACGTTGCCAAGGAGTGTCCTGAATTTCGTTCATCTATCCATCTTATGAGTGTGTGAATCAGTAAAATCATTTATGGAAATTTAACAAAAATGACCAAAACCGGGAAAATGAAGCTCAATCTAAGGTAGAAGGAGTCGAGATACGGCAAAAAGTCATAGGACCAAAGTTGTAGATCTCTTCATTCTAAGGGACGAAAGTGCAGTCCGTTTATTGATAACAATTGCCGTTTAGCCACAGGAGAGCTCGAAACGAAAGCCTGCACCGTCATTGAATTTGGCTTAATATTTCGAATTTTTTAGTGGATAAAATATTAAATATTTTAACTTTTTGCAATTTCTACGTCGGTTACAGGCTAGGAGCTAGAACTTTGCCAAATATTCATTTTCTAGGGCACTGCATCACGGTATCCGCCATTTTGTTTGGGGGGAGGGGGGCAAAAATTTAAAATTTAAAATTTTTGGAAATTTTCCGTAGGTTACACGCTAATAGCTATCACCTTGCCAAATTTCAAGTTTCTAGCTCATGTCGAAGTGGGCAAACATTTATGTCAGTCAGTGAGCCTTGCGGCTTTATATATATAAGATAAGATAGAGCCAGGCAATGTGCACGCTGAATAGTGCAGGCTTTCGTTTGGAAATTTATTGCGAGCAAACGGTGCATCGTATCGCGGTACGGTTTGCGGCGTTAGGCGACCCTTTTAGTGGTCTATATTACTATCTTTGGCGCTTTCTCCTGCCCCGCATATTTATGCCATAGAAAGAGGTGAACGTTTCGATCCATGTCAAATTTCGCCCACTTTTCACAAATTGAAAAATAATTTTGCCAACTTGGCAGACAGCTACAGTCTTGAAACTTTGCAGGCAGGTTGACGATGAAACGACCTATAATTTTGGTTATTTGAGGTTTTGCCGTATCTCAACGGGTTTCGCCATAAATTGCTTAAGAATCATCAATTAGGCCGAAATTTCAATAGTGTTCCCACATGTACCCTCCGTTTTCCCATACTTGCAAGGCAGCTAGAATAACGAAAGTCGGTCTACATATGGCCAATGACGTTGCCAAGGAGTGTCCTGAATTTCGTTCATCTATCCATCTTATGAGTGTGTGAATCAGTAAAATCATTTATGGAAATTTAACAAAAATGACCAAAACCGGGAAAATGAAGCTCAATCTAAGGTAGAAGGAGTCGAGATACGGCAAAAAGTCATAGGACCAAAGTTGTAGATCTCTTCATTCTAAGGAACGAAAGTGCAGTCCGTTTATTGATAACAATTGCCGTTTAGCCACAGGAGAGCTCGAAACGAAATCCTGCACCGTCATTGAATTTGGCTTAATATTTCGAATTTTTTAGTGGATAAAATATTAAATATTTTAACTTTTTGCAATTTCTACGTCGGTTACAGGCTAGGAGCTAGAACTTTGCCAAATATTCATTTTCTAGGGCACTGCATCACGGTATCCGCCATTTTGTTTGGGGGGAGGGGGGCAAAAATTTAAAATTTAAAATTTTTGGAAATTTTCCGTAGGTTACACGCTAATAGCTATCACCTTGCCAAATTTCAAGTTTCTAGCTCATGTCGAAGTGGGCAAACATTTATGTCAGTCAGTGAGCCTTGCGGCTTTATATATATAAGAAGATAAGATAAGATAGAGCCAGGCAATGTGCACGCTGAATAGTGCAGGCTTTCGTTTGGAAATTTATTGCGAGCAAACGGTGCATCGTATCGCGGTACGGTTTGCGGCGTTAGGCGACCCTTTTAGTGGTCTATATTACTATCTTTGGCGCTTTCTCCTGCCCCGCATATTTATGCCATAGAAAGAGGTGAACGTTTCGATCCATGTCAAATTTCGCCCAATTTTCACAAATTGAAAAATAATTTTGCCAACTTGGCAGACAGCTACAGTCTTGAAACTTTGCAGGCAGGTTGACGATGAAACGACCTATAATTTTGGTTATTTGAGGTTTTGCCGTATCTCAACGGGTTTCGCCATAAATTGCTTAAGAATCATCAATTAGGCCGAAATTTCAATAGTGTTCCCACATGTACCCTCCGTTTTCCCATACTTGCAAGGCAGCTAGAATAACGAAAGTCGGTCTACATATGGCCAATGACGTTGCCAAGGAGTGTCCTGAATTTCGTTCATCTATCCATCTTATGAGTGTGTGAATCAGTAAAATCATTTATGGAAATTTAACAAAAATGACCAAAACCGGGAAAATGAAGCTCAATCTAAGGTAGAAGGAGTCGAGATACGGCAAAAAGTCATAGGACCAAAGTTGTAGATCTCTTCATTCTAAGGGACGAAAGTGCAGTCCGTTTATTGATAACAATTGCCGTTTAGCCACAGGAGAGCTCGAAACGAAAGCCTGCACCGTCATTGAATTTGGCTTAATATTTCGAATTTTTTAGTGGATGAAATATTAAATATTTTAACTTTTTGCAATTTCTACGTCGGTTACAGGCTAGGAGCTAGAACTTTGCCAAATATTCATTTTCTAGGGCACTGCATCACGGTATCCGCCATTTTGTTTGGGGGGAGGGGGGCAAAAATTTAAAATTTAAAATTTTTGGAAATTTTCCGTAGGTTACACGCTAATAGCTATCACCTTGCCAAATTTCAAGTTTCTAGCTCATGTCGAAGTGGGCAAACATTTATGTCAGTCAGTGAGCCTTGCGGCTTTATATATATAAGATAAGATAAGATAGAGCCAGGCAATGTGCACGCTGAATAGTGCAGGCTTTCGTTTGGAAATTTATTGCGAGCAAACGGTGCATCGTATCGCAGTACGGTTTGCGGCGTTAGGCGACCCTTTTAGTGGTCTATATTACTATCTTTGGCGCTTTCTCCTGCCCCGCATATTTATGCCATAGAAAGAGGTGAACGTTTCGATCCATGTCAAATTTCGCCCACTTTTCACAAATTGAAAAATAATTTTGCCAACTTGGCAGACAGCTACAGTCTTGAAACTTTGCAGGCAGGTTGACGATGAAACGACCTATAATTTTGGTTATTTGAGGTTTTGCCGTATCTCAACGGGTTTCGCCATAAATTGCTTAAGAATCATCAATTAGGCCGAAATTTCAATAGTGTTCCCACATGTACCCTCCGTTTTCCCATACTTGCAAGGCAGCTAGAATAACGAAAGTCGGTCTACATATGGCCAATGACGTTGCCAAGGAGTGTCCTGAATTTCGTTCATCTATCCATCTTATGAGTGTGTGAATCAGTAAAATCATTTATGGAAATTTAACAAAAATGACCAAAACCGGGAAAATGAAGCTCAATCTAAGGTAGAAGGAGTCGAGATACGGCAAAAAGTCATAGGACCAAAGTTGTAGATCTCTTCATTCTAAGGGACGAAAGTGCAGTCCGTTTATTGATAACAATTGCCGTTTAGCCACAGGAGAGCTCGAAACGAAAGCCTGCACCGTCATTGAATTTGGCTTAATATTTCGAATTTTTTAGTGGATAAAATATTAAATATTTTAACTTTTTGCAATTTCTACGTCGGTTACAGGCTAGGAGCTAGAACTTTGCCAAATATTCATTTTCTAGGGCACTGCATCACGGTATCCGCCATTTTGTTTGGGGGGAGGGGGGCAAAAATTTAAAATTTAAAATTTTTGGAAATTTTCCGTAGGTTACACGCTAATAGCTATCACCTTGCCAAATTTCAAGTTTCTAGCTCATGTCGAAGTGGGCAAACATTTATGTCAGTCAGTGAGCCTTGCGGCTTTATATATATAAGATAAGATAGAGCCAGGCAATGTGCACGCTGAATAGTGCAGGCTTTCGTTTGGAAATTTATTGCGAGCAAACGGTGCATCGTATCGCGGTACGGTTTGCGGCGTTAGGCGACCCTTTTAGTGGTCTATATTACTATCTTTGGCGCTTTCTCCTGCCCCGCATATTTATGCCATAGAAAGAGGTGAACGTTTCGATCCATGTCAAATTTCGCCCACTTTTCACAAATTGAAAAATAATTTTGCCAACTTGGCAGACAGCTACAGTCTTGAAACTTTGCAGGCAGGTTGACGATGAAACGACCTATAATTTTGGTTATTTGAGGTTTTGCCGTATCTCAACGGGTTTCGCCATAAATTGCTTAAGAATCATCAATTAGGCCGAAATTTCAATAGTGTTCCCACATGTACCCTCCGTTTTCCCATACTTGCAAGGCAGCTAGAATAACGAAAGTCGGTCTACATATGGCCAATGACGTTGCCAAGGAGTGTCCTGAATTTCGTTCATCTATCCATCTTATGAGTGTGTGAATCAGTAAAATCATTTATGGAAATTTAACAAAAATGACCAAAACCGGGAAAATGAAGCTCAATCTAAGGTAGAAGGAGTCGAGATACGGCAAAAAGTCATAGGACCAAAGTTGTAGATCTCTTCATTCTAAGGGACGAAAGTGCAGTCCGTTTATTGATAACAATTGCCGTTTAGCCACAGGAGAGCTCGAAACGAAAGCCTGCACCGTCATTGAATTTGGCTTAATATTTCGAATTTTTTAGTGGATAAAATATTAAATATTTTAACTTTTTGCAATTTCTACGTCGGTTACAGGCTAGGAGCTAGAACTTTGCCAAATATTCATTTTCTAGGGCACTGCATCACGGTATCCGCCATTTTGTTTGGGGGGAGGGGGGCAAAAATTTAAAATTTAAAATTTTTGGAAATTTTCCGTAGGTTACACGCTAATAGCTATCACCTTGCCAAATTTCAAGTTTCTAGCTCATGTCGAAGTGGGCAAACATTTATGTCAGTCAGTGAGCCTTGCGGCTTTATATATATAAGATAAGATAGAGCCAGGCAATGTGCACGCTGAATAGTGCAGGCTTTCGTTTGGAAATTTATTGCGAGCAAACGGTGCATCGTATCGCGGTACGGTTTGCGGCGTTAGGCGACCCTTTTAGTGGTCTATATTACTATCTTTGGCGCTTTCTCCTGCCCCGCATATTTATGCCATAGAAAGAGGTGAACGTTTCGATCCATGTCAAATTTCGCCCACTTTTCACAAATTGAAAAATAATTTTGCCAACTTGGCAGACAGCTACAGTCTTGAAACTTTGCAGGCAGGTTGACGATGAAACGACCTATAATTTTGGTTATTTGAGGTTTTGCCGTATCTCAACGGGTTTCGCCATAAATTGCTTAAGAATCATCAATTAGGCCGAAATTTCAATAGTGTTCCCACATGTACCCTCCGTTTTCCCATACTTGCAAGGCAGCTAGAATAACGAAAGTCGGTCTACATATGGCCAATGACGTTGCCAAGGAGTGTCCTGAATTTCGTTCATCTATCCATCTTATGAGTGTGTGAATCAGTAAAATCATTTATGGAAATTTAACAAAAATGACCAAAACCGGGAAAATGAAGCTCAATCTAAGGTAGAAGGAGTCGAGATACGGCAAAAAGTCATAGGACCAAAGTTGTAGATCTCTTCATTCTAAGGAACGAAAGTGCAGTCCGTTTATTGATAACAATTGCCGTTTAGCCACAGGAGAGCTCGAAACGAAATCCTGCACCGTCATTGAATTTGGCTTAATATTTCGAATTTTTTAGTGGATAAAATATTAAATATTTTAACTTTTTGCAATTTCTACGTCGGTTACAGGCTAGGAGCTAGAACTTTGCCAAATATTAATTTTCTAGGGCACTGCATCACGGTATCCGCCATTTTGTTTGGGGGGAGGGGGGCAAAAATTTAAAATTTAAAATTTTTGGAAATTTTCCGTAGGTTACACGCTAATAGCTATCACCTTGCCAAATTTCAAGTTTCTAGCTCATGTCGAAGTGGGCAAACATTTATGTCAGTCAGTGAGCCTTGCGGCTTTATATATATAAGATGTGCTAATACAGGCGAAATCGAATTTGTCGTACAAGGACGAGACAAAGCTCATTTTAAGCCCCGTAACGCAAAGAACAAAACTCGGTGAGCCCTACGGGCCCGAAAACCCCGTTTTAAGGGCCTAAAACCAATCATTATGGAGATATTGGCACGACACTAGCCCTGCTCTAGAAATCGGATAAAGAAATGAACTGCCGTAACCATGGCAACGTCAGCTCCAACATTCTTACAGCAGCCAGATTATCTACAATATATCACAAAAACCTAACATGTTACAGACATGAAAATTGGTATTTGGAATCTCCTTTAAAAATAAAAGAACACACATTTTTGTTTTCAGAAAATCCATTTAAGGGGTGAGGGTGGGGGTTGAAAAGAAGTGAGGAAGGAGTTGAATTCTTTATATGATACATATATCTCAGAAAATAAAGGTTATAGACGTTAAAAGTGGTACTTGGAATCTCTTTTAAAAAATGAACGCACTTTAAAAAAATCCACTTAAGAGGGTGAAATAATTAAAAATCGGGTGAATTTTTAAAACTAGTATCTTCTCCTTCTACCACTTTTTTCCCACACCTGTGTGATCGCGGGTGCGAACTGTGTAGCACATATGGATTTGACCCTGTTTTGCGGCTGGATGCCCTTCCTGACGCCAAACCCGTGCGTGCGTGCGTGCGTGTGTGTGTAGGAATGTAATTACTAGAGCCGGGAAGTTAGGCAAAATACCTTTTTTATCTGACTGGATACATTGAAGAATCAGACAGAGAAATTTGTTTTCTTGCATTTAGGAAGTGTAGAGGCAATTTTTAATTTGCCTTTTTTGCCTATTTTGGCGTCCGTTGCCTATTTTAAGATTTAAAGCCTTTTTTGCCTTTTTTCATCGTTGTGCATTTTTTTCCTGCGATTTACACATTTTAAAAAGCACATAATGAATTTCCGTAGATCGAAGACAAACAAACAAAAAAAGGGTTGCATAAATTAAATTATATATTGCCGTCACAAATATCTATTTAGAAATCGTTTATTTGTTTTCAGGCATTCGAAAGCTTATTTTCTCAACCCATTCATTTAACCTCTGTAAATAGCAGGACCTTCATTAGTGAAAGGATTGCACAAGCATAATGAAAACCAGGAAAGAGAGAGGATGAGGGAAGTACGTCTCTTCTCCTTCCTCACACCCCTTATGTTGTGACAATTCGTAATTACCTGGTATTCCCGATTTTGAAATGATAAGATAATGCAGAGGAAAGAAGGAAATCACTTCTATCTAACAGGTCTGCCGCCCACACACCCGCACTCCGGCGCACACACTCACTCATACCTTACACACACTCTGCTACCGTAGACACGCACACGCACATACGCACACACATACATACGCACACACGCACGCATACACACACCAACAGGTCCGTGAATACTTACCAACTTACCTCACGAGACGAGGCCGTGGACGGGCTGGAACAGACTAAAACAGTCTGGAGCTGGACTCGAACCAAATTAAACTAAAGGGAGGAGCGGGAGACGGAAAGAACCCAGAACCCTTCCCGATAAATGAAAGAACGGGGTGAAAATACATGGGGGTTTATTAATGAAAATAAAGTGAAAGAGATCAAACAAACAAAAATAATAAAATCAAGCTTGAAATATTACTCACGGAGATATGCGTAGAAACTTATCATATAGGTTATTCATCCAATCATATCAAGAGGCAGATTGAAAAGACATCAAACATGGCCACACAAGCTTCTTTCAATCACAAACTTGTAACATACGATTTACTTCCTCCACATAATTTCATACACGCGACGTATGACACATTCGTCCGCGCAATGAATTAATATCAGTGGACATACATCGAAAGAACTTACACGCACATCAAAATAAAACATACACGTTACATCTCACACATCTCCAAGTATATGGACCAGCATCCCAGAGAAGAGATCCATCACGCAACAATCCCCCGTTTAAAAAAGACACAGCATCCCAGAAAGGAAATCAAAGAATAAAAATGGCTGCCATAGTTACGAGGCGAGTAAACAATGCTAACAATGAAAGGAAGACTCATTCAAATGAAAGCAACAAACGTAAATATATAATTAGGCCAGCAAAGAGCCTGGGGAATGAAAATAAGAAAATGTAAATAATACTTTTAAAAAAATAACACTGTAAGAAAAGGAGAATGCTGTTAATCAGGCAGGCATACAGCACAACCACACGTACACACACACCATAGAGACCCAAAAGAAATGTATACGGGTAGAATCAGTTTTGTCCAGACACATAACGAACACAGAGAGATCCGCATAGCAAGACAAGGGCTTTCATGGACTCATGAGCTCAATACAAGACGCGTAAAATAACAAAGGATTGCCGCATCAAGGGCAAGGCATATCCCCACATAATTCACAGTAGCTTCATCGTAACCATCACGCTTGCAACGTATTCATATCGCCTCACCACGGACGAACATGAATACCAGTCATAGCGTCAAACACAACGTCACGCATCAAGAGCTCGGCCATGAGAGAATCGACGAATAAAAATAAATGGCAATAGGTCTCGAACTTCAGATCACATACACGCCAAACACACACACCACTGACTAAAACCATCCTCCATCCTTACGGGTTTAAGTCACACAAAAATCAGAACACACAAGATCAGAGAAAACTAGCAATAAGACAAAATGCAGCATTAACGGTTAAATGTACATAACTAATACGCCCACGCAACCATAGCAAGCCAAAAAGTTACCTTAATAGACGGGCGTTGCTCAGAGCATTAGGTAGTCACAAAATAGCGACCGAGATAAAGAGTCGGGCATTCAAGTGGATAAATATACTGCAGGAAAAGTAAACGGCACAGGTCAAAGATCTCGTATCTCAAAAGGTACATTGTTGTCTCGACCGCCATGTCGGCTACAACCGTCCTGCGAACTAGTTTCAAAGAAGGCGGACACGAGACTGACGAAGAGGGCACTTCGGCTGATGGCCGGAAGCGCACTCTGTCAAGGAGAAAACGAGTCATACGTCACGTCCAGGGAATAAATCGACCGAAAGGTCGATTGCAGTCAAAGAATGTATGACATACAGAGAAGTGCGCCACCAAGGGAAACTTGGTGCGGCACACAGGTCAAACATAAAAGAAGCTGTTAGTCTACTGTTGAACTTGTTAAAGGCACCTCGGTGTTCGCGCTGACTTACTTATCATGCCGAAATTTTCATCGTTGCGTGGTAAATTACATGGCTATGTTCGCGAATTCGGTTCGGATACACTTTCCACTGATGGAGCTATACTATTTTGCAAAATCTGTGAAAACTCTGTTAATCACAAAAAAAGTACTTTGTAACTCAACATTTCGCAACAATGAAACATAAGTCTAGGTTAAATATTGTTGGCCCTAATATCAGTTTAATATCAACAGTAGTTACAACATCCAGCAGGCAATCTCAAGCTTTCCCTGGATCCATGTTAAGCTTTCTTGGATTCCGGAATTCCGTTCTGGAAACGGGAAAATCAATCCCTCAGGACGTTTCTGCAGAAATACACTAAAGAAGAAGTTCCGTCAGAATCCACATTAAGAAAAACGTATTTGAATATCTCCTTTGAAGAGACCCTGCAGAGGATTCGAAGCAGAGTTGAAGAAAAGAAGATCTGGATCTCCATTGATGAAACTACGGATGCAATGGGACGTTACATGGCCAACGTCATCATTGGAACTATGGAAGCAAAGCAAACTGACCTATCATCAGTATTTCTTTTGACGACAGAAGAGATGGAGAGAGCAAATGGTTCCACAGTGGCACAGTTGTTCACAAATTCATTAATGTTATTCTGGCTGGATGGAATACGGCATGATGATGTCCTACTTTTTGTCACAGATGCGGCACCTTACATGGAGAAAAAAAACAGCTACAGCCTTGAAAGTTCTCTTTCCTAAAATGCTCCACCTCACATATCTAGCACGTGTCACTGCACAGAATTGCTGAAGGGATAAGAAGTTTGTATCCTCACGTGGATAAGTTAGTTTCGGATACCAAGAAAACCTTCCTAAAATTACGCTCCCAAATCCGGGTTTTCAAGGACGTGGTACCAGAGCTCCCTTTACCTCATCAGCCAGTTCTCAGCAGATGGGGAACCTGGATCTCAGCAGTCATACATTACAGCAACAATTTGGACAAGATACGTGAGGTACTTCATGCCGTATCAGAAGACGAAGTTGCTTCAATTCTCGAGGTAAAAGAGTTGTTGGACCATGAAGAGCTCAGCAGTGATCTGACATTTATAACAGCACATTGTAGTGTGACACCAGAAGCAATCTTGAAGTTGGAGAAAGGAGACGATTCGCTGGTATCGTCTATGGCGATCTTCGAAGATGCAGTAAATCAACTGCTGCAAGCACCAGGAGAAAAAGGAAGCCGTGTTAGTGAAAAGTGAAAACGTGTTCTGAGTGGTAATGTGGACATTGAAAAAATGAAGAACATTCGTGATGTTCTGAAAGGTGAAAATTCTGTTTTAACTGCCATGTGTCGTTCCGAAATAGCTTGTTTCAAATTTGCGCCAATCACTTCAGTGGAAGTAGAACGTTCCTTTTCCATGATGAAAAACATTCTTTCTGAGGAAGCGTTTGTCTAGGACAGTTGATACTTTGAAAAAGCACCTTGTTGTTGCTTGTGACCAAGGAGAGTAAGACTAAGTACGCTAATTATGTGATAAATTAATAATGAAGAAATGAATGAGTATTTAGAATGTATATTTTCATTAATGATGAGTAAGATTACTCTTTGCTTTCACTCGTAATAAATGCCTATTTTAATTACAGTAGTGCCTATTTTCAGTATTTCAAGTGCCTTTTTGCATGCCTATTTTAACCAAAAATAAATGCCTAACTTCCTGGCTCTAGTAATTACTATTGCGCGTTCCTGTTGTGTTTGGCAATGTGGTGTGTTGAGTGAATATGAAGAGGATAGTGGTGGGAGAAACACAAACAACCTGTCCCCGAGCCAGATGAATTAATCACACGCGATTAAAATCTCCGACCCAGCCCGGAATCGAACCCGGAACCCTGTGAATAGAAGGCCTCAACGATGATCACTGAGTCAAGGAGTGAGGCAGTTTTTAAAATGAGAATATCTACAGTATATCTGAAACATGTTACAGACGTGAAGATCTGTATTTGTAATACCCTTTAAAATTAAAGAAACACGTACTTTTGGTTTTCGGAAAATCAACTTAAGCTGAATATCGAAAATAAGTGAAGAAAGAGTTGAATTCTCTTTATGAGGATACTTATATCTCAAAAACTAAGATGTTACAGACGTGAAAATCGGTATTTGGAGTCTCCTCCAGAAATAAAGAAACTCCTTTTTTCTCGACTTAAAAGAGGACCGTTTCTCACATGTAGAGTCCCATGTCGCATGTTCCAGATTTAACTCTGCCAGTAGCCTGGTCATCTTAGACCCAAAAGGCAAAGCCACAAACGTGGTTTACAAAGAGGTTCTGGGGTAAATGAAATGCAATTTTTGGTGAGTTTTTATACTTTAGGGTTTTTCAGATAATATCTTAGTGCAGCACCGAGGAACAATTAATTTTTAACAACTTACCAAATCCTCGCGAGCGAAGCCGTGGGTAACAGCTAGTCTCGCTTAAGGTGGTCACCTGTCAATTTCGGACTTTAACCATATATTTACTGGCTGAAGAAAGCTACACTGAAAATTACAGATTTTGAACAAACCTTGTAAGATACTTAGCAATACAAGAATTTGAACCTAACAAATATTTACCAAAGGATGTTGATAACACAAAATTGAGTAGGCCATCCCAGGAAATGGAACAGACACCAGACTTATCTTAAATCCAGACGGTCATTACCCTCATGTTCTGATCCGGCAGTCAATGAATGTTACCTGATACGAAGGCAAACAAAAGTAAGCTTTAGTGGCCTTTCTGGTTATCACTTCCTCTCAAACTCACTAGTAATCTACTGAGACCTGCCTCAATCTTGCCTACAACAATTACACATAGTCAACCCTCAGTTTAGTTAACAAGTGATATGGAACAGAGTAAGCGTTGCTTCATCTTAAAAAAAGAATGCAGTCACTTGCACTGTATTTCTAATAAATTTGATAAGGGAAAGCGTGAAAACTGCAGTACTATTTGTTACCGTGGTTTGGTGGATCAGCAGAGGTGAAAGAAGGTCCCGGGGTGAATGGGTCTAACTACCAAATCAAAGTTAATTTAAAACTTTAACAAAGGTTATATTTTCTGAGTTTTAACAATTAATAACAACAAAAATCTAACAACTTTTGACTAGGTTAAGAAACAAGACTAGGAAGGATTCAAGATTTCAGAACTATAACACTTTTGGGCTACAAGCCCCTAGTTTTACAAGTTTGAGCTCCTAGCTCAGCATTACCAAACAATGATTTGTTCAAAGGGCAGAAATCCCCTAAAACATGGAGCACCAGCTCCGTAATTTACAAATGTCAAGCCTCCTAGGGGCACTTTTACAACACTAGAAAAGAGCTGACACGCTCTCAGTTTTTCAAGCCTATTCAAGGCAATATCAGACCTTACAATAACTTGCCATCAAGGCACAATTTACAAAAATGAAACAGGGGTATCTCGTACCCAACCTACAGGGCCTTCGTGTAAAAGAAATAACAGTTAAATAAATGGCCCAAGCCCAAAATGAAAGTAGGCGAATACTTGCACTCCTCTATGCAGCTTCTTAAAACCTAACAGGCACTAGGTCGATGAAACAGGGGCTATTCCCAAACTATGGAGGTGACCCGTCTAAGAAAGAAATGTAAAACATTCAGGAAGGGAAGAAAATCAGTTACCAAAACGTAGTCACCTCAAAACCAAAACGAAAGGGAGCTCGAGAGAGTAAATTACTCTCTATCCCCGAATTACAGTTACAGATTTTAAAAGTTTTTACATAAGTCGGCAGAACTTACATTTTTAGAGAAAAAGGTTACATATTAAAGTTTCGGACCTTTCCCGCGGGTTAAACTGCTGAGCTAGCAAGAAATAAGATGTTAAACGGCTATTACCTTGCTGAAGACCTGCTGCCTGATGAAAGAGGCGCCACCCGCCTCCTGCTTCACATCCACACACTTAGATAGACGTTGATCAAATGGCCAGGAGACGTGAAAATCAGCAGTTTATATACCCTCGGGTAAAGTTCGAGACCTTTCATGAATAAAACAGCCACACCCACTTAATTTTATTGGGTCGCTTAAAGTTACACATCAAATTGAAGAAGAAACCTGTGATTGGTAGGAAATTAATTACAGAAATTCTTGATTGGTTAAAATCAAAACAGGCGGAAAGACAGGATAAATATTGCCAACCCAAAAATGAATGAACGAAATTTAGTTCTGAAAAACTTATGAAAACAACATTTCTTTTGAAAGGTTCTTTCACTTCGCACCAGGGTGCATGATCATAGTTTTTGTAGTGACCTCTATGAGAGAATGTCCAAACTTCTTGCTGAATGGAAAACAAAACAAGTAGAATTTCACACAGTTCAGGAAACTTCACAAAAAAAAAAAAATACTGTAGTGACATCTTCTGAGAAAATTTACAAGTTGGTCCAGTTTTAAGTTCCGAGTTCCTCCTGTAGAGGAGGTTTTATTGGCGCAAGAATTAAAAGTGCGGCGTAGAGGTGTACCTACCGGTACACTATTAATACGTATATCTAACACATTAACATGAATTTGGTGTACAAGAATGGGGGATACAAGTTGACACTGAATTAATAATAAATCAGCCTGAGTGCTCAGTCTATAAAGGCGCTGGCGTTCTAAGTCTAAGTTGACGGTTTCAGTTCCGGCTCAGATGGTATATGAAGGTGCTCAAATACGCCAGCCTAGTGTCTATACTTTTACTGGCATGTAAATGAACTACCATGTAAAGTACCAGCACCTCGGAGTTCCCAAAACCGTAAACGTATTTAGTGGTACGTGGTAATAATAATTAAACAAGGTTGCTAGCAGACGGATTTTATAGCTGAGGACATCGTCACCGACTTTTAATCAAGGCGATCGTAGTTTTAATCCCGACCATTGCACGTAGGATATTTTTCTGAAAAGTCGCGTTTGGTTTCGATTCCCCGCAAGGGTCCCGAGCATATGATCGTGATATTCATGATATCGGCAGTCACGTAAAGTGGTGGTGCTGATTATTGTCTTAAGAGGAAGTACAACTAGGCAACCATTCTCTATACAACACTAATCAGAGGAGAAAAAATGAAAGGGATCCGACACTTCGAAAAATGAAGATATCGGCCAAAAGAAAGATAAGGGCCACAAAGGGCGTCAAAATTAGTGCTCTGATTCCGTCGGGGTCGAAAAGGAACAAGATTTGACCAAGGGAGGTCGGATAAGATAGATGAAAGTGAGGAGCCTGGCATAAGTAAGTTTAAGAAATGGCAGGACTCAGCCAAGGGCCTCTTAGGACAGGCAGGGGATACCGTGGGTGTTACTCTACCGCTCTCACCCACAGGGGGAAGTCACATAAAGCACAAGCTTACTTGCTATTGGGTTATTGAGCATCTTGGCCACGTGGTACGGTAGAACCCATGACTACTGACCAATTAGATACATGATGAGTGTTCGAGTCTCACATTCCACACCTTTAATATTGCCGAGCCTACAGAATAGCACAATGAAGAAGAAGATCCCGACAGCGCCTTCAAGATCACAATCAAGCTTGTGTGTGAATATCCCATCCCTTGTACAATTAACACAGAATCTGCGACAAGAGTCTCTAATAAGAAGTATTTAAGGCAACTAATTTAATCGCCTTCAAATGTAAGACGAGTCCTTCGGGTTGGCCACAGATTACTTCTTATCCTTCAATTCTTTCCACTTCGTTTCTTTCCACTGGGACTCATCATTTCCATTGCGAAGTTTTCTTTTTATCAGTCCACAGAAAGCAATATTGTGGAGACCCCCCACTTCATCTCGACATGTGCTACACTCACCCTAGATGTTCATTTAGCAGGATTTGTGCACCCTCAGTCTCTCCCCTGTCCAGAATGAGTCATCGTTAGTCAATAACATCCTCGACCCTATTGAGACGTCTTAGTTACCTTCACTACTAACCAAGGTGGGAAAGTGCGAATGTTCTTAGCATGTTATAGTCGAAATTTTAATATAGGAGACTTTGTATAAATCCAGGTATCTTACAAGCAAAAGGATAAGGTTCTGTTGTTGAGTGCTGTGAAGAACTCTGAATATATTGGGCATCAGATAACGAAAGTTCTACATACCGAAACAATCTAATAATCTGCGTTGTGATTAATCCCCGAATATTCGTACAATAATAACTTGATCGCTGATCAATCTCCTGTAAATCGCATTGTTAAAATGTTCGAGAAACGGTTGTGTGTGAAGTTCTATGACAATGCGTTGTAATTGTTGTGCTATTCCACATAAAACCGAAATGTTTAAGCTATTGTTAGTACATTTCTGAGCGAATCTATTGTAATTATGATTCGCTGCATGAAATGGAGTTTTTGTGTAAATTTCGTACGAATTTCTATAGGATTGCTTTTAATAATTATTACGATATACAACTTTTAGGTAATCTTAATTGTGACGCATTTTTTAGTTTTCTTCGTTAGTTATCGCGAAATTTCTTGTTTAATTTAATTCATTAAAATATTTTGATGTGGATAAGTTAACATTTGTTGTATTTTTATTACGTAATTAATGTAATTTCTCTGTTATACTACTGAAAGCAGGAATTTCCATCAGGGTATCTTCCAAGTGCAATGCATTTATTATTCCTTACATACACATACCTTAGTACAAGCACCATAGGAAAAGAGATTGCAACGAAATAATAATAATAATAATAATAATACATATTTGCCTCTCAATCTCTATGGATAAACTGTATACAAGTAGCAACAAATTTGATTAATTTTACGCAATTTTTACCTACCGACCTTGACATGAAAGTGAAAGATATTCTATACACAGATTTTCAAAAGGCATTCGATAAAGTGGATAACGATATTTTAATAATGAAGTTATCGACGTAACTTTTTCTGGATCACTACTGAACTAATGCTGTCTTATCTCAAGAACATATCAAGCCGTAGAATATAAAATGCACCTATCCCGTAAGTTTACCCCCTATATCCGGAGTTCCGCAGGGATCGAATTTGGAGCCATTATTATTTCTATTATTCTTGAACGACCTCTTGAAAATAGTAAATACCTCCAAATGTTCTTTTTTGCCGACGAAATCAGTAAAAAGTAATTAGGAATTCGAAAATCTTCAAAATGGACTTGACCGAACTAAGTAAAGTGGACCAAAGACAATAACATCTCTCTCAATATTAATACATATAAGACAATTAGTTTCACCCGACGAAAATCTAGCATCAACTATCAATACGTAGTCGAGGGAAAAGTGAAGTATGTGACCTAAGAGTTACATTTACCTACAACCTAAACTTTAAAACTAATGGAGAATATATTATCAACAAAGCTCACAAATGTATGCGAAGCAAATAATATGCCTCGATTATATGAAACCCGTATACTGTGGAGTATGTTACCCTCATAATATTTGCTCTCGTAACATCAATACTAGAATATGCCTCGATTATATGGAACGCGTACACTGTAAAGTATGTCGATCTAATTTACAAAAGTTAAAAGGAGAGTTCTCAAATACGTTTATTACGAGAGGTATCATTATTATCCCTATTACGAATCGTATGCCCAATTCATAGTCCTCACTTTACGACAGAACTCAGGTAGAGACATATTTATTTTCGGCTGGTAGGCTATTCCAAACTCGAGCAGACCGCCAGTAAAATCCTGGAAGGAGTGTAAGGTATGCTGTTGTTCCTGCGAAACAGGTTCGGAGAGACGTAATTTGCCCCTTTTGTGCAGAGTCGTAAGATAACTGGAAGCGGAGAATAGGGGCAGTTCAATTAGGTTCGCTAGGGATATTCGTAGGAATGTAGTATATTTGTCTGCATAGATATTGCATGGATGTTAATTGTTTCGTAACTTTCAAACCTAATTCGTTCATCAGTCATTCTGCTCGTCTTCGAGCACTTTCCATCTTGCTAAACCTGTTATGAGTGGTGGGGTGACAGGCAGGACGATCGTACACTAGTACTGACCTTGCGAATGAAATGTAAGCAGTTTGCAAGGCTCGACTTCTAGATCCTTGCAGATGTTAACCTATACGACCAAAATCTAGCAAATGAACGACACTTTTCCCTTTTTGTTCACGAACAAACCTGGTTATTAATTTGATTTCAACGTTTCAACATCGTGGACGTATTTGAGTAGACCTATTATTCTCATTAATTTATTCTAAATCTTTGTAAACTAGGTGTTGACATTTTAATCTTCTCTAAATCTGTATAGCTGCTTAACTAAGCAGTGAGGAGGCAGAGAGGAAAAATCTCCCTCTCGCTCTGTATATATATATATATGTATGTGTGTGTGTGTGTGTGTGTGTGTGTGTGTGTGTTCTGCCAACGTTTGACAATGTTTTGCCAGT
This sequence comes from Anabrus simplex, assembly GCF_040414725.1. NCBI lineage: Eukaryota > Metazoa > Arthropoda > Insecta > Orthoptera > Tettigoniidae > Anabrus > Anabrus simplex. The sequence goes on from NC_090268.1 coordinate 38,639,184, forward strand.
GGATTGAACAGTTCAAAAGGGGTCACACGAGCGTGAAGGTTAAGGAAAGATCCGGGCGTCCATCTACAGTGGTAATTGATGCCAATATTGAACATTGTTCCCGTATTGTGCTGAAAGTCTTCTATGAATTTCCGCTCCTGGTACGCCCTCAAACCACAAATAACGGATTCGTTGATGCGAACAGCGAGTGGCGCGGTCATCTTTACGTGCATCAGCGCAAGCTGTACTGATCTGATAACGCTGAAACCTACGGCACACGTAGACAAAGGTGGCATCTAGCGGCTGGTGAGCACAAAACGCCATAAAGCCAATCTAAAGACGATTAGAGCAAAATTTCATATACTTACTGAGTTGCCCTCGTAAAACATCGAAGTAAATTTAATGGTATCACCAAATTTCTTCTCTCCTCTTAATCACTTAGAAATATTAAATAGATTTTGGTTTTCAGTTAAGCTGGATCTAGTATTAAAGGATTTTGTACGTTAAGCCTGCTTAGATAATTAAAACACACAGTGTTTTGTGAATTATGGACTTCGTTAAGATGTGCATATGAGTGAACACTGGAAACACTAACATTTTTATGGTTTCTAACACTCAGCAAACAATACTGATCAATAGCAACTAATGTGATAGCATTTGAGCACGTGAAAACAGTTTTCAGTGAAGAAACAACTTTGCACGAAGGAAACAAATGTTGTGCCCTCATTATTATAATTTATTAGCATCCCCCTGTGGGTGGGAGTGGGAGAATAACACCCACGGTTACCCCCTGTCGTAAGAGGCGACTGAAAGGGACCCCAAGGTCTCTTAACTTTGGAGTGTGGGTTGGTGACCACAGGGCCCTTAGCTGAGTCCAGGCATTTCTTCCAGTTATTTGTGGCAGGCTCGTCAATTTTATTTATTATATTCGATCTCCCTTACTCAACTCTTGTTGAGACTTTCATTTTCACGCCCTTCGTGGCCCTTCTCTTTGTTTGACCGATAACTTCATTTTTCGAAGTATCCTATGGCTCTGCTATTTCTTTCCTCACTCTCAGCTCTCCGTTGTAATAATAATAATAATAATAATAATAATAATAATAATAATAATAATAATAATAATAATAATAATAATAATAATAATTCTACCGCTTTCTCCCACACTTGAGGGGTCGTGGGTGAGAACTGTGTGCACATATGGATTTGACCCTGCTTTACGGCCGGATGCCCTTATCGACGCCAACCCTATGTGCCCCTTTCTGTGGTGGTTGGTAGGGTGGTGCGTTGTCTGAATATGGAGAGGAGAATGTTGGAACAAACAGTCACCCATTCTCCAAGTTACAGGAATTAATCAGATGCGATTAAAAACCCGACGCGGTCGGGAATCGAACCCGGGGCCCCCTGAACCGAAGGCCTCAACGCTAACCATTCATCCAAGGAGTCGGACTTTCTTAAGACACTTATTCACTTCAACATTTACCGGACTGAGCGGCTCAGACGGTTGAGGCACTGGACTTCTGACCCTACTTGGCAGGTTCGATCCTGTCTCAGTTCGGTGGTATTTGAAGGTGCTCAAATATGTCAGCCTCGTGTCGGTAGATTATTGAAATTTCAGTAGTGTTCACGCAACATTAACACCATGGTTACCGCTTGCATCGCCAATATCTACGCGCGGTATACTGTCCTATGTTTATTTCTCGTAGATGACTCACAGATGACGTGATCGAGCGAAGCACAACGCTACCAACCACTCTACTTAGGAACTAGACCATCAGTGAGCAAAGGGGTCTGGGGGTGTAAGCCTCCAGGTTAGAGCCGGGAAGCGGCCTTAGGCCTCTAGTCACCTGAAGAACCACCATTGGTCTGCACTGGATAGGCTAGGGCCTGGACAAGACCGCGCTTGTTTACTTCGTGGCTTGGCTACGCTATGTACTTCTAATCACTAATGCAATGACGTAACCATTTTACGACAGCCAATAAATAGCAATTGGCATAGCCATTCCAGCAATGGAAAATGGCGTGCGCTACTCTTCGTTAGGTTATAACAGTATATGTTCTGTTTGGAGTCGGTTGGTGGGTCCCTCGCCTTGGCAATGGACACATCTCTTCTCTGAAAGGAATTGCACGTAAGTTTTGCATGCTTTATTCTACACCACCTCCTTACAAAACTTGCGTGAACACGGCTGAACTTTTACCAGTAGATTTACTGGTATGTTAAAAGAAACTCCTGTGCCCTACACGAAGTGGAATGAGAAAGAGTAAAATACTTTCGGTACCTAGTTATCACCTTACACACTACCGTACTATCCTTCAAAATACATGTTTGCGAGAGAATAACTGCTGATATGTAAGGAATATATAGTGCAATGGACCTACTAAAACTCTCTCCGTCAGCAATAATGGAACTATTCAGGGCAAAAATAATGCCAATAGTTATGAACGGCATTGGGCTAATAGAACTCACAGCAATAGACTCAGTCAAAGCAAAATATTTAAAGCTAACCTTGAGCATATTAAAATCAGCACCTTCACGGTTAGCCTGCGAGTTAGCAAAGGAAACCTTCTTTATAGAGGACATAAAAAGTAAAATGCCACTACTATGCACACCACAGACGACAGAATACATCCGACTTAGGGAGGAAAAAAGGAGCCGAAATTTTTGAAGAATTCCACGCATTGGATGCCATGATAGATAGAAGTTGGATGGATCCGAACCAGGAATTACGCCTAGCTGTACACGGATTCCACCATAAATTCTGTAAAAATCCATACTTCCATCAACCGAACGAAAAATGTGTGTGCAAATTATGCCAAAGAATCTTTGAAAGTTATTACCTCGTCAAGTGCAAAAATCGTACAAAGTCCTTGAATGAACAGAGTAACGATCAGTAGTCTTGTTCTTCTTCTTCTTCTTCTTCCACTTTTCGCACACCTGTGGGGTCGCGGGTGCCAAACGCGTTGCACATATGGATTTGGCCCTGTTGTACGGCCAGATGCCCTTCCAGACGTCAACCCTATATGGAGGGATGTAATCACTATTGCGTGTTTCTGTGGTGGTTGGTAGTGTAGTGTGTTGTGTGAATATGAAGAGGAAAGTGTTCGAACAAACAAAAACAAACAAAAATCCCAGAGCCAGAAGAATTAATCAGAGGCGATTAAAATCCCCGACCCGGCCTGGAATCGAACCCGCAACCCTCTGAACCGAAGGTCTCAACGCTGACCATTCAGCCAATGAGTCGGACAGTAAGGATCAGTAGTGAACCTCATGTATGGCTATTCAGCAGCAATAAGAGTACTATTATTAAAGAACTCCTGTAGGACAGAATTCCGACACATCGGCGTCTCGAAAACCGTAAAAATAATTAACACAGTAGCATTTTTTACTTAAACTTCAGTATTCACCTCGTGCATAGCAACAATAACAATACTTAAAATTCAACATCATAGCCAACGTCCAGTGTTTTGAGGCTACAGAAACTCGATACTGCATCCCGATGGGATTGTGAACCTAAGTCTGCAACATCGTAAGGTTCTGTTGAATTCAGCTCCGCGTTCTTCGTTTTACTTCACCCGACGAAGGCTTCCATCGGCGAGGAAGAGTTTTAAGAACAATCTTATTAAAGTTGTATCCGATATCAAGCCTGTTTCATTAAATAATACATCTCTCCTTTATTAACACCCAGTGTTTCAAAAAGAAATTTAGTTCATAGAGACCTATGCTAAGTGCAGCTTGATGGAACAGCAAGATACTCCGTATATTACCGACTTCATTAGTGTGGAACACGCCACAATTTCCATATTTTAACGAGCATCAAAGTGTATCTCTCGTATTATACCTCATATTTTTAGAGTTCTTCCTATTCAGTAGCCTGTCTCTTTCGTAATACCAAATTTTAACAACGTTCTTCCCTTTATGTCAGTTACTTCTGTGATCATTGAAGTTACTCTGGCCCAGTTTGAGTTCTGGTGGTGCTAGTGGTGGTGCTTGTTTTTTTCCTGGTGTGAAAATGGGAAACCACGGAAAACCATTTTCAGGGCAGCCGACGGTGGGGTTCGAACCTACTATCTCCCTCTTGTTGTTTTAAGGGGGGTGCAGGGTGACCCAAAAGTCTATTAGTATTTGACAAGGCAATACTTCACTGAATATTGGAGGTAGGGAGGTAATAAATGACACACATGACTGGCATGACATGGGGTTTTATTGACACCAAAATAAAGTAAATAAAGCTTCACTAACAGTCCCTTTTTTTGTAAAGTCAACATGCCGCGATTGCAAGCGCATCTGACGGCCTCTCTTACTTACTTACTTTGCAAGTTTTCATTCCCCACCCTGATGGGGTGGGGCGGGCCACCTAGAGGGTGTCGCCCTCTCTCTGGCCAGGAGAGATGACGGGGTTGAGAAGGAGTGAAAAAGAGGGAGATGGGGAAAAGGTGGTTTGAATAAGTAAAGGGGATGGGATAAAGGAAGTGTAGGTTCTCTAGCGCTTTATTGACAGATTTACATTTGGTGTGCTTTATTGACAGAGATACATACATACATACATACATACATACATACATACATACATACATACAGAGCTTTATGGATGTTTATGAGAGTTACATGAGCGATTTTACAACCAGGTTGCGTATGGTGGTGTGAAGAAAGGGACGGGTTTCGTGAGGTGGAGGGAGGATGTGAAGTGCTAGGATGTGATACAGGGATGAGAAATTTACCAGGGAGGTGAGTAGGAGACTTAAGAGGTTAGATGGAGGAGGGGGTAGTGGGAAGATTGCAGTTGGGGGTGGTGGATAGTTGCTGGGTGAAGATGGTGGAAAGCGGAAGTGTGGACTGGGAGGTTGCTGAGGGGGTGCAGGCCGGGGGCGTGTGCGGTGGCTGGGTGATTTATGTTGGTTAGGAGTTGGGGGCGGAGAGCGGGACGGTTGTATCCTGAGATGTCGGCCGTTGAGGTATATCCCTTGGGTGACGAGGCGCCGGACGTCTTCGGGCGTTGGTAGTTGCAGGCGTACTAAATATGTAGGGCCATCATCGTTGTGGATCAGAATGGCTTTCTTCACCGGGATTCCTGGTTTTTGGAGTTCTTGGAGCATTGCTGTTGGTGGTAGGTTAGGTTCCACGCCACAGGCAACACAGCTGTATAGGTTGTTCTGGCTGGGCGGTGAAGTTAGCGGTCGTACATTATCTGGTGTTGGTGGTTGTGTATTGTCTGCTTGAATTGCTATTGCTTCATTTGGCGGCGTTGTTACTTCTTCCCGCTGGCCGTGAGCGTGGGAGGGTGGGGGTGGTATGCCATTATGGGAGAGGGGTGGGTAGTAGCTCTGGTGGTGGTAAGGGTGTTGGAGGTAAAATGAGAGGAGGTGGAAGTAGTAGTGGTGACGGTGGTGGTGGTGGTGTTCTGGGAGGTGTAAGGAGAGGGCGGCTTCTGTTAGTGTGATGTGCCAGCAGTGCGGGTAGCTGTGGCGGCGGCGTATTCCTGCATTAGCCCGTCGAGTAATTTCCCTGGGGTATCTTGTACTCGATGTAGTTGTCCTTGGATATATACCCCATTGTCTAGAGCGTTGTAGACGTCCTCTAGCACTAGATAATATAATAGTACTTCTCTTGTGGCTTTGTCGATTTGATAAAGTCTAGCGGCGGCGTAGACGCCTGTGGGGCGAAGTTCCGTAAGGATGTCATCTGTTGGAATTGCTGGGTCAATATCGTGTGCAATGCAAGTATAGTACATTATGGGGAGGGGGCCGACTTCCTCTTGGTGTCTGGCCAATTTTGCTTTTTTCGGTCGGCTGGGCGCGTAATTAGAGGTGTGGCGCCACCCGGCCGAAGAAAAATGTTTGTGGATGTTTTTAGGGCTATTCAGTCCACTTTCAGAGTTTGGAGATCTTCCTTTTAGTGGAATAGGTCCCCCCCCCCGGCCTCTCTCACGACAGCTCCTTTTATACCGTACACAGGTCTCATGCGGCATCACTAATGTGTTGCTGTCCAGCGCCATCTGTTGGCCTGTTTTTCACTCGTACGGCCATTTGTACTTGACCCGTTGCTGTCCAGTGCCATCTGTTGGACATTTGTGTACTTTACCTCCAATATCCGTGAAGTATTGGTTCGTCAAATGTTAACCGACTTATGGGTCACTCTGTGTATCTATGCAACCATGCTTTCGTATCACTCATTGGAAAAGAAAACTGGGAAGGTCGAAGGGTGAGAAGTCGATAAAATAGAAAGAAGTGCGTGAATACGAAAGGTTCCCTAGGTCTCGCAAACATAATAGCGCCGGCGTCGGAACACAAACATGTCTAACCACTCGAGCTTGGATAGGAATGATGAAAGTCAGGAGGAGGCTGGCATAAGAAATTGGAAGCAATGTCAGACAGGTAGGGGTCCTCTCCTTGCCAACTTAGATCAGCTGGGTTTTACCTTCTACTCGCCTCTTACGCCATTCGAGGATACTGTGGATGGAATTTACGTGTCTGTCCATAGGGAACTGGGGGTTTTGACTGATAACCCTTAAAGACGCCAGATAATTTCTGAGGTGACAGTTCTAGGCTGGCATGAAAATTTCACACTTGGATCCACAGGGATTAAAATCTACGCGTACATGTTTCATCGGCGCACACATATGAATATTAAAAAGAGTTTTGTCTTTACATTGCTCAGAATTTTAAAAAATAACGGTATTTCTGTATCGGTAGTATCCACAGTAACAAAGAAATTCACCTTTTAATTTTTCATCATCTGTCTGTATGGGAATCACAAGAAAGTGGCTGAAGAGAATTTAATGAAAATCGGTATGTTAAGTCGGGAAAAAAGGCACTAGTCTACAATCTAGGCTATAAATATATGTACAAATGATAAAAAGGGGAAGAAAAGAGAAAGTAAAAATGATGCGATGGTGCGCTTCGAACTCCAAGACCCCTCGTAAACCCTCAGACACGTTTCAATTTATATTTGACGTAGATCAACCTACCAAAGTATGAACGAAATCTGTGATCTCGTATCTGTGGCTTCCCTTTGTGAATGAGGCTCGATGCATGCTCACCTTGTGGAAATTTGGTGGCTTAGATACTGAGCTACAACGCATATGCATCATTTTTAATGAACTGTAAAGTGAGAACGACAGTAGTAGCACTACTATCCTGCAATACCGTGATCGGGTTGGACCCGCATCGCAACCACTAATGTAGCCGTAACGACCTGTAGCACGGCCTATCGTGCTACCGAGTCATTCTCATTGAAAGTACAGCACTTTGCTGGTCCTGAAGATATAATTCGCCCTGTTAAGTACCAGATGTCTGTGTGAAAGCAGTCGGCTAAATTTATATTTGGTTGGAAGGCTTAGAGACGTAATTTCTGTTGCGTTAGAATAACTTTATAAGTGTTGCACATTCCATGTCATGAAGTACTTAGAGATTTAATGGCAAGACACAAGATGACGCCTCTTGAACAAAACTCACTGATCGTGCTGAATTCACATCAACCCAATTTCATAACCTATCCATCTGAGTAATATTTAATTGTTTGTTCTGAAATAGAGGCTTCCCTGTCTAGACAGTAAAGACGTATTCGGTTCATCCAGAATGGCATGGGTTGGATTCTCTGTCAATAAGTCAAGAGTACCTGGGAAAGTACGTGCACCTAAGATTCTCTTAGTATACGTAACAAAAGAGTTGAAGGTTAATTCCTTAGGGCAAAGGTAGCGAAGCATTGAGCTAACTACTCCATCCCACTTAGTACTGCGGTAATGGATACTTTCTACGACAGTGGTATTCAAAGTGCGGAACGCGGAGTTCTCAAGGGGTACGCAAAATTTATCGTAGCTTTTAACTGTTTTCATTCAGGAAGCAGTTAAAAAATGAGTTTAGCCTGGACATTTTCAATGAAATCTTGTTTTGATTTAGTATTTTTATCTACCATTGCACAGTGTCTCCTTTCCGAACTGAAGTTTGGATTTAAATTTTTGGAATAAAAAATAATCTTTTTTACTATTTGCTTTACGTCGCACCGACACAGATAGGTTTTATGGCGATGATGGTATAGGAAAGGCCTAGGAGTGGGAAGGAAGCGGCCGTGGCATTCATTAAGGTACAGCCTGGTGTGAAAGTGGGAAACAACGGAAACTCGTCGTCAGGGCTGCAAACAGTGGGGTTCGAACCCACTATCTCCTAAATGCAAGCTCACAGCTGCGCGACCCTAACCGCACATCCACTTGCTCCGTAAAATAATTTATTCAGATCAAGTGAATACTTAAGAGAGGAAATAATAATAATAATAATAATAATAATAATATATAATATAATAATATTAAATAATGAATTAGTTCTGACTTGGGTCTATAAAGGGTATAATATTTTTTTTTTAATTTAACGAGCTGTGAAATATTTTTTGTAAATTTTCTTCACATTTCCTAAAATATCTTTTTAAAGCTTTCGCGGTCCACCATTTGGAAGCCGCTGTTCTATACAGCAGCCACTTTTATTTATTTTTTCCAGCTGTGCATCCCGCTTTACTCTTTTTGGGAAGAAATGAGGTCTGGCTAAACTCAAACGAGGAGAAATATTCAATTAGCATTGAAAGCTTGCTACAATAGATTTCCTTCCACTTTTAGTATGTATCGATTTTTATTTATTTATTTATTAATTTATTTATTAATTTATTTATTTATTTATTTATTTATTTATTTTGCTAGTTGCTTTACGTCGCACCGACACACTTGGGTCTTATGGCGACGATGGGACAGGGTAGGGATAGGAGTGGGAAGGAAGCAGCCGTGGCCTTAATTAACGTACAGCTCCAGCATTTGCCTGGTCTGAAAATGGGAAACCACGGAAAACCATTTTCAGGGCTGCCGACAGTGGGGTTCGAACCTACTATCTCCCGAATACTGGATACTGGCCGCACTTAAGCGACTGCAGCTATCGAGCTCGGTATATATGTATCGATTACCGAAGAAGATGTCGATATTCTTGAAGCAGTACTTCCTTCAATAGCTTTGAACTAATTGAGTTGATTGCTCTCTCATCAGATAGCAGCTTCAGAATATGTTTTACGTCTACAGCAGGACTTCTAATTTTCAAACAATTTAATATATAGTTGTGTGGTGAATATTACTTTAAGAAGAACAACGAATTATCAAAGTACACTATCCACACATCACTTAAAATGTCCTGTAATGGATT